>NC_064635.1:152314244-153669244 GCF_023864275.1 Schistocerca cancellata
GAGCGGTCGTGACCTCCGCTGTGTTCAAAGGGAGCGGAAGCTTCTCAGCCCGAAGGCTCCTACTGTAACGAAAAAAAAATTTTTATTCTACCGCGGAATAATTGTAACTTGATATTTCGAGGGTGCTTTTCTGCTTATAGTTTTAAAACTGTAGTGAAAAAGCTTTAGGAGTAAAATTAACATTTCTTAAATTGTAACTTGATATTTCGAGGGTGCTTTTCTGCTTATAAATTTTAAATCTGTTTTCAAAAAAGCTTTTATGAATAAAATTTACATTGGTTGAAATTTAATTTGTTTCCACCAGTTACTCCTTGGCAACCACTTCCACGCTCACATAGTGTGTTAATGTTCTCGATGAATCGCTAGTAAATAAAGTAAATTCTTTAAGAAAAATTTTGAAAAGTAATGAGCCGTAAATTTTCACGGTTCACCTGTGAATTATTTACCTTATCAGTCCACCTAATTTTTAGCATGTGTCTGTAGCACCACATCCCACCATCTTCGTTTTTCATCTTTTCCGTTTTTTCAATTGTCCATTTGTTAATACCCTACAATATGCGGCTCCGAACATACATTCTCAGAAATTTCTTCCTCAGATTAAGGGCTATGTTTGACTGCGAGTGTGCAGTCTTAAAGCATCATTGCACACCGACTAGCGCAACGAGAATGCGCTGACCAGCGCGCCAATGGAAATGGCTCTGAGCACTATGGGGCTTAACATCTATGGTCATCAGTCGCGCCAATGGAAAGAGCGGGCAGCGTCACACTTACAGAAAGACACTTCAGCACTCCCTTGTCAACGCTGACTTAACCAGCCGCCATCGCTGGTCGGACCCCAGTTCGGTCGCAGACTTCGAGAGCGCTATTACTGAGTAATAGGAAGCCATTTCTCAGCCTGCGTTCTGCAAGTAATAATAGTCGATATATGTAATTGCACGTAGTAGGCACAAGAAGTTTCTTTTATTTTTGGACATAAAACGTTCAGTTAATGTTAAAGTGTTATGTACAGATCATTTTGGATTCCCGTTGCCGGTTATCGCAACTTCTCTCCTTCCTTGCCCGTTCGGTGCTGACTCTCACAGTAGCCGTCACCACAGCAGGTGATACCCTCTTCCTTTGTAAACTGGCTGTTTATTTTGATGCGATTCTGTCTGTTTTAATTATTCTGGAGTTGACCGTCTGGTTTTAAACTTTCTTTTCTTTTTGCGTTTAATTTGATTGGGAAACCGTTGAGATTGAACTTAACATATACATGGATGGACATGAGAAATGAAAGGTTGCAATAAATTTTTCATCTGTGATTATTACTTTACGTCTGAAAAATTCTGTTGCAGATTAATAAAAATGAATTTTTTTGACTATTCCAAAATAATTATTGAAATTTTACTTTTATTCAAGTACTAAAGCTGTTTGCGCAAGAATGAAAATATTATTGTCCATCGAACTTAGCAAACATTTTCACGTTGCAGTGGATTTTTGTTTAACTGGATATACGCCGACTACCTTTGAAGCATAAGACTGTCTTTACTGTACGAAAATGTTTTCTTTTTTTATATTGCTAAGCTCTCCTGAAAAATTATCCACTTTTAAATACACTTTACGATATGTTTAGAATTTATCACTTTTCGAATGAAAATTTACCAAAGCTGTAGCTTTTATCCACCTGTGAATGCACAAGATAAAATCTACTATCTCCTTTTATTCTGCGTCTGGAATGCTGTGAAAAGAAACACGTTATTATTTTCGTTCACCTCTACCTACACCCTTTTTAGGATGTGGTCGTTATTGCTATAGTATATTTAAACCTGCCGCTGCTGCAGACTGCTCGCTCGCGGCGCAGCTCCGCACCGCCAGCGATATCCAATAAAATGCAGAAATTTCTTAAATAAAATGGGTAAGTCCCGTGCGAACTTTGCAGCAATTGTGACAAACAGATTTTACTAGATAAATATATTTTAACAGTAACAATTAAAATCTTTACACATCTTTTACAAATCCCAGCTACAAATGAGGTTGATCATCGACTTGTGACAAATGAAGACTACGTAAGAGCCTAATGCAACGTCACGGGTTCCTCTCCCATTCAGTCCGTGCAGAAACAAGCGATTCTATTACAATATATTGCTTATTTATATCTTAACTAATTCTTCTACAGTCTTTGTCATTTCTCATTACTTATCGTTTCTTCTGTGGCGGTTTTCACATCCACAGCCACAGATAGTCTTTCACACTCTTTTTTTTTCCTTTTCCTTTTGAAATTCAATTAACAGAAATACATATAAATTATTTATTACAGTGAGCATTATACGTAGAAATGTTCCTTTAACTTTCACTTGGGATGCGTGCTGCCAGAGAACGTCACATTATGTCTTGTTTCTTCCGTTATGTGTTATTTTGCTTCGACCATCGTAGCATTCCTTAAATTCTTACGCGCCATGGTTACCAGTTTTCATGTTCAGTTTATGTTTAATCTTCTTTCTGTTGTTCCTCAATCCATACTCTGCACCCATTAGGCTGTTCATATGTTTCAGAAATCCTATAATTTATTTTTACTTTCACTAAGGATAGCAATTTTATTAGAAAGACTACATACCTATCTTACACCCATTGTAGTCGGAGCACTTCTTTCTTGGTCTTCCATTTTTGTCATCTATTGTTGCTTCAAGTAAAAAATTTCGAACATATTGCTTCATTTTACATAGTTGGATGGTTTTTTTCAGGTCAAGAAATCCTATAAGAGAGTCTTGTTTTTTTTTCTTTTTTTCTTTTTTCTTTTTTTTAGTATTGCCTCCATTATCAGCCAAAACATCAGAATTGGTGCCTTTACCTGTTATTCAATCTGTATATTGAGCAAGCAGTGAAGGAAACAAAAGAAAAATTCGGAGTAGGTATTAAAATCCGTGGAGAAGAAATAAAAACTTTGAGGTACGCCGATGACATTGTAATTCTGTCAGAGACAGCAAAAGACTTGGAAGAGCAGTTGAACGGAATGAACAGTGTCTTGAAAGGAGGATATAAGATGAACATCAACAAAAGCAAAACGAGGATAATGGAGTGTAGTCGAACAAAGACGGTTGATGCTGTGGGAATTTGATTAGGAAATGAGACACTTAAAGTAGTAAAGGAGTTTTGCTATTTGGGGAACAAAATAACTGATGATGGTCGAAGTAGAGACGATATCAAATGTAGACTGGCAATGGCAAGGAAAGCGTTTCTGAAGAAGAGAAATTTGTTAACATCGAGTATAGATTTAAGTGTCAGGAAGTCGTTTCTGAAAGTATTTGTATGGAGTGTGGCCATGTATGGAAGTGAAACGTGGACGATAAATAGTTTGAACAAGAAGAGAATAGAAGCTTTCGAAATGTGGTGCAACAGAATAATGCTGAAGATTAGATGGGTAGATCACATAACTAACGAGGACATGTTGAATAGGATTGGGGAGAAGAGAAGTTTGTGGCACAACTTGACTAAAAGAAGGGATTGGTTGGTAGGACATGTTCTTAGGGTTCAAGGGATCACCAATTTAGTACTGGAGGGCAGTGTGGAGGGTAAAAATCGTAGAGGGAGAGATGAATACACTAATTAGATTCAGAAGTATGCAGGTTGCAGTATGTACTGGGAGATGAAGAAGCTTGCACAGGATAGAGTGGCATGGAGAGCTGCATCAAACCAGTCTCAGGATTGAAGACCACAACAACAACAACACCTTTCCTAAAGCCAAGCTGATTGTAATCTACCAGATTCTTAATCTTCCTGTCCATTCTTCTCCATGTTACTCTTGTCAGCAACTTGGAGGCATGAGCTATGAAGCTGCTTGTGAAATAATTCTCACACTTGTCAACTCTTTGTATCTTCTGAATCGTGTTTTCCGAAATTCTGGTGGTATATCGCCAGTCTCATATATTCTACGCACTAACGTGAATAATCATTTTGCTGCTACTTCGCTTCTCCCTTCAGTGATTTTAGAAATTCTGATGGAATGTTAACATCTCTTCTGAGTTGCATTGTCCATTTCTCTGGGATCCCTACCAGACAGGACTGATAGAAGAGACAGAGAAGATCCAACGAAGAGCGGCACGTTTCGTCAGGGGATCGTTTAGTCGGCCCGAGAGCGTTACGGAGATGTTCAACAAACTGCATTGGCAGACGTTACAAGACAGGCATTGTGCATCAATGATTTACTTTCTATTGAAATTTCCAGAGAGCGCTTTCGGGGAAGGCTTTGACAACATATTACTTCCCCCTACATACGCCTCGTGTAATGATCATGAGGAGAAAATTCGAGAAATTAGAGCCAATACAGAGGCTTATCGATATTCATTTTTCCTATGCACTATCCGCGAGTGGAACAGTGTTGGAAGTAAGTGGTACAAAAAGAACCCTCCGTCACACACCATTACGTGCCTGCGGAGTATGATGTAGATATAAATGTATGTTTGATATTAACTCGTCCAAAGCTCTTTTAAATTCTAATTGCTGGATCCCCTATCTCTTCGCTGTCGATTCCTGTTTCTTCTTCTACGACGTCATCAGGCAATCCCTCCCACTCCTAAAGGCCTTCAGTGTACACTTTCTACCTATCCGCTTTCTTCTCTGCATTCTCTTAAACTTCAATCTAATCATCAATACCAAATTGGGGTCCAACTATACAAGTACCTGTGGGTAGGCAGCGCAGTTGAATATCTGAATTCAGAATTCAGAATCTCTGTCTCACCATGATGCAATGGACCTGGAATTTTTCTCATATCTCCAGGCCTTTTCCAAGTGTAGCTTCTCCTCTCGTGATTTTTGAACAGTCTGTTTCCGACGGCATGCTGAAATTTACCACAGCAGTCAATTAGTCCTCCTTCTCTCTTATTCCTGCTACCAAACGCATATTCTGCGCGTGACTTTCTTCTGCTTGCTCCCCTACTACCGTGGCTATCCCACATGATTAATGATTATCATCTCCTATTTCATACTAAATTACACGTTCAGTATCTTTATAAGCTTTCTGTATAACTTCAGCTTTTTCTTCTGACGTCGGCATGGCTTTAGTTTGCTGTCGATGCTAATTAGAACAACATTGTCACTGAACTGTTCGCACGTAACTCACTCACTGCCCTACCTTACTATTCATAACCAATCCTACTCCCGTTATACACTTTTACTATGCTATTAATATTACCCTACGTTCTTCTTCCTTTCATCTCACTTCACTGAGCTCTCACTATATCTATACTGAGCCATCGCGTTTCCCTTTTCAGATTTTCTTGCTTGCCTATCACGTTGAAACTTGTAGCATTCCATGCTCCGACTCGACCTGTGTTGGTCTTCTTATAATAATACCTACTCCTTGGCAATTCGTTGCTATAGTTTCAAATGGAGCACTAATCCGAAATCATTAGCCAGTGAAGGCACGTTTTCAGTTGTAGTCCACATGTCATGATACACGTTGTGTGTCTTTGTAAGTTGGCAAGAACTATGCCCCTCACATGAAGTCATTAAAGATCACCTAACTCACGTTGAGCGAACAGTAGCGCTGAAAAAAAAAGACTGACAAAGCACAATGCATCTTGTAGAGGGTATAGTATGGACGTATTGGAATAATTAATGTCGGGTGATGGTTTTAAAGTAATTGACACGACATGAAAACTTTGTGGAAACGAGTCGATTTACTGGACTCTAGTTTACCCCAGGTAAGCATTTAGAGTCTACCGTGGCCGGCTGGGGAACAGCGAAGGGAAGCAACAATAGGCAGCTTAGGGCAGTTCAAGCTCTGAGAAAGCGGTAACGCAGCACGGTCTCCAGCCGCCTTAAGATGAGTGACAGTGAGTGGGTGGTTGACCCCGGCTCCATGCTGATGTACCGGGAAACAGATAGAGAACTTGTACGCCTGTTGATAAATGTCTGTTGTCCCGTTTTCTGTGAAACCCTTGAGAAAGCTGCGCAAAGCTACGGTGGAGCAGTAAACAGAGGTCAAAATATGCGTGTTCGTGACTATAGCAACTTCATGCTGAATTCACAGTCCACAGAGCCTGAAGTAAATCAGGTGAAGAGCGACAGCATGAAATATGCCGGCCTCCGATGGGAAGGTAGGACCAAGGAATTTGAAGTACTCTCCTGGGAGTCAGAACTCCGGAAAAATTGGTGTTTGTGCAGACGCTAACCTTGATGGTTGGCCTGGGAGGAGCGAAATAGCAGAAGTTGAGAGGAAGGGAAATTTTGTGGGAATGTGTTCACTTCCCAGAGCAGGCATTGGTCGGCACTGGGAAGTGACGCATAATTAACGTGACTTGCACTGCAATTGGCGTAAGTGATTTTGCTGGAGGAGAAACTGAGGCGAAGAGCGGACTGTGAGAAGTCTCCATAGAGGTCTTCCGTTCCCAGCTTGCCTAGAGAGCGGATGTGGCGTTCTTTACTCAGCTTGCCTTAGAGAGAGTGTGCATCTGTGCAGTTTAGGACTTAGCAAATGGTACGATTGAGCTTGGAGATAGGAAGTTTTGGTTCAGCTATGTACTGAGCAAGATAGCTAAGAGTGAATAGACGAGCACAGCCTTGATTTATCGTGCTTTACTCCACGCAAACGCAATTTATTACCACTGCCTGTTAGTAGAGTCATGTAATGTGATGATTAAAGGTCGTGAGTTAAAATAAATCTGTGCTAATCGACCACATCTGTTTTCAATCAAGTAGTTGAAATCCCAAGTCACTTTCTTAATTAATTTTATTTTCAACATTTGCACCTGGTGTTCAATAGCTGCATATAACATCAATGTGCACCCATTTTTAATTAAAAGTGATCAATTCTGAATCAATTAATGTCAACACTGCCACCATAGTTCAATAAGGAGTCACAGGGCCTTATTACTTTATTTGCGTTATCCGACATTGCGGCAGTTTTGCACTCTCTGTTGATCTGTTAGTCAATTACCTGGGGTGAACAAACCAAAACCAGATAAGTGACAGGAGGGGTGTTACATCTTTAACGGAGTAGTTTCCATTGCCGTCTGCATCCTCATGCCTTTGATTACGGCTGATTCTTCGCCTTTTAGTGGCAGTTTCGCGTTCCAAGTACAAGAGGCAAGAGACTGCCGACATTATCGATTTTTTACATCGACAGCCTGATGGTGTGTGCCGTGCAGTGATGGTTGAAACATCGTATCTTTTAACACGTGGACGTCAGTCAGATATCCAGAGGCCAGCTGCTGTAAGACGGTAAGGGAAACGCAGTTTGTGTTCGGAGGTCGGCCTGGCGAAGAGACGGCCATTGGACTCAGGGAGCCAGCAGCCAGGGGGTTCCCTCCAGCACACAGATCGATCCCCTCGCTGTGGGCGATGCTGGTCGATAGTAGCGGGAAGGGACGGCGCGACGTGGGACGGGACGAGACGGAACGTGCTCCCAAATTTATTAGCGGCAGACCCTGGAGGGGCCACAGGAATCCGCCAAGGGGCAGACTGGCCGTGCGTCCAGACGCAGGGCGTCAAACTTCACGGCAAACTCGTGGCGCTGTGTGCTTCGTAGAACGAGAGATAACGACAGTCATCTCCGCACGCACTGAGTGTCGTACCCGTGACTATTGGTACTGTTACCTACACCGTCGAAGGACAAGGCGCGCACGCTCCAAAGACTCGACACTATGCAATACAAGGCCTCCCGTACAGTGGCTGGAACGTTCATATAAACTCCAACCAACGCGTTACTGACTGAACCCAATGAACCGCCGTTAAAGAGGCGACGAATATTCCTCTGCAAGAAAATCTTCCACGTCTCTTTGACGAAAAAATTCGTCAATTAACATCGTGCTGCGCGTGTGGAGATAATTGCTAAATAAACAACGTCCGCCCGTCGAGGCTGAATGTATGGAGATGAGGCATTTAGGGACAGGGTGTAGGAAAGTCCTCTTGTACCGCACTACAATAGGTCACATGAAACATCTCTAGTATGCAGATTGATGCCAGGACCAGTTTAACGTTTCATAACCGGGACTAAACTGACGCAACGGCAGTGGAATTCCTGTCTCACTATCACGATGCGGTTGTGGTCTATACAGGTGGGCCCAAGTCTAGTAAAGGCGCTGGTTATGCCTGCTGGGTTTCCCGAAGCAAACGACAAGCTGGATCTACACTGCACTATTACGAAGGTCGAGCTGACTGCCGTTTCGGAACCCCTGCTATTCACACAGACGACCACAGCAGACATGATAGTCATCATCTCTGATATTGTCCGCCCCCGGTAGCTGAGTGGTCAGCGTCTCAGACTGTCAATTCTAAGGGTCCGGGTTCGATTCCTGGCTGGGCTGGAGATTTTCTCCGCTCAGGGACTGGGTGTTGTGTTGTCCTAATCATCATCATTTCATCCCCATCGACGTGCAGGTCGCCGAAGTGGCGTCAACTCGAAAGACCTGCACCAGGGGAACGGTCTACCCGACGGGAGGCCCTAGCCACATGACATAATATAATATCTATGATATTTATACATTTTTGTCTTGTTTACTCGTCTTAGTGTACTGTGGATGTGAAATTTGTTTTTGTCGTAATCCCTACGTAGAGAACATAAATTAATCTATACTTAATTTTCAAACAAACTCTAGTATAGAGTTTCCAGCATTGAGATGCCTGCAGGGATTCGATCCGAAAGCCAATAAATTTTTAAAAAAGGCAAAAGCCCCCTCCCCCCCTCGCAGAGCCACCAAAAAAAGACAATCGCACTTCGTAGAGTTCTGTCAGCATCAAACATCATGTTTGTCTTTACAGTATGATAGTTAAAAATGAAGGTGTAGAAAACGTGGAGCCCCGTCATTGTTCGAAGCCTAGTTATAAACATGCTTACTTGACCACGATAGGGTCGATTGCGGAAAAAGATCGTCGTGTATACATGTCATCACTGTGAAACGCTGAACGTCCACACTTCCTGGTCATATGGGACACTACTGTCACAATAAGAAAACATGGAATGGCGGTCATGGCAACGAATAGCATAGAAAAGGCCTCTTATTGACTCTGAGATCATCCGAAGATAGGTAAGTGGCATGTAGTCACACCCACTACGTTTACTCAGGCTCCCAAGACCGAATTTCGTAAACCAATTACCCAATACCGCTTCTGGTTGGTCAAGTTGTAACATCACTAAATGGTTCAAACGGCTCTAAGCATTATGGGACCTGACATCTGAGGTCATCAGTACCCTAGACTTGTTGTTGTTGTTGTGGTCTTCAGTCCTGAGACTGGTTTGATGCAGCTCTCCATGCTACTCTATCCTGTGCCAGCTTCTTCATCTCCCAGTACATACTGCAACCTACATCCTTCTGAATCTGCTTACTGTATTAATCTCTTGGTCTCCCTCTACGATTTTTACCCTCCACACTGCCCTCCAATACTAAATTGGTGATCTCTTGATGCCTCATAATGTGTCCTACCAACCGATCCCTTCTTCTAGTCAAGTAGTATCACAAACTCCTCTTCTCCCCAATTCTATTCAATACCTCCTCATTAGTTATGTGGTCTACCCATCTAATCTTCAGCATTCTTCTGTAGCACCACATTTTGAAAACTTCTATTCTCTTCTTGTCCAAACTATTTATCGTCCACGTTTCACTTCCATACATTGCTACACACCATACAAATACTTTCAGAAACGACTTCCTGACACTTAAATCTATACTCGATGTTACAAATTTCTCTTCTTCAGAAACACTTTCCTTGCCATTGCCAGTCTACATTTTATATCCTCTCTACTTCGACCATCATCAGTTATTTTGATCCCCAAACAACAAAATTCCTTTACTACTTTAAGTGTCTCATTTCCTAATCTAATTCCCTCAGTATCACCCGATTTAATTCGACTACATTCTATTATCCTCGTTTTGCTTTTGTTGATGTTCATCTTACACCCTCCTTTCAAGACACTGTCCATTCGATTTAACTGCTCTTCCAAGTCCTTTGCTGTCTCTGACTGAATTACGATGTCATCGGCGAACCTCAAAGTTTTTATTTCTTCTCCATGGATTTTAATACCTACTCCGAATTTTTCTTTTGTTTTCTTTACTGCTTCCTCAATACACAGATTGAATAACATCGGGGATAGGCTACAACAGTGTCTCACTCCCTTCCCAACCACTGCTTCCCTTTCATGTCCGTCGACTCTTATAACTGCCATGTGATTTCTGTAAAATTGTAAATAGCCTTTCGCTCCCTGTACTTTACCCCTGCCACCTTTAGAATTTTAAAGAGGGTATTCCAGTCAACATTGTCAAAAACTTTCTCTAAGTCTACAAATGCTAGAAACGTAGGTTTGCCTTTCCTTAATCTTTCTCCTAAGATAAGTCGTAGGGTCGCGTGTTCCAATATTTCTATAGAATCCAAACTCATCTTCCCCGTGGTCGGCTTCTACCAGTTTTTCCATTTGTCTGTAAAGAATTCTCGTTAGTGTTTTGCAGCTGTGACTTATTAAACTGATAGTTCGATAATTTTCGCATCTGTCAACATGTGATTTCTTTGGGATTGAATTATTATACATCTTGCTCTCCAGATGGTAGAGTTTTGTCAGGATTGGCTCTCCCAAGGCTGTCAGTAGTTCTAATGGAATGCTGTCTACTCCCGGGGCCTTGTTTTGTCTCAGGTCTTTCAGTGCTCCCCTAGACTTAGAACTACTTAAACATAACTTAACCTAAGGACATCACACACATCCATGTCCGAGGCAGGATTCGAACCTGCGACCGTAGCAGCAATGCGGTTCCGGACTGGAGCGCCTAGAACCGCTCGGCCACAGCGTGTAACATCACAATAGGGGTCGTTACATGATTAAAAAAATTAGTGATGCAATTAATTAATCTCAGCCCGAACAACCGCATACCTCTAGAAGCAAAATGGGCCCACACATTTCTTTTTCATTGTTATGTGCACGTCCTGTGTCCTGATTTCCATTTTTCACCCTTCCTGAAAGTGTGTGGTGAAGTGTGAATGATCTGAATGCAGTAGCAGACTAACCAGAGAAGTGGTGGGTTTCTTAATCTTCTACCAATCTAAACGGTGTCGGTGGAAGGCAGAAAGCAGGAACAGGAGGGCTTGGCCAAAGATAAGTAAACGTTTGCCTAGCAGAGGCTGGTCATGGACCTCCCCAACCACCTCGAACGGTTCGGAGAGAGCTCCGCACGACGGTTACAGGTGGAGTTGTTCTGAAGTCAGGTAAGCGACCAGACGTTCTCTCACAAAGTCTGTGTCGAACAAGGGACAAAATGTATTTCAGTTTGTTAATAATAATTTGTTAATCTCAACAATTTCTTTTCCTAGCTATTTCTGAATTATCATTTATATTCTAGTTACAATTTTTGATTCAGTTAATCAGTGTCATAATAGTGTGATTTCCGTTAGGCGCGACCACGCGGTCTATAGATTCAAAGCGCAGTCCAAACCTTAAAAGTTACTGTCTGCCCTATTATTTTATTTGTGCTGGACATTTTAAATTATCAATAAAACAACACCGAGCGTATATTCGGCAAGATGAATCGATTTGATTCCAAGCGCTTCACGCAAAGATAGGCAGCCACCAAAATCCTGCTCGATGCCAGCCACGAGGTGCATACAATTCTTCCCACTAATAAATGCTGTCGACGTTTTGTTTGCCGTGTGAATTAGTGCATGTGAATGTCTGTGTTGTAAACTTGAATAGTGACCACGGGCTCCCCAGATTCTCCCACCCCACAGGACTCTTCAGACTAAGGCCGTGTGGCTTGTTATTCTTGTATGACAAAGCCATAGGATCGTGTATAAAGATACCAGGAATGTTTTGTCGATCTATTAAATACAAAAAAAAATTACTGCTAACATGCGAAATATTAGTCAAAATAAATATTTTATCATTTGAAGCCATTTCCCTGATCGTTAATTTATTTCCAATACATCTCAAAATAGTGTCACATTTGTAGTACTGATGATTATGCTCCTAAAAAATTCAAAGTGCTTGGCTCAAGTTTAGCTAACAGCGCGTGGCTTTCTCTGACTGCCCCATAGAATACCATAGCGTTATCCGTTGCAACCTTAATAAATTCAGTCAGTGAATGAAGCGTGTATTGCAGCTGCCGGTGGTCATATAGAACAACAATCGCCTCGTTACTGGTTAGAAGCCAGACAACTCGTGTATGCACTTGTGTTATTCTTTCGTTTGTGCTGCCGCAGGCATTGCACGAATGTCCGTGCTGGACCTTTTCAAAATACGGTATGTCGAAACGCGTCGCTCTAGAATGCTGCAAAAAACTCCACTGACATTCATGTTGAAGCTACTTTAACTTTGTTACTGTCAGTAGGTATTGTTCCATTTAAATAACTGTATGCCAGCACAAAGATAAACACATTTTAAGTCTTATTACAATCTGTTGATTGTCTAACAATATGAACCTCTGACTACCAATCTATTCTGTGAAACCCACATATCAATACCACGTTCCATTTCCGCAATACGAGCTGCATTCAAGTTCTAAAGCCTCCGATTTTTTTTCTCTGGACTGGAAAGAAATAGAAATATGCGCATTGTTTTAAAATGAGGCCGCGTTCATTGTCAATACCTCCCAGAGATGGCAGCACTGTGCGGCAGATGGAATTTTACCGCCAGAGGCGAGAATGAGAACTGTTTTAAATACTTAAAATGGCGATGTTTTCCTTACTTGAACAGCGTGCAATCATTCGTTTTCTGAATTTGCGTGGTGTGAAACCAATTGAAATTCATCGACAGTTGAAGGAGACACGTGGTGATGGAGTTATGGATGTCTCGAAAGTGCATTCGTGAGTGCGACAGTTTAATGAAGGCAGAACATCGTGTGACAACAAACCGGAACAACCTCAGGCTCGCACAAACCGGTCTGACGACATGATCGAGAAAGTGGGGAGAATTGTTTTGGGGGATCGCCGAATGACTGTTGAACAGATCGCCTCCAGAATTGGCATTTCTGTGGGTTCTGTGCACACAGTCCTGCATGACGACCTGAAAATGCGAAAAGTGTCATCCAGGTGGGTGCCACGAATGCTGGCGGCCGACCACACGGCTGCCCGTGTGGCATGTTGGCAAGCAATGTTGACGCGCAACGACAGCATGAATGGGACTTTCTTTTCGTCGGATGTGACAATGGATGAGACGTGGATGCCATTTTTCAATCCAGAAACAAAACGCCAGTCAGCTCAATGGAAGCACACAGATTCACCGCCACCAAAAAAAATTCGGGTAACCACCAGTGCTGAAAAAATGATGGTGTCCATGTTCTGGGACAGCGAGGGCGTAACCGTTACCCATTGCGTTCCAAAGGACACTACGGTAACAGGTGCATCCTACGAAAATGTTTTGAAGAACAAATTCCTTCCTGCACTGCAACAAAAACGTCCGGGAAGGGCTGCGCGTGTGCTGTTTCACCGAGACAACGCACCCGCATATCGAGCTAACGTTACGCAACAGTTTCTTCGTGATAAAAACTTTGAAGTGATTCCTCATGCTCCCTACTCACCTGACCTGGCTCCTAGTGACTTTTGGCTTTTTACAACAATGAAAGACACTCTCCGTGGCCGCACATTCACCAGCCGTGCTGCTATTGCCTCAGCGATTTTCCAATGGTCAAAAGAGACTCCTAAAGAAGCCTTCGCCGCTGCCATGGAATCACGGCGTCAGCGTTGTGAGAAATGTGTACGTCTGCAGGGCGATTAAGTCAAGAAGTAACGCCAGTTTCATCGATTTCGGGTGAGCAATTAATTAAAAAAAAATCGGAGGCCTTAGAACTTGAATGCACCTCGTATTTGCAGTTCATGTTGTAGGAGATTCACCCTGTATGTCGGTGTCACTCCTACGGGTCGTTAGTCGCATTTTCTCTGGTGTTTGAACAGGTATTTGCAATATCCTTCTCCCACTGCATTATACTCAGCCCATACAAATGTTGCTCGTCACGATTTTCTGCGACGCCCATTATCAACAAAACGCTTCGGTTTGTTTCCCGTTTCAGACAAAATGAATTTGAATCGGAATTTTACATGCCCGTTCGTTAGAGCGGTCTCATATTGGTCTAGTGCGATATTTGCTTTATCGACATACAGCAACAGAGACAGTAAAACAGAGGAATAACCAGTACGAGAGCAGCGACTGAGCAGCGCTGCTGCACGGCGGTGGCAGCCACTGAGGGGCAGAGCGGGTCTGTCACTGCTGCGTGTTTCACCGTCCCTGTCGATGTGGGGCCGATATCGATAAAACAAATATCGCGTTGAGCACGGACACACGTGCAATGCCTGTGGCAGCACAAACGAAAGAATAACACAAGTGCATACACGAGTTATCTGGGTTCTAACCAGTAACGAGGCAACTGTTGTTCAAAATGACCACCGGCAGTTGCAATACACGCTTCCAGTTCAGTATGGAAAGATTGTCACACACGTGGTTGCATTTCAGCGGAGATGTCCGAGCAGGCTGCAGTAATACGTCGTTGCACATCATTGGGCGCAGTTGGTATGTCCTTCTAGACCAGGGCCGGCCAGAAATTCTGCACGCGTGCGGTGCTCCTGCACATGTGCAACTTCCGGGTCACAGCGTGCACGCCGCAGTCGTCGGCGTTCATGTAGTGCATGTTTCTACGCATAGATGTCGCTTTATCCACTTGTTGGGATACTCTATACTGGCGAATTCTAGTGCTCTTTCCACAGCATGCAAGCCAACCATGGGAAGGTATTTCGCGTATTAAACAGTACTGTCACAGTCTGCTCATTGAGACGTCTACATTTATGTTAACAGTTTAACCCAGTAAGACAAGCAATACAGTTAACAACCGTGGGTTTTTATTAAGGCAGCTGCATCTGGACGACAAACTGTTGTATAGTCATCACATTATGGAGAAGAAGACGTCTGGCCTCAACATGCTGGGAGCTCTCCTCCCATTTCTGAAGAGCTCATACCTCAGCCAACGCACGAAACTCCAGTTGTACCATGCCACATTCGAACCATCTATTTTGTATGGATCGACCTCTTGGGGTACTACGTGTGCCACTAACTACAAGAAGTTACAGGTTGTACAAAGCAGATGCCTACGATGGATCACAGGAGCCCAATGGTGGATCCGAAATCATGACATTCATCGAGCCTTAAGCGAATCTTACGTGTCAGACAAGGTCAAGGAGAAGGCACGAACCTTATTTCGGAAGTTGGACATGATACGTGACACTACACCACAACTCACCACAGTAGGTACGGTAGAACCCTTACGCAACCACAAATATAAAGTACCGAAGGCGATAGTATTTGAGCCTCCGTAAATGATATCACTACATACTTCTCCATAATTTAAGGACATATCGTCCTTCAGCACTTCTCCACACATGTTTTCAAATACACACCAAAAGCAGCGAGTTAAAGGACCCTTCTGTGTGCCCAAACTAAAGCTGAAAGAAGAATAAATAAATAAAGAGAAAATTTTTACCCCTTCCATTCCCTACAGAAGTAAAAATCAACGAAGTTGATCAGACTTCAGCACCACCACATATTAAAAAAAAAAAAAAATTCAGGCAGCATGACTGACGGCACGTAAATACGCATTATGTTTTTGATCTAGTATTTAAGAAAGAGAGCACTTAGTGACTTCCCTCCTTAAACCTGGCAAACCGCCATCCGCCGTCTCCTCCTACCGTCCCATCAGCCTTACCTCGGTCTTCAGCAAGGTCCTGGAATCTATCCTCACCCGACGCATCCACCAGCATCTCCGCCAGCACCGCCTCTTTCCCGTTACCCAGTGTGGCTTTCGCCCGTCCTTCTCTTCCGACGACCTTCTCCTTCACCTCACTCATCTCCTTTCCGACCAGCTTAATTCCCGTCGCTCCGCAATCTTACTCTCCCTGGACCTCGAACGTGCTTATGACCGCGTATGGCATTCCGGTCTCCTCTTCAAGCTCCAAACCTTCGCCCTTCCCATTAACTACGTCCGTCTGATCGGGTCCTTTCTCTCCCGCCGTCCTTCCTATGTCACCATCCATAACACATTCCTACACCTTTTTCCCCTCCGCCGGTGTGCCCCAAGGCTCCGTCCTCTCCCCCCTTCTGTACCTTTTGTACACGGCGGCCATGCCGCCGCCGTCAGCCCCCGTCCACCTCCTCCAGTTTTCTAATGACACCGCCTTCCTTGCCCTTGCCCCCACTCTGCAGCGCTCCCAACACCTTCTCCAATCCCATCTTGACCGGTTCACCACTTGGTGCAACCAGTGGTTGCTCAAGGTCAATCCCTCCAAAACTCAGGCGATCATTGTAGGCAAAACCACCCCTTCCTTCCGCCTCCTTGATTTCTATCTCACCATCTATGGCCGTCCTATCGCCCTCACTCCCACCCTTAAGTACCTTGGCGTCACCCTCGACCGTCGTCTCTCCTGGACTCCCCACCTCCGGACAATCCAAGCCAAGGCACGCTCCCGACTCAGTCTCCTCAAGCTCCTCTCCGGCCGTACGTGGGGTCTGGACCCCTCCACCATCCTCCACACCTACAAATCCCATCCCTCATCCGCCCTATCCTTTGTTATGCCCATCTGGTTTGGATCTCTGCCCCCCCTACCTTTTACAAATCCCTCCAAATCCTTGAACGCCATGCTCTCCGCCTCGCCTTTCGCATCTGTCTCCCCTCCCCCACACAGATCCTGTACGATCTCATCCCCTTCCCCCACCTCCTCCTTTTCCTTGAAAGGATACGGATCCTGTACACCTCCCCTAAACTCGATCCTCCTCACCCGCTAGTCTCCCCGATCCTCTCCCACCCCCGCCCACTGCCGCGCCTGTATTCCCACGTCCCACCCGGTCTCCATCTCTCCACCCTCCTTACCCTCTCCCAAGGTGGCTTCCGCCAGCTCCCCCTCCCTGATGATGTCCTCCTCCCCTCCATCTACCCCTCCTATCAACTTTGATCCTCCCCCCACTTCCTGTGTCCTTTCCTTTAGGCACCCTCCCTTCCTCCCACCCTCCCTTACCTTCCCTTCTCTTTCCTTTCCCCCCTCCCTCCTCCCCTCTTCTCCCGGGCTTCCCCTCCCCCTTCCTCCCCTCCATCTCTCCTCTGCCCATGGGATCTCTGCTCTCCCCTCTCCCATTTCCCCTTCCTCCTCCTCCACCTCCTCTCTTGGCAGGTCCCCGGACTCGTACACGCTCAGTGAACATTCGCGCGCCGGAGATCATCGCCGTCAGTGTTTCGTGCGTGTGCCTTCGTTTGTGTGTAGTGTTGTTCGCCGTCACGCCACCACCGTTCACATGCCGTCGCCATCATCCATGTCATGTGCACCGTGTCGCCTAGTATTAGTGATGTTTCTCGTCCAGCGTGAACGGCTCCATGTTTTTTTGATTTTTAGTGTCTACATTTTTTGCCCACCGTTTTGACTGTCTTCTCTGTGCCACCTTTATGTACTACTTGTTGTCAAACTCAAGGCTGAAGAGCGGCGTATTGTGCTGCTGACAGCCCGCCTTTGTATAAGGTGTTTAAAATCACAATAAAGAAAAAAAAAGTTAGTGACTTCCAACGAACCTTATTCATGATTTCAAATAACATTAAACTAATGCAAGGTTTCCTATAACTAATTCCCGGTGCCCTGAGGTACAGCCACATAATTTCTGTCTGAATGATCTCTGAACAGAATGATAAGCGCTGACATCTCGATGATCACCTCTTATTTCAATACCATTATTGCTACATCTTTCATCAGTTCCGTCTGAAATCTGCATAATAACCGACAATTAGATGAATGTTATGTTTTATCGACTTCAGCTGAGCGTAGCCCTTCACACATTAATAAAAACCCCTAAATGTAAGTATACATTGGAACAATCGGTTTAATGACCAATTTTCCTGATAATAATGTAACATGGAGCAGAATGATGCAATAATGCACAATTAGTAAACAATAATTTTTAATTATGAAAGAATAAATCCGAACACGTTTATCACTGGTCATTAGAAATGATATAGTTAAATCGTGTGCAAAAGCACGGCTCATTGACAAACGCAAGCAGTTGCGAAGATTTTCATCACTTATGCTCGATCGAAACCTTGACTTATTCGTTTTCATCACCGAGAAAAATCTTTCACAAACAAGCTCTTGCGTGTACCACATAAACAGGGAAGTGGAGCAGCCGCCGTTCATTTAGGACACATGTGTAATAACAGATGTCGCTGTCGCACACGTGCGCACGTGTGCAGCACTTCCGCACGTCTGCACTCTGTGCAGCGTTTGGCCGGCCCTGTTCTAGACAGCGCCTTTCAGTTTTCCCCACAGAAAAAAGTCTGCAGGCGTCGTGACTGGGCCGGTTGAGGTAAAAGTCCACAGGCTTCAGTCCAACGATTCGGAAAGAATTCGTGAAGATCTGCTGTAGTACACTATGGGCTGACAGCTATCACGTTGGTACCACAGGTTCCTCCGAGTCTGCAGAGGAACGTCTTATAGCATCCTGGAAGGTGATCTGTTATGAGGCTGCGATACTTGTGGGTGTTCATCGTTCCGCCTATGAAAAACAGACCTGCGAGCTGCTGGTTCACTATCTCACACCATACGTTTACACTTCATGGACGCTGACGTTTCCACTGACGAAGAAAACGAGGATTATCAACTGACCATGTTTCGGCGGCCTACATGGCCATGTTGTTGTTCTGGTCTTCAGTCCTGAGACTCGTCTGATACAGCTCTCCATGCTACTCTATCCTGTGCAAGCTTCTTCATCTCCTAGTACCTACTGCAGCCTACATCCTTCTGAATCTGCTTAGTATATCCATCTCTTGGTCTGCCTCTACGATTTTTACCCTCCACGCTGCCCTCCAGTACTAAGTTGGTGATCCCTTGATGCCTCAGAACATGTCCTACCAACCTACCAACCGATCCCTTCTTCTGGTCAAGATGTGCCACACACTTCTCTTCTCCCCAATCCTATTCAACACCACCTCATTAGTTATGTGATCTACCCATCTAATCTTCAGCAATCTTCCGTAGCACCACATTTCGAAAGCTTCTATTCTCTTCTTCTCCAAACTATTGATCGTCCATGTTTCATTTCCATACATGGCTACTCTCCATACAAATACTTTCAGAAACGACTTCCTGGCACTTAAATCTATACGCGATGTTAACAAATTTCTCTTCTTCAGAAACGCTTTCCTTGCCATTGCCAGTCTACATTTTATATCCTCTCTACTTCGACCATCATCAGTTATTTTGCTCCCCAAATAGCAAAACTCCTTTACTGCTTTAAGTGTCTCATTTCCTAATCTAATTCCCTCAGCATTACCCGACTTAATTCGACTACATTCCATTATCCTCGTTTTGCTTTTGTTGATGTTGATCTTATACTCTCCTTTCAAGACACTGTCCATTCCGTTCAACTGCTCTTCCAAGTCCCTTGCTGTCTCTGACAGAATTACAATGTCATCGGCGAACCTCAACGTTTTTATTTCTTCTCCACGGATTTTAATACCTACTCCGAACTTTTCTTTTGTTTCCTTTACTGTTTGCTCAATATACAGATTGAATAGCATTGAGGAGAGGCTACAACCCTGTCTCACTCCCTTCCCAACCACTGCTTCCCTTTCATGTCCCTCGACTCTTATAACTGCCATCTGGTTTCTGTACAAATTGTAAATAGCCTTTCGCTCCCTGTATTTTACCCCTGCCACCTTCAGAATTTCAAAGAGAGTAATCCAGTCAACATTGTCAAAACTTTTTCTAAGCCTACAAATGCTAGAAACGTAGATTTGCCTTTCCTTAATCTTTCTTCTAAGATAAGTCGTAGGGTCAGTATTGCCTCACGTGTTCCAACATTTCTACGGAATCCAAACTGATCTTCCCCGAGGTCGGCTTCTACCAGTTTTTCCATTCGTCAGTAAAGAATTCACGTCAGTATTTTGCAGCTGTGACTTATGAAACTGATAGTTCGGTAATTTTCACATCCGTCAACACATGCTTTCTTTGGGATTGGAATTATTATATTCTTCTTGAAGTCTGAGGGAATTTCGCCTGTCTCGTACATACCTAGCCATAACTGGTACAAATGACTTCATAACTAAAGCAGATACATGATACATTTTGAGTATCGCATCCCATGTACAGGAGTTAACACGATTCTCGTAATCGTTTCGATGGAGCCCTTGATGAAGAGAGATAGGGATGGAAGTTATGTCGCTAGATAATGCATGGGACACCTGCCTGACACATGTCACTCCCTCGTGCGATTGCGCGGGAGGTAACGTGCGGATCAACAAGGAGAGCAGCAAAAACATTAATTTCTCCTTCTTCTTTCGACACTTGTTTCCTTCTGTTACGTTGCCTATGTGTTACTCTACCACTTTCACGTGACCGGTTGAAGAGGCTGACAAATAACGGCCGACGTAGTTGACGTCTATTGGGATATCTTGCCGCATACATCATAGAAGACCGAGCTTCATTCTTCCTACGCTCTCAGTACAGTACGAGCCACTAACTGACTAGCAGGTCACAGTGCATTCAAGGAACTCACAAGCAAGCAGACTGAGTGGTACACACAACTGTCGGTGTGGTAAGTTTTCAAAAGACTCCTGCAACAAACCCACAGACCCTCTAATTTACCTTATCTTTAGTTTGTTAATACCAATAGCCATCGTTCCATTTTAAAAAAAGTGTATGTTTGCACTCAAGTATTAGTACAATCTGTTTATTGGCTAATAATTCGAGCCGTGACTACCAACCCATTCTGTGAACACCGCACATCAATAGCACTTTCCATTTCCGCAATATTTGCCATGCAAGTTTTAGATGATTCATCTTATATATGTCTGTAAATAAATATGTAAAATGTGTACACATTAATATAATCCTCTCTGTTATGTATCTATTAAAAGTTTGCTTCATCTTTGGACAAGAACATTTGTAAAATTTCGGATAAAATATTTGTTCTTTTAGATTACAAAGGATCCAGGTAGCATTCTTAACGAACAAAATCGTGAATTAAAAACATGAAATCCAAGCACCCCT
Organism: Schistocerca cancellata; assembly: GCF_023864275.1. Classification (NCBI taxonomy): domain Eukaryota; kingdom Metazoa; phylum Arthropoda; class Insecta; order Orthoptera; family Acrididae; genus Schistocerca; species Schistocerca cancellata. The sequence goes on from NC_064635.1 coordinate 152,335,209, forward strand.
GTCATTATATATGCAAATAAATATGTCTTTTATCAGCTATATGAAGGCTGCAAAAATCCATCAATACAGAAAAGATTTAATTTCTTCTGCATTCTAATGTAAGATTGCCATATTTAAACACGGGTGAAGTGCTTGGTAATCAGCTAGCCTACTTGATCGCACCTGTACCCGGGACAAGCGCCTTTCAAACAGAAGAAATAATTCATCGGTTTCCCCGACGACGCCTCCTAGCGTCTGTCGACTGTTAAGTGCCTTGCCGACGCGCCAGCCTCAGATAACGACTCTCAAAGGCGACAAACATCCGCTGAAAACTCATTTGTCGGCGAGACTCGCGGCGCCGTTTAAGAAACTCGCCTCCTCCTTTCCCTTCCACCCACTCTTTCCTCCCTCTTCCGCACTCTTTCCTTCTCACTCCCGCCCCCCCTATCAGCCGCGGCAGCGGAGCACTTAATTGGCGGCCGCTTGTTTTATTTTGGCTCGTCGCTTTCGCTCCGTCGTCTAACCGCTTCGGCTCGTTACGCAGAGCGCTGCCTTACCGGCCGGTGCTAAGCGCCAGCCATCTGGCGGCTGTCGGCGGAAATCAGTCATCGGGCGCGGCAGTGCCATCTGTTATCCGACAGCGCCCACTAATTTCCACCGAGACAGCCATTTCCGGACTCGCTCTTGTTCCTTATCGGAGACAGAAAGGAATGTTGCCAAACAGTTCTTCCCCTTCTACAAGTCTCCCTTTTTCATCCCACAACGGCTGCTCTCACCGACTTTTCCCGGCGTCTGTTATTTTCAGCTGACAAGTTTGCTGACAGCACTTCCTTGTTTTCCTTGAACTTGAGAAACCTACCCTCTCCGACAAATAAAAAGTTATTTTAGAACTTCGTAAACACCGTATGACCCACAGTTTTATTCCTATTTTTTCCTTATTTTTTGATTTAACGTCTTAGACACGAAGTTAGAAGCTCTATGTCACCTTGATAACCACGTCAAGGCGACTTTTTAGAAGGCAGAACATTTAAACGTCCCTCAATTTTGTTCTGCTCCTTAATATCTACTTGTTAGAAGAGCAAGTGTAAAATAATGAACTTCGTAAATATTGAAGACAGAAAGATGAACATCAAGAGATCCTCTCTTTTTCAGTAATTTTACATCCTTTTAAGTCATCAGCAGAGCAGAGAAGAAAAAGTTAAACATGGTCAAATGTTGGTGTTCAAGAGGCTATGATCAGTACTTTTGTCAAATGGGACATAGAATTGGCCGGAGTGAGGACCAGTTTAAGATTTAATTACTTGAAATCAGTCAGGATAATTAAGAACAACTAAATTAGTTATTTGAGGGAAATTATAGAATGAGCTTTTGTCCGAATTTTTGCAGCCAAAAGATTAGTGGTAAATGGACAGATGAGGTATCAAATTGATCAGCGTGAGGTCTAGTTTTGGAAAGAAAGGTTAACGGCTTGGAAATAATCAGCCTACTTCAGAAAAAATTAGTCAGTGATTTGAGGGATAATTGAAATATTTCAGGAGTAACTGCTGCTAGCTATGTAAATGAAGTGTCAAAAAGACCTTCAAGCTCTACTAGCTGTTTTGAGAGTAAAAACTTATTTCGGTAACACATAAAATGAACTTCAAATCACAGCGTAAGTGGAAATGTCTCAGCTTTCTCTTTAGCTATATACTCTTAATAATAGTAGAATACAGACAGAAATTTAAATATGTTATATTTCATGCTTTATGAACAAAACTATAAAATAAAGAAATTGACAAAAAAACTGCCTAGTGTTTTGTGAAATTAGACACATACTGCGTAAAAGCTTTGTGAGAGGTTGTGGCCAAATTCAGCACTTATGGCAAAGCCCTCTTGCTGACGCAACTATTTATTATACTTCATTAATCCTTACTAATTTCGGCATTAAGGCATTTTCAAAGGTACGGAAGTCCGCCTGCTTAGCTGGGTGCTTGCCTCTCACCCAGCGGGCCCGGGTTCGATGTCCGGCCGGGTTGGGGATTTTCTCAGCTCGTGGGCTGGGTGTTGTGTTGTCCTCACCATCATTCCATCCTCACCGCCGGCAAGCAAGTCGCCAAATGTGACGTCGACTGAAATAAGACTTGCACTGGGCGGCCGGACTTCCCCGAATGGGGCCTCTCGGCCAGCAATGCTATACGCTCGTTTCATTTCATTTCAAAGGAACGAAATCCTATTGATACATAGTATAGTGCCATAGTTAATCACCTGAAGCGTAAATGGAAACTCAATTTCACTCGCTGTATATCGCTGAGCCTTATTCAAATGTGAGTCAAATCTTTCTCTAGTCTATAGAGGGGCCAGGAAACCGTAGTCTCTTCTTGATAGTTAATATCCTTAGAACAAAATGACATACCGTTGCAGTTCCGCGCGGTGACGTAGTCTATTGCCTTCACAACAAATGTCGGCGCGTGTTTTCCAGCAGGAAGTACGATTATCGTCTGAGCAACCGAAGGCCATATTGAAGTGGTGCTGGAAGTATGAAAACATAGTAGAGATACAACGGCAATGTCATAATGTGTATGGAACAGCCACTTACCGACACCTACAACAATTTATCTTATTCGTGATAAATTTGAAGTTGACGGTGTAAGACGTGTATATTTCTATTGTCTATTGTCAAACCACAATTTATGAAAGATGTTTATATTTTATTAATAGGATTAAGTAGGAACAATTAATATTTGTCATGTTGGAAATAATTGTGGTAGCAGGGAATGTCTGCACCAAAGTATTGTTGGCAAGAGAGACCGCAAATTGATATAATTTTAAAAAGGGCGGGAGAGACCGCGTATGGATACATTTTAAGAAAATAGCGGGAAAGACCGCGCATTGATACATTTTGTAATGGTAGCAGGGATTGTCTGAACCAGAAAGCATTGTTGGCAGGAGAGACCGCACTTTAGCGTTCGTAGGAAGTCAGTAGTAAGCGAGATGTGAAGCGAGTCGGTAGCAGGTCTGAAGCGAGAGGTTGAGAGAAGCGGTGTGCCTGCCAGCCACCAGCTATGATTTACAAGAGATTATAAACGGATGTACAGAGACGTCAGCTAACTATTATCATAAGAGGAACTAATATTAGTGAATTATTTTCTTTGCAAAACTCAAGACTACTGAAGGTATGTTTGCACAATGCTAGTTGTAAGATTATTGTAAAAAGTAAGTCCCATTTAACGTTTGTAAAATCATTTCATTACCAACAGTAAATATTTGAAGCGTTTTCAGAATATAATTAATTTTTGCCAGCAATGTTGCATTACTGATTATAATCCATCCCAAAAACCATCAACGTAAAACTTTGCAAAATTTTATTGTTGTCAAGAAAAAGTGTAACTATGAATTACGTAACTTCAATGAAATTAATTAAAGAATAACGTCAGCTTTGCTATTTAAGAATAACGTCAGGCCGGCCGCGGTGGTCTACCGGTTCTAGGCGCGCAGTCCGGAACCGCGCGACTGCTACGGTCGCAGGTTCGAATCCTGCGTCGGGCATGGATGCGTGTGATGTCCTTAGGTTAGTTAGGTTTAAGTAGTTCTAAGTTCTAGGGGACTGATGAGCACAGATGCTAAGTCCCATAGTGCTCAGAGCCATTTGAACCATTTGAATAACGTCAGCTTTGGTAATAAATACAGCCAGTTATTATGACAGCCCACCAGCAGTTAATAGAGAATAGTAAACCAGAGTAAGTATATTCATTTCGCAGTCCGACGTAGCAGTCAGATGGCGATCCGGTAACAGTAAAAAAAGGTAAGGAACAGTTTTGGGTTATTGCAGATAACGACTGAGAGCCACGACGACGACACATTCTGTGCTTCGTCGAAATAATCAGAAAATCACTTTTAATAAACAGCAATTAAATTTGTATGCGAAGATTGAAAAAGAGAATAAATTTCTAAGGGAAGATTTCACTTCTTATTATTAAGCAAGAGATAGAAATCCTAAGGAAAGGTTTCATAGGTTATCGTAGAAGGGAAGGTTGCGTAAAATATATATATATATATATATATATATATATATATATATATATATATATATATGTAGAGGAGACGGGAAGGTTTCAACGGTACTGTTAAGGATGTGCGTAAGGAAAATTCTGGCCGAACAAAAACATCGACAAGTCCAGCTCCCAGTGCTGCTGTGTTGCAACATTTTACTAGATCACCTCAAAAATCTGTGAAGCAGGGAGCATATGAAAGCGGGGTAGGCTAAAACGTGGAAAGTGTACATTCCAAGATCGCTGCACGCTATGAACGAGGGCGATCCGGATCGAAGGATGGAGAATCGTGAGTGGTTTCAAGGCATGCTTCGCGAGGATGAACAGCTTGCAGGGATGGTTATTTGGGCTGAAAAGACGCAATTGAAACTGAACAGTACCGTAAACTGCCACAACTGCGTGTTCTGGGCTCCTGAAAATCCTCACATACACGTGGACAAAAATGTTAACCCATCGGGTGGTGTGGTCTGCCATGGCACGGTTTGGTTGCCCCACTCTTCTCTGAAGGTACCGTAGCTGCTGAGGTGTATCTTCATATGCTGCAAATATCGATTTTGCCTGACATCCGAGAGGTTTCGAAATCAAAGATTTTCCTTACAACAAGATGGCGCTGCGCCTCAGTACCAGAGAAGTGTCACAGCCTACATGGATGAAAATCTATCTGGATGATGGATAGGCCGAAGAGGATCTATTTGGTACCCACCACCTTACACCTCTTGTCTTCTACCTGTGGAGGACCTTGAAAAATGAACTTTATCAACACAAGCCAGCAACACTGAACGAACTACGAGAAACCATCGAGACGTCCCGTGCGCCTATCAGACCGACAACACTGACAGCCGTAGTTCGGTCAACAGTGCAGCCGTGTCGACGTTGTTTGGCTGCTGATGGGGGTCACATTGACAAAATAAAACAATCCTTCCCCCGTGCAAGAATTATAACGGTACGTCATTTTGTTCCATTAATAAAGGCTGTCAAAGAGTGTGTACGTTTTCCTGGACCACTCTGTATTTTCTTATTTTTAGACAAATCATTCCACGAAAGACTTGGCCGTTATTTTTCAATTTCTTTATTACATATTAAATATTACATTACATTACTTTTAAAGAAGACAGTATTTTAGTTTAAAAGAGGATTAATTATAGCCATAGTCAGAATGTAATTCTAGAATGAAATTTTAAAGGAAGAAGAAAATTTAGTTTTCGGGTAGTTAAAGTGTAGGAGAAAGACGGGCAAGAATGTGTGGTCGGATATGCGTGCGAATCACTGTATGTTTAAGTTGGCTAATCTGATCAGCCACTTAACGCTACGAACTACTGAGTCAATCCTTCCTGACGAATCTGACATTACGCGAGTTCACTGTGGCCACACACGCAACTTTTGCGGGTAAGAAATTCTCTTTTTGGTAATTCGTTGACATATTTTCGTTCAGATCAGTAGCAATAAACAGAAATCACATTGGTTCAGAATAATATATATACATATATCTATGTGTGTGTGTGTGTGTGTGTGTGTATGTGTGTGTGTGTGTGTGTGTGTGTGTGGCAGTCAAGACGCATCTGTGGTAGTCAACACGCACATTCAGAGGTCGAGTAAGATTACGCTACTTTTAGAGTTCACAGTCTTACACGCTTTTTTTCTCTGTGTCAGTATTGATTGTTAGTTTTTTGAGCTGATAATTCTTAGCAAAGGCATAATTTAAATTGTTGATATTACAGTTATAATAACGGAGGAGTGCACCAGAAAAAACTGAATGTTTACCTTCACCGAGGGGATACGAAGTGAGATGCTTGCTAGAATTGAAAGCATGCCAAATTACGTTGTAGAACAAGAAGAAAAAGTAGAAGACGACTCAACTTTCCTCACTAAATGATGATTGGTTTCCACCTAAGCGTTGATGAAATCATACTTGAGATTTCTCATTGCGGCGGGGATATTCCAAGCTTACCAATTTCAAGGAAACGTGGCAAAAAGGTAGAAATGCTTTCCACTGAACGATTTAATAATTACGTCTCTCAACCAGGTGCATTGTCAAGATCAAGTAGTGCTAAAATTGCTGCTTAGATGAAGATTAAACAACACCGTCAACAATGGTGGCACTCGACCTGTTCTGATTATGCGGGCTCACTGCCTCACACATTTCTGACCACTGTTGAAGCTCAGAGACTGCGCGCACCCTCCAAAGCGCCATCTCTGCGCAGCCTCACCTGACAAGGAGGCAAGTCAACGAAAACGTAATTTTTTTCAACAATTATGGACACAAATAATCTGTAAGTAGAATTTCATAAATTTCATAAGGTGATCCTTTTACGTAAATGCACATTGAGAGACTTCTCATTTGTTTTAGTATGAAACTGATATTTTCGCAACAAAAAATATGTTGAGTGCTTATTCCTCCCCGACTCGCCCCTAATTACAAGGGAAAGATTTTAGATTGAGATGACAGGCATTTTTGATTTTAACATTGTTTAAATCTGCATCTACATCCGTAGTCGGCAGATTGTGAAGTGCATGATGGAGGATACTTCTCACAGTGCCAGCTTCCATTTACGTATGGAGTGCGTAACAGCTTCGCCTCCATGGCTCCTACAGGAGCGCTGTATGTGGGGTTATAGCATATTCCTAGAGTCATCATTTAAAGCCGGTTCCTGAAACTTTGTAAGTGGACTTTGTCGGAATACTTTGCGTCTATCTTTAAATATCTGCCAGTTCAGTTTCTTCAGTATCTCCGCGGCGCCGTCCCATGGGTCACACCAACCTGCGACCATTAATGCTGTTCTTACTTGTATCAGTTCAATATCCCTTGTTAGTTCGACCAATAAGGCACCACAGACTTGGAGATTCTTTCGGGGGTATTCTTCCGAGCGTAGTGATGTATACATTCCACCCGTTTAATATCGGTTGCTCACGCTACTCCATAATACAGGCAGGCAAAACTGGCCTCACTCGAGATACAGATTCCATCAACTGATAGACACACACAAAATTAATTCACAAAATCAGCCAAAGCAAATACATCAGTAGAATTAATAAACAAAGATTTAAAAAGCCTATCAGTTTTAGAAATCGCATAAAATTGATGCAATTAAAGAATTCCAAATTTTGGTATATCACAGACAAATCAGGAGTAAAAAATAAAAAATAAAAAATAAACTGACGAAAAGCTACACAATGAACTCATCGATTTTTTTATCTTTTCTCCAGATATGCAATAACTGTAGTGAATACATAAAAATTCCGACGTTTTCCTACGTCTCTTCACAGGAGGAACAGAAATGTGATTTTATGTAATAGATTGATTAACAAATCCATTTGTAAAATAGTTAATACTACTTATAGTAGATATTACTGATGCTTTAGTATAAATGAAAAATAATGTAGTCTACAAAACAGCCTATTTTTGATAATATTTTATCATTCCTGCTGGATATATTTTAACTCTGACGCCGTTACCCATTTAAAAATTCGTGATGGCTGCCGCCAACAGGTACAACTAAGCTCACGAGGCAGAACATCAGCAACCGGATAAGGAAGCACACGTTGCTACGGAGCGTTATAGATGGTGGATGGCAGAAGTAATATTTACGAAGGTGATGGCTATCTTTATTTTCTGGATTATCCGATTTCGAATACCCAGCGACAATGTTTCCCCTTATCCTACTGAACCCAAATTTCACACAGCTCATTGATTTTTTTTATAGAATGCTGTCTAAATGGAAGGTAACCTGAAAGAATATATATTTTTTCCTAAAAAGTGCCATATAAGAGCCTGTCTAATGTGGATTTAGAATGTAGCTGCCTTATGCACCACTAGGTTTTGTCGATTTTGAAAACGCTAAAACTCGTTCGACAATGACAAGGGTCCAAGGGTCCAAGAAGATTGAAATTCTGAAAAAAAAAAGGTCTAAGCTATAGGGAAAGAGGATTAATATACAACACGTACGAGACTCGAGACGAAACAATAAGTTTGGATCCCCCCAGAATGATGTGCTCCGATTAGGACAGATACAAAGCACGAAAGTATTTTCCGCCCTACTGCTTAATCTATACATCGAAGACGAAATAACGGTAATAGATGAAAGCTTGAGGAGAGGAATTAAAACTCAGGACGAAAGGTTATCAGTCGTAAGATTCACAGGTGACATAGCTATCCTCAGTGAAAGTGAAGCAGAATTACAGGATTTGTTAAATTGAATGGTCTAATGACTACGGAATATAGATTGAGACTAAAACAAAGACGAAAGTAATGACTAGCAGAAATGAGGCTATTGATAAAAATTTATCAAAACTGGGGAGCACGAAGTACATGACGTGAAAGCATTCTGCTACCACGGAGATAAAACAACACCTAACATACGAAACAATGATAACGAAACAAGCGGAGTGTCGCGGGTAAAGACGGCCATCCTGGCCAAAAGAAGTCTACATGAATCAAAAGTCGTCCTTAATTTCAGGAATAAATTTCTGAGAATGTACCTTTGCAGTACACTATTGCGTAGACTTTGGGAAAACGAAAGCTAATAGCGGAAGCGTTTGAAATGTGATGCTACAGATAAGTGGTCGTCAAACTGCAAGCTGCGTGTCACACGCAGCCAGAACACTCCTGGGTCCGGCGGTTCTCAACCGCACTTTGTAATACATACACTGAAGAACCAAAGAAACTGGGCTCCCGCGAGCACGCAGAAGGGCCGAACCACGACATGCCATGGACGCGACTAACGTCAGAAGTAGTGCTGGAGAGAAGTGACACCATGAATCCTGCAGACGTGTCCATAAACCGTAAGAGTACGGTGAGGTGTAAATCTCTTCTGAACAGCAAGTTGCAAGGCATCCCAGATATCAATAATGTCCATGTTGGGGAGTTTGGTGGCCAGCGGAAGTGTTTAAACTCAGGAGAGTGTTCCAGGAGCCACTCTGTAGCATAGCAGTTCTGGACGTGTGGGGTGTCGCATTGTCCTGCTGTAATTTCCAAAGTCCGTCGGAATGAACAATGGACATGAATGAATGCAAATGCTCAGGCAGGATGCTTACGTACGTGTTACTTGTCAGAGTCGTATCGAGACGTATCAGGGGTCCCATATCACTCCAACCGAACACACTCCATACCATTACAGAGCCTCCACCAGCTTCAACAGTCCCCTGCTAACATGGAGGGTCCATGTTGTTGTCTCCATAGCCGTACACGTCCATGCGCGCGATACAATTTGAAACGAGCAGGCAACATATTTCCACTCTTCAACAGTCCAATGTCCTAGTTGGCGGGCCCAGGTGAGGCGTAAAGCTTCGTGTCGTGCAGTCATCAAGGGTACACGAGGGTCCTTCGGCTCTGAAAGCGCATATCGATGATGTTTCGTTGAATGGTTCGCACGCTGACTCATGTTCATGCCGCACCATTGAAATCTCCAGAAATTTGCAGAAGGGTTGCACTTCTGTCACAATGAACGATTCTCTTCAGTCGTCGTTGATCCCGCTCAAACTCACTTAATTTTAATTGACTTTGGTGAATTCGGCCGCGAGTTGAGTTAAATTTGTCGCTTACTTCAGAGGCAGAGGAACAGTCAGCGAGGAGACTGCGGGCTTGAAGGTGATAGAGAGAGAGAATGCTTTATTGTTTGTCTTTCAGTGCTGACAAGTCGTGAGAGTGTGTTGTGCCTTTTACCGATCAGCTGCTACAGTAGAAATTTTGGCACAGAAATGACATTGATTCGTAAACGCGCATTATAGACACGACCATGTTCAAATGCGGTACATACTTCTACATCTACATACATACTCCGCAATCCACCATACGGTGTGTGGTGGAGGGTACCTAGTACCACAACTAGCATCTTCTCTCCCTCTTTCACTCCCAAACGAAACGAGGGAAAAATGACTGCCTATATGCCTCTGTACGAGCCCTAAACTCTCTTATCTTATCTTTGCGGTTTTCCCGCGAAATATAAGTTGGCGGCAGTAAAATTGTACTGCAGTCAGCCTAAAATGCTGGTTCCCCAGTAGCGATTCACGAAAAGAACGCCTCCTTTCCTCTAGAGACTCCCACTCGAGTTCCTGAAGCATTTCCGTAACACTCGCGTGATGATCAAACCTACCAGTAACAAATCTAGCATCCCGCCTCTGAATTGCTTCTATGTCCTCCCTAAATCCGACCTGATAGGGATCCCAAACGCTCGAGCAGTACTCAAGAATAGGTCGTAGTAGTGTTTTATAAGCGGTCTCCTTTACAGATGAACCACATCTTCCCAAAATTCTACCAATGAACCGAAGACGACTTTCCGCCTTCCCCACAACTGCCATTACATGCTTGTCGCACTTCATATCGCTCTGCAATGTTACGCCCAAATATTTAATTGACGTGACTGTGTCAAGCGCTACACTACTAATGGAGTATTCAAACATTACGGGATTCTTTTTCTTATTCATCTGCATTAATTTACATTTATCTATATTTATAGTTAACTGCCATATTTGTAGCAAGGAATACGAAATTAATTTATGGCTCTTGTAATACAGCACAATGAGTCAAAGAAAAATGACACTGAAAATGTTTAGTAACCATCTATAACGGTGTTTCAGATTGGGTAATCCATTTAAATATAAGTACAGTTACCGCTGTTATTCCAGTAATGACATGGTCACACAGACAACACAACAACACTTCGTGAGGCAGTTACGAGTATAGTGTGAGGACTTGGGTGGCGGCAATCTGAAACAGAGAAGAGTCGACACAAAGCGTTTGGAACGCTGCCAACTTTTAACGATCAATACTTCAAGACCGACGGCCAATTTATGACAGCTAGTCTATGGGGCCTCACACAACTCATTTAAGTTACCAAGTAGTAATAAGATCGACACGCAAGCGGCTCGAGGTGCTGCCTTACAGTGTCAGCATTTACTATTCAGCAAAAACCTTTCACGACCACGTGCCTGGAAGCAGTATGTGAAGTATTAAGTAATGCGGAGCTTATCCACAGAATCGGGGGGGGGGGGGGGGGGGGGGGATAGGAATATGTGGAAAACACCGACAATAAGAAGGCACTGGAAAACAGCTACAGCAAATTCTGCAGGAGCTACACTAGACAGTGGGATGTGGGCACCTCTGCTCAAGAGCAGGGAATCGCAGATGTTTCCTCTGGCGGAGTACTTCGAGAATGGTGGGTAGTATTTTGATGGAACGCATTGTTTACCAGGTGTACCGGTATGAAATGAGCGTTTTTTGTGAAAATGAAACACTAATTTTCAATTGAAAAGTAAATACATTTTATTCAAAGTACTGATAATTGCTTTCTATACATTTTGACCACCTTTCTGGCAATTTGTAGACACCACACCAATAGAAATGTTCGTCTTTTGAAGCAAACCAATCAGACACCCAATTTTCGACTTCTTCGTAGGAATCGAAGTGTTCCTCAGCCAATGCATATCCCATTGATGAAAACAAATGGTAGTCGGAAGGGGCCAAGTCTGGCGAATACGGCGGGTGGGGTAGCAGCTCCCAGCCAAGGGTTTTGATTGTATCCTGAACCAGTTTTGCTTTGTGTCCAGGTGCATTGTCGTGTAAAAAAATTACTTTGCCGTGTCTTCTGGCCCATTCTGGTCTTTTTTCGATCAGTGCACAGTTCAAATTGATAATTTCTTGTCTGTAGCGATTAGTATTCACAGTTTCACCGGGTTTTAGAAGCTCATGATACACCACACCTTTCTGATCCCATCCAACACAGAGCATTGTCTTCTTGCCGAATCGATCTGGTTTTGCAGTCGATGTTGATGGTTGTACCGGAATAACCCATGATTTTTTCTGTTTAGGATTCTTAAAATAAATCCACTTTTCATCGCCAGGAACAATTCGATGGAAAATAGATTTTCATTCATGTCATTGAAGCAAAATTTGACAATTGGTTTTTCGGCTTTCCATCTGTCTTTCAATTCATGTGGCACCCATTTTCCACACTTCTGGATCTTTCCCATAGTTTTCAAACGGTCGGAAATTGTTTGTTGTGCAACATTTAGCATTGCTGCCATTTGCTTCTGACTCAAAGTATCATTTTCATCCAATATTGCTTCCAATTCGGCGTCTTCGAAATTTTTTGGTGATCTTCCACGTTCTTCATTTCTTACATCAAGATCATTATTTCTGAACCGTTAAAACCATCTAAACCATCTTTTGCATGTTGCTTCTGATAGAGCATGATCACCATATGCCTCGACAAGCATTCTATGCGACTCTGCAGAACTTTCTTCAAATGAAAACAAAAAATTAATGCTTTCCGCAAATCATTACTTCCGGGTACAAAATTCGACATTGTTAACACGATGATAACATATGATGTTGTTTTTTCCATGACTTGATGTATACTAAATATCTTTGACAGATGTCATACCAACCAAACCAAAAAAAATTAAGGCTTGTTCACAACAAATGTTCCTTATCGACACATTTGTATCTTAACGCTCATTTCATACCGATACACCTGGTATTGTGAACCTTAGTAAAATTCTTAAAAAGCTGTCAAAAACTTGTTTCATTGAGCGATTATTTCATTTTTAAATGATAACTAATAACAGAGAAATTTATAAGATTTTAAAAAATGATCAGTATCGTCAAAATGTCGAAAAATATCGCTAATCTAGTAATAGTTTTTCGCGGAACACCTATTCACTTTTCGCAGAACACCATTGTTTGGCGGATCACAGTTTTGGAAACCCTGCTATACAACAATACAATACAATACAATGCAGGAACCAAGAAATGAGTTCGCAGCAGCCAATACTATTAAATGACTAGTGAGGGCCGCTGGCTGGTACAAATGCAAAGTCCTCTGGCATCAGCGCCGTGGCTCCTCTCACCTTGATCTCGCCCTCTCTCTCTCTCTCTCTCTCTCTCTCTCTGGAGGGTGCGGTGGCTCCTGTAACTGGGCCAATTAAAAAAATCGATCGCACTCCCCCCGCCCACCTACCTAACCACCCCCACCCCTCCCCCCGGCAGCCGAACCAAAGCCGAGCAGAGTGTTTTTAAAGAGGGTAGCTCTCGGGAGGAGGGGGCGGACTCATTTCGCGTTTAAACGATCCACAGGTGAGACACAACTTACCCGCCTTACGGCAAGTGCGGTCGTCACTTAATGCATTGCAGTTGCACTGTGGTGAGTGACGAACTGAAGGAGTCGACGGAAGGAAGTGCTAATCCGAAACATTGTACTTTCACATATTGTACGTTACATTTTTAGTTAAAAGAGAATACAAGCACGTAAGTACAGGTGAAACGTCCCCTTAGAAATTTTTTTATAGATGATAGTGCTGGAAAACCTCTACGTTATTTGATTTTCCAACAGCTGATCAAAACTGAACGTGCACAGACATTTCTCTCTTTACTTATTCAGATCATCAATAACCTGACACGCAATATTTTTAGCGCAACGCAACCTGACTTTCAAAATCCCTGCAAAAGAATTGCCCTGACTAACAATAACTTTCATGAATCACTTAAGTCACAAAAATTTTCGTTACTCGAACTACTACAATACAGCGAACGCCAATACTGCCAGCTAAATAAGAGATTCTAACTAATGAAGTCACGTAACTACTGATAGGCATAGTTATCAAATGAAAGATTTTTGATAGAGAACAAACAATGTATTTACCTTAATAGTCTTCAAAAGTCATTATATATATATTGCGCAACGCTACGCGCTGTTCACATCCAACTGCCCAACACTAGAATATTCCAACAATGAGTCCAACCAGCCACAGACTGCACACAGCGCAGTCAGTGATTTTCATACAGAGCACTACGTGGCGTTACCAACATAAAAACCTAAATAGCGTACTTACACAGGATGTTCTTAAAGTCCCGCTATCATTTCACAGCGTGGAAACGATTAGAGATACAGCAAGGTTTAAATTCGAGGAAATAGTATCGACACCAGAGGAAAGATAAATTAATAATAGACTGAAATGCCCCACACCCCTCCCACTGACACATAAAGCACATCAGAAGAGTGTTGCATAAGCAACGACAAAAATGACAAATTTAAAAGAAGTCTTACAGAAGCTCGAAATTTATATTGAACTGCAATGCGATGTTCTTTCGATAATTTCCAGAACGAAATTATGTCTGTAAAACCTGGCAGAAAATCCAAGGAGATTCTGGTCGTATGTGAGGTATACCAGCAGCAAGACGAAACCAACCCCTTCACTGCGTGACAGCGAAGGTAATGTTACCGATGACATTGCCATCAGAGCGGACTTCACACATGGCTCTGAGAACTATGGGACTTAACTGCTGAGGTCATCAGTCCCCTAGAACTTAGAACTACTCAAACCTAAATAACCTAAGGACATCACACACATCCATGCCCGAGGCAGGATTCGAACCTGCAACCGTAGCGGTCGCCCAGTTCCAGACTGTAGCGCCTAGAACGCTAGAGCGGACTTACTGAATACAATTTTCTGAAATTCGTTCACTAAATAAGACGAAGTAAATATTATAGAATTCGAATCAACATCAGTGGCCAGGACGAGTAATGTAGAACTAGATATCCTCAGCGTGGCAAAACAGCTTAAATGACTTGTTAACGCTAGTCCTCTAGTCGAGATTCTACACTACCGGCCATTAAAATTGCTATACCACGATGACGTGCTACAGACGCGAAATTTAACCGACAGGAAGAAGATGCTGTGATATACAAATGATTAGCTTTTCAGAGCGTTCACGCGAGGTTGGCGCCGGTGGCGACACCTACAACGCGCTGACACGAGGAAAGTTTCCAACCGATTTCTCATACACAAACAGCAGTTGGCCGGCGTTGCCTGGTGAAACATTGTTGTGATGCCTCGTGTAAGTAGGAGAAATGCGTACCATCACGTTTACGACTTTGATAAAGGTCGGGTTGTAGCCTATCGTGATTGCGGTTTATCGTATCGCGACATTGCCGCTCTCGTTGGTCTAGATCCAATGTCTGTTAGCAGAATATGGAATCGGTGGGTTCAGGAGGGTAATACGGAACGCCGTGCTTGATCCCAACGGCATCGTAACACTAGCAGTCGAGATGAAAGGCACCTTATCCTCGTGGCTGTAACGTGTCGTGCACCCACGTCTCGATCCCTGAGTCAACAGATGGCGACGTTTGCAAGACAACAACCATCTGCACGAACAGTTCGACGACGTTTGCAGCAGCATGGCCTATCAGCTCGGAGACCATCGCTGAGGTTACCACTGACGCTGCATCACAGACAGGTGCGCCTCCGATGGTGAACGACGAACCTGAGTGCACGAATGGCAAAACGTCATTTTTTCGGATGGATCCAGGTTCTGTTTACAGCATCACGATGGTCGCATCCGTGTTTGGCGACATCGCGGTGAACGCTCATTGGAAGCGTGTATTTGTCATCGCCATACTGGCTTATCACCCGGCGTGATGGTATGGGGTGCCATTGGTTACACGTCTCGGTCACCTCTTGTTTGCACTGACAGCACTTCGAACGGTGGACATTACATTCCAGATGTGTTACGACCTGTGGCCCTACCCTTCATTCGATCATGGCGAAACCCTACATTTCAGCAGGATAATGCACGACCGCATGTTGCAAGTCCTGTACTGGCGTTTCTGGATACAGAAAGTGTTCGACTTCTGCCCTGGCCAGCACATTCTCCAGGTCTCTCACCAATTGAAAACGTCTGGTCAATGGTGGCCGAACAACTGGCTCGTCACAATACGTCAGTCACTACTCTTGATGAACTGTGGAATCGTGTTGAAACTGCATGGGCAGCTGTACCTGTACATGCCACCTAAGCTCTGTTTGACTCAATGCTCAGGCGTATAAAGGCCGTTATTACGGCCAGAGGTGGTTGTTCTGGGTACTGATTTCTCAGGATCTATGTACCCAAAGTGCGTGAAAATGTAATCACATGTCAGTTCTAGTATAATATATTTGTCCAATAAATACCCATTTATCATCTGCATTTCTTCTTGGTGTAACAATTTTAATGGCCAGTGGTGTACAACAACTAGCTTCCTTTCAGAGTATACTGACATAATAGCTCCGTACTTAAGAATGTTATACAAACGCTCGCTCGGCGAAACATCCGTACCTAAAGACTGGAATGCTGCACGGGTTACGCTACTACTCAAGAAAAGAAACAGGAGTAATCCGATGAGCTGTGGACCCATATCGCTGACGTTGATTTGTGCAAGAACATTATGAATTATATCCAAGAAAACGATATTGACGTATGGTCAACTCTGATTCAAGAAAATATTGTTCTTCGAAACAAGTAGCTCTTTAATCCCAGGACGTAATGCGTGTTATCGACAGGGAATCTCAAATATTTATAGATTTCCAGAAGTCTTTTGACACTGTTTCTCACATGCGACTTCTAATCACATTGCGTGCCTATGGAGTATAGTCTCAGTTCTGCGACTGGATTCGTGATTTCCTGTCGAAAAAATCACAGTTGGTAGTAATCAATGAAAGTCATCAAGTAAAATAGAAATCTATGTAAACGATTTACCAGGCAATCGGATCAGCTCTCATAGATTATTCGAAGATTATGCTGTCATTTACCATCGTATAAAGTTATCAAGTGGTCAAAACGAATTTCAAAATGATTTACGCAAGACATCTGTTCGTGCGATAAGTGGAAATTGACCCTAAGTAATGAAAAGTGTGAGGTCATCCACATGAGTACTAAACGAAATCCGTTAAATTACGGTCACACGATAAACCAAGAAAATCTAAAGGCTGTCAATTCAACTAAATACCTAGGAATTACAATTACAATCAGCTTATATTGGAACAATCACACAGATATGTTGTGGGGAAGGCAAACGAAAAACTGCGTTTTATTAGCAGAACACTTAGAAGACACAACAGGTCTACCAAAGAGACTGGCTACATTACGCCTGTCCGTCCTCTGCTAGAGTACTGCTGTGCAGTGTGGGTCCTTACCAGACTAGGTTGACGGAGGACATCGAAGAAGTTCAAAGAAGGATAGCCCGTTTTGTATTATCGCGAAATAGGGGAAAGATTGTTACGGATATGGTAAGCAGTCATTAAAACAAAGGCGTTTTTCGTTGTGGCGATTTCTTTTTCACGAAATTTCAACCTCCAGCTTTTTCCTCCGAATGAGAAAACATTTTGCTGACACCCTCCTCCATTGGGAGAAATGAATACTTACTTACTTACTTACTTACTGGTCATACCGGACTCGAGAGTCCATTATCGCAGCAACGTAAAATGAGAAATGAATATTGCAACGAAATGAGAGAAATCAGAGCTCACACGGAAAGATCTAAGTGACCATTTTTATCGTGTGCTGTTGCAGAGTGAAACGGTAGAGAAATAGTGTGAAGGTGTGAACCCTCTGCCAGGCACTAAAGTGTGAATTGGAGAGTAGCCATGCACAAGTAGATGTCATGGTTTGTCGTAAATCGTTTCTACTCTTTTTTTTATTGCAGAATTGTCTTGGAATACATCGAAATGACCACATACTAGGAAAAGGAATTATGAGTCATCTGGTATGCAGAATCCAAATCTGTGTCAATGGAACTGTCAAAGGCATTCCTCGAAGAGGACGCTCTCCTGTGTCCGAAGAACGTGTGTGGAGAGTGCGAGCTGCATTTCAACGCGGTCCTCAGAAGTCAAGTCGGTGTGCATCACCAGATTAGCGGGAAGCAAGGTCAATAGTCCATAAAGCGCTACAGAAGCGCTCATGCGTTTTCGAATCCAAAGTGAAAATGCTCCAAGTACTCCAACCAAGCTGTCGTTCCCTGCGGTGTGTATTCACGTGTTCCATGCGTCCTCCATAGATGCCGAAAATGTCCTTAAAATGCCTGGTTTTACATGAAGCAATGTCCCAAACGTCCGCAGCTCGTGGTCGTGCGGTAGCGTTCTCGCTTCCAACGCCCGGGTTCCCGCGTTCGATTCCCGGCGGGGTCAGGGATTTTCTCTGCCTCGTGATGACTGGGTGTTGTGTGATGTCCTTAGGTTAGTTAGGTTTAAGTAGTTCTAAGTTCTAGGGGACTGATGACCATAGATGTTAAGTCCCATGGTGCTCAGCGCCATTTGAACCATTTGAATGTTCCAAACTTCTGGACATGTGAATCGCCAGAACGTTACAATTTGGTCTCCAGAAACTCAAACAACACACGCGAACGCATCCGAAGTAGCCCGAAGCTTAATGTTTGGTGTGGCGTGATACATTTCAGGGTTATAGGCACATTACTCTTCGTAGAGAGAGCCGAGATGGGAAATGTTTACTTGGTCGTTGGTGTATAGTTCTGCTGCCATAGATTTTGAAGATGCATCCTTCCATCATGATGGTGCACTCCAATACTGGTGCTCCAACGTGCGGGCTGTGAAGAATGATACGTTTCTTGAGAGGTGAATGGATAGTGTCGGCCCCATTACATGGTCTGCGATGTCTTCCGGTTTCACGACACTATTGTAGGGCTACAACAAAGATCGTGTTTACACAATACCAGTCAATGACACTGCTTCCTTCGTACACGATTCAATGAATCAATCACAACTGATGCTCTAGTAATGGCTCTTCGTGAGCAGAACTCGAATATCGTCCTGATTTTCAACCAGCGAAGAGTGGGGCACAACCTGAAATTGTTGAATAACAGAAAGAAACTTTAGGAGCTGCTAAACGTTTTAGAACATACCACGATGCTCTAATACACATCTGAAAAAGTTTTGCATCACCCCGGTTCCCAGAACTCCTGAAGATAGACGTTGACTATGGATATTGTATCACGGATGGTCCCTTTGACTGTTCGGAGATGTCACTAAACCCGCCCAAAGATGTAAACAACCATGCATGAGCAGCGCCTATTAGACGGAGGGGGTCCGACAGCCGATCAGTTCCAGTCATTCACCCAGGAAGGAGATACACTGCTCGTGTTGTCTGTAGTTCAACCATGCCTAGATGGTCAATACCGCGGTTCGACCGCGTCCACATTGTTACTTTGTGCAAGGAATGGCTCTCAACAAGGGAAGTGTCCAGGCGTCTAGGAGTGAATCAAAGCGATGTAGCCCAAGGGCTACTACAGCGTTGGACGACCGCTAACTAGGGATTATGGCTCGAAAGAACCCTGACAGTACCTCCAGCATGTTGATTAATGCTTTTCGCGCAGCCACAGGACGTCGTGTTACGACTCAAACTGTGAGCAATTGGATGCATGATGCGCAACTTCGTTCCTGACGGCCATGGTGAGGTCCATCTTTGCAACCGCGACACCATGTAGCGCGGTACAGATGGACCCAACAACTTGCCAAACGGACCGCTCAGGGTTGGCATCACGTTCTCTTCACCGATGAGTGTAGCATATGCCTTCAAGCAGACAGTCGTCGGAGATGCGTTCGGTGGCAACCCGGTAAGGCTGAACGCCTTAGGCACACTGTCCAGCGACTACAGCAAGGTGGAGGTTCCCTGATTGTTTTGTGTGGCATTATGTGTGACCAACATACGCCGCTGTTAGTCATGGAAGGCGCCGTAATGGCTGTACGATGTGTGAATGTCATCCTCTGACCGATAGTGCAACAATATCGGCAGCATATAGGCAAGGTCTTCGTGGACGACAATTCGCGCCCCCATCGTGCAGATCTTGTGAATGACTTCATTCAGGATAACGACATCGCTCAACTAGAGTGGCCAGCATGTTCTCCGGTCATGAACCCTATCGAACTTGCCTGAGATAGATTGAAAACAGCTGTTTATGGACGACGTGACCCGCCAACCACTTTGAGGGATCTACGCAGAATCGCCGTTGAGGCGTGGGACAATCTGGACCAACATAGCCTTGATGAACTCGTGGACAGTATGCCACGACGAATACAGGCATGCATCAATGCAAGATGACGTCCTACTAAGTATTAGAGGTAGCGGTGTGTACAGCAATCTGGACCACCACCTCTGAACGTCTCGCTGTATGGTGGTTCAACATGCAATGTGTGGTTTTCATGAGCAAGAAAAAGGGCGAAAATTACGTTTATGTTGATCTCTATTCGAATTTTCTGTACACGTTCCGGAACTCTGGAAACCGCGGTGATGCAAAACATTTTTTGATGTGTGTAGTTTTCAAGTTACGATTATTTCTAATAATAACGGGACATTTTCGCCGTGTGCAATAATGCAGAACCATTTCAAAGGCAGGCAATGGATTCTGGCGTTAGTAGAGCAACAAAATCATCGTAGGCTACAGTAGACTACTATAGGTAAGCATAGACTACGGTACTTTAATTAGTAGCTTCGGTCAGTTAAGATCGTAACCGCATTACCCGTACCTTAGGTGTGTTGCATACACAGCGGACGTTGTCTCATTTCGATCCCTTTGCTTGTGTATGCAATCAGTGTCTTACAGTATGCAACATTAAACGAAATCTAATAAAGTAACCAACACCTTAGGTGGGTCAAAGGACGGAGTGCCCAGTACCCTCCTCACGCGGAAATAAACAGAAAATTATACCCAGGAAGTCCAACCACAGGGTAGTAGTACTTCTGTGAAACGATAAAAAAAGAGAAAAAAGACAGAATCTTACTTGATTCTCCAAGAAGCCGGAAGCGGTGAACCACCTAGAAACGAAGTACATTTACATATAAAAGGGCAAGTATCCTGTGGAACATTTTTTGTCTACGTCGTTACCCTCGTGCCTGCTACTTAACAATGGACAGTATCGACCACAAAACTGAAACTGTCAGCATTTAATTCAGGTTGTATTCGAAAATTGTTGATTTGTAACATGAAGTAGAGGAATGTTGTATTAAAAATTAAAAAAGGCATATTTATCGTAAAGCGCTGGGAAATGAAATTTCCTTAAAAAAATGAAATTTTTTAAAGAAGAAATCGCAAAGCAAAAACATATCACAAAATGCTTCAACACACCGTCAAGCTTATACAGCACAAGTTTCTGTTATCCATAACCAACTTTACATATATATCTGTATTTGAATAGGCATGCCTATACCAGTTTCTTTGGCGCTTCAGTGTAGTTGTGACCTACATCAAACTCAGCATTATCGGAATGAGTTGGGTGACAGTATCATGCCTTGAAACCGAAAATCTCTCTTCTCAGACCTGTGATTATTTGCAAAGGATGTAGTCTTCGCTGTACTGCATCGCGCAGACGCGTACTATAAATAACTCACCACACGCGCTGTAAAGAGACACTTTCGTGTATGTGTCTGTGCAACGCACACAGCTCAATTTCTTTAAAAAAAAAAAGAGAATGCTACATACGGCAAAATACGGGACTGGTTTAAAGAAACCACTGAACTGGTTGGAACAAACATACATATAACGTTAGTCAAGTAATAAAAAGCTATGTGGCTTCCGATTGCGGTTACATATGTCAAAATACTGAAGGCACACACCGTATGAGCACGTGTTACTCAAAGTGCAAGCCTCGCGAACTATTACGTTAGTTAAAGTAACAAAAGCCACCGAGAATGAGGAGGAAGAGAACAAGTGGTTATAAAGGAAGATTACGAGAAACAAGAACGTCCTTTTTAGCCACAACGCGTGTCCCGTTACCAACTTGATGTTAAACACTGTATGTCCAAAGGTACAGACGCTGATTTTATTCCTGGCCTACAAACAGTGGACGTGTGGCCGTAGATTGTCAACGGTGTTGTGTCAGAAATCGCAAAGGAGCAACGAACTGAACATCTCTAAAGCGTTCAAGACATTCCCCAGAGTGTTTTCGAGAAGAGATGAGTGTGATCAAAGATTTGTGTCTGCCGAACAAAAACAACGATGCGTGAATGCTCACCTTGAGGTGACTTAAATGAGAATCGCGGAACTTTCTTATTTAACAAAAAGGAAAAACATGACGCGTAACGATACTTGGTGTTATGAATACGAATCTACACACAAAACGACAACGTGCAAAATGGTTTGCTTTTGCTGATGGTTTGTCAAAACCGAAGAAGGTATGAAAGTGATGCGCGTTTTGAGCAACATCCCAAAGAACCACTTTTCTGACAGTTTCGTATCCTTGTGTGAACGTTCTGTGCGCTGTACTCAAGTGAGGCGAGACCTAGTAAGACATCTGGAGCATTAAAACCACCACTTAACTTCTCTCTTTCTTTTTATTAATCCAGTCTCGAAACTTTTTGGGCTAAGTTACACTCGTTTAGATTCAAGTATGCGACTTATTGAATTTCCATGAGAATAATTCGCCCAGAATGTAGCTTTATATTTTCATTGATCATGAACACAAAGAGTAGATGATGATAGAAGAAGATATTGGATTTGCGAACAACACAGTAATTGCGCCACATAGCCCCAAGTGTTTACCATAAAGTTCCTAATGATAAGGCTAAAGCCAATAATAAATTCGCAACGTCAAAAAGTTGATGTATCGTGGAGTCATGTACGTGTACCTCTCATGAAAGGTCAATTCGACTGAGTACCCATCCCGATTAGATTCGTTGTTGGTGCCAGAGGTTGCAGTTCTGTGTTCAGAAGTTCGCATGCTCTAGATCTTCCGATCGCTAACACAGTCAACCGTGTATTTTTCCTACTGTACTGTATATGCTCAAGAAGGAAATTTTCTTTTTTTTTCCCCTTCCTTCCTGGTATTACAATTTTCGGGAAGCAGTTTCATGAGGTGAATCTACTTATAGCGTGACGGCCCGGCATACCCTTTAACGCGTGAGTAATGCGGGTAGCCTTGATCTGTTTGCGAAGGGGTTCACTACCTATCTCTTTGCCAGCAATTGAAGCGTGAACGGACTGCCTTCTGAATTCTTTCAGTAAAGAAGAAGCTTCTAAATTTAAAAACTGAAACTATTTCCGCAAATTTCTGTGTAAAATGTCAGCCACTGAAATATAATATGTTCGGTCCGTGACTGGCGCGGGCACACTAAAATACATCTTCTTCAAAGTGGACAACACAACCACAAATTTGTTGAATAAAAGCGACAATTCCCTCTTGAACTGTATATTTATTAGAAGCAATTGTTATTTACAAAATTAATTTTGCCTTAAAAACTGTTTTGGAGTGTTAACCCAGAGGACAGTGCCAAAACGTATGAAAATGGCAGCAAACTCGTGCGATGTCAGTATTATTGGTGATGGTTTACTGTACTGTTCGTGACGGGGGATGACTTTCAGTCAACAGTTTTGTACAAGTTGTGAGTGGAGAAGTAAAACAAGCATTTGTAGAATAGAAATTAACTCCCTGGGTCGAAATAAATCGAAGCAAAAACCTGAAAATGTGCAATTGATTAAGTTCAGATTTCTTCAACATGTCGAGAGTTTGACAAATATTCAGTTCTCATGATCTTCTGAATAAAAGATTAAGTTTTAAACTACTTTCCAAATCAGCGAACAGTATGATTAAAAATCACATAATTGATAGAAAAATAGGCCTAGACATAACAGAACTCCCCGTTGTAGATCAAATCAAACTTACTTCAAAAGATCTGAAATCATTTCGCAGCAAATAAATTTTAATAAAAAAGATATGAACTGACCAATGAACGCCTCCAATTTTTGAGGCGACATCACCTGCTGCAATAGCTATAAATGCTGATAATGTCATTATATTAGTTGTAATACAAACAGATGAATGTGAAGATAAAATTTACCTAGATTTGAAAAGAACAAACTAACTAAATTAACACGACATCCTCAAAACAAATTTGATGCACAACTCAAGAGGGTTCTCAACCTACGCAATTTACTCCTCGCAGATAAAGATGTAGAGAATGTATAATTATGAATACTGGAGCCTCAGTACCACGTAGACAATCAAAAAGTGCCAATCCAGTGATCATTAATAACATTGCCAGCCCCTCTCTGGACAATGTTTTTTTTTTTTTTTGGGGGGGGGGGAAGGGATCCCAATACTTTTGCATCTTTACTTTCTGTTGTTCCCTTTTTTCTTGTGTCCATTTCCTTCTCCCTTCTTTTCTGTTTTCTACTCAAAAACCCTGACATTTTGTAACTTTTCTCTAATTTCATTTCTACAGGCTATTCTATGTCCTTTTGTGCTATTCCCAACTTGCTTAGAAGTTTCTTAACTCCTATAAACCATAAAATATGGATTTTAGAATTTTTGTCAAAGAAGTTGAATTTTTTGTCAACCTCCTGTCATTTATTAAGTGGCTATTAAATGTCAGACTTACCATTTTCATGTATCTGTCACATTCTTAATTTTTTCATACACCCCCTGCTTGCTTCTCAATTTACACATCCCATTTTCATACTTTGGACCCAAAATTAATCAAGTTATTCCTCTTTCTTTCTTTTCAGAATTGTTTAGTTATTAAAGACATCCGGTGTTCATCACCACATTGTGACACATCGGTTTGTAATAACGGATAAGTTTTTTTTATTGCATGTGTTCTTTGTCTTGTGGAGTGTGGTTTCTATTTTTATGGTTACGTTTATGTTACGTATTTTGTCCAGAGCTCTTGGTTGCATTTTGCAGTAGCCACCAGAAAGATTGCGGGAGGCGCATATCGGCACGGCGTGTCACGGACAGTAGCACGCGAGAATTTGGCCGCGCCCTCTGCCGGCGGAACAACAACTCAGGCAGCACGGGCCGTGCCCAGTCAGTTCACATCGGGCATGCCTAGCAGACAGTTCCCGGTCTGCACTATGTGAAGTGCGACGAAAAACGTGAATCGTGTTACAACACACTTTTTCTTCCAAGTATTTAAATTATGAATCTTTCTTTACCTTGCTGCGCACTATGGGATCCGTATTCAGATAGGATTGGTAGACATGTAGGAAGTTCAAAGAAAGGCAGTTCTTTCTGTATTAGCTCCTGTCGCAGAATAAGTGTCACGGAGATAATACGTAAGTTGTGAGATTCTTTTCAAGAAATTAAAATCGTTATCTTTCCCCTCCGAACACGAAAACATTTCGTTGACTCTTAACTGCACAGAGAGAAATGAGAATCGTAATACAATACATCAGAGTTCGCAAGGGAGGGTTTAGGGATCCGTTCTTACCAAATGCTATTCGAGAGTGGAACGGTCGCATAATAGTCTGAAACTAGTTCTATGAACGTTGTGGCACGAATACTCATATAGATACAGATGTAGATGCAGAGTTAATACGGAGACTTAATGACACTCGCTATCCGCGCACAACATTCGCAAATGCAGGTAGTAAATTGTAGTGGCATCAGAAGTACCCTCCACAACACGCCGACAGGTGACACGTGGAGGTATAGCTGTAGTTGTAGATGTAGCGGTGTGTGCTATGGAAGATGGTAGCGCTAGAAAGTATGCTAGTTGGAGAAGTATAACTACTGAAGATGGAGGTCACGGATAGAAAGAAAACG
Organism: Schistocerca cancellata; assembly: GCF_023864275.1. Lineage (NCBI taxonomy): Eukaryota > Metazoa > Arthropoda > Insecta > Orthoptera > Acrididae > Schistocerca > Schistocerca cancellata. The sequence goes on from NC_064635.1 coordinate 152,360,513, forward strand.
AAAACACTCTGAGAGACGCAGACGGCGGACAGAGCGCTCGCTCTTTAAAAGAAAAGTCTACCCTACAGCTTCCCACAGCTGGGAGGGCTTTCTTTCTGCGTGACGTCAGCGTGTGACGTGGCAATTACCGTCTCGTGACGTCACGCCACGTGCAAAGAGAGCGGCGCGGGGGCTGGAAAGAAAAGAAGAGGGTAGAAGAGGGAGAGGGGAGGGAGGGAGAGCTGCAGGCAAGAAAGGGGGGGGCTGCGGTGGCGGGGGGGGGGAGGGAGACAGGGAGAAAGAGGAGCTTTTAAAACTCCGCCTGCGGCCGGAATTAGCGAGGAGTGGCGTCTGCTAAGTTGGCGGCCCTGAATCTCTTTGCGCTGCGAGGCCCACTTTACGGGCGTGGGGATTATGCGTGACGTAATCAGCCTTGATAACATTTCTTCTTCTTAGGAGGAAATGTAATTGATGTATTATATGCGACTGCAGCCTTTCTCGGGGAATGTCATTGTTGCAATCTTCGCGGGTTATCAACTGTGGTCGCAACGTTTCGACCGGTTGACTGAAGATTATGAACAGCAAATCCGTCGAAACGATGCAACAACACGACGCAATACGTTTTCATTAATTGATTTATTCTTCTTCTTGCGTCAAATCCGACGAGCCATGGATCGCAAGAAACAATTCCAGTTCTTTGAAATGAGGTTCATTTTCTGTCTTCCCAATACTTTTTCAATGTGTCATGCACCTGTCGCTTTTATTCCTGGATGAAAATACTTCCATGTTTCCTTTCTCCTCCTTGAAAACCGTTTTTCTTAATTGATTTTTTTTTTTTTTTTTTTTTTTTTTTGCTTTTGGTAGTGAATAATTCTCGGTTCTGAATGGCTTCTTTGGTTACTATTTTAAATCCTCTCTTCTCCTCGAAAACCATTTTTCTTAATATTTTTATTTTTTTTTACTTTTGGTAGCGAATAATTCTCGGTTTTGAATGGCTTCTTTGGTTACTTCTTTTATATCTTTTGATCCACTGATTTTTGTTCTTTTTCTTATTGAAGTATTGGAAGATTTTCGTTTTTAGTTGACCTATTATGCTCCGTTCTTTTCACATGTCCAAAGAAACTGGCCCGCTTACTCCACATTGTCTCTGACAGTTTAAAAATTACTTCATAGAGTTATTTGTTGCTTTTTAATATGAAGACGCGATTTTCATCTATTATGGTCCCAGAATTTTTACGAAGTCTTCTCCTTCCTTTTTCGCCGTTTTTCTGTACACTGCACTGCAAAGAGCGATTACGATTTTATAACTGTTTCATAGTGTCTTATTTCCACACAACTGGAAATTTTTTACCGTAGTTGCCCGTGGAGAGTTTGAAACACTATCTCTATCTTCTCGGATGTGGCATCATTTGCTTCTTTTTTCAGTTCATTGCTTGCAATGATCACTGGGGCGAGTTTAAACTTTTTAACTTTGTTAATTTTTCTGAAATCATTTTTAACTATCTGGGGCGTCTACGATATATTTCATGTAGAGTAGGGCGTTGTACCTCGGAACACTTTCAGCTTTTCGCCTCCAGCAGCCATGTAACAGAAGTTTAAGATACTTTCTTATTCCATTTTGAAATGATAAAAACCGCTTTACTTGTGCTGCAATCTTTTTCTAAAATTACAAAAATTACTCCTGAAAGACAATGGTTTTCCAAATTTGTTCCAAAAGTAGAACATAGTCATCTACGTGAGAACAAATAGTCTTCCAATTTAAAAATGTTGCATCAAGAAAACCTTGTGACTGCGGCATTTATTAGCGTGTATGTTACTTTATTACTCTGCTACACAGCAACAATAAGTAAATGACAAATTAATTAGAGATATTATAAAAAAAACAGTTAAATGTGAAAAACATTTTGAAACCGAAGCTATTGGCAACTTACACAGATTTCAGTTTTCGAGATGGGAAAAAATGTTGAAACTTTAAAGGAATTCGGGTCATTTACAAACATCAGGAGTTCCAGGGTAGAAGATTTTTTCTGTTTGAAGGTAGGAGATGGTGACTGCCGACGAAGTATGGCAAACTTGTCCTGAGGATGATCGTTGTAATATGGTCGAAACGTCTGTTTCAAAGTATATACTTAAAGTATTTTACACAATGACGCTATATAACATCCAGAAGAATTTTAATCTTTAGACCGGCAGCGGAAACCCACGGAGTTATGTTTGGTTTAACCACTAACACGTTACGTAGCTAGTTCTACAAATTTATAGGATTTTACTAACCATGAAACTATAACAGAAGGACTAACAATATCTTAAAAACAGATTTAATGTATTATAGTGCACTTAAATACATAGAACTCTTAGTATTTACAAACACAGCATTTAACACAGCCTCTTGGCTCGCAACAACAAAAACAGTAGAACATGCCGGAAATTCCTTATGGTGCCCTACAGTGCGTACTCTTTTTTGTGATTCTAAAATGAGTCACTAGAATGGAACACCAAATAGGAAATACCATGTGTCCGTACGTACAGTATTTTCCTGTCTTTGGACATTGCGACCTCAAAGCCTGCTTTCATTTTCTTCCGAAGAGAGTTATATGGGTCGTATCAGACGTTATTATCTATGACGAAAACGACAAGGTCATCGACGAATGCCATTTATTCGATTTGTATTGCTTTGTGTTTCGTTCCTAGATTTAATTGTTTATTTAGCCTACCTATTCCAGCTTCTTGCAGGGCAGTTTCCCATTTTTAAACGATGCTTTTTTTTAAAACCTCAGTTAAAAAGTACAGAGGAGATTCAATACTCTTTTCGGACTACTGATTTCAAATGGTTCAGAAATTTCGCCTTGGATTAGATTTTGTGTTTACATTGACTTATTATCTACTTATTACACTACTGGCAATTAAAATTGCTACACCAAGAAGAAATACAGATGATAAACGGGTATTCATTGGACAAATATATTATACTAGAACTGACGTGTGATTCCATTTTCACGCAATTTTGGTGCATAGATCCTGAGAAATCAGTACCCAGAACCACCACCTTTGGCCGTAATAACGACCTTGATACGCCTGGGCATTTAGTCAAACAGAGCTTGGATGGCGTGTACAGGTACAGCTGCCCATGCAGCTTCAATACGATACCACAGTTCACCAAGAGTAGTGACTGGCGTATTGTGACGAGCCAGATACTCGGCCACCATTGACCAGACGTTTTCAATTGGTGAGAGATCTGGAGAATGTGCTCGCCAGGGCAGCAGTCGAACATTTTCTGTATCCAGAAAGGCCCGTACAGGACCTGCAACAAGCGGTCGTGCATTATCCTGCTGAAATGCAGGGTTTCACACGGAAAGAATGAAGGGTAGAGCCACGGGTCGTAACACATCTGAAATGTAACGTCCACTGTTCAAAGTTCCGTCAATACGAACAAGAGGTGACCGAGACGTGTAACCAATGGCACCCCATACCATCACGCCGGGTGATACACCAGTATGGCGATGACGAATACACGTTTCCAATGTGCGTTCACCGCGATGTCGCCAAATACGGATGTGACCGTCATGATGCTGTAAACAGAACCTGGATTCATCCAAAAAAATGACGTTTTGCCATTCGTGCACCCAAGTTCGTCGTTTAGTACACCATCGCAGGCGCTACTATCTGTGATGCAGCGTCAAGGATAACCGCAGCCATGGTCTCCGAGCTGATAGTCCATGCTGCTTGCAAACGTCATCGAACTGTTCGTGCAGATGGTTGTTGTCTTGCGAACGTCCCCATCTGTTGACTCATGGATCGAGACGTGGCTGCACGAACTGTTACAGTCATGCGGATAAGATGCCTGTCATCTCGACTGCTAGTGGTACGAGTACGGCGTTCCGTATTACCCTCCCGAACCCACCTATTCCATATTGTACTAACAGTCATTGGATCTTGACCAACGCGAGCAGCACTGTCGCGATACGATAAACCGCAATGGCAATAGGCTACAATCCGACCTTTAACAAAGTCGGAAACGTGATGGTACGCATTTCTCCTCCTTACACGAGGCATCACACCAACGTTTCAGCAGGAAACGCCGGTCTGTTGTTTGTGTATGAGATATCGGTTGGAAACTTTCGTGATGTCAGCACGTTGTAGGTGTCGCCACTGGCGCCAACCTTGTGTGAATGCTCTGAAAAGCTAATCATTTGCATATATCAGCATCTTCTTGCTGTCAATTAAATTTCGCGTCTGTAGCACGTCATCTTCATGGTGTAGCAATTTTAATGCACAGTAGTGTATTATTATTGTTAAGCTCAGTCACAAAATAAATTTACAAAGCCGACCGTAAATTGGCATCCGAATCCATTAGTCATAGCTGGCTTATGGCGAATAAAATGTCCAAAGAAAATTTCTAAGAAGTTTAGGTTTTTCATAAAGTCAGTAATATACCCAGTCGAACAGTGACTTACTAGTACAGAAACAGTACTTGAGAGAGAGAAGGACGAAATAGTGAGTTCGGTCTTGCGAAGTTGGTTCACAGAGGAAGATCGTGTACGATTCGTCCTTTCAGTAATGGCACGAACGCCGAGATGTAACATACTAATGAAACGATCCCGACATAAATAAAAGAAAATCAAATAGAAACGTTAATCAGCTGAAAGGTCAGTGTACCACATGAGATACGCGGATGCTATTACGTAATGCTCAAATTGCGTACTGAATGCAGAGACTGGAATACATGCAGCAAATAACTGAGGACGCGGGATGCAAGTGCTACTCCGAAATGAGGAGGTTGGCTCGGGAGAGGAATTCATGACGGTCCGCATCAAATCAGGAAGAAGACTGATGATTCGACAAAAAAAAGTACCACGAAAGTTATTGCCTGGTGTCTTAATACATGTCCTATCATTCTGTCTCTTCTTCTTGACAGTGTTTTCCATATATTCCGTTCCTCGCCGATTCTTCGGAGAACCTGCTCATACCTTACCTTATCAGTCCACTTAATTTTCAACATTCGTCTGTAGCACCACATCTCAAATACTTCGACTCTCTTCTGTTCCGGTTTTCCCACAGTCCATGTTTCACTACCATACAGTGCTGTACTCCGGACATACATTCTCAGAAATTTCTTTCTCAATTTAAGGCCGATATTCGATATTAGTAGACTTCTCTTGGCCAGGAATGCCCTTTTTGCCATTGCTAGTCTGCTTTTGATGTCTTCCTTTCTCCGTCCCTCATTGACTATTTTACTGCCTAGGTAGCAGAATTCCTTAACTTCATCTACTTCGTGAGCACCAATCCTTATGTTAAGTTTCTCGCTGTTCTCATTTCCACTACTTCTCATTACCTTCGTCTTTCTTAGATTTACTCTCAATCCATACTCTGTACTTATTAGACTGTTCATTCCGTTCAGCAATGTAATTCATCTTCACTTTCACTCAAGATAGCAATGTCAACAGCGAATCGTATCATTGATATCCTCTCATCTTGAATTTTAATTCCACTGCTGAACCTTTATTTCCATCATCGCTTCCTCGATGTACAGATTGAACAGTAGGGGCGAAAGGCTACATCGTTGTATTACACCCTTTTTAAAACGAGCACTTCGTTCTTGGTCGTCCACTCTTATTATTTCCTCTTGGCTGTTGTAGATATTGTTTATTATCCGTCTCTCCCTATAGCTTACCCCTACTTTCCTCAGAATTTCGAACATCTTGCACCATTTTACATTGTCGAACGCTTTTTTCAGGTCGACAAATCCTATGAACGTGTCTTGATTCTTCTTTAGTCTTCCGTCCATTATTAACCGCAGCTTCAGACTTGCCTGTCTTGTGCGTTTTCCTTTCCTAAAGTCAAACTGATCGTCATCTAGCGAATCCTCAATTTTCTTTTACATTCTTCTGTATATTATACTTGTGAGTAACTTGGCCACGCAAGGTAGCCGTGTGGTCTAAGACGCCTTACCACGGTTCGCGTGGCTCCACCCGTCGGAGGTTCGAGTCCTCCCTCGGGCATGGGTGTGTGTGTTTTCCTTAGTGTAAGTTACTTGAAGTTAGATTAAGTAGTGTGTAAGTCTAGGGACCGATGACCTCAGCAGTTTGGTCCCATATAACTTACCACAAATTTCCAAAGTTTTTGAGCTACTTGGATGCATGAGCTGTTAAGCTGATTGTGCTATAATTCTCGCATTTGTCAGCTCTTGCCGTCTTCGGAATTGTGTGGGTGAGGCTTTTCCGAAAGTCAGATGGTACGTCGCCAGACACATACAGGGTGTTTCAAAAATGACCGGTATATTTGAAACGGCAATAAAAACTAAACGAGCAGCGATAGAAATACACCGTTTGTTGCAATATGCTTGGGACAACAGTACATTTTCAGGCAGACAAACTTTCGAAATTACAGTAGTTACAATTTTCAACAACAGATGGCGCTGCGGTCTGGGAAACTCTATAGTACGATATTTTCCACATATCCACCATGCGTAGCAATAATATGGCGTAGTCTCTGAATGAAATTACCCGAAACCTTTGACAACGTGTCTGGCGGAATGGCTTCACATGCAGATGAGATGTATTGCTTCAGCTGTTCAATTGTTTCTGGATTCTGGTGGTACACCTGGTCTTTCAAGTGTCCCCACAGAAAGAAGTCACAGGGGTTCATGTCTGGCGAATAGGGAGGCCAATCCACGCCGCCTCCTGTATGTTTCGGATAGCCCAAAGCAATCACACGATCATCGAAATATTCATTCAGGAAATTAAAGACGTCGGCCGTGCGATGTGGCCGGGCACCATCTTGCATAAACCACGAGGTGTTCGCAGTGTCGTCTAAGGCAGTTTGTACCGCCACAAATTCACGAAGAATGTCCAGATAGCGTGATGCAGTAATCGTTTCGGATCTGAAAAATGGGCCACTGATTCCTTTGGAAGAAATGGCGGCCCAGACCAGTACTTTTTGAGGATGCAGGGACGATGGGACTGCAACATTGGGCTTTTCGGTTCCCCATATGCGCCAGTTCTGTTTATTGACGAAGCCGTCCAGGTAAAAATAAGCTTCGTCAGTAAACCAAATGCTGCCCACATGCATATCGCCGTCATCAATCCTGTGCACTATATCGTTAGCGAATGTCTCTCGTGCAGCAATGGTAGCGGAGCTGAGGGGTTGCCGCGTTTGAATTTTGTATGGATAGAGGTGTAAACTCTGGCGCATGAGACGATACGTGGACGTTGGCGTCATTTGGACCGCAGCTGCAACACGGCGAACGGAAACCCGAGGCCGCTGTTGGATCACCTGGTGCACTAGCTGCGCGTTGCCGTCTGTGGTTGCCGTACGCGGTCGCCCTACCTTTCCAGCACGTTCATCCGTCACGTTCCCAGTCCGTTGAAATTTTTCAGACAGATCCTTTATTGTATCGCTTTTCGGTCCTTTGGTTACATTAAACCTCCGTTGAAAACTTCGTCTTGTTGCAACAACACTGTGTTCTAGGCGGTGGAATTCCAACACCAGAAAAATCCTCTGTTCTAAGGAATAAACCATGTTGTCTACAGCACACTTTCACGTTGTGAACAGCACACGCTTACAGCAGAAAGACGACGTACAGAATGGCGCACCCACAGACTGCGTTGTCTTCTATATCTTTCACATCACTTGCAGCGCCATCTGTTGTTGAAAATTGTAACTACTGTAATTTCGAAAGTTTGTCCGCCTGAAAATGTACTGTTGTCCCAAGCATATTGCAACAAACGGTGTATTTCTATCGCTGCTCGTTTAGTTTTTATTGCCGTTTCAAATATACCGGTCATTTTTGAAACACCCTGTACATTCTACACGCCAACGTGAATAGCCGTTTTCTTGCGACTTCACCCAATGATTTTAAAAATTCTGATCGAATGTTACCTATCCCTTCTGCCTGATTTGACCTTAAGTCCTCCGAAGCTCTTTTAAATTCTGATTCTAATACTGTATCCCCTATTTCTTCTAAATAGACTCCTGTCCTTCTTCTATCACATCTGACAAATATTCCCCCCCCCCCCCATAGAGGCTTTCAGTGTAGCCCAAAAAAATGTTCAAATGTGTGTGAAATCTTATGGGACTTAACTGCTAAGGTCATCAGTTCCTAAGCTTACACACTACTTAACCTAAATTATCCTAAGGACAAATACACACACCCATGCCCGAGGGAGGACTCGAACCTCCGCCGGGACCAGCCGCACAGTCCATGACTGCAGCGCCCCAGACCGCTCGGCTAATCCCGCGCTGCTTCAGTGTAGTCTTTCCTCCTATCCGTTCTCTCCTCTGCAGTTAACAGTGTTATTCCCGTTGCAGTCTTAATGTTATCACTCTTGATTTTAGTGTCACCGAAGGTTGTTTTGACTTTCCTGTATGCTGAGTCAGTCTTTCCGACTATCATTTCTTTTTCGATTTCTTCACATTTTTCCTGCAGCCATTTCGTCTTAGCTTCCCTGCACTTAATATTAATTTCATTCCTCAGCCACTTGTATTTCTGTATTCCTGAGTACTTCGTAATTTAACCGATCAATTGAACTATTTCTTCTGTTACACATGGTTTCTTCGCAGTTACCTTCTTTGTACTGTGATTTCCTTCCCACCTTCTGTGATGGCCCTCCTTAGAGATGTCCATTCCTCTTGAACTGTACTGCCTACTCAGCTATTCCTTATTGCTGTACCTATAGCCTTATAGAACTTCAAGCATATCTCGTCATTCCTTAGTACTTCCGTATCCCGCTTCCTTGCGGATTGATTCTTCCTGACTAATGTCTTAAACTTCAGCCTACTCTTCGTCACTCCTATATTGTGATCTAAGTCTACATCTGATCCTGGGTACGCCTTGCGATTCAGTATCTGGTTTCGGAATCTCTGTCTGACCATAATCTATGTAATCTAACTTAAATCTTCCCGTATCACCCGGCCTTTTCCAAGTATACCTCCTCCTCTTATGATTCTTGAACAGAGTATTCGCTGTTACATGCTGAAACTTGTTACAGAATTCAATTAGTCTTTCTCCTCTCTCATTCCCTGTCATAAGGTCATATTCTCTTGAAACCTTTTCTTCTACTCCTTCCCCTACAACTCCATTCCAGTCCCCCACGACTATTAGATTTTCATCCCCCTTTACATACTGTATTCATTAGTATACTGGTCTTCAAAGAGTGAACCAGTATATTTCTCCCTTCTCACCATAAAGGCTGAGAGTTTCCAGCTCACACGAGGACTTACAAGCAACAGTCTTCCGGCGGACCATTTGCTACTGGAACAGGACAGAGGCTTAACGACAGTCGTAAACAAAGTACTCTCCGCCCCACATTAAAAATAACTTGCAGAGTCCTGATATAAATAAAGATTTGTGTGTAGATTTCAACACATAAGTCATCACTATAGCTGTCGACATTTCAACAAGGTGATTCGAGAAGTTGCGCAGAAATTCAGTGACCTGGCACAGGAGTCGAAATACAACTTTTGAATGGGGAGTTACGGTATTGGAATTAATCCTGAGTCAAGGAAACTACGTGAGTGAAAGTGTCGTATAAGATCTTTAACGAAAACGTTCTTCCAAAACTGTACGAGGATGTATGGCGTCGTCAGATGTGGATTTAAGTAGACGCAACACCTGAATACATTCCTATGGAAGTACGTAACGAATTCAACGCCACACATGCCAAGCGTTGAAACGTGCGTTGCTGGCGTACTTTGTATAATGTGTCAGAATTTTCTGCCAAGACTCAGTTCTCGTACTGAATATGGTGGTCACCATTTTGGACACTTTCTCCAACGAACAACACTTTGGAGAAAAGAGTACATTATCTTCGCTTAACTTCTGACGCGTTGATCATTCTTGTTATTCCTATCAATCCAAAACTGGTTCAGGAATTACGAAATTGTTGTATTTCGACTCCTCTGTCAACTGCTTCTGTTTGTGCGGAATCATTTCTGTCACCCAGACAAGTCTGCCAGAGAGTAACATAGTGTTGTGTACGTAGTTCTGCGTAGTCAGCGCGTACACAACTTTCCCACTAGAGCGCGCCCCGCTAAGCACAACAGCGCAGGCGCAGCGCTCGTCCGTCTCCGCTCTACGAGATGGCGCTGTCTTAGAGACGGACCAAATTCTGCTTCCGCCGAACCGCGTATTAATATGTAACGCAGCCAATGAGATTGCTGCTAACGTAGAACCTTTTCTGCTCGCGGATCACACTCGCGCAGTGATACCTGAACGTGCGAGGTATTATAACGAGTGTACAGACCTCCGATTAGTCAGTCTGCATTTGTCTGCACCAGTCTGCATCAGTCTGTAGTCAAGTTTCAGTCTGCGCCTAATAAGATTACCATATTCCTGTACATAGCCATGAAGAGAAATGAATAGACACTTTGTCAAGTATCAGAGATGAGTGAGAATAAGATTAACGTACCAAGACCAAAGAAACTTCAGATTGTCAATTGTAAATAGCATCCAGAACCAAGTTAAGTTATTTTTATGCTTGTTATTATTTTAATAAATGTGTCTGATAATTAATCAAGTTCTGTTTAAAGTTGGTCAACGTCAATCTTCTACTCTAAGCGTGCAGGTGGCATTTCTATCGTCTGACCTAACGGCAGAAGATAAACACGCTACGATAAGACCACGAGACATATTGCCGACACTCGCCAACTTCGCTAGAGCGACAAGTCAAATAATCTGATGGTGTGTGTACCGAAGGTCTTACAGTACGCACACCACACATAGGCTCCGATTTTCTCTACATTTACTGCCGATGAAAGCCAGATTTGCCAAAAGGTCTATGCCATTTTACGTTTACCTTAAGCACGATCACGCACTATTCCCCTATAAAGTGAGAAATTTGCAGTTTCTCGAAGCAAATGGAAGACGAGGATTTAGTTATTTAAAGAGTGATCTTATCAAGCGGATAACGAAAGAAGTAAGAAGCAGCTTATCTATGTGTTACATAGCCAGTAAGCGGCAGCTGTGTTTCTTGTTTTAATCACCGTCGACACTGAACGGCTCATCGCAGTGTTTGCCTGCAGCGGTATATTGCAGGTAGCAGGCCCATTTCCATGACAACGTTATCGACAGCGCTTCTGGGCCAGAACTTAACGGAGGCAGCTGCCGATAGCCGCTAATCCCGTAACGATATTCGGCACGTGCTCATTTGAATGCGGGTTCCCGTTGTCATCGGCAGCTGTGCGACGTCCCGACAATAGCAGATCGATGCTACGGGCGCGCAAACGTATGCACGCGGAGAATTTCTACCTGAGCCCGCGACCGTACATCGACATCTGTATATCTGCATATGAAGCGCGAGGGCTCTTTCTGTACGATAATCCATTCCTCCGCCACGTGATTTTTCATGGATGCACAATTTTTATTCCCGCTCTCTCTCTCTCTCTCTCTCTCTCTCTCTCCCTCCCTCCCTCCCTCCCTCCCTGCCAGTGTTACATTATTATCATTATTTTCGAATTTAATTGATTAAAGGAGAAGATACAAAAATGCAGTAAATGAAGCAGGCAAAAAGGAATACAAACGTCTCAAAAATGAGATCGACAGGAAGTGCAAAATGGCTAAGCAGGGATGGCTAGAGGACAAATGTAAGGATGTAAAGACTTATCTCACAAGGGGTAAGATAGATACTGCCTACAGGAAAATTAAAGAGACCTTTGGAGAAAAGAGAACAACTTGCATGAATATCAAGAGGTCAGATGGAAACCCAGTTCTAAGCAAAGAAGGGAAAGCATAAAGGTGGAAGGAGTATATAGAGGGTATATACAGGGGCGATGTTCTTGAGGACAATATTATGGAAATGGAAGAGGATGTAGTTGAAGATGAAATGAGAGATATGATACTGCGTGAAGAGTTTGACAGAGCACTGAAAGACCTAAGTCGAAACAAGGCCCCGGGAGTAGACAATATTCCATTAGAACTACTGACAGCCTTGGGAAAGCCAGTCCTGACAAAACTCTACCAACTGGAGAGCAAGATGTATGAGACAGTGAGACAGGCGAAATTCCCTCAGACTTCAAGAAGAATATAATAATTCCAATCCCAAAGAAAGCAGATGTTGACAGATGTGAAAATTACCGAACTATCAGTTTAATAAGTCATAGCTGCAAAATACTAACGCGAATTCTTTACAGACGAATGGAACAACGTGTAGAAGCCGACCTCGGGGAAAATCAGTTTCGATTTCGTAGAAGTGTTGGAACACGTGAGGCAATACTGGCCCTGCGACTTATCTTAGAAGAAAGATTAAGGAAAGGCAAACCTACGTTTATAGCATTTGTAGACTTAGAGAAAACTTTTGACAATGTTGACTGGAATACTCTCTTTCAAATTCTGAAGGTGGCAGGGGTAAAATACAGAGAGCGAAAGGCTATTTACAATTTGTACAGAAACCAAATGGCAATTATAAGAGTCGAGGGGCATGAAAAGAAAGCAGTGGTTGGGAAGGGAGTAAGACAGGTTTGTAGCCTATCCCCCATGCTATTCAATCTGTATGTTGAGCAAGCAGTAAAGGAAACAATCGAAAAGTTCGGAGTAGGCATTAAAATCCATGGAGAAGAAATAAAAACTTTGAGGTTCGGCGATTACATTGTAATTCTGTCAGACACAGCAAAGGACTCGGAAGAGCAGTTGAACAGAATGGACAATGAGGGTATAAGATGAACATCAACATAAGCGAAACGTGGGTAATGGAATGTAGTCAAATTAAGTCGGGTGATGCTGAGGGAATTAGATTAGGAAATGAAACACTTACAGTAGTAAAGGAGTTTTGCTATTTGGGGAGCAAAATAACTGATGATGGTCGAAGTAGAGAGGATATAAAATGTAGACTGGCAATGGCAAGGAAAGCGTTTCTGAAGAAGAGAAATTTGTTAACATCGAGTATTGATTTAAGCGTCAGGAAGTCGTTTCTGAAAGTATTTGTATGGAGTGTAGCCATGTATGGAAGTGAAACATGGAAGATAAATAGTTTTGACAAGAAGAGAATAGAATCTTTGGAAAAGTATATTTACAGAAGAATGCTGAAGATTAGATGGGTAGATCACATAACTAATGAGGAGGTATTGAATAGGATTGGGGAGAAGAAGAGTTTGTGGCACAATTTGACTAGAAGAATGGATCGGTTGGTACGACATGTTCTGAGGCATCAAGGGATCACCAATTTAGTACTGGAGGGCAGCGTCGAGGGTAAAAATCGTAGAGGGAGACCAAGAGATGAATACACTAAGCAGATTTAGAAGGATGTAGGTTGCAGTAGGTACTGGGAGATGAAGAAGCTTGCACAGGATAGACTAGCATGGAGAGCTGCGTGAAACCAGTATCAGGACTGAAGACCACAACAACAACATTATTATCGATTATTCTCGTTTAGGAGAGTGAGTGAACTTGAGCCAATCACATGTCCACTTCCCTTTCCTGTTTTCTTCTCTTTCCAAAACTTCTGCATTAAGTCACTATATTTTTCCTTCATTTCCTCTGTCCACTTCTTCCCTGTTGTTTCCTTTCTTGTCACTTATTCAGTTTTCTTGTTTCTGATTTCGTTTCTGAATTGTTTTGTCCCCTTTATTTCATCTTCTAAGATTTTCAGGTGTACCAAATTTTCTTGTGTTTCTTTCATCCAACTTGTCTTGCATTAATGCTGTTAAAATATTTCTTTATGAGCTTGTCTTCATCAATCCAATTTGGTGCCCATAGTACTGCAGTTGTGTTCTAGTGTAGTAGCTTAGCTTTACGAGATTCTGCTCTTTCCTGTTCTTGTGTTGTTATGATCCCATGTCGCTTTGTACGCCTTTTACACTCTGAACGTTGTTTCTCTGTTGGATATGACGTTTACTCCTTTGGTTTGGATGAACGACCTGTGAGATGTTTCCATACAGTGGGAGTTTTCCTGGTGATTTGGTGACAGTATACTGAGTTATTTTCATAGGAAATTTGGAGTCCGATTTGTTGCTCGTAAATATAGCCAGGTCCTGTGTGAATTTCGAATGAACTTGAGATTTGTTCTATGAATTCGACTTTTGTCGTGGTTCCCTAAGATGTTTTGCGGGTGGTAGCCCTGCTCTTTCTAGGACAGTAGTTCCCAAGCTTTCTGAGAACGTTACCTCTGAGTGAAATCAGATCTCAGCTACTACCCCTGATGTCCGGCTCCCCCCAATATCACCTTTTAAGGGGAGCCGGAGGTGGTCAAATCCAAAAAATTACGATTTTTTTTTTTTGCTACCGAAAATTAATTGGAACATTCCTCTTTAATGTAAACTTTGATTTATTGTTCTACTCGCCCTAGAAGTGGAGTTATTACAGTTTTCCCCCACGCCTGCAGAGGAAATGGGCGGCCGCTGAATGCATCTAACACCCTCTCGTGATTTCCTGGCGAACTGCTTGGGATTTTCTCGGCCTGTTGCGCGTACAGCGCCTTATGTTACGCATACAGCGCGTGTGCAAGGGTTGGCTACATTGTTTTCTGTGACAAATATTACCCGTATTTCCTTACAGCTTACATCTATTTTCCTCAGAATTTCTAACATCTTGCTCCATTTAATATTGTCGTACACTTTTGTTCTGGTTATGATGTCACGTTTTAGTAACCGTGTATATAAGAAGAGGAAGTACGTAGAGAAAAGAAAATTAACACTAATACCAAGTTGCGATACTACAATGAATAAGAGCGCGGAACATCGTCTCTTTGCTGTTTACCGTTTCGAATTAGTTCAGTGTTGCGCCTGTTGTTAATAGTATTATACTTCTTGTGTAAAGCGGGTAATATGCAGTATGTACAAGAATCAGGAGGGAACAATAAAACCAATTTTTCATGACTTAGCACAGCCAGAATTGTTACACAAATGTCTACACGGAAAGACGCAGAATCCTAATGAGAGCGTAAACAATTTGATTTGGAAAGTGATTCCTAAAAGAGTGTTTGTAAGCATAAAAACACTGCACTTTGGCATTTATGATGCAATAGCAACCTACAACCAAGGGAACTGTGGTGTCACCACCAGACACCACACTTGCTAGGTGGTAGCCTTTAAATCGGCCGCGGTCCGTTAGTATACGTCGGACCCGCGTGTCGCCACTATCAGTGATTGCAAACTGAGCGCCGCCACACGGCAGGTCTAGAGAGACTTCCTAGCACTCGCCCCAGTTGTACAGCCGACTTTGCTAGCGATGGTTCACTGACAAATTACGCTCTCATTTCCGAGACGATAGTTAGCATAGCCTTCAGCTACGTCATTTGCTACGACCTAGCAAGGTGCCATTATCATTTGCTATTTATCTTATGATGTATGTACCGTCAGACCGATGTTCACCAATTATGGATTAAAGTTAAGTATTCCAGAAGCTACGTACCTTTTTTTACTAGACTCAACGCCTATAACTATTCCAGACCTCACGCCAGCCTGCGTGAGCTTAAACGCATGCCTTTCGGCTTCCTCAGAGTGGCTTGGTTGTCTTGCCAAGTCACAACAGGAACAGTGTGAAGTGTGAAGTTCTGAAGGCATTAGGATTTACAGCTGGGGTGAACACTGTACGAGCACTAAGAAATATTGACAAAGAAAGGATAAGAGGAGCAGAAAGAAGAGAAAGGCATATGACGTATGATGGAACAACAGGCCAGAAAAGAAGACAGAAGAGGAAGCTTTTGGAGGATGAAGAAGAGGACCCTGATAATTCATCATATAGTGCAGGAATGTATTGAGAAACTTTGATAGCCATTTCCCGTAAATTAGAATTTTTCGAATATGAGGAACATTTTCTCAAAATCCACTCAAGCTAGAGAGATGAAATTTTTATACAGCACTCCTAGTGGTCAAACTTACATTGTAACACAGCCATTTGGCAATATGTTCAGTAGTTTCATTCCAGTTTAATTATAAAGCAATTATTTGTAAAAAAATTTGGGTCATTAATAAAAAAAAATAATTGGAAGGAATCTAGAAAAGATACTCCAAAATCCCTCTGTCATAACTGTCATACTAAACCACTCTGTATGTAAAAAAAATTCAAATTTTTCTATTTGGTAGTTTATTCATAACAAACTTAGTGATTTTAACATGGGCAGCATAGGCACCTCCGGCTCCCCTTAAAATAAAAGTAGTCAGAGAGTATTGTTTTTCATTCTAAATTTTAGTTAGGCGCTAACAATGACGGTATTGGTGGGAGCGGGACATCAGGGGTAGTAGCTGAGATCTGATTACACTTAGGCGTAATGTTCTCAGAAAGCTGGGGAACTACTGTCCTAGAAAGAGCAGGGCTATCGTCCAGAAACATCTTTGGGAACCACAACAAAATTCTAATTTATAGAACAAACCTCAAGCTCATTCGAAATTTTATTTTAAAAATAAAGGAGGATAAATAATAAGTAGGTTTTTATTGAATCACAAACAACTGAGACTATCGGTATTGCTTTTTTTTTTACCTTTGTTTATAGATGAGTTACATTTCTTGTTGATTACCCCATTACTTACTTCTCAATTAGCAGAGACTGAAGACCTCAGTTTGCAAGTGTTTTGTGTATGACCACACTCACCAATAATAATAATAATAATAATAAAACCCGTGGTGGCCCGGGAAAAGAATAGGCCTCCGGTATGTTCTGCCAGTCGTAAAAGGCGACGAAAAGAACAAACCACTAACAGGGCTAACCCCCCTTTTAGTGTGAGTAGTTGATTCAGGAGAGAACTAATGAAGCCTCGGACAAGCGCTGTCATGGTCGGGGACGACGCTTGAACCCTATGCCCGACCACAATGGCAACGACACTGCTAGCCACACGGAAAATGATTTAAATCCAAATAGAGGTGTTTCGCAGGATATGCTTCCTGCAACAGTTCTAGAAGGAAAACAAAGACAGACGTAAAGAGGTTAGCACAGGAAAGGAATTCTTGGCGGGCCGCATCAAACCAGTCAGTCGACTGATGACCAAAAAAAATATATATATAATTGTTACTACACACTACGACAACATGAATCGTTCCTCAGTACTCCAGTTAATCAACTTTTTTTCTTCTCTATCCCCTGCAGTCAGTTTTCTTCCCTTTTCTGTTGGAAAAATCTTTTTTTTCCTTTTTGTTTTTGTACACCGTTCTATTTCTTAAGTTGTTTCCCCGTATTGTACCGTCTTCATTTTCTTGTCTGTTTGTGCCAGTGACCTTTTTTTTATGAGGTGAACCTGACCTGCACCGATAAATGATGTACACTCACGCTCATAAGTTAAAGATAATTGCAGAATGTGGTGCCACACAACGTGGCACTACACAAAACTGGCGCTAATAGCATAGGGACATGGAGAACACACACGACACAGATCTGTAAGTCCACGGTATAGGTGATAAGTTGACAAAACCGTCCCGAAACACATGCGCTACAAAATGCCACTGTTTCCTGCGGATGTACCCCGACATCAGTATGGGATATGATCACCATGCGCACGTACACAGGCCGCGCAACGGGTTGGCATACTCTGGATCAGGTGGTCGAGCAGCTGCTGGGATATAGCCTCCCATTCTTGCGCCGGTGCCTGTCGGAGCTCCTGAAGTGCCGTAGGGGTTTGAAGACGTCGACCGAGAGCATCCCACATATGCTCGATGGGATTTAGGTCTGGAGAACAGGCAGGCCTTCCCATTCGCCTGTTATCTTTTGTTTCAAGGTACTCCTCCACGATGGCAGCTCGGTGGGGCCGTGCATTATCATCAATCAGGAGGAAGGTGGGATCACTGTACCCCTGAAAAGGCTGACTTACTAGTGCAAAATGACATCGCTGTACACATGACCTATTACATTTTCTCTGTCAAAGAAATGCAGGGGTGTACGTGCACCAATCATAATCCCACCCAACACCTTCAAACCACGATCTGCATAGTGGTCCCTTTCAAAGACATTATCTGGTTCCCTGTTCACGCCAGATGAAAACCCGGCGAGAATCACTGTTCAGACTATACCTGGACTCCTGTTCCAGTGGCTGCGGTAATATCCCGAGCAAGGCTACCTGCAGTACTCCGTGGCCGTCTGCGGGTACTGATGGTGAGATATGGGCCTTCTTGTTGTGTTGTACACTGTGGACGTCCCGTACTGTAGCGCCTGGACACGTTTCCTGTCTGCTGGAATCTTTGCCATAATCTTAAGATCACACTTTGTGGCACATGGAGGGCCCGTGCTTCGACCTGCTGTATTTGACCAGCCTGTAGTCGCCCTAGTAATCTACCCATAACGTCGTCAATATGTGTTCTTTGAGCCATTTTCAACACACAGTCACCATTAGCACGTCTGCAAACGTCTGCACACTTACTCGCCGCACCGTACTCTGACATGCACCAACACACCTCTGCGTATGTCGACTGCTGCCAGCGCCTCCGTGCGACGACCACAGTCAAATGCACCGCATGGTCATACCCCGAGGAGATTTAAACCCGCAAACCATATATCAGGGCGTTGTTTCACCATGTATCAGCATTATCCATAATTTATGAGCATGAGTGTATATAAGCAGACTGAAGCGACGAATGAAAATTTGCATCAAGGCAGGGATTCGAACCTGGGTCTCCTGCACACTAGGCAGCTGTGCTAACCACTACGCCATCCTGTAGCAGTGGCTTTGCGTAACTTAACGGACTGCCCTAGTATGCCTCTCTCCTCAATCCAAATACCCATTCACACAGCGGCCCATTTGGTACTCCCCTCAGATGTGCTGAGGCGTGAATGGGAATTTGGATTGAGGAGAGAGGCATACTAGGGCTCACGAAGTAACAACAGGAGGCAACAGACCCAGAGGGGGACCGAGATACAGGTAGATCACTGGAGTAAAGAATGAGTGAGGAAGATGGGAGATGACAGGGACGGAGTCGAGAGAGAAATGAGAAATGGGGTCGGAGAGTAGGAAAAGATGGGGAGGTTGTGAGCGTGTGGGTGCTATTCTGTCATTCTGCGCAATGGATTAATTTGAGGTGTACCCTTTACTCTGTGGCTCCTGCAAGATGAGATTTCCACCCCCAAACTACTACAGTAGTCAGACAGACGCTCCTAACGTTCTAAAGAGAAATGCTGGAAAACTTTCAGTAATAAATATCTTCTGGAGTCGTCCGCTGTAAGGAAATGACACAAAAATTCACAAAATTTCTTACGTAACTAGTGGGATACTTGGGTACTGGAGCAGTGCTAATTAATGTAAGAAAAACATGAAAGTAACGAAAATTACTATTTACTTTGCAAAAATTCTGAGAAATCACAATGGTACTTTTAGTCATGAACTGAACAAGTTATTTCTGGGTTCTTTTTGGAATGTGAAGTTACCTCTTAAGGACAGGATTCGCTAATGAAATTTCTATACAAAGTTTAAGATTGTTATTGACTTGGCAGAATGGCTGAGAGGCACACCTACTCAACTTGAATAATTATTAGTTAGAATGTTGCTAGGTACGGTCGAAGCTGTCACGTGTGAAATGCAGTGAAGTGTACTGTTGTGGAGGGAATATGAGGCTCGCTACAGCTGTAGTGCACAATACCGTAAGCTGCGATGACTGCTGTCTGCGCCGCTCACTGCTGACAAATAAGATAACTCTTGTCTATCTGGATTGCCCTTCGCCAATGAAACTCTCCCTACACATTGATGAAGTCAAGGACTCCTATTCGCACCTAGTCTAACTATTGGCGTGGTACACCGGTCAGATAACCAGTCCACCGCGATGCCACTCAAAAATTCGCTCACAGGCGTTTAACTATAACTCTGCCCATTCACACTGCACAATAAGTGTGGTGGCCAACACAGTGAACAATGCTTAATCGCAAGTACTCAATATAGAGTCGGACTCCGTTTCGCTCTCGACAGAGGTTCTCTCCCAGTGAAGTACTGAGGAGAGACTTGTTCCTCACTCTTTGAGTACACATACGAGCACACACGCTCTCATTACATGTTCTCGCTTGAAGAGCGACAACGGAGCGGCCCCTGTCCGCGCCATATGTGAAGGGGTATATCTTTTGGTCTCTTCCAGTACTCCTTCAGCGCAAGGCGTCAGGAATATCGTCTGCCAATCAGCACTGGTTTTCTAAAACGTGAGAATGACGTCCCATAGTGCTCAGAGCCGTGAGAATGACGTTTCGTTTAAGGTGACCAATCCGGAAATCTGTAGCATCGGCGTTTGGCGTCTGTTGTCTCCCTGTGAAAGCCTCTGAAACTGTGTGTTATGTTTGTAAAGAATGCGTAGGCTGGGCACTCCCACACAATGTAGCAGAATTTTCTTTTAAGCCAAACGTGGGGTCATTCTGCCTTTCACTCGGGCAAACGCTGTCTGCTCTATGGGCGGTCACCGGCCAATGTAGATAGGTTGGCTCGTCCTCTGAAGGGACCAGCCTTCTGGCGTGCAGTCTGCCTCTCCCGAACTAAAAGCTCCTGTGACCGTTGTGTCTGGAATGTGTGTGTGTGTGTCTGTGTGTACGCCAGCCTCGAGTATTTCAATGTCGGTGCGCAATTGCGATTTACTAGTTATTTGCATATCGTTTACTTGAATTCATACAACATTGACTTTATCTTATCGAGTTTAGGTTCGAA
This sequence comes from Schistocerca cancellata, assembly GCF_023864275.1. Classification (NCBI taxonomy): domain Eukaryota; kingdom Metazoa; phylum Arthropoda; class Insecta; order Orthoptera; family Acrididae; genus Schistocerca; species Schistocerca cancellata. The sequence goes on from NC_064635.1 coordinate 152,381,024, forward strand.
TGAAGCGTCTCGATGTGCGGTATATGATTGTGAGGGCGGAATATGTAAACAATGAAGGGGCTGCAAACTGTAGACGACGGCGACGACGATGACGATGATGAGTTTGTGATCTCAAAGTATTCACTTTAGACTCTTCTACCATATGTGTAATTTTAAGTCGTCTGGTTTGGAATATCCCGTCAGCCACGGTCAGGTGAGTGGCAAAGGTACCATTTTGACCTCGTCTGAATTTTAAAGTTTTCCCTGCAAATTGATGTTCAAAGGCGGTCGTCGTTAAGTACACACTCTACGATATTTCGACTGAACAGCCTGCAGGTGAGCCATCGAGCACTCACAAAGACGTGGCTACCACAAAGTTCAGCTTACACATTGTACCTACGAATGGTGTTTTGATACACAAGCTCTATCAGACCTGGTGTGTCTGCAGTTTGTCCTGCAGCGACCACAGATCATGCCACCAGATCTTCTTCTGTCGCTGCATGAGTCTCGTAACCCAAACTCTTCATTTGACGCCAAAGGTATAACTCCAGTGGATTCAAATCAAGTGATTGCGGAGGCGATCTGCTTGAACCAACTCGGCATATCCATCTGCGTCCGAATCGTTGGTCCAGATGTTCCTGAACATGACGTGAAGAGTGTACTCAACCAACTTGCGCTAACATTCGCAGACACAAGACTGACGCTTCAAACAGGTCAGACAGGTAAAACAGACGTCAAATGACATCAGAAAATCCGACGTAAGCACCCCACACTATGACTACTCTGTTGCATACTGAAGCATCCCCAACTCTCTTGTGGTTCCATTTTTAGGTACTCCAAGTCGACGCCTGTTCGTAGATAGGTTTTCCGGCTTTACTTCCCGACGTAACAGCGACGACTCTCCGATGAAGTGCGGGCTTTGTGTTTTGCATTTACTGCGAGTCTTGCAAATATCGCTTTTATTTAGTAATTTGCCCGGCTAACACTCTCCCCTTTTATGATAAAGACAGCCTGCGCCACCTTTCGGAGGGAGTGGGGACGTCAAAGAGTCACAAAAGTTCATATTAAGCAATCCGTAAAACACGTAAACGTTCACTCCAGTTAGCGTGTTAGTTAATGCCTGCGCTTTCCGCTAGATGGTGCGGACTTACTGCTGAATAGCTTTGTTTCCGTAAAACCTTCACTGATTAGTACTAGGTAAATGAAATAAGTACAACAGTCTTGTATTTCACTTTCACTCTATATTCAATGATTAAGATGGTGAAGGATAATGGTCTATTTAAAAGGTTCCTAGCCTGGAGGAATCTAAATAGTCCGCAAATACCGATATGCATGCGCTCTACGTCCAGATTCGCAACTAACGGCACACGACACTTTCAAAAGTCCACACGTTAATATCTGAATACCGGTACCTCTGAATTCACTCGTATCAGCAGATAATTTGAGTTTCTGTCGTCTATATTTCCGTAAAGTTCCAATCTAGCACTAAAGTCCTAAAATCCCCTTAATACTCCGTTGCTACCAACAGTCAGAGATCGTACACTACATCACTTTTAATCTCCGTAATATTCTAACAGTTTATCGTGAATCTTAACATGATAAAGTCCAATCTAGTTATTGTCTCGCTGACTGACACGGGTTCCCCGCCCTTTAACGAAACAATCAAGGAAAAAAGGCGGCAATAATGACGATCATGACTTTTTATAGGTTTTTAGTCACAAGAGTTTAACGCCACTGCCTTCTCCATGACGGAGCTTCCGTGGCTATGCTGTACTTAGACGTTAAAGTACTTGCTGATATACTGTAATTTCGATCTGCAATTGCCGAAGTCTGATTCTACACTATTTTCCCCTCTAAAAATTCGATTCTTAATTTTAAATTATTCTTTCTATAGCTTTTATCACCGTAAACTGAACCGAAGTGTTACTATAACTACCTAGCAAATTAGTTTTCAAACGGCTATAGCCCGGAGACGATACTTTTTCAAACATTGGTACCAATTCAAAATATTACCTACTCATCATAGAACGAAGGATTTCACGACCGGATTACATAGCTGCTGGTAAACATTTAGGGATGTAAAGTCGTGGTCTGAGAAGCTCTTCTGCTCCTGACGTTTCGTCCAGGACTGCGCTGGACATCCTCAGAGGCGCTCCTTCGCTGTCTTGCCGACTGAACTCTCGGGCGTTCGAGAGCGACATAAATACTGTAGGAAAGGGAGCGTGGTGAATGTAACAGATGATGAGCAGAGATAATCCTCGTCAGAGATAAAACTTGACTATCGATTTTCGTCTTGTCAAAGATAAAATTGTGTAGCGATTCTGCACAGCTTCTGTCCAATTGTCGCTAAGTTTCATTGCCTCCTCTTTCCTACACTACTGGCTATTAAAATTGCTACACCAATAAGAAATGCAGATGATAAATGGGTATTCATTGGACAAATATATTATACTAGAACTGACATGTGATTAAATTTTCACGCAATTTGGGTGTATAGATCCTGAGAAATCAGTACCCAGAACAACCACCTCTGGCCGTAATAACGCCCTTGAAACACATGGGCAATGAGTCAAACAGACCTTGGATGGCGTGTACAGGTACAGCTGCCCATGCAGCTTCAACACGATACCACAGTTCATCAGGAGTAGTGACTGGCGTATTGTGACGAGCCAGTTGCTCGGCCACGATTGACCAGACTTTTTCAATTGATGAGAGATGTGGAGAATGTGCTGGCCAGGGCAGCAGTCCAACATTTTCTGTATCCAGAAAGGCCCGTACAGGACATACAACATGCGGTCGTGCATTATCCTGCTGAAATGTAGGGTTTCACAGGGATCAAATGAAGGGTAGAGGCACGGATCGTAAGACATCTGAAATGTAACGACCACTGTTCAAAATGCCGTCAATGCGAACAAGAGGTGACAGAGACGTGTAACCAAAGACACCCCATACCATCACGCCGGGCGATGACATATACACGCATCCAATGTGCGTTCACAATGATGTCGCCAAACACGGATGCGACCATCATGATGCTGTAAACAGAACCCGGATTTATCCGAAAACATGTCGTTTTGCCATTCGTGCACCCAGGTTCGTCGTGGAGTACACCATCGCAGGCGCTCCTGTCTGTGATGCAGCGTCAAGGGTAACCGCAGCCATGGTCTCCGAGCTGATAGTTCATGCTGTTGCAAACGTCATCGAACTGTTCGTGCAGATGGTTGTTGTCTTGCAAACTTCCCCAACTGTTGACTCAGGGACCGAGACGCGGCTGCACGATCCGTTACAGCCAAGCGGAGAAGATGCCTGTCACCTCGACTGCTAGTGATACGAGGCCGTTGGGATCCAGCGCGGCGTTCCGTATTACCCTCCTGAACCCACCGATTCCATAATCTGCTAACAGTCGTTGGATCTCGACCAACGCGAGCAGCAATGTCGCGATACGATAAACCGCAATCGCGTTAGGCTACAACCCGACTTCTATCAAAGTCGGAAGCGTGATGGTAGGCATTTCTCCTCCTTACACGAGATATCACAACAACGTTTCACCAGGCAGTGCCGGTCAACTGCTGTTTGTGTATGAGAAATCGGTTGGAAACTTTCCTGTTGTCAGCACGTCGCAGGTGTCGCCACCGGCGCCAACCTTGTGTGAATGCTCTGAAAAGCTAATCATTTGCATGTCACAGCATCTTTTTCCTGTCGGTTAAATTTCGCGTCTGTAGCACGTCATTTTCGTGGTGTAGCAATTTTAATAGGCACTAGTGTATTAAAATTATCCTGATGCAAATAAATTTCAGTGGCTTCTGGACATAGTCGTGGAGAATAATTTGACGTTGTAGATAAGATTTTTGTTTCCCAATTGTCGCTCTCGGACGTCCGACCGGTCAGTCGGCAAGACTCAGTGAAGAGCGCCTCTGAGAATGTCCAGAGCAGTCCTGGACGAAACGAGAGGAACAGGAGAGTTTCTTGGACTGCGACCTGACATTCCGAAAGGTTTACCAGCAGCTATTATCTACTCAGTTCCCTGTACAGGTCCTAGAAGTTTGCGAAGAGAATTATAGAGCACCCTGTATAAAATTCAGACTGGCTATTCCAAGAAAACCTTGTCTGAAAAAAAGAGAAACGAAACTGAAATGTTAGGAAGTCTTTCACGGGGTGGAGGGGGGAGGGGGGGGGGGTTGACGGTAGCCTTGCACGGACGTGAAACAGAACGAAAAACAATTCACACAGGAATAGAAGCTGTGGAAATGGAATTGAAGGATAAAGCCGTATATTTGAAGGGTGCGCCGCATAAGTAAAGAGGAGACACTAAATCTAATTGGGGAGAAAAGAAATGTATACCGTAACTAGACTAAAGGGAGAGAACATTATGAACATGGAGGAATCAGAAATTTAGTAATGGAATGTTCAAAAAATGTTCAAATGTGTGTGGAATCTTATGGGACTTAAGTGCTAAGGTCATCAGTCCCTAAGTTTACACACTACTTAACCTAAATTATGCTAAAGACAAACACACACCCCCATGCCCGAGGGAGGACTCGAAACTCCGTCGGGACCAGCCGCTGTAATGGAGTGAAGTACCGGAGGTGAGGGGGGGGGGGGGGTTGGGGTGGAAGCACTGTAGATGATGTCTAATGTCTGACTACAGTAAGCAGTTTCAAATGGCTGTACGCTTCTACAGGATGGACTAGCGTGAACAGCTGTATAAGACCAGTCTTTTGACTGAACCCTGGAATGAAGGCATTGCAATAGGAAATAATATGACTGTCGATGCTAAATAAATGTACATTTTTTCAGAAAATCCAACTTTTGCTCCACATCTTTGCTATTCACGCAGGTCATATAAACAACCTTCGCTTTTGTTCACAAATTTAAGTCAAGGTTTTCCCGTAAGTCGCGCTATCGTAGTGCTCCGTCAGAGCGAAACGCAGCTCGCCCTTTTTTCACATGATATCTTGCGAACCATGGATGAAAGGTATCAGACGGATGCCATATTCCTTGACTTCCGGAAAGCGTTTGATTCGGTGCCCCACTGCAGACTCCTAACTAAGGTACGAGCATATGGCATTGGTTCCCAAATACGTTAGTGGCTCGCAGACTTCTTGAGTTATAGTACCCAGTACGTTGTCCTCGATGGTGAGTTCATCGGAGGTGAGGGTGTCATCTGGAGTGCCCCAGGGAAGTGTGGTAGGTCCGCTGTTGTTTTATATCTACATAAATGATCTTTAGGACAGGGTGGATAGCAATGTGCGGCTGTTTGCTGATGATGCTGTCGTGTACGGGAAGATGTCGTCGTTGAGTGACTGTAGGAGGATACAAGATGACTTGCACAGGATTTGTGATTGGTGTCAAGAATGGCATCTAACTCTAAATATAGATAAATGTAAATTAATGCAGATGAATAGGAAAAAGACTCCTTTAATGTTTGAATGCTCCATTAGTAGTGTAGCGCTTGACACAGTCACGTCGATTAAATATTTGGGCGTAACATTGCAGAGCGATATGAAGTGGGACAAGCATGTAATGGCAGTTGTGAGGAAGGTGGATAGTCGTCTTCATTGGTAGAATTTTGGGAAGATGTGGCTCATCTGTAAAGGAGATCGCTCATAAAATACTAATACGACCTATTCTTGAGTACTGCTCGAGAGTTTGGGATCCTTATCAGGTCTGATTGAGGGAGGACATAGAAGTAATTCAGAGGCGGGCTGCTAGATTTGTTACTGGTAGCTTTGATCATCACGCGAGTGTTAGGGAAATGCTTCAGGAACTCGGGTGGGAGTCTCTGGAGGAAAGGTGGAGTTCTTTTCGTGAATCGCTAATGAGGAAATTTAGAGAACCAACATTTGAGGCTGACTGCAGTACAATTTTACTGCCACCAACTTACATTTCGAGGAAAGACCACAACGATAAGATAAGAGAGATTAGGGCTCGTACAGAGGCATATTGGCAGTCATTTTTCCCTCGTTCTGTTTGGGAGTGGAACAGAGAGAGAAGATGCTAGTTGTAGTACGAGGTACCCTCCGCCACCCACCGTATGGTGGATAGCGGAGTAAGTATGTAGATGTAGATGCTGCCTCTGATGTTTTTCTGAAGCAACGAGCTGTTGCAGGGTTTCTGGGTTCTCAGAGCGACGCGGTGACAACCGCTCGCAAAGGGCTGAAGAAGTCTGATGGGATTGACGCTGTTGATTACAGTACAGTTGGTCATTGCATAAGCAAACTACGAGTATCTGGCGAAAGTGGGAACATCACCCAACTCGGGAGCTCCTGCGCAGCGCCGACCGAGCACCGCCCAGACTCCTGCCTGACAAATCCAGCGTCTCCACCACCAGACTTTGGCTGACAAACGCGTAACAGCGATCGAACTGTCAGTTCATATGGGAGTAAGACAAACGAGTGTGCGCAGAACAGTAAGACGGTTGCGGTTGAGGCAGGCTTATGTAGGGTGGTTTCCGAGAGTCTTGACGGCGCCCACAGAGAAACACGGAAGACGGTGTGCCCTTGTGGAAGAGTACGAAAAATTGTAGAGGTGAATTTCTTACCAGAAAGGAGGACAGGGGGTTGAAGCCTGTTTGCATTGTGCCGTCACTGCCATATTCGAAAAAAATTTCTTCCTTCATACAGATGAATATCTATATAACAACAGCGCCAAGAACGCATAATTGATATGCAATTTTATGGTAATTTGTCGTCTGTGAAATGCAGCGATATGTGAACTTTATGACTATTAATTAATTATTTATACAACGCATCAATGCAAAAAGATCCACGTCTTTTGTATAGCTTGACCTAGATCTATCATTTTATGTGAGTTATTTTCGTGTATAGATGAACTCCACTCTAAAATGTCTGAAAATGTTTCTTCATCCAACAAAAGCTTTTACATTCGAGATCAGCTTGATTTGCGTGGAAAGTGAAATATTTAAATACGGAAGCATTTCACTTTGATCCGCGAGTGTTTCAAATAACATTTTGTAAGTTACTACTAATTACTTACGTTGGAAACTGCGTTTACTTTCGGGAGGTTCTATAATATCTCTGAAACTATTTTTTCGAAAGGAAATACCATTTATTTTCAGGGTCATTCGAAATATCAAACGAATTGTTTCCAAGTTAAACGTGGGCCGCAGCTGTTTTTCATTTTCGCCGTAAATGACAGTTAACAGCATCATTACTCCTTCTTGACTCTTACGATAGCAGTTAACCCTTTTCTGGTTGATGGATCATATATGTCCCACTAACTTTGAGCGCCAGTTCGAGTGTCGGAATATATGTTACCCAGCTCTGCACGGTGCTGCCATCTAGGGGCGACTGTACTGAACCTAAGAAAAAAATCGGGACTGCACTGCAAAGGCAATAGAGAAGCGGTGACTACTTTTGTTGACTGGCGTGTATATATGGCAGCTGCAACGCCACTTATTTGTGTCATTCTTCAATTTTCATCATTTCTCACTTTCCAGCGATGTCTGAAGTAAGTAATTCATCTTATTATTAACTTAATAATCATTTTTAGTACAAATACAGTGTGGAATGTACTTCTCAGCGACTGTACTATCTTATAATCGAAATAAAATTAGTGGGACACATGTGTCCCAGGAGACATTATTTGTAGAGATTAGCAAGACAATTGATTAATGGGTATTCATCCAGGAAAAAGAGGGGATCAATGCCCACTTTCTTCCCAGCAAAGAGAGGAGTCTCTAGTGTGCCAGATGACGTCCGGCGCGTGAACGTAGGCAAACATGTACCGAAAGACAGTGGCACTAGGAAGCGTTGCAAATTCTGCAGCACAAACTCTAAAGAGAAGAAAACAAAAGTTGTTTGCACTGCTTGTGGTGTACCACTCTGTGCCACACCATGTTTTTCCAAGTTTCATGGCATGTAAAGTTTTGTAAGTATTGATCATGTATCATGAAAACTGAAATGTAATGAATATTTTTTACACTGGGTCTACACAAATAAAAAGGTTACATGCATGTATAATTTGTAGTTATTTTATTCTCTGCAAAATCCTGTTTATGGCTAAAAAAATAAAATTACAAAATCAGTCAGCCAGCAGAAAAGGCATCTTGCGTTGGTTCACGGGACATGTGTGTCCCACTTCCTGTTGTGAAAAAATGGAGAACGTAAAAAATATTTTGGTTGTGAAAATATAATAATGGGTCTGAAAAGAAACTGTTATCACCTTAATATTTTAAAAATCTGTAAAAAATGAATTTTATCCATGAAAGGGTTAAGATTGAATCAGAGATATCATTTGGTCCTAGTTTTCTCAATACTTTACCGTCAAAGACAGAGGTTCAATAAATAATTGTAAGAGTTAGTAATGCTTTTGATTGCTAGATTACGCATTTAAAGTGAGTTTTAGTACAGTCATAAGCGGTAATATTATAGCATCACTTTTAATCGGTGACGGAATCGAAATCGCTGGTGTGGTATCACGCAAATTCGCGAAATAAAAAGACATTCAATACTGCATCTTGAGCAGGAAAAGCTATCCAGAAAGGCTGTTGCCTGTGGACATCATGCCACACGGAGCCTCGGTCAGATCTAACTACAATCCTTAAAAAACTTTATGTTCAAACATTCATCATAGGACACCGATCTGCGACCGCGCTCTTACTGTCCCTTCGTTAGAGTGAAGGAGCCCATTCAAGGGGCGAGACTTGAAGACGATGATTCCATTCTGAAGGTTGCTAAGCAGTAGCTTGGCTCACATTTGCTGGTCCTGATTTCTACCGTGAAGGAATACAGGGAGGGGAAATCGACATTTAGTTTCTCAACACTGCATCAACATACCGTAAAAATATGAAAACTGGAAGGAGCTGACAGTTGGAAGGCCTATATAGATGGACTGTACAAGGGAGACAAACTTGAAGAAAATTTTACAAAAGTAAAGGGGACTCAACGAAGATGAGATGAAAGATTTGACATTGCGGGAAAAATTCGACAGAGCACTGAAAGATCTAACTCGAAACACAGCCCCGGGCGCAGAAGACATTCCGTCAGGTCTACTGATGGCCTTGAGAGAGTATAACGTGACAAAACTCTTCCATCTGGTATGCAAAATGTATAAGATAGTCGAAATACCCTCAGAGTTCATGACGAATGCAGTAATTCCGATTCCAAAGAATATGGGTGCTGTGAGATATGAATATTAACGAACTATCAATTTTAATAATTCATACTTCCAAATAATAACACGAATTATTTGGAGAAGAATGAAAAAACTGGCAGCGGCCGACCTCAGAGAAGTTCAATTTGGATTCCGGAGATATGTTTACAGCATTTGTAGACTTAGAGAAAGCTTTCAACAATGGTGACTGGAACTTTTTCTGAAATTATCAAGGTAGCAGGGATAAAATACAGAACCGAAAGGCAGTTATAAAAGTGGAAGGGCATGAATGTGAAGCAGTGGTTGTGAAGTAATGACACAGGATTGTAGTTTATCGCCGATGTTATCCAATAAGTACACTGAGAAACAGTAAAGGAAATCATAGAAAACTTTGGAGTAGGAATTAAAATTGAGATTAAAGAAATAAAATCTATGAGGTTTGCCGATGACACTGTAATTCTATGAGGCAGCAAAGGAATTGCAAGAGCAGTTAAACATAATGGACAGTGTCTTGAAAGGAGGATATTAGATGAACATCAACAAAATCAAACCAAGTATAATGGAATGAGTCTGATAAAATCAGATGATGCTGAGGGAATTAGATTAGGAAACGGGACTCTGAAAGTAATAGATGTGTTTTGTTATTTCGGCAGCAAAATGACTGATGATGGCTGAAATAGAGAAGATATAAAATGTAGACTGGAAATGAGATGAAAGCGTTGCTGAAGAAGAGTAAGTTGTTAACATCTAACATAGATTTAAATATTATAAATTTATTTCCACAAGTATTTATCTGGAGAGTAAACATGTATGGAAGTGAAACATAAACGGTAAACAGTTTAGACAAGAAGAGAATAGAAGCGACGCTACAAGAGAATACTGGAGATTAGATGGATGGATCCGTAACTAATGACTCGATACTGAATAGAATAGGGGAGAAAAGAAATTTGTAGCACAACCTGACTAGAAGAAGGAAATGGTTCATACGACACATTCTGAGTCATCAAGGGATCATCACCAATTTACTACTGGAGGAAAGTGTGAGGGGTAAAAATCACAGAGGGAGACCCAGAGATGGATACAGTAAGCATCTACACCTACATCTACATACATACTCCGCAATCCACCATACGGTGCGTGGCGGAGGGTATCCCATACCACAACTAGCATCTTCTCTCCCTGTTCCACGCCCAAACAGAACGAGGGAAAAATGACTGCCCATATGCCTCTGTACGCGCCCTAATCTCTCTTATCTTATCGTTGTGGTCTTTCCTCGAAATGTAAGTTGGTGGCAGTAAAATTGTACTGCAGTCAGCCTCAAATTCTGGTTCTCTAAATTTCCTCAGTAGCGATTCACGAAAAAAACGCCTCCTTTCCTCCAGAGACTCCCACCCGAGTTCCTGAAGCATTTCCGTAACACTCGCGTGATGATCAAACCTACCAGTAACAAATCTAGCAGCCTGCCTAAGAATTGCTTCTATGTCCTCCCTCAATCCGACCTGATAGGGATCCCAAACGCTCGAACAGTACTCAAGAATAGGTCGTATTAGTGTTTTATAAGCGGTCTCCTCTACAGATGAACCCCATCTTCCCAAACTTCTATCAGTCAACCGAAGACAACTATCCGTCTTCCCCACAACTGCCATTTCATGCTTGTCCCACTTCATATCGCTCTGCAGTGTTACGCCCAAATATTTAATCGACGTGACTGTGTCAAGCGCTAAACTACTAATGGAGTATTCAAACATTAAGGGATTCTTTTTCCCATTCATCTGCATTAATTTACATTTATCTATATTTAGAGTTAGCTGCCATTCTTTACACCAATCACAAATCCTGTGCAAGTCATCTTGTATCTTCCTACAGTCATTCAACGACGACACCTTCCCGTACACCACAGCATCATCAGCAAACAGCCGCACATTGCTGTCCACCCTATCCTAAAGAGCATTTATGTAGATAGAAAACAACAGCGGACCTACCACACTTCCCTGGGGCACTCCAGATGTTACCCTCACCTCCGATGAACACTCACCATCGAGGACAACGTACTGGGTTCTATTAGTTAAGAAGTCTTCGAGCCACTCACATACTTGGGAACCAATACCATATGCTCGTACCTTAGTTAGGAGTCTGCAGTGGGGCACCGAGTCAAACGCTTTCCGGAAGTCAAGGAATATGGCATCCGTCTGATACCCTTCATCCATGGTTCGCAATATATCATGTGAAAAAAGGGCTAGTTGCGTTTCTCAGGAGCGAAGCTTTCTAAAGCAGTGCTGAAGCATGGACAGCACCTTCTCTGTCGCAAGGAAATGTATTATATTCGAACTGAGAATATGTTCGAGAATCCTGCAACAAACCGATGTTAAGGATATTGGTCTGTAATTTTGAGGATCCGTCCTTCTACCCTTCTTATATACAGGCGTCACCTGCGCTTTTTCCCAGTCGCTCGGGACTTTATGTTGGGCAAGAGATTCGCGATAAATGCAAGCTAAGTATGGAGCCAATGCAGTAGAGTACTCTCTGTAAAACCGAATTGGAATTCCATCAGGACCGGACGATTTATTTATTTTCAACCCATTCAGCTGCTTCGCAACCCCAGGGATGTCTATCACTATGTCCTCCATACGGGAATCTCTACGAGACAAACGGCGGTATGTTTGTACGATCCTCCTGCGTGAAAGATTTCTCAAATGCTAAATTTAAAATTTCAGCTTTCGTTTTGCTGCCTACCGTTGCCAGGCCAGACTGATCAGTGAGTGACTGGATGGAAGCCTTCGACCCACTTACCGATTTTACGTAAGACCAGAATTTCCTTGGGTTTTCAGCAACATCTTTTGCTAAGGTATGACGGTGGTAGTGGTTGAATGCTTCGCGCTTCGCTCTTTTTACAGCAGCACGAATCTCTACTAACTTCTGCCTGTCCTCATTCTCCCGATCTTTCTTGTACCACGAGTGCAACTGCCTTTGCTTCCTGAGCATTCTCCGAATTGCGCTGTTAAACCACGGTGGGTCTTTTCCGTCCGTAACCCACTTTTTCGGCACATACTTGTGCAATGCGTGATTTACAATGTGTTTAAAATTTGCCCATAATTCTGCCACGTCCATAGTACCGGAAGTAAATGAAGTCGATTCATTTACTAAGTGGGATGCCAACAACTGCTTATCTGCTCTTTCTAGTAAGAATACTCTCCTAGCCTTCTTGACCGACTTTTTAACTTTTGTAACCATAGCCGTAATGACAACATCATGATAGCTAATCCCTGTCTCAACACTGACACCGTCGATGAGGTCTGGTCTGTTCGTGGCTGCCAGATCTAAAATATTTCCATTACGAGTTGGCTGTCGACTTACCTGCTAAAGACAGTTTGTGGATAATGTGTTCAAAAGTAATTCACACGATAGCTTGTCTGTTCCACCTGTAATGAATCCATAGACATGTGCAGAAGGATGTAGATAGCGGTACTCATTCAGATATGATGACACTTGCACAGGACAGAGTAGCATGGAGGGCTGCCTCAAACCAGCCTTCGGTCAGAAGACCACACCAAGAACAAGAATATCGGAAATAAATTAGGTGTTCAAATGGCTCTGAGCACTAAGGGACTTAACATCTATGGTCATCAGTCCCCTAGAGCTTAGAACTACTTAAACCTAACTAACCTAAGGACAGCACACAACACCCAGTCATCACCAGACAGGGAAAACCTCTGGCGCCGCCGGGAATCGAACCCGGGAACCCGGGCGTGGGAAGCACGAACGCTACCGCACGACCACGATCTGCGGACTAAATTAGGTGTTTAAAAACCACTGGTAACTATGTTTATGCCTTTGTAAGAGCTCCGACGTGTTTCTCCTTTCTCTGTTGTACATGCAGATGTAGACAAAAATCTACCTTATTGGGAGAGATGGGGAACGGCAGAGTGGGCCGTGGGAGCGCGCTGAGTGATTGGTAGCGGAGGCCCTAGAACTGTGCCGTGGAGGCGCCCCATCTGCCACTGCCTTCCGTCGCGGCGACAAAGGGCGGGAAGGGTTTGACGCGTGCACAAAGCGCCGATAGCATTCCACACACCGCTCCGCGCCGCGCATATTCCGCGCCGAGAAAATATCAATGGGCTGTCGGCATTAGCATTCTACCCTCTCTCCGGGTACGTTAGGCAAAGTGCGGGCCGCCACACATACAAATCAATAGCGACGGTTACGCCGGCACGTCTTACCGGAGGCGCCGAATACACCCCCCTCCGCACTCCGCCTTTTCCGTTACTTCCCGTTCACTCCGTCGCTGCGACGAGGAGCAGTTCGTCCCGGGACAGATGACGGCGTGCACGAAGAAGAAAAGCATACATTAAGGCACCGTTGCTCCGCTACGGCGACAAAGGAGTGTGCTTCCGGATTCCGTTAAGGGTGTCGAGTATCTGGGACTAAACTCGGGGCGCATACAGTTGTTGTGGGAGAAGTACACTGAATCAGTAAGAGGCACGGGTTCCCGGGTTCGATTCCCGGCGCGGTCAGGGATTTTCTCTGCCTCGTGATGACTGGATGCTGTGTGATGTCCTTAGGTTAGTTAGGTTTAAGTAGTTCTAAGTTCTAGGGGACTGATGACCATAGATGTTGTCCCATAGTGCTCAGAGCCATTTGAACCATTTTTTTGAGTAAGAGGCAACTGGAACGATTATGATGAGGAATCGGTGAGAGTATGGAGAATCGGCAAGAGAAACGTGTGTGATGGTGCCCTGGCGTATATTCAGGATTTTTTTTTTTTTATTCACGATCGTGTTGATCGCCTTGGATGGATTATTTCATCTCTTCTGAATACTCGTGAGGACAAAGATACGTTTTAATTTCTCCTTTCTGTATTTTTTAGTTCTGACGATGGCTCATAAGAATCGAAACTGTGTTGTGGTCCATCCAAGGTCATCAACCACTAAGAAATGAAAGTATTTTCCCAAATTGATCATTTCTCCTAAGATCTCCCCTACCGAACGTCAGATACAGCATAGTCTCGAGATTGTTGTTGAATACGGTGGATGTACAGCTCTAGTTACACGTAGGAGATTACCAAGCAGGTATCCGAATGGGAAGAACTGTCCACAACAGATACGTAATTCCAATGGTTCAAATGGTTCTGAGCACTATGGGACAACTTCTAAGGTCATCAGTCCCATAGAACTCAGAACTACTTAAACCTAACTAACCTAAGGACATCACACACCGCCATGCCCGAGCCAGAATTCGAACCTGCGACCGTAGCGGTCGCGCGGTTCGAGACTGTAGTGCCTAGAACCGCTCGGCTACACAGGCCGGCACGTAATTCCACCTCAAGAAAGACGGAAACACTGAAGTGACACTCGTCGACATTGCCGTCTAATGCACAGAAAGCAGAATTAGTTATTTTTGAGGGGGATACTATATATTATAATCGACTCAACAAAAGAACAGAAAAAATAGTACACGACGTTCAAAGTATTATTGAGTGTTTTTCTGTGAATAGTCTCGCTCTCAAAAGACGCGGCTTGTTCAGTTCTGAACGCTAAGAAGTGCTGTAGCAATGATAAGGGTAACACGTCGTGATGAAAAAATAACTAAGATGAAACTAAAAAATATTAGGTATTGATGACAATGTAAACAAGAAAAACTGATTTTGAAAATCACAGAAAACTTAGTTCAGCCACATTTCACTTCAAACATTCCAGTTCTTGAGGAGAGATAATTCAGTAAGTTGACGTATTTTACGTATTTTCACTGAATGATATTTTGGAGTAACACATTTTTTTTACGAAGAAAATGTTCATTGGTCGACAACGTGCCATGAGAAAAACGCAGTCATATGCAAAAATTACGGACGGAAGTAAGTTTCGCGTGATGTTCCACAGTTAAATAACGTAGCTCAATGAAATTTGGATCACACATAGAAAGAACTGTTACAGTATAGTATAGAACGTAGCTGAAACAAATACACAATGAGACGAACGAAAATAAAGCTTTTATTCAAAGACAATAATTACACTGCTACGTCGATTCATGGTGGTCCGCTGGGCATTACAGCAAAATGTGACACGGTTTTTAACAGGGTATGCTTTCACGCTGGATGGCAGTGCACGGAGGACAATCAGCAGTTGTGGAGGAATGGAACACTTTTCCACATGAATCCCTTACCAACCTTCCGGCCCGCATGGGAATACGCGGAAGAGCATGCATCAGCGTCCATGGTGATCATACACCATATTAAGAAACAGGGCTTCTTTGTCACGTCCAGGGGACCACCATGAATCGCGGTGATTTCAGTATAATTATTGTCTTGCAATGGAAGTGTCATTTCTGTTCCTCTCACGGCGTGTTAAGTTCCTCTCTGTTCTGCACTGTAGCATTCTTTCCCCATATGGTCCTGCTTTCAACGAACTACGTTATTTGGCAGTGTCATGCCAATTTTACTTTCGACATTAAGTTTTATACACCAGTATATACGGTGCTCATCCGTGGTCATCGTGCAGTCATTCGTTTAAGGACCTAGGTTTGAATACTGTTTCACAGGACATTTATTCCTCCACAAAATTTGTCGTAAATAATCTACTGCAATTCAAAAGAAATAATTACGTTCGTTGATAAATATTAGAAGAAAAGATGATTGTAACCTGTTTTCGCAGGACAGAGCGGATCAGGTTAAGTTCTGGAAGGGGGTCAAGATCAGTTACTGTTAGTTGCAGAAAACACACAAACTTTATTTTGTTGAAAACACTTAATCATACATGCCTTTAAAAGCATTCAAAAACAATACGACTGAATGCCCGAACACAAGTTATTAATATTGGCTGAAGGAATACACACGGCTAAAGGCCATGGTTATAAAAATTTTTACATAAATACTCGGCTGAAGGCCACACACACTGGACATAGCTTTTTATTTCTAATTTTAATTTAAAATGACTGAAGGCCTTATCTTAAAATATTTCGTGTAAGATTCGGCTGAAGGCCACATGCTGAACATAGAACAAGTGGAGAATATTTTCCAGGTTTTAAACAAATGAATTTTTTCAAATGTTAAAACGGCTGAAGGCCTTATCTTAACATTAAAACAAACTACATTAAGAGATGCCTGAAGGCCTCGCACTGTACTTGAGACTCAAAGAAAATCACAATCTAAAACTGAAACGTCCCCTTAGAAAAATTAATGAATTACTGTGCTGATAAACATCTTACATTATTTGATTTTCAAACAGCTGAGCAGAACTGAACGTACTCAAACATTTCGCTCTTTACCTATTCTGATCAACACTAAACTGACACACAAAATTTTTAGCGCAACGCTATCTGACTATCAATAATCCCTACAAATGAATGGCCCTGCCTAACATTAACCTATACCTGAATGAGATTTTCATCCTGCAGCGGAGTGTGCGCTGATATGAAACTTCCTGGCAGATTAAAAGTGTGTGCCGGACCGAGACTCGAACTCGGGACCTTTGGAAGGTAGGAGACAAGGTAAAAACGCATTTGTTAGGTGTTCAAATATGGTTAGGGGGTTGTCCCCTAATTGGGCTTAAGGACACGTTAAATGCGGAAGGACAGGATTACGTACTAAGTGTAGTAGAGGTACTGTTTGAAGACAGTTATTCTTTGTATTAGCAAGACCCTACCATAAAGCAGTTTATGTGAGGCAATGGTTTGTCGACAGCACCATTCCCAAAATGGGCTGATAGTTCGGCCCTGAACCCAATGGAGCAACGTCATTACCTTTTTCTCGTTTTGGTTCCTAAGGGACGATAAGCTGCCATTTCTGCACAGGTATTCACACACTGCTCTGCAAGTGCCCCCAGCAGAATTCAAGGTGCCAGGAAGTAGAAGTGTGAACACACCTTCCAATAGGTGTCCCAATACTTCTGAGCGGACAGTGAACCTCTTCCCATCAAGTTCTTGAATGCTCTCTAAAAGGCAATAGTACCCGAGAACAATAAAGTGTCTGTAGAGACTGTCATGAATATGTATGGTAACGCAGTATCCAACGTTTGTAAATTTTCCTTGCTGCCTAGGCGATCTTGGTCATCACCTGTCATCACCTAGTCTTCAAAACATTTTTCTGGTAGAACGTGTTCCCTTGTAACTTATTACCTCATGCCATCTTGTCATTATGGTGGACAATAAATACTGATTTATGTGACCGTGGCTGTTGAAAGCCTTTTCCCAAGAAAAACATAGATCACTACTTCTAAGTTCTCAATATGAGAAAATTCAAGAGGAGATACAGTTGGAAAACGCATGGAGATATAGGAAGATTTCAGCTGACTTACATCATGGTGAGGCAGAGATTCCGGAATCAGATGCTGGATTTTAAGTCGTATCCAAGAGCAGTTATAGTCTCGGATCACAATTTAGTAAAAACGAAGAACAGGCGGAAGTTTAAGAGAGTCGCCCGATGAATCAATATGGTAGGAAGTGAGATGAGTACTGAGGACTAATTGGTCGTGTTTGTAGTTCGCTAAGGCTGTGGATACTGCGGTAGGGAATACCACAGTTGGCAGTTCAGTTTAAAAAGAGCGTAAATCCCTAAAAAGGACAATCACACGTGATGGAAAGACAAATGTCGGCACTAGGAATGTAAATACGAAGAAATTTTGGGTAACAGGTGAAGTATTTCAGTTGATCAACGAAAAAAAGGAAGTGTAAAAAAGTTCGTGAAATTCAGGTAAAGCAACATAAGTCACTGAAGAACGAAATACAGACGAAGTGCAGGTAAACCAAGGCGTAACAGCTGCAGGAATGTTGTGAAGGAGTCGAGAAAGGACGGATCGGGGGGTGGGGGGGGGGGGGGGGGGGAGGGAACTGACTCAGCACACACAAAAGTCAAAACAACCCCTTTGGTGAAATTAAACTGAACAGAAGTAACATTGAGAGTACAATGGTAATTCCGCTGTTAAACGCAGAAGAGAAAGCTGATAACTCGAAAGAGTACCCTGAAGTCCGCTATGAGGGGGGGGGGGAGGGGGGGAGGAGTTAGGTGACTACTTTATATAAGAAGAAATAAGAGTGAATATGAATGACTTAGGGGATCCAGTGTTATCCATACTAATACCGAAAATAGTACGAGAACTATAGCATACTCATCTTAAAAACTCCTGCATACGAGCTGCTCACAAGAATAATATACAGAAGAATGGAGAAGAGAAATGAGGAACTATTAGATGACGATCTGATTGGCCCTAGCAAAGATCAAGGCATCAGAGAGGCGGCCCTGACGATAATATAAGCAAGACCGAAAGAAAAGCAAGACACGCTCATAGTGTAAAATGCTGCAGGACGCTCGAAAATCAAAGAAAAGGAGATATGCTAGAGGGAAAGACTGCCAACGGCCTTGCAGCAGTGGTAACAGCGGTTCCCGTCAGATCACGGAAGTTAAACGCTGTCGGGCTGGGCTAGCACTTGGATGGGTGACCATCCGGTCTGTTGAGCGCTGTTGGCAAGCGGAGTGCACTCAGCCCTTGTGAGGCAAACTGAGGAGCTACTTGATTGAGAAGTAGCGGCTCCGGTCTCGGAAACTGACATACGGCCGGGAGAGCGGTGTGCTCACCACATGCCCCTCATATCCACATCCATTGACGACTGTGAGTGAGGATGACATGGCGGCCGGTCGGTGCCGTTGGGCCTACCAAGGCCTGTTCGGGTGAAGTTTGGTTTAGTTTATAGGGAAAGGCGGATTGAATGTGTGCAAGAACCAAGAGATTGGAAGACCAACAAGGAGGTGCACGATTTAAAAAGGGTGTAAGACAGGGATGTAGTCTCTCTCCCCTCCTGTTCAGTCCACACATCGAAGAAGGAATGACGGAAATAAAAGAAAGATTCAAGAGTGAGATTAAAATTTGCCACGAAAGGATATCAATGATAAGATTTGCTGATGACATTGCTATCCTCAGTGAAGGTGTAGAAGAATTACGAGATCTTCTGAACAGAATGAACAATCTAATGGGTACAGAATATGGATGGCAAGTAAACTGGAAAAATATAAAGGTAATGAGAATTAGCAGAAATAAGAAAAGCGAGAAACTTAACATCAAAAGTGGTGATAACAAAGTAGAAGAAGTTAAGGAAGTCCACTACGTTGGATGCAAAATAACACATGAGGTATGCAACAAGTCGACATAAAAAGCAGATTAGCACAATTAAGACGGCTCTCTGGGACAGGAAAAGTCTACTGGTATAAAACATAGGCCTTAATTTGAGGAAAATTTTTTGAAAATGTATGTATGGAGTACAGCATTGTAGGGTAGTGAAATAGAACAGAAGAGGATCGAAGCATTTGAGATGTGGTGCTACAAACGAATGATGAAAATTATATGGTCTGTTAAGGCAAGGAATGAAGAGGTTCTACGCAGAATCGGAGAGGAAAGAAATATGTGGAAAACTATAACAAGAAGAATGATAGGGCATGTGTTAAGGGGCTCCGGAACGCCCTATACTTGCAATGTTAAAATGACGCTTATAAATTACATCTTTCCTCACAAAGTATTTGAGGTAGGAAGTTGAACTTTTTACAGATTATTTATTGGAATATGGGCTACAACTTAACACAGGGATTTTACAAAATTTTAGTTCAGTTATTAAAGATGATTTTTTTTTCAATTGTAATGAAAATTCACAACATTTTTTTGCAATTTTTTATTTATAAATTCAAAAATATACAGTTTTTTGGAAAAAGGCTGTGTTAAATTATGCAGAAGTTTGAAACATGTTTGGAAGATCCTTAGAAAACATGTAATTAGTATGAGAAAATAAAAGTTTTGGGAATCGAGCGACAAAGATTGGATTAACTTTTTAGTGCATTCCAGGTCCATAGGATGGATTATCTTCATCCTCTGCAAACTCCTCCTCCAGCTTCCTCTTGTTCCTCCTCCTGTTTACTCTTGCTTGTATTTCTAGAAGGCGTTCCTTGTCTAAAGCAAGCAGCGCTCGTACCATGTTAGAACCTATCTTCATTCCCATATTTCTAGATACCTGGCACCTTACAATGTTGCCATCATTGAAAGTCGCAACAGCAACTTTACTTTTACTCATTATTATACTTCAACAAAACAGAGACTCAAGAAACAGAATTAATTACGAATATTTTCAAGATAACGACAGAGTAAATAAACATGAAACAATCGACAATCACACCAGCGATATACATTGAACCATCACAGGTTAGCCACAACACATACTTTATCTCACATCACTAAAATGTACCTGATGAACACCATTTGACAGCAGTTTAACAGCGCCACAGTGGGTCACGCCCATGTAGAACACATTTCAAAAAAAAAATTTAAAAATAGTTGTAGTCTTCGGAATTGAATAAATTATATATCTATTAAAAGGTAATAGTCTGCAGATTCAGAAAACGAAAAAAAGTAAAAATTGAACTTTTCATGATTGTGGGCCTTTCCGGAGCCTCTTAAGACATCAGGGAACAACCTCCATGGCGCTAGAGGGAGCTGTAGAGGCTAAAACTTGTAGAGAAGGACAGAGATTGGAATTCATCCAGAAAATAACTGAGGACGTATGTTTCAAGTGCTATTCTGAGATAAGCTGTTAGCACAGGAGAGAAATTTGTCATCAAACCAGTTTCAATGGCGATGCAAACAAAAGTCGTCATAACCTTTTCTGATGCTTATAGCCTCATGAACCGTTTCCTGCCGCATTTGGCAAAATTACCTCGTAGATGAAGATATAACTTTAGCTACTCGGCGAGTTCTAATAACGAAAACTATTCTAAAGTAAATTTTTTCGTTATACTGTAGCTGGGAGTGAGAAACATGGGGCAGGAGTTAGTCGGGCACACCACAGCAGAGGATAACGGCTGGGCTAGCCAGAAACTGTGTAGCGTCGGAGGCGCGCGGTGCCGTGGTGTCAGAAAATAAGCACCGCGACGTCATCAACAGCGCTGGCGGCGAGAAGTCGATAAATCAGCGAGGAAGCATCAGTCAGCGCTGAGAGGCAGCAGGCAGCAGGCAAGCGCTGATCAGGCGATTCTAATCGGACACAATGCCGCGCCGGGCTCTGAATGCGCACGAGTCTACACAAGCACACACTCACACACACACACACGCACACACACAGCAGCTGCCGCAGTCCACTGCCTCGTGGCTGCAGTCAAATGGGGCAACGACAGCTTGGCGCGGCACGATTCACTCCAACCGCTAACACCACAGCACGCCTGCATCCACATAAGCAGGTTGTCATTCAAAGAGTTTGGCATTCTCCTATTCGTTGCGTATTTCAGCTTTCAGATCAGCCAAGTGATATCACAACTGATTTCATCCATAGCGAGACATTGCCCTTTTTTCGTCTTCTCATCGGCTCACTGTGGCTTACCACAAATTCCTCTCTTATACCAAACTCTGCATCTCATAACAGCAATGCCAATCCACGTTGTCAGTTATTTATTGGCTGTCTTCGCTACTGTTTTTTACCTTCCATAGTCCCTGTAGTACAATGGAGGCTGCTCCCTGATGTTTTGAAGATGTGTCCTATACTATTGTCTCTCCTTCTTCTCATTGTTTTCCGTATTTTCCTTTCTTCACCGATTGTGTGGAGAACACTCCTTACCTTATCAGTCCACCTAATTTTCAACGTTCTTCTGTAGCACCACTTTTCAAACGCTTCGATTCTCTTCTGTTCCGATTTTCCTACAACCCATGATTCACTACAGTAGCAGGGTAATCCCAACAGTAAGCTCTCCTTTTTTTTTTAAGTACGGAACTCTGCGTGGCAGTTGGTCATACTGTTATGAAGAGTGCTTCACGTGCTGTGTGTAAACATGCGCACACCGCGCTGAGGCGCTCAGTGTAGACTTGGCAGCCGTTGAGAATGGAGCTCCCACTGGATGTTACCGCCAAGTGCGAATTGCGCACAGTTATTCGGTTTTTCAAAGCAAAGGGTACTGCGCCGATTGAAATCCATCGCAAATTGACGGAAGTGCATGGTGAGTCGTGCATGGATGTCAAAAATGTTCGTAAGTGGTGTAGAGAGTTTGCAGTCCGCCGGCAAAGTCATGACAACCGTTTTTTGGGATCGGAAAGGGGTGTTGTTGGTCGACTTTATGCCCACTGGGACCACAATTAACGCTGACAGGTACTGTGAGACTCTGAAAAAAACTCAAACGGGCAATTCATAACCGGAGAAGAGGAATGTTGAGCAAGGGCGTACACATTCTCCATGACAACGCTCGCCCACACATCGCTCGGCAAACCGTTGCTCTCCTTCAACAGTTTCAGTGGAACATAATCACCCACCCACACTATAGTCCTGACTTGGCGCCCAGTGACTATCACCTGTTCCCTAAGTTACAAGAACATTTGGCCGGAAAGCGATTCAGCTCCGACGACGAGTTGAAAGAAGAGGTTCATAAGTTTCTGAACAGTATGGCGGCGAGCTGGTATGACATGGGCATACAAAAACTGCCACAGGGTCTACAAAAATGCATCGACAGAAATGGTGATTTTGTCGAAAAACAGCTAAATGTTCAAGCTGTAAACTGATGTAAACCATTGTAGAAATAAACAGGTCTATGTACTTATACAAAATAGGAGACCATACTTTTGGGACTACCCTCGTACAATGCCGTGCTCCAAACGTACAGTCTCAGAAATTGCTTCCACAAATTTAAGCCTGTGTTTGACGCCAGTAGCTATTCCGCTTTTTATGTCCGTCGTTTGATATTCTGCTTCCCAAGTAGGAGAATTCCCTCATTTCGTCTAATTCGTGGTAACCAACTCTCATGTTAAAGTTGACGTCAATCTCATTTCTCCTGCTCCTCGTTATTTCCGTCTTTCTTCAGTTATCTCACCGTCCATGTTCTGTACTTATTAGACTGTTCATTCCATTCTGCACATCAAATGGTTCAAATGGCCCTGAGCACTATGGGACTCGACTGCTGTGGTCATAAGTCCCCTAGAACTTAGAACTACGTAAACCTAACTAACCTAAGGACATCACACACATCCATGCCCGAAGCAGGATTCGAACCTGCGACCGTAGCGGTCGTGCGGTTCCAGACTGTAACGCCTTTAACCGCTCGGCCACTCTTGCCGGCTCTTTTTGCACATCCTGTAACTCTCCTTCGCCTTCATTAAATATTGCAATGTCATCAGCGGTTCTTATCATTCATATCCCTTAACTCAGAATTGTAATTCAACTCTTGAACTTTCCTTTCTTTCTGCCATTACCTTATGAATGCAATTGTATAGTTTGAACAGTCAGGACGACAGACTAAATCAGTGAGTTACACTGTTTATCAGAATATAAAGTGCATATTTCTGAGCTTATGGATCGTAATTCGAAACTCGCCTTGCTACCTATATAATTCCAAATTTCAGGTAGAAATTGTTGTAGGATGAACAGTGAGTGATTGCAACCTATGTACTGCCTAAATGTGAGTGAGTGAAAAAAATGTTGTCCTACTACCGATGGACATCAACGAATGTACAACTGCACCACGCACATTTTATTCGGTAATGCGAAATGCGGTGATATGTGCACTCGCGTTGTATAATTCTAAAAAAAAAAACACTACCGATTAGAACAAGAGGCATGTACACTCTGTTAATTCATATGTGGCTCCATCCCACAAAGAGATTGCGTTGCCAGTAGATCAGTATTAGTGGACTATCTTTGCTTTCATCCCTGGGTGATGATGAATCGATTTCACAAGTCATTCGTAAGAATTCGGCGCTTACGCTCGACAGACTACCACCCACACCGAGATCTTCAGTTCACTAACGAATCACGTTATAAGAACTGAACATCTCTGCTAGTTTAGCAATCTGACCTATGCCAGTTATGATATGCTTAAGAAAATTACTGTACTAGTGCAGAGAGTCTTGTCCATTAAGGTATTTGTAAATAAACCGACACATCAAGAGAAGCTAAAGTGGCTCCTGGAGAAATCACGACGTTTTGAGTCTTTGTCTTTTTACACAGATCTGTGGAAATTACAAAGTCATGTGTGATGACATCACTATCACGGAAGCTATTATACCTGAAGAACAAAATGGTTTTCGAGCAGTTCGTTAATGTATTGATGGAACACTCACATTACGCAGTCTAATAGATAGGAGATTTTCCTGGGGGATAGAGACCCATTTACTCTCCGTAGATTTGCAGAAGGCGCAAAATAATCTGTGGACAAGTATGAAGAATAGTGGCGTGTTAGGTACGAGTACTTACGTCAAAGAAATTAAACCGTTCCACACGAGCTGAGTGCTTTGAAATAAAGTAGGAAATGCAGTATCAAAGGAATTTCCTGTTAGCGGAGGATATGCTATAACACCAAAGCTGTCTGAAGCATATATGAAGTGCTTAAAGGTCGGAGGAGTAAATGTGAAGGCATAGGAGTCGGTGTGGCGGACAGAATCTTGTACAGCTTTCTCTTCGCCGATAACCAGGTCATCGTATCAGGCGACCAGGGCAACGCCACGTTCATGCTTAGGAAATTAAAATAGGAATATGAAAGATGGGGCCCCACAATTAGAATATCTGGAGGTTGGAATCGGGATGTAAGTCCTACAAGTATCTGGGTGTTATGACATCATCAAAGGCAAAAAGTTAAGGTGAAATTAATAATAGAACAGGGCACGGTAAGAAGGCCTTAGGATAACTGAACTCGGTTCTTTGGAATAACAAAATTGAGAAAAAGGACCAAACAGGTGGTATATCCCTTATTTGTTGAAAACGTTTCTTCGTGTGGATCAGGAACATGGGTTGTAAAGAACCGTCAGAGAAGACTTGAAATAGGCTTTTGGAGGCAAATTTGTGACATCTGAAAACTCTCTAACGAAAACTAACAAAGAGAGGCTATGGGTGTCGATAAATCAGTAATAGACAACATAGAGATGAAGCATCTAAAATAGTGTGGATATCTGGAAAGGATGGACGACAGCCGACGGTCAAAGAAAGTGTGGCAGTGGAACACAGCGGAAAGAAGGAATGTGATGAAACTCGATGATGATGTTTCAGGGGAAAACCCTGTTGTTTCTAATATTGTGCGACTCCTTGAAAACGAATTCGATCTTCAATTTCCTATCGAGTGATTATTAAACTCGCAATTCTGCCCTGCTTTGTGAATAATAAGGTGTTTTTTTTTATTTGAAAGATATAAAACAAAATTAAAGTGCTGGTAGAAGAAAAAAACTTAGCTATTCTGTCAAAGACTGAAATTGATGTATAGGATCAACTGAGCGTAATTGATAGTGTCTTCAAGAGAGGGTACAATACGAACATAGGAAGGTAAAATGTAGGTAGTGGAATTTAGTCAGGTGGTGCTCACCGGAACACTACGACTAAAAGCAATGAATGAGTTTTGGGATTTGTGTAGCAAAAGAGTTGACTGTGGTAGAACCGGACAAGAAGCACAATATCCAGGAAAGCGTTACTGAAACACAAAATAAAAGTATGTGAACATCGAATAAAAATTTAAGTGTTGAGGAGTCTTTTGTGACAGTATTTTTCTGAAGCATAACCTTAACGTACGATATTACAGTGCCTTCATTTAGAAGCTTTTGAAGTGTGCTGCTGCGTAAGAATACTGGAGATTAGATGGATCTATAGAATAACTAAGGAACAGGTAGTGACTGAATCAAACTGGGGACAACTAGACTAAGAAGGTGTGGGTTCTTAGGCCATATCCTCAGGCATCACGGAATCGTCAGTTTGGTAATGGAAGAAAGTATGAGGGGCAACCATTGTAGAGAGCGACTAAAGGATTGACTACAGTAAGCACCTCCATAAGAATGTGGATTCCAGCAGTTATGCTGAGGTGAAGAGACTTACGCGGGATAGAATAGCGTGGAGAGAGAGCTGCATCAGGCTAATGACCGCTCAGTACCAGAAGCTACACGTGTGAGGCAAACAGGAAATGGAGTTTCTGCTGTGAGAATTACTTTTCTTCTCATAATCTTGTGACAAACGTTCTGTGGATTTGGTTGCCTAAATAAAACACCAGACTGGTTTAGAGAACATAACTGACAATTAAATCGAAGAATAGCCAAAATACTTCACCACCAATACTATGACCACCAAATTCGTTAGAGATCGTGGAACTTGTAAGAAACTTTGTCTCTGTAGTACTCCACGATTCCCTCTTACGGTAAGAAATGCTTTGTTCACCGTGCATCTTACAGGGTGTGGGACCCAGTAAGACTGACTCCACAACCGTAGTCCAAATTTTGTGTCGTCGTTGTCACTGTAGAGTCTTGTACCAGGGGAAGCAAGGAGAGGGTGTTGTTTGGTGGCCAGTATCCTCTTTATACAAAACAACTGCACACAGGTATTAACATGATTCTTTATTTTCCACAACAGAACTTATCTTTAAGGTAGTTCATGTGTTGTGGTACCAGCTCTTCCGTAATAGTCCATGTTAGCCTCACTGCTGGTGCAGTACAAGACCCGCTATTTGCACTACTCACATCGCAATGTGCTACCTGAGACTGACTCTCTGATTGCGATTGCAACTGCCTGACTGACTGACAAGGCCATCCGGTCCGCGGTGGCGATCTAAATACTGGCAGTCGAGAGGGCGTTGGCGGCCTATTGCCTGCGAGTCTGTCTTTGGCCTCTCTCTTACTCTAATAGGCATGCTTAATTCAGCGCCTATTATTGATCTTCTTGCAACCTTCTTGCCGACTAGTGCGCTGGCGACAGCTTTCGCCAGCACACAAATGGCGGCTCAGACTTTCCCGCAATACTTTTTACGTGTGTTGCAATAGATATCCAAAAAACTGAAGGTGAGCTCGGAAGGAGTAAAAAATAGTACCTCACCTTTAAGACATGAGCTTCCAGCAAGTATCACCAATTGTGATGGGCTGGAAGCAGTAGAACATTCATGAAGGAACGATTTTGAGAACATTCGTCGGGTTGCAACACAGCTTTAACTGGTTGATCATGGGATGGATGTAGGTGCTCACAACGCAGAACACGAAAACATCAACATGCAGGGCGTGAGAAACTCCACGGACAGTTTTTATGGTTGGCAGTTACATGTTCCACAACGGCTTGCTCTTCTCCTTGCATCGGCGTGTCGTCTCTCCCCTGTTGTGGATACTGATTCTCTCTGTCATCAACAATGGTAAACATTAATTTGTTAGAATGTCATATAATAGGATATCTATTTGGCAAACAACCGAAGAGCTGGAGGGATATTGCTGAGAGGTTATCCGTAATGCAAATGAATATCAGCAAGTTCTGTTATTAACTCTTCACGAAGGCAGACTGATACAAAATCTGTTGGAGACAATCTGCAAGTATAAGAACACAACCGTATCATGTTAAGAAGAAAGCTGCACTTTGGCTCAGATACGCTAGCTTTGTGCCTACCCACATGTCAGCATCCTTTTGTGTGCCTTTGCCCCTTGCAAGTATACACCTCTCATGTGCTTTTGCCATTCCACATCCCTACTCAGCCCAACACACCTACATTTCCACACATGCCTATGTCCCTGTGTATGTCTATGCCCTTGGCACATACAAACTCTCCCTTCCTGTGTACCTACACCCCAACATATGCACATGTTCCCCCACATGCTTATACTCATCCATGCTGTACATACATTCCCCCACACTCCTATGCGCTCCTGCTTTCCTACGCCCCTGCATTGTTTTCCGCCTCCCAAATGCCTATATCTCCATCATGTTTCGCCCTGTGTGCCTCAGCCCCTACATACTTACATACCTATGTGCCTGCATCCCCCCCTTCCCCACCCCACATGCCTATATCTCCTGTGAGTCTCGGTCCCACATGTGTCTATGTCCTCCTGAATTCCTGTGTCATCTGTGTGCCTAAAATGCTCTGTATGACTAAATCCCAATGTGCACCTACAAATCCCCAAGTGCCTGTTTTCCCAGATAGTCAGGTCACCTACTGAGTCTTTACTTGTGTCTTCATTACCCCCACATACCTATGTCCCACCGAGTGCCTGTGCCCTGCATACCTCCCTCTTACGTGCAAAGTGCCTGCTTCTCAATATGTGCATATGTCCTTTCATGTGCCTATGATATTCTGCGTACCTACATATTCTCTACTGCTCATGTCCTTCCACTTGCCTGTGTCCCTCTGTGTGTCTAGATCCTACCACATATCTACAGTTTTCCTTGTGCCTGTGCCATTCTTTGTGTCTACTTCCCTGACAATCCTTCCTCACTCCTCCATCCTTCCTTGTGTTTACCCTCTGCCTCGTGCTTAAGCACATTCTAGTGCTTTCATCCTTTGGTACGCAGCAATGACATACCACCAGTGAATGAAAAGAACGACCTTGTAATCATGTAGAAACTTCTTGTTTTCTGTAATGTGTTCCTACATGTAAAATATTCAAACTATCACAGTCAGAAAATTCTCGCAAACTGAAAAGACACACTCACACACAAAACGTCGAATAACATCAGTGATGATGATGATGATGATGTTTGGTTGGTATGGCGCTCAACTGCACGGTCGTCAGCACCCGTACAGTCTAATTTGTTTCACAGTCCAATCTATCCACTGTCACGAATGATGCTGATGATGATGATGATGAAATGATGAGTACAACACAAACACCCAGTCCCCGGGCAGAGAAAATCCCCAACCCAGTCGGGAATCGAACCTTGACCCCATGATCGAGAGGTAGCAATGCTAGAATAACATCAGTGATACCATATACACAGGGTCTTTCTGTTATATTTATACAGTATTTAAGGGATAGTGCAAACGGGAAAGAAAGGTTTGGGTTCAGTGTCCCATTGACGAAGGGGTCATTAGAGGTTTGAAAGACTGGAAAGGGTAATCAGCTGGTCCCTTCAGAAGGAACAAATCCGTCATTCGCTTTAAGCAATTTAGGGATCCGACAGACATCTTCGTCCTTCCGAATGCGAGTCCATAGTCTAA
The DNA here is from genome assembly GCF_023864275.1 of Schistocerca cancellata. Classification (NCBI taxonomy): domain Eukaryota; kingdom Metazoa; phylum Arthropoda; class Insecta; order Orthoptera; family Acrididae; genus Schistocerca; species Schistocerca cancellata. Next base: position 152,410,002 of record NC_064635.1, read on the forward strand.
TCACTGCACCGCTCCTCTCTCCATGGAGGAGGTTCAGTGTATCAGTGTGTGGTGAGGAACCCTGATCTCGACATTATCGTGTCGAAAGTTATAAACAAAAATGAAAAATTTCAGATTTGCCATTGGTTTGCTGGGGATAATTAAAACCCAAGTAGAAACATTCGTTATTTGTTACTAGAGCAATCTGCACAACTTGCACACAGCAGTACATGACGACAGCTGCTCAAAGTGTCTTCCACTCTGTTGCTATGCAAGTGTGCCAAAGTCGAAAATATCTGGTGTCGTTCCAAAAATGTCACATGCAGCAAAAGTTCTTCCCAGGAGGCCGTTTTCGACTTTTCACGTGACTTTCACGAGAAGAATCCCAATGGGATAATGGGATGGGAACCGGCAACAAAAATGACTGCAAGTCACTAACACGATCTCCTTTCTCTCTCTTTTTCTCTCTCTCTCTCTCACATCCTCTGTCTCTCTGTTTCTCTCTATGTCTCTCTCTTATTCAGTCATCAGTCTTCTGACTGGTTTTGATGCAGTCTTCACCAATTTCTCTTCCGTGCCAGGCATCTCAAAGTAGCACTTGCACAATCCGTTCAAAGTTATGTGTTGGACATACTCCAATCTCTGTCTTCATCTACAGTTTTTACTCCATACAGCTCCTCTAGTATCACTAAAGCTATTTCATGACTTCTTAACACATGTTCTGTCATCCTGTCCCTTCTTCTTGTCAGTGTTTTTCATATGTTCATTTTTTCGTCGATTCTGAAGAGAAACTTCTCATCCATTACCTTTTCATACTACCTAATTTTCAGCATTCTTCTGTAGCACCATGTCTGAAACGGTTCTGTTCCAGTGCTTCTACAGTTCATGATTCGCTACCATAAAACACTGTGCTCCAGACGTACTTTGTCAGAAATCTCTTCACCATATTGAAGACAATATTTGATACCAGTAGACTTTTCGTGGCCAGGAATGCCCTCATGCCTGTAGTAGTCTGCTTTTAATGTCCTTGCTTTGTCAGTCACATATTATTCTGCTACTAAGTATTCTGCTAGCAAGGTAGTAGAAGTCCTTACCTTCGTCTACTTCGTGACCACCAATTTAGATGTTAAGCTTCTCGCTTTCCCATTTCTGCTACATTTCATTTCGTTTGTCTTTTCCGGTTTACTCGTTCTCCCCACTTTGTTCTTGTGGTGTCACCGCCAGACACCACACTTGCTAGATGGTAGCTTTAAATCGGCCGCGGTCCATTAGTACATGTCGGACCCGCGTGTCGCCACTGTCAGTGATCGCAGACCGAGCGCCACCACACGGCAGGTCTCGAGAGACTTACTAGCACTCGCCCCAGTTGTACGACGACTTTGCTAGCGACTACACTGACGAAGCCTTTCTCTCATTTGCCGAGAGCTAGTTAGAATTGCCTTCAGCTAAGTCCATGGCTACGACCTAGCAAGGCGCCATTAACCATTTCAAGAATGCTGTATACAAATGATGGATTAAAGTTAAGTATTCCAGCAGCTACGTACTTTTCTTTATAGCATTGATTACGTATCCTGTTTCAGAACTACCGACCACCGGCGTGAGTTGACGCGTGCATTTCGGCCTCCTCTATAAATTAGTGTACGTTGTGTTGGCTAATCTGCCGACACAACAGTTCTCATTAGATGGTTCATTCCATTCTACAGATCCATTAACTGTACTTCAGTTTCATTGAGCACAGTGATGTCATCATTGATATTATTGACATCCTTTCACCACGAAATATAATCCCACTCTTCAACATTTCTTTTATTTCCCTCACTGAAGAGTAGAAGTTAAAGACTACATTCCTGTCTTACACTCTTCTTAATAAGAGCACGTCGTTCGTGTTCTTTCAGTCTTACTATCCTTTCCTGTTTCTTGTGCATATTGTATATCACCCGTCTTTCCCTATAGCTTATTCCTATTTTTCACAGGATTTCTATCATCTTGCACCATTTTACACTGACAAATGGTTTTTTTCCAGGTCGACAAATTCTATGAGCGTGTTTTGGTGCTTCATCAGTCCTATTTCCATTACAATGCGTTACTTCAGAACTGCCTCTCTGGTGCCCTTACCTTTCGTAAAGCGAAACTGGTCGTCTTCTAAGAGACCCTAATTTTTCTTTTCCATTGTTTCTGTATAAAGGGTGTTACTAAATTACCTTTACAGACTTTGAGGACTTGTTTAGCATAGGAACTCATGTCCGGAAACGTATCATTTACCGGCTACACGCAAAGTACTACAACACACGTTGTTCTCTGAACCCTGTTGCTTGTCCTCTGGGTCCACACACGTACGTTCCTTTGTGACACGCTCGGGTACAGAAGATCAGCAGTCCTCGGTCCTCAAGCATACGTCGCAGCGATAATCCGCGCCAGCAGGGCTTCTTCGGGCGCGGTCCTCACCACGAGTCCTCAGTGTCTCAAAAAAGAATTTAGTTACACACTATATTACTCATTTCCATAAAATTGTCCTCAAGTACATCGTCCTTGTATAGACCCTCTATATGCTGCTTCCACCTTTCTGATTTCCCTTCTTTGCTTAGAACTGGGTTTCCATCTGAGCTCTTGATAGTCATACAAGTGGCTCTCTTTTCTCCAAAGGTCTCTTTAATTTTCCTGTAGGCAGTATCTATCTTATCCCTAGTGAGATAAGCCTCCACATCCTTACATTTGTCCCGGAAATGGAACGGGATGTAGAGGAAGATGAAATGGGAGATACGATACTGCGTGAAGAGTTTGACAGAGCCGTGAAAGACCTGAGTCAAAACAAGGCCCCGGGAATAGACGACATTCCATTAGAACTACTGACGGCCTTGGGAGAGCCAGTCCTGACAAAATTCTACCATCTGGTGAGCAAGATGTACGAGACAGGCGAAGTACTCTCAGACTTCAAGAAGAATATAATAATTCCAATCCCAAAGAAGGCAGGTGTTGACAGATGTGAAAATTACCGAACTATCAGTTTAATAAGTCACAGCTGCAAAATACTAACACGAATTCTGTAGATACGAATGGAAAAACTGGTAGAAGCCGACCTCGGGGAAGATCAGTTTGGATTCCGTAGAAATGTTGGAACACGTGAAGCAATACTGACCTTACGACATATCTTAGAAGAAAGATTAAGGAAAGGCAAACCTACGTTTCTAGCATTTGTAGACTTAGAGAAAGCTTTTGACAATGTTGACTGGAATACTCTCTTTCAAATTCTAAAGGTAGCAGGGGTAAAATACAGGGCGCGAAAGGCTATTTACAATTTGTACAGAAACCAGATGGCAGTTATAAGAGTAGAGGGACATGAAAGGGAAGCAGTTGTTGGGAAGGGAGTAAGACAGGGTTGTAGCCTCTCCCCGATGTTATTCAATCTGTATATTGAGCAAGCAGTAAAGGAAACAAAAGAAAAATTCGGAGTAGGTATTAAAATCCATGGAGAAGAAATAAAAACTTTGAGGTTCGCCGATGACATTGTAATTCTGTCAGAGACAGCAAAGGACATGGAAGAGCAGTTGAACGGAATGGACAGTGTGTTGAAAGGAGGATATAAGATGAACATCAACAAAAGCAAAACGTGGTTATTGGAATGTAGTCGAATTAAGTCGGGTGATGCTGAGGGAATTAGATTAGGAAATGAGACACTTAAAGTAGTAATGGAGTTTTGCTATTTGGGGAGTAAAATAACTGATGATGGTCGAAGTAGAGAGGATATAAAATGTAAACTGGCAATGGCAAGGAAAGCGTTTCTGAAGAAGAGAAATTTGTTAACATCGAGTATAGATTTAAGTGTCACGATGTCGTTTCTGAAAGTATTTGTATGGAGTGTAGCCATGTATGGAAGTGAAACTTGGACAATAAATAGTTTAGACAAGAAGAGAATAGAAGCTTTCGAAATGTGGTGCTACAGAAGAATGCTGAAGATTAGATGGGTAGATCACATAAGTAATGAGGAGGTATTGAATAGAACTGGCGAGAAGAGGAGTTTGTGGCACAACTTGACAAGAAGAAGGGACCGGTTGGTAGGACGTGTTCTGAGGCATCAGGGGATCACAAATTTAGTATTGGAGGGCAGCGTGGAGGGTAAAAATCGTAGAGGGAGACCAAGAGATGAATATACTAAGCAGATTCGGAAGCATGTAGGTTGCAGTAAGTACTGGGAGATGATGAAGCTTGCACAGGATAGAGTAGCATGGAGAGCTGCATCAAACCAGTCTCAGGACTGAAGACCACAACAACATATTACTCATGTCGGAATTTAGTTACACCCTGTATTATTCATATCAGCAGCTTGGATGCATCAGTTGTTAAGTTAATTTAGCGATAGTTCTCACACTTGTCTGTCCCTGCTAACTTCGGAATGTCGTGCGAATATTTTCCCGACAACTGTAGAGTCAATGAAGGCGGACAAAATAGCCGACTATGCGTGTGGCTAAATAGAGCGAGGTGACACTGAAAATCGCGCACGGCCCGCATGCGCTGTAGGTGAAGTGGTTCTTGTAGGTCAGTCTGAGGTTATTTTCCGGGTATTCCTATTTCATATTGTTCATCTCGACTTCTGCACTACTGTGGTACGATGTAAACATTGCTGGAATATTTGAAATTAATTATAAAACAGTCTAGATCGCAAAGACACGTTTATTACAAGGTGTTCGGTTTCGATCACCATGTAAGTAGGCTGTTTAGGTTTTCATGCTGGTAACGCCTCGTAATGCTCTGTATGAAAATCACTGACTGTGCTGTATGCAGTCTGTGGCTGGTTGGCATTGTTGAAATATTCGCTATTGTAGTATTGGGCAGTTGGATGTGAACAGCGCGTATCGTTGCGCTGTTGGAGGTGAGCCGCCAGCAGTGGTGAATGTGGGGAGAGAGAAGGCGGAGTTTTGATTGTAATTATGAAAAATTTTTCTAAATCGGTATTGGCCACTGCCCAAAACAGTTTGTAAAATTTTTTGTGGGGAGCATGGGGGCTATGTAAGTAGGCTGTTTAGGTTTTTATGTTGGTAACGCTATGTAGCGCTCTGTATGAAAATCACTGACTTTCCTATGTGCAGTCTGTGGCTGGTTGGCAATGTTGAAATATTCGCTATTGTAGTGTTTGGCAGTTGGATGTGAACAGCGCGTAGCATTGCGCAGTTACTGGCGATCGTGGCGATCAGTCGCTATCACAGAATAACAAACAACATTTAGAGACACGAGAGATTACTGTCGAAATGTCGAGAGCATACGCCGGCCGGTGTGGCCGTGCGGTTAAAGGCGCTTCAGTCTGGAACCGCGTGACCGCTCCGGTCGCAGGTTCGAATCCTGCCTCGGGCATGGATGTGTGTGATGTCCTTAGGTTAGTTAGGTTTAATTAGTTCTACGTTCTAGGCGACTGATGACCTCAGAAGTTGACTCGCATAGTGCTCAGAGCCAGCCATCGAGAGCATACGTTTGAAGAAGAGTCAGGCAATGAAATACCTTGCTTGCTAATTCGGGAAGCAAGGAAGGGAACAGCATTTGCTAAGTTGGGAAGCAAAGAAGGGAACAGAATGCGTGCATTTGCTCGCCACCCTATTTTATTAGCGAGCCTGGCTCCCCCACCTCTCACGCCCCACATTGGAGCCGATTTCCTACTCTCGATTCCTGGAGGTGAGCCGCCAGCAGTGGTGGATGTGGGGAGAAAGATGACAGAATCTTGAGAGCGGATTATCTTGACGTGTGTCCATCAGAAAGAGTAAATTTGTAATATTGGGTATCATGTATATATGATGACTTTGGAACTTTATTAAGGTAAATACATTGTTTGTTCTTTATCAAAATCTTTCATTTACCGACTATGCCTATCAGTAGTTAGTGCCTTCAGTAGTTAGAATCTTTTATTTAGCTGGCAGTATTGGCGCTCGCTGTATTGCAGTAGTTCGAGTAACGAAGGTTTTTGTGAGGTAAGTGATTCATGAAAGGGATTTTTGAAAGTCAGGTTGTGTTGCGCTAAAAATATTGTGTCAGTTTATTGATATCTGAATAAGTAAGGAGAGAAATGTCTGTGCACGTTCAGTTTTGCTCAGCTGGTTGAAAATCAAATAACGTAAGGGATCTATCAGCACAATCACTCATAAATTGTTCTTAGGGGACGTTGCACCGACACGATCGTCTTCACACATTCAAAATCATGCTGATGGGCAACGTCTGTAAATGGAGCACGCACAAACCGTTGAATGACGCTAATCAGCTCAAATCGATATAGTCATTCAGTGGTTCCTGTTCGATGCATAGCCGTTTTCTATCAATATGGTTTTGAAGGTCTGACGATGATCATAGTGTGAACGACATCGGTCACCTTGTAATGAAGGTGCCATTGTGATGTGGTCTGTTTTTTAATTAGTTAGAAACAGTTATTGTTTACATCGTGTGTAAGTCCATCACACCAGCTGTCACTATAGTAAGTTTCTCGTGACGAAGAGGATAGTAGTGATCATCGAAAGCTGGAGCTTTCATTCAACTGGTGTGCCAAGAGATCAAAGAATATTTTGTACAAAAAACTATTTTTCCTTTTTGTTTCAGTAGTTGGATTGACATCAGAACATATTGACAGATGTACCACAATGAAGCAGCGTAGACTAGCAACAAAACGAGCAGCGTGAATGTAGATGCAGATCTACATGTAGACAGCACAATGAGCAGATTTGGACGCGTGCTGCTCCTCGCAGCTCTATCTGGGGCATCTGCCCGCCGTAACGCTGCGGGCGCAAGTTGAGGCCATAAGGGCCGTCCCGTCCCGCCGTTGTTTCCGACAAGTGGCTGGTTTTCCCACTCTTTTTTTTTTTTTCATTCCAGCCAGCCTGGAGCCTCCACAGCTCTCCAGCAGCCTCTCCAGGCACGCCGCGGTGCTGGAGCGCCCGAGGACAGCAGGGGAGAGCCCTACACAGGGTTGGTGCCGAGGGCGGAGGGAAAGGGAAGGGGCGTCGGCAGTGAATTTCAAATTCGCACTCCACGGCCGCGTCCGGAATGCAGACAGAAGTCAATGGGCAGTGGCTCTGCAGGGAAGACAATGCAGTGGAGGTTCCATCCCCAGACTTCGGCCTAGGGGGCGCTGCTACTGTCGCAAAGCTCCATCACAACGGGGGGAGACGGGTTGCAACTGGAAACATCAGCAAACGCTCTAATTAGCTCTGGTTATCTCCCAGACACAGGGACCGAGGCTCACGGCGTTGCTATATCAACTCAAACATCCTTAATTTCAGTATGTTTTTTTAATGTAGGTTAATTCTTACAAAGAGGAAAACAGCAACCAGCCACTATTAACACTGCTATTTATTTAGGTAAATAGCGCCGTTAGCGGTTTCGAACTCTCAAGTTCATCATCAGACGGCTGTTCACATGATTTTCAAGATACACTTTACATTCTTTTGGTGTGTGTGTGTGTGGTGCTTTGCACAATATGGTGATATAGAAGTTACGTAAGTGCTGAATATATTTAGGAATATGCGAAAAATACAATCCGGCAACTTCGCAACAAAATCGCGCGGAATTTTCGACGGCAACAACACACCAAAAATACTTCGCCACAGTGGAATAATAAAAATTGGAAACGGACGATAATGTAAAGTGTATCTTGAAAATCATGTGAACAGCCGTCTGATGATGAAATTGCCAGTTCGAAACCGGTAACGGTACCTAAATAAATAGCAGTGTTAATAGTGGCTGGTTGCTGTTTTCTTCTTTGTAAGAATTAACCTACATTAGCCGGCCGCAGTGGCCGAGCGGTTCGAGGTGCTACAGTCTAGAACCGCGCGACCGCTATGGTCGCAGCTTCGAATCCTGCCTCGGGCATGGATGTGTGTGCTGTCATTAGGTTAGTTAGGTTTAAGTAGTTGTAAGTTCTAGGGGACTGATGACCTCAGAAGCTAAGTCCAATAGAGCTCAGAGCCATTTGAACCATTTAACCCACGGTCTCACCATGTCAGTTTTAGACAAAATAGCAATGTTTTTTTAGTTTACGTCCACCATCTATAATTTTTTTCGTTTACGTCCATCATCTATAACTTTTCTTGAAAGACTACATTACATCTGCTATATTATTTCTAAGATTTTCATTGTCAAAAACATTACTGGCCATTTTAAATTGCGCACTTCCATACAACTACACTCGTCAACAAACGTTTTGCATCACCATGATATGTCGTGCAAGTGCGTGACTGTTCCTGTACCGATGGGAAGGTCACCCCTGACATTGCTTGTAAACATACGCACAGTTACCATGTGCGCTACACACACGTAGAACTCCGCACTCGAGTGGACTGAGGCATATAAAAAAAATGGTTAAAAATGGCTCTGAGCACTATGGGACTTAACATCTGTGGTCATCAGTCCCCTAGAAGTTAGAAATACTTAAACCTAACTAACCTAAGAACATCACACACGTCCATGCCCGAAGCAGGATTCGAACCTCCGACCGTAGAGGTCACGCGGTTCCAGACTGAAGCGCCTAGAACCGCACGGCCACACCGGCCGGCTGAGGGATATCGGCTGAAAGTAAAGCACCCGTTGGGATGCAATAGGGATGTCTGCGAAACAGCAGAGTGAATATCCATCACGGTACGAAAGACAATCGCGACCAGTGTTCGGGTCTATGTCAACCATGGTAGATGTGTGAAAGTGATGTGATGCGCACATGGGAACAGTTCCAAATGACAGGCAGGGTTGAAGACTTACACCGCACAGGCCGTGCAACTTCGACAGTTGCGCAGGATGATCGATATCTACGATTTACCTGTCAAAGAAAGCGTAGGTTAAATGATCCATATCCGAATTCGGCGATCGAAGAGGCTGCAGAACGTCATACATCGCATCAGACTGTTAGGGGACGAATCCACGATGCGAATCTCCATTCCCTACGATCATGGTGAGCACCATGTTGTACGGTCAACGCCATGGACTCTGTTACAGATGCACAAGAAATCATGCAAAATGGATGCCCCAGGATTGGCGTGGGATTCATTGAAAGAAGCTGTTTTTGGGTGTAGACGACGACCACGTATTCTATGCGACTGAAGCACAACCGTCATTGAAGAGGGGAACAGTTTGGACCAGGGCTGGCTTGATGATCGATGGTACGGTACGATGGATCAGACAACAGAGTAAGCAGTAACGTTGCTCAGAAGTATTGCGAAAAACCTACCATGGAAAACATTGTGTCGTTACACAACCGTTCGTTTCTTTGGTTTGGTGATCTAGACAAATAGCAAGTGAATATATACCTACACTACTGGTCATTAAAACTGCTACACCAAGAAGAAATGCAGATGATAAACGGGTATTCATTGGACAAATATATTATACTAGAACTAACATGTGATTACATTTTCACGCAATTTGGGCGCATAGATCCTGATAAATCAGTACCCACAATAACCACCTCTGACCATAATAACGGCCTTGATACGCCTGGGCATTGAGTCAAACAGAGCTTGGATGGCGTGTACAGGTACAGCTGCCCATGCAGCTTCAACACGATACCACATTTCATCAAGAGTGGCGTATTGTGACGAGCCAGTTACTCTGCCACCATTGACCAGACGTTTTCAATTGGTGAGAGATCTGGAGAATGTGCTGGCCTGGGCAGCAGTCGAACATTTTCTGTATCCAGAAAGGTCCGTACAGGACCTACAACATCCGATCGTGCATTATCCTGCTGAAATGTAGGGTTTGGCAGGGATCGAATGAAGGGTAGAGCCACGGGTCGTAACACATCTGAAATGTAACGTCCACTGTTCGAAGTTCCGTCAATACGAACAAGAGGTGACCGAGACGTGTAACCAATGGCACCCCATACCATCACGCCGGGTGATACGCCAGTATGGCGATGACGAATACACGCTTCCAATGTGCATTCAACTCGTTGTCGCCAAACAATGATGTGACCATCATGATGCTGTAAACAGAACCTGGATTCATCCGAAAAAATGACGTTTCGCCATTCGTGCACCCAGGTTCGTCGTTGAGTACACCATCGCAGGCGCTCCTGTCTGTGATGCAGCGTCAAGGGTAACCGCAGCCACGGTCTCCGAGCTGATAGTCCATGCTGCTGCAAACGTCGTCGAACTGTTCGTGCAGATGGTTGTTGTCCTGCAAACGTCCCCATCTGTTGACTCAGGGATCGAGACGTGGCTGCACGATCCGTTACAGCCATGCGGATAACATGGCTACGGAGATGCCCGGAAATTCGAATCTCGTCACGCATGAACATCAACAGTACGTCTATAATTGCAGTAACTGAAACAGATTTTGATACTGTTCATATCTACAATTTTTAAAAGAATATGCTTGTTTTTCATCTAACATTTTATTTTTATCGGTTTTATAAGATCCTTGTGGTTGATGATGAAGGCTTTCACCTTCTTAGTCATTTCTAGTGATTTTCCGCTATGAAAATTCCTTGAGCTCACACTTTAACATTTTCGGTAACCCCACATACATCACGGTTAAAACAATCATTAATTTTTTGTGTATTTCTTCGCAGGTACGTCACCGAAGTCATAGTCAACACTGAAATTCGTGTTTCACAGTGGAGTGGCATGCTATCCAGTGAATACATCTTTTCCTCGGATGAAAAGAATCACGGGGTGACAGGCATTTTCACCATGATTTTCGAAGTGGTACATTTCGTCTCCGTCAAATCTACACCTACATCAACATCTACAGAGTGGGGCAAATAAAAGGGGCTCAGACGAGTGCGTACGATTGGACGTGAATGTGTAGCAGCATTAATGAGGAGTAAAATACCTACAGTTACTTTCAACAGGATGGAGCAACTGCCCATATACCCGGCCGCACCTTGGAGCACATGTACATTTACACAACCTTCCCGCCCCCGGCCCCCTTCGACAGAGTTGTTAACAGAGGTCAGTCTGTTGGCGGTATATTGCAACAACCCTCATAGTCTTCTAGAACTGCAGCAGAACATTACGGATAAAACACCAGCAGTTCCAGCAGTCCAACTTCAATCCGCCTTCAGCAACTTGCTGACCAGGGCCCAAAAATGCCAAGAGATGAATCGTATTTTCAACATCTGTTGTAGTCAGATGAATACAGAATTTCCTCTCCTCTGCCGTGTTTCTTTGCACCCTGGAACTGTTCTAAGGACCACTTTTATTTTCCCCACACTGCACATACATACTTTTCAAACCACCATACGGTGCGTGGCGGAAGGTACCTTATATCATTCCTAGTCGTTATTCTCTTTCGTGTTTCACTCGCAACTGGAGCGAGAGATACACGACCGCACCAGGGTGCCTCTCCTAAGAGTCGTCTCTGGTGTTCGGGCAGATATTTGCAATCTCGTTTTTGGGCAGTGCAACTGGTGTCAGGCCGAACAAACCCTGCTCACAACGTATTTCATATGAGGCCCAGAGACGATGGAATGTACCAGCGACTAACTAGCGCTGCACGCTTGGTGGTATCAGCTAGACCGGCTCAGAGCTGCACTGTTGTTGCTGGAATACTGGTTATTACCCGTGTTTTACTCTCCTCGTTAATATATCGCTGAAACGAATATGACAATAGACTACTTTTGATGATGATGATGTTCAATTTGTGGAGCGCTCAACTGCGCAGTGATCAGCGCCCGTACAAATGTCAATTTTTACACAGTCCAATCCTTAGACAGTCCAATCTAGCCGCTGTAACGAATCATGATAATGGTGACGAAATGATGAGGACAACACAAACACCCAGTCCGCGGGAACATAAAATACACAATCCGGCCGGAAATCGAACCCGGGACCTCGTGGTCCAGAGGTAGCAACGCTAGCCACTGGACCATGAGCTGCGGACGACGATTTTTGGACAGCTGTATCGAATGGCCACGTATAATTCCGCTTTAAAAATAATTTTGTTTGTAACTGGGCGTCGCATGAAAGACGTGATGATCAGGATTTGTGTGGGCTGACTCCAGCTATACGTTTGCAAGAACAAAGCTGCAAACATCTGGCACCAGAGGAGATGCGCATGACGACCCCAAGGAGAGACACCCTGTGTGCTTCCGTATGAGCTCTGATTTCCTATCGTCTCTGCGGTCTTACGCGAAACGCTCGTAGGTGGCAGAAGGATCGTTCAGCAGTCTGTCGCAAATGCTTGTATTCTGAACTTTCTCATTAGTGACTCGCTAAAGGAAATCCTACTCGAGGTCACGGAGCATTTCCGTAATGCTTGCGCACTCATCGGACCTACCGGTTGCAAATCTAGCAGCATACCTCTGTATTACTTAGGTATCTTTATTTTAATCGGACCTCGTAGATGTACGGATAAGTCGAGCAGTACTGAAGAATGACTCGCACCAAGTTTGCAAGGATTCTCTCAAGAAACCGAAGTCGACCATATGCAACAGACTCTTAGCTCTCGTTCGATTTAATGTCGACTTTCGACAATACGCCTGCATCCAGAATGAGATTTTCACTCTGCAGCGTAGTGTGCGCTGGTATGAAACTTCCTGGCAGATTAAAACTGTGTGCCGGACCGAGATTCGAACTCGGGACCTTTGCCTTTCGCGGGCAAGGCAGGAGAGCTTCTGTGAAGTTTGGAAGGTAGGAGACGAGGTACTGGCGGATTTAAAGCTGTGAGGACGGGGCGTGAGTCGTGCTTGGGCAGCTCAGTTGGTAGCACACTTGCCCGCGAAAGGCAAAGGTCCCGAGTTCGAGCCTCGGTCCGGCACACAGTTTTAATCTGCCAGGAAGTTTCAATACGCCTGCATATTTAATCGCTGTTACTGTGTGAAGAAGCTCACCTCACTGACACTGCATTCGACCTTATGGGATTGCTTATCGTACTATCTGCATTAATTTACATTTTTCAACATTTGCAGCAAGCTCCCATTCGCTACACTAAATATAAAGAGATCAGCAAGAACATTAGAAAACCGACCATCGACATAAACCCGTCCAGGCGATAGCAGCGTCACCGGGCGAGGAATGACTGCCAGTCAGACACAAACACGGATCGTGTAGTGTCAGGGAGCGTGCTGTCCGTGTCTAGAATGGGGGAGACTCGGCACGAGCATTCCGGAAACTGCACGACTTGTCGGGGATTCGAGGAGTGCTGTAGTGAGTGCTCTCAACACGTGACGGAACCGAGGTGAAACCACGTCCAGACGTTGTGGGCAACCTGGTAAAAGAGGACAGGCGGCGAACTGTGGCGGAACTTCTTGTGGCGTAGCAAGACAGCCACGCCACTCGGAAGTAGCCGAAATGCACGCGTTACACACGCCGGCTGGCGTGAGGTCTGAAACAGGATACGGAATGAATGCTATTAAGAAAAGTACGTAGCTGCTGTAATACTTAACTTTAATCCATCATTGTGGTACATCGCTCTTGACGATACAAATGAGACTCTTTAAATACAAGCAATGTAAGCCTAATGGCGCCTTGCTAGGTCGTAGCCATGGACTTAGCTGAAGGCTATTCTAACTGTCTCTCGGCAAATGAGAGAAAGGCTTCGTCAGTGTAGTCGCTAGCAAAGTCGTCCGTACAACGGGGGCGAGTGCTAGTAAGTCTCTCTTGACCTGCCGTGTGGTGGCGCTCGGTCTGCAATTACTGACAGTGGAGACACGCGGGTCCGACATGTACTAATGGACCGCGGCCGATTTAAAGCTACCACCTAGCAAGTGTGGTGTCTGGCGGTGACACCACAGAACTAACATCAGACTTTAATGCTGGTCAGAGTACACGTGTGTCTGAACACAACACAGTGCACCGAACACGCCTAACGATGGGCCTCCGCAGCCAACGACCCATGTATGTGCCACTCTTAACACAAAGACATCGGCCACTACGACTGATATGGGCACGTGATCATCGGCACTGGACGTTGGCGCGGTGGCAGAGCGGTCTATGGTCTGGTTAATTCCGATACCTTCTTCATCATGCCGATGGGAGGGCGCGAATTCGTCGTCTTTCAGGGGATCAGCTTCTTCACGCTTGTACGAGGTGCATTCAAGTTCTAAGGCCTCCGATTTTTTTTCTCCGGACTGGAAAGAGATAGAAACATGCGCATTGTTTTAAAATGAGGCCGCGTTCATTGTCAATACGTCCCAGAGATGGCAGCACCGTACGGCAGATGGAATTTTACCACCAGCGGCGAGAATGAGAACTGTTTTAAATACTTAAAATGGCGACGTTTTCCTTACTTGAACACCGTGCAATCATTCGTTTTCTGAATTTGCGTGGTGTGAAACCAATTGAAATTGATCGACAGTTGAAGGAGACATGTGGTGATGGAGTTATGGATGTGTCGAAACTGCGTTCGTGGGTGCGACAGTTTAATGAAGGCAGAACATCGTGTGACAACAAACCGAAACAACCTCGGGCTCGCACAAGCTGGTCTGACGATCGAGAAAGTGGACAGAATTGTTTTGGGGGATCTCCGAATGACTGTTGAACAGATCGCCTCCAGAGTTGGCATTTCTGTGGGTTCTGTGCTCACAGTCCTGCATGACGACCTGAAAATGCGAAAAGTATCATCCAGGTGGGTGCCACGAATGCTGACGGACGACCACATGGCTGCCCGTGTGGCATGTTGCCGAGCAATGTTGACGCGCAACGACAGCATGAATGGGACTTTCTTTTCGTCGGTTGTGACAATGGATGAGACGTGGATGCCATTTTTCAATCCAGAAACAAAGCGCCAGTCAGCTCAATGGTAGCACACAGATTCACCGCCACCAAAAAAATTTCGGGTAACCGCCAGCGCTGAAAAAATGATGGTATCCATGTCCTGGGACAGCGAGGGCGTAATCCTTACCCATTGCGTTCCAAAGGGCACTACGGTAACAAGTGCATCCTACGAAAATGTTTTGAAGAACAAATTCCTTCCTGCACTGCAACAAAAACGTCCGGGAAGGGCTGCGCGTGTGCTGTTTCAGCAAGACAACGCACCCGCACATTGAGCTAACGTTACGCAACAGTTTCTTCGTGATAACAACTTTGAAGTGATTCCTCGTGCTCCCTATTCACCTGACCTGGCTCCTAGTGACTTTTGGCTTTTTCCAACAATGAAAGATACTCTCCGAGGCCGCACATTCACCAGCCGTGCTGCTATTGCCTCAGCGATTTTCCAGTGGTCAAAACAGACTCCTAAAGAAGCATTCGCCGCTGCCATGGAATCATGGCGTCAGCGTTGTGAAAAATGTGTACGTCTGCAGGGCGATTACGTCGAGAAGTAACGCCAGTTTCATCGATTTCGGGTGAGTAGTTAATTAGAAAAAAAATCGGAGGCCTTAGAACTTGAATGCACCTCGTACTGCGGGACGGAGATAAGCTGGCGGCGGCTCCATTACGCTCTGGGAAAAGTTCACGTGGGCATCTGTGGGTTCAGTGGATCTCGTGCAAGGCACCATGACGGCCAAGGAGTATTCTACACTGGTTGCACACAACGTACACCCCTCTGTGACTATCATGTTTGCCAACGGCTGAGGCATTTTTCAGTAAGATAATGCGCCATGTAACGAGGCCAGGAGGGTGATGAAGTGGTTCGAGTAACACCGTGGTGAGTTCCAGTTTATGTGCTGGTCCCCCAACTTGCCAGATCTGATACATCTGGGATGTGATTGAACGTGGCGTCAGAACATATCGCCGCCGTCCCCAGAACTAGGTGAACTCTGTGTGCAAATATGGTGCCACGTCCCTCAAGCAAACTACCAAGACCTCACTGCGTTCATGGCGCGACGCGTCACCACTGTTATCCGTGTCAAAGGTGGACATACCGGCTATTAGGTTGGTTGTCATAGTGTTCTAGCTGGTTGCTGTATATCCTCCTACGTCCAGTTACAATTTCGAAAATACTACACATTCCCGTACACTACAGCCTCATCAGCGAACCGGCGCTGATTACTGCGCACCATATCCGTCAGATTGTTCACAGTGTACGGAGAACAAGAGTGGTCGTATCACACTTCCCTGGGGCACTCCTTACGGTATCTTTGTCTCCCATGAATAGTCGTTGTCCAGGACAACCGGCATTCTATGATCAAGAAAGAGTACGCAGACACGCCTATACGGGGGTCGAAATGATTCAAATAGTTCAAATGGCTCTGAGCACTATGGAACTCAACATCTGAGGTCATAAGTCCCCTAGAACTTAGAAGTACTTAAACCTAACTAACCTAAGGACATCACACACACCCATGCCCGAGGCAGGATTCGAAGCTGCGACCGTAGCAGCCCCGCGGTTCCGGACTGCAGCGCCAGAACCGCTAGACCACCGCGGCCGGCCAGGTCGAAATGACTACTGGCTGCCACGAGAGGCGTCAATATAAAAGGAGCGGAGAATAGTGCATTGTTCAGCAGAGAAACAGTGGCCGCTGAATGAGGCGCTCACGAGAGCTCAGTGCCTTCAGACATTGGATGCGACCTGAGTGACAGAGCCATCACGGACATTCCAGCAGTTCTAAGGCAAGGAAAACTACTCTGCATGAGACTACAAGCACACCGAACACTACGGGGACTAACACCACAGCTGGCCGGTGTGGCCGAGCGGTTCTAGGCGCTTCAGTCTGGAACCGCGTGACCGCTACGGCCGCAGGTTCGAATCCTGCCTCGGGAATGGATGTGTGCGATGCCCTTAGGTTAGTTAGGTTTAAGTAGTTCTAAGTTCTAGGGGACTGATGACCACAGATGTTAAGTCCCATCGTGCTCAGAGACATTTGAACCATTTGACTAACACCACACCAATACGGCTTCAGGGAAGGGAAATCTATAGACGACGTAATTAACAGAGCACTCCAAATAGTACACGACACACCCTCCAAATACACACTTGCAATTATGATAGACATCTCAAGTGCCTTCGACGACTTCTGGTGGCCGGCCTTGTTCAAGAGGCTCAGACACCTGCAGGTACCGGAGTCTCTGTATAATAGTTTCATGGACTATTGCAGAGACAGAACGGTCGTTTGGCAAATGGACAACCAGGAAGTGATTAAACGAATTACAAAAGGTTGTCCATAAGGGTCGATCTACGGCCTCATCTTCTGGGACATAGTTATAGAACCGCTCCTACAGTTACTAGAGGAGCACATCTTGACGGAGTTGTCGCTTATGCTGATGATATACTCGTCGCAGTTTCAGCAAACAACCGTGCCCAGCTGGAAGAAAGAGCCAGTGGAACACTTCAGACAATAACCCAATGGTGGACAGATAATAAATTAAAGATAGCAGGAAAGAAACCAACTTATACATTGCTGAAGGGTATCCTTCGCAGGAACCCAATAGTCGAAATCGGGGACACAAACATAAAAAGACTAGCAGTCACACGCACGCTATCTAGGAGTATACATTGACGAACGATTGAACTTCCACGAACACATGCGAATATGGACACCCAAAGAAGGAAAGATACTACACAAACTGGCTAGGCTAAATTCGGAACAATTCAGACTACTCCTGTCAATCACACGAACATACCATTGCGCTGTCTTCGAGTCAGTACTATGTTTTGCTGCCAGTACGTGGGCCCACAGATTAAATCTCTCAACCAACAGAACCATTGTACATCGAGGGCAAAGAAGTGTTCTACTTCGACTAACAGGGGCACTCAACACAACGTCAAATGACGCACTATGTGTCGTCATGGGAATCTTTCCCATAGATATCACCATCAGGTACCGCGCAGCAATGTACTGGCTTAGAATGGGGAGAATAGACGAGATTCGGCAGATCACTGGTGTAGCGATTGATACAATACGGCAACTCAGAGCATGGCGAGTGGATTCCTGGCAGAGCGAGTGGGTCAACAGCGATAAGGATCGCCGAGCATACAACTTCTTCAACTTCTTCTCTGACATCCGGGATAGACTAAAACTAAAACATGTCGAACCCAGGCGCGATATGGTACATTTCATCACAGGACATGGTCCTTATCCCACGCACGTGTATCGCGTGAGTCTGCAGCAGACTAATAGATGCACATGCGGGGAAGAAGGTTCCCGAGAACACACTGTCTTCTTCTGCGGACAACACACGAACACAAGACACACAGTACACATAAATCGCCTGAACACACAGAACGAACTGCATACCACCCAGTCACAGCGGCTAAGTGGCAACATACGACCCACACTAAGAAATTGGACGGTGGGTCATAAAAAATAAGCAGCTAGCGAAAAAAAAAGTTCTAAGGCTGGCCAAGTCGAGTGGTAGTGATGTAGCATTGAAGAGGGAAGTAGAAAAAGCACAGCTAAACCAATACCATGTACTGGTGGAAAGGGAGCGTCGATCATTTTGGAGGATAGTCGTAAGAAAATCGTATAAAATCGGCCGAAGGGAACACTCGTGAGTTCCAGCAGCTGATTGTGCGTAGGGAATTACGAACAATGGAGAACACTGGACGAGCTGCTTCTCGTAAGCGGAATACTTTTGAAGACAAAAGCATCCGACGCCTCAGGTGATATAGGAGCGAGGTCACTGGATAGCGCGTGACTGGAAAGGCGTGATTTTGACTGGCGAATCACGTCAGCACATGTGGCAAACCGATGGCAAGGTCTGGGTTTGCTGAACAGTTGGATAATTTTGCTTGGCTCCATCTGTACATGGATACTCTGCAAATCAACTGCCTGGCAGAGGGTTGATCTAACCAGTTTCACAATAATCTATTATTCGAGTCTCGAACAGCGCGAAGAGAAAACGAACAACATCTTTTCGTGCGTGTTCTGATTTCCCTTATTTTATTATAATGATCGTTTCTCAGTATGTAGGTCGGCGTTAACAAAATATTTCCGCAGTCGGAGGAGAAGGTTCGTGAATGAAATTTCGTGAGAAGGTCCCGCCGCAACGAGAAACGCCCGTGTTCACACCAAATCCTATATCATGTCGGCGGCACACTGTTCCCTATTTCTCTACAATAAATAACGTGCTGCTCTTCTTTGGCCTCTCTCGGCGTACTCCGTTAATCCTGTCTGGTAAGGATCCCACACAGAGCAGCAGTACTCCAAAAGAGGACGGTGGAGCGTAATGTAGGCAGCCTCTTTAGTAAAAAAATGTTCAAATGTGTGTGAAATCTTATGGGGCTTGACTGCTAAGGTCATCAGTACCAAAGCTTACACACTACGTAACCTAAATTATCTTAAGGACAAACACACACACACACCCATGCCCGAGGGAGGACTCGAACCGCCGCCGGGATCAGCCGCACAGTCCATGACTGCAGCGCCCGAGACTGCTCGGCTAATCCCGCGCGGCAATCTCTTTAGTAGATCTGTTCCATCTTCTCACTGTTCTATCAATAAATAGCAGTCTTAGGTTCTCCTTCCCCACAACATTTTCTGTGCGTTCTTTCCAATTTAAGTTGTTTGTAATTTTAATTCCTAGGTGTTCGGTGAATTTACGGTCTTTGGATTTCATTGATTTATTCCTTTTAGCACTCATGTGGATGACCTCACACTTTTCATTACTTAGGGCGAATGGCAAATTTTCGCACCATACTGATATCTTATATAAATAGTTTTGCAATTGGTTTTGATCTTCTGATGACTTTACTAGACGATAAAAGCGTCATCTGCAAACAACCGAAGACGGCTGCTCAGACTGATTCGTTTATATAAATGACAAACAGAAGAGGGCCAAGAGCACTACCTTGGGACACGCCAGAAATCACTTCTGATTTCACTCGATGACTTGCCGTCAATTACTACAAACTGTGACCTCTCTGAGAGAAAGTCACAAATCCAGTCACATAACTGATACGATGTTCCATAAACACGCATTTTGATTACAAGCCGCTTTGTGCGGTTGTTGTTGTTGTTGTTGTGGTCTTCAGTCCCGAGACTGGTTTGATGCAGCTCTCCATGCTACTCTATCCCGTGCAAGCTTCTTCATCTCCCAGTACCTACTGCAACCTACATCCTTCTGAATCTGCTTAGTGTATTCATCTCTTGGTCTCCCCCTACGATTTTTACCCTCCACGCTGCCCTCCAATACTAAATTGGTGATCCCTTGATGCCTCAGAACATGTCCTACCAACCGATCCCTTTTCTGGTCAAGCTGTGCCACAAACTCCTCTTCTCCCCAATCCAGTCAATACTTCCTCATTAGTTATGTGATCTACCCATCTAATCTTTAGCATTTTTCTGCAGCACCACATTTCGAAAGCTTCTATTCTCTTCTTGTCCAAACTATTAACCGTCCATGTCTCACTTCCATACATGGCTACACTCCATACAAATACTTTCAGAAACGACATCGTGACACTTAAATCTATACTCGATGTTAACAAATTTCTCTTCTTCAGAAACGCTTTCCTTGCCATTGCCAGTCTACATTTTATATCCTCTCTACTTCGACCATCATCAGTTATTTTGCTCCCCAAATAGCAAAACTCCTTTACTACTTTAAGTGTCTCATTTCCTAATCTAATACCCTCAACATCACCCGACTTAATTCGACTACATTCCATTATCCTCGTTTTGCTTTTGTTGATGTTCATCTTATATCCTCCCTTCAAGACACCATCCATTCCGTTCAACTGCTCTTCCAAGTCCTTTGCTGTCTCTGACAGAATTACAATGTCATCGGCGAACCTCAAAGTTTTTATTTCTTCTCCAGGCTTTTTAATACCTACAGTACAGTGTCAAAAGCCTTCTAAAAAATCTAGAAATACGGAATCAATCTGAATTCCCTTGTCAGTAGCACTGAACAGTTGGTGTGAGTAAAGAGCAAGTCGTTTTTCACAGGGACGATGTTTTTTAAATCCGTGTTGACTGTGTGTCACTAGACCGTACTCTTCGAGTTAATTCATAATGTTCGGACACAATATACGTTCCAAAATCCTGCTGTATATCGATTTAATGATATGATACAGGTCTGTACTTTACTGCTACTCCCTTGCTTGAATATTGGTGGTGGCCTGTGCAGCTTTCCGGTTTTTGTGTACGGATCTTTCGTCGAGCGAACGGCTCTACTCGTGGTGGCAACAGTAAAGTACGAAGAGGGCGCTGTGCGGTCTGGGGCAGTTTTCGTGGCTGTGCTGCGGTCGCCTTACTGTGCTTAAAAACACGCTAAATGTGGAAACATGTGAACACGTACTACAGCATTGCGTAATGCGTAGATAAACAGTTCGGAGACGATTATTGTTTGCGTCAGCATCACAACACACGCTGTCACAACGCAGCGACAGTGTGGCAACGGTTTGTGGACAGTAACATTGCTGAAACGGATAGAGAGGCCCAGAGTCCCGACCTGAAACCTTGGGGTGGGTCAGACCGTGGGCTTCGCTCCAAACTGCAGCGTCTAAAATGGGCTCAAATTCAGGAGGACGCCAGTTTCAATCCCCGTCCGCCCAATAAGATTTAAATTCTCTGTGACTTCCTTAAATCGTTCCGGGCAAATGCCGGGATAGTCCCTGTGTCAAGGGCAGATTTCATTCCCTATCCTTTCGTAATACAAGCTTGTCCTCCGTCTGCAGTCGCCGCTAAAGTCTAATGTTTTTTCTTCTTTCCCAGCGTCACTGGTTTCGGATTTTGTGAAAGAGTGACCCGACATCCCTCAGACACTTTAAAAAAACAAAGAATCAACTATCATTTGATTGTGTATTACTATATTTATCCTTTCTACTAAACAAATTTCGACTTTTATGCCATTATCTTTTTTTTTTTTTTTTGTCATCAGTCTACTGACTGGTTTGATGCGGCCCGCCACGAATTCCTTACCTGTGCTAACCTCATCATCTCAGAGTAGCACTTGCAACCTACGTCCTCAATTATTTGCTTGACGTATTCCAATCTCTGTCTTCCTCTACAGTCTTTGCCCTCTACAGCTCCCTCTAGTACCATGGAAGTCATTCCCTCATGTCTTAGCAGATGTCCTATCATCCTGTCCCTTCTCCTTATCAGTGTTTTCCACATATTCCTTTCCTCTCCGATTCTGCGTAGAACCTCCTCATTCCTTACCTTATCAGTCCACCTAATTTTCAACATTCGTCTATAGCACCACATCTCAAATGCTTCGATTCTCTTCTGTTCCGGTTTTCCCACAGTCCATGTTTCACTACCATACAATGCTGTACTCCAGACGTACATCCTCAGAAATTTCTTCCACAAATTAAGGCCGGTATTTGATTTTAGTAGACTTTTCTTGGCCAAAAATGCCTTTTTTGCCATTATCTACAATGCTAAAAATTGTTATACCGTTATTGTGTCATATCAGTTAAGGCAGTCCAAACAGTTAAACAAAACTAACAATGTCTTTAAGGTGTAACATTCTTTGATAGTCTAGATCATGGGTTCCCAGCAAAATTTTCTCGAGGACCCCTTCATCGAGCATGATTGGTACCTTGTCATATCACAGTATCAAGTACATTTAAAAGCCAAATTAAGAGCCTTTTTATACGTTTTCTATTTTAGGTATTTAAAAAAGACATTGACATATTCATTATCGAAAAAATATTGAGCTTAAAACTGCTCATGCAGGAAGCGGCCAAAACAAAAAATCTGTTATCATACGAAATATATTTAATATACTTTTTATTCTAATAGCATCTTACGGACCCCTCTGGCATAGCTTGCTGTACCCCTAGGGGTCCACGGACCACCTGTTGGGAACCGCCGGTCTAGATAGTACAGATGATAAATATAGTAATACATAATGAAATGGCTCTCTACTCTTTCGAAAAAGTATTGCATGACTGTGGCTCAACACTATCGAAAAATTTTTTCTCACACACTTTGCTGAAACGAAACGCCCGCATCAGAGTTCGGGCCGTCATGAGGTCCACTGACTGGATACTTTCCATCAGAGAATGTGCGTCATCCATCGTTGGAAAAACGTCTTGCATCGAAAGCTGAATATGTAGATATGGACCAACACCACCATCAAATTTCGTGGCCGCAGCTTGGTAGCTGATACGTGATGACGGCTCGCAGGGAAAGATATACGTTTCACCAACTGCGACAAAATCGCGTATACAAACAGTGATCCAATACTGTTGAATGCTTTTTTATTTCTGATCACAATATGAATTCTTTAGACGATGACCGGTTTCAGTCTGTAATGACCATCCTCAGATCTTTTTTACGCCATGTCCTAAAGTGATGCGGCAGTAATGGCATCGTCAAAACATATAAATATAATCAACATAACATCGTCACATAGATTTAAGATACGGTGTAGAATAGGCCACATCGTCCACATAGTGATTATTGCCAACTAGCTCACTATGTGGACGATGTGGCCTATTCTACATCATATCTTAAATCTATGTGACGATGCGATGCTGATTATGATTATATGTTTTGACGATGCCATTATGGCCCTATCATTTAGGACATGGTGTAAAAAAGATCTGAGGATGGTCATTACAGGCTGAAACCGGTCACTGTCTAAAGAATTCATATTGTGATCAGAGACTGGAATAAAAAAGCATTTTAAAGATATATATAGACCGCAAAGGGAACGAACCACGGTACTCCCAGCTGGGAATCTGTAGCCGCGCGCTGGAAGCTGCGCCGGAGGCTGCTGTTGCTAGGGACGCGAGGCGCAGCCCTTTAGGCCCCCCGAAGGGCGCCACAAAGCCCGCGTCTTGCGTGCCACCCCTTTGACAGCCAAGTTTTTTCCCCTTCCCGCCCCCCTCTCCCTCCCGTACCAAAAGCCGTCAAGGCCGCGAGAGCACGCCGCCCAGGCGACCCAGATACGCCATTCACATGCAAACCCGGGGTCGATGCAGACACACAGACGCACAAAAAAAAATTACCACCTCTCAGCCTTTGACGAGAGCGGTGGCCCCGTTTTTAACTTCGGTGGGCCGTCGAGGACGCGAAAGGGGTGAAGGAAAAAGAGACACACAGAGGGTGGTGCTGGGATGGAGGCAGAGAGTGAGAGAGAGAGTGTGGGGTAGTTAAAGAAGAGAGGGGGGCCGGCGAGGAGTGAATAGAAAATAAATAAATGAAGAGCGGCCAGCGCCGGCGGTTGGCTGGTTGAATATGTATGCGCGGCCCATGCATGCAGCTAGCGACGCCAGTGGCTGCGCGCCCTGCGCGAAGGGCTCCGAAGGGCTCGCAGCTCGTGTGTGCCGAGGGCTGCGTAGATGCGTAGTTAGCGCGCTGGGCGCCGTGGTCGACCGGTGACGTAAGCGGATGTACTTCCGAGGTGCCGAAGTTTCTCAGTCCGGGCGCAAGGTGCGTAGTGCGGTGCGTCTGTCTTTGGGAATGCTTGCGTGTGCTGTGTGCGCGGCTCTCCTGCTGAAGCAGAGCGGTGCGGGGGCGTGGGGGCGTGATGTGGTGGGGGTAGGGCGGCGTGTGCTGCGACGCGGTGCGCATGCGTGGGTGGCGCGACGACGGCGTGGTCAGCGGCGGCGCGACCTTCGGCAGACGTCCGTAGTAAGTACAACACCAGTCTGTGGAAGGCGCTGGACGACACGACGAGCACAACCACTTCTCTTGCTTACTGAAAACGTCGCCTGTAAGCACTCTTCCGGCACAGCTACTGAATATTTTGAACAGCGTAATTTACCAAACGCCCTAAGATCTGTTGCCCACAATCTGTTCGACAGTGGAAATAAGATTCCACTTTCAGAAAAGAGTGGAATTTACGGAATTTCCGACTGTTAGAACATGAAAGGAGTTGGAGATTAGAAAAAAAAGCTTCTACCATTGCTAAAAATGCTCTAATTAATGTCATTCTTACTATATTAAATTCCAGTCAACATTGTCAAAAGCTTTCTCTAAGTCTACAAATGCTAGAAAAGTCGGTTTGCCTTTCCTTAATCTTTCTTCTAAGGTAAGTCCTAGGGTCAGTATTGCCTCACATGTCCCAACATTCCTACGGAATCCAAACTGATCTTCCCCGAGGTCGGCTTCTACCAGTTTTTCCATTCGTCTGTAAGGAATTCGCGTTAGTATTTTGCAGCTGTGACTTATTAAACTGATAGTTCGGTAATTTTCACATCTGTCAACACCTGTTTTTCTTTGGGATTGGAATTATTATATTCTTCTTGAAGTCTGAGGGAATTTCGCCTGTCTTACTCATAATGCTCACCAGATGGTAGAGTTTTGTCAGGACTGGCTCTCCCAAGGCTGTCAGTAGTACTAATGGAATGTTGTCTACTCCCGGGGTCTTGTTTCGACTTAGGTCACAACAACAACAACCATATTAAATGTGATGTTCCAAACACAGCAAATAAAGGTAGAAAACTATTAGTACTTGAAATTCTAGCTATCAGCGAAGGCCAATTAATCCTTAGTGATTAATTGTTCAGACTAGCCAAAGTGCCAGCAGCCAGTTGATATTTTTCTCTCCGTAAGATAATTCGTTTGTCGTGTATAACAGAACTGTTCCCTACCCACATTCCATTGACTTCTTTCTCCTCTTTGCCCCCCCTTTTTTTTTTACCTGTCCGGGAGATTCACAGGCTATTTTGTCCATAAGACATAGAAGAACAGAGTAGCTAATACTCTCTTCTGTACTCCTTTGGCCCGTAAGTTCTTTTACTTTTAAACTTCGACTATATTGTAATACAAGGTTTATTGGTTGACCGCTTACGTTTGTGTTTCATCATGCGTGTGTTTTTCGTAGAAATACACTGTCATAAAAGGTCACATATCCGAAATAATAGTGATTGTACAACTATAAATTCTCGCTGCTGTTGTGTGCACTATCTGTTTAGTCTTAAATTGTCATAAATATTTTGTGGATCATCAGTATTGTGTATTTCAGTTGTTGAGATACGTAGTAGCTATTTTTGTCAGTAAAAGACGTAAAACAATTACAGAAATGGGAGACCACTGTGTCACTTATATACTTAATTTTCCACCTGGATCCTGTTATTATTCATTCTTTTAAAACTGTACGTGTTTCGGCAGGGGTCATCATCAGAATCACGTAAAAGGACGCCGATACACAATTCCTCGGTAAAATTCTGTGAACATCGGTATTTGTGCACGGTACAGTTGGACATGGGGATCTAAAGAGATACGTTGTATGGACGTCGTTTCAATGTGATTTTTATGGTGGATTAAGTCGAATTGCATAAAGGTGTTTGGTTTAAAAAGAAAAAGGAAAAAATGTGTCTAAACGGAAGTGTATTCGTTATGTGCAGGGCTAGTGTGTATCAAATGGTAATGTGCAGTGGGTGGAAGGTCATCTGAGGTAAGAAACTATAAAAACCTTGTGTAGCCTATTATGCATCTGCATCCTAGAGTCACTAACTGCAAGCGACGTCAGTATTTTACTGAAGCCACTGTTCCACACTCCTGACGACAATTACTGGTTTTTGTCTTAATGTAAGGGTCTGCATCGACAGTTAAATCGCACCCTCCATCTGTGAACACTGATACTGGCTCAGAAGTGTGGTCACTGATTACTAGGGTACTAAATCCTTGATGTGCAAGGGAATTACTTATGCCTCTCTTTCAGGTGTTACAGAGCCACAGCCCCAGTTACGACTGTCTGTTTATATATTCACATAACCAGTTTCGGGATACTGCCATCTTATCGTCAAATGTTACCTGTACAACAAATTCATAAAAGATGTAGCAAGCAAATAAATTACGTTAAATGCGTGTTGTACATTGTCCACTACAAAACATGCGAAGTCACGTGTAGTGTTGGGTCGAATGGCCAGCGAATGTATAAGAATTTATTCAGTGTATTCCTGGTTTAAATTGTAATGGAATGTCTAAAACATCATCAAAGTGAAAAATGGATGGTATAGATGGACTGGTGTATTCTGCACACTGCTGTCTGTAAACTGTTTATGAATAGGCTTGACATCAGCTCTTGATCGTTATTAATTTAATGTCCACAATCTCTGTTGGGGAAGAATACCATCCAGGTACATATGAAGTGCGGCATATAGGTGGATTCAGCCAGGAAGGGTTTCCTTGGAATTTTAGAAGTAGCTATTCGTGAACTTTCAGTACGTTTTCTTTTTTTCCAAAGTCGTTCCACTTTAAGTTTTTCAACATTTCTGTTATTGTCTCTCGCAAATCGAACAAGCCTCCGTTCATTACATACGCTTGATGAAAACTCCATTTTGCGTCGTGCAAGTAATTTCTCATCAGTATTTCTCATTAGTGCGCTACCAATATATTGGAGCCTGTCACCTAATTTAGTGCCGGCTACGAAGCATGTAATATCACCGTTCTACACGTTGTTACTTCCAATTAACTGTATGACTTGACTGATTATGGCTGTGTTCCATCTGTGTGTTATAACAGAAAAACCACAAAGCTTTCACGTTTCGTGAATTCCACAATTTTACATATTTCAAACCTTAGTCATCCGACTTATTATAAAATAGATTCCAATAGTACGTTCTGAGTTAAATAACTTTAACGTTTAAAAAACGTCATATCCCAATATTCTGTTGTACTCTCCATATTATCACGCACATAGAAAAACCTAACAAGAAAATAATCAATTTCTGACAAAGTAATTTAAATGGATAGATAAATAATCTACTCACCAAGCAGCGGCAGAACACACATATAAAAAAGGTGATAATTAGGCAAAATTTCAGAGCCAGTGGCTCTTTCTCCAGCCATAAGGGTTGAAGGGCAAGGAACAGGGATGAAGGAAAAGGATTGGAAAGGTCTAGGAAAAGGGGGAGATTTCGGAAAAGTGACCCAGAACCGCGGATTACGGAAGACTTACCGGACGGGATGAGAGGCTTTCCTTCTCATCCCGTCCAGTAAGTCTGCCCTTTTCCTAGACCTCTCCAGTCCTTATCCTTCATCCCTTTTCCTTCCCCTTCAACCCGTCTAAATGAGGAAAGAGGCATGGTGAGTAGATTTTTTTTATCAATCCTATTAAATCTTTTTGTTACAACACAGAATAACCTGCAACACTGGTGGACCACTAACGTTTCCCAAACCAAGATCATCGTCATTCTCACTAAAATCTTTGTGTTTCACAGTTTTGATTACACACGCCTCCCCCCCCCCCAAGCACACAAACATAAACAAACAAATAAATGTTCCAAATGAGGGGATCAACTTCTTATTTTCAAATGAGTACCCCCTCTTTCATTGCCGATTCGGATTCTAAGCCAAAAAATACCTGGGGTTAACCAAATGCATTTCCTTTCCATTGGTGGCAATCGTGAAAACACAGTTTTTCCGTCTTTTGCTATTAAGAAGCTACTCATTCATTTCTGCATCATATTTCCGATAAAAATGTGAACTTTTTATTGTAAACAGTTCATATTATTGTCAAAAATTTAATTTGGTTTTGCGAATTTTAGTACGCTGTAATATTTTTACCTTTAAACGTTTAAATGTCTGGGAGATGAGGTACTTTGAACGTAACGTAGTTTTCAGTTCCCTTCGGGGTTAATTTCGATGAGTGCACACGCCACCACGGTACTGGATTTCGCTGAGGCCGCTGGAATCCCACCATCAGGATGACAGATTACCCTGCTTACTACCGTCCAACCGCTGTTACCTGTCGCGCAGATCACAGCGGTGTCTGCCACGAATGGAAAAAAAATGTTTCTGATAAACACTAGATATTTTTGGCACAGTTTCCGAATCATCTGGAACATTTTTTTTCCTTACGCTTCATATATTTCGCCATGTTTAGTTATTCCATCGTAAGACTAACAACCTGCACGTTAAGCTTAAAATGCTATACAGCCTGAGTCACCTAACGTTACCGCCGGATATATTTCGTAAACCACATCAAATACTGACGAACCGATTCCACAGACCGAACGTGAGGAGAGGGGCTAGTGTAATTGTTTAATACAAACCATACAAAAATGCACGGAAGTATTTTTTTTAACACAAACCTACGTTTTTTTAAAATGGAACCACGTTAGTTTCGTTAGCACTTCTGAA
Source organism: Schistocerca cancellata (assembly GCF_023864275.1). Classification (NCBI taxonomy): domain Eukaryota; kingdom Metazoa; phylum Arthropoda; class Insecta; order Orthoptera; family Acrididae; genus Schistocerca; species Schistocerca cancellata. The sequence continues at coordinate 152,438,806 of NC_064635.1, forward strand.
CATATAAACAAATACGTAAACAGTGCCGTTTGTTGCATTGTAAAATGTTAATTACATCCGGAGATATTGTAAAATAAAGTTGACGCTTGAGTACCACTCCTCCGCTGTTCGATCGTGTGTATCGGAGAGCACCGAATTACGTAGGGATCCAAAGGGAACGGTGATGGACCTTAGGTACAGAAGAGACTCGAACAGCACATTACGTCCACATGCTAACACATTTTTATTGGTCTTTTTCACTGACACACATGTACATTACCATGAGGGGTGAGGTACACGTACACACGTGGTTTCCGTTTTCAATTACGGAGTGGAATAGGGTGTGTCCCGACATGTCAGACCAATAGATGTTCAATGTGGTGGCCAGCATTTGCTGCACACAATTGCAATCTCTGGCGTAATGAATGTCGTACACGCAGCAGTACATCTGGTGTAATGTCGCCGCAGGCTGCCACAATACGTTGTTTCATATCCTCTGGGGTTGTAGGCACATCACGGTACACATTCTTCTTTAACGTACCCCACAGAAAGAAGTCCAGAGGTGTAAGATCAGGAGAACGAGCTGGCCAATTTATGCGTCCTCCACGTCCTATGAAACGCCCGTCGAACATCCTGTCAAGGGTCAGCCTAGTGTTAATTGCGGAATGTGCAGGTGATTTCTGTGTTATTATGATCTAAAATGGAAGTAATCACTGAATTTAGCCATATTTCCTCGTTTCCAAAAATGTCATTAACCATCAAAATAAACAAGATGTTCCATCTGAGTAACAGGATTCTCAAAGCGTTCCGTCGGAGGAAAAGTTTGGGAATATCTGGTCTACCACCAACAGTTTGTCATCCGTTTCATGTGTCTTTATGTCGGTCCCCGTCGCTCACACACAGTAGACTCCAGTGGGCAGTAAACTCCAGTGGAAGACTCTGCAGGAGAGACGCTCAGTAGCTCGGTACGGGCTTTTGTTAACGTTTCGAGAACATACCTTCACCGAGGAGTAAAGCAGTATATTGCTCCCTCCTACGTATAGCTCGCAAGGAGACCATGAGGATAAAATCAGAGAGATTAGAGCCCACACAGAGGCATACCGACAATCCTTCTTTCCACGAACAATACGAGACTAGAGTAGAAGGGAGAACCGATAGAGGTACTCAAGGTACCCTCCTCCACACACCGTCAGGTGGCTTGCGGAGTATGGATGTAGATGTAGATGTAGATGTAGATGTAGACTGACTATGTCCAAACGTGACTGACCTGTGTGCGCAGTAAAATGGACTAGCGAAGCGGCGCCAGCCGAAAGTTGGAATCGACGCGTATCACACATGTTGCTGTTCGGCGAAATTGTTGTAAGTAGGAATCGAGTCGATCACTAATCGACAGCACAACTGCGGTAGCGCTTGCGGACACACGTACACACTCACTGCGCCACGTGGACAAACCGCGACGTCACTGGTGCAGCCGTGGACAGCGGCCGGCATGATTAATGGCGGGTTTTGGCCCCGCTGTTAATGAGGCGACTGATTTACGAGGGGCTGTGACGGGCGGTCGCGTGGCCGACCAGTTCCAGTTCCAGCGTCCAGTGTGTCCAGCGGCCAGTGTCCAGTATTCAGCGAGGCTCCCTTTGTGCGGCGCCGGTCACTCGAGATATTGCCGGCCTGCGGTCAGCACGAGCGAGCGTACACACACACACACACACACACACACACACACACCCGTGGGCCACGCGACAGCACACACAGCAGGTGGTCCAAGCTGACCGCCACTGCGAGGGACCTTTCCAGCCGTTTAAACACTCCTTACTGTAAACAAACTGCCCGTCAGTACTTCGCAAAGCATCTTATAGCGTGTGGCAGGGGTCCTGTAAGCGGACGTTGCGCGACTTCGATATCTTCCTTTTCAGTGGCAAGTAAAACAGACCGTGAATACCGACGTGTATTTTTGTCCCAGCCAACAGGCAACTCGGCTAATTCGTATGTAATATATCTGTTGTGTACATAGTTCCGCGTAGTCAGCGCGTACACAACTTTCCCACTAGAGCGCGCCCCGCTAAGCACAACAGCGCAGGCGCAGCGCTCGTCCGTCTCCGCACTACGAGATGGCGCTGTCTTAGAGACGGACCAAATTCTGCTTCCGCTAATCCGCGTATTAATACGTAACGCAGCCAATGAGATTGCTGCTAAGTAGAACCTTTTCTCCTAGCGGATCACACTCGCGCAGTGATACCTGAATGCGCGAGGTATTATAACAAGTGTACATGCCTCCGATTAGTTAGTCTGCATTAGTCTGCATTAGTCTGTAGTCAAGTTTCAGTCTGCGCCTAATAAGATTATCATATTCCTGTACATAGCCATGAAGAGAAATGTATAGACACTTTGTCAAGTATCAGAGATATGTGAGAATAAGATTAACGTACCAAGACCAAAGGAACTTCAGATTGTCAATTGTAAATAGCATCCAGAATCAAGTTAAGTTATTTTTATGCTTGTTATTATTTTAATAAATGTGTGTGAAAATTAATCAATTTCTGTTTAAAGTTGGTCACTGTCAATCTGCTACTCTAAGCGTGGAGGTGGTATCTCTATCGTCTGACCTAACGGCAGAAGATAAACACGCCACGATAAGACCACGAGACATATTGCTAACACTCGCCTACTTCGTTAGAGCGACAAGTCAAATAATCTGATGGTGTGTGTACCGAAGGTCTTACAGTACGCACACCACAATATCCAACCGGTTCCCAAAGCACTTACCTGTAGGTTACTGGGACACGTCACTCGCAAATTTCAGACTGCTTGCATTCTCAAAATTTTTGAACGATTCGGATACGCTGAGCACGCCTTATATCACTGCTTCATTAGGTCTCTCATTCATTAGTTTAAGAAATGCATATTTGCTGACGTATTTCGCGCCGCAGCCCATCAGCAAAATATCCCCCAAATGAAACACAGTTTTGTAGGGAGCACATTGTGCTCATGTGGGAGCGATCTAGATGCTTGTAGAACAATAAACTGGTAGCCAAGATAGGAGGAATTGTTTTTATTCCGTGATTACCGGTTTCGACGAATCTAAAGCCGCCATCATCAGATCTTACGACACATACAGGTTACAACATCAAGGCAAACAATGGTGATATTAATAGTTGCCTATAATATATTTTAACTCAGCTGCTACGAAGTCAACTGATCAAGCTGAGGAGAGCTCCGCCTACCATCCTCCAAGGAAGCCATGGGTCTGAAGATGCTTATATAAAGATAGCCGAAACCGGTCGCCTATGTTATTGAGGCATAAGTGTTGTGATCAAGACTGAACTTTAGTTAAAATATAATATTGTATTGATCGCTGTATCCAAAAATGTTTAACAAAGTTGCCTATAACACGCAGGCCTCACAAAATTGTAAGTAGCACATAAGCGTCCAAGAGAGATGACATTATAAATGTTAAGTGTCTCCATCACATATGCACAGTTGCTAGGAAAGTACAGGTACAACGTGTACATTCATTAAGAGTAAAAATATTAAAAAACATAAAACTTAAGTTTACTAACGAAACGCCTTAATATACTACATTCCGTCACATAATTACATTCTCGTCGTTGGTGCTCAGCCGATGATGAGCTGGGTTAAAACAACAGTCCATATCACAATAATATTTTATTATCACCTTCTTCTACTTCATGTTGAAGTCTTCTTCAGAAAATACGCACTGTAAGAACAGAATAGCGCAGTCTAATGAGTAACGCGTCAGAAGAAATTATAGTGAAGTAGCGACGTAGCATTTACCCATTTGACTGCTGCTTGCGGATCCTCGGATGCTCAGGCGGCAAAATCATCGTAAACTGCCGAGTGATGACTGCAGAGCCACAGGATAAATACTGTGCTAACTTCGCGCCGGAAACGAATTATATCAGCTCGAACCAACGGTAAATGCTCCCGAACATGTGAATTACTGACGTTGTATGGGATTTACAAAATAAATTATTGTAAACTAGGAGCGAATATATAAATAGGTAAATAGTTGCAGATCGAAGAGCAAGTAGTATTTTTTTATGTTCAAATGAGTGAGCTCACATGTCGCAAGAAGATGAAGAGCTACCCAGTGGCATCGGTACGAGTAACAAAGACGTCCTTCTCAATTCTATCCAGCCGATATGCAAAAAAAAGATCAAAACTTTTTAGTTCATACATATACACTGAAGAGCTAAAGAAACTGGTACACTTCACTAATATCGTGTAGGGCCCCCACAAGCAAGCAGAAGTGCGCGACACGATGTGGCATGGACTCGATTAGTGTCTGAAGTAGTGCTGGGGGAAATAGACACCATGAATCATGCAGAACTGTACATAAATCCGTAAGAGTACGACGGGGTGGACATCTCTTCTGAACGACACATTGCAAGGCATCCCAGATGTTGTGTCTATACAAGACAGTCTAGACACAGGGTGAGGTTACCGATAGGCACGCGTAGACACACGCCGGCTGGCGTGAGTTCTGGAACAGGATACTTAATGAATGCTAATAAGAAAAGAACGGAGCTTCTCGTATACTTAACTTTATTCTCTTGTGTGGTACATCTCTATGATGAATACAAGTAAGACTATCTCCAGATATTGTTAACTGCGCCTTGCTAGGTCGTAGCTATGGACTTAGCTGAAGGCTATTCTAACTGTCTCTCGGCAAATGAGAGGAAGGCTTCGTACGTCTAGTCGCTAGCAATGTCGTCCGTACAACTGGGGCGAGTGCTAGTCCGTCTTTCTATACCTGCCATGTGGTGGCGCTAGGTCTGCAAGTACTGACAGTGGCGACACGCGGGTCCGACATGTACTAATGGACCGCGGCCGATTTAAGCTACCACCTAGCAAGTGTGGTGTCTGGCGGTGACACCACACCAGATATGTTCAATAATGTTCATGTCAGGAGAGTCTGGTGGCCACCGTAAGTGTTTAAACTTGGAAAATGTTCCTGGAGCCACTCTGTAGCAATTCTGGACGTGTGGGATGTCGCATTGTCCTGCTGGAATTGCTCAAGTCCGTCGGAATGCGCAATGGATATGGATGGATGCAGGTGATCAGACAGGATGCTTACGTACGTGTCACTTGTCACAGTCGTATCTAGACGTATCATGGGTCCCATATCACTGCAACTGCACACGCCCCACACCATTACAGAGCCTCCACCAGCTTCAATAGTGCCCTGCTGACTTGCAGGGTCCTTGGATTCATGATTCCATACCCGTACACGTCCATCCGCTCGACACAGTTTGATACGAGACTCGTCCGACCAGGCAACATGTCTCCAGTCCTCAACAGTCCAGTATCGGTGTTGATGGGCCCAGGTGAGGTGTAAAGGTTTGTGTCGTGCAGTCATCAAGGGCACACTAGTGGACCTTCGGCTCCGAAAGCCCATATCGATGATGTTCCGTTGAATGGTTCGCACGCTGACACTTGTTGATGGCCCAGCATTGAAATCTGTCGCAATTTGCGGAAGGGTTGCTCTTCTGTCACACTGAACGTTTCTCTTAAGTCATCGTTGGTCCAGTCCTTCCAGGATCTTGATATCGCCGCAGCGATATCGGAGAGTTGACGTTTCACCCGATTCCTGATATTCACGGTACACTGGTGAAATGGTCGTACGGGAAAATTCTCACTTCATCGGTATCATGGAGCTGCTGTGTCCCATCGCTCGTGGGCCGACTACAGCACCACGTTCAAACTCACTTAAATCTTGATAACCCGCCATTGTAGCAACAGTAACCGATCTAAGAACTGCGGCAGACAGTTGTCGTATATAGGCGTTGCCGATCGCAGCGCTGTATTTTGCCTGTTTACATATCTCTCTGTCTGAATACGCATGCCTATACCAGTTCAAAAATGGTTCAAATGGCTCTGAGCACTATGGGACTCAACTGCTGAGGTCATTAGTCCCCTAGCACTTAGAACTAGTTAAACCTAACTAACCTAAGGACATCACAAGCATCCATGCCCGAGGCAGGATTCGAATCTGCGACCGTAGCGGTCTTGCGGTTCCCGACTGCAGCGCCTTTAACCGCACGGCCACTTCGGCCGGCTGTATACCAGTTACTTTGGCGCTTGTGTATATATGTAAAGTAAAAAATTAAAGTAAGAAATTTTTGATTTGTGTGTGCGTGCGTGTGTGCGTGTGTGTGTGTGTGTGTGTGTGTGTGTGTGTGTCTGTGTGTGTGTGCGTGTGTGTGTGCGTGTGCGTGCGAGCGCCATAACGTGACATACAACTGATAGTTAATTGCATTAAGTGGTGAAAATACTTAAATATACAGATACCACCGTAAAACTGCTACGGTGGCCTCGAGAGTGTACTGTAAGTGACGCCGTTGTCAAGGTAATACAGAGACCAAGATGGCAGCTAATGCATCAGGGAAGTACATTTAGGGACGCCGACTACCAAATTGTATCACCAAATCGCTGTTACTCCTCTGGACTATGCTGTCTAAATTAATGATGGTGGGTTGCCGTTTCAAAAACTAGGTATCAATACATGCTACATGGCGGCTTAGTTTTATGCTTGTAGTGGCGTTAAAAGCGCGCATTATAACGCTTTCAACGCGCCGCTCTCCGCTGTATCTTCTCTATTTCTTCTATTAAACCGATCTGGTTGGGCTTCCAGAGTAACGAGCGATATTCAAGAGACGGTCGACCACGTGTTCTGCAAGCCACTTCTTTCGTGGATGAATTACATTTCCTTAAGGTTCCGCCAGTGAATCTCATTCCGACATCTGGGTTAGTTTTAGAGAATTATCCTATTTTATTATGCTCCAAGTGGTTATACCTGGGTATTTTACGGTGATTGTACTGTAGTGAATTTCCGCCCATTTACACCAAATGCTTTACGTTTTTTCACGTTCGCTAGACTACCAAGGCTTGCAAATGCTCTATGGCAGAAATCAGTAGTACTGTGCATAATTAAAGACAGCTGAAGATTTTGGACGACTACGTAAAGCTGATTTTTCCCATCTATATGAATACATAAATTCCCTCATTTCGCTGCAATGTACTGGCGTCGCCACATTGCCATAGATTACAGCAAATGGTTCAAATGGCTCTGAGCACTATGGGACTTAACTACTGAGCTCATCAGTCCCCTAGAACTTAGAACTACTTAAAACTAACTAACCTAAGGACATCACACACATCCATTCCCGAGGCAGGATTCGAACCTGCGACCGTAGCGGTCACGCGGTTCCAAACTGACGCGCTTAGAACCGCACGGCCACTCCGGCCGGCAGATAACAGCATCACCTACTAACAGCCTCATGGAGCTTCCGGTGTTTTCCACTAGCTCATTAATTTATGCTGTAAATGATAACAATCTTATAACACTACATTCGGGTAGTCCCGAAATTACCTTTACATCTTTCGATTTCGACGCTTTCAAAGTGATATGTTGTTTTCTGTTAAGTGTCCGACAAGAAAAGACAATCGGTGTCTTTGAGGTATTACGGAAGAATACTGAGAACTGAGTGGACAGACAAGAAATGAGGAGGTTTTCAGCACAATGAATGAAGAAAGGAAGTTGTGGGAAACACCGATACGGAAAAGGGAGATGACGATAGTGCCGCTACGTTAGCTCAGTACGAGGTGCTAGGAAACAGATGTTATTATGACGGACAGTGGACTGATTTCGACTTTAAATAAATACAACATACTGCACACTAATAGGCCCTAAAATTCATTACACTTTCGTTACTGTTTTAGTAATAAGTCAGTGGAAGCATTTGCCTTCTTTTTTTTCATCTTTTTTCCGACTGGTTTGATGTGCTCGTCACTACTTCCCCTCCTGTCCAATCTCTTAGTCTTAATGTAGAGTTTAAGAACAATTTCCTCTTTAAATGCAAAAGGTACGCTGAGTTGAAACGCTCGGCAGAGGAGAGACAAATACGGTTGCAGCGGCAGGGTCTAACTTTTCGTAGACGATTGTGACAATGGAAGATGAGTAATATAATGGGTGGTCGTAACGTGTAGCTACTCACAGTGGTCCAGTTTGGGCTGTAACAATCGTATGGCAGCTAAACTTGGCAGACATTCTAATATGTTGCTATGGAACTAACTCAAGCTGAAAAAAATCGTTCAAATTTTGGCCACCAGGTGCAAATCTGGCGCTGTGAGTGCAAGAAATATGTATTGAAATGTGTAGTGGATTATGAAAGGGACGTGGGCAGAAAAGGTCAAACAAGTGAGAAAAGCTTAATGTTGATCTTCTGTTAACCGTCACTTACACGGTTTGTTCAATATGAGCAACGTAAGATTTGCAGCTGGTGACCTAAATTTGAACTAATTTTTTTCCATCCTAAATCGGTTCTTCATTAACGCTTTAGCATCTCTGGGAAGTTTCGCTACCATACGATAATTACAGCCCAAATTAGACCTCAGAGAATGACTGCGCCTTAATAATAACAACTTGGTTTAGTAACTAGCTACTCAGCAGCGCTTCGCAGTTGCTAAATATGTGTAGGAATTTGGTATACATCTTAAAATCCCCCCTCTCTGCCAATCTCTTCCTCCCCCTCCGTTTGTACATCTCCTCCTCCCCTCTCTCTCTCTGACCATTTTCTCTCCCCCCCCCCCCGCCCACCGCCCGTCCTCTTACACCTATGTCTGGCAATGAGTAATGTTTATTGTTATTGCAAACGCAACCTTCATATATATATATATATATATATATATATATATATATATATATATATATATATATATATATATATATATATAAACGCGCACAATTTTCGGTAATTCAAATCCTCGGTCACAATGCCATACAAACCACTACGAAAAACGTTAGGAAAGTCATCCCGCAAGGAGGAAATCGTAAAGCGTTTGTTTTCTCTCACCTTATTGTCCACTTCCTGTACCAAACTTTCATTAACGACCGAAGGACGCCCACTCCGTTGTTCATTACGCACATTTGTGCGGCCATCTTTAACGCTCTCACCCACTTTCTTACCATTCCATCACTCGTAATGTTTTATCTGTGAACTGCACAGACCTCAAGATGAATATCGATCGCTTTTAGGCCTTTAGCACTAAGAAATCTTATAACAGCCCGTACTTCACAGTTGGCGGGACTCAGGATTATCGGAGGCATCTTAAACACTCAGTACACAACGCAAAGAAGGAAGAATCAGACTATAATGGCGTCAGTGCGTAGATTAAGGTACAGGCTTTCATGTAAAAATAAAATTATTGAGATATCTTAGCACGTCTTTTTTTTAATTTCAAAACGGTAATTACTTAAAAAACACGCTCGGTTTTATGCGTCAGCTGGAGGCAACACTGGAACTTAGAGAAAGGTGCGTGAAAACGTTGACCCCAAACTTAATAAGAATTATCTGTTATAACAAATATCGAGATGATGTATGTGCACGGTCATAAAAAATGTACCCTTGCAAACCCGTATGGTTCTTTTGAAAGTAGTAAAATCGTCGTAGTCCTTTGGGTAAGTTAAGACTCACCCCAAGTTAGAATCTTCACTCGAGTAGGAAATACACCCATCGAACACGGGTAAGCCTTGAAACTTCCTTGTCAAATTGAAAACTGTGTGCTGGACCACAACCAGAACCTGGGACCTTTACCTTCCACGAGCAGGTGCTGTAACGGTTAAGCTGTCCAAGTACGACTCATATTTCCGAAACAACCGGCATAACTGGGTGCTTGACTGATAACCATCTGATTAAGGGGGGTAGGACGTCAAACGTGCCGACATGGAGCAGGAGAGGCATCACAGGACTTTTTAATTTCCAGTGTCTATACTTTTACAAATAAATTCATCAAACTTTGTCAGCATCACCAGGAAGGATTCAGGATTCACACCCACTGCAGTGGAAGTTCGAAAATATAACAAAATAAATTTTCTTACGTGCGAAATTTCATCATTTTTTTCACTTACTAATGGCTGCATTTGTTGCTATAGGTACACTTTTCTTCGTAAGTTAGAGAGATTCTTCATTGAATTTTGCACAGCATACACACCATACTCACAGGTGTATGAAACTGGAGAATTTATTTAATTTATGAAAAACGAATGAACTGTTATAATTTAAACTTCATGTTTAGAAAAAACACAAATTTTATAGTTAATTACCCCAATTTTTACCACAGTTTTTAATAGATTTGGAAAATTCTAGCGTTTCATACACCTTGAAGTATGGTTTGTAAGCTGCGCAAAATTCATCGAAGAATCTCTCTTACTTATGAAGAAAAGTGTACCTACAGCAACAAATGCTGCCATTAGTAAGTGAAAAAATGAAGAAATTTCACATGTAAAAAAAAATTATTTCTTATGTTTTCGAACTTCCACTGCTAAGAGTGTGAATTCTGAATCCTTCCTGGTCATGCTGACAAAGTTTTATGAATTTATTCGTAAAAGTATAGACAGTGGAAATTAAAATGTTCAGTGGTGCCTCTCCTGCTCCAAGTCGGCCCGTTTGACGTCCTACCCCTCTTACTATCGCCAGCTCTTCGAACTGAATACCACGCTGTATGTGTCAGTCTATGCCACCTTAGCTGTAAGGGATCGATCGTTGTCGATCTTTGTGGAATCGGGTAAGTCTTTTTGTAAGCACCCGTATCACTACAGGTAGATGTTGTATTACGTAAAATAAAAGGTAATTATCGGGATGGACAAACCTGCGTTTCGCCGTCCACTTGCGTGGCATCTTCGTGGCCGACTGGCTCCCGTGGGCACTGCTTCGCGGTGTTTTCGGGTTTTCTACACGAGCCGCTCATAACAGCGATGGACGTGCCGAGGGCTCGCTATTCCTCCCCAGTTGCAGAAGCGCTTCCCCGCTGGATCGATATGCGAGCCACGCATGCTCCAAGGCGACGGAGCAGCAAGGATCAGCTCCGGTTATGCCCGCCCGACACCTCAACACTGCCCCTCGATAGACTCTCTAGCGGCGACCATTTAAAGTTTTTCCTGAAATGAGAAAGGCAAGCCAAAATGCGTTTTCGACCAACTACAAAGACATGTTGGTACCATACTGCATCACTGTAAAGTAAGACGCGCGTTTTTCTACACCGGCATACACTGTGTGTCGCATTTAATAGCGAAAACAGACTCCGGTGGAGGAGCGTTTAGTGGTAACAGAAGCAAATACGTTCCAATGGGTATGATTACGTGAACGACGCGTTTAATATAAGAACGAGAATTTGTGATTACGACCAACCGCTTACTAAAGTTTGAAATATTCTCTTAGTTAGTACCCGTAGTGTATCGTTTGACGAGGTGCCCCAGTGCAGACTGTTACCGGAGGTCCGAACGAATTAGGTTCCCTGACGTGTGAGTGGCTTGTAAGTAGGCTGTTTATGTTTTCTTATTGGCAACGTTACGTAGCGCTCTATATGAAAATCACTGGCTGTGCTGTGTGCAGTCTGTGGCTAGTTTGCATTGTTGTCTGCCATTGTATTGTTGGGCAGCTGGATGTTAACAGCGCATAGCGTTGGGCAGTTAGAGGTGAGCCGCCAGCAGTGGTGGATGTGAGGAGAGAGATGGCGGAATTTTGAAATTACATATATTATGACTTTTGATGATTTAAGGTAAATACATTGTTTGTTCTCTATCAAAATCTTTCATTTGCTAACTATCCCTATCAGTTGTTAGTGCCTTCAGTAGTTTGAATCTTTTATTTAGCTGGCAGTAGTGGCGCTTGCCGTATGGCAGTAGTTCGAGTAATGAAGATTTTTGTGAGGTAAGTGATTTCTGAAAGGTATAGTTTAATGTTACTCAGGGCCATTCTTTTGCAGGGATCTTTGATAGTCAGATTGCGTTGCGCTAAAAACATTGTGTGTCAGGTTAAGCACAGTCCTGTATAAATTGTTCTAAGGGGACGTTTCAGGCTAAAAGACTTGTTACGTAATAGTACCCAGTACGTTGTTCTGAACGGCGAGTGTTCATCGGAGACAAGGGAATCGTCAGGAGTGGCCCAGGGAACTGTGATAAGATCACTCTTGTTCTCTGTATACATCAATGATTTGGCGGACACGGTGGGCAGTAATTTACGGCTTTTTGCTAATGACACTGTGTTGTGCGGGATGGTGTCATCGTTGAGTGACAAGATGACTCAGACAAAGTTTCTACCTGTTGTGATGCATGGCAGCTAGCTATATATGTAGAAAAATGTAAGTTGATGCAGATGAGTGAGTAGGAGAAACAATCCCGTAATGTCTGAGTGCAGTATTGGTAGTGTGTTGGTTGACACAATAACTTCGATTAAATAAATATAGGTGCAACGTTTCAAAGCAATATGAAGTAACGAGCGCATAATGACGGTAATAAGGAAGGCGAATGGTCGACTTCGATTTATTGGAAGAATTTTAGGGCAGTGTAACTCATCTAAAAGACATCAGGTACGGCACGCTAGTATGGACCATTCTTTAGTTTTTGCGCGTGTGTTTGGGTTCCTCACCAGATCGGATTAAAAGGAGACATCGAAGAAACCCAGAGGCGTGCTGCCGCCAAAGTACATGTCGGGCAAGAAACTCGAAGGTGAGAGAATTTAGAGCTCGTACAGATGCACACAGAGAGCTAGCGGTTAGTTTTTGCTGTCAATTGACCACGAATGTTGGGTCTTCCATATAATCCCAGTGTTGCTTATAACCTGAGATATGTGAGTAACCGGTATTACAGTTACTTTTTCAGACTGAAGACTCGTACCGTAGAGTAAATATAATGGTTATATATTTATATCTAGAGGGTCACCTGAAGGTATGGTTGTACCGGTAATGCTGCGAAACCCGCCGTAAAAGTCCAATTAAAAGGAGTTTCATGCAGTTTCTCATATCCTAATCTAATTCCCTCAGCAACGCCTGATTTGATTCGAGTACGTTCAGCTACGTATGTTTAACTTTTGTGGATGATCATCTTGAACTCTGTATAAGACAGTACCCATTCCGTTCAAACGATCTCCTAATCTCTTTGCCGTCTCTAACAGATTTACAACATCATTGGCAATATTCAAAGATTTTATTTTTGCTTCTTGAATTTTTAATTCTTTTTCCTAATTCTCCTTGCTTTCCTTTACTGCTTGTTCGATGTGCAGACTGAATCATATCGAGGATAGGCCCAGTCTTATTCCCTTGCAAAGACGGTGACATATCAATATATCTATGTAACGCCTGAAACTATTTCTATTAAACTTCGAACGCTTATCATTTGCTACCTGGAAAAAGAACACTAGTGCCCCTACGACAGAGGATGGGAGTGGAAAAGGACACTATAAAAGCAAAAATCAGAATGCCCTGAAGCAATTTCAGACAAATTCGGTACGTAAATGACTAATTATTTATACAAAAACACTGTAAGATACCTCTACTGGTCTTAGGGGTTGGACATGCAAAAACATATTGGAAAATTATAAGTTGATATTTTTTTACTGTATTTAATAGATTTTAAACAGAAGATTCTAATGAAGTTGCAGGTCGAAATTCGCTGCAGGTACAGGTGAAATGTGTATACAAATGTTTATGAAACATATGTGACATATCTATACACAGGCGAAGCCGTGGGCAAATAGTTATTAGTTCTGTTGTATAATTATATATGTTCATAGAGAACATATATGTGACCGTCTAACATTTGTCATTAGAAAAGCGACGGTAGGAGGGAAAACAGCAGAAGTTTCCTGTCCCGTACGATGTACGCGAATGCGCTGTTAAGACGATTCTCACGTGTTTTCCACGATTTCAGCAACTGTTTACCTTCCGCGATAGAGCTGCGTGGAGCAAAACACTTGCGACGCGCGAGAGGAATAAAAGAAAATCTCAGTCTCTGCCAGCTCTGTCTGTGTACTGTGTGTGTTTGAGAGTGTGTGGGTGTGAGTGAGAGAGAGAGAGAGAGGAAGAAAAAAGCAGGGAAGAGAGAATCACTTTCCGTGTGCGCCGTCTCTCTCTTTCTCGCTCGCTCGCCCTAATGAATTTTAAAGTTTTCCCGGTCGACGTGCACTGCACTCGCGATCAGCACGCGGCCCGCCGGCGAGTGGAAGAACGCGAACAAGAGCAAAGAAGTTAACGGCCGCAAACCTCACACCTCTCCCCTCCTTGCCGTGACGTCGTTATTGAAAGAGCTCACCGCGAATTACGGTGTCTGGGGAGAACAGAGTGCCAAGTGCTCCGGTTTTTAATTCGGCAGCGACGCGTCAGCTCTCAGATTCATATTTTAGGTTGTTTCGTAGTCGGTATCAGCACTGTAATAACAAATTCATTTCACTGCATTGCGCTTGAATAGAAATTACAGCTCTGACTTCGTTCCACACACCACAGACCTCTCTCCAAGGAATTCTTGCAATACGGCATTTCAAGAGAACAGCCATTCACGAAAGCAAATAAAAATTTTGTCTAAAGCTTTCTTAATTTTCCTATGATCGTCCAACGTGATAGTCATTTATGTATGCTGTGAACGTTACCGTTCATGTTCCACTCCCCTAGTCCCCTGGGTGTTTCTTTTTCTTCTCCTGTCGTGCGAAAGGCCTTGCCCGGCCTGTTCCAGCTACATTCAGTCGCTTCATCCTTTTTCTCGCCTTCCAGCGCATATTTAACTTGCGGAATATACTGACGCCTCCATTAGCAACAGGAGTGATATTAATTTTTGCTTAGTTTCCTTCTCACTTACATCAAATACTTTCAATACCTTCTTAATATCTTCGTTACTTTGCAATATAATTTTGTGTATCCTGAATTCTTTCCCACGAATTTCATCTCGATGGCCTTTAATTTTTTTTTTTGTCGTAATTTCCCAAGATTCCCTCCCATACAGAAATGTAGTTACAGACATAACTTTATAAAATTTAAGATATATTCTCACTTTATTTTGGCGTGACCTTCTAGTGATACCATTTGGTAGTTAAACTTATCAAGTATGTATTTTCGACGTAGGTTTCCTGTGTAACATTGCAATGTCCCTAAAATTTTAAATCTGTCTACTTGGGCTAAAAGCTTGCTTTCTGTCAGTATTTTTGCCCTTACTGTGTTTTTCGCCCGAAAAGTCGTGGCATATGTATTGGTATACACATGTTTTATATCTCACATAATTTGTGCATCTCATATGCAACTGTCTGTAGACCAACTTTTTTGTTTTGTTTGGAAATGTCTGTCCTTAGACTGCTTTGTGAAAAAGCCAATATAACTTCTTGCGATTGTTGTTGTCGTTGTCTTTTCAAGTCCGAAAATAGGTTCGATTCAGTTCTCCATGCTATGTACCCTCTTCATCTCTCTGTAACTACTGAAACATAATATCACCATTGTTACCCTGGTTAAGCCTTGATCTCCCTCTCCATTGTTTGACCCCTCACACTTTGCTCCATTACTAAATTGGCGATTGCTTGATGTCTCAGAGTGTGTTCTACCAACCGACCTCTTCTTTTAATCAAACATTGTCATAAGTTTCTTTTCTCCCCTTTGATGTAATATCCCTTCACTCGTTATTCGATCTAGACATATAATCTTCAGCTTTATTCTGTGGCACAACATTATTATCTAAGTAGCCGTACAGGGCTACACACAAATAACTTCAGAAAAGGCATCATAATACATTTATATTCTTTTTGTTCGGTTCTGAAACGCTTTTCCTGCTATTGGCAGTCTGCGTTTTTCATCGAATCTCCTTCGGCGATCGTCAATTATTTTTCTGCCTGGGTAATAAAACTCATCTACGACTTTTACTGTCTCATTTCCATATCCAGTTCCCTAAGCACCGTCTGATTTATTTCTACAGTATTCAATCGTTGTTGTTTTACTTTTGTTGATATTCATCTTTCAAGCTGTTTTCCAAACACCATCCAATCAAATTCTCTTCCAGGTGCGTTTGCGTGTCTGATAGAATTACAGAATCATCGGCAAACTTTACACCTTCAGTTTCTTCACCCTGAGCTTCAATTATTTTCTGTACGACCAGGCGGTATCTTCAGACATTAGTGTACGAAGATAAGAATGAATTTGTATTGTCGTCTAGTGCAGTGTTGAGGCTGGTACCCACCAGTTTTGTATTTGTTGCTGTGTCGGCAAGTAAGCCGAAGTTAAATTTCATCTGAAACTTCCTGGCAGATTAAAACTGTGTGCCCGACCGAGACTCGAACTCGGGACCTTTGCCTTTCACGGGCAAGTGCTCTACCAACTGAGCTACCGAAGCACGACTCACGACCGGTACTCACAGCTTTACTTCTGCCAGTACCTCGTCTCCTACCTTCCAAACTTTACAGAAGGTCTCCTGCGCAGGAGAGCTTCTGTAAAGTTTGGAAGGTAGGAGACGAGGTACTGGCAGAAGTAAAGCTGTGAGTACCGGTCGTGAGTCGTGCTTCGGTAGCTCAGTTGGTAGAGCACTTGCCCGTGAAAGGCAAAGGTCCCGAGTTCGAGTCTCGGTCGGGCACACAGTTTTAATCTGCCAGGAAGTTTCATATCAGCGCACACTCCGCTGCAGAGTGAAAATCTCATTCTGTAAATTTCATCTGCTGAACACTTTAGTACCCGTATTCCACATCTTCCGTTGGAGCTTACCTCATCTATAATTTTATAACAAATCCTACCACCGCATAAACCTAGCTTCTTCAAAAACATATCGACACGTTTGACTGTTAAAAGTTTTTATTTATAAAATCCATTGCTGCACGTTCGGTTGTGTAGCCGTTTTGGAAAGGAGTAAATCATAAATCTTGTGCTCCAATAATCTAAAAGTTAAAAAAATATCTGTCAGTTATGTATATGTCATTGCCACATGATGAATGTTTTTAAAATTCTTTCAAGGACACATTCCACTTGAGAACGACTGAACGACGGAAACTGCAATAGAAGATTTTACAAAAAATTTGTTCACGGACAAGAGTCATGTCTTCAAAAGATTTTACATGAAGAGAACCTCTGCCACCAGAAATTAATTGCATTAGCCAAGAATACAGCGGATACCGATTTTTATGATGTGGAAAGAAGGCGAGGAATGGTTATTTAATTTAAGTGCGATACGATGAAGTATATTATCATTATGAAACTTTATTTTCTAGCAGTTTAAACCACAATCATTAAATAGAAGAAGGACATTTTAATTGTCTCTGTGAAGCTCCATTGGAGCAGCGTTACTTACCGAGCAGAGGGATCTTTAATCGATGACATGACATCATATCCCGCTTACGGCAGTAGAAATTTTTATTTCGTTGTTGTAATTTTGGCGTTACATACATAATTGGTGCCATCTCAGTCCACAAATATAAATTCTAAGGTACGATAGCCTTTGTAGGGTCGTGTTCAACTTTTCAACAATAGGATCAACAACTAGAAGCTTTGACGTAGGTAACATCACGTCATTTGTTCTATTTCTCACGCACGTGGAAAGAAGTTCCTTAATCCAGTTTGAAGCTCACAAGACATTTAATTCGTTCTGCCACGTTGTCGAACATACGTGTACCCTTGCATCTTTCTGCTTTTTGTACTAATATTAAACCACTGAAATCTGTGTGGACTTTCATTTTGTTTTATTTTTATCTTTGTATCGTATTCAGGCATTACATTCTTTTCGAGGCAATTCAACTATTGAGAACGACAAAAATTAACGGATGAATATGCTAGGAAATAGTTACTACAACACTTTTATGTAGAGATTGCAGAATATAACAGAACTAAAACCAGATTTCGTTCTTGTTACACGCTTCTGTTTTCTGAAAATACTATCACTAGAGTCTGTTCTTCTATTCCCAACAGTTAAGAAATGTGTGGGTCAATTCAGCCCACTTTTTCTAAAGACTATATGCATTAATATCAACCAGGAGCAAAGGATAGCAACTAGCTATTAATTTAGACAACCAAACTTGCGAATTTCGGGCATGGCATCCTTTGAGTATCGGATTAGGGGGTCACAATTAGTCTAAATTTTTATCTTTCGCGTTGTACTTGACAAAAAGGGTCTTGGTCAACGCACTGCACGATTTATTCATTTATTTACTTCTTTTTACTGTTTCTCATGACAGAGGACTCATACAAGCGTTAGTATATTATACAGAGTTTCCTATATAAGTAGATATGTTAAATATTTCATAAACGGATAGAATATCGGAACTTTTCTCACAAACAGGGTAATTCAAAGAGACAAACGTAATTACTGTAACTTTCCGTACTGAGATTTTGAATCGACTATTGTTCTGCTAAAAGGAAAGACGCGGTTATAGTAACTACATCGAAATCTTCGGTAGTAGACTCTCTTCATTGTTTTTCAGCATTAATTTTTCACGGCTTTTGGTAGCAAATCACTTTCAAACAAATCTGACATGTTTCAAGAACTGGATATGCCCTCTGTCTTTGGATCTTCAACAAAGTGCTTCTTCAGCTCCTTCAAAACCCATAATTTATTGGAGAGAATTTCGTAATTTTTTTTATTCCATAGTGGACGTTAGAAAGGTTGTGAGTGCTGTAGAATCATATAGAGCTATATGTGGAACATACATTGGATAGGAAACTGAAGAATTTAGCTTAGTGATTATCTTTTAAGCATTAATTGAGTCAGAAATTATGGCCCAGTGATATTTGCTTCACTACTTAGTGTACCACGAATTAATTTTTCACAGCACAAGAATATTAGCAATAAACTCACTAGCTTAAATAGATTAGGGAATATTTTGTGTAACGAAAACCTTACTGTATCTTCCAGCTCTATTTACTGTCATATTGACCCTGTCGTTCCCATTTACAAAATCTACGACCTTGTCTTCATATCAGTTCCAAAATAAATAATGTTTGTGTCGGTTACAATGTTTCTTCTGTTAGCTCGGTATACGAAAAAGACAGCAAAATACCCATTTGTGTACTGTCACCAGGCAAAAGTCTTGTACTAGCTCTGCCTGTCAACACAGCAGATTTATACTCGCAGTTCACAACTCCGAGTGGCACAGCTGATCAGGCCTTACGTCAGTGACGACCACAAATGAAAATCAGAGATGATTCCAGCCCTGAAGTCAGCAACAATTGTAATACGAAAAGGTCGTGATTATATAAACGACGGGCGTATTTTCTTTACATATTACAAACTTTACGGTTTTCAAAAGTCAATGCCGTTCTCAGATATTTAATTTTGCCTTTGCATACCGAGTCCCTTTCTTAGTTTTTTAGATTGTTTACTGTTGTAAGAGGAATAATTTATTTACGTTTGTTTAAATAATTTGGAGTTGCAGTAATAGTTTGTTACAAGGGACAGAAAATCTCTGCAACTTCATTGCTGGTAGATGTTGGAGTCTTCGAACACTACCGTGCATTTTGTATTGCTTCAGACAGGCGAAAGATGTAAAATATGTAACTGCCAATAGTTAATCAAGTCTAAACAGCCTCCGCGCATGTCATCTCTCAACACATGAGCAGGAACAGACTCTGGTGAAAGCGCTGTTTACCTTATAGTTAAAAAGAGTTATTGCTCGCTGTTTATCTTGTAGTTAAGAAGAGTTATTGCTCGTCTTTTAAAAGGTTTTGTTCAACAGCACATGTTACCGAATATATTGGCGCATCTTCAGTGGTTTTTGTCTCTCCTACGTGTGTCTACCGACTGTTGTTTTTATATTTATGGACTCTATGTTCCTTCTACAAAGAAACTGGACTCCACTTCTCTTTCCTAGAAAACTGGGTGAGATTTTACTACACGATTCACTGCGAAACTTTTTGAACATAGCGGGATATGAATTGCTTTAACATTGTGAGACTAGAAACAAATTTTATTTCAGGAAAATAGCAATAGTTGCTACGACTGAAACACCATTATGAACTGTGCGCTTCTCTTCTGGAACAGATCCACGTCCACCAAATTGTTAAGAACTGAATCAGATACACAGATACAAATTGCGTCAAATGATAAGAATTAATTATTGTAATGATTGCACATCATTAATTTGTCGAGGGGCTAACGAGAAAGAACAGTGGATTCAATCTGGAAGTTAAAAGTCTGGCATTCACTCCCTCCGTCTCAATCCACATCGCATCACACTTTGAAACAGGGAATATGTTCGCAAATACTCATTTCCCACTAAAAGTAAAATAATATATTACCGCTAGAGCGATGGCTAAGTTTTATTCCAATCTCGTTAGCTGTGTGAGTAAAACGCTTTCAGCATCACGATTTTAGAATTGTATTTAGGTTAATCACGGATAGTTTGAGTTAATTGTGAACATCGCAATTTTCGTGATGTAGCATGGTGCTTTCAGGGAATACTTTTCTTCTGGAAAGTTAGTTACCTTTGGAAGAGGACGTTAATGATAGGTGTATCAGAATACTCATTTTATCACCGATTGTTGCATCCACAGGTGCTTGTTAGTAGTTCCATTTTCTCAACATCATAAAGTCACTCAGTTACTCGCGTAGTAAATAACGTTTACTTATTTTCCTTTTGTACCTTCATTGAACGAAAGGAACTATATACTTACCTGAAATAGAGAACGAAGAAATCGGTAGTTTTATGCTTATCGTCGAATAGTGAACAAACAGCAGGCAGAAGAATGCATTTCAGTTAAATGTCATGTACACTTAAAACAAGAAAATTAGTATATCACCTTCCTTCCCGTCTCTTCCTCTCTCTCTGTCTCTCTCTTCTCCCCTCTCTCAATTACCTTAGCTAACTAGCTCTTAATTTTGCTGCCAGTTTGTGTATGACCCACGAGGTGACCACGTCTTGCGTAGGTTGATGTGTGCACAAGATTGCGTTGCTTCCACTCTTGTTCGGTTTAAAATTAGAAATAACAAATCGCTAAATCCATGAGTGCATTTTAACTTAATCCCCACCAATCCGTGCTGGTACACGTATGATTGTTGGGATTAAATTTATATTAAGCAACGAATCAAAATTTTTTGATTTTTAGCGCTTCAGAAAACGTACTGTTTCGAAAGCTGATTCGTGTTTCATACTGTTCCTTCAGGGTGCACCTGCTACTATACAACAACAGAAGGGCTATAAAACTCTATAGTTAGAGTAGTTTCCTTTCGAATTTTACATCGCTTTTGGAGAAAAACTGTCGTGGAACTCGAATGACATTGTCGAGGGGAGAATAAACAGATGTTGTGTGTCAGTGGAACTTAGCATACTTTTAGCTGAAACGGCAACGGGAAGGAACGGAAATAAGTGGTTTCATTCGTATGAACCAGGGCAAAATCTTGAAATGTGTCATCACAGCTGATTGTGGATGAAAAACGCCTTTGATCTAATTCCGGTGGTGCAGTAAGATTACTACTGTGTTGTACGAATTGCATGGTCTCGAGGCAATACAAAATAAATAATATTTTTTCGGGGCTCCCGGCACTTGACAGTGACCTAGGAGCATACGTCCGAAAGATATTGGATGTTTAACTATTTGACGCGGCTGTAAGCTCGAGAAAATGTTATTGCTAGACATCGAATTTTAGGTAAAATACTTTGTTCCTCAATAAAAGTTGCACATACAGGAACACTGCAATGTGTGCAAACAAAGATATAAGTAAAATATTAACCTTTTATCTGCGATACCACTCAGAGAATAGTGATGCCACTGTTCATCCCGAGTTAACTTGGACCACACACATACGAATGCAAAAATATAGTTTCTAAACCCTTAATGTAGGTTGACTTTGCTAAGTAGATCTCGTACGTAAATTCTTCCCCAAAGTGGTTCTCATTTCTTTTCGGTTTATGGTACGTGCTGAACAGAGGTTGCATTTAAGTCAGCATGCTGCAGGACAAATTTAAAAAATAAATCAAACTTGAACAAACGTTTGTCACTAAAGTAGATGCAACAAAGACGAATTTCATCTTGACCTGTGTCGAGCCATTGTTGCAGCAAACTTACCATTCAATGTAGTTGAAAGTAGCCAGTTCAAAAGTTTTCTAGAGAAATACTGTCACGGCAGCATTCCATCAAGGTCCACACTGAGAAAGAACTATTTAGGTACTTTATATGAAAATAAATTGAGCAGGATAAGGGAAGATACAGGCGATTCATACATGTGGATATCTCTCCGTGAGACAACTGCCATACAAGGTCGGTATGTGGCTAATTTGATTGTTGGAAAGTTAGATCCAGACACTCGCTCTGTACCTCATCTGATCTGCATCAAGGAGCTGAAAAAGTCTAACAGAAAACAGTTGCTTACTTTGTTAGTAAAGCCCTCAGATTACTTTTTCCCAGCAGTCTAGATGAAAATGAAGCAGCCGCATACATGACTGCTGCTGTTAAATTGTCGAAAGTATTTTACCCAGCCCTGCTCCATATCACATGTCTTGCCCATGCCATGAATCGTGTAGCAGAGATGATACGCCTCTAATTTCCACACCAAAATAAGCTAGTTTCAACCATCAAAAAGGTTTTCATTAAAACACCAACAAGAATACAGTTATTTCCAGAGGAACTTCCCAACGTACCACTTCCACCAGCACCCATACTTACTCGCTGGCGAAGGTGACTAGAGACCGTGGAATATTACAGCGAGCATTTGGAAGGCGTTTGGGACATTGTTCTTAAATTGCGGGAGGAGGCAGTCAGCATTACTTCAGCTAAAACTCTTCTAAAGAACCCAACAAGTTCCAACGAGATAAAATCTCATTATGAGTGTTTGGTCCCTATTATTAAAGCTCTAGAGTGTTCAGGGAAACCAGCCTACACGCAACTGAGATTGGTAGAAGAGGTCACAGAAAAAATCAACTTGGTACCTGGTTGTATTGGTATGAAAGTTAGTGAGAAACTAAAGACAGTGCTACAAAAAACCCAGGACTGACCACCCTCTGCACAGAGGTTGACATCTTATCAGGTAAATCAACAAAACATGAGAGTGCGGCCCCATTGCGCCTATTACCGTCATTTAAATATGCTCCGGAGACATCTCATGACGTGGCACACTTGTTTTAGGCATATAAGGTGCTATTAAAAGACAAGAGATGCAGTTTCTCAACGGAAAATCTGCAGAACGTGTTAGTTATTTACTGTGACTGTAATTATGGAAATGAACAATATTATAATGTGGATTTTTGTTCATCTATTTATCTTGCTTGACAATGAAATTTCAGATCCCGGTCGCCTATTTTCTGATTTTTGTAACCTGTTTTTGTAAGTGACAGAACCTATTTTAGGTACCTAATTTAAGATTTTTAGAACTTAAAAGTCCGAGGTGTAACTTATTGCTACGGTCTTGTTTGGGGCGATTAACCTCTATTATTTGTAAACAAATTCTGACAGTCTGTAAATCTTTTCCTGACACAATTTCATCACATCATAATCATTGACATGAAGGAATAAACTTATTAGTTGTTCCACCTCAGAATTGCTGACACCATCTTATAAATCGGTGCTCTTTTTTTTTTTCTCTGGCATTGCAAAGCAATTTTTGTGTTTCTGTTGTCATCTACACGCTGAACAAGATCCATTCACATTTTTCGTGTTTTTTAGTACACATGTTCCTGTCAGTAACTCTACATGTAATTCCTGTCCAATATCAATATTTTTCTTATTATCTAGGAGCGACTATCCATCTACGTAGAGGAGAAACCTTTTTCCAGACGATTCACTTTGTCTTACTTGGTCTGAAGTTAACTTTCGCTACAGTACAACATTAACGGAAGAGCTGTAGCATCGAATAGTTTGAGCAGGGTTTCCTTTCTAATTTGACATCTTAATGTTTGTGGCATTGTCCCACAGAAGTGCCTAGGTCTTTGGAGTTTCACACCAACATGGTCTGATTGTGTTCACTTAAGTTGAGAGCCCGAGACATTTAAATTCACTTATTCGTTCAATTAATTGTCCCTTCACTACAATTTTTGCTCTTATTGATTCTAATCCTCTAAATGTCATAACGTTTGTTTTAATTGCATAAATTGAGCAGGATAAGGGAAGATATAAGCGAAATTGGTATACTACTTGTCACAGAAATCTAGCTCAATTTGTATTTTGGCATCTGTATTTCATTTTCATCACTGCCTCTTATGACGGGGTCATCCGCAAATAGTAAAGTTGTAAAATTTATTCCATTAATAATAAAATACCGTGTTCTGTTTTGAGGTAATTATCTAATGACCACATCAAGATTAGTATTAAAAAGTGTGAGTGACAGTGAACACACGTGTCTTAGTCCCTCGTTAACGTTTGCAGAGAATGGTTCACGTCTGAGAGGACTAATCTTTATACTATTGATGCTGAGATGAAGTGCGACGGGTTTCCCGTATTTCCTGTGCATTCCATAATTAGTTGACAATTATGATACAATCAGGTAAATATGGGTAGTCACAGATATATAATATTTGATTACGGTGATAAGTTTTCGTATTGACACTGCTGCGAACGGCATCCGAAGATAACGAATATACAGCAGGTAGTATTCTTCCAGTTAACGAACGGAATAGCGACGCAGCGAGACACTGCGGACAAATATTGAGGTTAAGGGTCTCACTCATTGTTCTTACGAACACAGACGTGTGCACGACACTCAACAGACGACTTAGTAATTTTAAATTAACCTACGCTGCGTTTTGGCATGTAAGCGGCAGTTCTGCATGTGTGACATGTTTAGTGACATATTTACTACGAATGACAGGAATTTGCGACGTAAAGCCGCATTTCAGTTTAGCTCATGTGGGGAGTTGACTGCGTGACTACTTATACAGCTGTGTGATTCCCAACAGCAGTATAGTTTCCATCTGAGATATTCCCAGGTGAACTTTTACAGATGATAAATTGTAGGTTATATCGCCTCATTATGACACTCACGTCTGGTATGGTACCCGAATTTTTTGCTGATTTCGTGTGAATTTTGTTTTGATGTGAAGTCAAAATTCGGTTATAATAGAACCGGTATGTATACTTGACAGAGTAAATGTCTTGTAGCAGAACACAGCGGCAATACCCCAAAACGATGTTGAAATCTGCTGCTGTGTAGCTGTTTATGTAGAAAGACAAGAAGAGAGTGAAGGTTGAAGTCTGAATACCACGCAAGCGCTTCATCCGTAGATAACGGTCTCTTGTGTTACGGCTGTTGTCATAACTGCTGCATGAGAAACGGTTCTAGTGCCCTGTGTGTGCTTTGAAGATGTTCTCCAAAATTTGATAGAATATCAATTGACTTTTTTATTCTTAAAAATCATTTCTTAAGGTACATATGGTGTGCTGTGGGGCGATCGTTATGGCTGAAAACGAACACCCTTCGTACGTCGCGATGGCAGTCTAGATACTTTTATTGTTCCAAGATGACCAATTTCAATAGGCTTATGGTGCCATCATCTGATCTTATCGAACTTATTACAAAATTGCCATGTATGCATTTACCACCTGTGTGCATTTTATCAGCTGTACATGTGTACTTGCGGATTGTCTTTTATGTTTTGAGGTCATGTAATGTAACATAACAATTTTATAACATGTTCCAGAAGATCGGATGATCGCGGCATAGGAATGTTGGAACCGGTCAGCTTGGAACAATAAAAGTGTAAACACTGCATCGTGGCGTTCGAAGATTGTTCATTTTCAGTAATAATCATTGCACATAAAAAGTTTGTGAATTAATAATAATTCAACAACAAAAATTTTCTGCTAAGAACATTCCGCAAATGAACGGTGATACACTTTTCAATAAACGTGATCGGCGAGAGACAAAATATTGACTGGATATTTACTGTTATCTTTCTAGTAAGATTAATTTCGATATTTTATACGTCTAAATATCCCTAGTGTGTTTTTATTTGTGAAGAACTCTGTAACCAAGCGTCCTTTACATTGGCATCCAATAGAATAAAAACAAAATGAAACGAGTACTGTGGCTATTAAAATCCAAATTAAGCATAAATACTAAACTGTTGAATATATTTCGACTGAGGGGCTTCGTAAAAGATTTCTTACACACTGCTGTAACTGTGCAAAATCCGTTATTCTGTGTGTAGGGAAAGCACAAATAAACTTATCTTTGAAAAATAATGGATTGTACAACAACCGTATATCGCTTATTAAAGCTACCAGTGGTAACCAAACAACAGTGCACTGTCAGCAAAAGACATTGACTATAAGACGTCATTCCGATATCAGGAGTTATACATTAAGTGCATCAAGATTATTGGAGGCGGGAAGGCACCCCATTTATACATTAGGCAACGTGTTAACAGGGCGAAGGACAAGAAACAAGAACAGACTGACAGTTAAAAAAAAAAAAAAAAAAGAATGACATACAACTATTGTGCCAAACAACGAGTTTTCAAACATATTTAAAAACTGTAAAATAAATAAACGCCGCCTTAAAATGAATTTATGTATAATTATTAGACGTAACGTGAATCAGGCTTTACTGCATCTTCCGGTTAACAAACTCGTATTTAGATGTCTGACTGTGAGACGGAATATTGTTAGTAATGCGACTATGTATCCGCATCGCCACTGCAAAAGTCGAGACAGATTTTTTCCATGTAACTATATCGTTACTCATCCTCGAAAATTCTTGGTACAGAGATCTGTCACAGAAGTATGCCAGTCCAGATTTTTTTTTTAAACCATTAAACTTCTTCTACAAGCGTGAGCGATGCTGAGACTACAACGGAATTTGGCATTCGAAGATAGGTTGAAGCCTCCGAAACGGTTTGTGTTTCGTGTAGACTCAGATTTTTAAAGTAAACATGTGCACTTTTGAGATAGGCCACTAACTGTCAGTAAAGAATATTCGATTTCTTTTCATTGACAAACAGATTACGCCTCGCAGTAACTACGTAAGTTCACAGCAAATATTCAAAGCAAAGCGATGACTACCAGTTTCGATTCACACACCGCAACGGCACATAAGATTTCCCCTCCTTTAAATTTCTTTCTCTAGTTCAGTTTCTACTGAATTCTACTGAATTTTTAGTAATGTCCATTTCACAAACTAGTCGTAGCGTTGCTTCGTGATCGACAGGTATGTTGACGATAAAAGCAACAAGCACCAACAACACAAGTGATAAATCGCTGGCGGGATCACTAGCAATCGTTCGCTGACTTAGATCCCGCATCAAACAAGCGAGTTCCCAAGCAATTACGAACGCCACTGTGCCGTGAAATTATGCTTATTCACCAATTATTGTATAATTTGTTAATTCTGTTGTTTAATTACAGGTATTTACGCAGTGGTTCAAATAGTTCAAATGGCTCTGAGCACTATGGGACTTAACATCTGAGGTCATTAGTCCCCTAGAACTTAGAACTACTTAAACCTAACTAACCTAAGGACATCACACACATCCATGCCCGAGGCAGGATTCGAACCTGCGACCGTAGCAGTCGCACGCTTCCGGACTGAGCGCCTAGAACCGCATGGATTTACGCAGTGGCTGTGGCATACTCGGTGTGTTTATAGAAATGTTATCAATAACAGCACTCCTCGTGTCTATAGCTATTCTAAGTTAAATGAGCCTGAGTTAGATTATGACTGAAAAGTCCCACAGACACATTGC
Source organism: Schistocerca cancellata (assembly GCF_023864275.1). Lineage (NCBI taxonomy): Eukaryota > Metazoa > Arthropoda > Insecta > Orthoptera > Acrididae > Schistocerca > Schistocerca cancellata. Next base: position 152,466,204 of record NC_064635.1, read on the forward strand.
CTGTTCTTTCAGGTGAAAATTAAACGTTACCATTTTTCAGTTCAAAAATAGGCCTATTCATGGTTATGCTGTAATTTTAAAGCACTTGAAATAATTTTTCCTACAGTCTGGAACCGCGCGACCGCTACGGTCGCTGGTTCGAATCCTGACTCGGGCATGGATGTGTGTGATGTCCTTAGGTTAGTTAGGTTTAAGTAGTTCTAAGTTCTAGGTGACTGATGACCACTGCAGTCAAGTCCCATAGTGCTCAGAGCCATTTGAACCATTTTTTAAAATAATTTTTCTGTTTACAGGTAGATATCCTGTTCCGCTATTGACTATTGTGAATTATTACAAAACTGCCACGTTTTGGACAGAGTAAGTTAGCTCCACATTGTTAACGAAGTTCCCCTACACTTTGTTGATATATTCTCGCAGCAAGCGTTGTAGGTTGCTCAACGAACCAGATGTATAAAAAGGATACTCCCACATTCTGACAGCTGTTCGTTTGAAACTGAAGTTAGTGATGATCTAGCCCACTTAGTTCTGTTTATGCGTTTCCCTTTTTCGTGCATTTGGCACTAGATTTATCTTCCAAGCTGTGGCGCTTCCCTGTCAAAATTCCGGCATGCTTTAATGTTTGACCCCTTCAAATACACCAATACGCCCCATTGTCTCCCTTCGAACGTCACAGAGTTAGATTTTCCAGCCTCTACCTTTGACCACTGAAGAGATCAGACTGTCCCAAGCGGCGTGTCGCGACAGATTACTTTGTGGCACAGAACAATGGACTGCGACGCGAAATTTTGTTCTGTCTAGTGCTTAAAACTTTGTTAATCTATAAAACATTGCATTATAACCAGCAGTTCTGCATATATGCTTAGTGGGTCGCAATGGTAGAAGCCAGACTTCGGCAAGGAACAACATCACTGCGCATGTGACGCGTTTCTGAACTTATTCGTCATCAGATATCCAGAAGCTATTGCTGCACATAGATATATGTTTCGTGCATAACTGGACGCGTAGACCTGGCCTACGAATATTTGTTTCATGTGTATCCCGACGTGCAGCAATAACTCCTGGATATCTGATAATGGATAAATTCCTAAACGCATCATATGAGCAATAAAGTCATTCCTTGTCTGATGTCTGACTTTTACCGTTGCGACCTCTAACCTACCCATCTAATTGCAAAAACCATGGTATGTATGTACATTCGAAAGCTCTTCTTAAACTACTTTATTGAATTAAACCAAATTTAGTATACATTTCACTAATTACGTGGAAGAAATCGCTGTTCGGCTGAGAACCCCCTACCTCCCATAGCGTTGGGGTGGGCGTGAAAAGAAGAGACATGAAGCATAACTCAAGAACTCCTGGAGCATATTCAGATAACTTTGCGTTATGCGTGACTCATTGTTTGTATAACTATTTGTATAAAATATTACGTGGGTCATATTATTTGCAGAAATCAGACTGTAATAGTAAGAGTCGACGGGCATTGAAAGGGAGGCAGCGATTGAGAAGAAAGTGAGCACATTTGCTAATGACATCCTGTCAGCGACAGCAAAGAACTTGGAAGAGCGGTTGAAGGCAAGGGACAATGTCTTGAAAGGAATGTACTCGAATTAAATCAAGTGATACTGATGGAATTAGGTAAGGAAACGCTACACGTAACGTCGAAGAATAATAAACACTACCAGTCACAATAGAAGGTGATTTCATTTAACAAACGATCGGTTACGGACTTCTGCCCATCTTCAGCTGAGACATTAAGGTATTGCCAATTTTGTGTCGGGAGAAGCGTGGGGGGTAAAAATCGTAGAGGGAGACCAAGAGATGAAAACAGTAAGCAGACTCAAAATTATGAAAGTTGCAGTAGTTATTCGGAGGTGAACAGGCTTGCACAGAGTAGAATAGCGTGAAGATACCGATTGAAGACCACAACAGTAACGATATTATTCCCCCCCCCCCCCCTTAATCCTAGAGTGAGGGTTGGGATAAGAAGCCGTGAAACGTAAAAATATTAACGACTGAAACTACTGTCGAATCAATAGCTTTCGGAGTTTCTGGACTCTGTGGTTATAGTCCCTATGACGTTTCACACCGAAGGACGGGTAAAAGACGGCGATATAAAGACAGTGAAATACGCCTGTACCGTCTGTAACAATTTTTAACAAACCTGGCACAGGTACGTATCGTTTGCTATGTGGGAATAAAGTACCGTGAGCGTAAGAAACCCTTAGCACCCTCCTTTTTTTATACCGCAGAAGTAAGATAAAAAAATGGTTCAAATGGCTCTGAGCACTATGGGACTTAACATCTACGGTCATCAGTCCCCTAGAACTTAGAACTACTTAAACCTAACTAATCTAAGGACATCACACAACACCCAGTCATCACGAGGCAGAGAAAATCCCTTACCCCGCCGGGAATCGAACCTCGGAAAGTAAGATACCCCACTACATCTTGGGATGGGGGAGAGGAGGGATGAGGAGGGTCACATGGTAAAAATATTCAAAATCGACCGGTTGGTATATTTTTATTGTATTATCTTTGAATACTTTAACGGCATGAAGCAAAATCTATCGCTTATTTGTGCTGCTGAGTGCTTCAACCATGTTGCGAGGCGAGAACACCGCAGCGAGCCAATAATTTGTTCACTGTGTTTCGTGGCCAAAGATTATACCACACGGCTGAATATCAAAGATACATTTAACGCCCCATCTCGAGTCGCATGGCGTAAAACAGTGAGGAATCAGACAACTGCCTGCGACAATCCTGTTTCTCGAAACAACAATCTGATACTGTTGTCAATATGCGTCGGAAGGAACGGTAATCTGTCTGCCACATTCAACGGAAAGTATTGAGAAAAAATGAAACAGATTATCAACGGCACCATTGAATACAGGCTATGCGGGAAGAAGTCACAACAATAGGGGCTGGTGAGTCCGAGGATCACCGTGAACTTTGTTTACAAGTAAATTATTATTATGTCTACTATTCCTTTTTAAGAGAGCTTTTGAACTTCAGTAGTCATACTTTTTTTCTTCCCAAACTCTCTTCACACGCTCGCCGTAATTTTCTTCAAGTGGCTATCTTTATGGTGTTTCTGAACTTTTTTCGTTTGCTTATGTTATCTTATGCGATGCACACTTGCTTAATATCCTCTTTTGTTTCAATAAAAGATTTTGTGTTGCTTTTACTCGTATTTTCAACCTCAACGATTTGCCTTGTGAGCCGTTATTATTGATCAGATTCTCTAAGAGCGTCCGCTGTTGCTTGTCTGTTCGTAAACCTCTCCCGACGACCTCTGTATCCGATTCCCATCACCAAAAATTGGCCTGCATATTTTACCAAAAATTTTCCATTCCTGGTTTACGGTCTCTGTTATTTCTGACTGGCCATGAATCACCGTAGAGTACCTCCGGAGAAGTATCGTGTTACGAGGAAATTGTGTATGTGTGTGTGTGTGTGTGTGTGTGTGTGTGCAGTTAAAATGACATGCGCAATCGGGTGAAGCCGCAGGCAGTAAATTAGTAATTGATAGTCAATTTCGATACTGTCCAAGAATAATTGCCTATCGAAGGCGCTGAGTGCAAACGATACATATCGAACGTGAGATCGTAAATCGATCATGCGACTCTGGTGGCGGGCGCTGTGATCAATTGTTTGTGATCGTCAGTTTTATCTGTTTACCGTCGTTCCCTTAGTTGCTCTAAATTACATAGCTTCGCGAATTATTTGTGAGTTTCTAGGGAATCCCAAACGATTTAAGTCGTTAGTGAGTGGGATGTCTGGTGTTCTTGATGTTTCTTCGGTGGATTCTCTCACATGGAAAAATCTAATTCCAAGTTTATCCAGCGTAGAAAATTGTTCGACTTTTTGTCGCAAATATGGACTACTACCGGACTGTGTAGCTGTGGGAAGTGTGTAAAATTTCGTAAGAACAGTTTCGATGCTGAAATACCGTTTACAGTTTCATTGCGGATGGTGCGGAAAACGAACGAGTATCAGTAAGAACACATGGTTCGACTCTCCCAAATTATCCATCCAGACCACCGTAATGGACTTTCGCATGATAAAAACACCGACGACTAGTGAGGTAAGTCGTCTCCTTTGCAATTACAAGTATTTTTGTAACGCTCTTCTTTTGTCGTTGCTGTAGCGAGCACCGTAAACATACTCATAACGCACGCCATCAGAGTCTCATGATCGATCACGATTGCACGTTCGATATGTATCGTTTGAAACCCCCGACTTAAATAGGCAGTCATTCTTAAAAATTATCAGTCGGCGCTCGCAACGGCGAGCGGCTTTCAATTCTAGTTGCCGGCAATTGGACCGATGGTAAGGATCATCCGAAACAACGGTTCTTTACTGTAACCACTTATTCGTAAAACAGAGGAATTGTTATCTTGAATAAGGTTTTCCTTCCGATCTTCCCAATTTTTTTTTCATTCTCTCACTCGGTTGCTTTTGTTTCTCGGTGAAGGTTGTTCTACGTGTCTCACCTTTTTCTAAAAAGCCTTCGGTTTTACTTTTGTTCTGAATGGTTCCATATTTTGATTGTCTTCTTCAGTTAAGTTCCTCTCCTACGTCTTTTAGAGTATTTTTCATTCATCAATGTTTGCTCTTTTTGTTATTGGAAGATTCTCCTAGTTATTTTCTTGTGCTCCATTCTTTTCACATCTCCAAAGAAACTGACCCACTTTCTCCGGATTTTGTCTGAGATTTTCGGAACTTTTGTAGCGTTTTTTGTTGTTGCTTTTTTCGTCTGTGGTGAGTTCCAGAATTTTTCGAAAGAGTAACGTCTCTCTTTCTCAATTCCTTTCATACGTGGTAATGCAAACTGCTGCATAGAGATATAGTGTTTCTCTTTTTTCCATTGTGTGTCAATGGAGCTGATGAGAACGGCCTGTGAAGGGTAATTTTAGCTTCATGGACGTTGATTATTATGCATAGACTCTTTTAGTGTTTAGATGAGATAAAATTTTGCTGTACGTTAGTTTCAGATTTTGTATGGAAGTAATGAAATATATATTTTTTATGTTATAATGAATTACGCGTGATATTAAAGCGACCCTGGACAGTAGAAGCGTGGCGCAATTTGCGGGGCTTATTACGTCATCGCTTCGCCATGCTCCCAGCTGGCGGTCTCGGCTTAGCGACGCTTGGCGTCGTCCGCTATATGGACCGACGCCCGGCGTCGGCGAATGGCGGCAGCGGACGCCGCGTCGGCCGCCATGGCTAACGCGCGACCGCCGTGCTAAAATGGCGTCGCGGCGCTGGGCGTCGGCTGACCCTAAGGCAATTACAAACGATTTATCTTACTACCTGAGGCTTGCGCGGGCGAGAGAAAGCCTGTTCACACCGCACCGCGTACGCAAGTCCATTATTAGCATCCGCGGGTATTAAAATTTTGTATACAACTTTAATGCGTTCGGTAAGCTGAAATTGTGATGTCAGGCTTGCTGTTGGTCTGAATTTTCGTCTGCTGAAGTCAGAAATCACAATCCAAATTTGTAGACTGAGAACGTAGAGGCCTGTCATGACCGCGTTCTTCTTTATCATTCGTACATTCCAATGTAACTTTATGCTGGAGAAAATATCAACAGTTCAACATTTGTAAATGTCACATATTTTTATACCCACCGCCACCTCTAGTTGCAGTTGTATATTTTACCGCAAAAGTACTTTTATGTAAATATTGAGTCACTTATATACCGATTTATTTGAAATTACTCCAGTCGTTCCTGAGTCATGAACGGTACCCACAGCCACAGTGCTACATGTGTCTTACTATCAGAATAATTTTTTCCATGTAGCAAGTGATACGTGGGCAAGGTTCAGCAGAAATTTATTACAATACTGACAGGATACGCGGAGGCAAAGATGTGCACTTTACACTTGTATGTTTTTCCCGTCTGCTTTTCTGGTTACATGAAAATGGAAATTGTATACAACTTTACACGATACCATAAGTCCAGGATTGCTTGTGTGCTATATTAAAGTTACATTTAGAAAAATGTTACAAGTGAAGAAAATGGATCTCCTTCCCAAGTCTGGGGTAAATATCCTATTGTGAAGCGCAAAATTCCACACAAAATAAAATTGTTATAATTATAATAGACTAAACTAGAGTTACAGTATCTGTAAGGCACTGCCGTTATTAACTTGTATACAGTTTTACTATATCAAAGCATCATCATCATTACAGTCATCACCATAATTGTGTCTACCATCGTGATCGTCTTAAATATCAAAAGATGACACTAATATATCGCCAATTTAAATGCGAAACGATTTAACACAAGGAAACACGCTGTATTATTATTGTTTGAACTTATCCTGCCACACTTTTCTCTAGTTTTCCCGGTATAGTCTGTATTCCTTATTTCGTCTTCATCACAGATTCGGTGGGGCGGAAAATTATATTACTGTAGCAAAGTTTTGAAGTGGCCGCAAAAAATTTCTATCGTCCTTATTGAACGCCATTATCCTCCCCATACTGATTTTCTGAAACTTAAATTGTGACGAGCGATGAATGAGAGAATACAAGCTTCCCCTGCCACTCGGGTTTCCTTATTAAACGGGTAATTTACAGCTTTACTTTCGGCCTACTGGTATGCCAAATGTCGGACGTGTTTAAACTTAAGGCCATAAAACGTAGTATCCAGATTCATATAGTGCTCCGCCAATTACGTTTTCTCTGTCTCAGAATATACTCTCTTGAAACGCCCCAGTATTTCCACTCCATAGCCTGCTTTGTCTTTTACGTAATGTCTACTCATTACATCCAAACCTTCTAACTCCATTTCTAATGGAAAATCTATTTTCTATTAGCTTCTTAGCCTGTTTTTGAAGACAACGGAGTGAACGAAGTTTTCTCTCGGAGTTTCTATAATGTGCAGGTGAACTAGTCTTATTAATACTGAATCAGGTGGTGTGATATAGTGAACTGTAAATGATGGTCTATTAAATACGTTAAATAAACATAGGCGTTCGATAATAAAACAAAAGAAAGAAAAGACAATCGCTCTGAAGGAAACGTGGTGCGGATTTCTGAACTTCTGGTATTATCTGCCAAATATGACAACTTGTTAAACTAACAACTAAGTTTAAAGCTTGAGTTGGTTTATGTACTTGCAAACGAAGTATAGGAAATTATTTGGAATTTTGTTACAGCAGACAGATAGCCATAAAGTACATGGCAAATATTTATATCTAAAGTTCCAGAAAACTGGTTCTCTTCGTATCTCGAAAGCTTTAAGGCTCAAACCACCAACACAACACACTTCACTTTTACACCATAAAAACTCTCAACTGAAGATGCAGGGTTGCCACACTATACCCACAAGTAAGAAAAAACACCTTTTCCCCCGCCTACCCTATGCCACTGTCTTTACAACACCCTCCGCTTTACCTTCTCTCATCAACGCACCCAGGGTGAAACGTAACCATTGAGCCTAGCAACTTATAGAACTAATTCTAATATCTGTCACTATCGAATCTTTTACATGTCACAGCTTCTCAACCTATCGCCACACCTAAGGGTAGTAGGAGTGTATGAACCATACATATTTTTACACATATAATGAACCATGCATATACAGAACTTGGTTGAAATTGCTTCAGACGTTCATGAGTTAAGCTTCTGCTCTTTTCATCTCTACCTCAACCCCCTCCCCAATGGGAGGTAGGGGATTCTAATCCGCATAACATTTATTTCCATAGGGCAAGCGATATGCGTACCAAGTCTTGTATAAATCGATGCTGTGGTTTAGAAGGAGATGTGGAACATACATACATGCATACCTGCAAACATCGACTTTTATAAATATACAGATCTGTCATATTGTTCATTAACTCCGTAAGTTACAAATTTCTTTCGTAAATAGTGAAATGAATTTCACGGAATTTTTCTCAGGATATTTCCTTGTCGTTGGTACATCAAATAAAGCGGTACTACAGGTTGTTGTCATATCTTATTAAATGTTATCTGTGTAGTTATTTTGTGAAATGTGCGTCAATTTACGATAGAGTTAAAGCATATTAACTTGCCACACTTTTTAATGTAATAGGTGTTGCTTTGCGACTTACACTGAAACATTGATCTCATTTCAGACTTTATACCGAAAATTATTAATGTCGCAAGTGATACATTAATCTTTGAGGTTAAATTTCACTTTTTGTCAGTATTTGCTTTTAAACACATGTTTTGGAAAAAAGATTCTGTTTTGTGCAAACATATTTTTTCTTCTTGTCCACCTCTACATGTTTTGGTGTAGTTTCACAATGGTCAATAGTTTCACAATGGTCAATAAGTTCATTTTATTTTCTGTCGAATAACAGGCAAAAATTTTCATGTTAATAATATATTTTTCAGTTTTGAGATTGTGACTGTTGTATTTTTAACATCTTTATCAAAATTTGTATCTTAATACTAAATACTATTTTTAATGTAGCTATTTGTGATCTGCGGTATAGCTTATACTTTTGTGCATTTTGAAATCTGCTATAAAAGCGATACAGTTAAAAGCGTCAGACCATGTATCTCCTAAATATTACATTTTGAACTCTGTTCTCTTATGTTGTATTACGATAGTGATTTCTCTTTATGTAGGTGGGAGTTAGCAAAATATTTTGGCATTCGTCGAAGAACGTTGCTTATCGAAATTTCGTGAGAACGTCACGATATGTCCCATTGTTTTGATGATTACCACCTCAACCCTCGAATCACATCCACGACACTCTCTCCCCTAGTGTACTACAAAGCAGAATGAGCTCCCTTTCTTTGAACTTTTCCGATGTCCTCTGTTAATTCTATCTGATAAGGATTCAATGCCGCACAGCAGTATTCGAGACGTGAACGGACAAGCGTTGTGTAGCAAGCCTCTGGAGTAGATTTATTGCATCTTCTAAAAGTTCCGCCAGTAAAAGGCAGTCTTTGGTTTGCCTTATCCACAATTATGGATCCAATTAACTTTTGACTGTGGGAAAAACCAAGAAAATCAATATTTCAGCACTTAAGTCTTGCAGATGGAAGCTAGGCTCATATCATCTCCAGGATATTGCGTATTGAAGAAAATATAGCGGTATTTCGTCACGAATAGATTATAATAATGATTTAAAAATAATAATCGCTATTATCGATGGCTTGTAATTCAAAAATTAACAAAATTTGTAATGCTACACTGTAGTCTTAAACGCAAAGTAGTTATTGTGGATATCTGTAAATTCAGATGGCAGTATCCACATCGCGGCAAGCTTTTATCCGCATTACTGCGCATATACCCGAGAATATATATCGACGGATACTATCACATGTGTCGACCTGTACTTTTGAATTTTTCAGCTTTTGTATTTTTTGTTCATTTTCCCATTCTACATAATATGCATTAAGTTCACACAAGAACATTAATGTTACGAAAAGACTTGAATTTCACATGGGATACAAAACTCAGAAATAATTGCAATGCAAATATTGTTAATATTTTAAGGCATTCTTTCTGAGATGCAACTTCAGTTACGTTTATGTCATCAATATTTTGCAATTTTAGTTTTAACCAGACGTGTTCCACTTAATAAATAGCAAAATATTGGTTATAAGAGGAAATATGGAACATACTCGCGTATGCAGAGGTAACTTGCAATCCTTGTTTCGAACTCCAATATGAGCAGACACTTCTTTGCATCGTTATCTTTTGATACCTTACAGATGAATGGAAAGCTTAGTGACCCAATGAAAGTGGTAAACGCAGTATCGGGAAAAGTAAAACTAGAGGGGACGCATGTCTGCTTATATCAGATTTGTGTGCGTGTGTTCATACTTTCTCCCGTGTGACACCGCTATTCATCAGAGAGATGCGTAATGTTGTACATTGACAGGAGTTCCAGAATAAGACGATGTGTGGTATTTTGATGAGCAAATAAAACAATTTAATCATTTTGCTTATACATAGACTAGTTCCATATCTGACAAGTAATCACACTGTTGTAGCGATAAAACATCCATTTTTTGCACTGTTACCTTTAGTCATTCGTAATTCTGCGAATCATAATCCTGCATTTAGTGACACGGCTGTGGTGTCTGTGGTTCTTGCTACCTGTATGTTTCGTGATGCATACCACTCTAACTGACCAAAAGTAAAAATCGAGCAGTCGGTTGCAAGTAAATGCGTGTTTACTAATAGTTACAGTCAACTAAGGACAATGGATACAGCTTTTAACAAATATTTGGCTGTCTTACCCAAGATGCAAAAAAAAATTGATTTCTAGTATATTACGTACAAACTTTACTCTGTCATTTAGTGTAGTATCATTTTTTAACCAGTTCTGAAAGGAGAGATAGTTTATGAGAAGGACAGTATCCACATTGCGATGCTGAATAATTATTTACAATCTGTCTCTCATTCATTTGGTAATACCACTTTGTCAGGCAAAAGAAAACGGTGATTGAGACATATTTATGTGAAGTGATGTATCTAACAACGGTCCATCTTTCATCGAATCAACAGTTAATACGTTCATTCTCCTTCGCTACATACATTTCGTTGGTTGAATATTTACAAGCAAAATGTATACAAGTCCACATTTAAAATGGAAAATTAGCAGTAGTCTTTGAAAATTCTGTATTTATATTAGGAAAAGAATGATTTCGTTGAGCTCAGAAGAAATAAAAAACACAAAAATTCTTCCCTCGTCTCAATACCAATTTAAGTTTGAAAACATTCGACAAATTTGTGGCAGGTATACTCATCATTAGATCTATAAACTTTACATAAGATTATGCATAGTTTACAACACTAAATATCTTGAACTTACCAGCAATTGTGGATAAAATAATACAATAATCATTTTAATTAGCAGCGCTTAGAGTGAGGGTGCTCCTAATCAGGCAAATTTTGCATTAATTTACCAAGTTTTATTTTATTGCATTTTGAGCATGTTAACTGGCTGTTCACATAATTTTGCCTGTGGGTTTTGGGGAAAGGGAAAAGACACTTACGCTTGTTGTATTCATTCCACTCCATCGTTGGCTGATTGATACAGCAACCAGTTTGCATTGTTATATATTGAAAATAAAAGTCACAGTTGCAAATTTTTTTATTTCAAAATAATGCATTTCGCCGTGGTTAGGCATCATCAGATTATCTAAAATCAAAAAGGTGAGTAATTAAGTAACTAGTCAGGCAAATTTTGCATTAATTTACCAAGTTTTATTTGATTGCATTTTGAGCGTGTTAACTGACTGTTCATATAATTTTGCCTGTGGGTTTTGGGGAAAGGGAAAAGACAGTTACTCTGTAGTATTCATTCCACTCCATCGTTGGCTGATTGATACAGCAACCAGTTTTCATTGTTATATATTGAAAATAAAAGTCACGGTTACAAAGTTTTTTTTATTTAAAAATAATGCATTTCGCCGTGGTTAGGCATCATAAGATTATGTAAACTCAAAAAGGTAACTAATTAAGTAACTATCATATAAACATTATAAGGCATGGTTGTAAGCGGCTTTATGTGTATGTGGCTGACGTAGAGACGCAATGAACTTCATTTGATAGTTTTACGTGAGTGTTTGCGGTTTTTAATTAAATGTTTGGCGCAGCTGTGAAAATTTGTTGGTAAAGTACACCACCCATGAAATAGATACCTTGCCCTCAAGCGGCGGATGTAAAGATGCAAGACAACATATTGTGCAAAATGATAATGGTTTCTTTTCCTTACAGTACCTGGAAATTACGTACAAGAATTTTTTTGAGAAAAACTGCAGCTCCTCTCTCAGTTTGTCATATGATCTTCTGCAACCATCGCGTCATTAATCACACGTGTTGCAGTGCCTTTGGGTTTCGTACAAGAAAAGATACAATTTACGTATTACTATTTCTGCCGATACGAAAAAGATATTTATAAAAACTATTACGTATCGTTAAATGAAATGTTTCTCAAGTAAGGCATCCTTAGATCCACATTCATGGTTTCTTATCATGATACATTTATTTAAACTGACCTGTTTCCCTCCATCAGAAATGATGAAGCCAGACACCGTAAATTTCAAACCTTACATAACTTTGTCGTTGCAAGGGAACGGGGAACGCTTTTCACAATTTTTATCACTATTTACACGTTGCTAGGTAATGATTGCTAGGTAACTTGTAAACAGTAGGTGAGATGTCCATTAGCGTTTCCCACAAATCTACAAATGTCATGAAATGCTACATTCTGTTTCTTACAACTACCACTAATTCTAATCGTTTCTCTCCAATGGTTGTTCATTACTCTGCAGTCTACCATTTAATTTACATTGTCGTTAACCCATCAGGTAGTTGCGCGCTCAAATTGAAGCACACTCGCACGCTAAAAATCTGTAATGCACAGAAATATGTGTGTCCGCAAGTTACCACTTGTTCTAATGCTCATTCCAGTTAAAATCTACCTTTTTCGGAAGCGATAAATTTAAGGTAGGTGAGCAGAAGCTACTTTTATTCCGTTTGAAGAAACAAAAGCAAGAACACGTTTGGCAGCACTGACTCTAGCAGGCTGCTTGAATTTGTGCGCGCAAATACCTGACTGGCTAACTTAAGTTTAATCAGATCGGAAACGGCGTAATTCATCGAATTTTTTTCTTAATAATTATTTCTCAGCGCAACCTACCCTGCAAGTCCCTTAAAAACTTTTTCATTGTGTTTATGACCATCCTGCACCGGATATCAAGTGCAGATGTTTCTGTTGACTGGCATACTGAACAACATTACATCAGCATTTACGTTATTAGCACACTAATAATTATAGCCACTATAAGTCCTATGTTTTAGGTTGCTTAGTACCTCCAAGCATGCTTATTTTTCTTTGACCAGTAGGTCAGGTGTTGAAGTGTGGATACCTAGACGTAAAACGGTTAGTCTATACTCAGGCGTAGACCATTTTAGTGATGCAGTATGTGTGTACAGAAAACATCAGCTTGTGAAGTTTGTGACTTGTTTGTGGGAAGACAGTTCGACATACAGAAAAAACAACCAACTCATTGATATGTGTACGTGTTAAGGTCCAACATAAAAAAATCTGCAGTTATAAGGTGTTCGAAATGATGACCATTGGTATCAATGTAGTGCTGCAATCTTCTTGTCATGGATTGAGTGGTATTCCTTGTCACGTCGGCACTTTTCTAAGCGCATGCGCTGACAATTCTCTATCGCATATCTTCAGGTGTAGTTGGAACGTCTTTATGAAGAATGTCTTTTACATATCCCTACAAGAAAAAAATTTAGAAGCGTCAAGTCTGGCGAACGAGCCGACCTCGACACATCTCCTCCGCGTCCAGTCCAACGACTTGGGAATTGTCTCTGCAACTCATTTCTAGCCATCAGAGCGAAAAATGTGCCGGACTCTTCCTTGTTCCTAAAGGTATTTGTTCCAATAACAGATCTAATGTTTCTTGCAGGAATGTGGTGTTCTTCCTACCATTCAGATTTCCTTCGATGAAATAGGGGCCTATAATTCTGCCCTCCAGAATTCCACACCCTACATTCACCGCTCACGGTTTTTGGTGTGCAACTTGCCGCAGTCAACATGGATTTTCATTTGCCCAATAATGCATGTTATGTAAATTAACACTTTCATGGTTCGTTAATGTAGCTTCGCCAGTAAATAAAATCAAATTAATAACTGTGTCACCCCTCTGAATCTGAAGTTGAGCCCATCGGCAGAATTCATTGCGACGCATACAATCTGTACCAGTTAATTCTTGCTGGAGACTGATATGGTAAGGATGATATTTATGGCGATGCAGTACACGAACAACACTACTCTGGCTCATGTCAGATTCCCTTGCGATCTGGCCCGAACTAACACAATGATGTCGAACCGCAGTGGCAAGAGTACCAATTTCCGTTTCCTCGTTAGTAACTTCCCTTTGCCGGATACGTTTCCGATACGTTAAAGTTCCAGTTGTTCTAAATTAGTCATACACATATTTAAATGGGCGACGGGCAGGGTGAGTATGCTGAAGATACCTTTCAGCGTATTTCTCTAGCTCTCACTGGATTTTGTTGGCATTCTCCTTAAATGAGAAGCATATCGACTTGTTCTTCGAAGGAATACATCATTCGCATTCGCTTGATTCGACGATACTAGTCTTACCGTTCCTATTAGCGTTGTATTGCGAAACCGTCGAATAGTGTTTGCGTGTCAATGGCACTTTAGATGGATACTCCGTATTCGGCGAATATTTACTATTTGCACGATATACGAGAGAGAACTGTCAGAGCATTTGCTTCGATAAGTGCCGATGTGGTAAGGGATACCATTCATTCCATGATAAGAAGACTGCAGCACTGCATTGACACCAATGGACATCACCTTCTGTAAATGGACGTTCAGCCAGGTTTTTGACCTTCGTTGTATCTTTTGTCTCTTTTGTCAGTCCTATCTCATAGGGGTGCCAGATAGATGAGCAGTACTTAATAATCGGTCGAACAAGTGTTTTGTAAGCAACTTATTTCGTTGATTAGTTACATTTCTGTAGAATATATTCTATGAATCACAGTGTAGCGTCTGATTTTCCTAATAATTGATTTATCTGGTAATTTATAAGGCGCTTATTCGCCCTATTCTATTTTTCATCTATCTGGGATCCCTATCAGGTGGGACTGATAGGCGAGATAAAGAAGACCCAACAAAGAGCGGCGCGTTTGGTCATGGGAACGTTTAGCTGGCGAGAGAGCGTTACGGATATGCTAAACAAACTCCTCTGGCAGACGTTACCAGACAGGCGTTGTACATCCCGGAGACATTTACTATTGAAATTTCTGAAGAGCAGTTTGCAGGAGGAATCGGACAACATATTACTCACCCCCCCCCCCCCCTCACATACATCTCGCAAATTGACCACGAAGAGAAAATTCGAGAAATTACACTACAGAGGTTTACCGACAATCATTCTTCCCACGCGAGTAGAACAGTGTTGGGGGGGATCAGGTAGTGGTACCGAAAGTACCCTCCTCCACACATCATTAGGTGGCTTGCAGAGTATGATGTAGATGTGAAGGTCGCTCTGGATAGTTTTCCAGCAGCTTCTCATCAATTATGTAGTTGTACAGCAGTGGCTATCTTTGCCTAAGTGTGCGCAGTATGTTACGTTGATTTACGTTCTGAGCCAACTGCCAGCCCCTGCACCGTTCATCATTTCTCTGCATATATTTCTGCAAGTCGCTGCAGTTGCTACTTCTTGTTACAACAACCCCATCATCTGCGAATGGCCCTGTGGAGCTTCCGAACTTTTTTACTGGATCATTTATATCCGTGGCAGTCGTAACCACAAAACAATAAACAACACTGCGAGAAGTTCTATCTACGGCCCGTCAGCGCACGAAGTTACATTTGCTGCCGAAGGGGAGGCGTAGGTGTTGGCACCCACGCTTGCAGCGACGTTGGATGACGTTTCTGGACACAGGTTCCTATCTTCCATTATTCCTCACGACACGGTCTATAACCCCTCGAAGAATTTCAGTATCGTTTTGTAATACCCTAAAAAACTGAAACTAAACTCCATCCGAACAGGCCATGAAGGCCCAACGATACCGACCGACCGCCGTGTCATCCTCAACCCACAGGCGTCACAGGATGCAGGTATGGAGGGGCATGTGGTCAGCATACCGCTTTCCCACCCGTATCAGTTTACGAGACCGAAGTCGCTACTTCTCAATCAAGTAGCTCCTCAGTTTGCCTCGCAAGGGCTGAGTGCACCCCGCTTGCCAACAGCGCTCGGCAGACCGGATGGTCGCCCATCCAAGTGCTAGCCCAGCCCGACAGCGCTTAACTTCGGTGATCTACCGGGAACCTGTCTTACCACCGCGAGAAGGCTGTTTTGTAGTACCCTGTATATTGTAAACAGTAAAGGCCGTATCACACGTCCTCGAGGTGCTCCTGAAATTAGTTTTTCATCTGTCGATGTTGTTGCGTTAAAGGCGGCATGTTGAATTCTCTCTGAAAGTAGCTCTTGAATGCAGTCGCAAGTCTGATTCAGTACTCGGTAAGCTCGGATTAAGCATTAACCACCAGGTGCCTGTCTGAAGGCTAGGAACACGACGTCAACCTGAGCAGTGATGTTCTATAGCACTGTGGATCCCATGGGGGGAAAGAGCGAAGTAAATTTCGCAAGATCTCCATTTGCGGAATCCACGTTGATTTTCATGGAGATTTGGGTTCTGCGAAATTGTAATCCAAAGATGTTCAAATGGTTCAAATGGCTCTGAGCACTATGGGACTTAACATCTGAAGTCATCAGTCCCCTAGAACTTAGAACTACTTAAACCTAACTAACCTAAGGACATCACACACATCCATGCCCGAGGCAGGATTAGAACCTGCGACAGTAGCGGTCGTGTGGTTCCAGACTGAAGCGCCTAGAACCGCTCGGCCACTCCGGCCGGCAAAGATGTCAGGACGTTACATTTTATAATTCAATGAACACTCTTATTCTAAAGAACTGCCCTGGACTAGCGCGACGCTGCTTGACGTCTTGGCGTACCTTTATTGCACACATGTACCTGGAAAAAAAAAGAACTACGTTACTTTTTTTCCGAGGTGATCGTGATAATATTATGACTGCCCCTCATATGTGCGGAAATGCGTATACCTGAGAGAAGTTGCTAATTTCTTTGTTCTGCCGGCCGGTGTGGCCGTGCGGTTCTAGGCGTTTCAGTTTGGAACCGCGTGACCGCTACGGTCGCAGGTTCGAATCCTGCCTCGGGCATGGATGTGTGTGATGTCCTTAGGTTAGTTAGGTTTAAGTAGTTCTAAGTTCTAGGGGACTTATGACCTCAGATGTTGAGTCCCATAGTGCTGAGAGCCATTTGAACCATTTTTTTCTTTGTTCTTCCTGATGATTTTGGATTACGACGAAAGTAACGTAGTTCCCGGTACCTCACAGATAACGCCAGGCTCTTTAAACTCGTAGGGAAGCACCAGCACTGAATACATAACGTCGTCCGAATTCCTTTTAAGGAGCCAACAAGAAGAAAAGAAGAATATGGAAGAGGAACCCGCGACGCGGAAAGAAAATTGTTTGATCTTTATTTAGTCGCGAATCCCATCGGAGTTGAAAATATTACGCTGGCCTAATGCGGGCGGCATTACTCGAGTCGCTCTCGTTCATAAATTGCGCCGCGGATCCCTTCCCTGCCCTACCCTACGTCCTTATACCCTCATACCCGTATACCCAGGGTAGGTAGAGGGGAGGGGGACTCCCCTCACCCCACCGTCTCCGTGCGAGCAAAAATGAGGGACTCAGCTGCAGATATTCTGAAGAGGTGTAGGTGCGCGGGAAGCAGCTGATGAGGGGGAAACCAATCACAGGACGGGAGATCAGTCCTTGAACCGAGCTGCAGACTTTTTTTATATGGCGCAGTAGCTGCTTGTAAACATCAGCAAGGTGCGTCCCTCATCTTCAGCGCCAATAAAACATTTCACGCTGCTCAGTCTTCACTGTTAACTGATAACTGTGTCTGCAAACTAAACTTCAATGACATTCTAATTCTCTTTAGTTGTTTTATAAACACACCTATCTAAGGAACATTTTTTTTATATGCGCCCATCCGCAGATTCAATATATTGTATGAGATGCATTTTTATACATTTATACGCATTCATGTATTAACATTTACATAATATCTTGAGTTTGTGCTTGAAAACGAAATTTGCTCTCAACGACTTATTTTGGTTGCATTTCTGAACTATGACATATTTATGATGTAACAGCAGAACTGTCTTTAATGTTGTTTCTGAACTACGACAATTTTTTTCTTTATCAAATTTTTTATGCAATTACTCAACTGTTTTTAACATCGATTTTAAACGACGAATTTATAGCACGGCGTAGAAAACAACATACAGATACCTCTATCAACAGATACAACAATAATTAACATTAGATATTCCACAACTTTATGACTAATGAGAATAAAAGTTACATCTTTCGCAAACGCTTCAGTGCATTGCGATGTCGAGTCTTTTGGAATATTAATTTTTTTTCACCAGTGTTCTGACTGCTTAGAATTGGCCGTGCCAATCTCTTCATCTAAGAGTAGTAGTTGCAACCTACATCCTCAATTTTTTTTGATGTATTGTATGAGATGCTTTTTTATACATTTATACGCATTCATTCCGTGGAGAAAATTTATTAACATTTACATAATATCTTGAGTTTATGATTGATAACGAAATATGCTCGAAACGACTTATTTTGTTTGCATTTCTGAACTGTGACATATTTGTGATATGAGAGCAGAAATGTCTTTAATGCTGTTACTGAACTACGACAATGTTTTTCTTTATCAAATTTTTTATGCAATTACTCAACTGTTGTTACATCAGGGAAAGATTTAGGAAAATTAAACGAGGAAAGTGAGGCTCATCTCAGAGCAGCCATCAATGACTTGCATATAGATCATCGATGTTAAATAACGAATTTATAGCACGGCGTAGAAAGCAACATACAGATACATCTATCAACAGATAAAACAATAATTAACATTAGATATTCCACAACTTTGTGAGTAAAGAGAATAAAAATTACGTCTTTCGCAAACACTTTAGTGCATTGCGATGTCGAGTATTTTGGAATATTAATTTTTTTTCACCAGTGTTGTGACTGCTTCGACTTGGCTGTACCAACCTCTTCATATAAGAGTAGTAGTTGCAACCCACATCCTCCATTTTTTTGGATGTATTCCAACATCTTTCGTCACCTCGAGCCCCCTGCTGTTTTAACACCTGTCCTGTCATCATATCCCTTCTTCCTGTCAGTGTTTTCCACATGTATGTTACTTCACTCACTCTGCAGAGAACCTCCTCATTCCTTACTTTTAGTTCACTTAATTTTCGACGTTCTTCTGTTGCACACAATCCCAAAGATTTCGATTCTCTTCTTCTCTGGCACTCCCACAGTTCATGTCGTCTTTCCCCTTACTCTTATCTTTCAGTGAATTTCGGACATCTTGCACCATTTTACATTGTCGAGCACTTTTTCCAGGTCGACACTTACTATGATGAATGGTGTCTCGATACTCCTTAAGTGCTGCTTCCATTACGAATCGCAACGCCAGAAGCGCCTGTCTAGTGACTTCAGCTTTGCTACATCCAAACTGATCGACATTTAATAGATCCTCAATTTTCGTTTCCACGTCACTTAGAGAAATGTTTATAAATTTTTTTTGCCATCATCGAAGATCGCCGCGCGGTTCGAGGCACCATATCACGGATTGCGCAGCCCCTCCCACCAAAGGTTCGAGTCTTCCCTCGGGCATGGGTGTGTGTAGTGTTCTTACCGTAAGTTGGTTTAAGTACTGTGTAATTCTAGGGACTGATGACCTCAGAAGTTTGGTCCCTTAGAAATTCACACACATTTGAACATCGAATATCGATGTTTTGTCTTTAACGCTGATGTTACGATGTTTCATAGTTTTCAGTTATCTATAAGGGGCAATAAAAAAAAGTTTCCTTCCGAATTCTGTACAGTTCAGTATGAAATCGCCGTCATCACTGAGACAATCACCCCAACGCAGCACCAGGCTGAAGACACCTGTTTGGTAAAATACTATGTCCTGCTGCGTGAAGAAGTCTGTATCCGCCTGCTGCACATCCTCGTCCGCCAAAATCCTCAACTCTTGAAGGCCTAAGGGACCGAACGGGTGGTAATAGCTCTGAGAGAGATCAAGGAGCTCGAGTGCCTTTTAACTGAGTTGGCATAACTTATGCGTTACGACATTTGCAATATGCGCGTCTTGTGTGGAATCGCGACCAGCACAGAACTCGTCGCAGTGTTCCAGAACGGTGAACGGACAGACATGCGGCCCATGACACATTCTTCATTCTTATACGGATGTTCAAAATGGTTCAAATGGCGCTGAGCACTATGGGACTTAACTTCTGAGGTCATCAGTCCCCTAGAACTTAGAACTACTTAAACCTAACTAACCTAAGGACATCAAACACATCCATGCCCGAAGCAGGATTCGAACCTGCGATTGTAGCGGTTGCGCGATTCCAGACTGTAGCGCCTAGAAGCGCTCGGCCACCGGCCGGCTTCTACGGATGCCTAGCGGTGTTTGTCCTTCGGCAGCCGAGCAGAGAACGACAGCACGTTGGTCGTGTTTGCACACATTTAGCAATAATATGGCTATAGTTTCCGTTTCCGCTTTCACTGCACGCACATCGGAAAGACACGAATGCCACACTAATCCGTGGGGCCGGCCGGAGTGGCCGAGTGGTTCTAGGCACTTCAGTCTGGAACCGCGCGACCGCTACGGTCGCAGGTTCGAATCCTGTCTCGGGCATTGATATGTGTGATGTCCTTAGCTGGGTTTAAGTAGTTCTGAAGTTGTAGGGGACTGATGAGCTCAGATGTTAGTCCCATAGTTCTCAGAGCTATTTGAACTAATCCGTGGCCTATATGTCGGTGCTTGTATACCTGCATCAAAATCGTGCTACGTTGCAAATATACTGCAGCAAAGCCTTCAGTCTGAAGGTTCTTAACGGCCCATTTTGTACTTGAATATCGCTGTTAACTCCCAGCACCGACATTTTGGAAATACCGGTTATCATCGAACAAATCTAGGTACAGTGAGCTTTATTTATTGTTCCGTGGGACCAAATTAAGGAGAAGTCTCCATGGTCATGGAAAGAATCAATACATGAAATTATAACACGATAGTAGGAACAGATAAAATGAAATACAAGAAACGTATTCAGGCGACAATTCGTAAGTTTAAATAAAGAAAATCAACACTGGAATTTGCTTAATTTTTCAGCTCTTCCAGGAGCTCCTCGATAGAATAGAAGGAGTGAGCCATGAGGAAACTCTTCAGTTTAGACTTAAAAGCGTTTGGGTTACTGCTACGATTTTTGAGTTTTTGTGGTTGGTTATTGAAAATGGATGCAGCAGAATAGTGCACTCCTTTCTGCACAAGAGTCAAGGAAGTGCATTCCACATGCAGATTTGATTTCTGCCTAGTATTAACTGAGTGGAAGCTGCTAACTCTTGGGAATAAGCTAATATTGCTAACAACAAACGACATTAAAGAAAATATATACTGTGAGGGCAATGTCAGAATTCCCAGACTATTGAATAGGGGTCGACAAGAGGTTCTCGAACTTACACCACATATAGCTCGAACAGCCCGTTTTTGAGCCAAAAATACCCATTTTGAATCACAAGAATTACCCCAAAAAATAATACCATATGACATAAGCGTATGAAAATATGCGAAGTAGACTACTTTTCGTGTTGAACTGTCACTTATTTCAGATACTGTTCTAATGGTAAATAAAGCAGCATTTAGTTTCTGAAGAAGATCCTGAACATGGGCTTTCGACAACAGCTTACTGTCTATCCGAACGCCTAGGAACTTGAACTGCTCCGTCTCGCTTATAATATGTCCATTCTGTCTGATCAAAATATCAGTTCTTGTTGAATTGTGAGTTAGAAACTGTAAAAACTGAGTCTTACTGTGATTAGCATCAAATTATATCCCACAAGCCACGAACTTATTTCATGAACTATACATTATTTGATAATGTTTCACTATTACACACAAGATCCTTCACTACCAAGCACGTGTCATCAGCAAACAGAAATATTTTTGAATCACCTGTAATACTAGAAGGCATATCATTTATATAAATAAGAAACAGCAGTGGGCCCAGCACCGACCCTTGGGGAACGCACGTCACAGTGGTTTGGAGAGTAAGTATGCAGATGCAGAAAACTTCAGTCAGCAGCAGCGTCGGGAGGACGCGAGCAGTTTCCTTATCGGTAAAACAGGTGCTGACTTGTTTAGGCGTGAGAGCAGGGTGCCGTGGAGGTCAGCCGGCGAGCGGGCTGCCGCCTGCACCGCTGTGGTCACGCCCCGGGTCGCACGAGCGCGGCGACCCTGACCTCTGGGGGCGGGACGGAGGCGGCCAGAGGTCACCCGGCCGCCGGAGGGCTCCCCCTACCGGCAGGTCGGAAGCTCTCCTTCCTGGCGGCTCCTGGAGACATGCATGCCACCCTTCGACCATAAATACAATAGACTGGCCCTGACGTCATTTTCGTGGCTCCAACATCTCTGGGCTAAAGTCACGTGAATGTTGGCAAAACTTGGTTGTTCCGTGTCGCACTTATGGCTGTACTCAGCGTTTTGTCGGGGGAAATGGCATTACATTTCACGTGTAAGTGTTTCTATGATAGTGCAGATGCGTTTATTGAAATCTGCTGAAGTGACTTTTATATGTTTTTTACACTTGAAATAGGGTATCACGTAAATTAAAGTGTTGAAAGTGATGCCTGTAAAGTCAGCCTCATATTACATTTAGGAAAGTATTTGTGATAATTCGGTTACAGAAGTAAGTATGACTGTTTCTCGTTCCTACTCACAGGTTCTCTAAGGATGAAAACCGAAGGCTTTCTCGTTCCTACTCATAGGTTCCCTAAGGATGAAAACCGAAGGCAGCTTTGGATACAGGCCCTGAAACGGAAAAACTTTAAGCCATCTGCACATACGCGCATCTGCACATACAAGTGAGATTATAATAAGGTAAGAGCACCTATAGTCGACACATGAAGAGAATTTTTTTCTAGCTTGTAATACTATTAAATAAATTTAAGGTCCAAAATTATTTTCTGAAACTTCAAAGTCTCACCTTTTTTAAAAAAACTGATAGTTTAACCTTTTGTAAAAATAGTAGGAAATGAACCTTTGAAGTGCACCTAAAACTGATACTCTAAAATGGGCCTGCTCCTAAAGTCTCACCTTTCATCTAAAGTATTATTTTTTTTAAAAAAACTGATAGTTTAAACTTTTGTAAAAATAGTAGGAAATGAACCTTTGAAGTGCACCTAAAACTGATACTCTAAAATGGACCTGCTCCTAAAGTCGACAATTTTGCCACCTATAGTTGACATAATTCCCATATCCCAGTTTCTTTTATAAGTGACTAGAGCTCAAAACGCGGCGAATACAATGTTTAAAGTTTTGACACGAGCCCATTCTTACTGTTTTAACATTTTACTTTAATTGATAGCTTATAGTAATTTCGTCCCGCTGCCCACCAGAGGGGCGTTCGATGTATTTGTTAGATTTTATAAGTGGTACTGTGAACAAATCCAGGTCAAATGTAGTTCTGACATAATAATAAAAGAGTAATTTTTGTTGGAAGCGTTTGGCAGTCAATTGAGAAATGTGGGTAAAATACGATACAAACATAGGATGGCAGACCGCTGATTTGAAATCCCGCCACGTTTTGCCGACAGTCACGTGGTTTATGTTGGAGCCCTATAGCTTCGGCATAGCAAGGCCAGTCTTTTAGTATCTATGGTCGAAGATGCCACCACCGACTGCGACATCGCAAGTACAGTGCAGTCTCTGACACGGAAGCCGCAATACTTCCACGTTTACCGGTTACTGGCGCGTATTACACTGCATGACAAGAAAAGCGAAGCACCCGGGGGAGATGGTCGGAAGTCAGTGTAACTTCTTACGCATAAACACCACCATCGGCATGTATGGAAGCGACTGAAGGACAGTCCTCTGTGCCATCTATGAAAGCGGTTGAAGGACAATCCTCTGTGACAGGTAGAACGGAAACTAGAGTCCATTGGTGTCGTTCTTATTTACTGTTGTTACCAGGCCTGATACATCTACATCTACATAGGTGCTCCACACACCACCGTAGGTGTGTGGCGGAGGGTACCCTCTCCTGTTGCACCCGCAAAGAGAGCGAGGAAGAAAGACTATCTATTTGCCTCCGTAAGAGCCCTAATTTCTCGCATTTTGTCTTCCCGGTCCTTACGCGCAATGTAAGTTGGCGGCAGTAGGATCGTTCTGCAGTCAGCTTAAAATACCGGTTCTCTAAATTTTCTCAATAGTGTTCCTCTAAAAGAACGTCCCCGTCCCTCCAGGGATTCCCATTTGAGTTCGCGAAGCATCTCCGTAACACTTACGCGTTGTTCGGAACTACCGGTAACAAATCTAGCATCGTGCCTCTGAACTGCCTCGATGTCCTCCATGAATTTGACCTCGAACGGATCTCAAATACTCGAGCAGTACTCAAGAATAGGTCGCACCAGCGTCCTATATGCGGTATGCTTTGCAAGTGAACCACACTTTCCTCACTTATAGATTAGGATTAAATTATGATGGGCCGTGCACAGAGCTGTGTAGTTGCACAAGAAACTCGTCGGACAGAGTCCCGTACGGATGAGATAGTAATAAGAATCCCTGACGCAGAGAAGAAGTCGAAAAGAAATAAGTCGGCAAAACCTCAGTTCCCTTTTACAAAGAGTACTACGCCACTGACCCCTCACTTAACTTTTCATCGCGAATCTCTCGTCCAACGCAAACTTCCAAGTCACTGGAAAAGAAAAACTCAAGTGACTATTGTGAATAAGAAGCGTAAAAGAACGGACACGCAAAATTACAGAACAATATCCTGAACATCAGTTTGCTGCAGAATTTTATAACATATTTGGAGTTCGAATATAATAAATGTGCCGGCCGAAGTGGCCGTGTGGTTAAAGGCGCTGCAGTCTGGAGCCGCAAGACCGCTACGGTCGCAGGTTCGAATCCTGCCTCGGGCGTGGATGTTTGTGATCTCCTTAGGTTAGTTAGGTTTAACTAGTTCTAAGTTCTAGGGGACTAGTGACCTCAGCAGTTGAGTCCCATAGCGCTCAGAGCCATTTGAACCATAATAAATGTCCTAGAGGCCGAAAAGATGTTCACGAATGAGCACAGTTCTACGAAGCATCGCTTTTCCTTTTCTCACTTGATGCATAACGATGTATAGATGAAGGCCAACTGACAGAATTCATATTTCTATATTACAGAAAAACATACGGCACAGTACATCACTGCAGACTGTTAACGAAGATACGAGGATACGGAATGGGTTCCCAGATATATGAGTGGCTTGAAAACTTCTTAATTAATAGAACCCAGTATGTTGTCCTCGAATGCGAGTGTTCATCAGACACAAGGGAGCGTCCCAAAGAGGTGTAAGAGGACCGCTGTTATTTTCTGTATACATAAACGGTCTGGCGAACAGATTGAGCAGAAGTCTGCGATTGTTTGCTGATGATGCTGTGGTGACGAAGATGAGAGACTAAAGGAAGATACAAGCTGGCAAAATTTCCAGTTGATGCGATGGATGGTAGTTTGCTCTAAATGTACAAAAACTTGAGTTAATGTGTATGAGTAGTAACAAAACAAATCCGTAATGTTCAGATACAGTATTAACTGTGTCCTACTTGACAACATCAGGTCGGTTACATGTCTGGGCGTAACGCTGCAAAGCCATATGAAGTGGAATAACCATGCGAGGATTGTGGTAGAGAAGGCGAATGGTCGACTTCGGTTTATTGAGAGAATT
The DNA here is from genome assembly GCF_023864275.1 of Schistocerca cancellata. Classification (NCBI taxonomy): domain Eukaryota; kingdom Metazoa; phylum Arthropoda; class Insecta; order Orthoptera; family Acrididae; genus Schistocerca; species Schistocerca cancellata. Next base: position 152,491,590 of record NC_064635.1, read on the forward strand.
TTACGAAAGTGTGATTCTCCTGTAAAGGAGACAACATATAGGACGCCACTGCGCTCTATTCTTGCGTACTATTTGAATGTTTGGGATCCACACTGAGTTGGATTAATGAAGGACATCAAAGCAATTCAGAGGTGGGCTAGTAGACTTGTTATTGGTAGGTTCAAACAACATACAAGTGCTGCCGAGATGCTACGGGAACTCAAATGGGAATCCCAGGTGGGAAGGCGACCCTCATTTCGAGGAACACTGTTGAGGAAACTGAGAGAACCCGCATCTGAAACTGACAATACTACTGCCGCCAACATACACTTCGCGTACGAACCAAGAAGGTAATATCGAGAAATTACGGCTCATACAGAGGCATATAGAGAGTCGTTTTACCCTCTCTCTATATACGAGTGGAACAGGAAAGGAAAGGGCTAGTAATGAAACGTGGTACCCTCCGCCACTCACCGTAGGCTTGCGCTTGCGGTGTAGGTTATGTAGATGTAGGCAAAGACTCAGACGCAGTAGTGGAACAGTGCCGTCATCGAAAATTCTGCGTCAACGCCTTTGTTGATTACAAAGTCAGAGAGAATCGTAGTTATCTGCGTACGGTGCCGTGCGGTTCTGCATACAGTACGAATTGCAGAGTAGTAGATATAGCTGCATAAGTATGCCATCTTTGTAAAAATAGTGCCATCGCCTGTTTTACATATAGAGTCAGAGAGAGCTGTAGTGGTCGGTGTATACAGCCGTTTGGTAGCACGTGAAATGTGAAATGGACAGCAGAACAATGCGGTCATTGATGATTCTGCGTCAACGCCTACGTTAGTTACAGAGTCCGCGGGAACAGTAGTGGTCCGTGTACGGATCCGTGTGGCAGTGTAGGTCCCGGACTGTACCACCTCCAAGGATAAGTGTCTATGTATGGAGCCCTCTGGTAGTGCAGAAAGTATGAAACACAGATGTAGCAGCAGAATTGGTGCCATCACTTATTTTACGTATAGAGGAGCGAATTATAATGGTCCGTGTATAGAACCGTTTGGTTCAAATGGCTCTGAGCAGTATGCAACCTAAGTTCTGAGGTCATCAGTCGCCTAGAACTTAGAACTAATTAAACCTAACTAACCTACGGACATCATACACATCCATGCCCGAGGCAGGATTCGAATCTGAGACCATAGCGGTCGATCGGCTCCAGACTGTAGCGCCTAGAACCGCACGGCCATTCCGGCCGGCAGAACCGTTTGGCAAAACATGAAATGCGGGATACTCATATGCAACAGGAGAACAGTGCCGTCGCCGAAGATTCTGCGCCAACGCCTGTGTTGATTACAAAGTCAGAGAGAATCGTAGTTATCTGCGTATGAGAGCCGTGTGGTTCTGCACACAGTATGAAATGCACAGAAGTAGATATAACTGCAGAAGTTCCGTATGCCATCTTTTTAAAAATAGTGCCATCGCCTGTTTTACGATAGAGTCAGAGCGAGCTGTAGTGGTCGGTGTATACAGTCGTTTGGTAGCACATAAAATGTGAAATGCACAGCTGAACAATGCAGTCATTGAAGATTCTGCATCAACGGCTGCGTTAGCTACAGAGACTGTGGGAACAGTGGTGGTCCGTGTACGGATCCGTGTGGGAGTGTAGGTCCCGGACTGTACCAAGGATAAGTGTCTATGTATGGAGCCCCGTGGTAGTGCAGAAAGTATGAAACACAGATGCAGCAGCAGAAGTACCTCATCACTGAAAAATTTGTGCCATCACTTATATTACATATAGAGGAGCGAACTATAATGGTCCGTGTATAGAACCGTGAGGCAAAACATGAAATGCGGAATACAGAGGCTCATATGCAACAGGAGAACAGTGCCGTCGCCGAAGATTCTGCGCCAACGCCTGTCTTAGTTATAGAGTCGGAGCGAACAGTAGTGGTCCGTGTACGGAGCCGTGTGGCAGCGCAGGCCCGGACTATACCGCCTCCCTGGATAAATACAGCGGCGGGCCGTGGTTACACAGCCCCCGGCGGCCGCCATCTTGGAGGCGGCTGTCGGCCGCTCTTCGCCTTCCACCTTCCGCCTCTCCCACGTTCCTCGCCGTGTGTGTCCTCCCCCTGTTCTGCCTCCGCTTCCGCCGCCGGCCACGCTGCCCCCACCCCGCCGGCCGCCGCCCCCAGCGTGTCTGCCCGACCGCCCCCACTGCACTCTGTTACAGCCGTAGCAGATTGGCGACCAGACCAGCTCAGCTCGCAGAATCACCCGGCATTGTGCGGACGCTTCCAGACTCTACACCCGGTCACTATCCACGCAGGGTGTGACGTAGGCCCTGTAAAGTCTAGAACAGCAAACTTTCCTTAACTCTTTTTCTTTACGCAGGGTCTTAAAGCCGCAAAAATATGTTGTACGTTCCATAATTTTTCCACTGGGGCTGTGAACTACTGACAAAATTAAAAATCTGTTGACATTTACAACAGACCCGTGTCGGTTTACAAAGAGCTGACAAAAGTCAACGGGTAGCGATATGCATATATACAGATGGCGGTAGTATCGCAAACCCAAGGTACAAAAGGGCAGTGCCTTGGCGGAGCTGTGATTCGTACTCATGTGATTCGAGAGAAGAGGCTTCCGACGTGATTATGGACGCACGACGGGAATTAACAGACTTTTTTGAACGTCCCATTATACAGGGTGCTACAAAAAGGTACGGCCAAACTTTCAGGAAACATTCCTCACACACATATAAAGAAAAGATGTTATGTGGACATGTGTCCGGAAACGCTTAATTTCCATATTAGAGCTCATTTTAGTTTCGTCAGTATGTACTGTACTTCCTCGATTCACCGCCAGTTGGCCCAATTGAAGGAAGGTAATGTTGACTTCGGTGCTTGTGTTGACATGCGACTCATTGTTCTACAGTACTAGCATCAAGCACATCAGTACGTAGCATCAACAGGTTAGTGTTCATCACGAACGTGGTTTTGCAGTCAGTGCAATGTTTACTAATGCGGAGTTGGCAGATGCCCATTTGATGTATTGGTTTGGCACGGGGCAATAGCCGTGGCGCGGTACGCTTGTATCGAGACAGATTTCCAGAACGAAGGTGTCCCGACAGGAAGACGTTCGAAGCAATTGATCGGCGTCTTAGGGAGCACGGAACATTCCAGCCTATGACTCGCGACTGGAGAAGACCTATAACGACGAGGACACCTGCAATGGACGAGGCAATTCTTCGTGCAGTTGACAATAACCCTAATGTCCGCGTCAGAGAAGTTGCTGCTGTACAAGGTAACGTTGACCACGCCACTGTATGGAGAGTGCTACAGGAGAACCAGTTGTTTCCGTACCATGTACAGCGTGTGCAGGCACTATCAGCAGCTGATTGGCCTCCACGGGTACACTTCTGCGAATGGTTCATCCAACAATGTGTCAATCCTCATTTCAGTGCAAATGTTCTCTTTACGGATAAGGCTTCATTCCAACGTGATCAAATTGTAAATTTTCACAATCAATATGTGTGGGCTGACGAGAATCCGCACGCAATTGTGCAATAACGTCATCAACACAGATTTTATGTGAACGTTTGGGCAGGCATTGTTGGTGATGTCTTGATTGGGCCCCATGTTCTTCCACCTACGCTCAATGGAGCACGTTATCACGATTTCATACGGTATACTCTACCTGTGCTGCTAGAACATGTGCCTTTACAAGTACGACACGACATGTGGTTCATGCACGATGGAGCTCCTGTACATTTCAGTCGAAGTGTTCGTACGCTTCTTAACAGATTCGGTGACCGATGGATTGGTAGAGGCGGACCAATTCCATGGCCTCCACGCTCTCCTGACCTCAACCCTCTTGACTTTCATTTATGGGGGCATTTGAAAGCTCTTGTCTACGGAACCCCGGTACGAAATGTAGAGACTCTTCGTGCTCGTATTGTGGACCGCTGTGATACAATACGCCATTCTCCAGGGCTGTATCAGCGCATCAGGGATTCCATGCGACGGAGGGTGGATGCATGTATCCTCGCTAACGGAGGACATTTTGAACATTTCCTGTAACAACATTTACAGAAGCTCTCATTCTGGAAACATCCCCTAGGCTGTGGATAAGCCATGTCTCCGCAATATCGTTTCTTTCAGGAGTGCTGGTTCTGCAAGGTTCGCAGGAGAACTTCTGTAAAGTTTGGAAGGTAGGAGACGAGGTACTGGCAGAAGTAAAGCTGTCAGGACGTGGCGTGAGTCGTGCTTGGGTAGCTCAGTTGGTAGAGCACTTGCCCGCGAAAGGCAAAGGTCCCGAGTTCGAGTGTCGGTACGGCACACAGTTTTAATCTGCCAGGAAGTTTCGGTGTGGGCCGTGTTTACATTAGATAGACGGGGTTCTCTCGTCCAACTGGACCGATCATTGACTGGAAATGATTAGATTCGACTACTTGTGACTATTTGCAGTCAATCATGGATTTTATCTTCCTGTACAACGCTGTTTTTTTTTAATAGATGACAATGTGCTATGAGCGTCGGCCGCAAATGTGCACGATTAAAGAACAGTCTGAGCAATTCTGTCGAATAATATGGCCACCCAAATCGCCCGAGATGAATCGCATCGAATGTTCGTAGGACGTAGCCGACAAGTCAGTTCGTGACCAAAATCCTCCACTGGTAACCCTTTGTCATTTATTGACAGCTATAGAGGCAGATTGGCTCAATATGTTTGCAGGACCTACGTTAGAGGGTAGCCCATGACTCTTGTCTTGCAAGCTGCTTGCTCTTTTTGTCCCAAGAAACTTGACTGTGAATACCCATTGCTCCGCAGAGCTTGAGGACGGACCAGATAAAGAAAAAATAAAATATTAACTACTATGTCGAAATGAATGAGAGTACAGGAGCATGTTGCCAGAGGGCTTCCAGTCGTACACAGGAAGCCGGGCGTCACGTGGTGTGAGGTCAGCGTGGCTTAAGCCACGAATGCGAGGCAGTTGAAGGAGCGAGAAAAGACAGTGTGCATCATTCACCGAGCTCTTACGGCGCTCTGTAGTGGTATTATTCATTACAACAAGGCTGGAGACAACATTTGGATGGATCTAGAAAGCGGTGGGCTGATATGAAATGTGTGTTGTACCGATACTGGAAGTCAGGACCTTTACCTTTCACTGGCAAGTGCTACACCAACTGAGCTACACAAGCACGACATACGACCCTCCTCAACCCTGGCCCGTTAAAGGGCAAATGTTCCGAATTCGAGTCTCGGTTCGGCACACAGTTTTAACCTTTCAGGAAGTTTCATGTCAGCGCACACGCCGCTGCAGAGTGAAAAAGCTCACTTTGGAAACATCCCCCAGACTGTGGCTAATCCATATCTCCGCAATATCCTTTCTTCCAGGAGAGCTAGTCCCGCAAATTTCGCAAGTGTAGTTCTGTGACGTTTGATATGTAGGAGACGTACTGAAAGGTCTCTGTTGGATTCCTTTCATGTTAATTTCTTAAAAATGTTGTCATTTACGGCATACATTCCTCTTCTAAATTTACCGTGGTGTCTCTGACTATCTGGGAGGAGACTGAGCAGTGGAACGTGTTACTTTTACACATAAACAAGAACCATCTGACACACTACTACTCTTTAAAACACAGTTTATATGTAATTCATGTCTCACAGTCTCATACAGAACCTACATCCACTTTCTTTTATATATTGTATATGATAAGATACTGTCATCCCCCTTCCCTTCTGTGTGATAGGATGAATGAACAAATGTATTTCTAGTTGCATGCTTGATGGAAGCAGACAAGCCTGTCTGCTAGAGAACAGTAGGACCAACATCGGAACAGGTAGCTACGCTTTCTAAAATCAGAGAGGTTTCTATTCTTAGTATGGTCCTGTCCGTCCCTTGTCATGTTGGTATAGAAAGCTGGCTCTCTGGTCACTTCCGTTTGTATCTGTTATGCACGCTCGGTTGGGGCCCAGGCTAGTCAGTCCGCGGCGAGCGAGTGGTAAGATTTCCGGCTAAGCGCGTCTCTGCTAAGTCCGTAGGACAATGGATTTCTTGAGTTCAGCCTATCTGGAAATTTAATCACCCTTATTTCAGGTTTAGATCTAAAATATCTAATGTTATCTTAAATTGCAATGCAGTGTAATTCGAGTGTGAAGTTCAGAATATCTTCCAGTAGTTGCTTTGTCACTACTTTGTGAGTAAAGTGGAACCACGTGTGGATGATCCGTAACTCTAACTAAGATCATCAATCTTAAATGCGAATGAGCGTGAGATTATAACGTCTCGTCTTAACAATATTTTTCAATATAGCAGCTTTTCTTTATGTTCAACACACGTGGGGTGTACTTTGTGAGACCAGCACTACATGCTTATACAATTGTTTGACCCGTCAGGTTAATAATAAGACGGTAGTAACCAGTTTGAGGTTTTTCTTTTGTAATTTGTCTTTCGATGTAATTTATTTTAATTATCAAAATTATTGTGGAGTTACACTCTTTGTGTAAACCAAGTTGACCACGTGAAGCATGTAGTGTAATCATCAAAGTAGCCCTCAGCTATTCTTTTCGGGAAGATTTCACAGAGAGTTAGTATGAATTTAGTATACCAGTGTGTGGTAATTTCATGACGGACAGGATTGCGCTATGAACGTAACTTCTTTGGGTGAAAATTGAATCGGTTGGTTGTGGTTAATTTCCTGTTGCATATGTTTCAACGTTCTTCGTGTGTTATGTTATGAACGCAGTGTTGTATGCAGTCTCCCAATCTTGGCTCCATATTTGATGTGTTCCGTAAGATTACAGACTCACATTTTCACAATCCTAAATAAGGCACCAGTTTAGTTATGAATCAAGTTTAATATCCTGAAATTTTAACGGAACAATGATCAATGTTAAAATAAATGTCCAAATATAAACTGATGTATTTCTTTTTATTTAAATTGTCTTACGATAACCGGTGATATATATATATATATATATATATATATATATATATATATATATATATATAATCACCGGTTATCGTAAGATGACTACTAAAAGATTATAACTAATGTTAGTCTGGTTGGGAATTTGGTAAGCTGGACTGGGTACCTGGTGAAACAGTTGCTCAGAAATGCAAGGTTAATTTCCCCAGATAGCTCACAGCTTTTAACCCGCTTTTATTGTCTTAAATATCAGCACCGCTTGCAGAACAAAATAATGCATCAACATTACAGTACTGTCGAAATTAATGCTGTGAGATCGGGTCATGAATAGTGATTGGTTAGCTCAGTTGGTAGAACACTCGCCCGCGAAGACAGAGGTCTCGAGTTCATCACACAGTTTTAATCTGCCAGAAAGTTTCAACATTTGGATGACGGCACACAGTGAAGAATCACCGGGGAACTGGACGAAATGCATGGGTAGCTTTACAGAAGAGGAAGAGGTGGTCGACCACGGTCAGCTACAGTACCAGACGGCCGCTGTGCTATGCAACAGGCAAGACAGGACACAAGTCAAACAGTGGGTGCAATGAAACCACACTTAACAGGACTACTAGATACGCAATCTCACGCGCCACAGTGGCATTGCGTCTGTGTAGGAGAGGTCTATTTGACAGACGACCAGTTCGTTGAGTTCTCCCACGCATCGGCGGCTCCGGTTTTCATGCTGCCACGAGCATTGGGACTGGACCAACAAGGAGTGAGGTCGCGAGCTCTTCCCAGACGAGAGCAGACTCAGTCCAAGTAGCGATTTTGAACGTACCCTCATATGGCGGGAGGCGATGTGACATAGTGTACCCAGACACATTGTCGAACGTCATTGTTTTTGCTGTCTCCATATTACCGTGTGTGGAGGGATAATTTGCAATAGCGTACTGACCTCCAAATCTTTGAACACGATACACTCACTGGTCAATGGTATCGTGACACTCTTCTCCTTCCCATTTGCGTCTTTCCAGGAGTGCATTCGGCTCTGACTTCATTTTTATGGACGACAGCACCGGTGGAGCAGCTCTTGGAGAGAGAGGATATTCGGGGAGTGGAATGGCCTGCGTGATCCCCTGACTAAAATCCTATCGAATACGCGAGGAATGCGTTGGGGTAATGTTCGAATGTGTGTGAAATCTTATGGGATTTAACTGCTAAGGTCACCAGTCCCTAAGCTTACACACTACTTAACCTAAATTATCCTAAGGACTAACACACACCACCCATGCCCGAGGGAGGACTCGAACCTCCGCCGGGACCAGCCGCACAGTCCATGACTGCAGCGCTTAAGACCGCTCGGCTAATCCCACGCGGCTTCATTGGGGAGACGTATTGTATAATGTCCACAAGCACCATCGGTCATCCATCAGTTGACAACGGTGCTGGTGAAGTAACGGAGCACCCTATCAAAAGAACTCGTAACCTAACTACCAGCCTGTATGGGAGCACGTTGAAGAGGATGCACTGCAGTCTGTAGAGATCACAAACCCAATTAAGAATCATGTCCCACCTTTCATACTCTTCAGTGTACCGTCATACATAGCTCAGTGTAGTTAATATTTTTGAATGAAAGTGTCATTTCTGTTTGCTGCCCTGGGAATTGTTTCTAGTTGTGTTCTGTACTGTATTGTAGCAGTTCTTTCCATGTATCGTCGAAGTTTTATTGAGCTAGGTTACTTGCCAGTGAAATATGTGTGAGCCGTGTGTGGCTCGTGTTCCCGCCATCATGTATTTTACACCCTGTTTATAACGTACTTCCACCTCACTACGTTAATTTAAAGTACTACTGTCACTGAGTTGCTGTTTTGCCTGACCGTGACCGGCGCTAGCAGCGCGTAGCGATATGTCCCCTCTCGTAGTATCTTCGCTCCACTGCTATTACAGGGTTATTACAAATGATTGAAGCGATTTCACAGCTCTACAATAACTTTATTATTTGAGATATCTTCACAACGCTTTGCACACACATACAAATCCTCAAAAAGTTTTTTTAGGCATTCACAAATGTTCGATATGTGCCCTTTAGTGATTCGGCAGACATCAAGCCGATAATCAAGTTCCTCCCACACTCGGCGCAGCATGTCCCCATCAATGAGTTCGAAAGCATCGTTGATTCGAGCTCGCAGTTCTGGCACGTTTCTTGGTAGAGGAGGTTTAAACACTGAATCTTTCACATAACCCCAGAGAAAGAAATCGCATGGGGTTAAGTCGGGAGAGCGTGGAGGCCATGACATGAATTGCTGATCGTGATCTCCACCACGACCGATCCATCGGTTTTCCAATCTCCTGTTTAAGAAATGCCGAACATCATGATGGAAGTGCGGTGGAGCACCATCCTGTTGAAAGATGAAGTCGGCGCTGTCGGTCTCCAGTTGTGGCATGAGCCAATTTTCCAGCATGTCCAGATACACGTGTCCTGTAACGTTTTTTTCGCAGAAGAAAAAGGGGCCGTAAACTTTAAACCGTGAGACTGCACAAAACACGTTAACTTTTGGTGAATTGCGAATTTGCTGCACGAATGCGTGAGGATTCTCTACCGCCCAGATTCGCACATTCTGTCTGTTCACTTCACCATTAAGAAAAAATGTTGCTTCATCACTGAAAACAAGTTTCGCACTGAATGCATTCTCTTCCATGAGCTGTTGCAACCGCGCCGAAAATTCAAAGCGTTTGACTTTGTCATCGGGTGTCAGGGCTTGTAGCAATTGTAAACGGTAAGGCTTCTGCTTTAGCCTTTTCCGTAAGATTTTCCAAACCGTCGGCTGTGGTACGTTTAGCTCCCTGCTTGCTTTATTCGTCGACTTCCGCGGGCTACGCGTGAAACTTGCCCGCACGCGTTCAACCGTTTCTTCGCTCACTGCAGGCCGACCCGTTGATTTCCCCTTACAGAGGCATGCAGAAGCTTTAAACTGCGCATACCATCGCCGAATGGAGTTAGCAGTAGGTGGATCTTTGTTGAATTTCATCCTGAAGTGCCGTTGCACTGTTATGACTGACTGATGTGAGTGCATTTCAAGCACGACATACGCTTTCTCGGCTCCTGTCGCCATTTTGCCTCACTGCGCTATCGAGAGCTCTGGCGGCAGAAACCTGAAGTGCGGCTTCAGCCGAACAAAACTTTATGAGTTTTTCTACGTATCTGTAGTGTGTCGTGACCATATGTCAATGAATGGAGCTACAGTGAATTTATGAAATTGCTTCAATCATTTGTAATAGCCCTGTACTTCCCGGTCCTTGTCTGTCGTAGGGGAGTTCGGGTCGCGAGTTCGGGCTGCCAGTCAGTTGGGACGCGTCTGGAGCGCAGTCCGGACCTGCCAGTCGGGGAGTTGCAATGCGGCATTAGTGCAGTCGGGTTGGAGCAGCAGTGAGGTCTGCGTCGACATGGCTCGCCCGACCATTACCGCCACGCATCACTTGAGCTGGGCCACGCTCTTGGTGGATCGTCGATCGGTCGTCCTACCAGACGACGCGTTTTGGCTCGCCGATCGTTCATGAGTCGGCTGTGTGTGTGTGTGTATCGACTCCCGATTTGTCTTCGTGTGTGCTTAGTTACTGTTGCTTATCGTTCAGGTCTTCGTGCAATGTTTGTCAGGTTGTGTGTGTAGTTGGCGTTATGTCCAGTGACGACCATTTAAGGTGTTGTCGGCATTCTGAGGCAGGCGGTCGGTTGCTGCAGACCAGGGAAGTTATCTCTGCGCGGTGCAGTCGGCTGAATCCATTGGCGGTCCCTGCATTCGGAGTGTGTGTGGAGCTGTCCGATCGCTACGAGCTTCGCGGTTCACCGACCCAGGACGTCAAAGTTGAGTAGTGGTTTCAACTACCCAATCCACGTCCATTCATGTTGTGTGGTTCGTTTCGGTGGTTCGTTGTTGGGGAGGTTTTCCTGTGAGCAACACCGAGTGTTTGTATTGCTGAAATTTAGCCGCTATGCGGTGGAATTAACTATATTGGTTGACTACAATTCAAGCGGAATTTTCTGCCTTGTGTTCCGGTTACCTGTCCTGGCCACTAACGTAATTTCAGGCAGTGTCCTTTCCTCACCTGTTGTTGCTGTCCAACATGGTGTGTAGTTTTGATAGCTTAATACATATACGTATTTGATTGTGGATAATCACGGACGTAACATCTTGTGTTTGAATTCTCATGTACCGATTGGTGGCTAGCAAGCCGTTTCTCGGTTGGTCCGTGGCTGTCCCCTGGTTGGATTCCGACGGATCAAGTGTAGTCGGGCTCACCACCTGTCTCGCCTAAGTGAACGAGAGCAGACCGACCCCCTGGAGGCTTCTGAGTGCTGTTGTCTTTATTGTCTTTCTCACTGATGTTTAGTTGTCTGTTTATGATCTATCATAGCCAATAAAAAAGAATTCTTGGTTTTACTGTGTTTTATGTAAGTAAGTTTGAATTTGCTGAAAGATTATTGCCATTGTGTTGTCCTTTCTTTTAATCCGGTTTCAGCTACTCAAAACTTAAAGCTTACGGTTATAATTCTTTTAAAATTTTGGAAAATTTTTTGTGGGCCTTTAGCTTGGAACCTTATTCTTAAAATTACGTTTCAAGCTTACGGCTTGGTACCTTATTCTTAAAATTACCATTTAAGCAAAATATTGCGGCATTCTGCCTTTGAAAGGTTGCGCTAATTTATTTTAAAATCATCAAAACTTTATTGTGGTCCGTCGGCCTTTTGTATTCCATCTTGTTTATGTTTGTCTATCCTCTTTTGCCTTGAGACTTTTAGCCTAGCTGTAATAAAAATATATTTTAATTATTTTATTTGCTATTTTAACTGCATTTTTATCTCGTTGATTTTTAAAATTTCTTGTTTGGAGGCCTTCAGCCATGAAAGAATTGTATTTTGGAAACTCGTAGTTGTAAAAGTTCGGCTATGTGCCGCTTTGGTTGTAAATGTGTTATTAAATTACAATAAATTACAATTTCAAGGTGAAACTGACCCCAACCTTATTTGGCCCTTTCTACAATCCCAGTCACCTGTTCTGCCTAGTGGGTTTAGCGCAAGCGTTAGTAAATGACTGGCTTTTGAAGTTTGGTGTACCAGAGACAGTAATTACTGACCGAGGGACCAACTCCATTTCGGATTTAATGAAGGAGCTGTGTAAATTGTTGAACGTAAAGAAGTTGAGGACGAGCACGTCGCATCCACAGGCCAACGGAAGGACAGAACGGGTACACATTAGAATCGCGAAGATTCTGAATTTTTATGTGGATTGTCATCACCATCAGTGGGACGAGTATTTGAAGCATGTTGTATTCGCATACAATGCAAAAGTCCATACAAATACCGGTTTGTCTCCATATGGGGTAGTGTACGGGCGAAAAATTCCGTCACCGTTTGATTTAGTGAAGCTACAGAAAGGAAGGGCTGGTGAAACTGTACTTCAGTTCGCAAACACAATTCAGGATGTTTGGAAACGAGTAAAAAAGGCGATTACAGAGGCTTTGGAAAGGCAGAAGACGCAGTAAAAGGGAAAGGAAGTTTACCGCTGAATAGGGAGGGGCAAAGGGTAATGCTGTCCAGCCCCTACACGCAAAAAGGGGAAAACGAAGAAGTTCCTCACGAGGTATCAAGGGCCATACCAAGTTGATGAAACCACATCTCTCGTTATTGTTCAGCTTCAGCTCCAAACTGGAAAGACGATAGTACACGTTGGGCGATTACGGCCATTTGAGGGTTGCCCGGATGTGATTCCAGGCGTGTTACAGGAAGGAAAGACGAAGAAAGAGAGAGTGAAAAGAGGTTCTAAGTGCAAAGAAAACCAGGAAGATAGAGTACAGCATGAAGTACCGTATGCTTTACGTTCTAGAAAGTAGTAGAGTATTTGTAGGGTCTTTTTCGTGTTATGTATCATAGGGTTTGTATAGATTCATTAGGCACTGTGTTTTTATGTGTGTATGTGTTTTCAAATATTGTAAGCCTGCTAGGAGTAGCACTCTTTTTGAAGAGGGAGGAAGGGTGATGGTTATCCCTGTCCTCAGGTCACTGAAAAGGTAAGTGTAGCGTCTGACGTATGTGGAATGTTGGTGGAGAAATCAAACGTAGTTCTGGAGAGATAAATGCATCCGAGTAAATTTTGCGTCAAAGCCGTAATATACATGTGTTGAACGATGTCAGAGTCGTACGATTTACTGTTTAAATTTTTAGTTATCGACAGTACTGTACCAGGAAAGTCGTGTTTACTGCACCAGTTCAAATAAGGTAAATTTAAGGATGAAAGTAGTTACACATTCGGTGTTGTTTGGGATCAAAAATTGAGAATGTCGGAGGAGAATCTGTGAAGCTACAAATATGGGACACGTGCACGGTGCAGTTATTTTTAGACAGGGGGAAAGGAACAAACTGTCCAAGGGACATCATGGAACCAAAACTGAACTTGCAACGAGTCGGGATGCATTGGATCTTCTCCACCTACGAGAATTTGATAGTAGTAGCATGTTGTTTTGAACAATAAGTGTTTACGGAAGCGAAACGTTTGGAGCTCGAAGGAAGTGGAATTTTAATCAATGGAACTAAGTGTAACATAATAGGAACAACCTTCCATCTGCCAGCGTCAGTTTCAGGAATCATACAATTGAATGTTACGCAGTCACAGCTGTACTGGCCAGAAACCACTTTAAGAGTGGCAGAATCTGACCTTGTTAAATCAAACTCTGGAGACAGGTCTGTTGAGATCTGTAAGCCAGTTCATTTCAGAGCAAGAGGGGCGCATATCAGCAGAACAGATTGTTCAACATGTCGTACAGTATAGGGAAAGGCAACGGCAAATGACGATAATTTTGAACACCTCTGTGCCAAGTGTCATCGCAGCCTTAACTTTGTTATGTGTTGTTTTCTTTCTGATCAGGAGGAGAGCTAATTCCAAAAGGGAACCAAGGGTAGTCCAAGTCCCAGTGGATTGGATACTGAGAGCGTCAGACGAGTAGGTAAGGAGCTGATCAAGCAGTGGTCGTCTAGTAAGGAATTTTTACGTTTTGTTTATGTCATACTTTTAAAAGGGCACTAGACCACATTTAAGTTTTCTAGTGGTAAGTAAGTATGTCGTAAGTGCCAATGCAAACAAGTTTAAGTGTTAGTTAAAGGACGACCCGGGGACCGAGTCTTTACGAAGAGGGGAATAATGTAGCAACACCACAGTTTAAGATAGGGAAGTAAGATTTGGTGCAATATTTCGGAGCGCACAAGTTACAGCCAGGTGTGGACAGGATTGCAGAAAGTTACACTGAGCAGCGGTTGCGAAGTGGAATGTAGGTCGCAGGGGCCATCGAACCACTGAAAAGAGTAAAGGCAGCAGTTCGCATGTCGCAAGCTATAGGCAGAAGCCGCCCACTGGCGCAACCAGGGTGTGGGGCATATGTGACTTGGAGATATGCGTTAGCGAAACAGAGGCACACAGCTCAGTATAAATAGGTGTTGTTTTCTAATGAGATTCATTTGAAGTGTGGCAGTTGTCCTGGACGGTGGGGCGTGTCGAACCACCAGCTACACGCGACAATAGATGGGGCGACAGCGTCCCAGTCCACGGCGGGTCGTTGGTTCGACCCTCTGAGGCCGACGTGGTGTCCGCAGCCAGCCAGGGCGTGTCACTCTTCGGCTTGCTACTGCGGACAGTCGTCTCGGTTCGCGACACACGCCGGAGACTTTCGTGGCGAGGGGCTGCAGATTCCGACGCCGGATCGCGAGCGGTCATTGCCACCGCGTTCCCAGCTACGCTAGCCGAAAAAGAAGCAGCAGTGGGGCCGGCCTACAGCTCCCAGCGGAGCAGCACAGAGTCAACAGGGACGGTGGCCACTGAGTCGGCTGCTGGCGCAGCCATCCTGACGTAATCAGAACTCTACAGCTGCTGAACAAGGCCAGCACAACGATACAGCGTTGTGTTGCACAGGTCGCTGGGGCAGTGGCCTCAGCATTGCGGGGCCTGTGACGCGGACCGAGGTCAACAAAGCACTGTAGTGGAAACAAAGAAATCATTTGAGAAGCTTTTAATACGGCACCTCCTGGCACTCATCCACAACATTTGGTGTCCATACGCCCCATTTGGCTTCTGATACTACAACAGCGCTTTAGCACCCATGCAATCGCACTGGCACGAGCCAGGCAGGGGTCCTACACATTCTCCATGTAAACTTGAAAAGCTTTCGACATTATAAAATCTTGCAATATGTCCGAAATTTTGAGAAAAAAACGGGTAATATACAATATGCACAAGGACCAAAGGGGAACAATAAGACCGTAAGACCAAGACTGAAGTGTTCAGAAAAAAAATAGTATAAGACAGGGACATAGTCTCTCCCCAGCTGTTCAATCTATACCCCAAAGAAGCAATGACAGATATAAAATCAATGTTCATGAGTGTGATTACAATTCAGAGTGAAAGGATATTAAAGATAAGGTTCATTGAGGACAATGCTATTCTCAAAAAATGGTTCAAATGGCTCTGAGCACTATGGGACTTAACATCTGTGGTCATCAGACCCCTAGAACTTAGAACTACTTAAACCTAAATAACCTAAGGACATCACACACATCCATGCCTGAGGCAGGATTCGAACCTGCGACCGTAGCAGTCGCGCGGCTCCGGACTGAGCGCCTAGAACCACGAGACCACCGCGGCCGGCAATACTATCCTCAGTAAAAGTGAAGACGTATTACAGAATCTGTTGAATGGAATGAACAGTCTAATGAGTGCAGAATATGGGCTGAGAGTGAATCGAAAAAAGACAAAAGTAATGAGAAGAAGAAGAAATGAAAACAGTGAGGAACTTAAAATCAGAAATGCGGATCACGAACTTGACGAAATTACGGAATTCCGCTACCTAGGCAGCAAAATAATCCTTGACAGATGGAGCAAGGAGGTAAAAAGGGCACTCCTGGCCAAGAGAATTCTACTAGTATCAAACATAGGTCTTAATTTGAGAAAGAAATTTCTGAGGATGTACGTTTGCAGCACAGAATTGTGTGGTTGTGAGACATGGACTGTAGGAAAAACCGGAACAGAACAGAATAGAACGTGCTGTAAAGAAAATGTCGGAAATAAGGTAGACTAATAACGTAAGGAATATGGAGGTCTCTAAACACTGACAAGAAGAAGAAACAGGACGACAGGACATTCTTAAGATATCAGGGAATAACTTCCATGGTAATAGGGGGAGCTGTAGAGTGTAAAACTGTAGAGGAAGACAGGGATTTGAATATATCCAGCAAGTAATTGAGGATGTAGGTTGCAAGTGCTTCTGAGATGAAAAGGTCAGCACAGGATAAGAATTTGTGTCAAGCTGCGTCATACCCAACAGAAGACTGATGACTCAAAAAAAATGCATTTTGGACTAATGGATCTATGCAGATATTTGTAAAAACGACAATGATACATCATTCCATATTAATGTAATACTGCCGCCTTCTGAAGAAGACAGATTTAAATCTGCCGAAACCTAGGTAAAGATTACTTTATCCATTGCAACTGGTCGGCTGTGTTTAGTCTTACTATTCAGTATTGATCACATTTAATTAAAAAGGGGTGCACATTGATGTTATATTCAGTTATTGAACACCAGATGCAAATGTTGAACATAAAATTAATTAAGAAAGTGATTTGGGATTTCAACTACTTGATTGAAAACAGATGCAGTCGATTAGCACAGATTTATTTTTTAACTCCCGACCTTCAATCATCACATTACAAGACTCTCCTATCAGGCAGTGGTAATAAATTGCGTTTGCGTGGAGTAAAGCGCGACAGCTCAAAAGTAATTCCGATCGACTGACCCAGGCTTAATGCGAAGTGTGAGAAGAATTCTACAATACACGGGCCATGAAATCCTCGTGGAAACTTTGCCGATGTGATCCAACAAATTAATCAGTGGGCGGAGTGGGTGCAATATCACCAAATACAGCGTGGCGGAGCGGCGTCGTTGTGTGGATGTCGGCCAACCTCACGGTGCTGCAAGGCTGCGCTCGTCTATTCACTCCTAGCTATCTTGCTCCATACATAGCTGAACCAAAACTTTCTATCTCCAAGCTCAATCATTCCATTTGCTAAGTCCTAAACTGTAGAGATGCTCACTCTTTCTCAGGCAAGCTGAGTAAAGAACGCCACGTCCACACTCTAGGGGAGCTGGGAATGGAAGACCTCTATGGGGACTTCTCCCAGTCCACTCTTTGCCTCGGTTTCCCCTCCAGCAAAATCACTTACGTCAACTGCAGCGCAAGTCGCGTTAATTATGTGTCGCTTCCCAGCGCCGACCAATGCCTGCTCTGGGAAGTGAACAAATTCCCACAAAATATTCCTTCCTCTCAACTTCTTCTATTTATCTCCTACCAGGCCACCCATCAAGGTTAGCGTCTGCACAAACAGCAATTTTTCCGGAATTCTGACTCCCAGGAGAGTACTTCAAATTCCTTAGTCCTATGTTCCCATCAGAGGCAGGCGTATTTCATTCTGTCACTCTTCACCTGATTTACTTCAGACTCTGCGGACCGTGAATTCAGCGTGAAGTTGCTATAGTCACGAACACACATATTTTGACCTCTGTTGGCCGCTCCACCATAGCTGTGTGCGGCTTTCTCGCATGTTCCCTGAAAACGGGACGACGGACATTTATCAACAGGTGTACAAGTTTTCCGTCTGCTTCCTGGTACACCAGCATGGGGTTGGGGTCAACCACCCATGCTGTCACTCATCTTAAGGTGACTGGAGGCCACACCACGTTACCGCTTTCTCAGAGCTTGAGCCGAGCTGCCTATTGTTGCTTCCCTTCACCGTTCCCCAGCCGGCCACGGTCAAGTCTAAATACTTCCCTGGAGTAAACTAGCATCCAGTAAATCGACTCATTTCCACAAAGTTTTCATGTCGTGTGAATTACTTTAAAACCATCACCTGACATTAATTATTCCAATACGTCCATACTATCCCTCTACAAGATGCATTGTGCCTTGTCAGTCATTTTGTTCAGCCCTACTGTTCGCTCAACGTGAGTTCGGTGATCTTTAATGACTTCATGTAAGGGACATAGTTCTTACAATATTTACAGTATTTAAAAATCACTCACTGACGAATATTCAGCTGCTGGCTGTATTCAGTTGATGCCTTTGTTGCCGTCAGGAGGTCCTCCAGATAGCTGGGAAAGGATGTTTCGGGCATGCACGTATGGTATGGTGAACAGTTTGTCATTCTGCTTCATAGTGATAGCTAGCCGATGTTGTTACCCCATTTGTAGTTTGAGTCACCACATCTTATTTTATTTTACCTTATTGTGTTGAGTGCGGATAAGATCTTCAGGTACTATTCAAAATTTGGTATCATGGACGAAATGTAGGACATCTTTAGCTGTTCTGGAGTAGCGTTGCTCTGCCATATTTCTCTACATCAGTCTGTTATTGCTCCTTGGTCCACTAAAAATTTTATACATTGTAGGGGTGGATGATGGTAGCGGAGTCTTTCTTTTACTAACTCCATGAATGTCCTCACGTACAGAAAGATAAGGACCACCAGTTATTCTCGCAAACTCCCACTTGAGAGCAGATTATAGTTGAAAAAATGGGGGAAATGCTTGGCTGAGAATATGCAGTCGGAATTTTTCTGATTGTTCCTGTGATGATGCACATAGTCTGAGCTGCATATCGACGAGTATGGTGTATCAGTTGTTGATACAGACTGCAGCGCAATATTCTGCCACAGGATACACCAGTTCAAGAACACATGTTCTTAGTGCTGGAGCTGATGATCCCTATGCCGTACCACAAAGCATTTGCAGTACGTTGTGACTTCATCTTAGCAGCAGTTTTCAGCTTGTGCTCTGTAAAGCTGAGCGTTCTGTCAAGTGTGAACTCTAGATAAAGTGCTCTTTTGTTATGGTTCAACTGTTTCCTTTCAAAATGTACATTTATTTCCTTGTTTGTGAGCTTGTTATTAAGGTGGAAGTTGGTAACTCCTGCTTTGGCAGCAGTTGCCTGGAATCTCCAGTTACAAAAGTACCGGGTGATCAAAAAGTCAGTATAAATTTGAAAAATGAATAAATCACGGAATAATGTAGATATAAAGGTACAAATTGACACATGCTTGGAATGACATGGGGTTTTATTAGAACCAAAAAAATACAAAAGTTCAAAAAACATCCGACAGATAGCGCTTCATCTGATCAGCATAACAATAATTAGCATAACAATGTGAGACAAAGCAAAGATGATGTTCTTTACAGGAAATGCTAAATATCTCCACCATCATTTCTCAACAATAGCTGTAGTCGAGGAATAATGTTGTGAACAGCACTGTAAAGCATGTCCGGAGTTATGGTGAGGCATTGGCGTCGGGTATTGTCTTTCAGCATCTCTAGAGATGTCGGTCGATCACCATACACTTGCGACTTGAGGTAACCCCAAAGCCAATAATCGCACGGACTGAGGTATGGGGACCTGGGATGCCAAGCATGACGAAAGTGGCGGCTGAGCACACGATCATCACCAAACGACGCACGCAAGAGATCTTTCACGTGTCTAGCAATATGGGGTGGTTCTAATAAAACCCCATGTCATTCCAAGCATGTGTGTGAATTTTTACCTCCCTATCTACATTATTCCGTGGTTTTCAAATTTATACTGACTTTTTGATCACCCGGTATTTGCCAATGCTTTGTAGGTCTTTGATCGAAACAGACAGTAACGTCCAAGTTTGCGTGGCTTCTACCAGAAGAGTAGTCCGGAAGTAGATGAGAAGTATCATATAGAGTGAGAAAATCAGTGGATCAAGGATTGAACCTTGGTGGATCAAGAACTAAATCCTGGGGGACTCAGGGAGCACATGTTTCCCCAATGGCTTCTCTGGCCGACAGACGACTTATTGACATCTACTTCTGAGGAAGTTATTGAATCACAGTACTGCAGTGTTTGAAAGTTTTAGCTGTTTAATTTTAATAAAAATTTTGTCCGGTGAGTTTACATGCGATGCCATCGTCACAGCTGCTACCGAGGTGCGTAAATCCTTGATGTCGGGCAGTGTGTGGGCTCAGTGAGGCTGGGAAGACTAAGGATCGCCGTTAACGCAGCCTCCGGTATAAATAAGAGCGTTGGCGAGGGTGGCAGCACTGCTTCGTAAATACCCGGCCTGACAAATATTGGGCGCGCGGCGTGGCGCTGCAGCCATATTTACGACCTACTGGAGGGCCGGGCGCACTTCTTCGCGAGGTCGTACAACTTGGAGCCCGGCTTAGGCGGCGTCGTAACCTCCAGGCTCAAACGGCCGCCACGCTGAACTGAAGGCTCCAGTGCCGCGCCAACACATACGCAGAGGCGTCTTTAACGGCACCATGGATCAGTATTTGTGGCGTTCCTGCCAGATAGGATACGATTTTATTTGCAGAAAACTCTTTATTTTTCAGACTCATGCGAAACGGATAACCAAAGAACATGAGCGATCCAGAATACACATGTACACTACTGGCCATTAAAACTCATACACCAAGAAGAAATGCAGATGCTAAACGGGTATTCATTGGACAAATATGTTATACTAGAACTGACATGTGATTACATTTTCACGCAATTTCGGTGCATAGATCCTGAGAAATCAGTACCCAGAACAACTACCTCTGGACGTAATAACGGCCTTGATACGCCTGGGCATTGAGTCAAACAGAGCTTGGATGGCGTGTACAGGTACAGCTGTCCATGCAACTTCAACACGATACCACAGTTCATCACGAGTAGTGACTGGCGTATTGTGACGAGCCAGTTACTCGGCCACCATTGACCAGACTTTTCCATTGGTAAGAGATCTGGAGAATGTGCTGGCCAGGGCAACAGTCGAACATTTTCTGTATCCAGAAAGCCCCGTACAGGACCTGCAACATGCGGTCGTGCATTATCCTGCTGAAATGTAGGGTTTCGCAGGGATCGAATGAAGGGTAGAGCCACGGGTCGTAACACATCTCAAATGTAACTTCCACTGTTCAAAGTGCCGTCGATGGATCAGTATTTATGGCGTTCCTGGCCAGATAGGGTACGATTTTATTTACAGCAAACTCTTTATTTTGCAGACTCATGCGAAACGGATAACCAAAGAATATGAGCGATCCAGAACACACATGTACACTACTGGCCATTAAAACCCGATACACCAAGAAGAAATGCAGATGATAAACGGATATTCATTGGACAAATATGTTATACTAGAACTGACATGTGATTACATTTACACGCAATTTCGGTGCATAGATCCTCAGAAATCAGTACCCAGAACAACCACCTCTGGCCGTAATAAAGGCCTTGATACGCCTGGGTATTGAGAAACAGAGCTTGGATGGCGTGTACAGGTACAGCTGCCCATGCAGCTGCAACACGATACAACAGTTCATCAAGAGTAGTGACTGGCGTATTGTGACGAGCCAGTTGCTCGACCACCATTGACCAGACGCTTTCAATTGGTGAGAGATCTGGAGAATGTGCTGGCCAGGGCAGCAGTCGAACATTTTCTGGATCCAGAAAGGCCCGAACAGGACCTGCAAAATGCGGTCGTGCATTATCCGGCTGAAATGAAGATTTTTGCAGGGATCGAATGAAGGGTAGAGCCACGGGTCGTAACACATCTGAAATGTACCGTCCACTGTTCAAAGTGCCGTCGATGCGAACAAGAGGTGACCGAGACGTGTAACCAATGGCATCCCATACCAGCACGCCGGGTGATAAGCCAGTATGGCGATGACGAGCACACGCTTCCAATGTGCGTTCACCGCGATGTCGCCAAACGCGGATGCGACCATCATGATCTGTAAACAGAACCTGGGTTCATCCGAAAAAATGACGTTTTGCCATTCGTGCACCCAGGTTCGTCGTTGAGTGCACCATCGCAGGCGCTCCATCTCTGATGCAGCGTCAAGGGTAACTGCAGCCATGGTCTCCGAGCTGATAGTCCATGCTGCTGCAAACGTCGTCGAACTGTTCGTGCAGATGGTTGTTGTCTTGCAAACGTCCCCATCTGTTGACTCAGGGATCGAGACGTGGCTGCACGATCCGTTACAGCCATGCTGATCAGATGCCTGTCATCTCGACTGCTAGTGATACGAGGCGGTTGGGATTCAACGCGAGCAGCAATGTCACGATACGATAAACCGCAATCACGATAGGCTACAATCCGACCTTCATCAGAGTCGGAAACATGATGGTACGCATTTCTCCTCCTTACACGAGGCATCACAACAACGTTTCACCAGGCAACGCAAGTCAGCTGCTGTTTCTGTATGAGAAATCGGTTGGAATCTTTCCTAATGTCAACACGTTGTAGGTGTCGCCACCGGCGCCATCCACGTGTGAATGCTCTGAAAAGCTAATAATTTGCATATCACAGCATCTTCTTCCTGTCGGTTAAATTTCGCGTCCGTAGCACGTCTTCTTCGTGGTGTAGCAATTTTAATGGCCAGTATTGTATATACCTGAATCTACTATTTTCATGCTATATGTGATGTTTGAAAGCCTAGTGTTGAGACGGACACTAAAAATTACAGCGATATCTTTTCGATCCGACGTATCATATGGTGGCATCGATGTCGCCAGCAACTCCGTTCCTCACGAAACGCAGATACAACTGCTGGACCAGTTCAAGATAAAAAGTCTCATGAGACTGTTGAAAACCATGACGATGGAATTTTCGCTTCGAAATACGTATCGAAAGTAAGTAAAAACTGAAGTATGGTCGATAGATTTTAATTCATGAAATACATACCTTTCATTTTTCTGCATTATGCCAAATCATTAGCATTCAACAAAAAATTAATAGTCCTTGTCTACAGCTGCAAAAATTTACCATAAAAGATGGTAGCTCTACCAGAATGCACACATGCAATAGAAACACTGATTTTAGGAGCAATAAATGGTGCTGGAAAAGTTAATAAAAAAGTAAAATTGAACAACATGAGGAACATGTAAATTAAGAAGCAACACGGAAGTATACAATGATGTAGAATAAATTACTGATGAAATTGAAAACCAGTCTTTTATGGGCACATCCAAAGAATAAGTCATCGCAATGTAACAATTGTGGTAAGTTTGTGACCAAACTGCTAAGGTCGTCGGGCCCTGGGTTTACACACTACTTAATGTAACTAACTTACACTAACGACAACACACACATCCATGCCCCAGGGACGACTCGAAACTCCGATGGGGGGAGTCATGCAATCCGCGGCAAGGCGCCCTAAAACGCACTGCTACTACGCGCAAAAAAGAAAAAAAATGCACTGAAATATTAAAAGGGGAACACAAACGACTAGATGAAAGTGGCGTAAATGAGCAAGAAATTGAAGGAAGAATAAAATACAGAGAGAAAATTATGGTGTGGGAAGGTTTGCAAGACAGATCAAAAATTCAAGCAGGGGAAGTGGAACACAGAAGACAGGAAAGAAAATTTGAACAGATGAGGAAGTGCTGGAGTTCTCATGAAGCCAGCTTAGTGACTTAAACACGCTCGTTAGATGGCCTGTAATGAAAGGTGAGAAGGTAAGTAGCACATATCGTAATACATCGAGAGTGTTTCAGAAATTTCAGTTTTATAACCATTACGTTAATCTGTGTACTGGCGACTTTATAGCTCAATGTACTAAAAATGTTAGGCATTTTCATACAAAGAATCCAGTCCGTAGGAGAAGTTGACTGGACTGGAGAACAGCGAGACATAGTAAGGTTAAGTTCAAGAGGAATGAGGAGGAGGAAAGATAGCGGAAATAAAAGGGAATGAGGTGAGCATTGATATTATTGACAATGTGACAGAGGTCCGGGTTCTGCATCCACATCTGCATCTGTACTATGATGTGTTGCAGAGGGTACTCTGTGCAACAGTGTCACTTTCCTCTCTTCCAATCAGGAACGGTGTGCAGAATGGACGATTCTTGGTGAGCCTACATGTTAGCTCGAATCTTTCTAAATTACCTTCATAGTTTTTTCGTGAGCTGTACGTACCGGGAAGCAATATATTGACTGACTTATTTAGAAGCGCGTGCTTTCGGAATTTTATGAGTAACCCACACACTGATGCATAATACCTCTCTTGTAGCGTCTATCCACTGGAGTCGGGTGAGCATCTGTGTGAAGCTTTCACACTTACCGAACGCTAGAATGGATAAGTTTGAAACTTGTACAATCAGTTTAAAACCCTCTACGATTAAGTTCGTGAAAAAAATTGTATATAGAAGAATGGAAAAGAAAACTGAGGATCTGTTACATGGTGGCTTTACTAAAGGCAAAGACACCACCGAGGCAGTTCTCACGTTGAGGTAGATTATGGAAGCAAGACTTAAGAAAAATCAAGACACGTCCATGGGATTTGGCGACCTAGAAAAAGCGTTGTAAAATAGTGCAAGATATACGGTATTCTCACAGAAATAAATGTAAGCTAAGCGGAAAAAAGGGTTATATGCAACACGTATCACAACGGAGAAGGATCAATACGAACGGAAGACCAAGAATGAAGTACTATCATTAAAAAGTGGTATAATCAGCAAATCGAACAAGCAATGAAGCATATAAAAGGTTCAGGGTTTATATTAAAATTCAGGATGAAAGATTATCGACGATAAGATTGGCTGATGAAATCGCTATCCTCATGAAAGCGAGAAAGACTTACAGAACTTACTGAATGAAACAAGTAATCTACTGGGCACAGAATATGGACTGAGAGTAGAACAAAAAAAGATAAAACTGATGAGAAGCAGCAGAAATAATATCAGTGCTACAATTAATATCAAAATGGGGTACCACAAACTAGACGAAGTGAAGGAATTTTAATACCTTGGAGGGAAAAATATTGCATGACGGACATAAAATGTAGACTAGCACAGGCAAAGAAGACATTCAAATGGTTCAAATGGCTCTGAGCACTATGGGACTTAACATCTGAGATCATCAGTCCCCTAGAATAACCGGAAAAATTCTTGAAGTGGTACCGATTGAACAGGCAGGTTTTCGACCCAACCGCAGTTGCACCGACCAGATCCTGTCCCTAGCAACTCACATAGAGGCGAGCTTTCAGAAAAAACTAAAACATCAGTAGCCTTTATTGACCTATCAGCCGCTTATGATACCGTTTGGCGACAAGGCCTGATATTTAAGTTGCTGCGGGTCATACCATGTAACAAGCTGGCCAACCTCATTGATAACATGCTCACAGATAGAAGTTTCAGAGTCATAATGGGCGACTTAAAAAGTGACCAAATGAAGCTCAACAATGGTTTACCACAAGGCTCCGTTCTGGCGCCATTGATATTTAACCTCTACATATCTGACCTACCTGAAACCACTTCTCAAAAATTCGGATATGCCGACGACTGGGCAATAGCTGCAAGAGGCAGACCAATGGAGGCAACGGAAAACACATTAACTGCGGATCTAACAAAGCTGGGAGATTACTTCCGAAGGTGGAGATTACGGCCAAACGCGACAAAAACGGAGGTGACATGCTTTCACCTCGACAATGCCCAAGCAAAAAGAAAGCTCAACGTTCACTTCGAAAACAGGCTGCTAAACGATAATAATTACCCCAGATATCTAGGCGTCACCTTTGATAGAACCCTAACATTCAAGGAACACCTACGTAATACAGCCGCAAAACTTAAAACTCGAAATAATATCATACAGAAGCTATGTGGGACTACGTGGGGCTCTTCCGCGGCTGTACTGAGAACTTCGGCTCTGGGACTTGTCTACACAACAGCAGAATATGCCGCACCGGTATGGCTAAACAGTAAACACACAGGCTTGATCGATGCTCAACTAAACTACACAATGAGGATGATATCAGGAACAATAAAGCCAACGCCTTTACACTGGCTACCTATACTGAGCAACATTCCCCCACCGGACCTGCGCAGAGAGCACGCTCTCCTACGCGAGTATGGAAAAGTGCTGAACAACGAGAAACTGCCAATCCATAAGGATGTTCCTGCCCTGGAGATGAACAGATTGCGCTCCAGACACCCCTCTTTAAAAAAGGCAAAAAATACGCATCCTCTCAACCCGGATTATGGCAACCTCTGGAAAACGCGGTGGAGAGAATCTGTGCCCCAAAACCTGCAGAATTTGCCATGTATCAATGTTCAACCACCAGGATTCAACTTGCCAAGGAAAACTTGGACGACCTTGAATCGAATTCGGACAAATAACGGCAGATGTGCAGACAGCCTCCACAGGTGGGGTAAAATCACCACCCCGAGATGTGACTGCGGTGCGGACCGGCAGACGATTCGTCACATCGTGGAAGATTGCCCTCTGAGACGTTTTGCAGGAGACCCCAATGAGTTTCTGACCGCGACTGAAAGTGCAATAGACTATGTCACAAATCTGTATGTTTGTTTGTGAACTTTTGTTTGTTATATACACTATTTTAAACACTTTTATATCTACAACTATATGTTATACACTGCGACTACTCTTTATTTCTGTGTCTTATGATTTTTATGTCTTTTTTTATATGATGTGTTACATACCATAAGCTAAATAAAATAAAGTCCCCTAGCACTACTTAAACCTAACTAACCTGCCGGCCGTGGTGGCCAAGCGGTTAAAGGCGCTACAGTCTGGAACCGCGCGACCGCTACGGTCGCAGGTTCGAGTCCTGCTTCGGGCATGGATGTGTGTGATGTCCTTAGGTTAGTTAGGTTTAATTAGTTATAAGTTCTAGGCGACTGATGACCTTAGAAGTTAAGTCGCATAGTGCTCAGAGCCATTTGAACCTAATTAACCTAAGGACATCACAGACATCCATGATCGAGGCAGGATTCGAACCTGCGACCGTAGCGGTCGCGCGGTTCCAGACTGAAGTGCCTAGAACCGCTCGGCCGCAACGGCCGGCTAAGAAGGCATTCAGAACCAAAAGAAGTCAAGTAGTATTCATTATCAGCTTTCACCTGATAATGTCCGTTTGGAGCACAGCTGTGTATAGTAATGAATCAGAGACTGTTGGAAAGCGGAGATGTGATGCTACAGAAGAACGTTAAAAAATGGGCGGAGTGGAAAGATGAGGAATTAAGAGATTATCCATAGAATCGGGGAAGCAAGGAACATATGGAGAACACTGGCAAGAAAAGGGACACGATGGTACAATATGTGTTAAGACATCAGGGAATAACTTTCATGGTACTATAGAGAGCTGTAGAGGGTAAAAACTGTGGGGGAAGGCAGAGATTCGAGTAAATAATTGCGGATGTTGATGATAAGTGCTACTCTGAAATAAGGTTGGTGCAGCACGTCAGATGACTGATAAGCAAAGAAAGAACCTATGGCGAAACGTGCTGTTCTTCTATACATCTTCTTTACCTCCTCTGCCCATACTGCGTAGCGAAGGTAGCATACTGAGAAACGGTGTTCAGATGTCGGTCGAACGACGATTGCATTAAAATACCTACCTGAGGATTCTTCCAATGACTCTCAGACTTGAAATTTCGCACGAATAAATTAGTCTGTACGTAGACTCACAGGTATTTAATGGATATGACTGTATTCAATATGTGTACGGCAATTGTTTGATAAAATTATGGTGCCTCATTCTACCTACCATTACAGTTATTTATGCTGAAGTCCAGCAGCCTACACCCAGCGTCGATCCACTGCAGGTATTGTGGACGCACTTTACTTTCCCTTGGCTCTGTGCCTATCCTTAGTTTGCTGGCAGTTCTGTCCACCTTTCCTGTCGTCTGCCATTCAAACACATCTTTTTTAACTCCTTCCTTTCCCTGCAATCTTTTCGTTGCAGGCAATTTTTTCATGTTCTATGCGTGGCAAAATAGAACTTGCGTAGAAAGTATTTCAAGCATCTTACTATAGGCAACCCAAGTTACTTTATCTACCCTGGATAAAGATGAACTAAGTTGCGTGAGGTGTCGCTTCAGCTGTTTAGCATACCATAAGACGTTAGAATTCTGACCCCGAGTGACCTACAGTGAAACCAAGCTAATCACAAGACTGGAAATTTGGAAATTTCTGGTAAGTTCTCATGGGACCAAACTACTGAGGTCATCGGTCCCTATGCTTACACACTACGTAATCTAACTTAAACTAATTTATGCTACGGACAACACCCACACCCCTGCCCGAGGTAGGACTCTAACCTCTGTCGTGGGGAGCCACGCGAACCGTTTCAAGGCTGTTGTGTACATAGTTCAGCGTAGTCAGTGCGTACACAACTTTCCCACTAGAGCGAACCCCGCTAAGCACAACAGCGCAGGCGCAGCGCTCGTCCATCTCCGCACTACGAGATGGCGCTGTCATAGAGACGGACCACATTCTGCTTCCGCCGATCCGCTTTTTAATATGTAACGCAGCCAATGAGATTGCTGCTAACGTAGAACCTTTTCTCCTCGCGCATCACACTCGCGCAGTGATACCTGAACGCGCGAGGTACACTCCTGGAAATGGAAAAAAGAACACATTGACACCGGTGTGTCCGACCCACCATACTTGCTCCGGACACTGCGAGAGGGCTGTACAAGCAATGATCACACGCACGGCACAGCGGACACACCAGCAACCGCGGTGTTGGCCGTCGAATGGCGCTAGCTGCGCAGCATTTGTGCACCGCCGCCGTCAGTGTCAGCCAGTTTGCCGTGGCATACGGAGCTCCATCGCAGTCTTTAACACTGGTAGCATGCCGCGACAGCGTGGACGTGAACCGTATGTGCAGTTGACGGACTTTGAGCGAGGGCGTATAGTGGGCATGCGGGAGGCCGGGTGGACGTACCGCCGAATTGCTCAACACGTGGGGCGTGAGGTCTCCACAGTACATCGATGTTGTCGCCAGTGGTCGGCGGAAGGTGCACGTGCCCGTCGACCTGGGACCGGACCGCAGCGACGCACGGATGCACGCCAAGACCGTAGGATCCTACGCAGTGCCGTAGGGGACCGCACCGCCACTTCCCAGCAAATTAGGGACACTGTTGCTCCTGGGGTATCGGCGAGGACCATTCGCAACCGTCTCCATGAAGCTGGGCTACAGTCCCGCACACCGTTAGGCCGTCTTCCGCTCACGCCCCAACATCGTGCAGCCCGCCTCCAGTGGTGTCGCGACAGGCGTGAATGGAGGGACGAATGGAGACGTGTCGTCTTCAGCGATGCGAGTCGCTTCTGCCTTGGTGCCAATGATGGTCGTATGCGTGTTTGGCGCCGTGCAGGTGAGCGCCACAATCAGGACTGCATACGACCGAGGCACACAGGGCCAACACCCGGCTTCATGGTGTGGGGAGCGATCTCCTATACTGGCCGTACACCACTGGTGATCGTCGAGGGGACACTGAATAGTGCACGGTACATCCAAACCGTCATCGAACCCATCGTTCTACCATTCCTAGACCGGCAAGGGAACTTGCTGTTCCAACAGGACAATGCACGTCTGCATGTATCCCGTGCCACCCAACGTGCTCTAGAAGGTGTAAGTCAACTACCCTGGCCAGCAAGATCTCCGGATCTGTCCCCCATTGAGCATGTTTGGGACTGGATGAAGCGTCGTCTCACGCGGTCTGCACGTCCAGCACGAACGCTGGTCCAACTGAGGCGCCAGGTGGAAATGGCATGGCAAGCCGTTCCACAGGACTACATCCAGCATCTCTACGATCGTCTCCATGGGCGAATAGCAGCCTGCATTGCTGCGAAAGGTGGATATACACTGTACTAGTGCCGACATTGTGCATGCTCTTTGCCTGTGTCTATGTGCCTGTGGTTCTGTCAATGTGATCATGTGATGTATCTGACCCCAGGAATGTGTCAATAAAGTTTCCCTTTCCTGGGACAATGAATTCACGGTGTTCTTATTTCAATATCCAGGAGTGTATTAAAACGAGTGTACAGACCTCCGATTAGCCAGTCTGCACTAGTCTGCACCAGTCCATACCAGTCTGCATTAGTCTGCATTTGTGTGTACCAGTCTATAGTCAAGTTTCAGTCTGCTCCTAATAAGATTATCATATTCCTGTACATAGCCATGAAGATAAATGAATAGACACTTTGTCAAGTATCAGAGATATCTGAGAATAAGATTAACGTACCAAGACCAAAGGAACTTCAGATTATCAATTGTAAATAGCATCCAGAACCAAGTTAAGTTATTTTTATGCTTGTTATTATTTTAATAATGTGTGTGAAAATTAATCAATTTCTGTTTAAAGTTGGTCACCGTCAATCTGCTGCTATAAGCGTGCAAGTGGCATTTCTATCGCCTGACCTAACGGCAGAAGATAAACACGCCACGATAAGACCACGAGACATATTGCTGACACTCGCCTACTTCATTAGAGCGACAAGTCAAATAATCTGATGGTGTGTGTACTGAAGGTCTTACAGTACGCACACCACAAAGGCGCTACTAACCGCGCGGCTACCCCGCGCGGCACCCCCAAGTTCATGAATATTTAAGAGGAAAAATGTCATGCAACAGTAAACATTTTATTGAAGGAATACAACTAGGTGTGGTTCAATTAAACAGGAAAGTGTGGATACCAAACCTCGAATATGTTAATGAAGGGGCCGTTCTGACTAATTTGGTTATTTCCATAAAATCCCAAATAAAGAATTACCAACTGAATGAAGCACATAAATATATCATCAGAGAGCAAAAGGCAGTAATTGTGAAATATAGCCTTGGTAATATGAAAGGATAACGTGGAACTATATCACGGATACAGCCAATGACTGTAGTTTAAAGATAGAACCCTGCGTAGGTGAGTACAAACGCCAACATGATCACTTAAGTGCATGATGGTAGCAACTAGCTGGCTGCAAGCGTTGAAACTGTGCAAATGAGGTAAATTAACTAGCCGTGCGCCCCCTCAATTTGGTGATTGCAGTGACTGCCCATCCTTATCACTCTTAACTGGCGTGAGTATGGAAGACGGCGTTAGCGGATGGAAATTCTGAGTCCAGCTCCACCTCTGTAATTGTAAGATGGTGACATCTCTCTCTTTGCAATGACCTGACACGAGTGCTGTTTTCCCTGTAGCCCAGCAGCAAGTGTCCTCTGACTTGACTCTCCACACTTGAACAGTTCTGCCAGTGTAGGAATCTTGTTGGCCAATTGCAGCTGATGTTGTGTGTTCTGACTAATAATAACGTTATAAATTAGTTTAACTAATTCCTACTTTCATGTATTTTTGTCGCTTTTAACCAATAGTGGTATGTTACAGGAAGGAAAGCAGAAAATATCTCCCACTACATGGCAGCTTTCTAACCACAGTCTAACAAAATTCTTGCAAATGGACGTGTGCAGGAAAATGTGGCTTCTATCAAAATAATTACTGTGAGCCAGTCACAGATCCTGTTAGTCGGATTTAAGTGAACATGCTTTTGTGGCGTGGCCGCAGGCAATGGCCAATCCTACGCTCTCCCATTCTGAGTGCTGCGCCTGGTTTCCAGATTTTTATATTTTCAAAAAGATTTATCCTCGCTTCTACCACAATGCACCTGCTGTGTGGACATGCTCTGGAGGCCGTTTTCACTGCCGAACAAGTTCATGACCCTAGGCCTTTTAAATTAACTTTCATGTTGCGACATAACTAGAGAAGCTCCCAAGGCTACAAAACATAACAGGTCCCCATCACCAGCCGGCCGAAGTGGCCGTGCGGTTGAAGGCGCTGCAGTCTGGAACCGCAAGACCGCTACGGTCGCAGGTTCGAATCCTGCCTCGGGCATGGATGTTTGTGATGCCCTTAGGTTAGTTAGGTTTAACTAGTTCTAAGTTCTAGGGGACTAATGATCTCATCAGTTGAGTCCCATAGTGCTCAGAGCCATTTGAACCATTTGAACCCCACCACCATAGTAAAAGGAAAGGAGAAGAGGAAATAATTAGCTGTCGAATTATTGGCAATAATGAATATTTGAAAATAATTTTTTTTTAGAAATATGTAAAAACCTGCCAACCGGTTGCATATATTTTCTATATATCTTGACCAGGTTTCGTCACCTCTAAGGGTGACTTCATCAGAAGGTAAGGTAATTACCTAAAATGAGTATGCCAAATTAAATACCTTATCTAATAAAAGTTTACATTAATGTAAACGAGTGTAAAACAAATAGTACTTACATGAAGAACGTATCGTCAAAGATGTACAGTGATTTAATAGCTGAGTTGCTCAAGTCATACATTAAAATATAAGACATAATGTTCTTCAAAATGTCAAACATTAAAACGTAAGTAACACCGGTGTGTCTGAGGAGACTGAATATGTTCTGCAGTAATGTTGCAGCGTTAAAGAATCGAATATACTGACTATTGGGATTTGTATATCGCAAAATAAACTAGGTTTCATGACAATTGGGAGATAAACTGCCATATAACACTTTGGTTGCTTGTCTTAAGGTGCGTGAAATATTTTCTAGGTGTGTATTTTGCATACCTGTCCTGCCCAGACACGACATACCCTCAATGTTATCGTTTCCACCGCTTTATTCTGCTCTCCTGTTGCTAGAAGTATTTGTCTATTCCTCAGACTGTTAGTCCATTTCATGATCTGTATTCTTCCCTCTTACTATGCTGTATCATCAGTCTTATGATTAGTTTAACGTACCTTTATGAATTTCTCTCCTTCACAACATACTTCATCTCACCCAATACCTGCAATTAACTGCTGGATATATTCCAACCTCTCTCTTCATCTACAGTTTTTGCCCCTTGCAGTTCACTCTAGTATCACTGAAATTATTTCCTGATATCTTAAGAGATGTCCTATTATCATCTCCATTCTTCAAGCCGTTATTGTCTACATATTCTTTCCTCGCCGATTATACACTAAAGAGTCAAAGAAACTGGTACACCTTCCTAATATCGTGTAGGGCCCCCGCGAGCACGCTGAAGTTCCGCAACACGACGTGGCATAAACTCCACTAATGTCTGAAGTAGTGCTGGAGGAAACTAACACTATGAATCGTGCAGGGCTGTCCATAAACCCGTAAGAGTACAAGAGCGTGAAGATCTCTTCTGAACAGCACGTTGCAAGACATCCCAGATGTGCACAATAATGTTCATGTCTAGCGAGTTAGGTGGCCAGCAGAAGTGTTTAACTCAGAAGAGCGTTCCTGGAGCCAATCTGTAGCAATTCTCGATGTGTGGGATGTCGCATTGTCCTGCTGGAATTGTATAAGTCCCTCGGAATGCACAACGGACATGAACGGATGCAGGTGATCAGACAGGATGCTTACGTATGTGTCACCTGTCAGAATCGTATGTAGACGTACCATTGGTCCCATATCACTCTAACTGCACACGCCTCAACCATTACAGAGCTCACACCAGCTTGAATAGTCACCTGCTGACATGCACAGTCCATCGATTCATGAGGTTGTCTCCATACCCTTACACGTCCATCCTCTCGATACAATCTGACACGAGACTCGTCCGACCAGGCAGCATGTTTCCAGTCATCAACAGTCCAATGTCGTTGTTGACGGGCCAAGGCAAGGGGTCGTGCTGTCGTCAAGGGTACACGAGTGGGCCTTGGCTCCGAAAGCACATATCGATGATTTTTCGTTGAATGTTCGCACACTGACATTTGTTGATGGTCTAGTATTGAAATCTGCAGCCATCTGCGGAAGGGTTGCACTTCTGTAACGCTGAACGATTCTCTTCAGTCGTCGTTGGTCCCGTTCTTGCAGAATCTTTCTCCGGCAGCAGCGGCATCGGCGATTTGATGTTTTACCGGATTCCTGATATTCACGGTACACTCGTGAAATGGTCGCACGGGAAAATCCCCCCTTCATCGCTGCCTCGGAGATACTGTATTCCATCGTTCGTGCGGCGACTATAACGCTACGTTCAAACTCACTTAAATCTTGATAACCTGCCATTGTAACAAAAGTAACCGATCTAACATCTGCGCCAGACACTTGTTGTCTTACATAGGCGTCGCCGACGCTGCATCATATTCAGTCTATTTACATACTTCTGTATCCGAATTTGCCCGCATCTCGTGGTCGTGCGGTAGCGTTCTCGCTTCCCACGCCCGGGTTCCCGGGTTCGATTCCCGGCGGGGTCAGGGATTTTCTCTGCCTCGTGATGGCCGGGTGTTGGGTGCTGTCCTTAGGTTAGTTAAGTTTAAGTAGTTCTAAGTTCTAGGGGGCTGATGACCATAGATGTTAAGTCCCATAGTGCTCAGAGCCATTTGAACCATTTGTATTCGAATCTGTGTGCCTGTACCAATTTCTTTGACGCTCCAGTGTCATGTTGTTGTTGTTGTGGTCTTCAGTCCTGAGACTGGTTTGATGCAGCTCTCCATGCTACTCTATCCTGTGCAAGCTTCTTCATCTCCCAGTATCTACTGCAACCTACATCCTTCTGAATCTGCTTAGTGTAGTCATCTCTTGGTCTCCCTCTACGATTTTTACCCTCCGCACTGCCCTCCAATACTAAATTTGTGATCCCTTGATGCCTCAAAACATGTCCTACCAACCGATCCCTTCTTCTAGTCAAGTTGTGCCACAAACTTCTCTTCTCCCCAATCCTATTCAATACCTCCTCATTAGTTACGTGATCTACCCACCTTATCTTCAGCATTCTTCTGTAGCACCACATTTCGAAAGCTTCTATTCTCTTCTTGTCCAAACTATTTACCGTCCATGTTTCACTTCCATACATGGCTACACTCCATACAAATACTTTCAGAAACGACTTCCTGACACTTAAATCTATACTCGATGTTAACAAATTTCTCTTCTTCAGAAACGCTTTCCTTGCCATTGCCAGTCTACATTTTATATCCTCTCTACTTCGACCATCATCGGTTATTTTACTCCCTAAATAGCAAAACTCCTTTACTACTTTAAGTGTCTCATTTCCTAATCTAATTCCCTCAGCATCACCCGACTTAATTTGACTACATTCCATTATCCTCGTTTTGCTTTTGTTGATGTTCATCTTATATCCTCCTTTCAAGACACTGTCCATTCCGTTCAACTGCTCTTCCAAGTCCTTTGCTGTCTCTGACAGAATTACAATGTCATCGGTGAACCTCCAAGTTTTTATTTCTTCTCCATGGATTTTAATACCTACTCCGAATTTTTCTTTTGTTTCCTTTACTGCTTGCTCAATATACAGATTGAATAACATCGGGGAGAGGCTACAACCCTGTCTTACTCCTTTCCCAACCACTGCTTCCCTTTCATGCCCCTCGACTCTTATAACTGCCATCTCATTTCTGTACAAACTGTAAATAGCCATTCGCTCCCTGTATTTTACCCCTGCCACCTTCAGAATTTGAAAGAGAGTATTCCAGTTAACATTGCCAAAAGCTTTCTCTAAGTCTACAAATGCTAGAAACGTAGGTTTGCCTTTTCTTAATCTTTCTTCTAAGATAAGTCGTAAGGTCAGTATTGCCTCACGTGTTCCAACATTTCTACGAAATCCAAACTGATCTTCCCCGAGGTCAGCTTCTACCAGTTTTTCCATTCGTCTGTGAAGAATTCGCGTTAGTATTTTGCAGCTGTGACTTATTAAACTGATAGTTCGGTAATTTTCACATCTGTCAACACCTGCTTTCTTTGGGATTGGAATTATTATATTCTTCTTGAAGTCTGAGGGTATTTCGCCTGTCTCATACATCGTGCTCACCAGATGGTAGAGTTTTGTCATGACTGGCTCTCCCGAGGCCATCAGTAGTTCAAATGGAATGTTGTCTACTCCCGGGGCCTTGTTTCGACTCAGGTCTTTCAGTGCTCTGTCAAACTCTTCACGCAGTATCTTATCTCCCATTTTGTCTTCATCTACATCCTCTTCCATTTCCATAATATTGTCCTCAAGTACATCGCCCTTGTATAAACCCTCTATATACTCCTTCCACCTTCCTGCCTTCCCTTCTTTGCTTAGAGCTGGGTTTCCATCTGAGCTCTTGATATTCATACAAGTGGTTATCTTCTCTCCAAAGGTCTCTTTAATTTTCCTGTTGGCAGTATCTATCTTACCCCTAGTGAGACAAGCCTCTACATCCTTACATTTGACCTCTAGCCATCCCTGCTTAGCCATTTTGCACTTTCTGTCGATATCATTTTTGAGACGTTTGTATTCCTTTTTGCCTGCTTCATTTACTGCAGTTTTATATTTTCTCCTTTCATCAATTAAATTCAATATTTCTTCTGTTACCCAAGGATTTCTATTAGCCCTCGTCTTTTTACCTACTTGATCCTCTGCTGCCTTCACTACTTCATCCCTCAGAGCTACCCATTCTTCTTCTATTGTATTTCTTTCCCCCATTCCTGTCAATTGTTTCCTTATGCTCTCCCTGAAACTCTCTACAACCTCTGGTTCTTTCAGTTTATCCAGGTCCCATCTCCTTAAATTCCCACCTCCTTAAATTCCAGTGTCATATCATCTATTTAATTTTCGACTTCTGCAGCTTCGCAATTCTACCAACATCAGGTTTTCCCATATGTTTCACTTCCATGCAATACTGTGCTCCAAACATACATTTCCGATATTTTTCCCTAAAATTAATGGCTTTGTTTGATACTAACGTCTGCCTTCATATCTCAGTGGACAGCGTGTATGGCTACTAAGCAGAGGATATAGGTTCCATTACAGGTATTGGAAGCAATTTTTCCATGGGAGTAGGACTGGCATAGTATGCAATTAGCCTCTTGAGGTCAATTGTGGGCCTACTTGATTGAGAAGTAGTTTCCAATGTCAAGTTGGCAAGCACCAGGAGAAGAGTAGTTTCCTGACCCCATATCCCTCCATACCCTCATTCAATTGGTGCCTTTGTCACAGGATAATATGGTGCTCGGTTGGTCTTGATTGGCGAATCTGAGATTGAAGGTGAAGCTACATAAAAGAGAGATACTGTGTAACTTACTCTTTGCCTGTGTTAGTCTGCTCCTTACATCATCGTTATTTTTACTTATATGGATATGGTGTCTGTTCTTCCGGACGTCTCCGAACGAAATTACAATCATATATTAACACCTTCAGCTGCTGACGGACGCCGGCCGCGGTGGCCGAGCGGTTCTAGGCGCTTCAGTCCGGAACCGCTCGATTGCTAC
The DNA here is from genome assembly GCF_023864275.1 of Schistocerca cancellata. Classification (NCBI taxonomy): domain Eukaryota; kingdom Metazoa; phylum Arthropoda; class Insecta; order Orthoptera; family Acrididae; genus Schistocerca; species Schistocerca cancellata. The sequence goes on from NC_064635.1 coordinate 152,528,526, forward strand.
GGTCGCAGGTTCGAATCCTGCCTCGGGCATGGATGTGTGTGATGTCCTTAGGTTAGTTTGGTTTAAGTAGTTCTAAGTTCTAGGGGACTGATGACCTCAGATGTCAAGTCCCATAGTGCTCAGAGCCATTTTTGCTGACGGACGTTGATGTATATCAGCGGGGACAGGTGAATATGTGTGTCCCGAACGGGACTCGAACCCGGGATCTCCTGCTTACATGGCAGACGCTCTACCCATCTGAGCCATCGAGGGCACAGAGGATAGGGCGACTGCAGGGACTGTTTGCGCACGCTTCCCGCAAGACCCACATTCTCCCCTTATATGTCCACACACTACATTCGTAGTTTCCCTGCCCAACACACTCATTACTGGTGGAAGACATTCTTAGCAAGTCCCGTAAGAGTTCATTTGGCTGACACACCCAATCTGTTTATTTTTACAATGAAATGAACACCCTTAGCTTCTTACAGGCGTTGACATACGTCAACGGGGACAGATGAAAATGTGTGCCACGACCGGGACTCGAACCCGGGATCTCCTGCTTGCATGGCAGACGCTCTATCCATCTGAGCCACCGAGGACACAGAGGATAGCGTGACTGCAGGGATTTATCTCTGGCACGCCTGCCGCCAAACCCACATTCTCAACGTATTGTCCCACACTACATTCGTAGTGCCCCCACCCATTATACTCATTAGTCGCGGCGCGTAGCCGATTCCCGTAAGAGTTCGGGCACTGTTTGTGCATTCGCACAGAAGAAGATGGTCAAGTGGCCGGTAACTATATATATACTAAGATGGTATCTGTTCTTTCGGACATGTCCGAAAGAACAGATACCATCTTAGTAAATATAACGTTTAATTTTGTTTATTGCAGGAGCCACAGTTAAGTCTGTTGTTTATAATTATACTAAAATAAATTATTTATTGACTTACAACTTCTCAAGCTGTTTAGGATTAAAAATTTAATGATGGCTTAAAACAGATTGGCAGTGCGGAGCTGAGAAATGCATTCTTTTACCTGAAAACCTTCTTTATTGCAGCAGAATATTATGTTAGTAGTGGTTTTCTTTAAGGAGAAGGGAATGCTGGCTGTCATTGTGCTTTAATGCAGAGTGGTTTCTTCGCAGGACCATCACGCGCCCCGTGGGACTTGTCCGCGGGAGGGAGCAAAAAACAGGGACATGGACGCCGACAGTGTTCCGTGCATGGGAGGACTTAATTAGGAGGGTGGGGGAACGGTGAAGGGGGGAGGGGGGAAGACGACAGCACTGGGGCGTGGCGGTGGCGGCGCTGCAGACGTTACTGTGCTTCCGTTACTGCGGTGCCGTTACTGGGGGCCAAGAAAAAGCGCGCCCTGCTCTACTTAGGAGCGAGCAGCTACTCGTCCAGTGGTACTTGCGGGCTTCTAGTGCAGCCTTTGATACATAACGGATGCGAGATATGGTGTAATGGCTTGGTTGTTCTCCAATTTCTTGACCATGCCTGTGGGCTATTGCGCACCCTAGGGTGGATTTCCAGTGTCCTTAGAAAGAAGTCTTTGTCCAGTCTGACTTTCCGTAGTCCTGGAGTGTCTAGTGGGTAGACAAGAGGCATATCCAGTCGCGTTCAGCTTGAAAGTAGTTGATGTATTAATTATGTTCAACCTGCAATGGAGATCTAGTGCCCAACAGCCAGCAGCTGGGCTCGTTGTAGTGTATCCAACTGTGGCTCAGCGTGGTTCAGATGCAGACCGACTTTGTATGGCATACGTTCCCAGACAGTGACGGTGCTGTGTCAGGTGCTGGCGCAACAAACTGCTGCGAGATGTTGCTGTCGGACTTCCCCTGTTGTGTACATAGTTCCGCGTAGTCAGCGCGTACACAACTTTCCCAGTGGAGCGCACCCCGCTAAGCACAACAGCGCAGGCGCAGCGCTCGTCCATCTCCGCACTACGAGATGGCGCTGCCTTAGAGACGGACCGAATTCTGCTTCCACCGATCCGCGTATTAATATGTAGCGCAGCCAATGAGATTGCTGCTAACGTAGAACCTTTTCTCCTCGCAGATCACACTCGCGCAGTAATACCTGAACGCACGAGGTATTATACCGAGTGTACAGACCTCCGATTAGTCAGTCTGCATTTGTCTGCACCAGTCTGTACCAGTCTGCAATAGTCTGTACCAGTCTATAGTCAAGTTTCAGTCTGCGCCTAATAAGATTATCATATTCCTGTACATAGCCATGAAGATAAATGAATAGACGCTTTGTCAAGTATCAGAGATATGTGGGAATAAGATTAACGTACCAACACCAAAGGAACTTCAGATTGTCAACTGTAAACAGCATCCAGAATCAAGTTACGTAATGTCTATGCTTTTTATTATTTTAATAAATGTGTGTGAAAATTAATCAAGTTCTGTTTAAAGTTGGTCACCGTCAATCTGCTATTCTAAGCGTGCAAGTGGCATTTCTATCGTCTGACCTAACGGCAGAAGATAAATATGCTACGATAAGACCACGAGACATATTGCTGACACTCGCCTACTTCGTTAGAGCGACAAGTCAAATAATCTGGAACCGTCGTCCTCCCGAATAAAGTCGGGAGTGAGTCATCCTTCGTGATGCATAAACTCTATCAGTACAAAAGGGTGTTCCGTCAGCAGGTCGAGAGCTCAGTCATAAATCGCACCTTTATCAGTCTCCCATCGATCGTGATTCCCAAGCAATCAGGTGAACCGCATACGACGAGCAGGAAATGCGAGTCTATGTCGATGCCTAGCTGCGGTCCGCGATGTATTTGTTAAGCGTGGGTGTGTAGTTCTATTTCGTCTGGCTACATCCACGTGGAATAAAATCCTTACGTGAAATTTTACTGTTTTTCACGAAGCACGAAAGTTAATGTGAATTGCTACTTACATGAAGTAAATAAAATCTAAAAGCATTCACTCTCTTAAGTACATCGGTGACCAGAATTTTGAAACTTGTGCTATAGATGCAGAAATTCATGGGAAGATCATAGTAATGGTCGTGATACAATACAGGGCTCAAGATGAAGATTCTGAGTTATTTATAAAGCGCGGTTCTGAAGTTTTTAACTTCTAAATAGAACGAAACACGGAATGCCTTTTTTTAAAATCAAAAGTCTCATATCATTTCATATAATACGTCTTCCATAACAATTTACAAGCATAGTTGTGGAACAACAGCTATGCTGCTCTCAATAACATTTCTGTATACACATTCAGAATCTGAATCTACCGTCTAAATAGTTTTAGTTGAACTACAACTGTTGTTGCTGTTTGCAACCCGGTGACTGGTTTGATGCAACTCTCCACCCTAAGTTGTCCTGCGCAAGCGTCTTGAGCTCTGCATACTCAGTATCTCCGCCGCCCTCGATTCTGTAAGGAATCGAACTCCGACACCTAAAACGTCACATCTCCTGAACTACGTGTCACGAAATAATATAATTTTCCAACTACATCCAGTGGATGCTGTCTGCTAAACATGTTGTGAATAGAGTTCGTACTAAAGAAGTAATAAATTAAAACACACCTAATGCTGAAGTTATGCTGCATGAAGAGCGAAACTGTAGTATTACGAAGCACTTTTTTTCCATTATTTTGTGGGGAGCGTCAGCGAGAAAAATATTTCAAAAGCTTTGAAGTTGTGCGTTGTTGGCATTCGCGATGTGCCCTCATTCTCAAATGCTGGATGAATATAGTCTGGGTAACTTGTGGGCCGTGAGTTGCACTGCCTCAAGATACTTGCACAGTTTCCAAATTCAGTCTTTGACTTTTGTTTTAAAAATTCAACATACTAATGAGTAGATTATAACAGCATTTTACGGTTTAAAATTTGATCAATAGTTATAACAAGTACTGAATATAAAATTGTTGTTGCTGTGGAAGCCGTTAAATAGATAACTTGAAAGTGGGGCCGTGCGGCCGTTTTAGCTGTTTAGTAATAATACAGTCTTACAAGGGGAAGCCTCAGACACGGGCAACCGATTCGGCTCAAATTTAGCAGGTCGCTTGTGTACAACCTAAAACGAAAGACACTATTTTGGCTCAAATTCCCCCCTCCCCCCTCCCCCCCTCCCGTTTTTGTGAAAATCACCACCAAAGATTATGATGAGCAATCGACTCAAAATTGGCGGGATCGATAGATGACTGTAAAAGAGCATTTTTCATCATCAAGTATGGGGTCCGCAAAAGGAAAGAAATTTTACAACTGCCGCTTATGTATCCACCTGGTAAACGCTTTTCGCCGAGAGCGCCGAAAGCGCAACCGCCGAGGTAACTGGCTGGTAAGCCAAATCTCGAGGAAACTGCACGGTTTTCATTTTTTAAAAGTGTAGTTTTTCGTATCAGAATTCGTAGGAATAGGAGGGCTAATAAGGTACGCAACTCAACTTGAAAGAATAATAGTAATAAGGTAGACAAACTTATTCCCCAAACAGGTGAATTAGTATTGAATTTGTAGTGTTGGCAGAAGAGTCAACACCGTGATACGAGAGGAGGCCGAAATGCACGCGTTTTAGCTCACGCAGGCTGGCGTGAGGAGGGAAGGACTATACTGACGTGAGCTCTGGAACATGACAAGGAATTAGAATTCAGAAAGCGGGCGTAATTAGTTTGATACTTACCTTTAATCCATTAATGATGAACGTCGCTCTTGAAAGTTGAAGGATATTTGCTATCGTGACCCTCCGACAACGCCTGACAACATGCTTCAGCGCGTTGCCAATGCACGTGCGAAGATTACGGAAGGCGAACTACTCGCTGTTGAGAGGAATGTCGTTACACGTATTTCCAAATGTATTGAGGTTGACCAACCATAGAGCCACCTGGTTTCCCCCTTCAAGCTAGACGAGTTTCGTTCTTTGTAGTTTTTTCGTTTGATGCTTATATCGTGAGATATTTGGCCTCGTCTCTATCAATGGACCACCCTGTATTTCTTTCGACTCTTTATATGACAAGTACCATCCATTTAGTTGTTCGAAGAAAAGTGAGGACACGTAACAGTGACCGGAAGAGCCATTGTAAAGTGACCAGGAGTAACATTTTAGTTGTTTACTGTCCCAAGCGTTTTGAGAAATTTAATTTCCTACCTATTTATCATTCTATATTGATTTACTTACCTTATTAACTCTCCTATCCCTGTCAGTTGAGACATGGAAAAATACAAAGTAGAACAGCAACATGTACTACGTTTCCTCGAAATTAAAACGCGGGTTCTCCGCTTCCCAGCCATTTACCTTGGTCGCTGCGCTATCTGCTTCTTTCCTCGAGTTCTGCATTTGTGGACCCCGTACCTGATGATTTAAAATGCTCTATTTACAATTATCTATCGATCCCGTCAATTTTGAGTCGATTGCTCGTCATAACTTTTAGGGGTGATTTTCTCAAAAACGGGAGAATGTTGAGCCAAATTATCTCAGAGTCCTTCGTTTCAGGCTGTACACAACCAGCCTGCCAAATTTGAGCCGAATCGGTTGGCCGTGTCTGAGGCCGTACACTTGTAAGATATATAAGTGACGCCCCACAAAGGAATTATCCGAATGGAACGGAAAGCGGTGGATGTGATGCATGTGTATAGACAGACATATGACTATATTGACGAAAAATTGAATGATTTATTCAAGTGAAAAATCTACACAAACTGAGCGTCAATAGCGCCTTGGTCCATCTCTGGTCCTTTTACAAGCAGTTATTCAGCTTGGCATTCATTGATACAGCTGTTGGATGCCCTGCTTATGGATATCGTGCCAAATTCCGTCCAACTGGCGCGTTAGATCGTCAACATCCCGAGTTGATTGGAGGGTCTTGGCCATAATGCATCAAACCTTCTCTATTGGAGAGAGATCTGGAGACGTTGCTAGCCAAGGTAGGATTTGGCAAGGACGAAGCAAGCAGTGGGAACTGTCGCCTTGTACGGCCAGTGATACGTGAGCACATATCTCGCCATGAAGGGCAACAAAACGTGGCGGAGAATATAGTCGACGTACCGCTGTGCTGTAAGGGTGCCGTAGATGACAACCAAAGAAAAGAAATGCCAACCCAGATCACCACTCCTGGTTGTCGAGCCGTATGGCAGGCAACAGTCAGATTAATGTCCCACCATTGTCTGGGGCGTTTCCAAGGACTTCTTCATTGGTTATCGGGGCTCAACTCGAAGCGGGACTCACCACTGACGACAGTTGTAATCCAGTCACAGATTCCAGGCCGAGTGTGCCCGACATCACTGTAAACGGCAACGGCCTTGTTAATGTGCAGAGGTAAATGGTGTTGTTGTTGTTGTGGTCTTCAGTCCTGAGACTGGTTTGATGCAGCTCTCCATGCTACTCTGTCCCGTGCAAGCTTCTTCATTTCTCAGTACCTACTGCAACCTACATCCTTCTGAATCTGGTTAGTGTATTCATCTCTTGGTCTCCCCCTACGATTTTTACTCTCCAATACTAAATTGGTGATCCCTTGATGCCTCAGTCGGCACAAAGGGCACCATGAACTCAGACCCCTTTCTGTGCGCCGCGTATTGATGGTCATTGCGGTCACTGTGTGAGGTGGCTTCATTTTGAGCCACATTACAACTACCACTCCGGAAAGAAGAACCTTTAATAGTTTAAATATCGAGACAGGAAACCATAAACGATACTGACATCGGCTAGGGATCTTAATTTGTAGCAGAATATCTGCACGTTGGGCGATAGTGAAGCGGACGGAGACGGGAGGCTGGCAGGAGAACGGGAAAGACACAAGCGAGGCAGGCAGGCCTGAGAGCTGAACGTAAGCTCCTGGAAACCCCAGGCGGGTGGACCGCGGCTTAGCGGGAGCCACGTGGCCGAGGACAAGGAGAAGACGCGGGGGCTCGCTCACAAAACACGTGGCGGCGTGTAGGTGGTTTTCCCAACGGCCGGAGCGGAAGCTTGTGGAACAGTCTGGGAGCTTCTAGAAGCTTCGGGCGGTTGCAAAACTGAGATTCGTCGGCGCTCGGAAACGAACGCCTTCCAACAGCATGACTGGCCACGCCCATTAAAGGGGGGAAGAAAAAAGAACAGCAGCTACTAAAAAGCGTAGCGACTGTGAAACATTTTGTTCCTGGGGCTTCGAGGAGAGAGGTTGGTCTTGGCGAGATGTGCGACAGATTGCTTGTAGTGAGAGCCTGAGGATCGTTTGGTGTTCCACGGCAGCCGTGGAGGAGCCTACGGAAGCTTTTCGTGAAGTAGAATTTATGTTATCTCTCTGAGCCGAGAACCGTTGCAGCGATAAGCGTTAGATCACTGTAGTGGTTGTGCATTCTCAACGGCGGTTAGGGAAGTATTGCTGATCATGTGTCTTTTTCGTTCTATGCTGAGGCTTCACGTTGCTAGTCGCGAGAGTAGTTTTGAATATAATTGCAATTGCCATAGCTGATGTCAGTATTCCGCGCTTGAATTAACGACCGTGAATATATCACAGGACAGTGCCAGACAGAGCAATTACCAAATGTGAATTGGCAGAACTATAATGTTGCTGGTACTGTGTAATCTTGTATAGAGTAAATTGCAGAAGAGTAAAGAATTTAACACTACTGAGTGTATCATTTCATAGCTAGTACTTTCCTTTGTCATTTTATTATCTCCTTATTTGTGTATTTCATGTTTGCAACCACCTGCTGGAGACAGTGTTTGTAGGTCAGTACATCTGAACATTCTAGCATATACTGAGGATATGGTTAGAAGCCAACCAGATTTGCATACGACTAGTTAACGTCACATATAGAGCAAAGGATAAGCTTACCCTTCTGGAGAGCGTATAAGTGTCAGGGCGACAAATTAGCGTTACAAAATCCGTTGTGCAAAATTTTTCACTTATACGTTCGGCTCGCAGGCTTAACCATCAGCAGAAAAGAGCAAAACAGAATCGGTAGCTTACAACTGAAGCACCAGCTGCGCGTTGGATCGATGATAATGATGAATCTGGACACTGGGGCTCTGATGATTGCTCGGCCGTCCCTTTTTGCCGTCCCCCTAGGTCGTCTGCTTCCTTCTTGACGCTGTGTTCGGCCATGGTTCACCCATTCGTGCCAACGACCTCCAACAGTGAGATCGCTCCTATTCAGATATCGAGCAATTCGCCAATTATTTCAACCGCCTCCTTTGAGCCCAACTACACGTCTTCCCTAAAATGCTACCATCTGCATACATTGTTCATGTGCCTGTCTGCGAGATATAGTTACTGTCCAGTACAGTACATACAATGAAATTAGCACAAAGACTTCATGCCCTGGTATCGACATGTGCCTGTTTACTATCCTCGCCAGCTCCGCGGTGAAATCGTGTTCAGCATCACAGATTCATCCATTTCCGCCAAAGTTTACAATGTTGCATTTTCCTTCAATACCTGTGTAAATATCAGTTAGTGACCAGTTTGCATAATTCCTTCGTTGGGGGTAGATTACTGCAACCCATTGTCACTTTTACTTTTTTGCTCTGGTTTGATCTCCCACTAAACTGCCACCATTGTCTGCAGTAAACAGATTCTTTCTGTCAATCAAGTTGTGACATAATTTTCCATTCTTCCCATTTCTAACCAGTTGCTTTTAGATCTACCTATTTAACCTACGCAATTTCTCTGTATCACCACATTTTAAAAGCTGCTATTTTTTTCCTTGCTTACCTTCTTTAGCGTCCATGAATCACTATCATTCATCGCTACACATCAAATACTTTCAGAAAAGTCTTCCTAAGGCTTAAATTTCATATTAAGAGATTTCTCTTTCTGAGAAACGCTTTTACCGGTAGTGCCTGCCTGCATTTTATATCATCTTTACTTCTGTCGTCAGATATTTTGAAGTCATACAGAAAAACTCATCACCGACTTTTCGTATCTCATTTTCAAATCTAATTCCCTCAACATCGCCGGATTCAATTCGATTACACGCCATTATTATTGTTTTTCTTTTGTTGGTGTATTCTAACAACCCTTTTTTTTCAAGGCACTAAATGATCTTTACAGTTATCTGGTGTATCTGGCAGAATTAGGACTTACCTGTAATGAATATTTATCTCTCAGATTCAACCTGAGATACCCTCGGCAGGGCTGATGTAAAGACTCTTGTGCGCCGTACTGCGAAGAAAGTTGGGACATTCCGAGCAACAGGTGGGCGGTCGTTATCTTTATGGGATAAGGCGCCAGCAGTGGGTTAAAAGAACGACCTGTCTAAAGCGACTGGAACTTCCTGGAGGCAGGGAAACCTTCAGTGGTCGATAACTGAAACTGCCAATGACGGTCTGTGACGGTTTGAATCATCACGGCAGTTGCTTGCCCGATTCAGTACTACAGCAGGCGTTCAAGAACACTGCGTGGAGAAACAGTATCTTGAGGAAGCAGAGTCACGCGGCGGTGACATTTTCTGGGACTTACAATGTTCTGGGGCTTCCAGACGCGCCAAGCTTTCGTCCCAGCACACTCTGGCCAGTGTCAAAAGGAATGAATGCAGATGGCCTGCTTTGTATATCTGTGACGTCATTGGTGGTTGCACCATCGCCATATATCGATTAGACGTTCGATGAGCCCGCTTCAACCTCAGCCCTATGATCCCCACCCCGCGCTGAGCTAACATAGTGTATCTCTCAACGGCGATTTTTATTTCGATGGCATCATCATTTACACAGTCGCTAAAGTCATTAATGTGAACCACGACAGTCGTTTCGTCGAATTAGATCCTGTGGTGTCACCGCCAGACACCACACTTGCTAGGTGGTAGCCTTTAAATCGGCCGCGGTCCGTTAGTATACGTCGGACCCGCGTGTCGCCACTATCATTGACTGCAGACCGAGCGCCGCCACACGGCAGATCTAGTCTAGAGAGACTCCCTAGCACTCGCCCCAGTTGTACAGCCGACTTTGCTAGCGATGGTTCACTGTCTACATACGCTCATTTGCAGAGACGACAGTTTAGCATAGCCTTCAGCTACGTCACCGAGCGAGGTGGCGCAGTGGTTAAACACTGGGCTCGCATTCGGGAGGACGACGGTTCAATCCCGCGTCCGGCCATCCTGATTTAGGTTTTCCGTGATTTCCCTAAATCACTCCAGGCAAATGCCGGGATGGTTCCTTCGAAAGGGCACGGCCGACTTCCTTCCCCATCCTTCCCTAATTCGATGAGACCGATGACCACGCTGTCTGGTCTCCTTCCCCAAAAACAACCAACCAATCAGCTACGTCATTTGCTACGACCTAGCAAGGCGCCATATTCAGTTACTGTAATTACTATCTTCAAGAATGTATTCTGAGCAGATAATATTGTGAATCATGTACCGTCAAGAGCGACGTTCACCATTAATGGATTAAAGTTAAGTATCAAACTTATTGCGTCCGCTTTCTGAATTCTCATTCCTTGTCATGCTCCAGACCTCACGTCAGTATAGTTCTTCCCCCCTCACGCCAGCCTGCGTGAGCTAAAACGCGTGCAATTCGGCCTCCTCTAGTAACACGGTGTTGGCTCTTCTGCTAACACAAAAGATCCAATATCGTTCCCTCCGTCATACTCAACCAAAGTGGAATTTTCTGGGTAGCGTAGTCTATAAAACCTCTCTTGCTCCTTCCTGGGTTGCTCTACAATGCCCATTGTCCAATGTAAGATTGGCCACATTCGTAAGATATCTTGTAGGTCCCAGATGTTGTGAGACCTGAAGTATCTTTTACTGGTCTCGGTAATTGACAGATTTTTGGCAGAGGTCTGAAGATCGATTTGATTGTGTGTCTTTTCACCATGCGTCTTATCTGTCAGTTAACGAAATCTCTGTCATGACTCGCACTAATTTAAGAAACCATAGAAAGCAAAGGGACTGACATCGCCCTTGAAATATTAGGTGGCCTGCAGTTCAGCACGGAATTGAATCCAGCGATCGCGAGGTTGAAACGGGCACATCGAAGGGGGGAGCAACATACGTCCATATCTGGTTATGCCGTGAGCACCAATGACGTCAATGCAGACAGCTATATTATATGACGGTGTATCAGCAGTCCACTGCCAATCGGACCACTTGACAATGGACACGGAGTGCTTGGTTGAAACTTCGTGGCATTTAAACCACTTGACATGGCTGAAAACCCGAGAACATAGTGTTCGCAGTACCGTGTAATGTGTATGCAACCTCTATTCAAAATGCTCTCAGTATCAAAATATAATCTTTTCGTAACATTATCGCTACTATCTGTATTAATTACACCCTTTTGTTAATAGGAAATCAGGAAGGTAGATCACTGTCTAACGTGCAGTCGACGACGGGGTCGTTAGAGTACAAACTCAGACTGCGAAGGTATGCAAATCTGTCCTCTCAAAAGGAACCACAGCGGCGGCGTTTGTTTTAAGCAATTTATGGAAGCCAAGGAGAACCTATATCTGAATGAGCTGGTGAGGATTTGAAGCAAATGCAAACCGATGCAGAGCAGGTGTATTCATCACTGCTCCATCTCATTCGGTATTTCTTCTTAAGGGCAGGTGTTGATATATGTAAACCTGAGATTTTCCTAGATGTTTTCAACACACGTAAAGAGGCCTTACTGGACATTTCGTCCAGACCATACTAAGAAAAAATACCGAAATATTCATCTGTCGTAAAATACAGGGTGATTCAAGTGCCCCTAATTTTGCAAATTTTAACAGCATAAAATAAACAATTACGCATTCACATTCGTCAGGCGATCTGACTACGGAACTGCTGTGCTTGTAGCGTTAAGTTTGTATAGAATTGTCAAATTAACTAGTTTTAGCGTGACATTTACGAAAGTGGTTGTTTTTTATTACCTACAGGTGCACGTTTAAATTTATAATCTGAACGAAATAGCCGACTATGCAGGTGGCCTAATAGCCCAATAAATACACCAAAAAAGTTCGAACATCGGGAATAGCTCAAATAGTTGGAAATTTCTGTACATTGTTAGTAGGAAATGCTGTAAACACTATACTAGTAATCCTCATTAGTGAGGGAGGAGTGTGTGGGTGGAGGTGTGTTTGTAGGTCACTTGCGCACATATTTATTGAATAACTCGAAAACTGTTGTCTCCAGTGAAAACGTATCCCGGTACATAATTTAACTATATCAATTTTCCTACAGAAAGGACATGTTCATTTTTCCTGCACAAGTAATAGTTTGCACGTAGCGAGAGTGAGAAATCACGTGTTTCATTTTCGAAGGCGAGGTGTACTAGGTCTACAACTTTGCTTCCGCCGTTTTTTCTCGAAGTTCTGGGCTTTATTGTGAAAAACTTACAAAAAAAATTTATGATTCATAATATTGCCCATCGCTGGCCACTACATTGTCCTATCTTTCGGATAGCATACGAATCCGTTGGCGGAAGAACTGGGCATCTTTTGTGGGGATCCATGAATCGATTCAACCACTACTGTAGTGATTAGAGAAATGCATGATACACACTTTCCTGTCGAAGAACACATTCATTCACTTCTGGGTTCGATTATGGACCATCATCGCAGTGGAAAAATATCTATTGTGACAACTTCACGTGTCGTACATGCTGTTTACCCAGAGAAATATACGCCATTGCTGACTTGAAAACATCAGAAAACGACAATTAACGCCATAATACCGGCCTGAGCAAGCAGGAAACACTGAAAACATAAAAAAATGCAACAGCAGTAAGTGCACACCATATTCAGGCGCAACAACCTCCAGTAGGTATTGCATTAAGCATCATTTTCTGATGTTTTCGGGTCAGCAATGATGTATACCTTTCTGGGTAAACAGCATGTATGTCCATGACATGTGAAGCTGCCACAATATATATTTTTCAGTATTGAAGAGGGCTCATGATCGAAACCGGTAGTGAATAAATATATTGTAAGACAGCAAAGTATGTATCGTGCTTTTCTGCTAGTAAATCGACAGTGGCCTGAAAAAAGTTTTTGCAGTACACTAGTGGCTGGCAGTTCCTACAGCGGCGGACAGTTCCCGCCATCATACTCTCATTGGAAATCTTGGACTGACTGACCCGACCGCATGATATATACACATCAAAAAAAGTTTTACATCACTCCGATTCCCAGAACTCTTGAAGATAGGCGTTGATGTGGATATTGTATCAAAGGACCAGTCGCTTTGGCTGTTCAGAGATTTCACTAACCCCCCCCCCCCCCAAAGATGTAAACAACCCATGCATGATCAGCGCCCATTAGACGGAGGGGGTCCGACAGCCGATCAGTTACAGTCATTTCACCAGGAAGGAGATACACGGATCGTGTTGTTTGTAGTTCAACCATGCCTAGACCGTCAATACCGCAGTTTGATCGCGTCCGCATTGTTACTTTGTGTCAGGAAGGTCTCTCAACAAGGCAAGTGTCCAGGCGTCTCGGAGTGAACCAAAGCGACGTTGTTCGGACATGGAGGAGATACAGAGAGACAGCAACTGTCCATAACATTGTCAGGCCGCCCAAGGGCTACTACTGCAGTGGATGACCGCTACCCACGGATTATGGCTCGGAGGAACGCTGACAGCAATGCCACCATGCTGAATAATGCTTTTTTTGCAGCCACAGGGCGTCGTGTTACGACTCAAACTGTGCGCAATAGGCTGCATGATGCGCAACTTCTCTCCCGACGTCCATGACGAGATCCACCTTTGCTACCACGACACAACGCAGCGCGTACAGATGGGTCCAAGAACATGCTGAATGGACCGTTCTGGATTGGCATCACGTTCTGTTCACCGATGATTGTCACATGTGCGTAGAAGCAAACAATCGTCGGAGACGTGTTTGCAGGGAACCCGGTCAGGCTGAACGCCTTAGACGCACTGTCCAGCGAGTGCAGCAAGGTGGAGTTTCCCTGATGTTTTGGGATGGCATTACGTGGGGCCAACGTCCGCCGCTGCTGGTCATGGGAGGCGCCGTAACGGCTGTACGATACGTGAATGCCATCCTCCGACCGATAGTGCAACCACATCGGCAGTATATTGGCGAGGCATTCGTCTTCATGGACGACAATTCGCGCCCCCATCGTGCACATCTTGTGAATGACTTCCTTCAGGATAGCGACATTGCTCGACTAGAGTGGCCAGCATGTTCTCCAGACTTGAACCCTATCGAACATGCCTGTGACAGATTGAAAAAGGGCTGTTTATGGACGACGTGATCTGAGGGATCTACGCCAAATCGCCGTTGAGGAGTGGGACAATCTGGACAAACAGTGCCTTGATGAACTTGTGGATAGTACGGCACGACGAATACAGGCATGCATCAATGCAAGGGGACGTGCTAATGGGTATTAGAGGTACCGGTGTGTACAGCAATCTGGACCACCAGCACTGAACGTCTCGCTGTATGGTGGTATAATATGCAATGTGTGGTTTTCATGAGCAATAAAAAGGGTGGAAATTACGTTTATGTTGATCTCTATTCCAATTTTCTGTACAGGTTCCGGAACTCTCGGAACCGCGGTGATGCAAAACTTTTTTTGATGTGTGTGTATTACCAAATACTAAAATTTCGTACTCCTGAAGATGGAATTTTAAAGTCTCGAAACATGAAGTGGTTTAAGTAAACATTACTACAACTAAAACGGGTCACTCTAAATTAATCATTGAGCCGTGTATCGACTCGTGCTATACCTTGTGTTTAGATTGCATTGGTTTTCCTTTTCTTTCCCTGACATGTTTGTTTGATATGTTGTCTGTCATTAAGTGGTTGCTTGGTTGTCTTTTCTGCTGTAGATATCTGCGTTTTGCTTACGGAAACTGCTATGGAAGAAGTGAGATCTTTGACCATTGGTAACTTCGAGTGGTACGCTCAGAGAGTCTGGTGGACACGGAAGGGCAGCGTGACTCGCCAGCGCGGACCAGGCGTGGTCGGTTGTACCGTGTCGGTGATGTATGTCGGTTGTGTGTAACGAGCGGGTCGAGTTCACGGAAGAGCTCCCCGCGGGTTGGTTGTATACAGAATCGCCCCACGAGTAGTTGCTGTTCATTTCACCTTGGTGGGACGTTAACAAGCTTCTTTAAGTTCTCCGTTTCAACACTGGAGTTTAAAAGGAGACACCTAACATGAACGAGCGGTCACTACCCGTCAACGTTGCAGAGAAGACGTGAACTCCGGTGACAGAGCGTGTTGTCGCGTGACCGTGGCGACGCGTGCGCGGTCGGATGTGTTGATCCTTGCCATCGGAGGTCGTGTACTGCCTGTTTGAGCATAATTGCAAGTTAAGTTCAAATGGTTGAAATGGCTCTGAGCACTATGCGACTCAACTTCTGAGATCATCAGTCGCCTAGAACTTAGAACTAATTAAACCTAACTAACCTAAGGACATTACACACATCCATGCCCGAGGCAGGATTCGAACCTGCGACCGTAGCGGTCACGCGGTTCCAGACTGAAGCGCCTTTAACCGCACGGCCACACCGGCCGGCAAGTTAAGTTAGTGGAAGGTTTAATCATTAAGTAATAAGTTTGCGTAACCAGTGTCTCTTTTGCCTTGTGGCCTCCGGCGATCGGGTTTCCTGTCCCCGGCACCGGTGTAATTGAAGACAGTGATCTTTCCTCCCCCTCTCGTTACTGCCCGACGGGAGGTGTAGTTTTGGCAGTTTAATTGTTTCTCTATTCTGTCGTGTGTTATGAGTAAATTCATGCTTCTTGTTGGTTGATCATGTGGTCGCTCATTCAGGACTGTATGGTGTAATGTTGCTAGCACGAGGTTAGCTCTAATTCTGTGAGCAAGTTAAGCCATCTCACTACAAGTTTTCGCTGGCTAAAAGTCGGTGCAGTGACCAGCCTGAGAGTGGCAATTGTGTTTACGGACGTATTTAAATTGGTCAGTATTCTGCCTAGCCTGAGCATCCCTGAGTGGGTGATTTGTGGCCGCCTTACACGTCCATCATATCTGTTATGTTCTAATGATATTCCAGGACACTTTTGTTTAAAAACTTTTTAAATTCCTCCATTCCTTTATTGTCATTAATCGTGTGTTTGCTGAGACCTTTGACTTTCTTTTTAATGGCGGTGTTGTTAGCTTCACTACCTCACAGTACTTTATTAACAAAGTTCTGTATTTACTTTAGTAGCCTGTTTACTAATGTTCTTTAAATTTTTTTAAACTGTTGTAGTGCTATGAATTACTTGATTGCCGTTAGCGGCGTGTTTTGAAAGGCTGTTATTGCCGTACTGTTAGCTTCTGTGTGTGTGTGTGTGTTTTTTTTATTATTTTAAACTGCTGTATTGCTATAAATGACTCGATTGCCGTTTTTAAAAGAAATTTTAAACTGTTGCTGTGGTGTCACCGCCAGACACCACACTTGCTAGGTTGTAGCCTCTAAATCGGCCGCGGTCCGTTAGTATACGTCGGACCCGCGTGTCGCCACTTTCAGTGATTACAGACCGAGCGCCGCCACACGGCAGGTCTAGTCTAGTGAGACTCCCTAGCACTCGCCCCAGTTGTACAGCCGACTTTGCTAGCGATGGTTCACTGACTACATACGCTCTCATTTGCCGAGACGACAGTTTAGCATAGCCTTCAGCTACGTCATTTGCTACGACCTAGCAAGGTGCCATATTCAGTTACTTCAAGAATGTATTCTGAACAGATAATATTGTGAATCATGTACCGTCAAGAGCGACTTTCATCATTAATTGATTAAAGTTAAGTATCAAACTAATTAAGTCCGCTTTCTGAATTCTCATTCCATGTCATGTTCCAGACCTCACGTCAGTATAGTTCTTCCCTCCTCACGCCAGCCTGCGTGAGCTAAAACGCGTGAATTTCGGCCGCCTCTCGTAACACAGTGTTGGCTCTTCTGCCAACACAACAGTTGCATTGCTGTAAATTACTTGATTGCCGTTAGCGGCGTGTTTTGAAAGGTTGTTGATTGCCATACTGCTAGTTTCTATAAGATATAAATAAAACATTTGTGTATGAAAATCTTAACTCGACAGTAAACTGCTAGAAATTTGGCCCCGTTTCCCAACTTGTGGTGTGGCTTGTAGTAACCGTAACCACTGTGTGTGTCAATTACCCTCCATGTTTTTTGGGCACCACTGCTGAGCTTATTCCCTGATGTGGTAATGCTCCAACTTACGCAGAATTATTGTATGGTGTATGTTACTAGGAGCGTTAGTGTCAGCATCATTTTCATTACGTTCCACGACTTTCACAACAAACAGAAATTCCCTGTATGTAGGCTCATACTCCTGCGCATTCACCTCATAGACGACGCTGATGATAAGTGGCAGAAAGAGCTGTAGACACCCCTCCCCCCCTGCACACACACTACGTTGTGCGTTGTCAACAACAAATAGGTAAACAAAAACATAAACATTTCTCATGCTCTGATATTGACGAGAGAAAGAAGAGACGACAACGACGACATACACGGATACATATTCCAGAATTTGAAACACGAACAGCTGCTAGCATGAGTTTCTTAGAAGTAGATACCTTAGGGGTTGCGAAGCAACTCAAGTCGCTTGATACGGGCAAGTCTTCAGGTCCAGATTGTATACCGATTAGGTTCCTTTCAGATTACGCTGATACAATAGCTCCCTACTTAGCAATCATATACGTACCTACAAATTGGAAAATTGCGCATGTCGCACCAGTGTTTAAGAAGGGTAGTAGGAGTAATCCATCGAACTACAGACCTATATCACTGACGTCGGTTTGCAGTAGGGTTTTGGAGCATATACTGTATTCAAACATTATGAATCACCCCGAAGGGAACGATCTATTGATACGTAATCAGCATGGTTTCAGAAAACATCGTCCTTGTACAACGCAGCTAGCTCTTTATTCGCACGAAGTAATGGCCGCTATCGACAGGGGATCTCAAGTTGATTCCGTATTTCTAGATTTCCGGAAAGCTTTTGACACCGTTCCTCACAAGCGACTTCTAATCAAGCTGCTGGCCTATGGGGTATAGTCTCAGTTTTGCGACTGGATTCGTGATTTCCTGTCAGGAAGGTCGCAGTTCGTAGTAATAGACGGCAAATCATCGAGTAAAACTGAAGTGATATCAGGTGTTCCCCAGGGAAGCGTCCTGGGACCTCTGCTGTTCCTGATCTATATAAATGACGTGGGTGACAATCTGAGCACTTCTCTTAGGTTGTTCGCAGATGATGCTGTAATTTACCGTCTAGAAAGGTCATCCGAAGACCAGTATCAGTTGCAAAGCGATTTAGAAAAAATTGCTGTATGGTGTGGCAGGTGGCAGTTGACGCTAAATAACGAAAAGTGTGAGGTGATCCACATGATTTCCAAAAGAAATCCGTTGGAATTCGATTACTCGATAAATAGTACAATTATCAAGGCTGTCAATTCAACTAAGTACCTGGGTGTAAAAATTACGAACAACTTCAGTTGGAAAGACCACATAGATAATATTGTGGGGAAGGTGAGCCAAAGGTTCTATTTCATTGGCAGGACACTTAGAAAATGCAACAAGTCCACTAAAGAGACAGCTTACACTACACTAGTTCGTCCTCTGTTAGAATATTGCTGCACGGTGTGGGATCCTTACCAGGTGGGATTGACGGAGGACATCGAAAGGGTTCAAAAAAGGGCAGCTCCTTTTTTATTATCACGTAATAGGGGAGAGAGTGTGGCATATATGATACGCGAGTTGGGATGGAAGTCATTAAAGCAAAGACGTTTTTCGTCGCGGCGAGATCTACACTCCTGGAAATGGAAAAAAGAACACATTGACACCGGTGTGTCAGACCCACCATACTTGCTCCGGACACTGCGAGAGGGCTGTACAAGCTATGATCACACGCACGGCACAGCGGACACACCAGGAACCGCGGTGTTGGCCGTCGAATGGCGCTAGCTGCGCAGCATTTGTGCACCGCCGCCGTCAGTGTCAGCCAGTTTGCCGTGGCATACGGAGCTCCATCGCAGTCTTTAACACTGGTAGCATGCCGCGACAGCGTGGACGTGAACCGTATGTGCAGTTGACGGACTTTGAGCGAGGGCGTATAGTGGGCATGCGGGAGGCCGGGTGGACGTACCGCCGAATTGCTCAACACGTGGGGCGTGAGGTCTCCACAGTACATCGATGTTGTCGCCAGTGGTCAGCGGAAGGTGCACGTGCCCGTCGACCTGGGACCGGACCGCAGCGACGCACGGATGCACGCCAAGACCGTAGGATCCTACGCAGTGCCGTAGGGGACCGCACCGCCACTTCCCAGCAAATTAGGGACACTGTTGCTCCTGGGGTAGCGGCGAGGACCATTCGCAACCGTCTCCATGAAGCTGGGCTACGGTCCCGCACACCGTTAGGCCGTCTTCCGCTCACGCCCCAACATCGTGCAGCCCGCCTCCAGTGGTGTCGCGACAGGCGTGAATGGAGGGACGAATGGAGACGTGTCGTCTTCAGCGATGAGAGTCGCTTCTGCCTTGGTGCCAATGATGGTCGTATGCGTGTTTGGCGTCGTGCAGGTGAGCGCCACAATCAGGACTGCATACGACCGAGGCACACAGGGCCAACACCCGGCATCATGGTGTGGGGAGCGATCTCCTAAACTGGCCGTACACCACTGGTGATCGTCGAGGGGACACTGAATAGTGCACGGTACATCCAAACCGTCATCGAACCCATCGTTCTACCATTCCTAGACCGGCAAGGGAACTTGCTGTTCCAACAGAACAATGCACGTCCGCATGTATCCCGTGCCACCCAACGTGCTCTAGAAGGTGTAAGTCAACTACCCTGGCCAGCAAGATCTCCGGATCTGTCCCCCATTGAGCATGTTTGGGACTGGATGAAGCGTCGTCTCACGCGGTCTGCACGTCCAGCACAAACGCTGGTCCAACTGAGGCGCCAGGTGGAAATGGCATGGCAAGCCGTTCCACAGGACTACATCCAGCATCTCTACGATCGTCTCCATGGGAGAATAGCAGCCTGCATTGCTGCGAAAGGTGGATATACACTGTACTAGTGCCGACATTGTGCATGCTCTGTTGCCTGTGTCTATGTGCCTGTGGTTCTGTCAGTGTGATCATGTGATGTATCTGACCCCAGGAATGTGTCTATAAAGTTTCCCCTTCCTGGGACAATTAATTCACGGTGTTCTTATTTCAATTTCCAGGAGTGTATTTACGAAATTTCAGTCACCAACTTTCTCTTCCGAATGCGAAAATATTTTGTTGAGCCCAACCTACATAAGTAGGAATGATCATCAAAATAAAATAAGATAAATCAGAGCTCGAACAGAAACGTTTAGGTGTTCGTTTTTCCCGCGTGCTGTTCGGGAGTGGAAGGGTAGAGAGATAGTATGATTGTGGTTCGATGAACCCTCTGCCAAGCACTTAAATGTGAATTGCAGTGTAGTCATGTAGATGTAGATGTAGACAGAGACACTCACCAGCCGGTCCCACCAACGGCGGAACTGCCTCGGTGTGGTCTCGGCGCTGTTCTGCCGAGCCAGAAGAAGAGGGCGCCCCCTCCCCGAGCCACCTCGCTCACCCCCGCGTCTTTCCTCCCCCCGGATTAGACAACTCGGGGCAAAGTTGTTCTGCTTGTCGCGGCAGATTACTTCCGCAAACACTTTCATTCTTCATTAAACGGCTGCACGCCGGGCTTCTTCCGCTTCTTCCCGCGCTCTGTCCCGGCCTCTCTCTCTCTCTCGGCTATTAGTGGCGCAGCCCCCAGACAGCTCGCAATTGCCCGCACCGTTTACAGCATGATTACTGCCTTCACTTCTGCCTGCCTCACTCCACCCCACCACCCACGAGTAGCTGCCAGGTTCTTTCCCGGAATGGAGTCTTGCAAATAAGGAACAACGACGGAAAAACCTGGTTGCACCGCTTTAAAAAGTTCCACCCTCTACTTTTGATACATTTGATCGACTGGTAACCAAATTGCGTAACTACTATCACTTCAGTTGTGTGACTATATTGGCAATTTCCTTTCAGAAAGACCACACACTTCATAGTGATTGACGAGAGTCATCTAGTGCAAGGATTCTGCAAGGCCTTATGTTGTTCTTAATATATATAAACGGTTTACGAGACAAACAGTAACACCAAGCCATACCCAATTCTGTAAAGAAACGAACTTCAATCGATAAAATAGCTCCATGCTAAGAATAGCTAGTTTTCGGTACATATCAATTTTTATAACATAGAATCTCCTATATGTTTTTGCTGGCAGGAGTAGCCGAGCGGTTCTAGGCGCTTCAGTCTGGAACCGCGCGACCGCTACGGTCGCAGGTTCGAATCCTGCCTCGGGCATGGATGTGTGTGATGTCCTTAGGTTTAGCTAGTTCTAAGTTCTAGGGGACTGATGACCTAAGATGGTAAGTCCCATAGTGCTCAGAGCCATTTTTTTCCTATATGTTTTACATATAATGGTACAGCGCCTAACGGGTATAAGCGCAGCTATTTCTATTGGCGACAGCATCTCATCAGTATTTACGTCATTTACACACTAATAATTGTAGACATTACAAATCGAATGCTTTTAGGTTGGTTAGTACCTCCAAGTACATGCAGCAAGAGCAAGCCATTAATCCTTATTTTACACCGGACACCTGGTCAGATGTTGAAGTGGGGATTGTGGACGCAAAACTGTTAATCTATAATGATAGAGCGCAGTCCAGTTAATGGTGCAGTTACGACCAAGCAGAAAGCACAGGTAATAAATTATGTGACTTGTTTGTGGGAAGACTGTTTCATGCAGAAAAGAAACAACCAACACATTGTTGTGTGTACATATTAATATACCACATATAAAAATATCTGCACTTATGCTCGGTACAGAATACGTAATTTTGGAGCTAAGATCAGTGAGACATATGCATAATGTTCTAGTGAATGGTACGAAGTCATCTTGGGAAGTTGAGGTGAAGTTTGGGATTCCCTAAGTAATTGTTATAGGCATCCGTGGCGGGTCATATCAAACCAGTCAGAAGACTGATGATAAAGAAAAAAAGGTATATACTGTTTCCAAAAGCTGTTGCGAATAGAGTTATTACCTAAAGGAGTAATAAATTGAAATTTCATGCCAGATTCTGTGGTTTTACTGTACTGAAAGCGAACATGTAGTGAGTGATACACTTTTCTCTCTTCGCTAATTTATGGGAAGAGTTATGCAGAGAAGTTTCAGAAATTTTTCAATTTCTGTGTAGCTGCATTTGGACTTTGAACTGCCATGCGTCATTTACCTATGGTACCTATGGTACCACAAATAGGTACTTGCATACTATCGATCCAGAGCAAACTCGGACGTTGGGTGGCATTCTTGATTCTTCAGCGATGAGTCTCGCTTCAGGAAAATCGGCGTCAACGTGTCAGTAGATGACCTGATCAATGGTGACAGGATGTAGTGATTCACCATTCACTAGGCCGTCCATTGACAAGTTGACTCGAAGCTCTCCAACTTGTTGATGGGTGATACCAGTTCCCAACACCGTGAAAGCTTTATCATTTAATGAACTGCTCCATAGAGTATGATGATTACTAGATTGGTTCCTCATACTGTAGCACTTCTACATCCATCAATTCATTTACACATGTAAGAAATTTTTGAGAACATTTCTCGTGGAGAAACAGCGGTCTGACTAAAGGTGCTTTAAAAATGGATTATAAACGGTCTCGACCGCAAAAAAGATTTATTTCGATTGTAACTTATTTCGGTTGTAACCAGTTTTGCTGTCGAGACTACTTATAATCGCTTTCTAAATTTGTAAATTTGCACATATTCTTTGTGGCTGGTATATATATATATATATATAGGGTGTCCCAGCTATCTTGTCCACACAAAATATCTCTGGAACAATAACAGCTATTGGAAAACGACTTTCAACGATATCAATTTAGGGCTGGGGCCCATGAATGTACATATTTGGAAACATTCTAAAACGAAAGCATATGTGTTTTTTAACACAAACTTATGTTTTTTTTTAATTAGAGCTCCTATATTTTTTCTTCAGCAATCCATAGCATGACAAAGCACATACACAATGGCGTTGATTGCATCGCAATATTCCCATTACATCCCGAGATATTGAGATGCGAAGTTGACGCTAGAAACACCCGACATGCGCTGCTAGCGCACATCCTGAGGCTCAGGCGTGAACCCCATGCTGCCCGTAATCGCGATGTGATTGACAAGTAAGTGTCCCTCTTGATAAGTATGGAGGTGTGATTACACATGTCAATCACATCGCGATTACGGGCAGCATGGGGTTCACGCCTGAGCCTCAGGACGTGCGCTAGCAGCGCATGTCGGGTGTTTCAAGCGTCAACTTCGCGCCTCAAGATGAGGTGCTACAGACGCGAAATTTAACCTACAGGAAGAAGATGCTGTGATATGCAAAAGCTTTTCAGAGCATTCACACAAGGTTGTTACCGGTGGCGACAACTACAACGTGCTGACATGAGGAAAGTTTCCAACCGATTTCTCACACGCAAACAGCAGTTGACCGGCGTTGCCTGGTGAAACGTTGTTGTGATGCCTCGTGTAAGGAGGAGAAATGCGTATCATCACGTTTCCGACTTTGACAAAGATCGGATTGTAGCCCATCGCGATTGCAGTGTATCGTATCGCGACACTGCTGCTCGCGTTGGTCGAGATCCAATGACTGTTATCAGAATATGGAATCGGTGGGTTCAGGAGGGTAATACGGAACGCCGTGCTGGATCCCGACGGCCTCGTATCACTAGCAGTCCAGATGACAGGCATCTTATCCGCATGAATGTAACGGACCGTGCAGCCACGTCTCGATCCCTGAGTCAACAAATGGGGACGTATGCAAGACAACAACCATCTGCACGAACAGTTGGACGACATTTGCAGCAGCATGGACTATCAGCTCGGAGACTATGGCTGCGGTTACCCTTGACGTTGCATCACAGACAGGATCGCCTGCGATGGTGTACTCAACGCCGAACCTGAGTGCACGAATTGTAAAACGTCATTTTTTCGGATGAATCCAGGTTCTGTTTACAGCATCATGATGGTCGCATCCGTGTTTGGCGACAGTGCGGTGAACGCACATTGGTAGCGTGTATTCGTCATCACCATACTGGCGTATCACGCGGCGTGAAGGTATGAGGTGCCATTGCTTACACGTCTCGGTCACCTCTTGTTCGCATAGAGGGCACTTTGAACAGTGGACGTTACATTTCAGATGTGTTATGACCCGTGGTTCTACCCGTCATTCGATCGTGGCGAAACCCTACATTTCAGGATAATGCACGACCGCATGTTGCAGTTCCTGTATGGGCCTTTCTGGATACAGAAAATGTTCGACTGCTGTCCTGTACCTGTACACGCCATCCAAGCTCTGTCTGACTCAATGCCTAGGCGTATCAAGGCCGTTATTACAGATAGAGTTGGTTGTTTTGGGTACTGATTTCTCAGGATCTATGCACCCAAACTGCGTGAAAATGTAATCACATGTCAGTTCTAGTATAATATATTTGTCCAATAAATACCCGTTTATCATCTGTATTTCTTCTTATTGTAGCAATTTTAATGGCCAGTAGTGAATATGAAGGGGGTGGCCAGTTACGCGACTGAAATTGCAATTTGTTGAGTGTTTGTTTATATTCTTTTGTCAGAGAGGAGAAACTTGTGCTAACAAGAGGATCGTCCGTACTTGTCCTCACCGATTTCATTCGTATAGGTAGTGTATGTAGATCATGGCCACGATTTCAACCTATATAAAAAGGAAGCCGCAAATCTCAACCGTTTTTGAGGAAATCATGTTTGAAAGCTTTAGGCATGCATATATACGTACGTGTGGCCATTAGTAGCCACGGAGTCCGTAGTCGACCGAAGGAGCGCTTAGTTCCATAAGCTCTCTGCCGCTAGTGTTGTTTTTATTTACCTTTATTCTTCTTTTAATAAGGCAACGGCCTTGCCGCAATGGATACACCGGTCCCGTGAGATCACCGAAGTTAAGTGCTGTCGGGCGTGGTCGGCACTTGGATGGGTGACCATCCAGGCCGCCATTGCTTGTTTCCATTTTTCGGGGTGCATTCAGCCTCGTGATGCTAATTGAGGAGCTACTCGACCGAATATTAGTTGTTTCGATCAGGAATACCATCATTACGACCGGGAGAGCGGTGTGCTGACCCCACGCCCCTCATATCTGCATCCACCTTGAGGATGACACGGCGGTCGGATGGTCGCGATGAGCACTTGTGGCCTGTAGACGGAGTGTTTCTTTTTCTTCTTCTAATAGCTTTATTTTGACTGTATAAATTATCAGGTTTTAAGGAACCATTGATTGTAACATAATCTTCACCTTGAAAATTCGAGTTTTCTTTAACATTTTAGAGGTAGTTTGTTACTACAGCCGTATTCCTGCAGGTACGTTTCAACTAACCATGATCCCATTTTGCCGCTACAGTTACAGGCATGGTACGACTCACCGAATGAACCCATTTTGTCGGTAATCCTGAAGTTAGTTTTGACCCACTAGAAACAGCTGCATGTGCACAAACAGCATCATCCGCGAAAAGCCTCGTGGAACTTTCGGCGCTATCTACTGGGCCATTTATACAGGGTGATAGTTATTTAAACCGACAACCTCTGGGAGATAGCACTGGACACCAAAACAAATTTTTTCTCTAATTTCATAATTACCTATGAGACTTTTTTAATCTGGTAAAGGGCGTAATTGCTCTTAGCACTCAAGCAATTGCTCACAAGATAGGGACGAGTTAGATGAATGTAAGAAACGTTCTTCATCAGAAATTATTAATTCATTTCGCTTATATCCTGTGCACAATCTGGAACCAGATGATTATCCACCCAGAGCACATTTTTGCAGTGGTACCTGGAACAGTGTCAAATGAATCCTACTTTTTCGTCCTCTTTGTCCTGTACAAATGAAGGAATGTTCGGGCGTGTAACGTGCTCAACACCCACATTTCGCATGTCTTGAGTGAGTTTAATCCCTTCGCCACGTTTATTCTCATCAGTTGCGGTTCTACGTGAATGTGTGGGCAGGTGTTGGTGAGTTAAATTGGTCCATATCTCCTACCTAGACCATTAACTGATAGTCATTATTACAATTTCCTCGCCAGAGCATTGCCAGAATTGCTGGACGACTTGCCCCTCGCTAAGTGACAACGCATGTGGTTCGATTCTTGAACCGAAAGTTTCCTGTAAAGTGGATTGACGGTGTTGGTCCTGTACCATGGCCTACTCAATTCACTGATTTGATCTCTCTGGATTCTTCTGTTCTGTGAGATGTGTAGCACTGTTTACCAACCAACTGTTGAATCGGTACATCCGTGGTGTAACGGCTGTTTACAAGTCAGTGTGAACCTCTACTGTAACTGAAGTAATTTTGTTGTGTTCACGTTGTTGTCTTCGGGTAATTTTGAACTAAAATTTGTGTTAATTTTAGTCCTCACAGGAAAGCACATTAGGAGAAGTTGTTTCATTGTCCCATCCAATCCCCTCCCACTCATTCCCCCACCCCTCCCAGAATTTGTAAGTTTAATTAAATTTCATCCAGAAAAATCTTCGCAGAAAAATATTAGACAAAGATACTTGTTTCCATGTCCCATGCAACCTTCCAGAGTTTGCCGGTTTAAATAATTTTCATCCCGTATATCCCGTGAAAAGCCAACGGCCTCCATCAGATCACCCAAGTTAAGCGCTGTAAGGCCTGGGTGGATGACCATCCGGGTCTGCCTTGTGTGGCCAGAACTTCTTGACTGAGGAGTAGCTGCTCCGGCCACGGAAACTGACAACGTTCGAGAGAGCGGTGTGTTGACCTCAAGTCCCCCCATCCAGTGAAGCCTGTCAGCTGAGGATGACACGGCGGACGGTCGGTACCATTGGGCATTCCGAGGTTTTTTCGGACGGAGTTTGAGTTTATTAATATTAGTACAGCCATTTAATTGCTTTAAATTTCGTGGGAAGTAATTCTCCTATAGCACTCCACCGAGGCACGCCCGAATTTTCTTTTACGTATGCAGACTTCTCTCCGTTCAGAATGACAAGTATTCCTTTTACTACCATCTCTTCAATGCAGTCACACAGTTGGTCTGATACTCTCGTACTTGTCTCCCATTTCTATTTGGGGAACTGCGATATTTTTCACGAAGTATGATGACATACCTCCATACTGGAGGTACTCATCCGACCAGGCAACATGTTTCCAGTCATAAACAGCGAACGCATTGTCGATGTTGACGAGGCCAAGCGACGCGTAAAGCTTTGCGTCGTGCAGTCATCGTACACGAGCAGGCTTTCGGCTCCGAAGGCCCATGTCTGTGATGTTTCGTTGAATGGTTCGCACGCTGACAGTTGTTGATGGCCCAGCACTGAATCATCATGATCATCATCATAATTTAAGAGTGATAATGCCTTTAAGCGTTCAGTCTGGAGCATAGTCCCCCTTATAAAATTCCTCCATGATCCCATTTTCAGTGCTAACATTGGTGCCTCTTCTGATGTTAAGCCTGTTACTTCAAAATCATTCTTAAGCGAATCCAGGTACCTTCTCCTTGGTCTACCCCGAGTCCTCCTACCCTCTCCTGCTGAACCCATGAGTCTCTTGGGTAACTTTGCTTCTCCCATGCGTGTAACATGACCCCACCATCTAAGCCTGTTCGCCCTGACTGCTACATCTATAGAGTTCATTCCCAGTTTTTCTTTGATTTCCTCATTGTGGACACCCTCCTGCCATTGTTCCCATCTACTAGTACCTGCAAACATCCTAGCTACTTTCATATCCGTAACCTCAACCTTATTGATAAGGTAACCTGAATCCACCCAGGCCGGCCGGAGTGGCCGTGCGGTTCTAGGCCCTACAGTCTGGAGCCGAGCGACCACTCCGGTCGCAGTTTCGAATCCTCCCTCGGGCATGGATGTGTGTGATGACCTTAGGTTAGTTAGGTTTAATTAGTTCTAAGTTCTAGGCGGCTGATGACCTCAGAAGTTAAGTCGCATAGTGCTCAGAGCCATTTGAACCAACCAATCCACCCAGCATTCGCTCCCATAGAACAAAGTTACTCGAAAGATTGAACGGGGCACAGATAACTTAGTCTTGGTACTGACTTCCTTCTTGCAGAAGAGAGTAGCACTGAAATCTGCTGCAGTTTGTGGAAGAGTTGCGCTCCTGTCACGTTGAACGATTCACTTCAGTAGTCGTGTGTCCCTTTCTTGCAGGATCTTTTTCTGCTCGCAGCGATGTTGGAGTTGGATGTTCTACCGGATTCCAGATATTCACGGTACAGTCGTGAAATGGTCGTACGGGAAAATCCCCACTTCACCGCTACCTCAGAGATGCTGTGTCCCATCGCTCGTGCGCCGACTATAACACCACGTTCAAACTCACTTAAATCTTGATAACCTGCCATTGCAGCAGCAGTAAACGATCTAACAACTCCGCCAGACAACTGTTAAAAGCGGTGGCTCGTTTTATTTTACAGGTTATTATTCCCTGCTGTAGGGGCTGCGATTTTTAATATTTTTTGTCTAAACCAGCAAGGTAAAACAGAGGCCACTACTTCCACCACATCAAGTGGATTTAGTGCTCACGTACTCACACTGAGCCCTGAACACTTCCCAGTTTATCAGTGGGGAACAGTTGAACATGATTACTACTGTTATCGGTGCCATGCGTGCAATGGTCGTTCCAGGCCCGCGATATTAGCTCTTTATACTATCGTTAGTGGCGAGAGACCTGCACGACCTTGTAGCAACCGTTATAGTTCTGCATTATTCTGTTACACTAGGGGTGAGTTCACGTAAGAAAAGAGAGAGAATGTAAGATTAACGGACTCATTTATTAAACAGTTGAGAATCAAACAATAATGCAACCAAATGGGGGTTTGGGGAAGAAAGATTCGAGTTCAGCAGCCTGCCCCAACGTACGTACATAACCAGCCACGAGAGCAGGAGAAGAGGAATTTTAGTAACGATCGCCGTATTATCAAATAGAATCCCATTTAGTAAAGGAAAGGGTTGCAGGCGTGCAACTACCACCACCAAGAATCAGCCAAAGACTAAGAACATGCTACTGTGCGACAATCGCTCGGTAGCCTCCCGTACTAAGGCAATAAAACCCGCAAGACGAGAAACTATTCACAATGACCTATCAGGTTCCCTCTGGGCCGCAGGGCGCGAATCTACAGTGCACGCCGGCGCTCATGTTTACCGAACTTCATCTCCTGGAAGCGGCACCTCCGGTCTCCGGCACGTTTACACTAGAACTGAACTACTGCCCCTTTGTCCACCAGCCATCCGCGGAGGGCCGTTGGCGCCCGCCCTCGAGAAACGGGAGCGCACATGAACTGGCCAATCATAGGGCCGCAATTTCACAGGGGGGCGACCTCGTGACGTTAAAATTTAGCAGAAATAGCGTTTACAAGATTGGTAAGGCAAGTTGGGGAACTGAGAACAGGAGAACCTTTGGCCACTACTTAATGTTCAAACGACACCACGTGCTACCCAGGCGATCGGAAAAGGAATGGGAAACGGGAAGCCATCATGGTTGCTAAGAAGACTGCTGCCCTCGCCCATAAATAAGGAAAATTTCTAGCGCCAAGCTCCTCTCACAGATCAGTGTGAGACAAGCTGTAAAAATCGTCAAATAAATCAGGCAACCCATAGAAATTATTAATATTACCTGAATTATTACTTTACCGAGTACCAGAATGTTGGGATTAGAAATATGAAATACGAGCACTGAATGATGAAT
This sequence comes from Schistocerca cancellata, assembly GCF_023864275.1. Classification (NCBI taxonomy): domain Eukaryota; kingdom Metazoa; phylum Arthropoda; class Insecta; order Orthoptera; family Acrididae; genus Schistocerca; species Schistocerca cancellata. The sequence goes on from NC_064635.1 coordinate 152,558,164, forward strand.
GAAGTGCACGTCTTTCACTGTCTTACACAGGCGTTGCCGACCGCAGCGCCATGTTCTGCCTGTTTACATATATCTGTATCTGAATAAGCGTGCCTGTACCAGTTTCATTTACGCTTCAGTGTAAACATTGTAACACCCCACCCGTCACTTATCTGGTTTTGGCGTGTGTTCACCCCAGCTAATTGACTAACAGATCAACAGAAAGTGCAAAACTGCGGCAATATCGGATAACGCAAAGAAAGTATTAAGGCTCTGTGACTCCTGATTGAACTGCGGTGGCAGTATTGACATTACTTGATTCAGAATTGATCACTTTTAATTAAAAATGGGTGCACATTGATGTTATATTCAGCTATTAAATACCAGATGCAAATATTGAACATAAAATTAATTAAGAAAATGACTTGGGATTTCAACTACTTGATTGAAAACAGATGCAGTCGATTAGCACAAATTTTATTAACTCCCGACCTTCAATAATCACATTACATGACTCTCCTACCAGGCAGTGCTAATAAATTGCGTTTGCGTGGAGTAAAGCACAATAACTCAATAGTAATTCCTATCGACTGAACCAGGCGTAATGCGAAGTGCAAGAAGAATTTTACACTACACGGTCCATGAAACGCTTGTGGAAACTTTGACGACATGATCCAACAAATTAATAAGTGGCTGGAGCGGGCGCAATATCAGCGAATACAGCGTGGCGGAGCGGCGTCGTTGTGTGGACGTCGGCCGACCTCGTGGTGTTGCAAGGCTGCGCTCGTCTATTCACTCCTAGCTATCTTGCTCAGTACATAGCTGAATCAAAACATCCTATGTCCAAGCTCAATCGTTACATTTGCTAAGTCCTAGACTGCAGAGATGCTCTCTCTCTCTCAGGGAAGCTGAGTAAAGAATGCCACGTCTGCACTCTAGGCAAGCTGGGAACGGTAGACTTCTACGGAGACTTCTGCCGGTCCACTCTTCGGCTCAGTTTCCCCTCCTTCAAAACCACTTACGGCAGTTGCAGCGCAAGTCACGTTAATTATCCGTCGCTTCCCAGTGCCGACCAATACCTGCTCTGGGAAGTGAACAAATTCACACAAAATTTCCCTTCCTCTCAACTTCTACTATTTAGCTCCTCCCAGGCCACCCATCAATGTTTGCATCTGCATAAAACACCAATTTTTCCGAAATTCTGACTCCCAGGAGGGTACTTCAAATTCCTTGGTCCTATGTTACCATCGGAGGCTGGCGTATTTCATGCTGTCGCTCTCCACCTGATTTACTTCAGACTCTGTGGACCGTGAATTCAGCGTGAAGTTGCTGTAGTCACAAACACACATATTTCGGCCTCTGTTGACTGCTACACCGTAGCTTTGCACGGCTTTCTCGCATGTTTCTCTGAAAACGGGACAACGGATATTTATCATCAGGTGTACAAGTTCTCCATCTGTTACCCGGTACACCAGCATGGAGTCAGAGTCAACCACCCACTAACTGTCACTCATCTTAAGGTGGCTGGAGGTCGTGCACCGTTACCGCATTCTCAGAGCTTGAGCCGCCCTAAGCTGCCTATTGTCGCTTCCCTTCGCCGCTCCCCAGCCGGCCATGGTCAATTCTGAATACTTCCCTGGGATAAACTAGCCTCCAGTAAATCGACGTCTTTCCACAAAGTTTTTCATGTCGTGTGAATTACTTTAAAACAATCACCCCACATTAATTATTCCACTACGTCCATACCATACCCTCTACAAGATGCATTGTGCCTTGTCAGTCACTTTGTTCAGCCCTACTGTTCGCTCAACGTGAGTTAGGTGATCTTTACTGACTTCATGTAAGGGGCATAGTTCTTGCCATCTTACAACATGTTATACGGCTGTTACTAACGTTCCCGATCACTATACGACCTCTTCAGGAGCCCCATACCAGCGAATCACAGCATAATAAATGGCACGGGCGCTGTCAGTAGAGTAGGACCGCAGCTGTTGTGCAGACGCCTCTGGAAGCCCGCGGCGTGTTTTATTCTGGCGCGCCAGCGCGCTGGCGAGATGAAAGCGCGCAGCCCGAGGCCGCGAGACGTTTATCGCGCCAGCGCGCTTCCGGGCCGCGCCTCCTGACGGCTCCGCCGCTGAGGAAGCAGAGATCAGCCGCGGGCGAAACGCCAGCCCTGCCTCCTGTCCGTCACGCGCGGAATAATTACGGCCGCGGACCGCAGAGCTGGCGCCATAAATTATGAGCTGCGCGCTAATAAGGAAGCAGCCGCGGCGGGCCGTGTTTGCCGCGTCCGTCATTAGCAGAATTAATTCCGTACGTCGCATTAATTTCCGGAGAGGCGGCGGGAGACGACTGGGAAGAGCTGCTTCCCCGATGCCGCTGAACGGGCGGTTTCTGCCTGCCAGCCGGTGTGTGCGGCCTTCCAGCGTCACCTGCCTCGCCCCCAAGCAGAGGCGGAGTGGCAGTGGAGTGAGCAATGGGGGATGGACCGTCCCAACATAGACCTACTACGTAGGAAATACAGACAGTAAGATACACGTGTCCCACCCTAAGGTCATTGCGCAACAACAGTAGCGTGATAATTCAATAGCTTATACAGGGTGTTACAAAAAGGTACGGCCAAACTTTCAGGAAACATTCCTCACGCACATATAAAGAAAAGATGTTATGTGGACATGTGTCCGGAAACGCTTAATTTCCATATTAGAGCTCATTTTAGTTTCGTCAGTATGTACTGTACTTCCTCGATTCACCGCCAGTTGGCCCAATTGAAGGAAGGTAATGTTGACTTCGGTTCTTGTGTTGACATGCGACTCATTGCTCTACAGTACTAGCATCAAGCACATCAGTACGTAGTATAAACAGTATAGTGTTCATCACGAACGTGGTTTTGCAGTCAGTGCAATGATTACTAATGCGGAGTTGGCAGATGCCCATTTGATGTATTGGTTTGGCACGGGGCAATAGCCGTGGCACGGTACGTATGTATCGAGACAGATTTCCAGAACGAAGGTGTCCCGACAGGAAGACGTTCGTAGCAATTGATCGGCGTCTTAGGGAGCACGGAACATTCCAGCCTATGACAAGCGACTGGGGAAGACCTAGAACGACGAGGACACCTGCAATGCACGAGGAAATTCTTCGTGCAGTTGACGATAACCATAACGTCAGCGTCAGAGAACTTGCTGCTGTACAAGGTAACGTTGACCACGTCACTGTATGGAGAGTGCTACGGGAGAACCAGTTGTTTCCGTACCATGTACAGTGTGTGCAGGCACTATCAGCAGCTGATTGGCCTCCACGGGTTCACTTCTGCGAATGGTTCGTCCAACAACGTGTCAATCCTCATTTCAGTGCAAATGTTCTCTTTACGGATGAGGCTTCATTCCTACGTGATCAGATTGTAAATTTTCACAATCAACATGTGTGGGCTGACGAGAATCCGCACGCAATTGTGCAATCACGTCATCAACGCAGATTTTCTGTGAACGCTTGGGCAGGCATTGTTGGTGCTGTCTTGATTGGGCCCCATGTTCTTCCACCTACGCTCAATGGAGCACGTTAGCATGATTTCATACGGGATACTCTACCTGTGCTGCTAGAACATGTGCCTTTACAAGTACGACACAACATGTGGTTCATGCACGATGGAGCTCCTGCATATTGCAGTCGAAGTGTTCGTACGCTTCTCAACAACAGATTCTTGTATAAAAATCAACATGACTTTTGCAAACAGAGATCCTGCGAAACTCTGCTAGCTGTGTTCCTCCATGATTTAGCGCTGTACACAACAGTGCTCAGGTTAATGCTGCGTTCCTTGACTCCAGGAAGGCCTTTGACATAGTCCCACACTGCCGTTTAGAGAAAAAAATTACCTGCAGCTAATGTAATAAATATTATAGCGGCCAAACAGGCAGAAATTTCAGAACTCGATTGAAAGAACATTTAGACTGCTACAGGCTTGATAAATGTAAAAAATCAGCAGTAGCAACTCACATTAAAGACACTGGCCACACTTTGAAAATCGAAGACAACCTCGACATTTTTAAAAAAATAGGAAAAAGTAAAAGAATGGATATCATGGAAGAAATGGAAATTTTCATACATAACACAAAGCATCGATATAACATTCTTAATGAAATAACTGCATTCAAAAATTCAAAATTCTTCAACAGTCTTAAGCCAGTTCTAAATCAATAGATTCAAGAAATGCCAATGTAAATAATTGACCTGAACCAAGAATATTGATACAAAACCTCGATAATCGATACATACATGCTACATTCCGCCATCTTGTGTTGTGTGTATAACATTGGAGCAATTTGTGCAGTGGCAATCAGTGACAAAATATAATGTGCAATAGTGTAATGTCAATCTACTCCTCCTCCATTACACCAGTGATGCAAGTGAAGCAGTAAGAAGATGAAATTGTAAATGATCAACTGTCATATAAAAGCCTTTCACACTCTTTTCGTAACACCTAACTGATGCAAATCTATCTGCATCCGATACAGGCTGTGATATACATAGTCAACAACAAAGAAGAAAACCAGCAGAAGACATCACTGATTTCGATTGCTAGATATAAACTGCCCCCTCCTTCCCCCCAGATGCCACACCAGCAGCTACAGTAAAAAGCAATGGACAAAGTATTCTAGATTAATCTAGTTTAAGACGGTTTATTTTTAAGTAACAGTTCTCTGTGTACGTATGTATGTATGTATGTATGAATAAACGCTTGAAAATGAACAGAACATGTTCGAAATGCATTTCATTATGTTAGGTTAAGCATAAAATAAAAAGTGACTGGTAGCAGAAACTTGAAATAAATAATTATCCCACACAGTCATGGTTAACAAACATAGCCTTTATGGCTGAAAATAAAAAAAATATGAAGTTACCGAGTATCGGGCCAATTTTCGACTGGATTCAAGATCTGGTTTCAGACAGAGCTCAACACGTCGCTCTTGACCGAACAAAATCGACGCATGTAAAAGAATATTTTCGGCCACCCCTAGGGAGTGGGGTAGGATCGTTGCTGTTTACAATGTGTATAAAAATAAAGCCTCGGAAGCTCTTTAAAACTGTTCGCAGGTAAGAAAGCAGCAACGCCAGAAGACATTATCAATTCGTAGAACGACATACAGAGAATTTATGAACGGCACAGGATCTTTAAGTTGACCCTGAACGTCAATAAATGTAACGTATTGCTAATAAATAATAAAAGAAATCCCCTACAGTACAACAACACTATTCATGACAAATTTCAGCAAACAGTATCTACTGTAAAATATCTAGCAGTAACTATCAAGAGCGACCTTACGTGGAATGACTACATGTTGTGTACATAGCTCCGCGTAGTCAGCGCGTACACAACTTTCCCACCAGAGCGCTTCCCGCAGGCGCAGCGCTCGTCCGGTTCTGCACTACGAGATGGCGCTGTCTTAGAGACGGACCAAATACTGCTTCCGCCGATCCGTGTATTAATATGTAATGCAGGCAATGAGATTGCTGCTAACGTAGAACCTTTTCTCCTCGCGGATCACACTCGCACAGTGATACATGAACGCGTGAGGTATTATAACGAGTGTACAGACCTCCGATTAGTGAGTCTGCATTTATCTGCACCTGTCTGTAACCGTCTACATTTGTCTGCACCAGTCTGTACCATAGTCTGCAACATAGTGTACGAGTTCTACATTAGTCTGCACCAGTCTATAGTCAAGTTTCAGTCTGCGCCCAGTAAGATTACCATAAACCTGTACATAGGCATGAAGATAAGTGAATAGGCACTTTTGTCAAGTATCAGAGATATATGTGAGAATAAGATTAACGTACCAATAGCAAAGGAACTTCAGATTGTCAATTGTAAATAGCATCCAGAACCAAGTTAAATAATTTTTATGCTTGTTATTATTTTAATAAATGTGTGCGAAAATTAATCAATTTCTGTTTAAAGTTGGTCACCGTCAATCTGCTACTCTAAGCGTGCAAGTGGCATTTCTATCGTCTGACCTAACGGCAGAAGATAAACATGCCACGATAAGACCACGAGACATATTGCTGACACTCGCCTACTTCGTTAGAGCGACATGTCAAATAATCTGATGATGTGTGTACTGAAGGTCTTACAGTACGCACACCACACTACATAAAATAAATAGTAGGAAAATCAGATGACAAACTAATAGGAAGAATCTTAAGGGAATGTAAATCATCAACGAAAGGAGTGGCTTAAATGGCGCTTGTTGGACAGAGTCTTCTGTACTGTTCATGTATCTGGAACCATTACGAAGCAAGACTGTTAGAAGAGATACGAAAGATCCGACGAAGAGCGGCGTGTTTCGTCAGGGGGTTGTTTGGCCGGCGGGAGAACGTAACCGAGATGGTCAACAAAGTCCAGTGACCGATGCTGCGAGAGAGGCGTTGCGTATTGCAGGGGGGTTGATTATTGAATCCTCGAGAGAGCACTGTCCGCGAGGAGTCGGACAACATACTACTTCTTCCCGCACACATCTTGCGAAATAACCACCACGAGAAAATTCGAGAAATTGCAGCTACACTACTGGCCATCAATATTGCTACACCACGAAGATGACGTGCTACAGACTCGAAATTTAACCAACAGGGAGAAGATGCTGTGATACGCAAATGATTAGCTTTTCAGAACATTCACACTAGGTTGGCGCCGGTGGCGACACCTACAACGCGCTGACATGAGGAAAGTTTCCAACCGATTTCTTATACACAAATAGCAGTTGACAGGCGTTGCCTGGTGAAACGTTGTTGTGATACCTCGTGTAAGGAGGAGAAATGTGTACCATCACGTTTCCGACTTTGATAAAGGTTGGATTGTAGCCTATCGCGATTGCAGTTTATCGTATAGCGACATTGCTGCTCGCGTTGGTCGAGATCCAATGACTGTTAGCAGAATATGGAATCGGTGGGTTAAGGAGGGTAACACGGAGCCCCGTGCTGGATCCCAACGGCCTCGTATCACTAGCAGTCGAGATGACAGGCATCGTATCTGCATGGCTGTAACGGATCGTGCAGCCACGTCTCGATCCCTGAGTCAACAGATGGGAACGTTTGCAAGACAACAACCATCTGCACGAACAGTTCGACGGCGTTTGCAGCAGCATGGACTATCAGCTCGGAGACCATGGCTGCGGTTACCCTTAACGCCGCATCACAGACAGGAGCACCTGCGGTGGTGTACTCATCGACGAACCTGGGTGCACGAATGGCAAAACGTCATTTTTTCGGATGACTCCAGGTTCTGTTTACAGCATCATGATGGTCGCATCCGTGTTTGGCGACATTGCGGTGAACGTACATTGGAAGCCTGTATTCGTCATCGCCATACTGGCGTATCACCCCTCGTGATATGTATGACGTGCCATTGGTTACACGGTCACCTCTTGTTCGCATTGACGGCACTTTGAACAGTGGACGTTACATGTCAGATGTGATACGACCCGTAGCTCTATCCTTCATTCGATCTCTGCGAAACCCTAAATTTCAGCAGGGTAATGTACGATCGCATGTTGCAGGTCCTGTAGGGCCTTTCTGGATACAGAAAATGTTCGACTGCTGCCCTGGCCAGCACATTCTCCAGATGTCTCACCAATTGAAAACGTCTGGTCAATGGTGGCCGAGCAACTGGCTCGTCACAATACGCCAGTCACTACTCTTGATGAACTGTGGTATCGTGTCGAAGCTCATGGGCAGCTGTACCTGTACACGCCATCCAAGCTCTGTTTGACTCAATGCCCAGGCGTATCAAGGCCGTTATTACGGCCAGAGGTGGTTGTTCTGGCTACTGATTTCTCAGGATTTATGCACCCAATTTGCGTGAAAATGTAAACACATGTCACTTCTAGTATAATCTATTTGTCCAATGATTACCCGTTTATCATATGCATTTCTTCTTGGTGTAGCAATTTTAATGGTCTTTAGTGTAATACAGAGGCCTACTGAGAATCATTCTTGCAGCGCGCCATTTGTGACCGGAACAGGGAGGGGATATTTGAAGTACTCTCCGGCACAAACTATCTGGTGGCTTGCCGAGTATGTCTAATCGTGCAGTACCCATATTTGTTAGGTATTCGGAGGCGTCAGTGGACCGATATTGGACTGCATGGGAACTTGAGGGCAGGTTTACACGTTGTCAAGATTCTTGTCGACCACGTCTGACCACCACAAGGGCAGGTCGTCTTATTGTACATCACAAACATCGCCACCCCTTCACAATTGTCAGTTCCCCCCAAGAACAAATAATTGACTCGCTTTGGTCGGAGAATAGGATCAGCTGGAATACACAATTACCGTCCGTCTTGTTAAAACTAGACAAAAAATGCAAAGGTCTTGTATTCGGTTCACTGTCAATACTAGGGTTTTTATCTGTCACTTACCGCTCCTTTCTCCTCTGGCAACCGCTTGTTGGTGTTAAAATTGCCGAGTTGCACTGTGGTTCAGAGTCAACCTTGAACCTAGTTCAGAGGTCATAGGAACGCGAAGGCAAACCACCTCCAACAGGATCATGCCTCGTAAAGCACTGAATTGTTCGAAACATTCTTCGGATTGATGACTGCTTTACTTGATTAGGAAGCCCTTAACAGTACTACTCAGATGGCTGCATTAGGACTGTTGCCGTGACTGGAAAACATTAACTGCTGATGAAAGGAGTTGCAGTGTGTTCAGTGACGAGTCACGGTCCTGCACTAGCCCCAACGACCGGCGATCTGGGAAGAGATCGTATCCTTCCATTGTTTTGGAGAGGCACAGTCGTGACACTTCGAGTATCGCAGTGTCGGTACACATCAAGCATAACCTCAGGTCTTGATAGTTATTAAGCAAACTGTTGCGGCACAACGCTACCTGACGTACGCAGTGCGCCCTCACGAGTTAAATATCAAGTGACAGCCTTTTTCAGCAGGACAATGTTCGTCCATGTGTGGCACGTATCTCTAAGATCTGTATCCGTAATTCTAAGGTACTGCCATGGGCAGCAGATCTCTTAGATTTGTCCCCAGCAGAAAACGTGATGGACTGGTTTAGGGGGTGTTAGAACGGAAATTTTTTCACATTTTCGGATTTTTATCTCATTATAAAATTTGCAATTTTCCGAATAAAATGATATATATACACATTACTTATAAACTCACATGGGAAGTATTTTATTTTTATGAATAGAATCTAAACTGGTTGGAAATGTTAAAATTTTTACGTGCGTTACTTCAAGATCTAATAAAATCGGTATTTTTTAATATAGAAGGCTGTGGATTGTTGTGTTATAAAGGTTATGTCCAGATGGTAAAACCTGAAGAGGCAGGCTGACAGACAAAATCACTGATGAACTACAGCAGTATTATGGGATAGCCATTAGAAATAATACTGAGGATTTGTTGAAAATGAAGCTGGCAGCATGGGCTACCTTCTTCCACAGAGTGTCAACTGATGAATAACAAGTACACCATCTTTGCCCTGCTGGACCTGATTCATGGTGCAAGTACCAGAATATCCAGTACTCAAACAGTTCATACGGCCATAAACATTCCATCCCAGCAGCAGTCATGGATATCATAAAGCCTATTTACAGCGATCTGGTAAATCATGAACTAGTGAAGAAGTGTCTGCATGGTCAGACTCAAAATCCCAATGAGTCGTTCAATAATCTTATATGGATTCACTTACCAATAAATTTTTTTGTTGGAATGAAGAAACTAAAGTGGGGGTTTTGCTTTTAATCATGGCCACATTGGTATTGTGAAAGTGCTACAGCATATGGGAATTGATCCTGGGGAAAACTGCATCAGAGAACTCGAACGGATGGACAAGGTTCGCACTGATAAAGCAGACAGAGTATGCAGCACAGTTGGCCACTAGAGAATCCAGAAAGCAGAAAAGAAGATAAAACTTGGAAAAAGATGAAGAGGATAATATACAGTATTGTGCAGGGTGCTTCTGAGTGACTAAAAATAAGCATATATTAATTGAGTTAGAGTCTTCTGAAACATTAGAAGCCTTTCCTGAAAGTTTACATTTTCTACTGCATTTTTCCCTAAATCTCAGAAACCACATCGAGTAGAGTATTCAAATTTTCAGGGAGTAATAAAATACATATCCTGAGTCTACTGAACTAAAGAAGAACATAATGTTATGTATGATTAAAATTGTTTAGATAACGTACACAAAAGTAGACAAAAATTTAACCATGTAATTACAAAATTGTATTTCCGAAAGCAGTGGCTGAAATACAATTATTGTAGTTCAATAGACTCAAAACATACAGTAAAAGTTTCGTGTCAATGGCTACAGCGATTCCTGAAATACAGGGAAGCCAAGTCACTAAATTGTCAGGATAGGGCGTTCCAATTCCTCTTAAACGTCAACTATGTCCCAGTCCACGTATCCGAGATATTAAGGACCGATAACATCAGTTGTGGACCAGCTTTCCTCAGGAGACGATACAATGGCTTTGTGACACTTTTCCAAATTGAATCAGTGTATGCATCGAGGTCAGAGGAGTTGCAACGTCATCCAAATAAATGCGGTCATATTGTCAAGTTTTCCATAAATTTGACTCCATATTGTAATCACTAAAATACCTTCGAGTACCATATCAGCCCATGATATTGTATTTCTCTTCCTCTTGTAACTCTAGATGCTTCACTTTTTTGGCAGTCAGTGTATATTCGTACTCGACTTCCAACACGGTATCTGGATCCGACAAATGTTCAGAACTGTATTCCTTGAAGGAACAATTCAGTTTCGAGCCAACACCTAAAAGAACCTGAAGCAGCGGCAGTCAAGACTTCAGCTCGCTGACCCCGAGTGCCAAAGCGCTCAGCCTCGCTTCACATTCCCCCCGCCACGCTACACCGTCTAACCGCGAGAGGGAACAGGGGAAAAGTGCGAACGCACTGCATTACATACTACTTGGTTTCATATTTCACATTTCTGAACAACATAGGTCACAAACAAAACAAATTTTCACCAATATTCAATTAATTTTGGCGCGCTGAAGACATAATATAATTTTTATCTGGTACAAGCTGTCGGCATACGGATCGACGCAGACAATTTCAAAGAGTCTCGCACTCAAGTTGCCACGTAAACGTGAGTTATTTAGTTTCATACTCGGAAAAAGGTCTTTCTCACAAATGTGTCGATCGAAATATTACAGCACTTTTGCAACCTCAGTAAGGAAACACTTAAATTCCACCTGACGAAAGCAATGTAGACGTCTTGGAGAGTTTTAACGTAAAAAGGCTTGTCATTAAAGCTGGAATTACCTTGGAGGTAAGTCAGTTGCAACTGGACACACACACACACACACACACACACACAGCGGCACTTTCAACTGAAATCAGCTCGAAAGGTGATGTAAGATTGAAAGCGTCCTCAAAATTCTTATAAAATTATACTTAATTCTTTCAGAGATACAATAAATTCATTAAACCTCGCGTTTTCTTTAACGCTAGTGAGATTAAGGAACTGGACTGTCTAGGTCAGAATGTGCCCTTCTGCAAAGCGTTATTCGTTTTACATGCATCCCCATCAAATCAGAGTCCGTCCGTTGTGGCCGAGCGGTTCTAGGCGATTCAGTCCAGAACCGCGCTGCTGCTACGGTCACAGGTTTGAATCCTGCCTCGGGCATGGCTGTGCTCAAAAATGGTTCAAACGGCTCTGAGCACTATGGGACTTAACATCTCAGGTCATCAGTCCCCTAGAACTTAGAACTACTTAAACCTAACTAACCTAACGACATCACACACACCCATGCCCGAGGCAGGATTCGAACCTGCGACCGTAGCGGTCACGCAGTTCCATACTGAAGCGCCTAGAACCGCTCGGCCACTCCGGCCGGCTCATGGCTGTGTGTGCTGTCCTTAGGTTAGTTAGGTTTAAGTAGTTGTAAGTATAGGGGACTGATGACCTCAGATGTTGAATCCCATAGTGCTCAGAGCCATTTGAACCATTTGAACCATCAAATCAGAAAGAAGTTAACCTTGCAGTGGTTTATTATCGGCAGTGTGCAGTCAAGTCGAACTAAAATGCGAAGCCTGCACACCATTCCGCATATTCTAATTTTTGTTCTTATGCTTCTTTTTCTTTCATAAATTCAACAATAGTTACTTTTAAACCTAAAATTCGTTCCAGTCATGCTCCTTGACTTAACCAACGTACTTTGCAGATATATCTGATGTCTCCATACTCTTTGTCAATGGAATAACGGATGCGACTGTATGTACCACCAATTTTTCTCGTACTCCAGGCCTACAAATTTACGCCAAACTACTTTTTGATCTACAGAACGATGAATCCCGTCTGTCGATCGTTGCAATTTACTTTTTCATTGTCCACTAAATATTTAAATCTTATCTGCATGGTATACTAATGTCGTCTCATAGCAAATATGCAGTACCTGTCGCTCATACGAATTGAGAATTCTCGTCTCTTCTGTCATTCCAATTCATTTTAAACGATTGACGATAAGCCGGCCGGTGTGGCCGAGCGGTTCTAGGCCCGTCAGTCTGGAACCACGCGATCGCTACGGTCGCAGGTTCGAATCCTGCCTCGGGCATGCATGTGTGTGATGTCCTTAGGTTAGTTAGGTTTAAGTAGTTCTAAGTTCTAGGGGACTGATGACCTCAGGTGTTAAGTCCCATAGTGCTCAGAGCCATTGGAACCATTTTGATTGACGATAGATCACTAGACTGTCTCTTCTTGTGCAAACAGCCACTAGACCTGTGAACTTCCTTCATACCACGAACAAATAGCGAACATTAAACAGCGCTGACAGGACGATTCTGCCGTACTCAGGAAGTTGTGCCGACCGAAAAATGCCGCACCGCAGTACTAAATTAAGTGTCACGGTCTTCCGGGAACTTCCGAGAAGGACCAAGCAAACCCGAGTGATACGCTGGGCTTTGGCAATCACGGGCTACAAGGCGTGAAGTTCGGCACGCTGTCTCTGCCCCTGATCTAAAGGAAGTCGCTGTTCACCCAACAACAACTACATTTAAACATGCACGCAACAGTATGACTCTTATAAAATTATGTCCTGACAGCTAACGGAAAGAACTGTGTAATCAGAAAGTGCATAGACACCGGTACGACGACGGGCTTCTAGTGACAGGGTGAATTGGTTCGGCAAGATAAGTAGACAGCAGGAATAAAATACAGGACGCGAAAGGTTATCTACAACTTGTACAGAAGCCGAACTGTAGTTATAAGACTCTAAAGGCGTGAATGGGATGTGGTACTCGAGACGGAAGTGAGAGTTGAAGCCTACTGGTGATGTGGCCGGCCGAAGTGGCCGTGCGGTTAAAGGCGCTGCAGTCTGGAACCGCAAGACCGCTACGGTCGCAGGTTCGAATCCTGCCTCGGGCATGGATGTTTGTGATGTCCTTAGGTTAGTTAGGTTTAACTAGTTCTAAGTTCTAGGGGACTAATGACCTCAGCAGTTGAGTCCCATAGTGCTCAGAGCCATTTGAACCTACTGGTGATGTTATTAAATCTGTGCACTGAATAAGCAGTAGAGGAAACCAAAGTGAACTTTGAAAGGAGAAGTAAAGTTCAGGGTTAAAAACTTTGATGCTTGCCGAGGACATCGTAATTGTGCGAAAGTCAGCCAAGGACTTGCAGTGTAACGGGATGGATAGTGTATTGAAAAGCGATTATAAGATGTACGTCAGTTAAAGTAAAGTAAAGGTGATAGAAAACAGTCGAATTAAATTAGGAGATGCTAAGGGAATTAGATTAGGAAATGAGACACTAAAAGTACTAGCTGAGTTTTTTTGTTTGAGCAGCAAATTTACTGATGGCAACTGAAGTAGAGGGGAAGAAGGTGTAGCCGGGCAATGGCAAGAACAACATTTCTGAAAGCAGAGGTATTTGTTGAAGTGTTATAGAATTTTGTGTATAAGGAGGTGATTTATGAAGAAATTTGTCTGTAGTTGAGCTTTTTACGTAAGAGAAATGTGGACTGTTAGTAGTTTACGACAAGTGAGAAATAAAAGCATTTGAAATGTGGTGCTACAGAAGTCTGCTAATGCCACTGATTTCGATAGTCACCTCAGCGCCATTAATGCTGATTTTCTTTTGGTGCATAAACGTTGGGCGTTGGAGCCTGGACACGCCATTAGAGTGTGTCGTGGCAGGTTCCCTCGTCCAAGACAGGGAGCGAAATGCGACGGTAAAATTTGTGTGTAAAAGTAGGAAGAAGCAGTCTTCTTCTGCACATTGCACAGTACTGATGAAAATTGGGGGAAAAGGAAATTATGGCAGATCTTGACTACAAGAAGGGATTGGTTGATAGTACACTTCGTGTACACTTCAAGGCTTAATCAGTTCGGTAATGGTGTTGGGGTAAAGATGTAGAGGGAGGCGCAGGGATGAATACCGTAAGTACATTATTGGCCAATAAAATTGCTACACCACGAAGGTGACGTGCTACAGACGCGACATTTAACCGACAGGAAGAAGATGCTGTGATATGCAAATGATTAGCTTTTCAGAGCATTCACACAAGGTTGGCGCCGGTGGCGACACCTACAACGTGCTGACATGAGGAAAGTTTCCAACCGATTTCTCACACACAAACAGCAGTTGACCGGCGTTGCCTGGTGAAACGTTGTTGTGTTGCCTCGTGTAAGGAGGAGAAATGCGTATCATCACGTTTCCGACATTGATAAAGGTCGGATTGTAGCCTATTGCGACTGCTTTTTATCGTATCGCGACATTGCTGCTCGCGTTGGTCGAGATCCAATGACTGTTGGCAGAATATGGAATCTGTGGGTTCAGGAGGGTAATACGAATGCCGTGTTGGATGCCAACGGCCTCGTATCACTAGCAGTCGAGATGATAGGCATCTTACACTCATGGCTGTAACGGATCGTGCAGCCACGTCTCGATTCCTGAGTGAACAGATGGGGACGTTTGCAAGACAACAACCATCTGCACGAACAGTTCGACGACGTTTGCAGCAGCATGGACCATCAGCTCGGAGACCATGGCTGCGGTTACCCTTGACGCTGCATCGCAGACAGGAGCGCCTGCGATGGTGTACTCAACGACTAACCTGGGTGCACGAATGGCAAAACGTCATTTTTTTGAATGAATCCAGGTTTTGCTTACAGCAGCATAATGGTCGCATTCGTGTTTCGTGACATCGCGATGAACGCACATTGGAAGCGTGTATTCGTCATCGCCATACAGGCGTATCACCTGGCGTGATGGTATGGGGTGCCATTGGTTACACGTCTCGGTCACCTCTTGTTCGCATTGACGGCACTCTGAAAAAAAGGACGTTACATTTCAGATGTGTTACGGCCCGTGGCTCTACCCTTCATTCGATCCCTGTGAAACCCTACTTTTAAGCAGGATAATGCACGACCGCATGTTGCAGGTCCTGTACAGGCCTTTCTGGATACAGGAAATGTTCGACTGCTGCCCTGGCCGGCACATTATCCACATGTCTCACCAATTGAAAACGTCTGGTCAATAGTGGCCGAGCAACTGGCTCGTCACAAGACGCCAGTCACTACTCTTGATGAACTGTGGTATCGTGTTGAAGCTGGATGGGCAGTTGTACATGTACACCACAGCCAAGCTCTGTGTGATTCACGCGTATCAAGGCCGTTATTACGGCCAGAGGTGGTTGTTCTGGGTACTGATTCCTCAGGATCTATGCACCCAAATAGCGTGAAAATGTCAGTTCTAGTTTAATATATTTGCCGAATGAATACCCGTTCATCATCTGCATTTCTTCTTGGTGTAGCAATTTTAATGGCCAGCAGTGTAGATTAAAGTAGATATAGGTTGCAACAGTTATGGGAGAGGAAGGGGCTTGCTCAGGATGCATCAAACCAGTCTTCAGACTGAAGGTTACATCAACAAAGAAGAAGAGGAATACTATGTTTAGTGGATCTATGGCCAAACGAAACAATAATAAAATAAGTCTAAAAGACAGACCACATACATGTATCGTGTTGAAACTACCGTTGGATTCACAGAATGTCTGGGAGGGAGACGAAAAGACGCGAAGAAAACTCCGTTCTCTGTGTGTTCCGAAAACGAAAAGAGCCGCGGCGCTTTGCGTCGAATTGTGCGAGGGCAATCATGGAAGATGGACCGCACAATGCGGAACATACGCCCGCCTGCGCGCGATGCGAAGACCAGGCAGTGAGGAGGAGAGCCAAAAGAATTGAGCAGCAACAGAGTCGGCGCGACAACGGGCTGACGCGGTGAGGGAGGAGGAATAAAACAGCAGCGCAGCGCCGCAGCCAGGCGTGCCGAGGACAGGAGAAATGACCTGCCTGCTCTCCCGCCCCTCCCCCCCTACACACACACACACACACACCCACACACACACACATAGGGGGTGGGTGTGTTTATTTTTGCTATTCTGTCACGCCGCCTCCCCCATCAGACACGCCACTTCCAGCGGCGCGCGGCGACGAATAACGCGAAAAATGCCATGGAGAAAAAAAAAACGCGGCACTGAGTGTATATGGCGAAGAGTTTTGCAAATAATTTCCACGCTGCTGCTCCGACAGGTCCACGAGCACGCACACGCGCACACATGCGTGGGCACGCGTATAGCCAGGCCACCCACTCTCTCTCCTCCCACGCATCTGACTCCCCTCCTCATCCCCCCCACCCCCTTACCAGCCACCCACCCCCATACCACTCTAAGGCGCTTTCACGCCCACTTCTCGTCACTTTTCTTGCCACCCGAGGAGCGGAGGGTGGAGGAGGCAACGCGAGGGAAAATGTTTTTCATCACAAAGCGTCGAATGGATGTCCCTGCGCGAGGTATAGCCAGTGCGATGTTCCACTGAAAAGCTTCGCGCTCTCTAAACAAATGAGCAAGCAATAATTACCATTTCAGTATTCCTTGGCCACGGACTTGCGGAATCATCATTCCAGTCAAAGTTGTGTTGCTTCCTCATATCTTTCAATGTTTTCACTACTAAGTCTTTTCTTCTGCTAATGACTGATAAATAATCGTAGAATGAACATACTTGTGTAATCTCTGTCCATATACAACTAGATTTACGGATAACAACTTACAGAGTTAGGTTGGAAAACAATACATAGGGTGCTTCAGAAAAAACAGGAAATTGAAAAGAAAAAAAAATTCTTAGAAAGTATAAGGAATTTAGTGTAATTTACTTATGTCAATTAATATAAAAAGGTATGCAGTTTAATAATATATAATATGAATTTATGTTTTGCAAATGAAATCTGGCAGGACTCTCCATTTTTGAAGGAACGTTCCTGCAGTCTCCGAGATAAGCTGCGCGTGGCTCCAAGTAACATGTCAACAGAAACTTCCTGGCAGATTAAAACAGTGTGCCGGGCCGAGAATCGAACTCCTGCTTGGGTAGCTCAGTTGGTAGAGCACTTGCCCGCGAAAGGCAAAGGTCCCGAGTTCGAGTCTCGGCCCGGCACACAGTTTCAATCTGCCAAGACGTTTCATATCAGCGCACACTCCTCTGCAAAGTGAAAATCTAATTCTGGAAACATCCCCCAGACTGTGGCTAAGCCATGTCTCCGCAATATCCTTTCTTTCAGGAGTGCTAGTTATGCAAGGTTCGCAGGAGAGCTTCTGAAAAGTTTGGAGGGTAGGAGACGAGGTACTGGCAGAATTAAAGCTGTGAGGACGGGGCCTGAGTCGTGCCTGGGTAGCTCAGTTGGTAGAGCACTTGTCCGCGAAAGGCAAAGGTCCCGCGTTCGAGTCTCGGCCCGGCACACAGTTTTAATCTGCCAGAAAGTTTCATATCAGCGCACACTCCGCTGCTGAGTGAAAATCTCATTCTGGAAACATCCCCCAGGCTGTGGCTAAGCCATGTCTCCGCAATATCCTTTCTTTCAGGTGTGCTAGTTCTGCAAGGTTCGCATCAGAGCTTCTGTAAAGTTTGGGAGGTAGGAGACGAGGTACTGGCAGAAGTAAAGCTGTGAGAACGGGGCGTGAGTCGTGCTTGGGTAGCTCAGTTGGTAGAGCGCTTGCCCATGAAAGGCAAAGGTTCCGAGTTCGAGTCTCGGCCGGGCACAAAGTTTTAATCTGCCAGGAAGTTTCATATCAGCACACACTCCGCTGCAGAGTTCTGGAAACATTTCAACAGGTTTGTAAAATGTAAACCTTCGCGGCCAGAAATGTCACAATTTATAAAATGTTCTGGGCTATTATGCCGTGATCGTATAGATTTCGCATTAAAACCCAACGTTTCGTCGCCATCTGCGCAGGACATTTTCGTGGGAGATCGTAGCATCTTTAAGTGTCCGATTCACTTCCTGGTTCGCTACTGACAGCGCAAAATTCTACTGACGCGTGCTACCGCGCAGTGGCGTGACGTCACGTGCTCTGAATACCTGGCGCAACTGGCCGTTTTCGGTTGCCGTCCTTCGGTGTTGCTATCACCCCGTGCTGGAAGACTAGTACAGAGACGTCATTCGGTTTCTCGCCCTCCTCCTTCCCAGTGATATTCCTGGGGTGGTTTACAATGTCTATGGCCTCCCTGTACAGCCTTTCATGTGGCTGCCACTACTTGAGTCTTATCAAAATGAATGTGGTGGTTCCTGGCTGCAAAGCCTGTTCCGCAACAGCTCATCTACATTTACACTCCGCATACCACCCAACGGTGTGTGGCGGAGGGCACTTTACGTGCCACTGTCATTACTTCCCTTTTCTGTTCCAGTCGCGTATGGTTCGCGGGAAGAACGACTGCCGAAAAGCCTCCGTGCACGCTCGAATCACTCTAATTTTACATTCGTGATCTCCTCGGGAGGTATAAGTAGGGGGAAGCAATATATTCGATACCCCATCCAGAAACGCACCCTCTCGCAACCTGGACAGCAAGCTACACCGCGATGCAGAGCGCCTCTCCTGCAGAGTCTGCCACTTGAGTTTGCTAAACATCTCCATAACGCTATCACGGTTACCAAATAACCCTATGACGAAACGCGCCGCTCTTCTTTGGATCTTCTCTATCCCCTCCGTCAACCCGATCTGGCACGGATTCCACACTGATGAGCAATTCTCAAGTAGAGGTCAAACGAGTGTTTTGTAAGCCACGTCCTTTGTTGATGGACTACATTTTCTAAGTACTCTCCCAATGAATCTCAACCTGTCACCCGCCTTACCAACAATTAATTTTATATGATCATTCCACTTCAAATCGTTCCGCACTCACACTCCAAGATATTTTACAGAAGTAACTGCTACCATTTCCAGCCAATTATCGATTCAGTTGGGCCAGAAGGCCCAGTCCAATCCATGTAAACACAGCCCACACCATACAGAACCACCACGAGGCTGCACAGCGCCCTGTTGATAACTTGGGTCCATGGCGTCGCGGGGTCTGCGCCACACTCGAACGCTACTGTCATCAGCTCTTACCAACTGAAATCCGGACTCATCTGACCAGGCCACGCTTTCCCAATCGTCCACAGTCCAACCCATATGGTCACGAGCCCAGGATAGGGGCTGCAGGCTATGTCGTGCTGTTAGCAAAGACACTCGTGTCAGTCGTCTTCTGCCATACGCCATTAACGCCAAATTTCGCCGCACTGTCCTAACGGGATCGTACTAGACATGTACCTTGTGATCGAAAAACTCTTTCACAGAAGGCAGATTTGCAAAATTCTGCTACAGCTGTCATATTTGAAACAAAATATTTAGTTCAAAATTACTGACCAAATTTACCTACTTAGTCAGCTTCAGGTCAATGTTTACGTATGTTCGTACGTACACTCCTGGAAATTGAAATAAGAACACCGTGAATTCATTGTCCCAGGAAGGGGAAAGTTTATTGACACATTCCTGGGGTCAGATACATCACATGATCACACTGACAGAACCACAGGCACATAGACACAGGCAACAGAGCGTGCACAATGTCGGCACTAGTACAGTGTATATCCACCTTTCGCAGCAATGCAGGCTGCTATTCTCCCATGGAGACGATCGTAGAGATGCTGGATGTAGTCCTGTGGAACGGCTTGCCATGCCATTTCCACCTGGCGCCTCAGTTGGACCAGCGTTCGTGCTGGACGTGCAGACCGCGAGACGACGCTTCATCCAGTCCCAAACATGCTCAATGGGGGACAGATCCGGAGATCTTGCTGGCCAGGGTAGTTGACTTACACCTTCTAGAGCACGTTGGGTGGCACGGGATACATGCGGACGTGCATTGTCCTGTTGGAACAGCAAGTTCCCTTGCCGGTCTAGGAATGGTAGAACGATGGGTTCGATGACGGTTTGGATGTACCGTGCACTATTCAGTGTCCCCTCGACGATCACCAGTGGTGTACGGCCAGTGTAGGAGATCGCTCCCCACACCATGATGCCGGGTGTTGGCCCTGTGTGCCTCGGTCGTATGCAGTCCTGATTGTGGCGCTCACCTGCACGGCGCCAAACACGCATACGACCATCATTGGCACCAAGGCAGAAGCGACTCTCATCGCTGAAGACGACACGTCTCCATTCGTCCCTCCATTCACGCCTGTCGCGACACCACTGGAGGCGGGCTGCACGATGTTGGGGCGTGAGCGGAAGACGGCCTAACGGTGTGCGGGACCGTAGCCCAGCTTCATGGAGACGGTTGCGAATGGTCCTCGCCGATACCCCAGGAGCAACAGTGTCCCTAATTTGCTGGGAAGTGGCGGTGCGGTCCCCTACGGCACTGCGTAGGATCCTACGGTCTTGGCGTGCATCCGTGCGTCGCTGCGGTCCGGTCCCAGGTCGACCGGCACGTGCACCTTCCGCCGACCACTGGCGACAACATCGATGTACTGTGGAGACCTCACGCCCCACGTGTTGAGCAAGTCGGCGGTACGTCCACCCGGCCTCCCGCATGCCCACTATACGCCCTCGCTCAAAGTCCGTCAACTGCACATACGGTTCACGTCCACGCTGTCGCGGCATGCTACCAGTGTTAAAGACTGCGATGGAGCTCCGTATGCCACGGCAAACTGGCTGACACTGACGGCGGCGGTGCACAAATGCTGCGCAGCTAGCGCCATTCGACGGCCAACACCGCGGTTCCTGGTGTGTCCGCTGTGCCGTGCGTGTGATCATTGCTTGTACAGCCCTCTCGCAGTGTCCGGAGCAAGTATGGTGGGTCTGACACACCGGTGTCAATGTGTTCTTTTTTCCATTTCCAGGAGTGTATATAGCATTAAGAGATCTTACTGTGTCATAAAAGGACATCAGAGACTACTCCAGCAGCATCGGAATTTCATAAACCATACTAAAATGCTTCATTCCGTTCTAATTGCACATTTCTATGTCCAGATGCACTCTGAGATACATGATATTCAGCTTTTCATGTGGTTTTCGTATTACCAATTTTCTCGGAGCTCCAGTACTGTATTCTCATGTTTGGTTCTTTATTATGGTATAACGTCATTCGTCCCAGAAAATGAAAATTTGCACTTTAAATTGAACGAGGCTGAAAGTAGCCAATAGTGCGGAATGAAACACTTCGTTTCAAATAAACTAACTGCCTGAAGCAAATTTCTCTATAAAACAGAAAGAAATAGCTTCATTAAGACATTAATGGTTGATTGCTAATAAAGTGGAAATAATATAAAATCAGGAAATTTAAACAACTAACTTATATTGGTCTTTCATGGTTATGAGAATGTATATTAATTCACTTGATGGCTCCCGGCCACTGAAATCTGTTTTGTTTTCATTTGACGTGGGAGCTGTAAACGAAGACACTAAACATATACACGGAACTCGGGTCACGTGAGGAAGGACACCCCACTATAACTCAGCTTGCTCTGCGCATGCGCGAATCTGGCAGCTTGGGCGCGCCAGAAACATTTTTCCGGGTAGCTTCTGGCTACTTGCTGCTACTGCTCATACAGCAAACAACCACGCGCCAAGTGGCCAGAAGCGGGAGGAAGGCACTGCTCATACGCGAATTCAGCTCTGCGCGTGCGCACGAGCCTGCTGGAAACTGCTCGTACGAACCTAAAAGCACTCGCCTCAGTCGTCTTCTGCCATACCCTATTAACGCCATATTTCGGCGCACTGTCCTAACGGGATCGTTCGTCGTCCGTCCCACATTGAGTTCTGCGGTTACTCCACGCAGTCTTGTTTGTCTATTAACAATGACAGCTGTGTGCGAACGGCCGTGCTCTTGGTCGTTAAGTGAAGGCCGTCGACCACTGCGTTGTCCTTGGTGAGAGGTAATGTCTGAAGTGCGATATTCTCGGCACGATCTTGATGCTGTGGATGTGAATGCCGGACATTTGCCACGCCAGACATTTGCCACGCCGGATATTTGCCACACTTGCCCCTTCGCCAGGTAGCGATCCCTCAGGTAAGGGACGCTCTTTCTCGTACTACTTCTGTCCGCTTTCAAACCGCCGTCTGCACATCTTACTCGCTAGAGCATAGCCACCTATGGTAAACTAACATACGCAAACAAACGACAAACGTCGGCAAGCCCCTGCTTATCAGCAACACTGACTGGCAACTACCAGCTGCTATTAGAGCCGACCAACAGGCCACAGCAGGGACACCGACGAGCTCGCCCACTGACGCACAAACAAACCGCCAACATTCCCTCACACTGTGCCTCCGGTATATGACCTATCGGACACAAGATCGATAACAAACCAAACTGTTGCAGGTTGCTGACGCTGAACGAGGACTGTGTACCAGCACCCAGCGCCAGCCGCCGAGCAGCACAACCGCACAACGTCAAGGTATCGACATGCATGATACCCATTACTAACAAAGCCTTTCCTTGCACGACCTATCGCAGGCAGCAAGACGTCTGCTACTGCTCTTACCACCCGACCTAACTATCGCAGACGTTTTTTTCCCTTGGCTTTTGCCTTGGCACTTTTTTTCCTCTGCCCTTCAAAACGCTACCCTTCGTCCGATTTCGACCCAATCTATCTCCAGATGAGCGCGTATTAATGGTTGACCTTAACCAGACGTACGCAAACATCGCAGTACCCACATCCTGCGACACCTCTTTAGTGAATACTAACCCTTACGCAGAGATGGCAGTAGACCTATTGTGTTGGCCATCATTCCTGTGTGGGCGTGGAAGGGTTCCACCACTATAAAAATAAAAATCTCACGCGATACAACCAGTACGTAAGGGACCTTCTTCTTCGACATCTTGACCAAATACAGAGCTTCTTTTGTGAAATCGAAATATTTATAACTTTTGGAAAACGAAAGCAATACCAACGATTATGTCAGTATGTAATTAGTTCTGCCAAGTATAAATATAGATTCCTCTGTCTGTACGGTAGTTTTCTTTCACGCTTACTGATTGCGATAGAAACAGTCCATCGCCATGGGAGCAACAAAAAAGGAACGATGTAAAGAGAATCCGAATGTACGTTAATCATCTCTTTTTGATCACTACATTTGTGCCTAATTTAATTACTACAACAGCATGCCCAAAAGACAACAAGGAAAGAAGAAATGTGTATATGAATGTTTGAAAAGAAGAACGGCATACTCTATATTAATTTACTCTCTAAAATGTGGTATCCCTTGCGGCGAAACATTAGTTAATAAAATGTAGCGGGACAATATTCAAAACATGACAGAAAATACGTTCACTAAATAGAGATAAGAACATCTATGATTGAAATGTCATCTAAAGTCGACGAACAATTTTAAAGTGTTAGAAATAAGGAAATGAAGTAATACAGAATGCTTTGCTTGTAATGTACGTTGTTGTTCTACACTGTTTAGCTCTGGTATTTGCAGGGTCACAGAGAAACCATCCTAGGTTTTGGAGGGAAAAGCCGTAATTGTAATGATCTGCACTACTAGAGAAACAAGAAGCACAACTTAAGGAAAAATAATGTAATGTGTGTTCCAGCTCACAAGCGACGTTGAAGCAGATGGTTCCTGTGACTTAGTGTGGGCAGAGGTTATATTCGACAACCGGAATAAATTAATAACTGGCTCCTTTTACCAATCCCCGGTCTCAGATGAAACAGTTGCTGAACAGTTCAAAGAAAACTTGAGTCTCATCACAAATATGTAGCCTACTCACACAATTATAGTTGGTAGTGACTTCAGTCTACCTTCCGTATGTTGACAAAAAATACATTTTCAGATCCTACTGTAGATAGAAAACAACTTCCGTAATTGTTCTAAATGCTTATTTTTTAAATTATCTTGAAGAATTAGTTCACGAGGCCATCCAAATTTTAAATGATTACGAAAACACACTTGACCTCATAGCCACAAATAATCCTGAGCATCACGACGGATACAGGGATTAGTGAACACACAGTCGTAGCGAGGCTGAATTCCGTAACAGAGAAATTCACCAAAATTAAACGCGAAATATATCTATTTACAGAAGATACTAGAAATTCGGTTGTCGTTTTTCTAAGAGACAGTCTCCAATCCTTCCAAACTATATAAGTGAAGACCATATGTGGCTTATGTTCAAAGAAATAGTATCAACAGCACTCGAGAGATTCGTACCAAATAAATTAATAAGAGACGGAACTGATTCCCCATGGTACACAAAACACGACAGAAAGCTGCTGCAGGAGCACCGAAAAAGGCAAGTATAATTTAGACGAACGCAAAATCTCCAAGATGTAAAGTTTTACTGAGGCTCGAAATTTGGTGCGGATTTCATTGCGAGATGCTTTTAATAGTTTCCACAACACAACTCTATGTAGACATGTGGCGGAAAATCCAAAGAGATTCTAGTTCTATGTCAAGTAAATGAGTGGAAAGGCTCAGTAAGCGATGGGGAGGGGGAGGAGGAGGAGGGGGGGGGGGGGACAAGGGACCCAACCCCTCAGATAAGGTAAAATTGTGGCAAATGTCCGGCGTGGCAAATGTCCGCACAACGTTGATCTCGGTGTACTGAATTCCCTAACAATTTCCGAAATGGAATGTCCGTTCCGTATAGCTCCAACTACCATTCCGCGTTCAGGGTCTGTTAACTCCCGTCGTGCGGCCATAATCGCACCGGAAACCTTTTCGCATTAGTCACCTGAGCACAAATGACAGCTCCACCAACGCACTGCCCTATTATACTGCCCTATTATACCCTGTGTACGCGATACAACCGCAATCTGTACATGCGTATATCGCTATCCCACGACTTTTTGCCATCTGAGTGTAATGTTTATATAGGAATGGTGTCTCTTCTTTCGGACATGCCTGTCTGAAAGAACGGACACCTTTCCTGCGTGATATACCGGGTGATCAAAAAGTCAGTATAAATTCGAAAACTGGATAAATCACGGAATAATGTAGATAGAGAGGTACACATTGACACACATGCTTGGAATGACATGGGGCTTTATTAGAACGAAAAAAAAATACAAAAGTTCAAAAAATATCCGACAGATGGCGATTCATCTGATCAGAATAGCAATAATTAGCATAATAAAGGAAGACAAAGAAAAGATGATATTCTTTACAGGAAATGCTCAATACGTTCACCATCATTCCTCAACAATAGCTGTAGTCGAGGAATAATGTTGTGAACAGCACTGTAAAGCATGTCCGGAGTTATGGTGAGGCATTGGCGTCGGATGTTGTCTTTCAGCATCCCTAGAGATGTCGGTCGATCACGATACACTTCCGACTTCAGGTAACACCAAAGCCACTAAACGCATGACTGAGGTCTGGGGACCTGGGAGGCCAAGCATGACGAAAGTGGCGGCTGAGCACACGATCACCACGAAACGACGCGCGCAAGAGATCTTTCACGCGTCTAGCAATATAGGGTGGAGCGTCATCCTGCATAAACATCGTACGTGGCAGCAGGTGTTTATTAGCCAGGCTGGGGATGATGCGATTCTGTAGAATATCGGCGTTCCTGTCACCCGTCACGGTAGCAGTTACGAAACCAGAATCACGCATTTCCTCGGAAAAAAAAGGCCCGATAACGGTACATATGGTAAATCCAACCCATATCGTGACTTTCTCGTCGTGCAATGGAGTTTCCACGACAGTTCTAGGATTTTCGGTAGCCCAGATTCTGCAGTTGTGGGCGTTGACAGACTCTCGGAGCGTGATGAGCTTCGTCGGTCCACGACACGTTACTCATCCAATCGTCATCTTCCGCCATCTTTTGAAACGCTCACACCGCAAATGCCCTCCGCTTCACTGAATCGTCAGGTAACAGTTCGTGATGCCGATGGATTTTGTACGGATAGCATCGGAGGGTACCCCTCAGTGCCAACCAAACAGTAATGTATAGAATGCCGGTGCGACGTACGACTGCACGAGCGCAGACTTCCCCGTGCATAGACGAACCCGTTACAGTCTCCATTTCTTCCTGAACTGTCTCAACAGCATTACGCCTTGTGCTCTGTCGGCCACTACGGCGTCTATCGTCTAAACAACCCGTGGCTTCGAACTTCGAAATCATTCTCGCCACAGCTGCATTTGTCAACGACCCTCTACCCGTTCGAATCCCCTTCCTATGGCGACGGGATCGTAACGCTGAACTAGCACATTCCTCATTCTGATAATACAGCTTCACTAAAACCGCCTTTTCAGGTAACGTCAACATGCTGCGACTGCTGGCGCATCTGATTCTCTCTCTCATTACAGCTTTTATACACGACTCTAATGCGCAGTCACTGATGTTTTGCTCTCCAGTGCCATCTGTCGGACATTTTGTGAACTATGTTTTTTTTTTGTTCTAATAAAACCCCTTGTCATTCCAAGCACGTGTGTCAATTTTTACCTCTCTATCTACATTATTCCGTGGTTTATTGAGTTTTCAAATTTATACTGACTTTTTGATCAACCGGTATATGCTCCAGATGGCATTACGATGTTTCATTGCGATTACACGACCCTTAAACCGTTTCGGGAATACAGTTAGGCTTGAGCAAGTGCAGTAACTGATAGGGGGTGCCTATTGTGTAGCGAGCGGCATACGGAGTTTTGGGTCGGACGGGGGAAATTGTTACGGTAGCCGAGGCGGCTAAGACGGCCGCTCCAGTAAGGCAGGACGTTTGTGTTAGGCTCCCTGTCCGGCACAAATTTTCATCTGCCACTGCTGAGTTGGCTCAGTGCTCCACTGCAACTGAATGTATGAGAGTTCTTTCGTCATGTATAATGTTTGATTTTGTAAACGGAGCGATGAGCTCACCTGTGCTTGCACCGCGCCAACACTGTCAAAGCGATGTCCTCGAAGGTGTCCTTTACATTTAGTAGTAGTAGTAGTAGTAGTAGAGGGTTTTTTTGGGCGCACGACAGCAAGGTCTTCAGCGCCCGCTCAGTAACATAGTGAGACTGGTGTCAAGAAAAAGACTCAGAACAGTAATATAAAACAGAACTTAAAATACAGGTAACAAGCTTTGAAAAATATATGCCTACCCACACTGAAGCGTGGGATGAAGCAGGGCGTGTGAGGGCCACCTCTTCCCGCCTGACCGAGCGAGGTGGCGCAGTGGTTAGCACACCGGACTCGCATTCGGGAGGACGACGGTTCAATCCCGTCTCCGCCCATCCTGATTTAGGTTTTTTGTGATTTCCCTAAATCGTTTCAGGCAAATGCCGGGATGGTTCCTCTGAAAGGGCACGGCCGATTTCCTTCCCAATCCTTCCCTAACCCGAGCTTGCGCTCCGTCTCTAATGACCTCGTTGTCGACGGGACGTTAAACACTAACCACCACCACCACCTCTTCCCGCCTGAGCAACCGGCAGGAGGAACGCCACGGCCGAGTGGTTGACTTTACCGACCGCAGTTTATTAGCCGTCACCGCCAGCCATTCGTCCTCCCACAACTCCATGCACTTCCTGCGGAGTGCAGAGATGACAGACTGCAAGGGAATAGGACACTGGACCACACCCTGCTCTCTGCAGGCCTCCTTGGCAGCCCGATCGGCCTGTTCATTGCCCCATATTCCGACATGACCAGGCACCCAGTTGGAGCAGGTACAGTTGTTCATATATCAGCTGGACCATCTCCTCAGTCGGGTACAGATTCTGCAATGATTGTAAGGTACTAAGAGAATCGGAACAGAGAAGAAATCGATTGCCCCGAATACGATTCAACTGCTGCAGTGCCTTCAGGATCGCGCGTAGCTCCGCTGCGAAAACGGTATATTCATCAGGGAGGCGAAGCCGGGTAACATGATCAGGGAACACTACAGAACAGCCAAGGAAATTCTCCTGTTTGGAGCCATCAGTCTAAACGACGGTGAAACCGTGATGCACATCTAAAATGTTAAGAAACAGAGATTGAAATCTAAAATATGGTGTGCTATCTTTCTTAAAAGTAGTCAAATCTAAAATAAGTTTGGGTCTTCGGAGGAGCCAAGGTGGTAATCTGCTCCAACCGCGACGTAAAACACGAAGACCAGCCATAGACATCGCAGCGAGGCAATCCTGTGCGCGAATCCCATAGGACTGCGTCGCACGTTGCTGGTTATGACATAGCCGTGCCAGAGGAGTTTGAGCAACGGTATGGTATGCAGGTGTGCATGGTGTGGACAAAGTTTCATACGCCTGGCGCACTGTAATTAGCCGTCGCCGCGTATGAAGTGGCGGTTCACCAGCCTCCGCTTGGTATGGGGCTAGTTCGGAATGCCCTAGTGGCCAACCGAAGCCCTTCATGGTGCACAACATCCAACATCTTTAAGTAAGAAGGCCTCGCAGACCCATACACCGTGCACACATAATCAAGCCGAGATCGCACAAACGCCCTGTAAAACTGGAGCAGACAAGTCCTGTCAGCTCCCAATGTACTGTCGCTAAGACATTTTAAAATACAGGGTTATTACAAATGATTGAAGCGATTTCACAGCTCTACAATGACTTTATTATTTGAGATATTTTCACAATGCTTTGCACACACATACAAAAACTCAAAAAGTTGTTTTAGGCATTCACAAAAGTTCGATATGTGCCCCTTTAGTGATTCGGCAGACATCAATCCGATAACCAAGTTCCTCCCACACTCGGCGCAGCATGTCCCCATCAATGAGTTCGAAAGCATCGTTGATCCGAGCTCGCAGTTCTGGCACGTTTCTTGGTAGAGGAGGTTTAAACACTGAATCTTTCACATAACCCCACAGAAATAAATCGCATGGGGTTAAGTCGGGAGAGCGTGGAAGCCATGACATGAATTGCTGATCATGATCTCCACCACGACCGATCCCTCGGTTTTCCAATCTCCTGTTTAAGAAATGCCGAACATCATCCTGTTAAAAGATGAAATCGGCGCTGTCGGTCTCCAGTTCTGGCATGAGCCAATTTTCCGCGGGCTACGCGTGAAACTTGCCCGCACGCGTTCAACCGTTTCTTCGCTCACTGCAGGCCGACCCGTTGATTTCCCCTTATAGAGGCATCCAGAAGCTTTAAACTGCGCATACCATCGCCGAATGGAGTTAGCAGTTGGTGGATCTTTGTTGAACTTCGTCCTGAAGTGTCGTTGCACTGTTATGACTGACTGACGTGAGTGCATTTCAAGCACGACATACGCTTTCTCGGCTCCTGTCGCCATTTTGTCTCACCGCGCTCTCGAGCGCTCTGGCGGCAGAAACCTGAAGTGCGGCTTCAGCCGAACAAAACTTTATGAGTTTTTCTAAGTATCTGTAGTGTGTCGTGACCATATGTCAATGAATGGAGCTACAGTCAATTTATGAAATCGCTTCAATCATTTGTAATAGCCCTGTACTTAAAGCCTTAAGTGACCGTCGTTTCAGGTCTTTAAGATGCCGTAACGACGTAAGCTTCGAGTCAAAAATGAGCCCCAGTTTTACATTTAGGGAACTGTTGGAAACGGAATGAGGCTAAGTCTGGATGGAGAATTATCGATGAGCGGGAAATCAAAGGATCTGATTGTTGCAGACGCCTCAGCGCTCGTGTGCGGTCCAGCATTGTCACGCTCAAGGAGAGGATGCTCCAAGTAAGGACAATCTCTTCGAATTTGAAACTCGACTGCAGCACGGAGTTCCTTACGCACAGTTACCAGGTGTAGAAATATGAAATCAGAATTTCCCTACAGATGGTGCTAGCCGTCAGTGTATGGCCTGTGAGACCGCGTCTGCAGCGCCATCTGCTTCCTGTAACGGCTGACGACGAATGTCACCACACAGTAACCCAAGTTTCATACATCAGTATCTGTTTCAAACCCGTAAACACGTCGAGTTTTGTGCCTACGAACTATAATTTTCGGACAGCATTGGTGTTCTGTTATTTGAAAGAAATAGCTGCAGAATCGCATCGAATGCTTGTCAAAGCTTTTGGAGAACATGCTCTTGGGAAAACACGTGTTTCGAGTGGTTCAGAACATTCAAAAATGGTGATTTTGACGTGAGAAACGTCGAAGCAACCGAAAAAGTTTGAAGAGAACGAATTTCAGGCTTTATTGGATGAAGATGATGCTAAAATTCAACAGGAACTCGCGAAAAAATTGAATGTGACGCAGAAAGCCTTTCTCTTCGGTTGAGAGCTATGGGAAAGGTGCGGAAAGTGGGAAAATGGGTTCCACATGAACTGAATTAAAGACAGCAAGCAAATAGAAAGACCACTTGTGAAATGCTACTCATCAGATACAAAAGAAAGTCGTTTTTCTGTCGAATAGTGACAGGTGATGAAAAACGGATATATTCTGAGAATATTAAGCGTCGTAAATCGTGGATGAATCCGGGCAAACCATCGACATCCACTGCAAGACCAAACCACTTTGGAAAGAAGACAATGCCCTGTCTTTGGCAGTATTCGCTTATCGCCAATCTCTTGCCCAACGACAAGTCCCGAGCGACTGGAAAAAAGCGCAGGATAGAAGGACGGATCCTCAAAATTACAGACCAACATCCTTAACATCGGTTTGTTGCAGGATTCTCGAACATATTCTCAGTTCGAATATAATGAATTTCCTTGAGACAGAGAAGTTGCTGTCCATGCATCAGCACGGCTTAAGAAAGCATCCCTCCTGCGAAACACAACTCACCCTTTTTCACATGATATCTTGCGAACCATGGATGAAGGGTATCAGACGGATGCCATATTCCTTGATTTCCGGAAAGCGTTTGCCTCGGTGCCCCACTGCGGACTCCTAAGGTACGAGCATACGGTATTGGTTCCCAAGTATGTGAGTGGCTCGAAGACTTCTTAAGTAATAGAACCCAGTACGTTATCCTCGATGGTGAGTGTTCATCGGAGGTGAGGGTATCATCTGGAGTGCCCCAGGGAAGTGTGGTAGGTCCGCTGTTGTTTTCTATCTACAACAAATGATCTATTTGATAGGATGGATAGCAATGTGCGGCTGTTTGCTGATGATGCTGTGGTGTACGGGAGGGTGTCGTCATTGAGTGACTATAGGAGGATACAAGATGACTTGGACAGGATTTGTGATTGGTGTAAAGAATGGTACCTAACTCTAAATATAGATAAATGTAAATTAATGCAGATGAATAGGAAAAAGAATCCTGTAATGTTTGAATACTCCATTAGTATTGTAGCGCTAGACACAGTCACGTCGGTTAAATATTTGGGCGTAACATTGCAAAGCGATATGAAGTGGTATAAACATGTAATGGCAGTTGTGGGGAAGGCGGATAGTCGTCTTCGGTTCATTGGTAGAATTTTCGGAAGATGTGGTTCACCTGTAAAGGAGACCGCTTATAAAACACTAAACGGACCTATTCTTGAGTACTGCTCGAGCGTTTGGGTTCCCTATCAGGTCGGATTGAGGGATGACATAGAGGCAATTCAGAGGCGGGTAGATTTGAACATCACGTGAATGTTACGGAAATGCTTCAGGAACTCGGGCGGGAGTCTCTAGAAGAAAGGAGGCGTTCTTTTCGTGAATCGCTACTGAGGAAATTTAGAGAACCAGCATTTGAGGCTGACTGCAGTACAATTTTACTGCCGCCTACTTACATTTCACGGAAAGACCATAATAATAAGATAAGAGAGATTAGGGCTCGTACAGAGGCATATAAGCGGTTATTTTTCCCTCGTCCTGTTTGGGAGTGGAACAGGGAGAGAAGATGCTAGTTGTCTTACGAGGTACCCTCCGCCACGCACCGTATGGTGGATTGCGGGGTATGTATGTAGATGTAGATGTAGATATCAGAAAGGTGTCAACTGTTATGGTGAAACCGTTAACGCTGATCGCCACCGGAGAAAATGATTGATTTAAATCGACATTACGTGAAAAACGACTGGAATATGGAACCAGGCAACACAAAATCATATTTCTTCCTGATAACGCCCCCTGACACACAGCAGAACTGATCAGGGAAACAATGGTGGTTTTCAGTTGGGAAATACTGGGGCATGTGGATAATTGTCCAGACTTGGCTCTGTCCGATTATCACCTGCTTGCAACACTGGCGCTGAACAACGTTTCAGTTCGTATGAAAATGTACGAAAATGGTTCGCTGACTGGTTCACTGGTTTTTGCGCTGCATTCATAGCCTGCCGGAGAGGTGGGAGAAATGTATAAACAGCAGTGGAGATTATTTTGAGTAAAATATTGTTTAACAATTTCAAACAACAGACGTGTAATTGCTGCAACTAAATTCCGGTTTCATACACGCACGCCCTGCCCCACACTACAATTCGAAGCCATCTAGCGACAGGGGACTGCAAATATGTAGACATGAAGGGTAAAGATGTATTTTGTTAGTAACATTTGTTTTATTTAAAAACGTTTAATAGTTTTCACATTCAAAAATTCGGTGGCATTACTCTTCAGCACGCCGTGATACAGCTACTGTACAACAACTAAGTAATAATAACTTCACGGAAACCATTTTTGGTGCTTCATAAACACAAATAAGCGAAACGTGTGTAGCACAAAAGAAGCAACCTTTCGTTTAGTTCCATACACTGTCCACATGTGCTAGAATGTAGCCGCCCGGTGTGGCCGAGCGGTTATGGGCGCTTCAGTCTGGAACCGCGCTACCGCTACAGTCGCAAGTTCGAATCCTGCTCGGGCATGGATGTGTGTGTTGTCCTTAGGTCCCCACGATTTATTTGTTGGATGTATTCGGATCTCTGTCTCCCCACAGTTTCTACGCTCTATGGCGCCCCCTATTACGATGTGTCTTAACACATGTTCTGTCATTCTGTTCCTTCTTCTTGTCAGTGTTTTCCATATGTTCCTTTCTTTTCCGATTCTGCATAGGAACTCCTAGTTCCTTACCTTACTACTCCACCTATTTTTCAACATTCTTCTGTAGAACCAAATCTCAAACAGTTCAATTTTTTTCTGTTCCAGTGTTCCCACAAGGATTCGGTACCATACAGTGCTATGCTCCGAACGTACATTCTCCGCAACTTCTCCCTTAATGTAAGGTCAATATCTGCTACGAGTAGATTTTACTTGGGCAGGAATGTCATCTTTGCACGGTTGCTCTGCTTATTACATCATCCTAGCTCCGTCTTTCACATGTTATTTTGCTTCCAAGGTCGCAGAATTCCATAACTTCGTGGTCACCAGTTTTGATGGTAAATTTTTTGCTAATCTGATTTCTGCTACCTCTTTTTACTTTCATCTTTCTTCGGTTTACTACCATTTCACAACCTGTAGTCATAAGATTCTTCATTACATGCAACACATCTTGTAATTCTTCGTCACGTTAATTGGATCGGCCAGTGTAGCCGAGCGGTTCTAGGCGCATCAGTCTGGAACCGCGCGACCGCGGTTCGAATCCTGCCTCGGACATGGATGTGTGTGATGTCCTTAGGTTAGTTAGGTTTAAGTAGTTCTAAGTTCTAGGGGACTGATGACCTCAGATGTTAAGTCCTATAGTGCTCAGAGCCATTTTTTTTTTCTTTTTTTTTTTTGAGAATTGTGTCTCACTGCCTTAGGAAATCGGTGTCCAGGCGCTAAAGATGTGTCTCACTGCCTTAGGAAATCGGTGTCCAGGCGCTAAATATGTGAAAGTATGACGAAAATGAAAAGGTCCGTTCCTAGGGGTGTTAATTCTCTGACGACTGTTTGGCGTCGCAGGTAAGGTGGTGCTCCCCGGCCTTTAGGGCATTTAGTTCCCGGAGATGATGGCAGTCCAGGTAGCGGCCTTTGTGTTCTCCAGACAAAGGAAGCAGCCTGGCTGGAGCCGAGGCGGGCGCGGCGGTCTCTGCTCTGCTACAGACTATACTCTACTGAGTGACGTAGTTCCGGGAAGTCTTCCGCGCACAACGTCCTTGCTCTGGTAACTCGGCAAGCCGCGCCGGGACAGACGGGGAATCAAGTTAAGTCTGCTCCCAGGGAGGGAGGGACGGAGCTGTAGCGCTCGGAAACTGCAGGCACTGCCAACATCTCCGGCGGGGTCTCCTGTGCCAGCCGCGAATAGTAGCTACAACGCTAGAATCAACATACCAAAAACAGTTTTGTATCAGCTGCGTAACTGTGAATGAATGTGGGTAGTGAATGAATGAATGAACATACACTACTGGACATTAAAATTGCTACACCACGAAGATCACGTGCTACAGACGCAAATTTAACCGACAGGAAGAAGATGCTGTGATATACAAATGATTAGCTTTCCAGAACATTCACACTAGGTTGGCGCCGGTGGCGACACCTAGAACGTGCTGACATCAGGAAAGTTTCCAACCGATTTCTCATACACAGACAGCAGTTGACCGGCGTTGCCTGGTGAAACGTTGTTGTGATGTCTCGTGTAAGGAGGAGAAACGCGTACCGTCACGTTTCCGACTTTGATAAAGGTCGGATTGGAGCCTATCGCGATTGCGGTTCATCGTATCGCGACATTGCTGCTCGCGTTGGTGAGAACCAATGACTGTTAGCAGAATATGGAATCGGTGTGTTCAGGAGGGTAATACGGAACACCGTGCTGAATCCCAACGGCCTCGTATCACTAGCAGTCGAGATGATAGGCATCTTACACTCGTGGCTGTAACGGATCGTGCAGCCACGTATCTATCCCTGAGTCAACAGATGGGGACGTTTGCAAGACAACAACCATCTGCACGAACAGTTTGACGACGTTTGCAGCAGTATGGACTATCACCTTGGAGACCATGGCTGCAGTTACTCTTGAAGCTGCATCACAGACAGGAGCGCCTGCGATGGTGTACGTAACGACGAACCTGTGTGCACGAATGGCATTTTTTCGGATGAGTCCAGGTTCTGTTTACAGCATCATGATGGTCGCATCTGTGTTTGGCGACATCGCGTTGAATGCAAACTGGAAGCGTGTATTCGTCATCGCCATACTGGCGTATCACCCGGCGTGATGGTATGAGGTGCCATTGGTTACACGTATCGGTCACCTCTTGTTCGCATTGACGGCACTTTGAACAGTGGACGTTACATTTCAGATGTGTTACGACCTGTGGTTCTACCCTTCATTCGATCCCTGCGAAACCCTACATTTCTGCAGGATAATGCACGACCGCATGTTGCAGGTCCTGTACTGGCCTTTCTGGATACAGAAAATGTTCGACTGCTGCCCTGGCCAGTACATTCTCCAGATCTCTCACCAATCGGAAATGTCCGGTCAATGGTGGCCGAGCTACTAACTCATCACAATACGCCAGTCACTACTCTTGATGAACTGTGGTATCGTGTTGAAGCTACATGGGCAGCTGTATCTGTACACGCCATCCAAGCTCTGTTTGACTCAATGCCCAGGCGTATCAAGGCCGTTATTACGGTCAGAGGTGGTTGTTCTGGGTACTGATTTGTCAGGATGTACGCACCCAAATTGTGTGAAAAAGTAATCACATGTCGGTTCTAGTATAATATATTTGTCCAATGAATACCCGTTTATCATCTGCATTTCTTCTTGGTGTAGCAATTTTAATGGCCAGTAGTGTAGTTTGAAAACATAGATAGCGTTTTCCATCGTGACATTTACAAGATGATTGATCGTATGGACACTAATAACACTAAGAAAAGTCTTCTTGTCGACGTAATGAAGTAAATAATTTCTAATATTTCACCGCACGCATTGCGTACTTGTTCCGTTTTCTCCATCGTGCCATAGCTACGCAACGACTCCCACAATGATGCAAAGAGTCATTAACGGTGTGTACCATTTGATGGTGCGACACCAGTGATTTGAAACTGATCAATCCATACGAAAGCTGTACTACCGCAGAAAGCAGCTGGTTGCAGGTATTTTTGAATATATTTATTTATCGCGGTCGCAGTGTTTTACATCGATAAGGGATAAATGTTTAATAAAACTTGTCCATTGAATTTTTCGTAGCGGATAGACTATTCCATCATTCTTTGGACTTGCATCCGGGACAGTTTTATTTCCTTTTATCATATTTCAGCTAGTAAACTTCAGCCATCTTCAAGGTGAGTCACTGGGCTACCATCTAATAAATACGCATGCGTCCGAGATAGCACTGTCGGCAGCAGTAGTATCAGTCATAAATAAATGCTTATGCTCTGCCGATCTGGTCTCGGAAGGGCGAATCAGGACCGACCGGCCGCCGTGTCGTCCTCAGCATGAGATAGCATTTGGGGGCGTGGGGTGAGCACACCCGTCTTCCGTTCGTTGTCGCCTTTGCGGACCTTGTAACCGTCACTAACAGGTCAAGTAGGTCATCAGATGGCATCAAGGGGCCGAAAGAAACCCGTTCCAATCCCACCACCAAGATAAAATCACTGGCTGTACCGAAAATCGAACCCGTGTCGGCGTGGAAGTCAGACACATTGAGCACGCAGCTACAGAGGGCGACGAACCTTTTCGTATAAAACCATGTGCGGAGTCAGCAAATCTACAGTGCTTACGAATTTTGTGGTTGAGTAGTAAAAAGGATGGCATGTGTTGGAATGCCAGGCAGTGAAAGCTCAGAAGAATAGGTCCTCCCAAAGCGCAGAAGTGAAATGATTGACTTCCACAATTTGTAGTGCTGGAAATCCTCGTCTCGGTTGAGCAGGTTGTCGACTGACTGTACGAGGGCGTGCTGATAAGCAGTGCCCTTAAAAATTCTTAAATAAAACAAATTTTATCATCTTTCTACATTTTTATTCTTCGTATGTACGTACATATTTATTTCTTAACATAGTCACACTGTCGACGAACACATTTCTCGCAGTGAGATACGAGTTTGTTGATACCGTCACTGTAGAATATTTTCCTTTGTTTTTTTGTCATGGGACCAAGTGGGGAGTGTATGGAGGACAATCGGTAGCAGGAAACCCAAGGTGTGGGGTTGTGCAGATGTCGCAGAACTCGTGTGGTCTGCTTACTCTATGTGCGGACGAACTCTTAGAATTCGAAACTCGATTACGTCTCGCTGTTTCTCACGCACCGAGATAGTTACGTTACACATCGGCATGTTACGCGCTGCTATTCGCTGCCCTCTAGCGGCAGAGGGTTGCAAATATGCAAACATGAAGAATGAAGATGTAGAACATTAAGAATATTTTTTATTTAAAAAGCTTTAAGATTTTCACATTAAACATTGGAGGCATCACTTTTCAGCACTCCCTCGTATTTCCACGGCTCTCTTGACCACTGAATGCCGACAGGGGCTGTGGCTACTATCTTCAATACCACTTAAAGTTTTGTCTGTGGTTGATGCTCTTTCCGGCAGAGTTATTTATGATGCGCGTGTGTTCAATGCACCGAATTTTGTCGGGTGGTTTAAATTCTACCAGCTACTCGCCTTAAAACTGGTTGTGAGGATAAGAATTGAAATATTGAAAGACGAAATAAAACTGTTCCGTACGCAAGCCCGAAACATGATGAAGAAAACCCGTTGTTTTTTAAACTAATGCTGTCAAAGGTACAGCGAGAACAATCCTTTTTTTGCGGTGACTAGTTTCTGTCATGACGAGAATTGTCAAAGCACGGCAAATAAAGGATTTTTCTAACCACAACTTTGACAGAATTACAAATAATAGTTTTAATAGAAGTAAGTTGCTAATCCAGTTCTCCTGCATCGTGCCGAAGGTTCATAACACTGTTGTTGCTGTCACTTTCTTCAGTGAGAATGCTGGTTTGATGCACCGCTCAACACTAGTCTATACTCTGAAAGTCTCTTCATTTCTGCGCAGCTGTTGGCATCTAATACATCCATTTCAACCTGTTTACTGTAGAAAATCCTAGGTCTCCCCCAACAATTTTTAGCCCCAACACTTCTCTGCAATACCAAATTGAAGGTTTCTTGATGTCTTTTACTAAAGTGGAGTCACAAAGTTCCTTTCCCCTCCAACTGGATTCAGTACCTCCTCATTAGTCATCCACTATGTTCGTGTACACAGCGCAACAGAATTAAGGAATCTCTTTTTCGAGATTTCTTTTGTCTCCCTTCGTTTGCTCAAGTGCAGCCTCATGGCTGCTCTAGCGTCTGCAGCTAGGCAAACTCCATCCTACAGGTGTCTAATGGGTTGCCCAACCCTTAGGCCCTGAGGATGATTCGGTGTCGAAATTTCTGTACGCACATTTGTAATGCGCTCAACAAAGTTGTGTGGGCGGCACCAAGTGTGTTGCCAAACTGGGGGGCGGGGTCTCAGAGCGACCCTTTGCCTTTTTATTCAAGCACATGTAAATGTTGCATGCCTGTGTGATAGTCACAGGAGGGCACAAAACAGGAGGGTTTAAAAGACGTAAGGACCTTTTGCTGCTTCGGATCGCGTTCACATTTCCGCGAAAGGTTCTGAACAGTCCCTAATTGTTCCAACCTGCACACAAAAGCAAAAGTTGAGATTGCGCTGCACTTCAAACGGGTGCGATCACGTTAAGTGAGGCTGCAGCCCCTACCGCCAGCTCCCACTCTCCTTAGAGAAGAGCTGAAAAGTATGAGGGTGTCAGCAGTGTCAAGCGTTGCCAAGAACATCTTTCTGTCGCTCATCGCACTGCGAATTGTCGTCTTCAACCGCGAAATGTGTGGTGTGGGGATGAACACCCCCAGGGGAGGGGTAGTATCAGTGACGCCCTTTATGCCACTCCATGAGGCTTCGGCGCGGCGATTCAGAGCGGCAGTATGAAATTCTTTCCTCGACCATCCGTAATAAAACAAAGTGATTTCAGCGCTGGGTGTTGCGCTTCTGACCTCCACCGCAGAGATGAAGGGGTGAAATATGGATAGGAGGGGCTGTGACTACCTTCTCATCGTGTGACACGTGACGTTGGCCAGAATTGTGGTGAAATTTGATTCCATTATGATACCATTACCGTACCTTACAGCTATGATGAATTTTCCAGCTGTGGCCTTGTCGCTGTTTGAAGCGTCGCTGAACGCGGGGTGACGTCGAAGGGCGCTGCGTGTTAGAACCATTACACAGAAAGGTTGTAGGCACCTTTGAGCCTAATTTCAAACAATGGGAGGCGGTTACGGGGCTTAGAAAGAGTGCTCCTTTAGTTGGGTTGTTCAGTGTAGTTTCCAACATTCTTCCGTAGCACCAGATTTCAAAAGCTTATATTTTCTTCTTACCTGAACTGTTTATCGTCCACTACGCTACACTCCACACAAAAACATACATAAGAGATTTCTTAGCAAATTTCTCTTTTTCAGAAATACTGTTCTTACCCACCTGGATAGCCATGCATATTGAAACGCTGCTTATGGGACAGGGAGACGCAATGGTCACGAATCCGCCCAGCGGCTTAACGACGAGGGCCGTTTAGCTTGACAGACTGGATGTGATTTTTAGGAGGTTTCCCGCGTACGACTAGGTGAATACTGGACTGGTACCTAAAGCCGTCAGCACACGGACTGTGCTGTCGAACGTTAACGTTGAGCGTGCCAAGTTCAACGTGCTGCTGAACGCTCAGGAATGATGCGACTTGTGCATACGGCAAGGTAGGCCCCTACGTGGTGTACGCGATCGCAACGCACTCCAGCGCAGTTAAGAGATGTTTGTAGTTGGTAAATCCCGCTGTTTACTTAACGGGCGCGCGTAGAATTCCCACTTAAGCTCTATTAAAACGTACATTTCCTCCATCGTCCACGAAAAGGAAAGCACCATGTTCAATCAATAAGGACACAGGCTTATAAAAGTTCCATTACAAACAGTGCCGTGCAAATTTGGAATACTTCACCACATAAGATAAACATTATTTCATCATTCCCACATTTTAGTAGAACTCCAAGGTCAGTCTTACTTGATCACTGTTCCTACCCAGTAGCAGAATCTTTGCAACATGTGAATTATGAAGCATAAAAGAAAAAGGAGCAATATATCTTTATACAAGTAGCGCAAGCTGTCCTGCAAATTAAGCCAATCGAACAAAGTCACCCCTCAAAAAAGGTGAAATTATATTTACATAACATAAATATTATAGCATACACTTATATTAAACAAATAATAAAGTATCGGATTGAGGGAGGACATAGAAACAATTCAGAGGCGGGCTGCTAGATTTGTTACTGGTAGGTTTGATCATCACGCGAGTGTTAGGGAAATGCTTCAGGAACTCGGGTGGGAGTCTCTAGAGGAAAGGAGGCGTTCTTTACGTGAGTCGCTACTGAGGAAATTTAGAGAACCAGCATTTGAGGCTGACTGCAGTACAATTTTACTGCCGCCAACTTACATTTCGCGGAAAGACCACAAAGATAAGATAAGAGAGATTAGGGCTCGTACAGAGGCATATAGGCAGTCATTTTTCCCTCATTCTGTTTGGTAGTGGAACAGGGAGAGAAGATGCTAGTTGTGGTACGAGGTACCCTCCACCACGCCCGTATGGTGGATTGCGGAGTATGTATGTAGATGCAGGTGAAGCTCTATATGGCGAAATGCGTCGCTCTTGAGTTAATAAAGACCAATGTGCAACCTACGACTGTTTTT
Organism: Schistocerca cancellata; assembly: GCF_023864275.1. Lineage (NCBI taxonomy): Eukaryota > Metazoa > Arthropoda > Insecta > Orthoptera > Acrididae > Schistocerca > Schistocerca cancellata. The sequence goes on from NC_064635.1 coordinate 152,598,870, forward strand.
AAATACAGAAGGTTGCTGTACCACCATGCCAAGATGGAACTGAATAATTTTCCTGATTCGTTACAGGTTAGACAGCCACATGAGCTATTAAGATTTGTCTCAAATGCCACACAATAATCCAGATTAAAATATAAGTGTAGTCGAGAACGAGAACGAGTTTAAATGCCATCAGTGCTCACGGATGTATTAATCGCATCTGGGTATTGGCATCTAGTTGGAAACATAGTTCCAATCTTACCAATATAGAATGCAGTTTTCTGCGTAATGGCAACGGATAGATGTGTGGTTAAGTGACAGTATGTGATCCTGATACGCTCTTGTTCTAATTTAAGATAAAAATAATGGCATACACTATACCAATATACGGAGCTAACAAAATAATATAGGGAAAGGAGCTAATTGGATGAAACGAAAAGACCAAAGTAAGTAATTAGCGCCCTGTGTTGGCGTAGCCGTCAAAATGCAGCGTAGGCGAGAAGTCGGAAGAACGTAACTGTCAGAGGGCCACTTGTATACTGTGGCACGCCCTTACTAGGAATATGTGTGGACTTACAAATGTGTGTAAAACAGTAGCGAAATCTAACGAGATTACGACCAACACGTATTTTGTGGCTACTGTATCGCAGTTTATGAACAGTAGCCGCTGTTAACACGATGGCTCTGTCGGCATTGTGGCCTACTTTACCCCAATGCTACAATACTAAACTGATGTGTATTTTTTTGACACTGTCTCTATGGCTTCATTATATTAGGAAGTTTTAAAATGTATATGTCCCGTTGTTCAAAATGGTTCAAATGGCTCTGAGCGCTATGGGACTTAACATCTGAGGTCATCAGTTCCATAGAACTTAGAACTACTTAAACCTAACTAACCTAAGGACATCACACACATCCATGCCCGAGGCAGGATTCGAACCTGCGACCGTGGCGGTAGCGCGGTTCCAGACTGAAGCGCCTAGAACCCCTCGGCCACACCGGTTGGCTGCCCAGTTGTATTTTAAGCGCATGTTTCCCACATGTATCGAAATAATATTTATCACTGTGCCTTATTTTATTGTTTTAAGATGTTTACCGTTCACTAGTTGTACTTCGTTTTTATCATGTTTAACTGAAGACATGAAGATGGTCATTGCTGGCTGAAACCAGTAGTCTAAGGACCAAACATGTTTGTGAACGCAGCTGGAAATAAGAGAATTTTATTCTACACTTTCTGGACGACCTGTGCCGGCCGGATGGCCGAGCGGTTCTAGGCGCTACAGTCTGGAAGCGCGCGACCACTACGGTTGCAGGTTCGAATCCTGCCTCGGGCAGGATGTCCTTAGTTTAGTTAGGTTTAAGTAGTTCTAAGTTCTAGGGACTGATGACCTCAGAAGTTAAGTCCCATAGTGCTTAGAGCCATTTGAACCATTTTTTTGGACGACATGTTTGCGTTTGCGGCGGAGTTTGTGAGATAGCAAAACAACTGACCAAACAGTTCAGATTTGTGGTATCGTCCAAAGGTCGCAGTGCCGTAAGAAAGTCGGTACCTTGCATCGATACCAGAGACGAGTACTATGTAAATTGAAGGAGGAGGGAGAGGAGGGGGGGAAGAAAAGAACGGAAATGGAAGGAACTAATGCGATCAGCTGGATCAGGACTTTGCGTGGATTCAGCAGTGGCGATTGGAAATGTATATCGGACTGTGACTCGAACCAAGGTTTCGGCCTTTTATGCCATTTTCAAGTGATTGAGCTTACCTCATTAACATACACTCCTGGAAATTGAAATAAGAACACCGTGAATTCATTGTCCCAGGAAGGGGAAACTTTATTGACACATTCCTGGGGTCAGATACATCACATGATCACACTGACAGAACCACAGGCACATAGACACAGGCAACAGAGCATGCACAATGTCGGCACTAGTACAGTGTATATCCACCTTTCGCAGCAATGCAGGCTGCTATTCTCCCATGGAGACGATCGTAGAGATGCTGGAGGTAGTCCTGTGGAACGGCTTGCCATGCCATTTCCACCTGGCGCCTCAGTTGGACCAGCGTTCGTGCTGGACGTGCAGACCGCGTGAGACGACGCTTCATCCAGTCCCAAACATGCTCAATGGGGGACAGATCCGGAGATCTTGCTGGCCAGGGTAGTTGACTTACACCTTCTAGAGCACGTTGGGTGGCACGGGATACATGCGGACGTGCATTGTCCTGTTGGAACAGCAAGTTCCCTTGCCGGTCTAGGAATGGTAGAACGATGGGTTCGATGACGGTTTGGATGTACCGTGCACTATTCAGTGTCCCCTCGACGATCACCAGTGGTGTACGGCCAGTGTAGGAGATCGCTCCCCACACCATGATGCCGGGTGTTGGCCCTGTGTGCCTCGGTCGTATGCAGTCCTGATTGTGGCGCTCACCTGCACGGCGCCAAACACGCATACGACCATCATTCGCACCAAGGCAGAAGCGACTCTCATCGCTGAAGACGACACGTCTCCATTCGTCCCTCCATTCACGCCTGTCGCGACACCACTGGAGGCGGGCTGCACGATGTTGGGGCGTGAGCGGAAGACGGCCTAACGGTGTGCGGGACCGTAGCCCAGCTTCATGGAGACGGTTGCGAATGGTCCTCGCCGATACCCCAGGAGCAACAGTGTCCCTAATTTGCTGGGAAGTGGCGGTGCTGTCCCCTACGGCACTGCGTAGGATCCTACGGTCTTGGCGTGCATCCGTGCGTCGCTGCGGTCCGGTCCCAGGTCGACGGGCACGTGCACCTTCCGCCGACCACTGGCGACAACATCGATGTACTGTGGAGACCTCACGCCCCACGTGTTGAGCAATTCGGCGGTACGTCCACCCGGCCTCCCGCATGCCCACTATACGCCCTCGCTCAAAGTCCGTCAACTGCACATACGGTTCACGTCCACGCTGTCGCGGCATGCTACCAGTGTTAAAGACTGCGATGGAGCTCCGTATGCCACGGCAAACTGGCTTTTTTGACACTGACGGCGGCGGTGCACAAATGTTGCGCAGCTAGCGCCATTCGACGGCCAACACCGCGGTTCCTGGTGTGTCCGCTGTGCCGTGCGTGTGATCATTGCTTGTACAGCCCTCTCGCAGTGTCCGGAGCAAGTATGGTGGGTCTGACACACCGGTGTCAATGTGTTCTTTTTTCCATTTCCAGGAGTGTATATTGCTGGACATCAAGCTCAAAATGAGCAATAAATTCGAACAGTACAACTCAGGTGTTTACATACAGGTGTTACAACTTCCGAAAAAGAAAACTGAATCGAAGGTCCAATAGTGAACAATAGGTATACACAGGAGAGACTACTGGATTTCTCAGTGAGTTTTCCATTTCAAATGTTTTAACACTTGTATGTGAACACTTTTATTACGTTGTATGAATGGTCAGTTTGTTATGTACAGTTGTAAATATTTGACACATTTTCAGTTAAATGGATTGTATGAAGTTAAGTAAACTTTTCTGTCATTCTTGTAATGGAGTGAACTTACGTTTTTGATATATTCTAGTACGATTCCACCATCTCCCAGAGCAATAAAAAGCCCACGACTGTAGCTTCGCCAGCCTGTAGCAGAATTAAAGAGTTTCGATAGCCGGTAACTTCGAATTGTAGAGTATTTGCGAGCGGTGTGTCAGGACAATCAGTTCATTCAGTTCGTTTAATCGAGTACACGCAGACACACACTATTTCATCGTTTTATCGAGATTGTTTTCCAGGCAGACGACAACAAGACAGAATTATGAAAAAAGTCGACGTATCGCTATTCGAATAGCATGAGTCGACTGTATACAATCGGCTGCGGCACGCACCTGCTCCACGGCGTAAGGTGTCGCACGACAAAGGGTACTGCGTGAGAAACGTGTGTAGGCGACCCCGAGTATTGTGCGAGGCTGGCAGAGTGCCCTGGGGCCGCGACCCTTCCAGTTTGGGGGAGAAAATCCCCAAACAACGACGCTTTTCACAAAAACCTGCCAGCGCCGCTCGGAGTCTGTCCCTTTCTCAGTCCGGGAAACTGCAGCCATTGTTGAGGGCAAATCGGCGATCTGTACCGCTAAACTGCACCGTATACAACAGCTCCAGCTGCATCAGGTGAACTGTCAGAAAGCCAAACGGTAGCTTGTGTGGTGTTTTTGAGAATTTTCAGTAACCCCAGTGAATGTTGGGTGATCCGTAACGGTGAACAGTAAACAGCCACCTTGAAAGGAGACTATAGTTTTCATCACTATTAAATATTCGTCACTACAGCGTTATCTACCGGCTGCTAACTCAGCCAAAGATCTTTGCATCTGAACTCACGTGTGGGGTAGACTATCATACGTGTTGAAGTTGGTAGTAACTGACGTCAGAGATTTTATATCATCATCATCATTTAAGACGGATTATGCCTTTCAGCGTTCAGTCTGGAGCATAGTCCCCCTTATAAAATTCCTCCATGATCCCCTATTCAGTGCTAACATTGGTGCCTCTTCTGATGTTAAGCCTATTACTTCAAAATCATTCTTAACCGAATCCAGGTACCTTCTCTTTGGTCTGTCCCGAGACCTCCTACTCTCTACTGCTGAACCCATGAGTCTCTTGGATAACCTTGCTTCTCCCATGCGTGTAACATGACCCCACCATCTAAGCCTGTTCGCCCTGACTGCTACATCTATAGAGTTCATTCCCAGTTTTTCTTTGATTTCCTCATTGTGGACACCCTCCTGCCATTGTTCACATCTACTAGTACCTACAATCATCCTGGCTACTTTCATATCCGTAACCTCAACCTTACTGATAAGGTAACCTGAATCCACCCAGCTTTCGCTCCCATACAACAAAGTTGGTCGAAAGATTGAACGGTGCACAGATAACTTAGTCTTGGTACTGACTTCCTTCTTGCAGAAGAGAGTAGATCGTAGCTGAGAGATTTTATAGCGAGGTAGAATTTGGCGGGGCATGCTCATGGAATTATCATAATGCAGACAAACATATAATCACAATTTCAGAAAAATTGGATGATTTATTCAAGAGAAAGACTTTTTGTGGTGTGCGTACTGTAAGACCTTCGGTACACACACCATCAGATTATTTGACTTGTCGCTCTAGCGAAGTAGGCGAGTGTCAGCAATATGTCTCGTGGTCTTATCGTGGCGTGTTTGTCTTCTGCCTTTAGGTCAGACGATAGAAATGCCACTTGCACGCTTAGAGTAGCAGATTGACGGTGACCAACTTTAAACAGAGCTTGATTAATTTTCACACACATTTATTAAAATAATAAAAAGCATAGATATTACGTAACTTGATTCTGGATGCTGTTTACAATTGACAGTCTAAAGTTCCTTTTGTCTTGGTACGTCAATCTTATTCTCACATATCTCTGATACTTGATAAAGTGTCTATACATTTATCTTCATGGCTATGTACAGGAATATGATAATCTTATTAGGCGCAGACTGAAACTTGACTATAGACTAATGTAGACTAATGCAGACTGGTACAGACTAATGCAGACTGACTAATCGGAGGTCTGTACACTCGTTATAATACCTCGCACGTTCATGTATCACTGCGCGAGTGTGATCCGCGAGAAGAAAAGGTTCTACGTTAGCAGCAATCTCATTGGATGCGTGATATATTAATACGCGGATCGGTGGAAGCAGAATTTGGTCCGTCTCTAAGACAGCGCCATCTCGTAGTGCGGAGACGGACGAGCACTGCGCCTGCGCTGTTGTGCTTAGCGGGGCGCGCTCTAGTGGGAAAGCTGTGTACACGCTGACTACGCCGAACTATGTACACAACACTTTTACAAATGGAGCAACCCAATAACGCGTTGGTCCACATTTGGTCCTTGTGCAAGCACTTAGCATTGATTGATAGAGTGACTGGATGTTCTCCTGAGGGAAAGCGTACCAAATTCCGTCTCATTGACGCGTAATATCGTCAAAATCCTGAACTGTTGGAGGGCACTGCCTGTAATGCTCCAAACGTACTCAGTTGGGAAGAGATCTAGCGATCTTGCTTGCCAAAGCGGGGTTTGATAAGAGCGAAGAAAAGCAATAGAAACTCTCGCCGTGTACGGGATGTTATTATCTTTCTGAAAATGTAAGTTTTCTGGTATCAAACATCGCCCTTAATGTGAGGAAAAGTTGAGCACATCACTGTATGGCAGTGAAAACCAGAAAAGAAGAGAAGCGATGCGTTCGAGACGTGGTCATGCCGACGGATGTTGAAAATTAGGTAGACTGATCAGTAATGAAGAAGTTATCCGTAGAAAAGACAGGGAAAGAAACATACGGAAAACACTGAAAAATACAAGCGACAGGATGACAAGAATGGTTTTAAGGCATCAGGGAAGTGCTTCCCTGCAGTCATGGACTGTGTGGCTGGTCCCGGCGGAGGTTCGAGTCTTCCCTCGGGCATGGGTGTGTGTGTTTGTCCTTAGGAAAATTTAGGTTAAGTAGTGCGTAAGCTTAGGGACTGATGCCCTTAGCAGTCAAGTCCCATAATATTTCACACTCATTTGAACATTTTGAACTACTTCCCTATTACCAGAGCGAGCTATCGTGGTAAAAACTTTAGGATAAGACAGAGCTTGGAATATATCCAACACATAACTGAGGCCTGCGTTGCAATGCTACTCTGAGATGAAGATGTCGAAACAAAAGAAATTCCTGACGGGCCGCATAAAACTAATCAGAATAATGATGACCCAAACAAACACCCGTCCTCTAAGGTCAAATGTCAGCGCTGATACTTTTCTGTTCATTCTAGATACAGCAGATATACGAAAAATGGCGTCTCGAAGCTCCACATGCCAACAGTATACTAACTCGGTCTTCAAAGAAAGCTTTCTGTTGAATTCTGGATGTGGAATTCGTATCTTTGTTGCATCAGAGCCTCATTCACCACAAACAGGCTAAACAATATATTTTTGTTGCACAGTGGTTGTCGGTGGATGACAACTTTCATTTGTCCTATATTATTTATTGCAGGTTTATGATGTGAAGTCATTTTTAATGTATCACCCATCGGAATGCCCCTTTATCTACATCCACATCTGCATCTATACTCCACATCTACATCATTACCCCGCAAGCTGCCTTAAGGTGTGTGGTGGAGCATATTTTTAGTAGAACTATGATTTTCTTTCTTCCCTGTTGATTTCCGAATGGATTTTCTCGCTCTAATCATTCAGCGAGACATATGTTGGAGGTATTAATGTGTGGCTCGTCTCTTCTGAGAATGTACGTACTTGGTTTAAGAACAGGAGGCATCTCTGTGATACAAATGCCTCTCTTATAGCATCTGCGAGTGGAATTCGTTGAGCGCCTGCAAGACGCTCTTTCGTTTACTAAACGATCCCGTAACGAGACTCCTCGTTGGATCCTCTGTCTCTCTCTCACCCTCCCTCTTCCTTCTGTCTATGCAGTCTGGTAAGCGCCTCAGGCTGATGAACAGTCCTGTATTCAAGAATCGGTCTTGCAAGTGTTTTGTAAAGCACTTCTTGCGTGAATGGATTAGAGTTAAGATTGATCCAATGGCTGTCAACGTGGCATCTGCTTGTTCTAAAATTGGTTTTATGTGGTCATTCAATTTCTGGTCGTTTCGGATAATTATTTCAAGGTATTTCACGGTAGTTACTGTTTCCAATTATTTGTCGTCAGTAGCATAATCGAATAGTAATAAGCCTCGTCTGTCGCATTTATATGGACTACGCTACACTAATTTACGCTCTGGGTCAACTACATCAATCACCGGTCCTCCACAGGTCTTTCTGCATATCGCTTCAGCCTTCTAGAGTTACAACCTTCTTATATACCAGAGCGTCTTCCGCAAATACTCTTCTGTAATTTCCGAAGTTGTCCACGAGCCCATTTGTATACATACTGCCAATAGTATACTCTTTTGTATACTGACATTGCCCGTCTGGAATTATTCCTCTCTTGTGCAGATGCCTTAATCTCGGAGTAGCACTTGCACTCTACAGCTTCAGCTTTTTTTTTTTTTTTTTCCAAAATCGGTGTTGCCTTTCACTGTTTGCCCTCTGCGGCTATCTCGTGGCATGGAAGTTATTCCTTGATGCCTTAACACACGTCCTATCATCCTACCCATTCTTCATCCCAGTGTTTTGAGTTCTGTAAAGCACTTCTTGCGTTTTGGTTACTCTGGAAGGAAGGACTCGTCCATAAGGGATAGAACACTATTGGTAACATCCATGCATGTCAATATAATTCATTGAACTCACAACTATTGCAATTGAAGCAGATCATACTAATAATAATAATAAAAAAGAAGATTAAAATGATGAATTTGAGATTTTTAAAAAAATAATTTAAAACCAAATAACCAAATCAAATTAATAAACTCGACTCGACCAGTTAAAAACAGAGTGTTAACTAAGAAAAGACAAAATTAATCAACAGGAAAGAGACTTTCATAACCTTAGCCAAAATTCCGAAGGTTGTCCTGTGGGAGATAATAGTAGATAATAGAAAGTTACTCCCTGCTGGCCTACAGTTGTGAAGTGTGGGCTCAATTTCACAAGCGTTAAGCGTGAAAGAATCAGAAGGAGTAGCGTGACAAAAAAAAAGAGGAGTATATTACAACAGGGGCGACATGGGGAGCACTGAGATCTTCGCCTTCTACAACACACAGTGAATAATTTTGAGTAATTCTGACCATAGGCAACACTATATTAAAACAGTTTAACTAAGACTGGAGCCGCAAAAGGAATGGACAGTACAGAGGCTACGAAACCAGCTTAATCAAAGACCACCCATTTGGAATACAGTAAACAGTACACCCAAAAGAGTAGCTGAAGCGTGAACACACAAGGGCTAAGATGCTACCTCACGATATCAAAGTCAAATTACGCAGCAGTACGCTTTCAACGTGCAACAGACAAAGGGGGATTTACAGTGCCACAGCGAAACCCAGATACACAAAATATCTCTTCACGTAAAATATGCCACTTGGGAAGAGACACACTTCAGTACGAAACGTAAGCATTAGCATCTTTTAATTTAAAAAATTCGTAAAAGGCCAAGGCATACGCAGTAATTAGGCTGAACTGTGCAGACACTTACATGAGCGGCTGCATAGAGAACCATGTTTAACAGTCAGTTGCATGAAGAAAGGAAAAAAAAGAGGAATGAAGAAACGATAACAAATTGGCCGGTACACCAACATCAGAGTTTCCCCAAACCACTTGGCAATGTTCTTAAAAACCCTCTCATCCTATAATAAGTCCTGGGGCACACTCTTTGCCTCATAACTCGACCCAGCAGTCCCTCCGCCGCAAGCCCTGCCCCTACCCCGCCACCCACACACTGAGGTCCACAACACGTCCTGGCACTCCGACCACACTTCCGCCTCCCTGCCCAGAGATCAAATTTAAAGACGTGACGCGACAATCTATCGTGGCTCATGTTCATTTCTTCGCTGAATCCGTGAAGAATCTAGTCATTTCTTATCTTACCCGTCCACCTAATTTTCGACATTCTTTTGTAGCACTGCATCCCAGACACTTCGATTCCTGTCTGTTCCGGTTTTCCCACAATCCAGGGTACTCTACCGTGTCGTGCAGTGCTCCAAAAGTGCATTCGCAGAAATTTCTTCCTGGAAATAAAGTGAATCTTTGATACGAGCAGACTGCCCTTGGCCAGGAATGCCCATATTGCCAGTGCTAGCCTGCTTTTTATGTCCTCCTTGCTTCATCCATCCTTTATTTATTATTCCTCTCCGAAAGAATTACAGTCCCTTAACTTCGTCTCCTCTTCATTGATGTCAAGTCTGTCGCTAATAACCTCATTACTTTCTTCTTTCTTCGCTATACACTCAGTCCATATTCTGTACCCATTATACTGTTCTTTCTACTGAATAGGTCCTGTAAATCTTCTTCAACTTCGTTGAGGATAGCAATATCATTTGCGAATCTTATCGCAGATATCCTTTCATCCTGTATTTTAATAGCACTCTTGAACATTTTGCTTATTTCCGAATTGATTCTTCGATATACAGGCTGTTAAAAAGAAGTGTCGAATACTTTGAGAGATGGTAGTGCTAATCGAAACAAGAAAAATAGCTTCTATAAACATGGGTCCGGAAATGCGTACTTTCTGGGATAAACAATTGTTTACAGGAGGTGTTGAACATGGCGTCCATTGATGAGTATGCACACCTCTGCCCTCCGGGGTAAGGAATGATGTACCCTTTGAAGGATACCTAGTTGTTGTTGTATCTGCTGGCACGCATTGAAGGCATCAGTCTGTAGTGTCCGCACACCGTTGATTGACGTGGCGTGGACCAATTCCTTCAAGTGTACCCTTAATCAAAAGTCTAGGGGACTGAGGCCTGGGGAACGAGCAGGCCAAGGTGTGCCCCCCCCCCCCCCCCCCCGAACCAGTCCAGCGATCCTGAGATGTCTGCGTCAGATGTTCGCACAAGTGTGCGGTGCGCCATTTTGCATGAACCACATTTGTATTCGTTGCCGCACTGGCACAGCCTCCAGCGAGATAGGCAGTACATTAATGAAAGCCGGCCGAAGTGGCCGTGCGGTTCTAGGCGCTGCAGTCTGGAACCGCGAGACCGCTACGGTCGCAGGTTCGAATCCTGCCTCGGGCATGGATGTGTGTGATGTCCTTAGGTTAGTTAGGTATAACTAGTTCTAAGTTCTAGGGGACTAATGACCTCAGAAGTTGAGTCCCATAGTGCTCAGAGCCATTTGAACCATTTGAACATTAATGAAAAAGTCCAGACAATGCGCCCCACTTAACCTCTGTGGTAGTACGTATGGCCCTGTTAATTTATCGCCGAGTACGCCTGCCCATACGATGACTGAGAATCGGTGTTGATGCCCTCTCTCCTGAATTGCTTGGAGGTTTACATCTGACCATACAGGCCGGTTGTGGAAGTTTGTGGTAAGTTCCTATGAGACCAAACTGCTGAGTTCATCGGTCCCTAGGCATACACACTACGTAATGTAACTTAAACTAACTTACGCTAAGGACAACACACATACACCAATGCCCGAGGGAAGACTCGAGCCTCCGACGGGGGGAGGGGGGGGGGCACGCGAACCGTGGCAAGGCGCCTGAGACCACGAGGTTACCACGCGCGTCTCACTGGTTATGAAAATTAACAACATCATATTTTGTGACCCAGCCTCATCGGTAAAGAAACGATGTGAGCAGTGGACCTGCGGCACACTTCTGCAACAGCCGTTGACAGAACCACCGTCTGACTATCCTGCGGCCTTCGGGCATGACGGCGCCGTAGATGACAACGGGTCCACCACCTAATGGTAGGTAGAGGAAATAGTAATATCCTGACGACACATTTGGCGGGGCGCCAATGCAACGACTGTGCTAACTACCACCCACATAAGAGTGTGAGACACGCCTTCTGCTGCTGCCAATCGTTGCACGCTGGTCCCAGGGGTATCTTCCACCGAACATAGCACACGCTCCTTCATGTCAGGTGTGCGAGCTGTGCGGGGCCTTCCACTTTGTCTTCTGAGGTGCGAGGCTACTTGTGTGCCTCAGATGCTGGAGAAGTCTGCCAAACATTTTATCAGAGGGCACTGTGCGCTGTGGATATTTTTCAACGTACAGCGCACGGGCTCTCAGGCTATGTCCATTTGCTAAACCATCGCAGAATATAGTATCCACCATTTCACTTGTCGAGTAGTAGGCTTCCATTGCTAACAAGTGGTGGAAGAGAGAAAATGTAAATGTGCTACACTATTTATACGTACAAACAGCGCAATAATAATAAACACGTAAGTGAATCCGCATTTGGAAGAAGGTAAAACGCCATGATGCGTATCCAGGGTTCATAGTACTGTACAGCTGGCCGGAGTGGCCGAGCGGTTCTAGACGCTACAGTCTGGAGCCGCGCGACCGCTACGGTCGCAGGTTCGAATCCTGCCTCGGGCATGGATGTGTGTGCTGTCCTTAGCTTAGTGAGGTTTAAGTAGTTCTAAGTTCTAGGGGACTGATGACCTCAGGTTCCATAGTGCTCAGAGCCATAGTAGTATACAATAAGGCACTCAAATACGACAAAAACTAACGTAGCCTACAACACGTCTCGAACCGCACAACTGACTGCAGACCACCTAACGGTATGTAGGGTACTGTGAGCAAGACATCATAAACACTGCCGACAGATTTGACGGTGCGCCAATGCAACGATTGTGCTAATATCCGCAACCAAGCGTTGCACAGCCCTTCCTATAAACACGTGTTAATGTGTGAAAGCCGGCCGGAGTGGCCGAGCGGTTCTAGGCGCTACAGGCTGGAACCGCGCGACCGCTACGTCGCATGTTCGAATCCTGCCTTGGGCATGGGTGTGTGTGATGTCGTTAGTTAGGTTTAAGTTCTAGGGGACTGATGACCTCAGAAGTTAAGTCCCATAGTGCTCAGAGCCATTTGAACCATTTTATCTGGGAAAGTGTGTGTATGTTTCCGGGCCCATGATTATTGTACTGCCACCTCTCAAAGTATTCGACACTTTTTTTGAACACCCTGAATAGATTGAAGAGTAACGGCGAAAGACTACAGCCCTGTGTCATACCCTTTTTAATGGAGCACTTAGTTTTTGGTCTTCCAGTCTTACGATCGCCTTCTGGTTCTCGCACATATCGTATGTTACCCGCCTCTCTTTATAGCTTACACCAATTTTTCTCAGGGTTTCGAGCATCTTGCAATTTCTACATTGCTGACGATACTTCGAGGACAACAAAACTACATCTACATACATACTCCGCAATCCATCATTCGGTGCGTGGTGGAGGATACCTTGTACCACAACTAGCATCTTCTCTCCCTGTTCCACTCCCAAAGAGAACGAGAGAAAAATGACTGCCTATATGCCTCTGTACGAGTCCTAATCTCTCTTACCTTTGTGGTCTTTCCGCAAATTGTAAGTTGGCAGCAGTAAAACTGTACTGCAGTCAGCCTCAAATGCTACGGACTAGCTTGATTGCTCGTAAGTGTTGTTTCCGTTATCAGTCGCAACCTCTGATCTACCTCACTGGCGCCTTTACTTTCCGGAAAGACAAACTAATCACCATAAAGCGATAATAAGGCACCTGAAGATGGCAGCAAGCACCTGAAACGCTTCGAGCGTAGATAACTAGTACACACTGATGATACACAAACGGCATCTGTTCTTAAACAACTAGAATGAACAGCAAGGTGTGGGGAGTGATGCCTAGTAGTGGCGCTTTAACCAGTACCGGAGTTGAGATTAATGAAAATCGATGATAAACAGATATTTAAAGATGGTAGTGCATTTTAAAAAGACCTCAGATTTAACGATGGCTCTAGGAATGCAGAGGTTTGCGGCGGTAACATTGAATAAAAAGTTCTCGGGTTTCGAGCCGAGTCACGTGATTAAAGTTACACGAGCTTTCGGACAAGCACTCCTTGGTCATCGTGAAGCGGTGTGACTGCCAGTGGGCTGCTGGTGCACTTAAACATACACTAGCTTGCAGCTGTGACGTCACTGGTGCCCGCGGTATCGCCATATACAGGGTGAGTCACCTAACGTTACCGCTGGATATATTTCGTAAACCACATCAAATACTGACGAACCGATACCACAGACCGAACGTGAGGAGAGGGGCTAGTGTAATTGGTTAATACAAACCATAAAGAAATGCACGGAAGTATGTTTTTTAACACAAACCTACGTTTTTTAAATGGGACCCCGTTAGTTTTGTTAGCACATCTGAACATATAAACAAATACGTAATCAGTGCCGTTTGTTTCATTGTAAAATGTTAATTACATCCAGAGATATCGTAACCTAAAGTTGACGCTTGAGTACCACTCCTCCGCTGTTCGATCGTGTGTATCGGAGAGCACTGCAACATACATCGCGTTTCTACAGAGTGATCTGCCAACGTTGCTCGAAAATGTCCCACTGGAAACGCGTCGACGTATGTGGTATCAGCATGATGGTGCACCTGCACATTCCGCAATTAACACTAGGCTGACCCTTGAGAGGATGTTCGACGGGCGTTTCATAGGACGTGGAGGACGCATAAATTGGCCAGCCCGTTCTCCTGATCTTACACTTCTGGGCTTCTTTCTGTGGGGTACGTTAAAGGAGAATGTGTACCGTGATGTGCCTACAGCCCCAGAGGATATGAAACAACGTATTGTGGCAGCCTGCGGCGACATTACACCGGATGTACTGCGGCGTGTACGACATTCATTACGCCAGAGATTGCAATTCACAATATACATAAATGACCTGGTGGATGACATCGGAAGTTCACTGAGGCTTTTTGCAGATGATGCTGTGGTGTATCGAGAGGTTGTAACAATGGAAAATTGTACTGAAATGCGGGAGGATCTGCAGCGAATTGACGCATGGTGCAGGGAATGGCAACTGAATCTCAATGTAGACAAGTGTAATGTGCTGCGAATACACAGAAAGATAGATCCTTTATCATTTAGCTACAAAATAGCAGGTCAGCAACTGGAAGCAGTTAATACCATAAATTATCTGGGAGTACGCATTAGGAGTGATTTAAAATGGAATGATCATATAATGTTGATTGTCGGTAAAGCAGATGCCAGACTGAGATTCATTGGAAGAATACTAAGGAAATGCAATCCGAAAACAAAGGAAATAGGTTACAGTACTCTTGTTCGCCCACTGCTTGAATACTGCTCAGCAGTGTGGGATCCGTACCAGATAGGGTTGATAGAAGACATAGAGATGATCCAACGGAGAGCAGCGCGCTTCGTTACAGGATCATTTAGTAATCGCGAAAGCGTTACGGAGATGATAGATAAACTCCAGTGGAAGACTCTGCAGGAGAGACGCTCAGTAGCTCGGTACGGGCTTTTGTCAAAGTTTCGAGAACATACCTTCACCGAAGAGTCAAGCAGTATATTGCTCCCTCCTACGTATATCTCGCGAAGAGACCATGAGGATAAAATCAGAGAGATTAGAGCCCACACAGAGGCATACCGACAATCCTTCTTTCCACGAACAATACGAGACTGGAATAGAAGGGAGAACCGATAGAGGTACTCAAGGTACCCTCCGCCACACACCGTCAGGTGGCTTGCGGAGTATGGCTGTAGATGTAGATGTAGATGTAGAACGCCTATATACGGCAATGCCGTGAGAACAGTGACGCCACAGACGGCAGGTAGCGTACAACGGTGGTTTGACAGGTCCGTTGCAAAAAGCAAGAAAAATGTTTGTTTTATAAACAATTCACAGTTCTCGACAATAGCTTCCTTCGAGGAATATACATTTCGTCCAGAGATCGTCCAGCTTTTTCAACCCATCGGAAAAATAAGTTATGTAAAATTATGAAAAATACTCGTTAACTGCTCTACCACTTCCTTTTACGAAAATTTCTCCCAAAAAACCTAAGTTTGAAGTCAGGGAACAGGAAGAAGTACACTACTGGCCATTAAAATTCCTACACCACGAAGATGACGTGCTACAGACACGAAATTTAACCCACAGGAAGAAGATGCTGTTGTATGTAAATGATCAGCTTTTCAGAGCTTTCACACAGATTGGCGCCGGTGGCGACACCTACAACGTGCTGACATGAGGAAAGTTTCCAACCGATTTCTCATACACAAACAGCAGTTGACTGGCGATGCCTGGTGAAACGTTGTTTTGATGCCTCGTGGAAGGAGGAGAAATGCGTACCATCACGTTTCCGACTCTGATAAAGGTTGGATTGTAGCCTATCGCGATTGCGGTTTATCGTATCGCGACATTGCTCCTCGCGTTGGTCGAGATGTAATGACTGTTAGCAGAATATGGAATTAGGAGGGAAATACGGAACGCCGTGATGGATCCCAACGGCCTCGTATCACTAGCAGTCGAGATGACAGGCTTCTTATCCGCATGGGTGTAACGGATCGTGCAGCCACGTCTCGATCCCTGAGTCAACAGATGGGGACGTTTGCAAGACAACAACCATCAGCACGAACAGTTCGACGACGTTTGCAGCAGCATGGA
Source organism: Schistocerca cancellata (assembly GCF_023864275.1). Classification (NCBI taxonomy): domain Eukaryota; kingdom Metazoa; phylum Arthropoda; class Insecta; order Orthoptera; family Acrididae; genus Schistocerca; species Schistocerca cancellata. The sequence continues at coordinate 152,614,863 of NC_064635.1, forward strand.
CTATCAGCTTGGAGACAATGGCTGTAGTCACCCTTGACGCTGCATCACAGAGAGGACGGCCTGCGATGGTGTACTCAACGACGATCCTGGGTGCACGAATGGCAAAACGTCACTGTTTCGGATGAATCCAGGTTCTGTTTACAGCATCATAATGGTCGCATCCATGTTTGGCGACATCGCTATGTACACACATTGGAAGCGTGTATTCGTCATCGCCATACCGGCGTATCACTCGACCTGATGGTATGGGTGTCATTGGTTACACGTCTCGGTCACCTCTTGTTCGCATTGACCGTACTTTGAACAGTGGACGGTACGTTTCAGATGTGTTACGACCCGTGGCTCTACCCTTCATTCGACCCCTGCGAAAATCTTCATTTCAGCCGGATAATGCACGATCGCATGTTGCAGGTCCTGTACGGGCCTTTCTGGATACAGAAAATGTTCGACTGCTGCCCTAGCCAGCACATTCTCCAGATCTCTCACCAATTGAAAACGTCTGGTCAACGGTGGCCGAGCAACTGGCTCGTCACAATACGCCAGTCACTACTCTTGATGAACTGTGGTATCGTATTGAAGCTGCATGGGCAGCTATACCTGTACATGCCATCCAAGGTCTGTTTGACTTAATGCCCAGGCGCATCAAGGCCGTTATTACGGCCAGAGGTGGTTGTTCTGGGTACTGATATCTCAGGATCTATGCACCCAAATTGTGTGAAAATGTAATCACATGTCAGTTCTAGAATAGTATATTCGTCCAATGAATACCCGTTTATCATCTGTATTTCTTCTTGGTGTAACAATTTTAATGGCCAGTAGTGTACTTGTGACTAATTCTAGTGAATAGAGAGGATGAGGAACGAATTAAAAGCGCATTTCATGGACTTTTGCCATTCGTATCGCTGATGTGAGACGATGCATTCTATTGGTGAAAGAACTTTTTTTTGCAGGACAGTCTTGATCTTTTATTCAGCCAAACGATTTACTAACGCAGCATAATAGGAGACGGTTTTGCCTACTCTAGGAAGTCTATGAGGATTATGCCTTGGGAAGCCCAAAGAACAATGATCATCACCTTACAAAATGGCCTTTGCCTTCGTCGATGCACTTTCACCAGCCTTTGTCCATTGCTTTGACTGTTGTTTAGCTCTGGTGCGTTACGGTGGATCCAGGTTTCAACAACAGTCACAAACTGGCGCAAATAGTCTTGCGGGCTACGATAAAACGTTGCCAACATTGCGTTGAAATGTTGTGCCGCATGGGCTTTTGGTCCAGTGTACCCACCCACCTCGCGCATAGCTTCTTTCTAGCCACTTCTCGTTCAGGATGCTATGCAGTCGCTCAGTGGAGATGCCAAGACTCTCATCATTCTCACGAATCTTTATTCGACGACCCGGCCTTGCCATATTACGGATTTCGTCAATGATTTCATTTGTGCTGATCTCAACTGGGCGGTCGGAGCGGGCTTCATCTTCCGTGCTTGTCTGACCACGGTTAAATTCGTGAATCCGCAATTAAATTGCCTTCAGTGCTGGGCAGAGTTCCCGATAACTTCATTTAGTTCTGTTTGATTTGTGGGGCTGTGGTGTGCACACTGTAAGACCTTCAGTACACACACCATCAGATTATTTGACTTGTCTCTCTAACGAAGTAGGCGAGTGTCAGCAATATGTCTCGTGGTCTTATCGTGGCATGTTTATCTTCTGCCGTTAGGTCAGGTGATAGAAATGCAACTTGCACGCTTAGAGTAGCAGATTGACGGTGACCAACTTTAAACAGAAATTGATTAATTTTCACGCACATTTATTAAAATAATAACAAGCATAAAAAATAACTTAACTTGGTTCTGGATGCTATTTACTGGCCCGCATCTCGTGGTCGTGCGGTAGCGTTCTCGCTTCCCACGCCCGGGTTCCCGGGTTCGATTCCCGGCGGGGTCAGGGATTTTCTCTGCCTCGTGATGGCTGGGTGTTGTGTGCTGTCCTTAGGTTAGTTAGGTTTAAGTAGTTCTAAGTTCTAGGGGACTGCTGACCATAGATGTTAAGTCCCATAGTGCTCAGAGTCATTTGCTATTTACAATTGACAATCTGAACTTAATTTGCTATTTGTACGTTAATCTTATTCTCACATATATCTCTGATACCTGACAAAAGTATCTATACTTTTATCTTCATGGCTATGTACAGCAATATGGTAATCTTATTACGCGTAGACTGAAACTTGACTATAGACTGGTACAGACCAGACATTTGTAGAACTGGTACAGACTGGTGCAGACAAATGCAGAACGACTAATCGGAGGTCTGACACTCGTTATAATTCCTCGGTCGTTCATGTATCACTGCGCGAGTGTGATCCGCGAGGAGAAGAGGTTCTACATTAGAAGCAATCTCATTGGCTACGTTACATATTAATACGCGGATCGGCGGAAGCAGAATTTGGTCCGTCTCTATGGAGACGGACGAGCGCTGCGCCTACGCTGTTGTGCTTAGCGGGGCGCGCTCTAGTGGGAAAGTTGTGTACGCGCTGACTACGCGGAACTATGTACACAACAGGGGCAGTACAGTCCTTCAAATGAAAATGTTTAATAATAACAGCTCGAAACCTGATTTTCCCATTTTGAGTAGCAGTCGACTCACTGACCAATTCAGGCGGCTACCAACAATGAACTGTACGCTGTACACTGTTAAAATAATTTATACGATACTTGGAATGATCAAGCTTACCAACCACGATGGCGCAACGAAAACGTTCCATTCTTTCACGAAAAATTCCAGACTTATCAAACGACCCTCGTATGTAAGGGGCGTACCAGCAGCCCACTCGTAGTCATGCCACTTGAAATTGGCCAAGGAGTGTTTGCCAGAAAGCCAGTGTAATTTTAATCACTTGACACACGGCTCGAAACCCGAAAACTTCGTTATTCAAACAGTGACCGGTACACCAAAGTGCGTTTGATTTTTAGGAAGGAGACATCCCTTGGAAAGGGAGCCGTGGGGAGAGGTAGCCACTAATAACGTTGGAGTGCTGGTGGATGCCGGCACCGGGATTGGCGGCGCGTCAGCCGTGGTGAGCTGCGCAGCTGGAACGAGGTTGCCGCTCGCAGAAGTTCGCCTTGCTCAGGGTCCCTCGCCTCTGCCTATTTCTTTCGCACTTTTTTTTGCCTGCGTCACTTCCCCTTGGCGGAGCTGCGAATCCCGTTTCCTGGCGACACCCTCGCCGCCCGCCTCCGCCTACACTGCAGCCCCCTGTTTATCTTGTGACGCTTCATTTGGGGGAGGGTCGCAGCGGCGCGTCTTCCACAGGGGAGGCGAGACACACACACACACACACACACACCTCTATTCGGCAGAGTCTGCAACGCCGGGCTGTCTGTATGCGAGGCTGTCATCCGCTGCATCCCGAAAGCAACTAAAACACTCTGCAACTAGTTACTGATCGTTATAGCCTTCATCATCAGCTATCTGACGATACTGTAGGACAAAGCATCTTTTGAGGTTTCTCAGGCACCAGGAATTTCAACGACATAGTCTGTGTACAATGACGTACCACGATGATCCCGGGAGTGTTGGGCCACTGGATGCGACGGTGCAGTGTCACATTTCACGAATGTGCCGCTACAAAGCAACTCCAGCTACTTTGTGCTGAAGCTCTTTTGTGAACAAAAGTAGTGCAAAAGTATTTCTGTTATTTTCGTTTTATTTTTGTAGAAAAATCTTATTTTCAGTTCTGGTAAGCCGGAAAGTTTTCAGGTTTCGTAATTTACATCTACATCTACATACATACTCCACAATCCACCATACGGTGCGTGACGGAGGGTACCTCGTACCACAACTAGCATCTGCTCTCCCTGTTTCACTCCCAAACAGAACGAGGGAAAAATGACTGTCTATATGCCTCTGTACGAGCCCTAATCTCTCTTATCTTTGAGGCCTTTCCGCGTAATGTAAGTTGGCGGCAGTAAAATTGTACTGCAGTCAACCTCAAATGCTGGTTCTCTAAATTTCCTCAGTAAGGATTCACGAAAATAACGCCTCTTTTCCTCTAGAGACTCCCACCCGAGTTCCTGAAGCATTTCCGTAACACTCGCGTGATGATCAAAACTACCAGTAACAAATCTAGCAGCTCGCCTCTGAATTGCTTCTATGTCCTCGCTCAATCCGACCTGACAGGGATCCCAAACGCTCGATTAGTACTCAAGAATAGGTCGCACCAGTGTTCTATAAGCGGTCTCCTTTACAGATGAGCCACATCTTCCCAAAATTCTACCAATGAACCGAAGACGAGTATCCGCCTTCCCCACAACTACCACTGCATGCTTGTCCCACTTCATATCGCTCTGCAGTGTTACGGCCAAATATTTAATCGACGTGACTGTGTCAGGCACTACACTACTAATGGAATATTCAAACATTACAGGTTTCTTTTTCCTATTCATCTGCATTAATTTACATTTATCTATATTTAGAGTTAGGTACCATTCTTTACACCAATCACAAATCCTGACCAAGTCATCTTGTATCGTCCTACAGTCACTCAGCCACGATACCTTCCCGTACACCACAGCATCATCAGCAAACAGCCGCACATTGCTATCCACCCTATCCAAAAGATAATTTATGTAGATAGAAAACAACAGCGGATCTACCACACTACCCTGGGGCACTCCAGATGATACCCTCACCCCCGATGAACACTCACCATCGAGGACAACGTACTGGGTTCTATAACTTAAGAAGTCTTCGAGCCACTCACATACTTGGGAACCAATCCCATATGCTCGTGCCTTAGTTAGGAGTCTGCCGTGGGGCACCGAGAAACGCTTTCCGGAAGTCAAGGAATATGGCATCCGTCTGGTACCCTTCATCTATGGTTCACAAGACATCATGTGAAAAAAGGGCGAGTTGCGTTTCGCAGGAGCAATTCTTTCTAAAGCCGTGCTGATGCATGGACAGCATCTTCTCTGTCTCAAGGAAATTCATTATTATATTCGAACTGAGAATATGTTCGAGAATCCTGCAACAAACAGACGTTAAGGATATTGGTCTGTAATTTTGAGGAACCGCCTTCTACCCTTCTTATACACAGGCGTCACCTGCGCTTTTTTCGAGTCTTTGGGACTTTACGTTGGGCAAGACATTCGCGATAAATGTAAGCTAAGCAAGGAGCCAATGCAGTAGAGTACTCGCTGTAAAATCGAATTTTCAATCCCATCAGGACCTGGCGATTTATTTATTTTCAATCCATTTAGCTGCTTCACAACCCCAGGGATGTCTATCACTATGTCCTTCATACGGGAACCTGTACGAGACTCAAACGGCGGTATGTTTGTACGATCCTCCTGTGTGAAAGATTTCTCAAATGCTACATTTAAAATTTCAGCTTTCGTTTTGCAGTCTTCCGTTGCCAGCCCAGACTGATCGGTGAGTGACTGGATGGAAGCCTTCGACCCGCTTACTGATTTTACGTAAGACCAGAATTTCCTTGGGTTTTCAGCAAGATCTTTTGCTAAGGTATGAGGGTGGTAGTGGTTGAATGCTTCGCGCATCGCTCTTTTTACATCAGCACGAATCTCTACTAACTTTTGCCTGTCCTCATTCTCCCGATCTTTCATGTACCGCGAGAGCAACTGTCTTTGCTTCCTGAGCATTCTCCGAATTGCGCTGTCAAACCACGGTGGATCTTTTCCGTGCGTAACCCACTTTTTCGGCACATACTTGTCCAATGCGTGATTTACAATGTGTATTAACGTGTACAATGCACAATATTGACACAGCTTTTTACTGCGAGCTTGAGGAATGTGTAGGCATCAAACTAACCTAAAATGGCCACCGAGTTTGCTGCTGCAGACAGAATTTACAATGGTCTATCTCTGACAGACAATCGGGAGAGATAGACAGTGGTGTCACCGCCAGACACCACACTTGCTAGGTGGTAGCCTTTAAATCGGCCGCGGTCCGTTAGTATACGTCGGACCCGCGTGTCGCCACTATCAGTGATTGCAGACCGAGCGCCGCCACACGGCAGGTCTAGAGACACTTCCTAGCACTCGCCCCAGTTGTACAGCCGACTTTGCTAGAGATGGTTCACTGACAAATTACGCTCTCATTTGCCGAGCCGATAGTTAGCATAGCCTTCAGCTACGTCATTTGCTACGACCTAGCAAAGAGCCATTATCATTTGCTATTTATCTTGTGATGCATGTACCATCAGACCGATGTTCACCAATTATGGATTAAAGTTAAGTATTCCAGCAGCAACGTACATTATTGGCTATATTAATTACCTTGTCCTGTTCCAGACCTCAGGCCAGCCTGCGTGAGCTTAAGGCGTGCCTTTCGGCTACCAATCATAGTGGCTTGGCTGTCTTGCCAAGTCACAACATAGACCATTCTTATATGGGAGAGATGGACAACTTGATGTAATGTGGGAGAGATGGAGTGCAACTAATTTCCACTTAAGCCGAGGATGGCCGCAGTCGCAGGCTATGCTTATTTGTCGAAAGATAGGTCTGTGCCAACAAATGGAAGAACAGACTCGAACACACAGTCCAACCAACCACTTCAAAGCTCATCAAAAGACCTAGCGGTTCCATCAAAAGAGCAGAGTTATTTGCACAAGTCAAATGAACTCGATACCGTTCCGGACGCTGGATGAACGAATAAATTTGAGGTAGACTAACATAGGTGGAGACACCTTTCTGCAATAAAAATAGCTCTACTTGTATCGTATAGTAATACCGAAATGTCGAAGAATCATTAGGTATTTATCAATTTCTTCTCATGGGGGCGACGATCAGGGAGGGAGTAGCGCTTGCACCCTGCGTCCTCAAGCATTTGTTGGCTGTATTTCAGTGTGTGTCTTCTACAACAGTTTTACCCTCCCCAGCTGCTTCTAATACAGCAAAAGATATTCATAATGTGTTAACACATCTATTAACCTGTCTCTTCTTCTTGTTAGTATTTTTCAAGTGTCCCTTTCTCCGACAATTATGCGGAGAACTTGCACGTTCCTTATTGGTCCACCTAATTTTCAACATCCTTTTATAGCACCACATCAAACACCTCGATTCCTTCTGTTCTGGTTTTCGCACAGTCCATGGTTGAGTACCAGCCAATGTCGTGCCCATAAAGTACATGCTCAGAAACATCTTCCTCCCGTTAAGCCTTATGGTTGATAATGACAGACATTTTTGGCCAGGAGTGCCCTCTTTGTCTGTGACAGTCTGCTTTTTGTGTTCTTCTTGTTTCGTCCATCATGTGTTATTTTACTTCCAGTACAGCAAACTTACTTAACTCCAACTACTTCGTGGTCGCCAATTTTTGATGTTAAGTTTATCGCTGATCTCGTTTCTGCTGTTCCTCATTAATTTCGTGTTTTATCTGGCTCCTATCAATTCATATTCTGTATTTATAAAAATTTTCATTCCGTTCAGCAGGTCTTGTAATTCTTCTCCACTTGCTCTGAGTACGCGTATGGTTCAAATGGCTCTGAGCACTATGGGACTTAACTTCTGAGATCATCAGTCCACTAGAACTTAGAACTACTTAAACCTAACTAACCTAAGGACAGCACACACACCCACGCCCGAGGCAGGATTGGAACCTGCGACCGTAGCGGTCACGCGGTTCCACATTGTAGCGCCTAGAACCGATCGGCCATCCCGGCCGGCAGTACAGGTATGTTGTAAGGGAATCGAACCATTCTTTTATTTCCGTTATTGTTTCTTCGATGTATAGACTGAAGCCATGCCTTTTTTCCAGTATTCAATTCAGTATCTCTTCATTAATTATTCTACCTACCTGTTCAATCCTTAACATTCTCATGTAGACACGGCAACGTAATAGAGCTTCTCCTCATGTATGATGGTTGATGCATTATCAGGTGTTTCGTATTTTTGTAAGAATATCATCAACACTATCCAGAAAGCACAAATAGCTTAACGAACGATGCATCCAATTTGCTGAGAAGGATAATTTACGCAAGTATCAGAGAGAAAGTTGAGGATTTGTTAGCTGACGATCAGTTTGGCTTCACAAAGGTACAAGCAGCAGGCAGGCAGCTCTGACGTTTCGGTTGATAAGCAAAATCAAGACACGCTCATAAGTTTTGTCTACTTAGAAAAGTGTTCAACAACATTAAACTGTGCAAGATGTTCGAAATTCTGAGAAAAATTAAAGTAAACTATAGACAAAGACGGGTAACATTCCTTGTGTACAAGAACCAAGAGGGAATAACAAGACAGAAGATCAAGAAGGATTAAAAAGGATAAAAGACAGGGGTTAGTCTTACATCCCTGCTGTTCTTTCTATACTGCGAAGAAACTATGTCAGAAATAAATGAAAAGTTCAAGAGAGGTATTAAAATTGAAGGTGAAAGGATATTAATGATAAGATTCGCAGATGATATTGGCATAGCCCATGAAAAAAATGGTTCAAATGGCTCTGAGCACTATGAGATTAAACATCTGAGGTCATCAGTCCCCTAGAACTTAGAACTACTTAAACCTAACTAACCTAAGGACATCACACACATCCATGCCCGAGGCAGGATTCGAACCGCGGTCGCGCGGTTCCAGACTGATGCGCCTAGAACCACTCGGCTACACTGGCCGGTCCAATGAACGTGACGAAGAATTACAAGAAGTGTTGAATGTAATGAAGAATCTTATGACTACAGGTTGTGAAATGGTAGTAAACCGAAGAAAGATGAAAGTAAAGAGAGGAAGCAGAAATCAGATTAGCTAAAAATTTACCATCAAATCTGGTGACCACGAAGTAGACGAAGTAATGGAATTCTGCGACCTTGGAAGCAAAATAACATGTGAAAGACGGAGCTAGGATGATGTAATAAGCAGAGAAACCGTGCAAAGATGACATTCCTGCCCAATTAAAATCTACTCTTAGCAGATATTGACCTTACATTAGGGGAGAAGTTGCGGAGAATGTACGTTTGGAGCATAGCACTCTATGGTACCGAATCCTTGTGGGAAAATTGGAACAGAAAAAAATTGAAGCGTTTGAGATTTGGTTCTACAGAAGAATGTTGAAAATTAGGTGGAGTAGTAAGGTAAGGAATTAGGAGTCTCTCTGCAGAACCGGAAAAGAAAGGAACATATTGAAAACACTGACAAGAAGAAGGAACAGAATGACAGGACATGTGTTAAGACACATCGTAATAGGGAGCGCCGTAGAGCGTAAAAACTGTGGGGAGACAGAGATCCGAATACATCCAACAAATAAATCGTGGGGACGTAGGGCGCAAGTTATACTCTGAGATGAAGAGGTTAGCAAAAGAGAGGAATACGTTGCGGTTCACATCGAACCAGAAAACGGCTGTAACGAGACCATGGACGCGTCATACCAAAATACTGAGAAAACATCCATGAACAACGTATGAAACGTTTTCACACGCCTTAGGGTTCACCATGTACATAGTCAGGAGCTTTGTTTAATCGTTGTGCGACACTTCAATCTGTCTTCAGTTCTTCGCGTTCCCAGTTATATTCCACTTAGCATTTGTAAGGCCGACGAAACTGACATAGTTCAAGCTTCGTGCTGTAGATGAGAAAACGATACTAGTCGGGTCGTATTGTGCTCGCAGCTCATACTCTACCCGGTTATTGCAGGAAGGACTAGAGAGACAGCAATGAAGTCCACTGCGACTTCGTTAGAACTGCCCTTGGCTCGGCTGAACGACCGGACCTGCCGCTACGAAACGATAATGATGGGCCAACAGCGTAAGCAGAGGGGTCAGGAAGTCTCGCTGGGTCAAGACTGGAGGGCCCGGAGGCGCGTGCTGCACGCTGGAACCGGCTGGAGCCTGCTCCTGCCTCCAGAAGACTGGCTGGACAAGTCTCGTCGTGATCCAGTCTTCCTTTGAGGTTGAGTGGGGAAGGTCAAGAAGTTACTAGTTGACAATGAGGCGAGTGGACTTGTCTGGGAAATAGCAAAGGTAGTTGGGAGAGAAGACGTAGGGACTGGTCGAGCGTGTGTGTGTTTGTGTGTATGTGTGTGCGTGTGTCTGTGTTGAACCAAAAAACAGGTGCTACTTCTTGTTTTACAGTATTTATTACTGTTTCAGTTCTTCTTCCTCGCTGAGGCCTTCTAAGGAAGACATGTAAATTTCGGTTCTTCTTACTCTGTTATTTTCTCGTCCTTTCGCTTTAACTAATTTTCCACGATGACTTGACGTGTGTGTGTGAGCCGTTCCCTTGTTCTTCAAATTTCGCTGTGATGTAACTAAGCTACGCGATATGTTTTCACCACGGATACTGGAAATGTGTTGTAAGTACCCGACATCCTATCAGCACTAACGACCATCATTTATCAGCAACAGAGGTTAACTAATCACCTAATTATTTACCAAATAATGAAATCTATACAAGATCTAAGACAACAATACCTAAGTGTTATCTTGACATAAACAAAAGCAAACAGCGGCGTTAGAGGAAATGAATTATTGGACCAGTTGGCCAACGAGGCAACTTGTGAAATCAGTCACTATAAGCTACCGGCATCCCAAATATACGAAAAACCTTAAAAGTGTATGGGAAGAAGAACAGATCGCTGCGATGCAAGTAAGAGGCGACCATTTTGCTCAGATACACCCAGGTATCCATGTTGAACACAGGTACACTGAGGCACCAAGGAAAATGGTATGGGCATGCGTATTCAAATACAGAGATATGTAAACAGGCAGAATACGGCACTGTGCTCGGCAACGCCTATATAAACAACAAGTGTCCGTCTCAATTGTTCGATCGATTATTGCTACTACAATGTGCAGGTTATGAAGATTTAAATGAATTTGAACTTGGCGTTATAGTCTGCGCACGAGCGGTGGGACGCAGCATATCCGAGGTAGAGATGAAGTGAGGATTTTTCCGTACGACCATTTCACGAGTGTGCGGTGAATATCATAAAACCTGTAAAACATTAAATCTGCCCCATCGCTGCGGCCGAAAAAAGATCCTGCAAGAAAGGGACCAACGACGACTGAAGAAAATTGTTCAACGTGGCAGAAGCGCAACGGTTCCGCAAATAGCTGCAGATTTCATTGCCGGGCAATCAATAAGTGTCAGCGTGTGGACCATTCAAAGAAACATCAACGATATGGGCTTTCGGAGCTACAGGCCCACTCGTCTACCCTAGATGACTGCACGACACAAAGCTTTACGCCTCGCCTGGGCCCGTCAACACCGACATTGGGCTTTTGATGAGTGTAAACATCTTGAATAAAATATGGCGTTTCAGTCTCCGATCCCTATTCTTTATTTCAATTACCGTTTTCGGGCTAGCTGCCCATCTTCAGATCATATATTGTAGTTACAGAGTAACTTGTCCGTACAGAACACTCAATTCGCTGTCTTACTTTACTTATGACAGCGAACCGAGTGTTCTGTACGGACAAGTTACTCTGTAACTACAATATATGATCTGAAGGGCCGGCCGCGGTGGTCTAGCGGTTCTAGGCGCTCAGTCCGGAACCGCGCGACTGCTACGGTCGCAGGTTCGAATCTTGCCTCGGGCATGGATGTGTGTGATGTCTTTAGGTTAGTTAGGTTTAAGTAGTTCTAAGTTCTAGGGGACTGATGACCACAGATGTTAAGTCCCATAGTGTTCAGAGCCATTTTGATCTGAAGATGGGCATCTAGCCCGAAACCGGTAATTGAAAATAAAGAATAGCGATCGAAGACTGAAACGCCATATTTTATTTAATGAAGGATCGCGGAATTCCCATTGAGACGATCATGTCTAGTTTTGTAGCCGGCCGCGGTGGTCTAGCGGTTCTGGCGCTGCAGTCCGGAACCGCGGGACTGCTACGGTCGCAGGTTCGAATCCTGCCTCGGGCATGGATGTGTGTGATGTCCTTAGGTTAGTTAGGTTTAAGTACTTCTAAGTTCTAAGGGACTTATGACCTAAGATGTTGAGTCCCATAGTGCTCAGAGCCATTTGAATCTAGTTTCGTAAACATCTTGCCTGGTCGGACGTGTCTCGTTTCAAATTGTATCGAGCGGATGGACGTGTACGGGTATGGAGACAACTTCATGAGTCCATGGACCCTGTATGTCACCAGGGGACCCTTCTAGCTGGTGGAGGCTCTGCAACGGTGAGGGGCGTGTGCAGCTGGAGTGATATGGTACCCCTGATACGTCTCTATACGACTCTGACGGGTGACACGTACATAAGCGTCCTGTCTGATCACCTGTATCCATTCATGTCCATTGTGCATCCCGACGGTTTTGGGCAATTCCAGCAGGACAATGCGACACTCCACACATTTAGAATTGCTACAGAGTGGCTCCAGGTACACTATTCTGAGTTTAAACACCTCCGTTTGCCACTAAACTCGCCAGACATGAACATTATTGAGCAAATCTGCAATGCCTTGCAACGTGCTGTTCAGAAGAGATCTCCACCCCCCTCTAACGGATTTATGGAAAGGCTTGCAGGATTCGTGGTGTCAGTTCCCTCCAGCACTGCTTCAGACATTAGTCGAGTCCGTGCCACGTGGTGTTGCGACATTTGTGCTTGCTCGCAGGGCCCCTACACGATAGAGGCAGGTGTACCAGTTTCTTTTGCCATTCATTGTGTAAAGGCAAGAAGGGTTCCAAAAACTTATCTGCTTCAATACCTAGAGTGAAGCTTAACTACAGACGCTTCAAGAAACATCCGCACAGAATTCAATTGCCGTCAATAGCCATGTGGCGCAGAATGAGAACCAAAGCATGTGCTCTTCCGGTGTACCATCAACCGAAGTAGTGCTGACAAACTTGATCAGCAGTGTAAAAAAAAAAAAAAACCTACAAGTGTTGAAGTGTTTGTAGCAGCAAATGACTATAACATCTGTAAAGTACTTAATGTCAACTACACCAACAAGAAAATGTAATCCATGTAAATTACAAATGTAGATCTATGTATATATGAATGTACATACGTTCCGCATCTCCTCCTAAACCACTGGACTGATTTCAACCAGACTTGGTACACATGTCTTTTACTGTCTGGGAGTTATAACTAAGAGGGTAAGAATCACCACTACCTATAGGGTGGGAGTGAAAAAGTAGTGCAGCCAACGACGCGAGAATACGCATGCTCTAGTCATCCAGCATTTGAGAATGAGTGCACTTAGAAACTTGCAACAGACTTTATACATAATTGCGTACCTTTACGAAAATTTTTCCTGCTGACGACGCCCACAAAAATATGGAAGGAGAAAAGTTTGTCGCTTACAACATTTCCGGTGTTCATGCAGTAAAACTTCCAAATGAAACGTGGCATTTTGATTTATTACTTCGTTGCTACCAACTCTACGCCTATCACATTTCGCAGACAGTATGCACATTTATTGCTTTACTGATCTGCAAAAATCACATCAGTGTGTAGCACATAATTCAGGGGATACGGCCGCATAAACATTGGGCTAGGCGAAGATGAAACTGCAGGGTGATATTCGCCGTACATATGGGTGAAATATGTGTTCAAACGCGCTAGAAATATGTTACATATATCTGAACTATATTTTGCATATTCGTATGCAGGTAAGACCACGTGTATAAATCTCATCCTAAAGTCATGGAACGATTTCAGTGAAATGTGGTACACATATTATTTCATGGAAAGAAAAACTGTAAGAGTAAGAACTACCAGCCTCTTATTGGGGTGAGTGTGACAGCGTGGAGAGGGAAGGGGGGACGAGGTGATGGACAGGCAGTGAGGGGGAGTGAGGGGGATGGAGGTAGGCTCAGGTAAGCGGAGGTGGTGGGCAGAGATAGGGGAGAGGGAAAACGACAGAGAGAATGGAGATGTCAGAGAGAGGGGGAGGAAGAGAGAGAGAGTTGGGGGAGGAGATATACAATGGGGCAGGAGAAATGGAAAGAGAAAGGGAAGAGGAGGAGGTGGATAGAGACAGGGGGAGAGAAGGAGATACGCAGGAAGGAGATGGACAGAGAGAGGGGAGAGAATACTTACATACGTGCAAATTAACAGAGAGGGGGGGGGGGGAAGAGGAACTAGAGGGTGGGGGATGGTAGAATTAGAGAGTGGGTGGTGGTGGTGGAAGAAGAGAGGGGGGTTGTGTTGATACGCTCTCAGTGCCAATTAACAAAAAGCAACAAAAATGATAGATTATAGGTAAATGTAAGTGTACAGTTGCTTCGGAAAAGAAGGAAGTACGACAAGATCGACAGTTGTGAATTCCAGGGGTACGCTGACGAATTGTGATACGACTATCACTGTTTCTAATACATATAAAAATGAACTAGGGGATAACGTAGGAAGCTTTATGAGGCTGCTCGCAGATGATCCAGTTGTCCATAAGAAGGTAACATCGCCAGAAGACTGCAGCGATTTGCAGGGGGACATGTAGAGACTCCATGATTGGTGCAGGGAATAAATGTAGCAAATCTTGCCTAAATAGGCGAAGAAATCCGTTATTGTTTGACTACTCTGTAGTCGACAAATCACGAAACAGTAACTGCCGTAAAATACCTGGAAGTAACAGTCCTGAAGGGGAATGACTGCGTAAAATAAATAGTATGAGAAGCAGACGGCAGACTTAGAGTGATAGGAAGAACCTTAAGGGAATGTTCAACAGCTCTTCCATTTACCGTCTCTGACAGAATTACAATGTAGTCAGCAAATCTCAAGATTTTTGTCTATTGTCTTTGAACTTTAACTGTCTTACCAAATTTATCCTTAGTTTCCTTTATTATTGCTCACGTGATGTACAGAATGAATAACGTTGAGAAGAGGATACAATCTTATGTAAGTCCCTTCCCAACCACCCCTTCTCTTGCACACCCTTCGTGTCATAACTGTCGTCTGGTTTCCGTACAAGTGCTAGAATATCTTCTGGTGCCAGCATTTTATCCCTTTTACCTTCAGAATTTCAGCATACGAGACTGGGTCAATTATTATCCACAATTTAGTTGTATTTTTGTTTATTTTGGTAGTACTGTCGTTTTACATTGGTGACGCACTCTTTGTTTATTTGTTGTTATATCTTTGCAATTTTAAAGCTGCTAGGTTAGTATCGTTATCGCTGCCGTGCTGTTAATCATGGCTGTTCCGCTGTCTGTTTGCACCAAAGAAGAGTAACGTTCAGTGATCCGTTTCTTGTGGTCGGAAGGCGTATCAGGGGCCGAAATTCATCGAAGACTTTCGGTACACTACCGGAACAGAGTTTTGCCACCGCGGAGTGTTTACGAATGGATTGAAAAAATCCGAAATGGTTGCACAAGTGTTACGCACGATGAAGCAGCCTGACGACCGTTTACCGCCACAAATGGAGAAACAATTGAGCGTTCACATGAAATGATTCTCTTAGATAGACGATTGACTACTGAGGAAGTGGCACATCTGAAAATCAGTCACGGCTATGCCTACGAAATCATCCACAACAGACTTGGGTTTCATAAAGTTTGTGCAAGATGGGTCTCAAAACAACTCACGCAGCTGCATAAACAAATGCGCTTGGACATCTGCAAAAAACATCGGGATCGCTATGATAACGAAGGGGATTGTGGTGTCACCGCCAGACACCACACTTGCTAGGTGGCAGCCTTTAAATCGGCCGCGGTCCGTTAGTATACGTCGGACCCGTGTGTCGCCACTATCAGTGATTGCAGACCGAGCGCCGCCACACGGCAGGTCTAGAGAGACTTCCTAGCACTCGCCCCAGTGGTACAACCGACTTTGCTAGTGATGGTTCACTGACAAAATACGCTCTCATTTGCCGAGACGATAGTTAGCATAGCCTTCAGCTACGTCAATTGCTACGACCTAGCAAGGCGCCATTACCAATTACTATTGATGCTGTAAAACATGTACCGTCAAGAGCGACGTTTACCATTTATGGATTAAAGTTAAGTATTCCATCAGCTACGTCAGTTTTTTCTACAGTCTAATTTCCCTTGTCCTGTTCCAGACCTCACGCCAGCCTGCGTGAGCTAAAACGCGTGCGTTTCGGCTTCCTCTCATACCAGTGTTGGCTCTCCTGCCAACCCACAACAGGGATAACTTCTTAGACAGGGTGACGAAACATGGATCTATCATAACGAGCCGGAGAGTAACCGGCAGAGTATGGAATGAAAACGTCCAAATTCGCCGTGCAAGAAAAAGTTCAAGACCCAACCGTCCGCAGGAGAACTGACGCTTACGGTTTTTTGGGACGCACAAGGTCCAGTACTGGAATATGATGGGGAAAGGGGCACAACAATAAACAGTGTACGTTACAGTGAGATAGTTAGGAATAATGTTGTCAACAGCACTGTAAAGCATGTCCGGAGTTACGGTGAGGCATTGGCGTCGGATGTTGTCTTTCAGCATCCCTAGAGGTGTCGCTCGATCACGATACACTTGCGACTTCAGGTAAGCCCAAAGCCAATAATCGCACGGACTGAGGTCTGGGGACCTGGGAGGCAAAGCATGACGAAAGTGGCGGCTGAGCACACGATCATCACCAAACGACGCGCGCAAGAGATCTCTCACGCGTCTAGCAGTACTTTTTTTTCTTTGGTTCTAATAAAATCCCATGTCATTCCAAGCATGTGTGTCAATTTTTACCTCTCTACCTACATTATTCCGTGGTTTATTAAGTTTTCAAATTTATACTGACCTTTTTGATCACTCGGTAGTTTTAGATCCGAAGACGGATGGGTAACCGATAAGCAGTAAAGAAGAATTGCGATCTTGATGTAGGGTTTGTGTCCCCCCCCCCCCCCCCCCCAATTGACGATATCCGGGAAATTTGTCTCGGCTTGCTGACTCAACAGGAGGAATGAAATCCGACGGTACAGTAACGGTGTGTTGCTGTGTGTGTGTGTATGTGTGTGTGTGTGTGTGTGCTCCAGTCCCTTCCTTTCACTCTCTGAGAGACGCAGGCCCGGGTGTGCAACGGTGGGTCTGTCTGGAAAGACGAGGCGCTCTTCCGCGAGCCGGCGCAGGTAGCGAGCGCAATGAATGGCCGACCCGACTACTGTAGCCAAAGGGTTGCCGGATGACGGGCGATCAGATATCTCGAGGGCCGGAGGTCGCTGGGAGCTGTGAGCGCGACGTGGGAAGAACTGCCGGCTTCCGCCAAGTTGTGAGCCGCTCCCAGTCCTGCTGCGGCCGTCTCTCCTCTTCCGGATAGCCAGCTGTTCAGGAGGCCTCTGCTACTGGCCATCTCCTGCAGTAGCGCCCCCTAGTCTCGCACGTTAGCAAGTCCCTGTTCGTACAGCACATGATACAGTTACGGTGTAAGTAGGCTGTTTATGTTTTCTTTTTGGCAACGTTACGTAGCGCTCTCTATGAAAATCACTGGCTGTGTTGTGTGCAGTCTGTGGCTAGTTTGCATTGTTGTCTGCCATTGTAGCGTTGGGCAGCGGCAGCTGGATGTGAACAGCGCGTAGCGTTGCGCAGTTGGAGGTAAGCCGCCAGCAGTGGTGGATGTGGGGAGAGAGATGGCGGAGTTTTGAAATTTGTAACACTGGATGTCATGAACTGCTGTGTATATTATGATTTTTCAACACTATTAAGGTAAATACATTGTTTGTTCTCTATTAAAATCTATCATTTGCTAAATATGCCTATCAGTAGTTAGTGCCTTCCGTAGTTTGAATCTTTTATTTAGCTGGCAGTAGTGGCGCTCGCTGTATTGCAGTAGTTCGAGTAACGAAGACTTTTTGGTGAGGTAAGTGATTTGTGAAACGTATAGGTTAATGTTAGTCAGGCCCATTCTTTTGTAGGGATTTTTCAAAGTCAGATTGCGCTGCGCTAAAAATATTGTGTCAGTTTAAGCACAGTCATTCATTAATTTTTCTAAGGGGACGTTTCAACTGAACTCGATTGAATCTTTAACTCGGCAGTGAAGTTGTTGTGGGTAGGCAGGAGAGCCAACACCGGTATGAGAGGAAGCCGAAAGGCACGCGTTTTAGCTCACGCAGGCTGCCGTGAGGTCTGGAACAGGACAAGGGAATTAGACTTTAGCAAAAAAGGACGTAGCTGTGGAATACTAAACTTTAATCCATAAATGGTGAACATCGCTCTCGACGGTACATGATTCACAGTATCAGTAGTAACTGGTAATGGCGCCTTGCTAGGTCGTAGCAAATGAGGTAGCTGAAGGCTATGCTAACTATCGTCTCGGCAAATGACAGCGTATTTTGTCAGTGAACCATCGCTAGCAAAGTCGGTTGTACCACTGGGGCGAGTGCTAGGAAGTCTCTAGACCTGCCGTCTGGCGGCGCTCGGTCTGCAATCACTGATAATGGCGACTCGCGGGTCCGACGTATACTAACGGATCGCGGCCGATTTAAAGGCTACCACCTAGCAAGTGTGGTGTCTGGCGGTGACACCACAGAAGTGATCACCGTTTCGTAAATTTTTGGCGGACAGTAACTATCTTCCGAACCGGGACTCGAACTTATTCCTTTCACAGGAAACGCTCTTCCCAAATGAGCTATTTCCGCACTACTCACGACCCCGCTCTCGCAGTTTTACTTCGGCCAGTATCTTTTCTGCTAATCTCCAACCTTCACTGTTCACTTGCGTGCTGAGATGATACATCTCAGTCCGGAAGACTGATGCGAAAACCTAGGCGTCCATTTCTGACAAATGATACTGGCGAACTCTAACAGGATATAATAAATCAGTGTACACTGAAGAGCCAAAGAAACGTACAGCAAGCAGAAGTGCCGCTACGCGATGTGGCGTAGACTCGACTAAAGTCTGAAGTAGTGCTGGAGGGAACTGACACCATGAATCCTGCAGGGCTGTCAATAAATCCGTAAGAGTACGAGGGGATGGAGATCTCTTCTGAACAGCACGTTGCAAGGCATCCCAGATATGGTCAGTAATGTGTTTAAACTCAGAAGTGTGTTAATGGAGCCACTCTGTAGCATTTCGGGATGTGTGGAGTGTCGCATTGTCCTGCTGGAATTGCCCAAGTCCGTTGGAATGCACAATGGACATGAACGGATACAGGTGGTCAGACAGGATGCTTACGTACGTGTCACTTATCACGGGCCCCATATTACCCCAATTGCACACGCCCCACACCATTATAGATCTTGAACAGTCCCCTGCTGACATGTGGAGTCCATGGATTCATGAAATTGTCTCCATACCCGTACACGTCCATCCGCTCGATACAATTTGAACTGAGACTCGCCCTACCAGGCAACATGTTTACACTCATCAACAGTCCAATGTCTGTGTTGACGTGCTCAGGTGAGGCGTAAAGCTTTGTGCCGTGCAGTCATCAAGGGTAGACGAGTGGGCCTGTAGCTCAGAAATCCCATATCGATTATGTTTCTTTGAATGGTCCACACGCTGACACTTATTGATGGCCGACCAATGAAATCTGCAGCTATTTGCGGAACCGTTGCTCTCCTGTCACGTTGAACAATTCTCTTCAGTCGTCGTTGGTCCCTTTCTTGCAGGACCTTTTTTCGGCCGCAGCGATGTCGTAGATTTAATGTTTTACCGGTTTCCTGATTATCACGGCACACTCATGATATGGCCGTACGGGAAAATCCCTACTTCATCGCTACCTCGCAGATGCTGTGTCATCGCTCGTGCACCGACTGTAACACCACGTTGAATCTCATTTAAATCTTGATAACCTGCCATTGGTAGCAGCAGTAACCGATCCAACAACTGCGGCAGGTAGTTGTTTTCTCACATAGGCGTTGCCAACCGCAGCGCCGTATTCTGCCTGTTAACGTATCTCTGTATTTCAACTCGCATTGTAACCTCCCAACAAAATATATAAATATAATTATATATCATTCACATTCTGCGTAACCCACCAACAGATAAATTCTTTAACCTACCAATAATACAATGTGACTAATCTCTCAATAAAATTGTGGATCATGTATAATCTTTCAATAACTGACTGTGAATTTAAACTGGTAAATTTGGACGTCAGCAGTGCTGCGTCATGGCCCTGAAAGATCATTCTGAATAAATTGAAATTCTTACCTCAATAAGGTTGCCGGATAACGTATATATATCTGCTCCTATAGGAAATTTTTTTGGCACAGCCCAGAGCAATGCTGGCCGATCGATTTGTCATGTATAAAAAGAAACAACCGCTTTTTCTTTACAATAATCCGGATGACCATGGATTGGAGAAATTAGTAAATTCTTTAATTTGAGATGAATGATTGTCAAAAGTTAATTTTTATAAGAAAGATTATTATTAAGAGACTTTTTTAAAAACATTTACATGGGAGTTGATATAACAATAGTACGCAAGGCTGCTTTTACCTTATACTACATCGCTCAGGCACCACCATCGCTCCCCACGACCGGCCCAGCCAACTCAATACACCAGACTGCTAGCTGCTACTCACTCCTACTGCTACACAGTTCCTACTGCGTACAACACTGCTCTCTGGTCTGAGATTCTCTTATAGCTTACATATCTCAGGCAGCGCGTGAGCAATCCATCGAAATTACATCTGCTCGACTGCGCTAGCAATACATTTCTTAATCATGGACCTCTTACAGCATCACTATGCCACTTTCTTTGACGCTTCAGTGTATAAGAGACCGCAACTACTCCCATTTCATCTAATTACTGTATGGCGTGCAAAAGTCGAAGACGAAAGTAACTTTCGTATGATGCGTCAGGGCCAAGTATCATAGTTCCCTGAAACTTAAGACGAAACGTAGGAAGAATTGCAGTACTAACGTACAGAAGGTAATTGAAAGAAATATAGAAGACGACCAGAAATGAGACTTCTATTCCTACACAACAATTACACTAAACACACAGCGATTCATGACGGCTCCCTGAACATAGCCTAATAAAAGGCGGGGCATGGTTCTCTGTAGGATCTGTGATCACCACGGACAACAGTGCAACCTGCTACCAAGCTGGACACGACATTGGTGAGAACTTCTCTTAGGGTTTACCACACCTACAGCAGCGCGTGTGATAGGTGCTGGTTGCTCGAGGGTGCACGTGGACCGTTGCAAGACGCACAGGTCGCACAGAGAAAAGCCTGTAGCGAAATGTAAGACGACCAGCAAAATGCCTTTGTAAAGGCCCTGAATGTGATTAAATAAATCGTATTGTGTATAAATAGGTCTTGAAATTCATCACTGTTCGATTATGCAATTTGCAACTAATCACTGGAAACAGTAACTACCATAAAATACTCAGGACTAGCAGCAAGAGCGACCTAAAGTGCTATTACTATATATATATAAAAAATAGCAGAAAAGTCTCAGAATCATTCGAAAGAAAGATTCCTGTTTGCGTCGTATGTCGTCCGATTGCTTTGATGTGACCTGGCCTGTCTCTCTTGTGCCTACCTCTTGATCTCAGAGTATCATGTAAACCCTACGTCTTGTGTTATTCGCTGGATATATTCCAATATCTGTCTTCCCATACCGTGCACCCTCCACAGTGCCCTCTAGTACCATGGAAGTTATTCCCTGATGTCTTAATACGTGTCTTTATCATTCTGTCCCTTCTTGTTTTCAGTGATTTCCACACCTCCTGGTTTCTCATCAATCCACCTGATTTTCAGCAACCTTCTGTGCTTCTCAGATTCCTATAGAGTCCGCGATTCACTACCATACAATGTTATATTCTCAGAAATTTCTTCCTCAAATTAACACCAACGTTTCATACTAGTAGACTTCTTTCGGCCCTCTTTACCTGTGTTAGTCTGCTTCGTATGTCTTCCTTGCTCCGTTGGCCGTGGGTCATTTTGCTTCCACGTTAGCAGAATTCTTTCACCTCGTCTACTTCGTCGTTCCCATTTTTGACGTTAAATTTCCTACTAATCTCATGTGTGCTATTCATCACCACGTTCGTCTTTCTTCCGTATACTCTCAGTCCACCAGACGTTTCATTTTATTCAGTATGTCCTATAACTCTTGATCACTTTAATTGAAGACATCAGTTTCATCACCAAAATTTATTGACGTCCGTTCACCCTAAATTTTAATCCAATCCTGAACCTATTTTTTATTTCCACCATTCATTCTTCGACGAATAGATGTAGAGAAAGGTTGCGTCCTTGTTTTACACCGTTTTTAATCCGAGCGCTTCGTTCTTGGTCTGCCATTTATATCATTGGGAGACGTAATTTATTCACTAAAGAAGCGGCTTACGAAACACTCGTTAGTCTTGGCCCCTCATTATGTTAGATTAAAGAAGAGAGAGAGAATATCAAAGAGCATCGCGTTTCCGCACGGGATCGTTTAGGTGTTGCGAGAGCTGTAATAAGACGCTCAAAGAAGCGCAGTGGCAGACGCTGCAAGAGAGGCGTTGTGCATCATGAAGCAGTCTACTATCGAAATTCCGAGTGAGTACGTTCGTGCAAGTGTCGGCCAACATATTATTTCCTGCCACATACGGCCAGTAACCACAACTAGGAAATCTGAGAAATTAGAGCTAATACAGAGGTTTACCGACTGTCATTCTTCCCTTGCACAACTCGCGAAAGGAACACAAACACAAATAACCAATGCTTTGAGTTTTTGTCCGCGACACTGGATAATACTAAAAATATAGAGGAATACTTCTGGGATGTATGCAAGACACGGCGGAATCTTTCGCGACGTATTTCATCAATAAAAATCTCTCGGTGTACATGCCGCGTCAGTTCAGGATAAAACTCCAAGCTTTCGACCACTACCTCCATGGTCGTCGTCAGGGCTAAAACTGGCTGTCGTGAACTAGCAAAGTTCCCACTTCTATATGCAAAGGACGGCTTCTGATTGGCTGGAATACGTCGTAGCAACAGCGATATGGCGCGTAGTGAAGTGGTGCCCTCTACTTCCATAGATTTAGTTTCTATCCCGCGTTGCTTGCAGCGCCATCCCATGAATCATGAGGTAAAGTGCGGGAAGTTTTTCTCTGCGATTTTTCTTTATCCAGTGCACAGAGACAACGGCTATGCACTTAGCAACACTTGGAAGGGTGCACTGGATAAAGAAAAATCGCAGAGAAAAACTTCCCGTACTTTACCTCCTGATTCAAGGGATGGCGCTGCAAGCAACGCGGGATAGAAACTAAATCTATGGAAGTAGAGGGCTCCACTTCACTACGCGCCATATCACTGTTGCTATGACGTATTCCAGACAATCAGAAGCCGTCCTTTGCATATAAAAGTGGGAACCCCGTTAGTTCACGACAGTCAGTTTTAGCCCTGACGACGACCATGGAGGTAGTGGTCGAAAGCTTGGAGTTTTATCCTGAGCCGACGCGGAATGTACACCGAGAGATTTTTATTCAAGACACGGCGGAGTTTGCTGAGTAACAAAGAGGTTCGGGTGGGATTAAAGTCCTGACTGCGCATCGACAGTCATACCCGGATAGCGCAGTCGGTAGACCACTGCTGTGACAGGCCTAGTTCCGGGTTCGACTTCCGGCGTGGTGCAGAAATTCAGCAGGTGAGAAAGTTTTGAAAACGATTAACATTAAAAGTAGTTCCTGTCTTCCAGGACCGAGGACCGTTCTCGGGTGGTTTCCCTTGTTTATCAACCCAATACCGCAACTGGAAATTCCCTCTCGAATATTCCTAACTGCTAACTGAGACTGCCTCTGTTCCAGTATTGGCACGACTCATACGAACAAAATCATAAATAAAGAGCAGCCCACACGGGCCTCATGGGAAGGGAACTTTTATTTATTTATTTATTGTTAAAGAAAATGACAGATTGAAATAGTCGACGAGTAAGACAATGTGGACGCCAAATGCTGCATTTGTCTCAACCGTCATCATAAATATGTTCTAAATTCTGTAAGCAAAGAACGTCGTAATCGCAATGAGTACAGAAGGAAATTGTTTTCTGGCTATTGTGCACTGGATAGAGCAGCATGGGCAGTTACACTAAACTAGTCTTATAACTGGCAACAACAAAAACAGAAGCAACAACACTGAAATTGTTGTGGATTGGCAGGAGAGCCAACATCGGGTTACTAGAGGAGGCCGAAAGGCACGCGTTTTAGCTCACGCAGGCTGGAGTGAGGTCTAGAACAGGACAAGGAAATTAGAATTTAGAAGAAACGGACGTAGCTGGTGGAATACTTAACTTTAATCCATAAATGGTGAACGTCGCTCTTGACTGTACATTATTCACAATATCATTAGTAACTGAACATGGCGCCTTGCTAGGTCGTAGCAAATGACGTAGCTGAAAGCTATGCTAACTATCGTCTCGGCAAATGAGAGCGCATTTTGTCAGTGAACCATCGCTAGCAAAGTCTGTTGTACAAGTGGGCGAGTGCTAGGAAGTCCCTCTAGACCTGCCGTGTGGCGGCGCTCGGTCTGCAATCACTGATATTGGCGACACGCGGGCCCGACGTATACTAACGGACCGCGGACGATTTAAAGGCTACCACCTAGCAAGTGTGGTGTCTGGCGGTGATACCACAGAAATATTTCTAGCAAACAATAAAACAAAAAGGAATTACGTACATACTTGACACTGTTCCAATTTGGGGGCGATCTAGATTATTGTGAAAGCAGAAGTAAAAAACATCACTCCCACGATCGCTTTTGTAGATCATTTAAACACATTACCGGTTTCGGAAAACTATGTTGCCATCAGGGGATCTTATGCACTACATGCCAAAGAATCTCGCCCATGTGCACATCGTAATAAGGCATTTCAAGACCATTGTGCATATAGAGGAGATTCTTTGAGGGGTAATGCATAAGATCCGAAGATAGCAACATAGCTTGTCGAAACCAGGAACCTGATTAATTCCTCTACAAAAGTAATTGTGACTGGTGTTTATTGGTCTGGTTTCGTAAAAATAAATCAAACGCGAAATAATATATTTAAATATTTGTTGCGACGTGTGAGAGATTCAAGAAGAATAATGCAACCTATTATAATACGTCACCAAAGACCTAATCAATAAAACATTTAGAACCAACTGCAATTAACACCGTAAAAATCTATAATTCTCTTAGAATGAAATTTTCACTCTACAGCGGAGTGTGCGCTGATATGAAACTTCCTGGCAGATTAAAACAGTGTGCCGGACCGAGATTCGAACTCTGGACCTTTGCCTTTCGCGGGCAAGTGCTCTACCACCTGAGCTACCCAAGCACGACTCACGACCCGTCCTGACAGTTTCAATTCTGCCAGTACCTCGTCTCCTAGCTTCCAAACCTCACAGAAGCTCTTCTGCGAACCTTGTAGAACTAGCACTCTTGGAAGAAAGGATATTGCGGAGAAAGGAGTGCTAGTTCTGCAAGGTTCGCAGGAGAGCTTCCGTAAAGTTTGGAAGGTAGGAGAGGAGGTACTGGCGGAATTAAAGCTGTTAGGAAGGGGCGTGAATCGTGCTTGGGTAGCTCAGTTGGTAGAACACTTGCCCGCAAATGGCAAACGTCCCGAGTTCGAGACTCAGTCCGGCACACCGTTTTAATCTGCCACGAAGTTTTATATTTCTCTTGTTGTTAAAATAGGCACTGACTGATATTGCTGAAATTATTCCTGAAACTAGTTTGAAAATAGGAAAAAAATTCGTTTGCAACAAGGCTAACCTACAAACCCCATACGTTTGAATGAATCGTTCTTTCTTCAGTATACTGTGTTCTGTTTTTAAATCTTCCTATCAGATTAAAATTGCATGCGAGATGGAGACTATAATCTCGAAGCAGTGCTCTAACCGACCGAGCTTACCATGACCCACCTTCAGAGCTTCAAATTTCAGCTCCTACCTTCCAAATTTCACACGTATGCTTTTTAAGTCCTCTTTGCTTCGTCCGTCATGCATTATTTTGCTTCGAAAGTAGCAAAAACTCTCTTACTTCCTCTACTTTGTGGTAGTCAATTTCGATATTCAGCTTGTCGCTAATGTCTTTTCCGCTACTCCTCACTACATTCTTCTTTCTTTGCTTTACTCTCAGTCCATTAAACAGCTCCTGCAATTCTTCTTCACATTCACTGAGGACAGAAACGTCATCAGCGAATCTTACCAGTGATATCGTTTCACAATGAATTGTTATTTTACTCCCAGAACTTCTCTACTGTATGTATTGAACAGTAGTTCCTTCTTGGTTGTTGTATATTATGTGTGTTATATGCCTTTCTGGACAGGATGTTCGGGAATTCCCGTTGCAAAATTCTATGACTGACTAGATAATATTTTGAACTGGTACCCATGTCCGGTACAACGATCTGAAGATGGCTCAAATGGCTCTGAGCACTATGGGACTTAACTTCTGAGGTCATCAGTCCTCTAGAACTTAGAACTACTTAAACCTAACTAACCTAAGGACATCACACATACACCCATTCCCGAGGCAGGATTCGAACCTGCGACCGTAGCGGTCGTGCGGTTCCAGACTGTAGCGCCTAGAACCGCTCGGCCACCCCGGCCGGCCAACCATCTGAAAACATGTTGGTAACGGTAGCACTTTAACAAGTAATTGATTCGGCATGACCCCGAATTCCACTAATTAATAGCCAAAGTAATTTCTCGTGTAAGCGTTGACGAGTTCTCTTCAACATGCTGCAGTACAGTCTCTTCCATTTGGGGTATGGGTATCCTTGGAATACCAGCCACGCCTGCAGATGGTGAGGGTACCATTTTTCAAAGCCGTTACGTAATTAAGCGAAAAGGGTATGCTATGGAGTCGAAAGTTGTGGAGAACGATCTCGATGAAAGACACAAGTAGCTCTTCAATTACTGTGAGCTTCGCCTTCACAACGATCATGTGTGCGTATTTTGCAAACGTGTACTCAGTCATGTTGCTCTAACACTGACAGACACGTGAATGAAGGTCAGAGAGGCAGGACAGACATCAAATGACAGCAGCCGATCCGACGTAACCACCCCCTATCATGACTACCCTATTGCATACCTCTAAGCAAACCATGTTTTCATACGTCTGTAGCACGGAAACGATACGTTTTCGGGCGTGGGTTCCTGCTCAAAATTTTATGTACTCACACCTGTCTACAAGTCCTAGACTTTTGTTAGGGAAATTTCCTAACACGCTGTATAGCCTGCTTCCCTAGGAATTTCGTATATCTTCTTGTATTTGAAATTGTAGAACACGTTTTTCTAAGTCAACTCTATA
This sequence comes from Schistocerca cancellata, assembly GCF_023864275.1. NCBI lineage: Eukaryota > Metazoa > Arthropoda > Insecta > Orthoptera > Acrididae > Schistocerca > Schistocerca cancellata. Next base: position 152,641,912 of record NC_064635.1, read on the forward strand.
AAGATGCCTTTATTTTTCTGAGTAGGTGCTTCCATTATCAAGCCCAATGTCGTAACTGACTCTGTGGTTTGCAGTCCGAAAAATTAGGATGAAACCTGTTGTGTACATAGTTCCGTGTAGTCAGCGCGTACACAACTTTCCCACTAGACCGCGCCCCGCTAAGCACAACAGCGCAGGCGCAGCGCTCGTCCGTCTTCGCACTACGAGATGGCGCTGCCATAAAGACGGACCTTATTCTGCTTCCGGCGATCCGCGTATTAATATGTAACGCAGCCAGTGAGATTGCTGCTAACGTAGAATCTTTTCTCCTCGCGGATCACACTCGCGCAGTGATACCTGAACGCGCGAGGTATTATAACGAGTGTACAGACATCCGATTAGTCAGTTTGCACCAGTCTGCACCAGTCTGCATTAGTCTGCAGTAGTCAAGTTTCAGTCTGCGCCTAATAAGATTACCATATTCCTGTACATAGCCATGAAGATAAATGAACAGACACTTTGTCAAGTATCAGAGATATGTGAGAATAAGATTAACGTACAAAGACCAAAGGAACTTCAGATTGTCAGTTGTAAACAGCATCCAAAATCAAGTTACGTAATGTCTATATCTTTTTATTATTTTAATAAATGTGTGTGGATATTAATCAAGTTCTGTTTAAAGCTGGTCACCGTCACTCTGCTACTCTAAGCGTGCAAGTGGCATTTCTATCGTCTGACCTAACGGTAGAAGATAAACACGCCACGATAAGACCACGAGACATATTGTTGACACTCGCCTACTTCGTTAGAGCGACAAGTCAAATAATCTGATGGTGTGTGTAGCGAAGGTCTTACAGTACGCACACCACAAAACCTTACCCCTAACACATTGCCTCCCGCTGTCTTAAGAACTACTTTTCTGGAAAGCGGTCCATAATGGAGCAGAAATCGACTGCAAAGTTTACTGCACTTCCAATAAGTCCGTAACGAGCTCTTGACATGGGAACGGACAATATAAGCCATCTTCACTGCGCCCCATCACGTTCTCAGCGGAAAATTCTGAGCGACGGTCCTCAAGTCCAACAAGACACGGGGGGAAACACAGACACAAACACACAGGTTCAAAAGGCGGGGAGGACACGCCATTTGTGGTCGTGTGAGCACAGTAGCTGATGCGACCGGCTTTTGTCAATGCAAAAGGAACGAACGGTGGGAGCCCGAATGTGTTGGGGCGGCTTAGCAGCCCACCTGGGGAAGGACACGATCAACAAGGGATGAGGGAAGACCCTACAGATGTGTGTGTGTGGATCCTCGAGGCTATTGAGGGCGCAGAACGGTTCTCCAGTGACAGGTAGACGTGACGTCACGTCCATTCTGCCACCGCGGAAGGGGAAAGAGGTCACCTCAGAGCTTCAGTAACGCGTGTCCCAGGTACTCTAAGCTAGCAACGCGGACGGCGTCATCACAAATTCCAAATAAGTTATTTAGCTGTACGCTTTTTCAAACGCAGCGGAACACCAATTAATGTGTACGTAAACGTTCTGAGGGATAGGGTGAGCAGCGATGTGCGACTGTTTGCTGGTGACGCTGTGCTGTAGTCTACAGGAAAGTCGAGTCGTTTAGTGACAGGGTACAAGACGATTTGGATAGAATTTCTATTTAGTGTAATGACTGTGGAAAAGTATGGTACTGCAGATGAGTAGGAGCAATAATCTTGTAATATAATTTTCCAGCCGTGTTTGTGGTGCGCTTTTAGCTTTTATATATATAAAAGCGCACCACAAACACGGCTGGAAAATTATATTACAAGATTATTGCTCCTACTCATCTGCAGTACCATACTTTTCCACAGTCATTACACTAAATAGAAATTCTATCCAAATATATATATATATATAGGTGTGAGCCCCTCCACGCTCGCACAAGCATGGTGACCAACTCAAAACGTCTACTGTCACCTCTGCATTGTTAGTATTTAGAATCGAGGAGGTCGCGGGAGCGGGGAACTGCGATGTTATCCGTACGTCTGGGTAGGGTTACCCATTAAAACGGGCGCATCTGTGTGATAGAAGTGGTCGATAAAGCTCGACAGAGTCAAGCTTGAAAGAAGAGCGTTGTGCGCTGATTGACGTAGATACGCCGCTTAAATATTTAGGTATAACGTTCCAGAGCAACACCAAAGGTCGGTTGTAAGGAAGATTTAAGTCGACTTACATTTACTGGAATAATTCCAGGAAAGTGTAGTTGACCTGTAAAGAAGACCGCGTACAGAGTACTTCTACGATCCATTACTTGCTGCTCGAGTGTTTTGCATCTCCCACGAGTTGGAATTAAAGGTTCAAAATGGATCAAATGGCTCTGAGCACTATTGGACTCAACTGCTGAGGTCATTAGTCCCCTAGAACTTAGAACTAGTTAAACCTAACTAACTTAAGGACATCACAAACATCCATGCCCGAGGCAGAATTCGAACCTGCGACCGTAGCGGTCTTGCGGTTCCAGACTAATTAAAGGTTCGATTAACACGTATCTATTACGGAGATGCTCCTTGAACGCAGATGGAAACCCTGGAGGGAAGAGTACCTTCTTTTCGTGAAACAGTATTTTCAGTTAAGAATGAAATTTTCGCTCTGAAGCGAAGTGTGCGCTGATATGAAACTTCCTGGCAGATCAAAACTGTGTGCTGGACCGAGACTCGAACTCAGGACCTTTGCCTTTCGCGGGCAAGTGCTCTACCAACTGAGCTACCCAAGAGTACGTCGTCTCCTACCTTCCAAACTTCACAGAAGCTGAAACTTCCTGGCCGAGCACAGAAGCTCTCCCGCAGATATCACAGAACAAGCACTCTGGAAGAAAGGATATTAGGGATACATCGCTTAGCTGCGGCCTGGGGAATGTTTCTATATTAATTATATTTATTATTGTTTATCATTTTAATCTTTTCAATATTTAAATACAAACTGCAGAACGATTTTACTTTCATCAACGTCCTCGCACATCTCGCGTAGTAACCGCGAAGACAAAGTTATTCGTGCAAACAAAATTGACACTGGGTGCGGTGGCTGCTGGGAGCCACTGTAAATGGAAAATACCTTTATGTTCCCGCCCATCAGCCACCTCGCCGTGTCAATTTAGTTTGCGCGAATAGTACACCGTAATTTTCCTTGCACCCCATTTGTGAGTATAGTATGTAAGGGGATCGAGAGTATTCCTTGGTGTGTAGTACGTTACTACCTTTCGGCATAAGAGGGGACGTGCAGAATTGTCGATGGTGATCGTTTTGGCGGTCCACTTATTATGTTGTGTTGACGCAAAATGTTGCATGGGAGTTGTTGTTGTTGTTGTTGTTGTTGTTGTGGTCTTCAGTCCTGAGACTGGTTTGTTGCAGCTCTCCATGCTACCCTATCCTTTGCAAGCTTCTTCATCTCCCAGTACTTACTGCAACCTACATGCTTCTGAATCTGTTCAGTGTATTCATCTCTTGGTCTCCCTCTACGATTTTTACCCTCCACACTGCCCTCCAATACTAAATTGGTGATCCCTTGATGCCTCAGAACATGTCCTACTAACCGGTCCCTGCTTTTTGCAAGATGTGCCACAGACTCCTATTCTCCCCAATTCTATTCAATACTTCATCATTAGTTATGTGATCTACCCATCTAATCTTCAGCATTCTTCTGTAGCACTACATTTCGCAAGCTTCTATTCTCTTCTTGTCCAAACTATTTATCGTCCATGTTTCGCTTCCATACATGGCTACACTCCATAGAAATACTTTCAGAAATGACTTCCTGACACTTAAATCTATACTCGATTTTAACAAATTTCTCTTCTTCAGAAACGCTTTCCTTGCCATTGCCAGTCTACATTTTATATCTTCTCTACTTCGACCATCATCAGTTATTTTGCTCCCCAGATAGCAAAACTCCTTTACTACTTTAAGTGTCTCATTTCCTAATCTAATTCCTCGAGCATCACCTGATGTAATTCGACTACATTCCATTATCCTCATTACGCTTTTATTGATGTTCATCTTATATCCTCCCTTCAAGATACTGTCCATTCCGTTCAACTGCTCTTCCAAGTCCTTTGCTGTCTCTGATAGAATTACAATGTCATCGGCGAACCTCAACGTTTTTATTTCTTCTCCATGGATTTTGATACCTACTCCGAATTTTTCTTTTGTTTCCTTTACTCCTTGCTCAATATACAGTCTGAATAACATCGGGGAGAGGCTACAACCCTGTCTCACTCCCTTCCCAACCACTGCTCCTCTTTCATGCCCCTCGACTCTTATAACTGCCATCTGGTTTCTGTACAAATTGTAAATAGCCATTCGCTCCCTATATTTTACCTCTGCCACCTTTAGAATTTGAAAGAGAGTATTCCAGTCAACATTGTCAAAAGCTTTCTCTAAGTCTAAAAATGCTAGAAACGTAGGTTTGCCTTTCCTTAATCTTTCTTCTAAGATAAGTCTTAGGGTCAGTATTGCCTCACGTGTTCCAATATTTCTACGGAATCCAAACTGATCTTCCCCAAGTCGGCTTTTACCAGTTTTTTTATTCGTCTGTAAAGAATTCGCGTTAGTATTATGCAGCTGTGACTTATTAAACTGATAGTTCGGTAATTTTCACATCTGTCAACACCTGCTTTCTTTGGGATTGGAATTATTATATTCTTCTTGAAGTCTGAGGTTATTTCGCCTGTCTCATACATCTTGCTCACCAGATGGTAGAGTTTTGTCAGGACTGGCTCTCCCAAGGCCGTCAGTAGTTCTAATGGAATGTTGTCTTCTCCCGGGGCCTTGTTTCGACTCAGATCTTTCAGTGCTCTGTCAACCTCTTCACGCAGTATCGTATCTCCCATTTCATCTTCACCTACATCTTCTTCCATTTCCATAATATTGTCCTCAAGTACATCGCCCCTGTATATACCATCTATATACTCGTTCCACCTTTCTGCTTTCCCTTCTTTGCTTAGGACTGGGTTTGCATCTGAGCTCTTGATATTCATACAAGTGGTTCTCTTTTCTCCAAAGGTCCCTTTAATTTTCCTGTAGGCAGTATCTGTCTTACCCCTATTGAGATAAGCCTCTACATCCTTACATTTGTCCTCTAGCCATCCCTGCTTAGCCCTTTTGCACTACCTGTCGATCTCATTTTGGAGAACTGACCTCCAAATGTGTGAACAGAGTACAGTTGCTTGTCAACTGTATTGTGACATTGTTCTGCTTCCTCCTGTGTGTCTTACCAGGGGTGTATTCCTCTTGACCTCATTTTAGTGCATGACAGTGAGCGGCCACATTGAACATCCCAGGTATAGGACCTCACGCAACAAGATGTTAGGCGAACAGACTGGACTGGCCGTTTCGCGACTTAAACACCATCGAGCACGTTGGAGAGGTGAAGTACACCACGTTCACATGCACCATGGACCACCCAACACTTTGCCAGTTGCGCTCTTGTCCTACCACTAGAATTCCTAACCAGCCTTGTGGCTAGCACATTGCAGAGTTTGCACTACTGTCCGTGGAGATCACAAACCCTACTGAGAACCATGTCCAGCCTTTGCCTTGTCCGAGGGACTATCACAAACCGCGGTGTCATCAGTGTAATTGTTGCCTTTAAGTAAAACAGTCATTTGAGTTCGTCTCACTGCGTCGTTCTTTCAATTACGCTCAGTATTAAGCCCCTATTACACGATGCGCCTAAACCGTACACCTATGCACCAACTCTCCAAACGTGTATATCTGTAGCTACATACTGGTTCACGTCGACCTAGTACACCATCCATGCGGACTACGTCATCTTGAGCACATCCTACTGAAAGGTACTTGTTCAGCAATTATGATTAATGGAAGTGCAAAGCGCTGGAGACGTCTGGGGATTAAAACTGACAAAACCTGTAAATACTTAACAGCTTAACATATTCACGGCCTATATGAATATACCATTATCATCATCATCATCAGCAGCAGCCAATTCAATCATTAAATGATGTGGCCTCTTCGAGTCGTGGATTCAGGTAGGCTTTCAGCAGTCTACATCTACATCTACATCTTCATCCATACTCCGCAAGCCACCTGACGGTGTGTGGCGGAGGGTACCTTGAGTACCTCTATCGGTTCTCCCTTCTATTCCAGTCTCGTATTGTTCGTGGAAAGAAGGATTGTCGGTATGCCTCTGTGTGGGCTCTAATCTCTCTGATTTTATCCTCATGGTCTCTTCGCGAGATATACGTAGGAGGGAGCAATATACTGCTTGACTCTTCGGTGAAGGTATGTTCTCGAAACTTTGACAAAAGCCCGTACCGAGCTACTGTGCGTCTCTCCTGCAGAGTCTTCCACTGGATTTTATCTATCATCTCCGTAACGCTTTCGCGATTACTAAATGATCCTGTAACGAAGCGCGCTGCTCTCCGTTGGATCATCTCTATGTCTTCTATCAACCCTATCTGGTACGGATCACACACTGCTGAGCAGTATTAAAGCAGTGGGCGAACAAGCGTACTGTAACCTACTTCCTTTGTTTTCGGATTGCATTTTCTTAGGATTCTTCCAATGAATCTCAGTCTGGCATCTGCTTTACCGACGATCAACATTATATGATCATTCCATTTTAAATCACTCCTAATGCGTACTCCCAGATAATTTATGGTATTAACTGCTTCCAGTTGCTGACCTGCTATTTTGTAGCTAAATGATAAAGGATCTATCTTTCTGCGTATTCGCAGCACATTACACTTGTCTACATTGAGATTCAATTGCCATTCCCTGCAACATGCGTCAATTCGCTGCAGATCCTCCTGCATTTCAGTACAATTTTCCATTGTTACAACTTTCTCCAAGTGGGACGGTCTTGGGCAGTTCTCTGCCAGGTGTTACCAGCGATCTTCTTGATGTCTTTGTCCCATCTGTCCGGTGGTCTTCCTCTAGGCCTCCGGTGCTCTCTCGGACTCCACTCCAGTACTAGCTTCGTCCATCTGTTGTCTTTTCTTCTTGCGGCGTGGCCAGCCCACTGCTATTTCAAGGAACCTACTGTCTCTAAGATGTCGTTAACCTTCGTCACAGACCGGATGTCATCTGCCCTTTTTCTATTCTTTCTTGTATAGCCCAGCATTGATCTCTCCATGGCTCTCTGTGCTGTCCTAAGTTTCCCTTTTGTAAATGCGTTCAGTGTCCATGTCTCGCAGCCATACGTCATCACAGGGAGCATGCATTGATCAAATACTGCTTTCTTCAGAATGAATATATAAGATATCAGGTATCCCAACCTTTTTTGTCATTACTTTGAATCGTTCGTGAAAAGTAAGTGCAGTCGCCGTATCGGATTTTATCTACAGAAAAATGGATCATTTGAGCGCTATAGTTAAGAGGCAGATCTTAAACTATGCTCGAGATACTCTAACACACTACGACTTCAGGATGACAACTACTAGATCTTTGCATGCCGCAGGTTCCTTTCTGATTTCTATTACCGACAACAGCTACATGAAACAGAGAAATTGGCGATTTTAAAGAAGCTCTCTGAACTACAGAATTTATTAACATTCTCTTGACCAACTGGCATGGAGTTTCACAACAAAAGAATGGAAACTTAATTCATCTAATTGTTCCATTCGCATTCGCAGCTGAGTGCAAAGTAAGCGGAGTAAAGATCAGCATGGGACCACTCTGTGGAATGAGAAAACGAATAGTACATTGGAGGGGATGTTTATTATGCAAATGCGAGACTTCCTCCGTTAAAGGGAACTGTGAGAAACGTAAGCGAACACAGATACTTTAGCAAACTAAGCTACAGAGCATGTACGGAACAGACTGAAGCAGGTAAGTTAGAGCTCCGCTAATTAAAGCTTCGATAGTTAATAACACGATGGACCATTTCTGAGTCAAGTCTTTCAGAAAGAACTACGCGAATTGAAACAATGATTCTTATTTGCCTCATAATTTAACTATTCTCCAAACGAGGGAGCTATCAATTACTCTGGGGTGCAGAACTGATCTCTAACCATGGTTACAATTACAAGTTTCTTACCATTCTCCATACAGCAGCAACCGCTGTGGTCTTCCATAACTCATCTACTGCATCCATCAAGAATCTGATTTGTGCAGGGCCCCAAGTTTATCTGAGAATCTCAGCACTGAATTTACTTCCAGTTGCTCCCAGCTTTTATCTGACCATACCCAGCAACGAAACTATTCTTTATAATTTCTAATACTTCCCAGAACAATATGACAGAACTTTAAACAATTACACCAATATCTGACGACAAAGGCAGCGCCCACACAGCCATCACGGCACCTTGCCCGTGTTTTTCGCAGTCCTCACTGACCAGTTCTCTGTAACACTTTCCTGCACAACGACACAGGCCAATCATACTCCGAGAAGAGCGCATAGCAATACACATTATGTGGCGCCTTTCTGCCGAGTGAAAGTCACAAGAAACTTCTAGAAGCTTCTCCTGAAGAGCTGATGAAACGCCTCTCCTAACATTGACAGGAATACCTGTTTATGCATCGGTGCACGACCTACGAGTCTCGAATGCCGCACAGGAATATGCCGGTGGGCGGTCCTACAGATTTTTATTGTGTCCTTTCCGCTATTGTGCCACGAAAGCTAACGAAACGTCCCTGCCCGCCCTCACCAATGCAGAGCAGAAATCCGTCCCAACACTCAGCTAAACTTACATTCTCATGCACTACAGTGGGCTGCACAGAGCTGGAATCTACTGATCAGAAAGGACACTTAAAAATTAAAATAAAATGTGTATCTACGCGATATCATACCAAGTTAAACAAACTGACCCTATGATCAATTAAAAAGGTACTTCATTAAACAAAGAGAGAAAAAACTCCATATACATGCCCTGATGTAACCATAGGCACCGACCGACCGCCATGTCGTCCTCCGCCGATAAGTCATTGGTGCAGTATGGAGGGGCATGCCTTCTCAGCCGTTGTCAGCTTTCGTACCCTGGAGCCGCTACTACCCGGTCAAGTAGCTCTATGAATAGGCTGAGACCTGCTCCAGTCGTCCCATCAAGGAAAAATTACTGGCATTATCGGGAATCTAATATGTGTCCCCCGCAACGCAGTCAGTTGTACTGACCACTTTTTCTTTTCTTTCTTTTATATATATATATATTTTTCGTTACTTCGGATGTTCAAGTTGATCGTAGATCGTTTCACTCACTTTCTTCTTCTTATTATTATTACTACACTCCTGGAAATGGAAAAAAGAACACATTGACACCGGTGTGTCAGACCCACCATACTTGCTCCGGACACTGCGAGAGGGCTGTACAAGCAATGATCACACGCACGGCACAGCGGACACACCAGGAACCGCGGTGTTGGCCGTCGAATGGCGCTAGCTGCGCAGCATTTGTGCACCGCCGCCGTCAGTGTCAGCCAGTTTGCCGTGGCATACGGAGCTCCATCGCAGTCTTTAATACTGGTAGCATGCCGCGACAGCGTGGACGTGAACCGTATGTGCAGTTGACGGACTTTGAGCGAGGGCGTATGGTGGGCATGCGGGAGGCCGGGTGGACGTACCGCCGAATTGCTCAACACGTGGGGCGTGAGGTCTCCACAGTACATCGATGTTGTCGCCAGTGGTCGGCGGAAGGTGCACGTGCCCGTCGACCTGGGACCGGACCGCAGCGACGCACGGATGCACGCCAAGACCGTAGGATCCTACGCATTGCCGTAGGGGACCGCACCGCCACTTCCCAGCAAATTAGGGACACTGTTGCTCCTGGGGTATCGGCGAGGACCATTCGCAACCGTCTCCATGAAGCTGGGCTACGGTCCCGCACACCGTTAGGCCGTCTTCCGCTCACGCCCCAACATCGTGCAGCCCGCCTCCAGTGGTGTCGCGACAGGCGTGAATGGAGGGACGAATGGAGACGTGTCGTCTTCAGCGATGAGAGTCGCTTCTGCCTTGGTGCCAATGATGGTCGTATGCGTGCTTGGCGCCGTGCAGGTGAGCGCCACAATCAGGACTGCATACGACCGAGGCACACAGGGCCAACACCCGGCATCATGGAGTGGGGAGCTATCTCCTACACTGGCCGTACACCACTGGTGATCGTCGAGGGGACACTGAATAGTGCACGGTACATCCAAACCGTCATCGAACCCATCGTTCTACCATTCCTAGACCGGCAAGGGAACTTGCTGTTCCAACAGGACAATGCACGTCCGCATGTATCCCGTGCCACCCAACGTGCTCTAGAAGGTGTAAGTCAACTACCCTGGCCAGCAAGATCTCCGGATCTGTCCCCCATTGAGCATGTTTGGGACTGGATGAAGCGTCGTCTCACGCGGTCTGCACGTCCAGCACGAACGCTGGTCCAACTGAGGCGCCAGGTGGAAATGGCATGGCAAGCCGTTCCACAGGACTACATCCAGCATCTCTACGATCGTCTCCATGGGAGAATAGCAGCCTGCATTGCTGCGAAAGGTGGATATACACTGTACTAGTGCCGACATTGTGCATGCTCTGTTGCCTGTGTCTATGTGCCTGTGGTTCTGTCAGTGTGATCATGTGATGTATCTGACCCCAGGAATGTGTCAATAAAGTTTCCCCTTCCTGGGACAATGAATTCACGGTGTTCTTATTTCAATTTCCAGGAGTGTATTTTTACAGAGGGCCGCCAGCCCTCTGGCCGAACACGCTGAGCTACCGCACCGCCATCACTCAGCTACGGAGAAGGACCCATTAAGCAAATAGTGCATGTGGAGATTGCATCGGCCTCTCCGTTGCATGGTCCTCCTTGTAGACAATCCATCGGTGATATTCGTTGGCCAGGGAGAACTGACCTAATTTCATAAACTGATAGCTTAAGTTTTATGTCTCTTCAATTAATGATCTGTCTAGTCTCATCGGTATTTTTTACGCATCCAGAATCTGTGGCTGGAATTATGAAACTAACGAAATAAACACTGTTTTTGGCCTTGTTTCACAATTTTATTATTAATTTCCTTTAATTTACGTCTATTATCAAAAACTTTTTGTTAACAGATTACCGGTTTCGGTCTATAATGACCATCATCAGATCTGCAGCAAAAAATGGGAAAAAACATAAATACACTCGCAGGTTATCTACAGCTTAAAAACAGTAAATAGACCATAATGAAAAGTACCACTGATATTTATATGCGTCTGTGAGCTTTAAGTATGAAGAGGCATACCTGTTTTATGAAAACAAAGTCCTAAAGTACTGCAGCCATAGTGGCATCGTCAAATGTTAAATGGAAAATCATTATTAATGTTATTGCACAACTTAGGATTTGGTTCATAAACCCATCTTCAAGTACATTACTGATTCCCAAAGATGATAATCCACAGACAAACATGATGAAAGACCAAGATAATCTCAACTTCTTAAGGTATCGGTCCACAGCTTAATGTACAATAATATCAATGACCATTTTTTAACAAATTACGTACATTATTAGACATTTACCAATTATGCTACACTGACCGGACTAAAGTTATGCATCTGCCAAGATACAAAGGACTGGGACCCAAAGTTTTGCTTCTATCCTGGGGATGTATAATTGAACTGGGTTTGGTCGTTTAATAACGGGTGTGGGGATATACATATCTGTCTTTTAATTCCTAAGATTTCTAATTGGCTGAGTTTTCCCCATTTTCCTCTGTGTGTAGGACTTGTACATCTATTGTATATTTCTGGTTATTGTTCAGGCAATGTTCTGCAAAGGCTGAATCGGGCTTCTTCAATCTCCAGCTACTGTGGTGTTCTTTAAGCCTGTTACAGATTGACCTGCCCGTCTGTCCAGTGTAGCAAGACTGACACTCACGGCATGTGATTTCATAAACTCCACCACTTTTTGTGATAGCTGGTTGTTTGTCTTTTACATTGAACAAGAAACTTCCTATTGTCTGAGAGACAGTGCAAACAAAACAGAGGAAAAGGGGGCCAAACTCAACCAATTAGAAATTTAGAAATTAAAAAAGAGATACGTATATCCTCACACCTGTTATTAAACGAGCAAACCAATTATACACATCTTTTAGATGAGATCACAACCCCAGGATAGAAGCAAAAATTTGGGCCCTAGTCCATCATAGTTAAAAAGTTCATGGCTGATGTATAATGACATTGTTATGTAATTGCTGAATGTGTAATAATGTACGTAATTTGTTAAAAAGTAGTCACTGATGTAATTGTACATTAAGCTACGGATCTATACCTTAGGAAGTTAAGATGATACCTTTGCCTTGTCATCATGTTTATCTGTGCATTATCATTTTTGGTATCAGTAATGTACTTGAAAATGCACTTACAACCCGAAACCGAGGTTGTGCAATAACGTTAATTATAAAATTCTGAAACAAGGCGAAAAACAGGGTTTGTTTAGTTGATTTGCAATGTTTCACCAAGTCTCCAAGGTTTATTCAATTAATACGATTATGAAATTAATGCCTGCTGGAGTGGCCGAGCGGTTCTAGGCGCTACAGTCTGGAGCCGCGCGACCGCTACGGTCGCAGGTTCGCATCCTGCCTCGGGCAACGATGTGTGTGCTGTCCTCAGGTTAGTTAGGTTTAAGTAGTCCTAAATTCTAGGGGACTGATGACCTCAAAAGTTAAGTCCCATAGTGCTCTGAGCCATTTGAAAACCATTCTTGAAATTAATTTTATTTGTCTGTGTTTCTTTATGATGGCCTGGGCAGTCATTGTGGTCATCCCATGCACAATGCACGCCTTCAAAAATCTCCGTGTTACACAACGTCTACTCATTCTTATGTCATATTTCGGTATAACATGCGTTATAATGACATGGTCTCTGTCTTGCAATGTAAATATTACTTCTGATAGGTTGTCTGACCTGTCGGCTGCAGCTCATGCATTGAGAATATGCAATAAAGAAATCTCCTCACTGTTTTCCACGCATGTTCTGTATGCCAGCGGCTACCACATTTCTTTTCGAGGCCCACTCCAGTTATACCGTTGGGTTTCTGTCGGAAATAATACTTCGGCGCCCCTGGAGGGGAACAGAAGGGCCAATAAAGTTCGCCGTAAAGTCCGCGCAGTTGCCAGGAAAATTGGAATGGCCCTTGACGACTGGCACCATGATGGCACTAAACGTTTGCGAAATGGCGTCGCCAGACTTTTTAATTCCGAGCTACGCGGGGCGTTATTCCCTCCTCTGTTCCAAATATGTACTGCAAGAAATTGCTGGCCGCAGTAATGAAACGTCGGGGATATGCAATTAGATACTGCCCAAGTCTGTAGCGGAGTAGTCAGCATTTCTCACTCTGTGTGGAGGGTCCGGTTTCAATTTCTGATAATGCCATGGACTTTTTCTCGGTGAGAGAACTCGAAATGCGTGCACTCGGCGTCGTGAGGGCAAATGAGAAGCTACTCGGATGATAAATAGCGGCTACAAGGACAGGAAACCTGACAACAGTTGGGAGAGCGGGGTGCTGAACACGTGCCACTGACATGAATGCAACGGCACCATTTACAGTGAATGGCAGAGGGGCCAGGCAGTTCAGCATGCTTTTATAGACTTTATACCAGAGCTAGATTAAAGACTCACTAGCCGGTACTCGTTTCTCTTGTAGCCCCAATAAATTATGATTGCAGCAGTGGTCCTGACACGGTCACCAAATTGTGAAGTTTTTGCATTCTCCCTTGACTGATGACTCCTAGAACATGTCAGAAAGTGATGCTCATACTGTAATGTTGATGCATTAAGTTGTTCTGAAAGCGGTGCTGATATTCAAGACAATAAAAGCGGGATAAAAGCTGTGAGCTATCAGGGGACGTTAACCTTGCATTACTGGGCAACTGTGTCACCAGGTATCCAGTCTAGATTACCAAATTCCCAACCACACTAACATTAATTATAATCTTTTAATAGTCATCTTACGACAACCAGTGATATATATACAAAAGGAGAATTTAAATAAAAAGAAATACATCAGTTTATATTTGCACATTTATTTTAACATTGATCATTGTTCCGTTAAAATTTCAGCATATTAAACTTGATTTATAACTAAACTGGTGCCTTATTTAGGATTGTCAAAATGTGAGTTTGTAATCTTACGGAACACATCAAATATGGAGCCAAGATTGGGAGACTGCATACAACACTGCATTCATCAAATAACACATGAAGAACGTTGAAACATATGCAAGAGGAAATTAATCACAACCAACCGATTCAATTTTCACCCAAAGAAGTTACGTTCGTAGCGCAATCCTGTCCGTCATGAAATTACCACACACTGGTATACTAAATTCATACTAACTCTCTGTGAAATCTTCCAGGAAAGAATAGCTGAGGGCTACTTTGATGATTACACCACATGCTTAACGTGGTCAACTTTTTACACAAAGAGTGTAACTCCACAATAATTTTGATAATTAAAATAAATTACATCGAAACGCAATTTACAAAAGAAAAACCTCGAACTGGTTACTATCGTCTTACTATTAACCTGATGGATCAAACAATTGCATAAACTCCACAATAATTTTGATAATTAAAATAAATTACATCGAAACGCAATTTACAAAAGAAAAACCTCGAACTGGTTACTATCGTCTTACTATTAACCTGATGGATCAAACAATTGCATAAGCACGTGGTACTGGTCTCACAAAGTTCACCCCACGTGGGTTGAACATAAAGAAAAGTTGCTATATTGAAAAATATTGTCAAGACGAGACGTTATAGTCCCATGCACATTCGCATTTACGATTGATGATCTTAGAGTTACAGATCATCAACACATGGTTCCACTTTACCCACAAAGTGGTGACAAAGCAACTACTGGAAGATATTCTGAACTTCAGCAATTTGCAATTTAAGATAAGATATTTTAGATCTAAACCTGAAAAGAAGGCGATTAAATTTTCAGTTAGTCTGGAGAAATCCAATGTCCTACGGACTTAGCAGAGACGCGCTTAGTCAGAGATCTTACCACTTCAGACGCTCGCCGTGGACAGACTGGCGTGGGCCCCTACTGAGGGTGCTTCAGAGATACAAACGGAAGTGACCAGAGAGGCAGCTTCCTATATCAACATCACAAGGAACAGACAGGACCATACTAAGAATAGAAACCTCTTTGCTTTTAGAAAGGGTAGCTACCTGTTCAGACGTTGGTCCTACTGTTCTCTAGCAGACAGGCTTGTCTGCTACCATCAAGCAAGGAACTAGAAATACATTTGCTCATTCATCCTTTCACACAGGAGGGAAGGGGGATGACAGTATCTTATCATATACACTATATAAAAAAAGCGCATGTAGGTTTCATATGAGACTGTGTGACATGAATTACATATAAACTGTGTTTTAAAGTGTAGTAGTGTGACAGATAGTTCTTAATTATGTGTAAAAGTAACACGTTCCACTGCTTAGTCTCCTCCCAGATGGAGACAGAAACACCACAGTAAATTCAGAAGTGGAATGTACGCCGTAAATGAGAACAGATTTAAGAAATTAACATGAAAGGAATCCAACAGAGACCTTTAAATACTGATAAAATTTTTAGGACGTACAGCTACATTCAAGTTCGTTCTTCATTCTAACACAGAACTGCTGCTGAGAACACGGCATCATTTGCATATTGTTAGCTTTTTACTATGACTCTTTACTTGCAACTGTGTCTACATAGAAGCAGTCTTTAGATAACTTTGACGCTGGGGCCTAAAGTCAAAGCACTTGATTGTGTTTCACGCAAGTGGTTCCAAAAATCTCTTCTTGCTTTTCGAATAATTTGAGAAATATATACGTGTCGTTTGAGTTTCCCTACAAGCAAAATGTCACACTGTATGCTTTTATATATGACGGTTTTGATTGCAGGGAAAATGGTGCATAGTGACTTTTCAGTTGTACGTAAATTTGAATGACATAAAAAGCACTCGAGCTGTTGTGTACTATTTTGCACGGAGACCAATGTCTATGGACCTGTCGCTATGTTTTCAAAATGGTTGAAATGACTCTAAGCACTATGGGACTTAACAAAAAAATGGTTCAAATGGCTCTGAGCACTATGGGACTTGGTCATCAGTCCCCTAGAACTTAGAACTACTGAAACCTAACTAACCTAAGAATATCACACACATCCATGCCCGAGGCAGGATTCGAACCTGCGACCGTAGCGGTCGCGTGGTTCCGGACTGAGCGCCTAGGGACTTAACATTTGAGGTCATCAGTCCCCCAGTCTTAGAACTGCTTAAACCTAACTGACCTAAGAATATCACACACATCCATGCCTGAGGCAGGATTCGAACCTGCGACCGTAGCAGCAGCGCGGTTCCGGACTGAAGCGCATAGAACCGCTCGGCCACAGCGGACGGTGCTATTTTTTCATAGGCCACAAACAAGTCAGAAGAAGATGAATCGTACTAATACACAATTATTATCAGATTATGAAAATTTCAAGAAGATGATTCGTCTGAACGTAGCTCTTTGGCTGGAAGATGCACGGAATGTTTCAGTAGTGAACCAGGTAAACTGTGGAACTTTGGAAACACCAGATGTCATCCCGGCTTGGGTGGCAGTGCAGTAGTGAAGTTTGTTAGTTTCGGCATATGTGCTTGGCTACCTCTTACAGTCATAGACATCTTCCATAAACAGAAGAAATTGACCTTACATATTGATTAAAGCTTTGACAAAATAAAACAAACAAAATTGAAAGAGGAAACGTCATTGGCAAATTTCTATTTTCTGTATGCAACATTTCTGTACACACCAAGTTGTCACCAAATATACAGGTTGTGGTGGGTATAATATGCGGTAACTTAAAATGTACACACATCACTGTGCTGGCTATTTTTGCTCTATGTCGAACAGTCTTCCTACAAACTTTACGACCTGGTGTTTTTTGCGTGATTGCACTGCACCACTAAGTGGGCTAGGCCTGTCAGTATAGACTAAGTTCTGTATCCTGACCTGCTGCCCAGGGGAAAGTGCGCTTTAATGCCTCATTAGGTCTGCTTGGAAGTATTAATCAACCTAAAAACATTTCACTTGTAATGGCTACAAATGATGTAAATACTGATGTAATGTTGTTCAGTACACCATTCTCAGTCACCAACAGAAATACACTCCTGGTAATAGAAAAAAGAACACATTGACACCAGTGTGTCAGACCCACCATACTTGCTCCGGACACTGCGAGAGGGCTGTACAAGCAATGATCACACGCACGGCACAGCGGACACACCAGGAACCGCGGTGTTGGCCGTCGAATGGCGCTAGCTGCGCAGCATTTGTGCACCGCCGCCGTCAGTGTCAGCCAGTTTGCCGTGGCATACGGAGCTCCATCGCAGTCTTTAACACTGGTAGCATGCCGCGACAGCGTGGACGTGAACCGTATGTGCAGTTGACGGACTTTGAGCGAGGGCGTATAGTGGGCATGCGGGAGGCCGGGTGGACGTACCGCCGAATTGCTCTACACGTGGGGCGTGAGGTCTCCACAGTACATCGATGTTGTCGCCAGTGGTCGGCGGAAGGTGCACGTGCCCGTCGACCTGGGACCGGACCGCAGCGACGCACGGATGCACGCCAAGACCGTAGGATCCTACGCAGTGCCGTAGGGGACCGCACCGCCACTTCCCAGCAAATTCGGGACACTGTTGCTCCTGGGGTATCGGCGAGGACCATTCGCAACCGTCTCCATGAAGCTGGGCTACGGTCCCGCACACCGTTAGGCCGTCTTCCGCTCACGCCCCAACATCGTGCAGCCCGCCCCCAGTGGTGTCGCGACAGGCGTGAATGGAGGGACGAATGGAGACGTGTCGTCTTCAGCGATGAGAGTCGCTTCTGCCTTGGTGCCAATGATGGTCGTATGCGTGTTTGGCGCCGTGCAGGTGAGCGCCACAATCAGGACTGCATACGACCGAGGCACACAGGGCCAACACCCGGCATCATGGTGTGGGGAGCGATCTCCTACACTGGCCGTACACCACTGGTGATCGTCGAGGGGACACTGAATAGTGCACGGTACATCCAAACCGTCATCGAACCCATCGTTCTACCATTCCTAGACCGGCAAGGGAACTTGCTGTTCCAACAGGACAATGCACGTCCGCATGTATCCCGTGCCACCCAATGTCTACGATCGTCTCCATGGGAGAATAGCAGCCTGCATTGCTGCGAAAGGTGGATATACACTGTACTAGTGCCGACATTGTGCATGCTCTGTTGCCTGTGTCTATGTGCCTGTGGTTCTGTCAGTGTGATCATGTGATGTATCTGACCCCAGGAATGTGTCAATAAAGTTTCCCCTTCCTGGGACAATGAATTCACGGTGTTCTTATTTCAATTTCCAGGAGTGTATTTCATCAGCAAATCTTATACATTCTATTCTCTTTCCACCAATACATATTCCTCTTTTCCCATCTAAACTTTTCGGAATAATCTCTTCAAGGTATATGTTAAACAACAGTGGGGAAAGGCAAGAACCTTGTCTAACACCTCACCCAATGCTGCTGCGTTCCGGCATTTCATTTCCAATCCTTATCCTTACTTTCTGGTGTAAATATAGATTCTGTATCAGTCGTCTCTCTTTCCAATCTACTCCTTTCCTCTTCAAGATATCCATCAGCTTGTTCCACTGAACTCTGTCAAAAGCCTTTTCTGAATCTATAAAAACAGCAAAGATTTGTCTACCCTTTTCCATATATCTTTCCCCTATAGTTCTTAGCAGGCCAGTAGTATCTCTTGTTCCTGCTCCTCTTCTACATCCGAACTGCTCCTCTGCAAATCCCTCTATCCGGCTTGCCATATAACCTTCTATTCAACACTCTCAGCAAGACTTTAGCTGCATGAGAAATTAGACTGCTCTTCACATTTTTTAGTATTTCTCTTTTGCTCTATTGGTATCATAACTATTGCTGCGAAGTTCTCAGGCCATTCCCCTTTGTAATATATCTATTGGTGAATTGGTGGTTTTCAAAAGGCCTGGCTGATAGTTCCCTCAGTCCTTTCTCAATTTCAGCAGACGCTCTTGATGAATCATTAAACGCAGATATTATTTCCTTCTCTCCTTCTGAAACAGTGTCTAGTGTTGTGAGCGACACTGTGGGCCTTACCCAGTCGTCCCGTTGTCGCTCTCTGCCGTAAGTGCCCGCTTTCGCCTAGCGAGCTGTAAAACTCTCCCTGGTAACAGTGTGCAGCCGTGTCGCCCATCACGGCAGACGCCGCGTCGGCTGCAGTTGCCGACGTCTGCAGCGGCCCATTCCGGGGCCCGTGCAGGAAATTACGTTCGCGTGCAGCACGCCGCTTTTTACAGCCGCAGAGAACGGCCCCCGCAGCGCGCGAGACTGCGCTCCAGACACGCGCGTGCGGGCGCCGCTGTAAACGCGCCGATACCGCGGCTGCCGCCGTCGGTGCGCCGTGTAAATATTTATCTAAGAGGACGGGTCGCGGCTTTAGTGCCGCGCCGCCGCGGCATGGGGCCGCCAGTTTCATTGCGGAGGATGACGTCACGACGACGTCACTTCGACACCTGCCCCGTTTGCGTTTCGGACTGACAAGGGCGCTACGTCGTCTAGCCGAGGCCCCTTATGACACGAGCCACGATGTGCCACCACAGTCAGTATATGGGAAGGAGACAAGATCAGCAGTTCACTTTGTGAGCGTTGGGTTGATCTGCTATTCTGTTATTCTGCGCAACGGATTAATCTGAGATGTACCCTTTACCCTGTGGCTCCTGCAAGATGCAATTTCCACCCTCACACTACTACAGAAGACAGACAGACGCTCCTAACGTTCTAAAAAGAAATGCCTGAAAAACTTTCAGCAATAAATATCTTTTGGAGTCGTCCGCTGTAAGGAACTGACACAAAAAAATTCACAAAATTTCTTTCGTAACTAGTGGGATACTTGGGTACTGGAGTAGAGCTAGTTAGTGTAAGAAAAACATGAAACTAACGAAAATTATTATTTATTTTGCAAAAATTCTGGGAAATCACAATGGCACTTTTCGTTATGAATTGGACAAGTTATATCATGATTCTTTTCGGAATGTGAAGTTACCTCTCAAGGATAGGATTCGCTAATGACATTTCAATACAAAGTTTAAGATTGTTATTGACTTGGCAGAATGGCTGAGACATGCACCTACTCAACTTGAATAATTATCCTTTAGAATGTTGCTATGTATGGTCGATGCTGTCATGTGTGAAATGCAGTGAAGTGTTCTGTTGTGGAGGAAAAATGGGGTTCACAATAGCTGTAGTGCACAATACCGTAAGCTGCAATGACTGCTGTCTGCGCCGCTCACTGCTGACAAATAAGATAACTCTCATTCTATCTGGATTGGCCTTCGGCAATCAAACTCTCCCTACGCCTTGATGAAGTCAAGGATTCTTATTCACCCCTAGTCTAATTATTAGCGTGGTACACTGGTCAGATAACCAGTCCACTGTGGTGCCAGTCAAAAATTCGCTCACAGGTGTTTAACTATAACTCTGTCCGTTCACACCACACAATAAGTGTCTTGGCCAACACAGTGAGCAACGCTTAATCGCATGGACACAATACAGAGTCGCACTTCGATTCGCTCTCAACAGAGGTGCTCTCCCAGTGAAGTACTGAGTAGAGACTTGTTCCTTACTCCAAGAGCGACAACGGAACGGCGCCTCTCCACGGCCAGCCGGAGTGGCCATGCAGTTCTAGGCGCTACATTCTGGAACCGAGCGACCGCTACAGTTGCTGATTCGAATCCTGCCTCAGGCATGGATGTGTGTGATGTCCTTAGGTTAGTTAGGTTTAATTAGCTGTAAGTTCTAGGCGACTGAGGACCTCAGTAATTAAGTCGCGTAGTGCTCAGAGCCATTTGACCCCCTCCACATGAGACGTGAAGGAGTATATCTTTTGGTCTCTTCCATTACTCCTTCAGCTCAAGGCGTCAGAAATATCGTCTGCCAATCAGAATTGCTCTTCTAAAATGGGAGAATTGAAACGTCCCATCTGAATAATTATACATGACTGTGCTTAAACTGACACACAATATTTTTTTGGACAACACAATCTGACTTTCAATAATCCCTACAAAAGAATGGCCCTGTCTAACATTCGTTACTCGAACTACTGCAATACAGCGAGCGCCACTACTGCCAGCTAAATAAAAGATTCAAACTACGGAAGGCACTAACTACTGATAGGCATAGTTAACAAATGAAAGATTTTAAAAGAGAACAAACAATGTATTTACCTTAATAGTCATAATATATATATCAGTTCATGACATCCATTCTTACAAATGTACTGTTTCTGATTGGACACACCTCCATATTATCCATTACCTTTCACAAATCACTTACCTCACAAAAATCCTCATTACTCGAACTACTGCAATACAGCGAGCGCCACTACTGCCAGCTAAATAAGAGATTCAAACTACGGAAGGCACTAACTACTGATAGGCATAGTTAGCAAATGAAAGATTTTAATAGAGAACAAACAATGTATTTACCTTAATAGTCATAATGTATATATCAGTTCATGACACCCATTCTGACAAATGTACTGTTTCTGATGGACACACCTCCGGATTATCCATTCTCAAAAATCCGCCATCTCACTTCCCCACATCCACCACTGCTGGCGGCTCACCTCCAACTGCACAACGCTACACGCTGTTAACATTCAGCTGCCCAACACTACAATGGCAGACAACAATGCAAACTAGCCACAGACTGCGCACAGCACAGGCAGTGATTTTCATACAGAGCGCTATGTGGCGTTACCAATAAGAAAACATAAAGAGCAAACAGCGTACTTACAGAATGACGTTTCGTTTCAGACGCCCAATCCGGAAATCTGTAGTATCGGCGTTTGGCGTTTGCTGTCACCCTGTGAAAATCTCTGAAACTGCATGCTATGTGTATAGAATGCGTAGGTTGGACGCTCCCATACAATGTAGCGGAGATTGCTTTCAAGCCATACACGGGGTCCTTCCTCCTTTCACTCGGGCACTTGCTGTCTGCTCCATGGGCGGCCGATGATGACTCATCCTCTGAAGGGACCGGCCTCCCGGTGTGTGGTCTGCCTCTCTCGAATAAAAAGGTGCTGTGACCGTCGTGTCTGGAATGTATGTGTGTACGCCAGCCTCGAGTATTTCAACCCCAGTGCACATTTGTTATCTGTATATCGTTTACATGAATTCATACAACATTGACATTATCTTATCGAGTTCGGGTTCGAATGAAGCGTCTTGATGTGCGGAATATGATTGTGAAGGCGGAATATGTAAGCAATTAAGGTCAGGAGACCACATCTTACAACTTGTAACACTTTCATGCCGATGTGCTCTTTGACCATTTATTATTAAATATATACTTGCTTTTATGTTTATGTAAATTTACATGTACACGATGTATGAATTAATTTGTTTATTTTGCTGCATAATCAATTATGTATATTATGTAAATATCGCTGAGTCATCGCTGAGGGAATGTTAGGGAAACGTTAGGTTTTTGTCAATGAATAAGTATCGTTGGGGTGGCGGCGTCTCTGGACGTGGGAGGATGTTACGTCAGAGCGCGCGCTACACAGAGAGAGGACTCTGGTTTGAGATTTGGTGAAGTGCGGACACATGGATGGCGCGTACTGTACTGGAGGAGTGATTGTTTAGCGGCACGTGGCACGTGATGAGCGTGGGCGGTGGAAATATTGGCTGCATGGAAAGGAGCCAGCAGCAGTATCGTCGTCAGCAATTTCTTCGTTATGGCGAGAATGGACTGAAGTAAGATTGCTGTATCACAGCTTATTGTCAACTAGTTTTGTAACGGCGTCACTCAGCTTTGTGGTGTTTTGCGAGTGAATAATTATCATAGTTTAATCAAAACTGTTTACCCGTGGTTCTTCTAAAATCAATCACCAAGTACGTTCCTGTCCTGTCCTATTGTTACAATAATCCGAGTACCGTTTATGAAAAATGAAAATTGCAGTGTCAGTTAATTTTGCTTATGAACTAAATGATTCAGTTAGATTGAAGATTTGAACTAAAAGCATTCAGTAATTTCAGTCACACTAACTTTAAATTTGAACTTTAAAGCCGAGCGGTCTAAGGCGCTGCGGTCATGGACTGTGCGGCTGATCCCGGCGGTGGTTCGAGTCCTCCCTCGGGCATGGGTGTGTGTGTTTAACCTTAGGATAATTTTGGTTAAGTAGTGTGTAAGCTGATGACCTTAGCAGGTAAGTCCCATAAGATTTCACACAATTTTTTTAACTTTAATCTGAGGCGATCTAATTGTTGCAAATAGTAAATCAAATTAAAATGATTCCTGGCACTATGAACAAAAGCACTAACTAGAATTAATGAGTGAGTGCAAATATCAGTGATTATTGTAATTTGTTGTTAGTAAAGTTCTGGTTCACATTTTGACTTGCAGTCGTGCTGAAGTATAATAATTACCTTTTGATACAGTAATTATCAATTTCTTTCCTTTATTTATTTTTTTTGCCATTTTCCAAAATTCATATGAAAATAGTAGACGTTATTGTGAGGTAGCGCTATTGTCACTTACAACAGTAAGTAACCATGAATCGAAGTGTTATGTTGTACGTTTTCAAAATTTCAGCTCTATTAGTTAATGATATTTCGAGTGCAAACAATTTTCTTTCTCGTTTTATCACGTAAATGTTTCACTTGTTTTTGCTAGCGTGCGTGCAGCCTTCTGTTGCCGCGCCTGTTCGAGTAATTCTTAACACTGACTGTTCGGCTCATTAATTCACCTACCGAACAGAAATTTTGCCCAATTGGGCTGGCGACCGTATTTCTTTTAGCTATAATTATTTCAGTAACTCTTATTATTATGTTCCGATCCACGTGGTACCCCTTCTCGTTGGCGCAGTACGTGAATGATAGCCCAAAACTTTCGAACAACCATATTAAATTTTACAGTAATTAAGTAGGCGCAATAAGTTGTCCTAGAAGGCATCTTGTTGTTAACCTCCCCCTCATTTACCGACTTTGTATTGAATCTTCGGAACGATAGCCTTTTCAAAATTCCTCTCCTGTGTCAACCTTTCCATTCTGACAATAGCATATTCAATCAAGGCCTTTTGGAAATACAGGATGAAGAAAAATTCACGCACTCGGTCTTCGCAGCGCGACTCCTCACACGCTGGCAAAGCAAAAATGTCTCTCACAGAATTTCCTTTTGCGCATATTTCGGGAAGTAAATGGACGTTAATCAACCTGCAATGTGACAACAGTGTAATCACGTGATCGGTAACTGTCTCTGTCAGCAGACAGAGCAGTGTTGTGAAGATGTCGCAGTGGATAGTGTTTCGGGTCAGTATGCAAGAGGTCGAGGATTAGATTCTGGGTCGAGCCTTATTGGTTTTTATTTGCTAAAAGTATCCTCTGTGGTACGGTATGTGGCGTCTTAATCGTCATACAGTGATTGCAGTGGGTCTTCTACAGAACGTCTGCAGTTACGTAATACCAACACAGAAATGGAAGTACAATCATTTTCGTTGTCCGCTTTTAAAGAAGTCATTTGTACGCCTCGGAACCGAATTATTTCGCACCACTGCATCTACTAGATTCCAAACCTGTTTTCTCCTGACCGGCCGTAGTGGCCGAGCGGTTCTAGGCGTTACAGTCTGGAACCGCGCTACCTCTACGGTCGCAGGTTCGAATCCTGCCTCGGGCATGGATGTGTGTGATGTCCTTAGGTTAGTTAGGTTTAAGTAGTTCTAGGGGACTGATGACCTCTGACGTTAAGTCCCGTAGTGCTCAGAGCCTTTTGAACCATTTGTTTTCTCCTGTATCCTCCTCCAATGGTCCCATCGAAATTATCTGCAAAGCACTTTGCTGGACCTACTGGTGACGTAAGGCTCTAACGGAAATTAATAGACCTGATAGTGGCAAGAATAAAAGTTGGTATTAATCGATGGAGCCATTGGGGGAGGGTACACACAAAACAGGTTTGGACTCTAGTAGACGCAGTGGTACGAAAGAGTTCACGCCCACGAAATGCAAATGGTTCTTTTAAAAGCTGAGCAATGAAAGCGATTGTATACGGTAGTACCTGTTCCCGAAAGAACAGTTACCGTACATGACCCTGCAGCTTTGTTAGAAACGAAATGATAATTAAATGGACACCCTAGTTGCAAACAGACGTTGATGTACTTCATACTACCGCCACATATAGTGAGAGCAGCTAAGCCATTGCGACAGATCTTAAATTTCACTATTTTTTAAAGTATTTGTCCGATGCATAGCGCTATCTGTAAGTAAAAAATGTGGAATAAAGTTAGGAAGTGTTGGGATATGAAGTTAAGAGAGAACAGTGAAGATTGAATGTGTAGATTGAGTGACGAGAATATGAGGAATAAAAAATAATGACGAAGTATTAAAAGTACGAATAGATTGATAGAACACGTCCTGCGGAATCAATAAATAGTTAATGTGATAACGGAAAGTGGTAGGGCGAAAATGTTGAGAGAGACCATGGACTGAATACAGAAAGCAGGTTCAAGCGGATGCATCCAGCACTAGCTATGCAGGGAGGAAGAGACGTAATTGTCATTCTCCTTAGATGAGTAGAAATCCACCTTCCATCCTTTGGTGCACTCTGACTCACACAAACCTTGAAGTAAAGGCGGTCGACTGCACAGACACTTGCATTATTCTTACATTCCACGTATTTACATGAGCTCCAGCAAGCGGACCAGTTACGTTACTCCACCAATTGCGCTGTGCGCTAGTAACGGATATGCCGTGTGGCTAGGGCCTCGCGTCGGGTAGACCGTTCGCCTGGTGCAAGTCTTTCGAGTTGACGCCACTTCGGCGACTTGCGTGTCGATGACGATGAAGAGATGACGATTAGGACAACACAACACCCAGTCCCTGACTGGAGAAAATCTCTGATCCAGAGGGGAAACGAACCCGGGCCGTTAGGTATGACATTCCGGCGCGCTGACCACTCAGCTACCAGGGGTGGACTGTGCGCTAGTAGAGGACAGTCAAACTCTGTTTCGTGCCGCGGTTTCAGTGACGTCATATTTACGTGAATGGTACTCCACGATATATTTATGAGGAAAGGAACTGAATTAGCGAATAAAAAATATAGGATGACATTCTTCTACACATCTACATGACTTACTTTGCAATTCACTCTTAAGTGCCTGGCAGAGGCTTCTTCGAATCACTATCAGACTATTTCTCTACAGTTCCACTCTCTAACAGTGCTCGGGGAAAACGAACACTTAAATCTTTCTGTACGACACTTGATTTCTCATATTTTATTATTATGATCATTCTTCCTTATGTGCGATGAGTACAGTAAAATATTTCCACATTCAAAAGAGGAAGTCGGTGATTGAAATTTAACGAAAAGATCGCGCCGCAGCGAAAAACACCTTTGCTTCAATGAGTGTCATACCAACTTATCATATCCATGAAACTTTTCAGTAGGCTATTTAGAGTCACTTGGCACTTTTCACGCCATACAGATGTCTTACTTGGAAATGGGTTTGATCACCTGATGACTTTACAAGATGCTAAATGACAGCTTCATCTGCAACCTAAGAAGAATTCTCAGATTGTTTCCTAAATCTGTAACGTAGATCACAAACAGCAGGGGGCCTGTAATACTTTCTTGGCAACCTCAAATATCACTTCTGTTTTACTCTATGACTGTCCGATCATTACTTTGTACTGTACGCCTTCTGAGAGGAAATTATCGTTCAAGTCGCGCAACTGGAGTTATATTCTGGTTTGATGCAACTCTCCATGCTACTCTATCCTGTGCAAGCTTCTTCATCTCCCAGTACCTACTGCAGCCTACATCCTTCTGAATCTGATTAGTGTATTTATCTCTTGGTCTCCCTTCACGATTTTTACCCTCCACGCTGCCCTCCAATACAAAATTGGTGATCCCTCGATGTCTCAGAACATGTCCTACCAACCGATCCCTTCTTCTAGTCAAGTTGTGCCACAAGCTC
Source organism: Schistocerca cancellata (assembly GCF_023864275.1). NCBI lineage: Eukaryota > Metazoa > Arthropoda > Insecta > Orthoptera > Acrididae > Schistocerca > Schistocerca cancellata. The sequence goes on from NC_064635.1 coordinate 152,668,843, forward strand.
CTCTTCTCCTCAATTCTATTCAATACCTCCTCATTAGTTATGTGATCTACACATCTCTTCAGCATTCTTCTGTAGAACCACATTTCGAAAGCTTCTATTCTCTTCTTGTCCAAACTATTTATCGTCCATGTTTCACTTCCATACATGGCTACACTCCATACAAATACTTTGAGAAACGACTTCCTGACACTTAAACCAATACTCGATGTTAACAAATTTCTCTTCTTCAGAAACTCTTTCCTTGCCATTGCCAGTCTACATTTTATATCCTCTCTACTCCGACCATCATCAGTTATTTTGCTCCCAAAATACCAAAATTCCTTTACTACTTTAAGTGTCTCATTTCCTAATCTAATTCCCTCAGCATCACCCGACATAATTCGACTACATTCCATTATCCTCGTTTTCCATTTGTTGATGTTCATCTTATACCCTCCTTTTAAGACACAGTCCATTCCGTTCAACTGCTCTTCCAAGTCGTTTGCTGTCTCTGACAGAATTACAATGTCATCGGCAAACCTCAAAGTTTTTATTTCTTCTCCGCGGATTTTAAAACGTACTCCGAACTTTTCTTTAGTTTTCTTTATTGCTTGCTCAATATACAGATTGAATAACATCGGGGAGTGGCTACAACCCTGTCTCACTCCCTTCCCAACCACTGTTTTCCTTTCATGCCCTCTGCTTTCTGTACAAATTGTAAATAGCCTTTCGCTCCCTGCATTTTACCCCTGCCACCTTCAGAATTTGAAAGAGCGTATTCCAGTCAACATTGTCAAAAGCTTTCTCTAAGTCTACAAATGCTAGAAACGTATGTTTGCCTTTCCGTAATCTTTCTTCTAAGATAAGTCGTAAGGTCAGTATTGCCTCACGTGCTCCAACATTTCTACGGAATCTAAACTGATCTTCCCCGAGGTCGGCTTCTATCAGTTTTTTCTGTAAAGAATTCGCGTTAGTATTTTGCAGCTGTGTCTTATGAAACTGATAGTTCGGTAATTTTCACATCTGTCAACACCTACTTTCTTTGGAATTGGAATTATTATATCCTTCTTGAAGTCTGAGGGTATTTCGCCTGTCTCATACATCTTGCTCACCGGATGGTAGAGTTTTGTCAGGACTGGCTCTCCCAAAGCCGTCAGTAGTTCTAATGGAACGTTGTCTACTCCCGGGGCCTTGTTTCGCCTCAGGTCTTCCAGTGCTCTGTAAAACTCTTCACGCAGTATCGTATCTCCCATTTCATTTTCATCTACATCCTCTTCCATTTCCCTAATATTGTCCTCAAGTACATCGCCCTTGTATAGACCCTCTATATACTCCTTCCACCTTTCTGCTTTCCCTTCTTTGCTTAGAACTGGGTTTCCATCTGAGCTCTTGATATTCATACAAGTGGTTGTCTTTTCACCAAAGGTCTCTTTAATTTTTCTGTAGGCAGTATCTATCTTACCCCTATTGAGATAAGCCTCTACATCCTTACATTTGTCCTCTAGCCATCCCTGCTTAGCCATTTTGAACTTCCTATCGATCTCATTTTTGAGACGTTTATATACCTTTTTGCCTGCTTCATTTACTGCATTTTTATATTTTCTCCTTTCATCAATTAAATTCAATATTTCTTCTGTTAACCAAGGGTTTCTACTAGCCCTCGTCTTTTTACCTATTTGACCTTCTGCTGCCTTCACTATTTCATCCCTCATAGCTACCCATTCTTCTTCTACTGTATTTCCTTCCCCCATTCCTGTCAATTGTTCTGTTAGGCTCTCCCTGAAACTCTGTACAACCTCTGGTTCTTTCGGTTTCTCCAGGTCCCATCTCCTTAAATTCCCTCCTTTTTGCAGTTTCTTCAGTTTTAATCTACAGTTTGTAACCAATAGGTTGTGGTCAGAATCCACATCTGCCCCTGGAAATGTCTTACAATTTAAAACCTGGTTCCTAAATCTCTGTCTTACCATTATATAATCTATCTGATACCTTTTAGTATCTCCAGGGTTCTTCCATGTATACAACCTTCTTTCATGATTCTTAAACCAAGTGTTAGCTATGATTAAGTTATGTTCTGCGCAAAATTCTAACAGGCGGCTTCCTCTTCCATTCCTTAGCCCCAACCCATATTCACCTACTACGTTTCCTTCTCTCCCTTTTCCTACTCCCGAATTCCAGTCACCCATGACTATTAAATTTTCGTCTCCCTTCACTACCTGAATAATTTCTTTTATCTCGTCATACATTTCATCTATTTCTTCATCATCTGCAGAGGTAGTTGGCATATAAACTTGTACTACTGTAGTAGGCATGGGCTTTGTGTCTATCTTGGCCACAATAATGCGTTCACTATGCTGTTTGTAGTAGCTAACCCGCATTCCTATTTTTTTATTCATTATTAAACCTACTCCTGCATTACCCCTATTTGATTTTGTATTTATAACCCTGTATTCACCTGACCAAAAGTCTTGTTCCTCCTGCCACCGAACTTCACTAATTCCCACTATATCTAACTTTAACCTATCCATTTCCCTTTTTAAATTTTCTAACGTATCTGCCCGATTAATGGATCTGTCATTCCACGCTCCGATCCGTAGAACGCCAGTTTTCTTTCTCCTGATAACGACGTCCTCCTGAGTAGTCCCCGCCCGGAGATCCGAATGGGGGACTATTTTACCTCCGGAATATTTTACCCAAGAGGACGCCATCATCATTTAATCATACAGTAGAGCTGCATGTCCTCGGGAAAAATTACGGCCGTAGTTTCCCCTTGCTTTCAGCCGTTCGCAGTACCAGCACAGCAAGGCCGTTTTGGTTAATGTTACAAGGCCAGATCAGTCAATCATCCAGACTGTTGCCCCTGCAACTACTGAAAAGGCTGCTGCCCCTCTTCAGGAACCACACGTTTGTCTGGCCTCTCAACAGATACCCCTCCGTTGTGGTTGCACCTACGGTACGGCTATCTGTATCGTTGAGGCACGCAAGCCTCCCCACCAACGGCAAGGTCCATGGTTCATGGGGGGGTTATATTCGATAGGCAAGGAATATGGTTAGAATCACTTGTGTGGAACGGTGTCAAAAGTCTTCTGGTGATCTAGAGATATGGAATCAGTTTGATATCAGCTATCGATAACACTCATTACTTTGTGTGAGTAAAGAGCTAATTGTGTTCCACAAGAACGGCTTTTTCTTAATCCCTGCTGACTGTGTGTCAATACAGCGTTACCTTTGAAGTAATTCTTAATGTTCGATAACAGAATATGTTTCAAATTCCTACAGCGGATTGACAGTAATGATTTTGGCCTGTATTTCAGCGGGTCACTCCAATTTCCTTTCTTGAATATTGGTGTGACCCGTGCAACTTTCCAGTCTTTTGCTACGGATCTTTTGTCGAGCGAGCGGTTGTATATGATTGTTAAGTACGGAGGTATTGCATCAGCATGCTCTGAAAGGAGCCTAAATGACATACAGTACGGAGAGGAAGACTTGCTTTTATTAAGTGATTGAAGTTGCTTCACTACCCAGAGGATATCTACTTCTATGGTACTCATGTTGGATTTTTTATTCGAATTCTGAAATATTTACTTCGTCTTCTTTGGTGACAGAGTTTCTGAAAATTTTGTTCAATAACTTCGCCTGATTGGCGCCGCCATCTGTAATATTACCATTGGTATCGCACAGTGAAGGAACTGACTGTAACATGTCGCTGGTGTGCATTACATATGACCGTAATCTATTTGGATTTTCAATCAGATTCCGACACATGGTTAAGCGGTGAGCACATCTCGCACTGAAGTCCTACTGAGGCGTTATTACAAAAACTGGCGAAGTGCGAGACGGGCTCGAGCAGTGGGGGTTCCGTACCAACTTAATTATGTATATTGACACTTTACCCATTCCAGGAATCGACTATACTGGCGATTTTTGCCTTTTATCGACATTCTTACTGGCACGATTCGGTACCACGGGTTTCAAAATTTTCCAGAATGTTTTAATCTCAAATTTGAAGTCAGATAACAAATGATAAGAGAAATATTTATTTCGTGGGATATAATTACAAATTAACAATTTAGGACTTCTCTCTCTACTTGTACTGTGAAACCTTCCTTCTTGTCAAATTTCAACGGGAAGTACCCTATAGGTTTTGATGAGTGAGATTTCGAGCATTAAAATAGGTGACGTAAATAGCGCTACCTATTCACTGAATGAGAAGCTTAAAGTTATTGCAACCTTAACACACTACTGGCAATCAAAATTGCTACACCACGAAGATGACTTGCTACAGACGCGAAATTTAACCGACAGGAAGAAGATACTGTCATACTCAAATGATTAGCTTTTCAGAGCATTCACACAAGGTTGGCACAGGTGGCGACACCTGCAACGTGATGACATCAGGAAAGTTTCCAGCCGATTTCTCATTCACAAATAGCAGTTGACCGGTGTTACCTCATGAAACGTTGTTGTGATGCCTCGTGTAAGGAGGAGAGATGCGTACCATCACGTTTCCGACTTCGACAAAGGTCGGATTGTAGCCTATCGCGATTGCGGTTTATCGTATCGAGACATTGCTGCTCGCGTTGGGCGAGATCCAAAGACTATTAACCGAATATGGAATCGGTGGGTTCAGGAGGGTAATACGGAACGGATCCCAACGGCCTCGTATCACTAGCAGTCGAGATGACAGGCATCTTATCCGCATATATGTATCGGATCGTGCAGCCACGTCTCGATCCCTCAGTCATCAGATGGGGAAATTTGCAAGACAACAACCATCTGCACGAACAGTTCGACTACGTTTGCAGCAACATTGACTATCAGCTCGGAGACGATGGCTGCGGTTACCCTTGACGCTGCATCACAGACAGGAGCGCCTGCGATGGTGTACTCAACGACGAACCTCGGTGCACGAATGGCAAAACGTCATTTTTTCGGATGAATGCAGGTTCTGTTTACAATTTCATGATGGTCGCATCCGTGTTTTGCGACATCGCAGTGAACGCACAGTGGAAGCTTGTATTCGTCATCGCCATACTGGCGTATCACCCGGCGTGATACACACGGCGTGGTTACACGTCTCGATCACATTGACGGTACTTTGAACAGTGGACGTTACATTTCAGATGTGTTACGACCCGTGGATCTATCCTTCATTCGATCCCTGTGAAACCCTACATTTCAGCAGGATAAAGCACGACCGCATGTTGCAGGTCCTGTACGGGCGTTTCTGGATACAGAAAGTGTTCGACTGCTGCCCTGGACAGCACATTCTCCACATCTCCCACCAACTGAAAATGTCTGGTCAATGGTGGCTGAGCAACTGGCTCGTCACAGTACGCCAGTCACTGCTCTTGATGAACTGTGGTATCGTGTTGAAGCTGCATGGGCAGCTGTACCAGTACACGCCATCCAATCTCCTTTTGACTCAATGCCCAGGTGTATCGAGGCCGTTGTTACGTCCAGAGGTGGTTGTTCTGGGTACTGATTTCTCGTGATCTATGCACCCAAATTGCGTGAAAATGCAACCACATGTCAGTTCTAGTATAATATATCTGTCCAATGAATATCCGTTTATCATCTGCATTTCTTCTTGGAGTAGGAATTTTAAAGGCCAGTAGTGCATGTGACATACACTTGAACGTGATACGTACACTCGTTTATGTAAAAAAGGGGTTCTTAACAGTCAGAAAGACAGGCGGCGAGCGAAGCGGCCCCCAAGGGTTCTGCTCTTTCAAATTAAGGCACAGAGCCCTCAAAACGAATTTCTTCCGATTTCTGTAAAGGATAGACACAAGGGTCGTGTGGTGCCCATTAAGGGCATCATGCTGGCCGGCCGGAGTGGCCGAGCGGTTCTAGGCGCTACAGTCTTGAACAGTGCGACCGCTACGGTCGCAGGTTCGAGTCCTGCCTCGGGCATGGATGTGTGTGATGTCCTTATGTTAGTTAGGTTTAAGTAGTTCTAAGTTCTAGGGGACTGATGACCACAGCAGTTAAGTCGCATAGTGCTCAAAGCCATTTGAACCATTTTTGAAATCATGCTGGTTTATTTCCCTTTGTGGCTGAGCAGTATTTGCTTGATACGCTTTTTATTTTGCTTCTTATCGGAGAAGTTAGTTGGTGTGGTCTGTGTCACGACATGTGCTAAAAACGTGTAGGGTCTGGCCGGCAACATGACAGTGTGGTCTCGTCGGGCTCGGCACTTCACAGTAGCAGTCGTTGAGAGGTGGTCACACGCGGGCACGGACGTAATAAAAAAAAGTGAAAGAAAAACCATCGCCGCTGGGACCCACACGGTGGCGGCGGACAACCCTTCGCGTTGCCCCAGGTCACGCCGTTATAAAAAGACGCGGCGCACATTACGAGCTAGAAGAAAGAAGGAAGCGAAGGGTAGCGCGGAAGGGCTGCGAGTTAAAGGGCCGCCTGCGAGCGCAAAAAACCGCTGCCTATGCATGGGGCGGACGCGCCATTTGAATGGGCCGAATTGGCTGATGTTACCGTATGCATGCGCGTGACAGGGTCGTTTGGCGTCGTGTGTGAAGGGCTGGCGGGCGGCGCGGCAGTTGTGAAAAAAAAATTATAATAAAAAGGTGCGGCGCCGCCGAGTCGGGTTGTGTGGTGCGCAGAAAGGGTTAGTGAAAAAAAGCGCCTCCCCTGGGAGGTGAGGGATGGGACGGAAAATAAAAAAACAGATGAGGGATGTTGCGAAAGGGTTGGCTGCGAGCTTCACACGCGCAGCTATGCAAAACCCGGCGTTGTCTAGCGCTCCGGCCGACACCTTACCATGGTTCAGTGGTCGCGAATAATGACCGTAATAACCACCGGTGGCAGCAGACGAGGCGACCAAAAAAAGTAGGTAGCAGAAGTAAAGGGGGTAAAAAAATGTGTGTCTGTGTGTGTGTAGCAGTGGGGGGTCTCCGCCAGAGGAGCGGGAAAAAAAATTGTTCATATTATATTTATAATGAAATAGGAGACAGTGCCCGCCCAGAGGGTAAGGGTTTTACAAAGGAGACTTGGGTGTTTTGTGTGCATGTTAAAAAGGACACAACTGTCATTTTTGCTTTAGAGTCGCCGGCACGGAGGTGTGTCTCGTAAGAGGGGTGGGAGCGAGAGAGGTGTTTCCCTACTCCAACGGTATCGTCCCGCTTTCGTTGCTGCAGACGAAAGAGAGAGAGGAGCGAAATAAAAATGGGAGAGGGGCATACAGTGTGGGCGCCATGTGTCGGTGTGTCGTGAATACGCCTACTAAATCCTGGTTGTGACAGGCGCGCGAGTCGTCGATTTTCGGCGCGACGGCGTGTGTCGAATGCTGCCAGCTCGTTCGGCCTCGTTACGGCCTCTTTCAGGGCGCTGCATCTGCGAACCGGCGCCCGCACCGATCTGTCTGCTGGCTGGAACCGTATCTGCACTGCAGAGCCACTGTCGTGTCCATCGTAGCCAGACCACTCACTCACTGCCTGTCCCGTAGCAAATGCGTGAAATGCGTAACTCTTGTACCGACCAAGATAGGTGAGGAAGATAACAGTGATGATCGGGTTCGATTCCCGGCTGGGTCGGGGATTTTCTCCGTTTGGGGACTGGGTGTTTGTGTTGTCCTCATTATCATCCGTAGTTCGAGACGTGGCGAAACTGGAAATTGAAAGATTGGGAACATGTCCGGGCGCTGATTACCACGATGTTGAGCAAGGTCCTAATCGCACAAACGAAAAAATGGCTGACATCGAAATAAGTGTCCAAGGAATAGAAAAGCAACTGGAATCACTCAACAGAGGAAAGTCCACTGGACCTGACGGGGTACCAATTCGATTCTACACAGAGTACGCGAAAGAACTTGCCCCCCTTCTAACAGCCGTGTACCGCAAGTCTCTAGAGGAACGGAAGGTTCCAAATGATTTGAAAAGAGCACAGGTAGTCCCAGTCTTCAAGAAGGGTCGTCGAGCAGATGCGCAAAACTATAGACCTATATCTCTGACGTCGATCTGTTGTAGAATTTTAGAACATGTTTTTTGCTCGAATATCACGTCGTTTTTGGCAACTCAGAATCTACTATGTAGGAATCAACATGGATTCCAGAAACAGCGATCGTGTGAGACCCAACTCGCTTTATTTGTTCATGAGACCCAGAAAATATTAGATACAGGCTCCCAGGTAGATGCTATTTTCCTTGACTTCCGGAAGGCGTTCGATACAGTTCCGCACTGTCGCCTGATAAACAAAGTAAGAGCCTACGGAATATCAGACCAGCTGTGTGGCTGGATTGAAGAGTTTTTAGCAAACAGAACACAGCATGTTGTTATCAACGGAGAGACGTCTACAGACGTTAAAGTAATCTCTGGCGTGCCACAGGGCAGTGTTATGGGACCATTGCTTTCCACAATATATATAAATGACCTAGTAGATAGTGTCGGAAGTTCCATGCGGCTTTTGGCGGATGATGCTGTAGTATACAGAGAAGGTGCAGCATTAGAAAATTGTAGCGAAATGCAGGAAGATCTGCAGCGGATAGGCACTTGGTGCAGGGAGTGGCAACTGACCCTTAACATAGACAAATGTAATGTATTGCGAATACATAGAAAGAAGGATCCTGTATTGTATGATTATATGATAGCGGAACAAACACTGGTAGCAGTTACTTCTGTAAAATATCTGGGAGTATGCGTGCGCAACGATTTGAAGTGGAATGATCATATAAAATTAATTGTTGGTAAGGCGCGTACCAGGTTGAGATTCATTGGGAGAGTCCTTAGAAAATGTAGTCCATCAACAAAGGAGGTGGCTTACAAAACACTCGTTCGACCTATACTTGAGTATTGCTCATCAGTGTGGGATCCGTACCATATCGGGTTGACGGAGGAGATAGAGAAGATTCGCCGGCCGCGGTGGTCTAGCCGTTCTGGCGCTGCAGTCCGGAACCGCGGGACTGCTACGGTCGCAGGTTCGAATCCTGCCTCGGGCATGGATGTGTGTGGTGTCCTTAGGTTAGTTAGGTTTAAGTAGTTCTAAGTTCTAGGGGACTGACGACCACAGATGTTAAGTCCCATAGTGCTCAGAGCCATTTGAACCATTTGATAGAGAAGATTCAAAGAAGAGCGGCGCGTTTCGTCACAGGGTTATTTGGTAACCGTGATAGCGTTACGGAGATGTTTAACGAACTCAAGTGGCAGACTCTGCAAGAGAGGCGCTCTGCATCGCGGTGTAGCTTGCTCGCCAGGTTTCGAGAGGGTGCGTTTCTGGATGAGGTATCGAATATATTGCTTCCCCATACTTATACCTCCCGAGGAGATCACGAATGTAAAATTAGAGAGATTAGAGCGCGCACAGAGGCTTTCAGACAGTCGTTCTTCCCGCGAACCATACGCGACTGGAACAGGAAAGGGAGGTAATGACAGTGGCACGTAAAGTGCCCTCCGCCACACACCGTTGGGTGGCTTGCGGAGTATAAATGTAGATGTAGATGTAGATGTAGCGCGCCACAAACCACCACCATCACCACCACCACCACCATCACCATCACTAGAGGTCTGCGCGGATAAGAAAAGTGCATTCCGCATCCGCACCGCATTCGCAAGGTCCTAATCCGCAACCGCATCCGCATCCGCAGCAATTAATCCGCATCCGCAAGTTCCTTATCCGCATCCGCATATATTTAAGTTTTGAATGAGTAATTAATAGTAATAGATAGCAGTACTTAGAATTATGGTATGTAATGACATAGTTATTGTTAGGGTGCCATTTCTGTTACAACTTAACTACTTTTGACTTCTTAAATCACAGAAAATGCTCTATACCTACTCTAAAGCAGACCATTCCAAACAGGAAAGCATTGGCGCTCCGGAGCACACATAGTAGCGGCTCGGATGTCGTGGGATTGGGAACGCTATTTAAAAAAATAAAATTCAATGTAATAGTATTAATTATGAAAATACGTGCATAGAAACAATTATATTTCGCTGCTCTTGTGCCAAGGCAGCTGAAAATGACGATGGTTTTAAACTCTTACTAGCACATTGCATCATTTACCGACAGTTTTTTTGTGCTCTGCTAGGATGTGTGAAATTTTGAAGCCATTCATGTCAGCTGATGATTATATTATAGCTTACGCGTTCAGTCCTCCTCATTTCCAGGTGAAAATATTTACAGTATTAGGCCTTCACTGCAAAACGCTGTGAAAAAGTTAAACTGCCAGAAATAACTGACGTTGTCTGGAAGTAATAATTCGTCTTCCGAAGAGTGTCAACAAAATCAGTGGTTATAGACATTAGGAGTGGTTGGATGAGGTAGCAGTTCCTTAGCACTCACTGCACCGTGCTTGGCCCCAACATCAAAAAGAAACTGTGCCGTCTCGAGAAACCCAGATCCACACGCAACTTCAAATGGTAAAATGTCTTTGCTGACAAGATTGATAAGTTTCTCTGTCGCGGCTGTCTTCAAATTTGGCGGAACTTCAGGAACTTTCATGTCTCTGTTGTTATTTAAATAAGTAATTATGCTACTTTGTCGAGCCTCACACGAATGTTTTAGCAAATTTGAAGTTCCACTTTTGTGTCCAGTGTAGGAATAAACTTTTTACATGCTAAACAAGCCATTATATCTTTTATCTTTTCGTTGCCATCAAATACGTATGCGATTTTTTTCCAAATTGGCGATTTCAATCTGTTTTCCTTCACTAATGTAAAATCACCTTTTCTCACCTTACACCAAATTGTATCCATCGATATGGTGTTCATTTGAAGAAAGAACTCTTACTGATATTTGCTACGATGCACGTTGTCACTCGGTCACTACAAAGCGCTAACTGAAGTCAGCGGAAAATTGCAACGCGCACCTGTGTGGCAGACCGTGGGCAGGTTTGCCACCCAGAGAGAGCTTCACAGGCCATACAAAAGACACGGTCGAGGAAACGGATTAGGCGCAGGTCTCTTGGGTACAGCTACGTCGGTCGTAGCCAGGGGCTGAGGACAACAAATATCTGCTCTATCCGGGCCCTGCCAGATCCCAAGAATGTCTACAGACTTGAAGTTTTGAACTAACATTGCAATATACGTACTGGGCAGATGCCTTTCTCATTATCCGCAGATGACCCGCGGATATCCGCGCCGGTCGCGATTTTATCCGTCAAGTAACAAACACCGCAGATATCCGCGGATATGTCCGCGGATATCCGCATCCGCGCAGACCTCTAACCATCACCATCAGTAATGATTGGTAGCATTCAATCATTTAATGTACTACACACGACCTTTGGCCTTGAGCAAAAATTTACCCAGAGGAGGGGGTAGAGGGGGGGGGGCAGTTTACAAAATTGGCATTTTTCTTACAAACATTGTAGTTTACGAACTAAATTTGACATAACATATTTATGTCATACTATTGATAGCTTCAACAAGTTATTTTTTGAAGGTAGATTACTGTGTCGCTTATAAGTTAAGCTTATTTCATTAATACACTATGTGATCAAAAGCATCCGGACGTATGGCTGAAAATGACTTAAAAGTGGCGCCCTCTATCGGGAATGCTGGAATTCAATATGGTGTTGGCCCACTCTTAGACTTGATCCCACCTTCCACTCCCGCAGGCATACGTTCAATCATTTGCTGGAAGGTTTCTTGGGGAATGGCAGCCCATTATTCACCGAATGTTGCACGGAGGAGAGGCATCGATGTCGGTCGGTGAGTCCTGGCACGAAGTCGGCGTTCCAAAACATCCCAAAGGTGTTCTATAGGATTCAGGTCAGGACTCTGTGCAGGCCAGTCCATTCCAGGGATGCTATTGTCGCGTAACCACTTCGACACAGGCCGTGTTGAAAGATGCAATCGCCATCCTCGAATTTCTTTTCAACAGTGGGAACCAAGAAAGTTCAAATGGCTCTGAGCACTATTGGACTTAACATCTGAGGTCATTAGTCCTCTATAACTTAGAACTACTTAAACCTAACTAACCTACGGACATCACGCACATCCATGCCCGAGGCAGCATTCGAACCTGCGATCGTAGCGGTCACGCGGTTCCAGACTGAAGCGCCTAGAACCGCTCGGTCACATCGGTCGGCCGAAGCAAGAAGGTGCTTAAAACATCAATGTAGGCCTGTGCTGTGATAGTGCCACGCAAAGCAACAAGGTGTGCAATCCCCCTCCTTGAAAAACACGACCATACCTTAACACCACCGCGACCGAATTTTACTGTTGGCATTACACAAGCTGGCAGATGACGTTCACCGGGCATTCGCCATACCCACACTCTGCCATCGAATCGCCACATTGTGCACCGTGGTTCGTCACTCCACACTCCTATGTTTACGCGTCTTACACCATGCGAGGCATCGTTTGGCATTTTCCGGCGTTATGTGTGGCTCATGAGCAGCAGCTCGACCATGAAATCCAAGTTTTCTCACCTCCCACCTAACTGTCATAGTACCTCCTGTGGATCCTGATGCAGTTTGCAATTCCTGTGAGAGACAGATGTTTGCCTATTATACATTACGACCCTCTTCAACTGTCGGCGGTCTCTGTCAGTCAACAGACGAGGTCGGCCTGTACGCTTTTGTGCTTTACGTGTTCCTTCACGTTTCCACTTCGTTATCACATGGGAAAGAGTCGATCTAGGGATGTTTAGGAGTGTGAAAATCTCGCGTACAGACGTATGACACAAGTGACACCCAACCATCTGACCACGTTCGAAGTCCGTGAGCACCCCATTCTGGTCTCTCACGATGTCTAATGACTACTGAAGTCGCTGATATGGAGTACCTGGCAGTAGGTGGCATCGCAATGCACCTAATATGAAAAATGTATGTTTTTGGAGGTGTTCGGATACTTTTGATCACATAGTGTTAATCCAAAGTACATCTTTTTAGGGTTCCGTACTCGGTCGGTAAAAAGGGAACTCTTCTGTCGTCTGTCTGACTGTCTGTCCGACTGTTAAAAACTCTTTTTCTTAGAAACGGTTAGACGTGTCAAGGTGAAATTTATGTCGCTAAGATTTACCGCCCCTTGTCGGTGCAAAACATTGAAGCTTCTATGTCAATGCTGTCAACAGACACGGCCATTTATGTTACATACCTTAGTACTCGCAAACTCACTGCTGAAAACCTATGCTGTTGACCTTGAATCATGAAATGTGGAAATAATCAAGGTCTCACAGTACAACCAAAGGAAAATTATGAAAATTGTTAGTTTGTGATTATATCACCACAAAAATTGTCATTCGCTATCAGACTGAATATCTGTTCATCTGTATGATAAGAGCCCTTATTCTCATGAAGTGGTAGGCGTACCAAGTTGAAAATTATGTCACATACTAAGGTCTATGGTCGCTTGGCCGTATAAGAAACATTAGCTTCTACGTCAATACAGTCAAAAGATACCGCCATTTATTACAAATATTTTGATGCGCGCAGACTAACTTCTCAAATTGTATACTATATCCACTCCCCTTGGAGTCCCTTGGACAGACATCTTACGAGTATCAGTACAGATAACAGGCAAAAATTGTCGAGATTCTCAGTTCCTGGGATGGATGAACTGTCTGTAGACATAATTAAGTTTGTATATAACCCTCACTGCGCGAGCCCTACTCACACCTGGCCAATTATTTGTATTATCAATATGAATACAGGTTCAACCAATGCGATTTAAGAATATGCGGACGCTTCTGCACGCTACACAACAACGTAGTTCCAAAATGGTTCAAATGGCTCTGAGCACTATGGGACTCAACTGCTGAGGTCATTAGTCCCCTAGAACTTAGAACTAGTTAAACCTAACTAACCTAAGGACATCACAAATATCCATGCCCGAGGCAGGATTCGAACCTGCGACCGTAGCGGTCTTGCGGTTCCAGACTGCAGCGTCTTTAACCGCACGGCCACTTTGGCCGGCACGTAGTTCCAAAGCCGGCCGGTGTGGCCGAGCGGTTCTAGGCGCTTCAGTCTGGAACCGCGCGACGGCTACGGTCGCAGGTTCGGATCCTGCCTCGGGCATGGATGTGTGTGATGTCCTTAGGTTAGTTAGGTTTAAGTAGGGGACTGATGACCTCCGATGTCCCATAGTGCTCAGAGCCATTTAAACCATTTTTGAACTTCCGAAGACAATAGTCCCACCGTCAGTTTGTCGAACTCAGTCCGTGATAGTAAAACACTAAAAACTCTATAAACACGTTTGGGGTGTTCAAATAATAAAAGTAATAACAAACAAAAAAATGGCTCTGAGCACTATGCGACTTAACTTCTGAGGTCATCAGTCGCCTAGAACTTAGAACTAATTAAACCTAACTAACCTAAGGACATCACACACATCCATGCCCGAGGCAGGATTCGAACCTGCGACCGTAGCGGTCACGCGGTTCCAGACTGAAGCGCCTTTAACCGCAAGGCCACACCGGCCGGCTAATAAGAAACAATTCAATAATAAATACTTCTATAAGAATTCCAATAATAAGAATATTAACAACATTAAAATCGAATAAAAGCTAAACGCAGCTATTGGTTCAACCATAATGTTGTTCTTTAAGTCATCTACTTTTCTTCACTCTCAAAGACGCTACATCCGCATCTACATGCATACTCTGCAAATCACATTTAAGTGCCTGGCAGAAGGTTCATCGAACCACCTTCACAATTCTTCGTTTTTTCAATCTTGTATAGCTCGCGGAAAGAACGAACACTTTCTGTGCAAGCTCTGGTTTCCCCTATTTTATTATGGTGATTGGTTCACCTTATGTAGGTCGATGTCAACAAAACATTTTCCTATTCGGAGGAGAAAGTTGGTGATTGGAATTTCGTGAGAAGATTCCGTCGCAACGAAAACGTCTTTGTTTTAATGACGTCTACCCCAGATCCGGCATAATTTTAGTGACACTCTCTCCCATATTTCATGATAATACAAAACGTGCTGCCCTTCTTTGAACTTTTTCGATGTACTCCGTCAATCCTATTTGGTAAGGATCCCACACCGCGCAGCAGTATTCTGAAAGAGGACGGACAAGCGTAATGTAGACAGTCTCCTTAATAGAGCTCTTACATTTTCTAAGTGTCCTACCAACAACACGCAGCCTTTAGCTAGCCTTCCCCACAACATTTTCTATGTGTTCCTTCCAATATAAGTTGTGCGTAATTGTAATTCCTAGGTATTTAGTTGAATTTACGGCCATTAGATTTGACTGTCCTGAAGAGGGGCAGCAGCCTTTTCAGTAGTTGCAAGGGCAACAGTCTGGATGATTGACTGATCTGGCCTTGTAACAATAACCAAAACCGCATTGCTGTGCTGGTACTGCGAACGGCTGAAAGCAAGGGGAAACTACGGCCGTAATTTTTCCCGAGGGCATGCAGCTTTACTGTATGATTAAATGATGATGGCGTTCTCTTGGGTAAAATATTCCGGAGGTAAAATAGTCCCCCATTCGGATCTCCGGGCGGGGACTACTACAGAGGATGTCGTTATCAGAAGAAAGAAAACTGGCGTCCTACGGATCGGAGCGTGGAATGACAGATCCCTTAATCGGGCAGGTAGTTAGAAAATTTAAAAAGGGAAATGGATAGGTTAAAGTTAGATATAGTGGGAATTAGTGAAGTTCGGTGGCAAGAGGAACAAGACTTCTGGTCAGGTGACTACAGGGTTATAAACACAAAGTCAAATAGGGGTAATGCAGGAGTAGGTTTAATAATGAATAGGAAAATAGGAATGCGGGTAAGCTACTACAAACAGCATAGTGAACGCATTATTGTGGCCAAGATAGACACGAAGCCCACGCCTACTACAGTAGTACAAGTTTATATGCCAACTAGCTCTGCAGATGACGAAAAAATTGAAGAAATGTATGATGATATAAAAGAAATTATTCAGATAGTGAAGGGAGACGAAAATTTAATAGTCAAGGGTGACTGGTATTCGAGTGTAGGGAAAGGGAGAGAAGGAAACGTAGTAGGTGAATATGGATTGGGGCTAAGAAATGAAAGAGGAAGCCGCCCCGTAGAATTTTGCACAGAGCACAACTAAATTATAGCTAACACTTGGTTTAAGAATCATGATAGAAGGTTGTATACATGGAAGAACCCTGGAGATACTAAAAGGTATCAGATAGATTATATAATGGTAAGGCAGAGATTTAGGAACCAGGTTTTAAATTGTAAGACATTTCCAGGGGCAGATGTGGACTCTGACCACAATTTATTGGTTATGACCTGTAGATTAAAACTGAAGAAACTGCAAAAAGGTGGGAATTTAAGGAGATGGGACCTGGATAAACTGAAAGAACCAGAGGTTGAACAGAGTTTTAGGGAGAGCATGAGGGAACAATTGACAGGAATGGGGGAAAGAAATACAGTAGAAGAAGAATGGGTAGCTTTGAGGGATGAAGTAGTGAAGGCAGCAGAGGATCAAGTAGGTAAAAAGACCAGGGCTCTTAGAAATCCTTGGGTAACAGAAGAAATATTGAATTTAATTGATGAAAGGAGAAAATATAAAAATGCAGTTAATGAAACAGGCAAAAAGGAATACAAACGTCTCAAAAATGAGATCAACAGGAAGTGCAAAATGGCTAAGCAGGGATGGCTAGAGGACAAATGTAAGGATGTAGAGGCTTATCTCACTAGGGGTAAGATAGATACTGCCTACAGGAAAATTAAAGAGACCTTTGGAGATAAGAGAACCACTTGTATGAACATCAAGAGCTCAGATGGAAACCCAGTTCTAAGCAAAGAAGGGACAGCAGAAAGGTGGAAGGAGTATATAGAGGGTCTATACAAGGGCGAAGCACTTGAGGACAATATTATGGAAATGGAAGAGGATGTAGATGAAGATGAAATGGGAGATACGATACTGCGTGAAGAGTTTGACAGAGCACTGAAAGACCTGAGTCGAAACAAGGCCCCCGGAGTAGACAACATTCCATTGGAACTACTGACGGCCTTGGGAGAGCCAGTCCTGACAAAACTCTACCATCTGGTGAGCAAGATGTATGAAACAGGCGAAATACCCTCAGACTTCAAGAAGAATATAATAATTCCAATCCCAAAGAAAGCAGGTGTTGACAGATGTGAAAATTACCGAACAATCAGTTTAATAAGCCACAGCTGCAAAATACTAACACGAATTCTTTACAGACGAATGGAAAAACTAGTAGAAGCCGACCTCGAGGAAGATCAGTTTGGATTCCATAGAAATACTGGAACACGAGAGGCAATACTGACCTTACGACTTATCTTAGAAGAAAGATTAAGGAAAGGCAAACCTACGTTTCTAGCATTTGTAGACTTAGAGAAAGATTTTGACAATGTTGACTGGAATACTCTCTTTCAAATTCTAAAGGTGGCAGGGGTAAAATACAGGGAGCGAAAGGCTATTTACAATTTGTACAGAAACCAGATGGCAGTTATAAGAGTCGAGGGACATGAAAGGGAAGCAGTGGTTGGGAAGGGAGTGAGACAGGGTTGTATATTCTCCCCGATGTTATTCAATCTGTATATTGAGCAAGCAGTAAAGGAAACAAAAGAAAAATTCGGAGTAGGTATTAAAATCCATGGAGAACAAATAAAAACCTTGAGGTTTTCCGATGACATTGTAATTCTGTCAGAGACAGCAAAGGACCTGGAAGAGCAGTTGAACGGAATGGACAGTGTCTTGAAAGGAGGGTATAAGATGAACATCAACAAAAGCAAAACGAGGGTAATGGAATGTAGTCGAATTAAGTCGGGTGATGCTGAGGGAATTAGATTAGGAAATGAGACACTTACAGTAGTAAAGGAGTTTTGCTATTTGGGGAGCAAAATAACTGATGATGGTCGAAGTAGAGAGGATATAAAATGTAGACTGGCAATGGCAAAGAAAGCGTTTCTGAAGAAAAGAAATTTGTTAACATCGAGTATAGATTTAAGTGTCAGGAAGTCATTTCTGAAAGTATTTGTATGGAGTGTAGCCATGTATGGAAGTGAAACATGGACGGTAAATAGTTTGGACAAGAAGAGAATAGAAGCTTTCGAAATGTGGTGCTACAGAAGAATGCTGAAGATTAGATGGGTAGATCACATGACTAATGAGGAAGTATTGAATAGGATTGGGGAGAAGAGAAGTTTGTGGTGCAACTTGACCAGAAGAAGGGATCGGTTGGTAGGACATGTTCTGAGGCATCAAGGGATCACCAATTTAATATTGGAGGGCAGCTTGGAGGGTAAAAATCGTTGGGGGAGACCAAGAGATGAATACACTAAGCAGATTCAGAAGGATGTAGGTTGCAGTAGGTACTGGGAGATGAAGAAGCTTGCACAGGATAGAGTAGCATGGAGAGCTGCATCAAACCAGTCTCAGGACTGAAGACCACAACAACAGATTTGACTGATTTATCGTGTAGCCGAAGTTTAACGGATTCCTTTTAGCACTCACGTGAATGACTTCACACTTTTCGTTGTTTAGGGTCAATTGCCCATTTTCGGACCATACAGATATCTTTTCTAAATGGTTTTGCAATTTGTTTTGATGACTTTACTAGATAAACGACAGCGTCATCTGTAAACAACCTAAGACAGCTGCTCAGATTGTCTCCCAAATCGTTTATTTAGATAAGGAACAGCAAAGGGCCTAAACACTATTTTGTGGAACGTCAGAAAACACTTCTGTTTTACTCGATGACTTTCCGTCAGTTACTACGAACTGTGACTTCTCTGATAGGAAACCACGAATCTAGTCCCATAATTGAGACGATATTCCATAGCCTCGCAATTTCACTACAAGCCGCTTGTGTGATACATCGTCAATGGCCTTCCGGAAATCCAGAAATACAGAATCAGTCTGAAATCCCATGTCAATAGCTCTCAACACTTCATGGGAGTAAAGAGGTTGTTGTGTTTCACAAGAACGATGTTTTCTAAATCCATGTTGACTATGTGTCAATAGGCCGTTCTCTTTGACGTAATTCATAATGTTCGAACACAATATATGTTCCAAAATCCTGCTGTATAATGACGTTAATGACATGAGCCTTTAATTTAGTGGATTACTCCTACTACCTTTCTTGAATATTGGTGTGACCTGTGCAACTTTCCAGTCTTTCGGTACGGGTCTTTCGTCGAGCGAACGGTTGTATATGATTGTTAAGTATGGAGCAATTGCATCAGCATTCCCTGAAAGAAACCTAATTGGTGTACAGTCTGGGAGAGAAGGCATGCTTTCATTGATTTATGTTCCTTCACTGACTCCGAGGATGACAGTACTTTTACATTACTCATGTTGGCAGCTGTTCTTGATTCGAATTCTAGAATATTTACTCCGTCTTCTTTTGTGAAGGTATTTCGGAAGGCTGTGTTTAGTAATTATGCTTTGGCAGCACTGTCTTTCATGGTATCTCCATTGCTATTGCGCAGGGAAGGCATTGATTGTATCTTGCCCACTACTTGCGTGGTGCTCTGCGATCGACAGACTCTTGCTGTTTCGTCAGAGAAGTAATGAGGATTTATAACCATCTATCTGCACGAAAATAATTGTAAAACGCCGTTGAGAAATCTCGTTTCGTTTTGTTTCTCCTGCACTTTAAAAATATTGTTAGGTCGCTACTCATAGCTTACACTCTCTAATGCAATAAGTAAGTCGAGTTTCCGTCTTTTCTTTTCTGTGCGTAGGATTTCTGTCTTCTTCTCCCTTAAGTGGACGACCTGCGTCGTACACATGCTTCGCAACAGCTGATTTGTTGTAGTTGCTTAGTGTGAAAGCATCTTTATGTTACTCGTATCTGTATCACATTTCTATTACCAAGAGAGAAGAAACACTGAGTACTGCACTAAGTTTTAGCTAGTAAAAGCGAATACTCTGGTCAAGAATCACAAGAGGAGCATGTATTCTTGTATAAGGCCAGGTGGTACAGGAAGATTGCAGTTAGATTACATCATGTTCAGCAGAGATTCGGAAATCAGATATTGGATTGTAAGGTGTACCCAGGAGCAGATATAGACACAGATCACAATCTGGAGGTGATGAAGAGGGGTTAATGTTGTGTACATAGTTCCACGTAGTCAGCGCGTACAAAACTTTCCCACTAGAGCGCGCCCCGCAGGCGCAGCGCTCGTCCGTCTCCACCATACGAGATGGCGCTGTCTTAGAGACGGACCAAATGCTGCTCCCGCCGATCCGCGTATTAATATGTAACGCAGCCAATGAGATAGCTGCTACCATAGAACCTTTTCTCCTCGCGGATCACACTTGCGCGGTGATACCTGAACGCTCGAGGTATTATAACGAGTGTACAGACCTCCGATTAGTTAGTCTGCATTAGTCTGCATTAGTTTGCATTAGTCTGCATTGGTCTGCATTAGTCTGTAATCAAGTTTCAGTCTCCACCTAATAAGATTACCATATTCCTGTACGTAGCCATGAAGATAAATGAATAGACACTTTGTCAACTATCAGAGATATATGAGAATAAGATTAACGTACCAAGACCAAAGGAACTTCAGATTGTCAATTGTAAACAGCATCCAGAATCAAGTTACGTAATGTCTATACTTTTTATTATTTTAATAAACGTATGGGAAAATTAATCAAGTTCTGTTTAAAGTTGGTCACCGTCAATCTGCTACTCTAAGCATGCAAATGGCATTTCTATCGTCTGACCTAACGGCAGAAGATAAACACGCCACGATAAGACCACGAGACATATTGCTGACACTCGCCTACTTCGTTAGAGCGACAAGTCAAATAATCTGATGGTGTGCGTACCGAAGGTCTTACAGTACGCACACCACAGTTAAGTTTAAGGGAGTAGCCAGGGAGAATCAATGCGCAAAGAAGTGGGATTCGAAAGTACTAAGGAATGAAGAGATACACTTGAAGTTCTCTGAGGCTATAGATACTGTGATCACGAATAAGTCAGTAGGCAGTTCAGTTGAAGAGGAATGAACATCCCGAAAAAGAGCCATCACAGAAGTTGGAAAGAAAAACATAGGTACAAAGAAGCTAACTGCGAAGAAACCATGGATAACAGAAGAAATACTTCAATTAGTCAATGAAAGATGGAAGTAAAAAAAAAATTCGCGGAAATTCAAGTTTTTAGGAATGGAAATAAATAGGAAGTGCAAGGAAACTAAAGTGAAATTCCTGCATTAAATCTGATTGTCGCTAGGAGTGACTCAGCATACAGAAATTTCAAAACAACCTTCAATGAAATTAAAAGCAGTTTCTTTGGCGCTTCAGCGTATATCCTCCATGCTCCTTTTGTCGTGGGATATTTTGCTGCCTAGGTAGTAGAATTCCTGTACTTCGTCTACTTCGTGATCACCATGTTTGATGTTAAGTTTCTCGCTGTTCTGATTTCTGCTACTTCTCTCTACTTTCGTCTTTCTTCGAGTTACACTGCTTTAGACTGTTTATTCCATTCAACAGATCCTGTAATTATTCTTTACTTTCACTGAGGATAGCAATGCCATCAGCGAACTTTACCACTGATATCCTTTAACGTTGAATTTTAATCCCAGTCTTGAACCTTTCTTTTATTTCCGTCATTGCTTCCTCGACGTATGGATTAAACAGGAGGGGCGAAGGACTACATCTATGACTGACACCATTTTTAATCCGAGCACTTCATACTCTATACTTTACCCATATTCTTCTCAGATTTCGAAAGTCTTGCAATATTTTTCGCTGTCGAAAGATTCTGTGTTTACATTTTTCGATTAGGATCCCATCCCGGGCTGTTTGCACTTTGCTTGCGACATTCGCCACGCTTTGTCATTTGTCTTTGGCTTCGTGAACTCCGCTGCCGTTAACCACAGGCATCTCTGTTCTGCCGGTCTCTGTCACATCACCAGTGCGAGTGATCGTAAATACTGTCCTACCTACTGACAGTAGGCTATAAAACTCTCAGACCCTTTTTTTTTTCAAAGGGCGTCCTTCGCCTTAGTGTTACAGCCGCCCTGCAACTTTCACTTCTCCCGCCCTGCAGCCTCCATTGCTTTGTGCGTCCCCTGACCTTATCACGGCACCCTTCATAGCGGACCCTTATTGGCAATACAGGCGGTGATGACGCCGCGCTTCCAGATTCTCATCCGTTCCACATTCAGAAAGGAATATCTGCACCCGACTGATATAAGGAACAGATGCTATCACTCGTAACATCTCCGCTTCTTCGAGCCGTAACTTTAAGTCCCACGTATCACATCGTTGTTGAGCGAAGATACAGTACGCGTGACGTTATAAGGTGGAGTGAGGTAGGAATTTACATATGGTACTACCGTCAGACTTCAAGAAGAATATAATAATTCCAATCCCAAAGAAAACAGGTGTTGACAGATGTGAAAATTACCGAACTATCAGTTTAATAAGTCACGGCTGCGAAATACTAACGCGAATTCTTTAAAGACGAATGGAAAAACTAGTAGAAGCCGACCTCGGGGAAGATCAGCTTGGATTCCGTAGAAATATTGGAACACGTGAGGCAATACTGACCCTACGACTTATCTTAGAAGCTAGATTAAGGAAATGCAAACCTACGTTTCTAGCATTTGTAGACTTAGAGAAAGCTTTTGACAATGTTGACTGGAATACTCTCTTTCAAATTCTGAAGGTGGCAGGGGTAAAATACAGGGAGCGAAAGGCTATTTACAATTTGTACAGAAAGCAGATGGCAGTTATAAGAGTCGAGGGACTTGAAAGAAAGCAGTGTTTGGGAAGGGAGTGAGACAGGGTTGTAGCCTCTCCCCGATGTTATTCAATCTGTATATTGAGCAAGCAGTGAAGGAAACAAAAGAAAAATTCGGAGTAGGTATTAAAATCCATGAAGAAGAAATAAAAATTGCCGATGACATTGTAATTCTGTCAGAGACAGCAAAGGACTTGGAAGAGCAGTTGAACGGAATGGATAATGTCTTGAAAGAAGGATATAAGATGAACATCAACAAAAGCAAAACGAGGATAATAGAATGTAGTCAAATTAAATCGGGTGATGCAGAGGGAATTAGATAAGGAAATGAGACACTTAAAGTAGTAAAGGAGTTTTGCTACTTGTGGAGCAAAATAACTGATGATGGTCGAAGTAGAGAGGATATAAAATGTACACCAGCAATGGCAAGGAAAGTGTTTCTGAAGAAGAGAAATTTGTTAACATCGAGTATTGATTTAAATGTCAGGAAGTCGTTTCTGAAAGTATTTGTATGGAGTGTAGCCATGTATGGAAGTGAAACATGGACGATAAATAGTTTGGACAAGAAGAGAATAAAAGCTTTTGAAATGTGGTGCTACAGAAGAATGCTGAAGATTAGATGGGTAGATCACATAACGAATGAGGAGGTATTGAATAGGACTGGG
Source organism: Schistocerca cancellata (assembly GCF_023864275.1). NCBI lineage: Eukaryota > Metazoa > Arthropoda > Insecta > Orthoptera > Acrididae > Schistocerca > Schistocerca cancellata. The sequence continues at coordinate 152,692,098 of NC_064635.1, forward strand.
GAGAAGAGAAATTTGTGGCACAACTTGACTAGAAGAAGGGATCGGTTGGTAGGACACGTTCTGAGGCGGCAAGGGATCAACAGTTTAGTATTGGAGGGCAGCGTGGAGGGTAAAAATCGTAGAGGGAGACCAAGAGATGAATACACTAAGCAGATTCAGAAGGATGTAGGTTGCTGCGAGATGAAGACACTTGCACAGGATGGAGTAGCATGGGCAGCTGCATCAAACCAGTCTCAGGACTGAAGACCACAACAACAATAACTACCTTCTTATAGCGGTTGTGGGTAATTGGGCCAACTGGATCGAATTGTGATTGCCTGCTGTAGTAAAAGATAGAGGGATCACCTTTCGTCCTGTGGGTCAAAGCTCGTATTTTCGTTAATTGATTATTACTAAAATAACCAGTTTTTGTTAATAATAATGTGGAAGAACCTATTAATACTGCAGTGTCAGTATATAACCAAAACGTCATTTTACAAGTATTATCAAATTTTATAAATGAGCAACTAGAAAGATCCGAGTCACTTCGTGTGTCATCAACTTAGTGATGAATGAAAGACTAGAGAAATGGATAGTGCCTAACAGCTAAGCCGAACAGTTAGGTTCTTATTTGTATTATGCGTCTAAGGTAGGGACTCAGCAAGCAGTGCAGAGTACCACTGAGTTAAGGATAGGGACAGTTGGTTTCTGAAATGTTTACTCTTAGGATTTAGTTTCAAAATGACAAGAAAATTGTAATTTTGCCTATGTGAATGATTCGTAACTTTCCGTGTGATTGCTGTTGGTGTACGTTTTACTACACCACGTAATGGTACAGCTTGCAACTTTACCTGAACAAGTGGACAGACTAAGAAAACGCCGGCCGGTGTGGCCAAGCGGTTAAAGGCGCTACAGTCTGGAACCGCGTGACCGCTACGGTCGCAGGTTCGAATCCTGCCTCGGGCATGGATGTGTGTGATGTCCTTAGGTTAGTTAGGTTTAAGTAGTTCTAAGTTCTAGGGGACTGATGACCTTAGAAGTTAAGTCCCATAGTGCTCAGAGCCATCTGAACCATTTGAACCAGACTAAGAAATATCTAGCGTTTAAACTATGCACTTTATTATTTCGACAAGAGAAAACGATCTACATCTACATCTATATCTGCACTCTGCAAACCACTGTGAAGTGTGTGGTAGAGGGTATTACTCATTGTATCAGTTATTAGACCTTTTTCCAGTTCAACTCATGTATGGAGCCTGGGAAGAATGATTGCCTAAATACCTCCACATCTGCTGTAATCAGTCTAAAGTTGTCTTCGCAATGCCTATGGGAGCGATATTTAGGGAGTTGTACTACTATATTCCTATTTTCATTGCGTTATTATTCAGGTGGTAGGCTAATCTATGATTTACATGATAGGTCTTCATATTATTCAGTCATCCCCCCGCCCCCCGCTCCCACCGTAACTGCTGCCATATTTCAGTTTTTTTTTTTTTTTTTCATTATACAATATCTTCACTAATTCGCTATTGAAATCTCCTTGTCTTTTCTTTTTCATATTGTGTTGCAGTCCCAAAATGCGAGTGTCATTAATACTCGTACTGATTTTGAGTTCTTCCCATTTTCAGCTGTTAGCAGTGTTCTTATATTGCATGATCCTAGTTTTTTTCTCTTTCTTCATACTGTGAGGCTTTTGTTGGATGTAACTCATAAACCTGCCGAATTTTTGCGTCCCCTGATGAATAATGTAAAAATTATTCTCTGTATTCTCTATGTTTGCTACACTTAGGAAAAGCAGTTATGCTGCCATTCAAATGATCCTAATCATGCCAGCAAATATTCAGGTTGACAGCGCTGTCTTCTGTATTGCACTGCTACTGATTGGTCTGCTTCCACATTCAGGAAGAACAACTGTGCTTCTTCTCTGCCACTGAGATTGCAGTCTGCTATTGAAATCGTTGGTATTCTTCATCTGTAACCCTGGACAGGGCTCCTTGCAGGGTGCTGTCATGTGAACCAGGTAAATCCTACTTTCTTTATCAGGTGTTACTCACCTCCTACTTTTCTGCAACTAAGTAACTTACTTACTCAATATGTAATTGTATGGAACGAGTGTTTTAATAGAAAGTTTCAAAAATTTTGCCAGTAATTTAGGTGAACTTCTGAATTTTCTTTGGAATAATTGGTTTAGGACTGCCAAATAAATATTAGAGTTTTTCCCTGGATTATTTGTGTTTTTTTCTTATTTTATGCACATGTTGCTTCTAACTCGATCCTGCATTTAGAAGTCTAGCAGCGTGAGCCTACGAGGCATAGGTGCAGTGGTCACCTCACATTCCTATAACGTGTCCACCCTACCATGATAAATTATTCAACACACATCACAACAATAGAAGCTCATTTTACAGTAAGTCCAGGTACCAATCTCTGTAAGGTCTCTTAGCGAGACAAAAACCACTATTGAATCGTTGTCGGTTGCTCGGTACTTATCTAAGTCGAAGTAAAGAATATGTACCTCAGCAGTGGAACGTGCGTTTATATTGGATGAATGGTATGAGTTGCTGATGTTGACTGTCATATAAGTGAAAGGAACTGGGTCAGTGAAGAACACTCATGTACTAAGAATTTACCTATTTCCATATTCGACTAACTCTGTTGTGTTGCTTTCACTGAAGTACTCTGCCTGTTAACTTCAGAATACTGTAGCACAATTCATGTTGAACCGATATCTTTTGCCTTAAGTTGTCCACAGTATTAAACATTCCGTTTAACGCTCGTTTTTAAACAATTCAAATTACAGGAATTACACGTTAAAAATGTGTGAATGACAGATAAATTGTTTAATAATTTTTTCATAATGTGGGGCCACAGTCATAATATATTTCTTTAAGGTCAGTACCGCCATTAGACTGTTTTTTATTTGCAGTGTTACATTTACGTGATCATGATTTCGGCTTCAAAGTGCCATTTCCAAGTGTTTTAAGTGTTATATAGTACCCAAGATATCCTATTTAAAATATACTATAACTCAAGATGGTATACTCAGTGATAAAACAAAGCAGTAGGCTTTACCAGAAATATCGACCCTTAGACAGTGTGTTCGAGGCTCTGAGCACTATGGGACTTAACATCTATGGTCATCAGTCCCCTAGAACTGAGAACTACTTAAACCTAACTAACCTAAGAACAGCACACAACACCCAGTCATCACGAGGCAGAGAAAATCCCTGACCCCGCCGGGAATCGAACCCGGGAACCCGGGCGTGGGAAGCGAGAACGCTACCGCACGACCACGAGCTGCGGACAGTGTGTTCGACAGTATGCCATCTTATGTAATGTACAACACTTAAAACACTTGGTAATGGCACTTTGAAGCCGAAATCATGATCGTGTAAATGTAACATTGCAAATAAAGAACAGTCTAATGGCGGTAATGACTTTGAAGAGACAAATTGTTGATCTATATTTATAAACTGCACTGCTAAAATACATTTTCACATTCTGATTGCTATTTAGAATGTTCCTGTTGCACAATGTTAAGACAAATAACGTATTTCACAGCTCCGCCCGCAGCAAGAGATCTGCAAACTAACTCCGCAGACATTCCAAGCATTTTTCTGCAGTGGAACATGTCTTTTGCAGTTAAGGTGATTGAAGGTAAGTACACGAAATTATGTACATTAAATTATTAAAATGGGTCATGTAGTTAGAGAACAAAATACATGTTAGAAACTACAACAAGTATTACGTTTCTTGTTTTGAGAGAAAGTATATTTGTAAGTAATAATACTCGTGAGTAATGGAACCACACTCTGACAGTGAATCGATGTGTCAGCGCTGAAAGCGGAGATGTTCTAGCACAGAAAAGTACGACAAATATGTTTGTGGTGTTGACATCTCTGATGGTTTGGTCTTAGTTTTCGTTTTTGTGGGAAATTAATTTCCCGGGTTCAGTATATTATCTGAGTGAAATTCTGAACACTACCGATGAATAAAGGAATAATTAGTCTTTTAGTGTGCATTAACTTCACTAGTGAAATAACAGCATTTAGTGGTGGCCACAGTTTCATAGACACAGTACCAGTTTTATGGACGTAGGATGTACACATGAAAATCAAGTCGCCAATGGAAGACGAAACATTTCAAGAAATCAGGAAAGAGATAACATGTACATGCTGTCCCGCTCGAAATTTCGTCCAGTCAGATATGAATCAGATTTAATCCCGCAGCCGGCCGCGGTGACCGAGCGGTTCTAGGCGCTTCGGTCCACAACCGCGTGACTGCTGCAGTCGCAGGTTCGGATCCTGCCTCGGGCATGGATGTGTGTGATGTCCTTAAGTTAGGTTAGGTTTAAGTAGTTCTAAGTTCTAGGGGACTGATGACCTCAGATGTTAAGTCCCATAGTGCTCAGAGGCATTTGAACCATTTTTTTGATCCCGCAAATGACCCTCTATTTACCGCCGTTTTGGTCACAGAGCACGGAGTAGATGTGTAGGTATCGCTTCAAGATGGGTGGACACAATACCATGCAGGATCTCTGTGGCCCAACTAGACTATCGACCAGTTGGTCGTGAAGTGTCGCAGCGCGCCATCATATACACTGAGTCAGGAAACTGATATGTTTGCAGCAGAGCAAGTGTTTCACTTAGGTAGTCCGACGACGCCACGTTGTACTTTCTGCCGAAGCTCCGTTCTGCACACAGCATCACAACATGCTAGAGGTACCTATTTGTGGAGGCTTCGAGGAGAAGGAACGTTGTCAGACTACTTTCGTCATCCTCATAGCGGCACACCACCTGATGCGACGGTACGGAATGTCAGTGGACACGTAACAGAGATTACTGTAGGTTCGCGTAGCCAGTAATTTGAATGCCGGATTATAAATTTATTACGTGTGGGCTGGCTGTAATGCTGTGTTCCAACAAGGTAACACAAGACCACGTGTTTCACACGGTGTCCTGACCTGCCTCGACAGGGAGCATGTTTCATTGTTGTCTTGTCCAGAACGTTCTTGTTGAATCAAAATGGTTCAAATGCCTCTGAGCACTATGGGACTTAACTTCTGAGGTCATCAGTCCGCTAGAACTTAAAACTACTTAAACCTAACTTACCTAAGGACATCACACACATCCATGCCCGAGGCAGGATTCGAACCTGCGACCGTAGCGGTCGCGCGGTTCCAGACTGTGCGCCTAGAACCGCTCGGCAACTCCGGCCGGCTCTTGTTGAGCCCTGCCTAGTCGTCGAATATAGGGTGTGTAGGAAAGCTGGTTTCTCAGATCGCTAGACTTCAAACAATTCGTCTTAATGAGTTTTATTAGAAAATGAAATTTGCTGATACTTAACTTTGTTTTTCACAGATGTGTCGCAAGCAAAGGACGACGCAAAATAAGCAAAGTTGTCAGTATAAACAATTCTAAGTCGCACCTATACAAGTCACTAGTCTTGAAGCTATTGTAGAACTTGGGCGCGACCAGTCGGGGGTGGCGCGTATGTTCTCTCTGCATAGAGGCCGCTGCTGTAGCGTTGTCGTCCTGGAGAGGGGTCGGTCAGCATGCGATTGGCTGACGTCTGCTAACAGCCCTCCACCCCTCTCTGCTCTCTCGTTCATGGCAGGCGTGCAGGCGCTTGACTTTATGCCGTAACAGTTCTCTACGTCTTTACGCACTGCAGTCATCTGGGCAAGGCTTGCGGAGGTACTGGCCCGCCACCAGTTCCCAGCCAAAACAGTTGAGCTCGGTGATAGAGCTGGCGAGGCATCGAATGATGTCTGCCACCTCAGCTCAGTTCGATTATCGCTGCCAGAGCTGGAACTTCTGTATACTAAATTTGGCTAACTGCTCACCCCTTAATCCCTTATAAATTTAATCACGTCCTGTAGACACACAGTAAATCAAATTCTGTTATTTTCTTTCCTTCACGGTGTTCCCAGCAGTGTATATGCTGCCTATTACTATGATACGCTGTCATGACGTGTTATCTACAGGGAGATGCGTGATGAAGTTACAAACTTTCAGGGACGATGGAAAAGGGTGAATGTATCAATTTGAGGTAAGGGATGTTTGTCGGGAAAGTAGTGAGTCGAAAATTTTAAGCGAAAATCGTTTTGATACCTCTCCCAGTGGAATACATGTACCGGTACTGTTTCATAGTTAGCAGGATGGACCAAAACAAGGAGAAAATGTTGTTGTGACTGTAGGAAATTTTTATTTTTATTCTTGCTTTTGTGACTATAATAAGAGTCCAGGCTCCATAGGCAAACAGGCAGTTGACATTAAGAAATAGTCCACCAGGATGTAGGGACAAGATAAGCAGCGGAGGCTGCCAAGTATGGCTTGTTGATCAAATAACTTAGTGTTTGACTTCCTGCCAGAGGAAGTAGCATGAATCAAACTTGCGCAATGGAAGACGCAAACACCAGGGCGATAATACAGCTAGAGAGAGTGTGAGTCACGTGCGGAAAAGACTCGTGTGGAACCAAATTAAGTTGTGTGCAGCTAGAAACGAAAGTGTCGTGTGGAACCGAAGGCATTCTTGTGAAGCCGACCAATTAGAAACGAGAGTGTCGTGTGGACCATAGGCATTTTTGTGCAATCCTGTCACTTAGAAATGAAAGGGTCGTGTGAAACAAATTAACTAGTGTGCACCCAAGTACATGAGAAATGAGATAAGGTCAGGCAGCAGAATAGCTAGAAGCAGAGATTCAGGTGCAGATTCAGATCCAGTGCTGGCAGTTTGGAGATTCCGCAGAGAGACGCCAGCGGGGCCGAGTAGGCCCATAGCAGCCGATGCAGCTGATAAAGACTTCGAGAAGACGGTGATAGATTCTGGTGGACACTCAGGAACTGCAGGTCAAGTAGGATTTTTAGAGTTTCATTGGAATAGTGTTGAACAGAGGTGACAGCCTCTGGTCTTTGTCTCAATTACTTAGAGAGATTTCAGTGCTAACTAAGAACAAGTGATTGCTTTGTACTTGTTTCTTATATGTACCGGCAATTAGCTTTGAAGTAGCAAGTCCGAATAAATAGACTGAATCTTACTAAGGGGTTTATGGTCCAACACCTCACATAAGTATAAACTTGATAGAAACTGACCAATCTTTTCTGCCTATTGCAATTCTGTAACTTATTTTCAGGAAAATTATTTGCTTCAAACCAAGGAGATTCTCTCCCTCTCATCTCCAATATAAAGGTTGACAGCAGTTTATAACCAACCCATTGTCATTAACGTCCCGAATGCACTACGCAGTTCCCACTTACTTCATTCTGGTATAGTGACGCTGTGCCGGGACGCGACAGGAAAACATGTCGAGGAAACATGTGCTCTAAAATGCAAACCTTAAAAAGTATGAGCATTTGTTCATCTTTGCTACTGCGAAGAACACTTCTGCCATTGAACAAGTGCCCGCAGCTCTTGACGTATGAATTTTAGAGCCCATACGCAATGCATGTAACATCGTCGAAGTGCTCAAGAGGAGAAGGTTGAACTGGGCAGGCCATATAGCAAGAATGACAGAGAATAGACTACCTAGAATGCCATTCAGCAGAACCATAGATGGAACGAGAGGAAGAGGGAGACCCAGAATCAGGTGGCGGGATAACATTCGGGAGGACACAACTAGGATCAACAGCAACAACAACTGGCCAAACAGTACATTGGACAGGCAGAAGTGGAAGAGAATCATAGAGCAGGCGTATGGTCGATAAGGCCCTTGCCGCATGTAAAGTAAAGTAAAGTAAAGTAAAGTAAATACGCAATGCACTTTTTTTCCATATTTTGAACCCCTAGTAAATCCTCTGAAACCAAATGGCTTGCAGCACTGTGTTACACACTGTCATAGATGAGTAAGTGTTCATAGATCTTAAGGTATGCATTTTAGAGCCCATGTTTGTTTTAGTGCATACTACCACCTCCGAAAATTGCCTACCGTGCAATATTAGCAACAATAGTACCGATACGTATGTATTCCAGTGTCAGAGGTATAAGAACTTCTTTCACGTTTAAGTTTCGACCGTTTCTGGGCCACACTGACACGCTTACCCTTGACCATCATCCCTGGATTGTAACACCATCACGTAACCAAGCTGCATATTATTAAATGTCTAAAATGGTCACCCTATCACCTGATGAATGAAAGCACTTAGAGACTTCCAACAAGCTCCACCCATAATCTGAAACCTTTTCGACTATTTTTCAGCTAACACGTCTCACAATGTAATGGAAGAAAACAAATGGCGCACACATTTTCGCTCTTGATGCAGTAAAACTTCAGCATGACGCATTGCGTTTGAATTTATTCTTTAATACTACACTGAAGCGTCAAACAAACTGGTATATCCATGTGTATTCAAATACAGAGATATCTAAACAGACAGAATACAGCACTACGGTCGGTAACGTCTATTTAAGACAACAAGTACGAGGTGCATTCAAGTTCTAAGGCCTCCGATGTTTTTTTCTCCGGACTGGAAAGAGATAGAAACATGCGCATTGTTTTAAAATGAGGCCGCGTTCATTGTCAATACGTCACAGAGATGGCAGCACCGTACGGCAGATGAAATTTTACCGTCAGCGGCGAGAATGAGAACTGTTTTAAGTACTTAAAATGGCGACGTTTTCCTTATTTGAACAGCGTGCAATCATTCGTTCTCTGAATTTGCGTGGTGTGAAACCAATTGAAATTCATCGACAGTTGAAGGAGACATGTGGTGATGGAGTTATGGATGTGTCGAAACTGCAATCGTGGGTGCGACAGTTTAATGAAGGCAGAACATCGTGTGACAACAAACTGAAACAACCTCGGGCTCGCACGAACCGGTCTGACGACATGATCGAGAAAGTGGAGAGAATTGTTTTGGGGGATCGCCGAATGACTGTTGAACAGATCGCCTTCAGAGTTGGAATTTCTGTGGGTACTGTGCACACAATCCTGCATGACGACCTGAAAATGCGAAAAGTGTCATCCAGGTGAGTGCCACGAATGCTGACGGACGACCACACGGCTGCCCGTATGGCATGTTGCCAAGCAATGTTGACGCGCAACGACAGCATGAATGGGACTTTTTTTTCGGCGGTTGTGACAGTGAATGAGACGTGGATGCCATTTTTCAATCCAGAAACAAAGCGCCAGTCAACTCAATGGATGCACACAGATTCACCGCCGCCAAAAAAAATTTCGGGTAACCGCCAGTGCTGAAAAAATGATGGTGTCCATGTTCTGGGACAGCGAGGGCGTAATCCTTACCCATTGCGTTCCAAAGGGCACTACGGTAACAGGTGCATCCTACGAAAATGTTTTGAAGAACAAATTCCTTCCTGCACCGCAACAAAAACGTCCGGGAAGGGCTGCGCGTGTGCTGTTTCACCAAGACAACGCACCCGCACATCGAGCTAACGTTACGCAACAGTTTCTTCGTGATAACAACTTTGAAGTGATTCCTCATGCTCCCTACTCACCTGACCTGGCTCCTAGGGACTTTTGGCTTTTTCCAGCAATGAAAGACAGTCTCCGTGGCCGCACATTCACCAGCCGTGCTGCTATTGCCTCAGCGATTTTCCAGTGGTCAAAACAGACTCCTAAAGAAGCCTTCGCCGCTGCCATGGAATCATGGCGTCAATGTTGTGAAAAATGTGTACGTCTCCAGGGCGATTACGTCGAGAAGTAACGACATTTTCATCGATTTCGGGTGAGTAGTTAACTAAAAAAAAATCGGAGGCCTTAGAACTTGAATGCACCTCGTATCTGGCGCAATTGGTACATCGGTTACTGCTGCTACAGTGGCAGGTTATCAAGATTTAAAGGAGTTTTGACTGTTAATGACTGGAAACATGTTGCCTGGTCGGACGAGCCTCGTTTCAAATTGTTTCGACAACATGGACGTGTACAGGTATGGAGACAACCTCATGAATCGACGGAGCCTGCATGTCGGCAGGGGACTGTTCAATCTGGTGAAGGCTCTGTAATGATGTTTGGGGGGAGGGGGGGGTGCAGTTGGAGTGATATGGGAGCCATCAATAGTGCATTCCGAGGGACTTGGGCTATTCCAGCAGGACAATGCGACACCACACACGTCCAGTATTGCCACACTCTTCTGAGTTTAAACACTTACACTGGCCACACATGAACATTATTCAGCACCTCTGGGATGCCTTGCAACGTGCTGTTCAGAAGAGATTTCCACCCCTTCGTACGCTTACGGATTTATGGACAGCCCTACACGATTCAGCAGACATTAGCAGGGTCCATGCAACGTCGTTTGCTGCATTACTGCGAGCTCGCGGGGGCTCTACGCGATATAACGCAGGTGTACCAGTTTCTTTGGCTCTCCAGTGTAAATCTGTCTGCAATACATTTTGTGCACAGTATCCACATACACCACTGAAATCAGGTGATACGACGTAATAACATCGAGACACGTGAAAGACTGCGACGTCTTTAAGCATAAATTTTATAGGTGCTTAACGTCGAATATTTAACCTGTTAAAGTATTTTCGAAGAAGTCAGACATTTGAAGCTGGTTTATACACTACTGGCCATTAAAACTGCTACACCACGAAGATGACTTGCAACAGACGCGAAATTTAAACGACAGGAAGAAGATGTTGCGATATGCAAATGAAATGCTTTTCAGAGAATTCACACAAGGTTGGCGCAGGTGGCGACACCTACAACGTGCTGACATGAGGAAAGTTTCCAAACGATTTCTCATACACAGACAGCAGTTGACCGGCGTAGCCTGGTGAAACGCTATTGTGAAGCCTCGTGTAAGGAGGAGAAATGCGTACCATCACGTTTCCGACTTTGATAAAGGTCGGATTATAGTCTATCGCGATTGCGGTTTATCCTATCGCGACACTGCTGCTCGCGTTGGTCGAGATCCAATGACTGTTAGCAGAATATGGAATCGGTGGGTTCTGGAGGGTAATGCGGAACGCCGTGCTGGATCCCAAAGGCCCCGTATCACCAGCAGTCGAGATGACAGGCTTCTTTTCCGCATGGCTGTAACGGATCGTGCAGCCACGTCTCGATCCCTTGGTCAACAGGTGGGGGCGTTTGCAGGACAACAACCATCTGCACGAACAGTTCGACGACGTTTGCAGCAGCATGGACTATCAGCTCGGAGACCATGGCTGCGGTTACCCTTGACGCTGCATCACAGACAGAAGCGCCTGCGATGTTGTACTCAACGATGAATCTGGGTGCACGAATGGCACAATGTCATTTTTTCGAATGCATCCAGGTTCTGTTTACAGCATCATGATGGTCGCATCCGTGTTTGGCGACATCCCGGTGAACGCACATAGAAAGCGTGTATTGGTCATCGCCATACTGGCGTATCTCCCGGAGTGATGGTACGGCGTGCCACTGCGTACATGTCTCGGTCACCTCTTGTTCGCACTGACGGCACTTTGAACAGTGGACGTTACATTTCAGATGTGTTACGACCCGTGGCTCTACCCTTCATTCGATCCCTGCGAAACCGTACAAAAGTGTTACGACCCGCGGCTCTACCCTTCATTCGATTCCTGCGAAACCGTACATTTCAGCAGGATAATGCACGACCGCATGTTGCAGGTCCTGTACGGGCCTTTATGGATAAGAAAAAGTTCGACTGCTGCCCTGACCAGCACATTCTCCAGATCTCTCACCAACTGAAAACGTCTGGTCAATGGTGGCCGAGCAACTGGCACGTCACAATACGCCAGTCACCACTCTTGATAAACTGTGGTATCGTGTTGAAGGTGCATGGGCAGCTGTACCTGTACACGCCATCCAAGCAGTGTTTGACTCAATGCCCAGGCGTATCACGGCCGTTATTACGGCCAAAGGTGGTTGTTTTTGGTACCGATTTCTCAGAATGTATGCACCAAAATTGCGTGAAAATGTAATCACATGTCAGTTCTAGTATAATGTATTTGTCGAATGAATGCCCGTTCATCATCTTTATTCCTTCTTGGTGTAGCAATTTTAATGGCCAGTAGTGTACATGAGAAAGGATTGATGACGAGCTGCATAGCGTATTTTCAGCTACAGTGTGACTGTATATTCTTATACAAATTTCCTGTAATCTTCGCGTGTGTCAGTTACGTTATATGGTGCTGGCTGCACAGCCATGGTGAGGCCGATGAGTAGAAAAAAGTAACGCTCTGCGAGTTTCGCCGCATGGTGGCGGCCGTGATCGACACGGTCGGCTGGCTCCGCTGTGAGTGCGGCGCGGTGCGGTGTGGCCACGCACCACTCCTTACAGACTGACGCGCGCCCGGCGATGCCGGTAGATAGCCGGCTGGAGTCCCTGGAGCAGCTGGAGGCTGAGATGGGCCGGCGATAGGACGAGGGTGCTTCTCACGCCGCGACGCGCCCCCAGAATGGCGGCCCTTATCAGCAGGGACCACAGCTGCCGGCGCAGCGCCCTCTCGCCCACACGCGGCTCCCAGTGCCAGGGGCTCCATTGCAAGCGCTCTCCTCTCCTCTACCCACCTCTCGTACATCTCTTTAGTTTGTTACTTTCAATTACAGCTACACTTTTTTTATGAGTGATGCGGCCCGCCACGAGTTCTTCTCCTGTAGCAATTGCTACTTTCTTTCTTTTGCTTGTGCCGTTTTTCCCGCGGATACGCAGGGTCGGCACGGTTAATCGGATGTGGCAATGTTAGCTGAAGGGGTGGCCGGATGCCCTTCCTGCCGCCACCCCGTATCCCCCGGGAAAAAATTAGTGTACCGCAACTGTCTGAGGTGTGTGGTTGTTCTGTCATTCTGTTATTCTGCGCAACGGATTAATCTGAGATGTACCCTTTACCCTGTGGCTCCTGCAAGATGCAATTTCCACCCCCACACTACTACAGAAGTCAGACAGACGCTCCTAACGTTCTAAAGAGAAATGCCTGAAAAAGCTTCTGGAGTCGTCCGCTGTAAGGAAATGACACAAAAATTCACAAAATATCTTACGCAACTAGTGGGATACTTGGGTACTGGAGTAGTGCTAGTCAGTGTAAGAAAAACATGAAACTAATGAAAGTTATTATTTATTTTGCAAAAATTCTGATAAATCACAATGGCACTTTTAGTTATGAATTGAACCATTTATATCCTGGTTCTTTCCGGAATGTGAAGTTACCTCTCAAGGATAGGACTCGCTAATGAAATTTCTATACAAAGTTTAAGATGGTTGTTGACTTGGCAGAATAGCTGAGAGGTGCGCCTACTCAACTTGAATAATTATCCTTTAGAATGTTGATAGGTACGGTCGAGGCTGTCGCGTGTGAAATGCAGTGAAGTGTACTGTTGTGGAGGAAATATGGGGCTCGCAATAGCTGCAGCGCACAATACCGTAAGCTACGATGACTGCAGTCTGCGCCGCTCGCTGCTGACAAATAAGATAACTCTCGTTCTATCTGGATTGACCTTCGCCAATCAAACTCTCCCTATGCCTTGATGAAGTCAAGGACTCCTGTTCGCCCCTAGTCGAACTATAGGTGTGGTACACAGGTCAGATAACCAGTCCACCGCGATGCCATTCAAAATTCACTCGCAAGCCTTTAACTATAACTCTGTCCGTTCACACCGCAGAATAAGTGTGTTGGCCAACACAGTGAACAATGCTTAATCGTAAGGACTCAATATAGAGTAGTACTTCGATTCGCTCTCGACAGAGGTGCTCTCCCAGTGAAGTACTGAGGAGAGACTTGTTCCTCGCTCCAAGAGCGACAACGGAAAGGCGTCTCTTCACGCCAGACGTGAAGGAGTATATTTTTCAGTCTCTTCCATTATTCCTTCAGCTCAAGGCGTCATAAATATCGTCAGCCCATCAGCATTGCTCTTCGAAAATGGGAGAATGACGTTTCGTTTAAGGCGACTACTCGGGAAACCTGTACCATTGGTGTGTGGCGTTTGCTGTCCCCCTGTGAAAATCTCTGAAACTGAGTGCTATGTGTAAAGAATGTGTAGGCTGGCCACTCCCACACAATGTAGCGGAATTTGCTTTTAAGCCAAACACGGGGTTGTTCCTCCCTTTCACTCGGGCCCATGGTGTCCGCTGCATGGGCGGTCACCAGCCGACATATGCTGGGTCGTCCTCTGAAGGGACCAGCGTCCCATTGTGCGGTTTCTCTCCTGAACTAAAAGCTTCTGTGACCGTCGTGTCTGAAATGTATGTGTGTATGCCAGCCTTGAGTATTTCAACCATGGTACGCTTACTTGTTAATTGCATTTCATTAACATGAATTCATAGAACATTGACCTCATCGAGTTTGGGTTCAAATGAAGCGTCTTGATGTGCGTCATATGATTGCGAGGGCGGAATATGTAAGCAATGAAGGTCAGGAGACCACGATGTCTTAAAAATGTCTGCGGCTAGTGTAATCCATGGAATAGTGCGACTGTGTTCAGATGTCTGTGAGCCGTGTAACTGAGGCAGGACGTGGGGACCAGCCCGGTATTCACCTAGGGGGATGTGATAAACCGCCTAAAAACCACATCCAGGCTGCCCGGCACACCGGCCCTCGTCGTTAAACCGCCAGCGGATTCTATCTGGGGCTGGCTCGCCTAATGGCTCTGAGCACTATGGAACAACTTCTGAGGTCATCAGTCCCCTAGAGCTTAGGACTACTTAAACCTAACTAACCTAAGGACATCACACACATATATGTCCGAGGCAGGATTCGAACCTGCGACCATAGCGGTCGCGCGGTTCCAGACTGTAACGCCTAGAACCGATCGGCCACCCCTGTCGGCCGGCGCGCCTACCCGCGTCCAGGAAACATCGCGTTAGCGCGCTCGGCTAACCTGCCGGGTCTCCTGTAGCAATTGCAACCTGCCTCCTCAATTACTTCGTGGATAAATTCCAGTCTCTGTCTTCTCTTGAGTTTTCTAAGTTTTTGCATGCTACACCCTCCTCTAGTACCATGGAGATTACTCCCTGAAGTCTTAACAGATGTCCTATCATTCTGTCCCTTCTTCTTGTCGGTGTTTTCCGTATGTTCATTTCTTCGCCAGTTCTGCGGAGAACCTTCTCACTCCTTATGTCCACCGAATTTCAACAATCGTCTTTAACACCATACTTCAAATGTTTCGATTCTGAAACTTCCTGGCAGATTAAAACTGTGTGCCCGATCGAGACTCGAATTCGGGACCTTTGCCTTTCGCGGGCAAGCGCTCTACCATCTGAGCTACCGAAGCACGACTCACGCCCTGTACTCACAGCTTTACTTCTGCCAGTATCTCGTCTCCCAGCTTCCAAACTTTCTCTTCTGTTTTGATTTTCGCATCGTCTATGTTTCAGAACCGTACAACGCTGTGCTCCAAATGCACATTTTCAGAATAGCAGACTTCTCTGTACCAGGAAATCCTTTTTGCCAGTGCTAGTCTTCTTTTCATGTCTTCCTTCTTTCGTTTGTCATGGATTATTTTTCTGCCTATATAAAAATTCCTTCACTTAATGCACATAGAGTCTTGAGCTTGTGGTCTTGCGGTAGCGTTCTAGCTTCCGGAGCACGGGATCCCGGGGTCGATTCGCATCGGGGTTAGGGATTTTCACCTGCCTCCAGATGACTGGGTGTTGTTGTGTCGTCTTCATCATCATCATTCATCCCCATTACTGTCGGAGCAAGGCAAAGGCATTAAGATCTTGCCGAGTACGGCGGTGCGGATCTCCCCATCGTTCCCCTACGCTCTGTCAAGAAGCACAAGACTTCATTTCGTTTCCAATCCACATACAGATTCCTATTTCTCATTACAACGTCTTTCTTCGATTTACTTTCAGTCCATACTCTCCACTCATCTGACTCTTCATTCCATTCAACACATACTCTTTACTTTTAATTTTACTCTTGAACCTTGCTTTTATTTCAGTCATTGCTTCTTCGATGTACAGATTGAACAGTAGGTGCTAACGACTACATCCCTGTCTTACATCCTTCGTAATCCGAGAGCTTCGTTCTTCTCCGTACACTCTTATTGTCCCTCTTGATTATTGTTCTATATCACGCGACGTCACGTACAGCTTACACCTATTTTTCTCAGAATTTCGAACATCCCGCATCATTTTACATTGTCGAACACTTTCACAAAGTCAATAAATGAACGTGTCTTGATTTTTCTTTAGTCTTGTTTCCTTTATCCGCTGCAGCAAAAGAAGCGTCTCTCGGATGCCTTTACCTTTCCTAAAGGCAAACTGATCATCTTCTAACAGATCCTCAGTTTTCTTATCCATTCTTCTGTATATTATCCTTGTCACCAATTTGGATACATGAGCCGTTAATCTGATTTTCCCATGATTTTCGCACTTTCAGCTCTTTCAGTCTTCGGAGTTATGTAGATGATATTTTTCCGAAAGTCAGAAGGTCTGTTGCCAGACTCATATGTTCTACACAGCAAAGTCAATAGTTCTCTTTTTGCCACTTTCCCCAGTGATTTTAGAAATTCCGGTGGACTGTTATCTATCCGTTCTGCTCTATTTCACCTTACGTCTTCGAAAGCGCTTTAAAATTTTGATTCTAATACTGGATCCCTGTCTCTTCTAAATCGACTTCTATTTCTTCTTCTATCACATGAGACATATCTTCCCTCTCATACAGGCCTTTAGTGTACTCTTTCCACTCAACCCCTCTCTCCTCTGCATTTAACAGTTGCATTACCACTGCACTCTTAACATTAATTCCCTTGCTTTGAATTTCAACAAAAGTTGTTTCGCCTTTTCTGTATGCTGAGTCAGTCCTTCCGCCAATAATTTCTTTTGCGATTTCATCACATTTTTCGTGCAACCATTTCGCCTTAGGTTCCCTGCACTTCCTGTTTATTTCATTGTAAGTGACTTCTATTTCTGTGTTATTGAATTTCCCTGAACATTTGTGTACTCGCTTCTTTCGTTGACTATAGTTACTAAGTTCAGTTACCATTAACTGTGTAAACAGTTCTCTTTTTACTACATTTAGAAGAACTACGTTGGGTGCGAAAGATATTTCTCTGCTACGGTGACAGCTACATGGCTCGTCTACCGGATAAAATGTGTCAATGTGACGTGTACGGGAGGGAAACCTCTGATGAGAGGACGATGCGTAAATGATTTTTTTGTTTGCGAGAAAGAAAATTCGACTGTGTAATAACTCATGTTCTCGAATACCTTCTCTTTTTTATGAAAAACGCTTAAATCGTTCGTTTCACAATAGTCCTCGCCAGACGTCAACGGAACTGTCACAAATTATGCAGGAAATCAAGCAAGCATTTTGCATCATTTGGTAAGGATGCAAAGTAGTTACCAAATGGGTATCTCATGTTTTAAGTGATACCATTACTGTATGGCTTACAGACACAAGCCGTTCCTTGGGAACTCTGTTACTGGTGACATGGTGCTGAACTTAAGATAACAACACGCTGTACGAAAGATGATGACACACCGTCAGAAAAATCATGCTGTGCGTTTGGAGGAACCGTAGGGGCAGTCTTCATCATGAATTGCTACTAAGAAATGAAACGATAAAAGCTGCTGCGTATACTGAACTGGTAAGACGACTAGCTGTTGCTATTGAAAGTAAAACACCTGGGAGACCTATGCTGTTACTCCACGAGCTTACCGCTCGAATCGCCACAGATGCGGCAGCTGTATTTGGTTGGGAATGTAATCCTTGCGCTATATATTCACCAAACTTATCCTGTTGTGACTATCATCTTTTCCGCTCTCTAAAAGCAAGAGACTTACACACTCTAAACCACAGCAGTTCTACAGGTGAGGCATAGAACTCCTACCTGAACGTCGGCAGAAGCTCATTGATAAAGGTGGTGATATTTCACCAAGTGACTGGTTATTGATTTGTGATGTAATGAATAAGTCTTGTTATTGCGTTATAATGTAATAAAATAGAAAGTAATGCCTGCTGCGCAACTACGTCACGGTACGTATTGCGACTCGGAAGTTGGAGGGATGCTCTGTCCACTGCTTCGTGTCATTTTTATGGTCCGTACCTCAGTCGGTTATTAATTATGCGTGTCCTTTGGAAGTCAGGTTTGGAAGCTGGAGAGATCTCCAGAGATTGACTAGAGTCTCTAAAAGTTCTTTCCACCAACCTGTCGTCTTCTGTACTTGTGTCCCCAGTACAGAAAGCAGCTCGTCAATCGAGGGATCTTCTTCGGCGGAGGTTGCTACGCTGTCAGTTAGAACCTGTGATTGTGCTTTTTATGGGATGCCACTTCTCCAGGTTAGTCTCTGTACCTACAGAGAGCAAGATCTGTAGTACTGACAAAGATGGTAGGTGACACATCTCATTAATGTATCCTGTTTGTTTACATTTTAAACACACACGTTTTACACTCTTTTACAACACTCGACACAGCTTTCTTAATTGTACGGTAACTTTTCTAACAACTTCCGATGTAGAGTACGACATGTCCGTTCCTTCTGACCGATCGAAACATAGTTATACGTCCATCCCTCTTGAACGGCCGAAACAGACTAGCGCAGCGAAGCACTTCGTCTCCCAGGAGCGCCAAAGCAACCCGAAGGCGTCCAAAGCACTCCGGCTGCAATATCGTTATTCCTATGTTCCTCAAAACAAGTTAAATTTAATAAGCAAGCCGGCCGGGGTGGCCTAGCGATTCTAGGCGCTTCAGTCTGGAACAGTGCGAACGCTACTGTCGCAGGTTCGAATCCTGCCTCGGGCATGGACGTGTGTGATGTCCTTAGGTTCTACATCTACAGCCATACTCCGCAAGCCACCTGACGGTGTGTGGCGGAGGGTACCTTGAGTACCTCTATGGCTTCTCCCTTCTATTCCAGTCTCGTATTATTCGTGGAAAGAAAGATTGTCGGTATGCCTCTGTGTGGGCTCTAATCTCTCTGATTTTATCCTCATGGTCTCTTCGCGAGATATACGTAGGAGGGAGCAATATACTGCTTGACTCCTCGGTGAAGGTATGTTCTCGAAACTTCAACACAAGCCTGTACCGAGCTACTGAGCGTCTCTCCTGCAGAGTCTTCCACTGGAGTTTGTCTATTATTTCCGTAACGCTTTTGCGATTACTAAATGATCCTGTAACAAAGCGCGCTGCTCTCCGTTGGATGTTCTCTCTCTCTTCTATCAACCTTATCTGGTACGAATTCCACACCGGTGAACAGTATTCAAGCAGTGGGCCAACAAGTGCACTGTAACTTCCTGGCAGATTAAAACTGTATGCCCGACCGAGACTCGAACTCGGGACCTTTGCCTTTCGCGGGCAAGTGTAAGCTGTCTCTTTAGTGGACTTGTTGCATCTTCTAAGTGTCCTGCCAAAGAAACGCAACCTTTGGCTCGCCTTCCCCACAATATTATCTATGTGGTCTTTCCAACTGAAGTTGTTCGTAATTATAACACCCAGGTACTTAGTTGAATTGACAGCCTTGAGAATTGTACTATTTATCGAGTAATCGAATTCCAACGGATTTCTTTTGGAACTCATGTGGATCACCTCACACTTTTCGTTATTTAGCGTCAACTACCACCTGCCACACCATACAGCAATCTTTTCTAAATCGCTTTGCAACTGATACTGGTCTTCGGATGACCTTACTAAACGGTAAATTACAGCATCATCTGCGAACAACCTAAGAGAACTGCTCAGATTGTCACCCAGGTCATTTATATAGATCAGGAACAGCAGAGGTCCCAGGACGCTTCCCTGGGGAACACCTGATATCACTTCAGTTTTACTCGATGATTTGCCGTCTATTACTACGAACTGCGACCTTCCTGACAGGAAATCACCTTATAACTATCAATAATGTCTAATTGCCACATTAACAAATTATTTCAATTTCAAAGCTACATTAACATTTAATAACTACAGCAATATTTATGAATTAGATGTGGAGAATAATTATTATTATTTGGAGGAAAAGGAGGTTTCTTTAACTGACAAGCAAAACAGGGGATTATTGCAAACTCGGACTGACAATCACGAGCCTAACCCTGCAATTGCGCTTTACGCTATGCTTGCGAATTTTACCCCGAATTTCATCTTCAGGGGTAGTTAAGCCATCTAAATATCTCCTGGCCATGTAAATGAAATTATGCCTTGAGTGTGGTAAGGTCTGCCGTCACCGACGTGAGGGCAGTGGGACACGTCTTCTGTGTCCGAGCTCTCGACCGACACTACTGGATGTTTACTCTCGCAGACAGACCTCGTCTCACAACAGTTCTTAGAATCCCGCTCCCATGTTTCGTCCTCAGATTGTTACTATCGGTATCTGAGTGCTTATTTATACCCATGGAGAACCGCAGAATCTTACACAGTGCAAAGTGTGGTGTCACCGCCAGACACCACACTTGCTAGGTGGTAGCCTCTAAATCGGCCGCGGTCCGTTAGTACACGTCGGACCCGCGTGTCGCCACTATCAATGGTTGCAGACCGAGCGCCGCCACACGGCAGGTCTAGAGAGACTTCCTAGCGCTCGCCCCAGTTGTACAACCGACTTTGCTAGCGATGGTTCACTGACAAAATACACTCTCATTTGCCGAGACGATAGTTAGCATAGCCTTCAGCTACGTCATTTGCTACGACCTAGCAAGGCGCCATTACCAGTTACTACTGATACTGAATCATGTACAGTCAAGAGCGACGCTCATCATTAATGGATTAAAGTTAAGTATTCCACCAGCTACGTCCGTTTTTCTAAAGTCTAATTTCCTTGTCCTGTTCCAGACCTCACGCCAGCCTGCGTGAGCTAAAACGAGTGCCTTTTCGGCTTCCTCTAGTACCCGGTGTTGGCTCTGCTGCCAACCCACAACACAAAGAATAGCCTGAATTTGGCTATATTGTTTTCGATACTCAGTGTAATATTTAATCAACGCAATGGAGAGAGAAGACACATTCTTTACAGAGAGAATATATAAAATTTTATGTAATGTATAAAGGGGGAACATTGTTGTCAAAAATCTGGAAATGTGCTTGACAGTTTTACTTAAAATTTTACACAGTAGTTTAAGTAACATTCAGGCCAGTATGGGGGCGTTTGCAGGACAACAGCCATCTGCACGAACAGTTCGACGACGTTTGCAACAGCATGGAGTATGAGCTCGGAGACCGTGGCTGCGGTTACCCTTGACGCTGCATCACAGACAGAAGCGCCTGCTATTGTGTACTCGACGAATCTGGGTGCACGAACGGCAAAACGTCATTTTTTCGGACGAATCCAGGTTCTGTTTACAGCATCATAATGGTCGCATCCGTGTTTGGCGACATCACGGTGAACGCACATTGGAAGCGTGTATTTGTCATCGCGATACTGGCGTATCACACGGCGTGATGGGCCAGTATTTCATAAGAAAGTCAGTAGCTGGTCATAACAACATATTCTGAGTTGAAACTTCCTGGCAGATTAAAACTGTGTGCCGCACCGAGACTCGAACCCGTGACCATTGCCTTTCACGGGCAAGTGCTCTACCAACTGAGCTAAGCCATGTCTCCGCAATATCCTTTCTTTCAGGAGTGCTAGTTCTACAAGATTCGCAGGAGAGCTTCTGTGAAGTTTGGAAGATAGGAGACGAGATACTGGCAGAAATAAAGCTGTGAGGACGGGCCGTGAGTCGTGCTTGGGTAGCTCATTTGGTAGAGCACTTGCCCGCGAAAGGCAAAGCTCCCGAGTTCGAGTCTCGGTCCGACACACAGTTTTAATCTGCCAGGAAGTTTCATATCAGTGCACATTCCGGTGCAAAGTGAAAATCTCAATCGGCCATATATCTTAATATATAAAATGTACAAATATGTATGTAATACACAGATGGGAACAATCGTACCAAAAAAAAAACTGAAAAAGACTTGTACGATTTGCTTCAGGGACGTTGTTGAGAAAAATGTCGAAATGTTGTTGACCAATTTACTTCAGATTTTAAACGATACTCTATTAAACAGCCAGACTACAGAATCTGAATTTGCAGTAATGATGAACGTGCCTCAAAGTCAGAAAGAGGGGGGCAAAGGGAGATGGGCAGAGGGGTGGGAGGAAATTGACATAGATCGTGGAAAGGAGGATGTGGACAGAGGGAGTAGGAATTGATGGGAAGAGAGGGAGAGGAGGACATGGACAGAGAGAGGAGGGAGGAAGTGATGGACAGAGCGGGGGGGGGGGGGAGGAGAAGGAGATGACCAATGATAGGAGACGAGATGGGCAGAGGGCCGGCCGGCGTGGCCGTAAGGTTCTAGGCGCTTCAGTCTGGAACCGCGTGACCGCTACGGCCGCAGGTTCGAATCCTGCCTCGGGCATGGATGTGTGTGATGTCTTTAGGTTTAAGTAGTTCTAAGTTCTAGGGGATTGATTACCACAGATTCTAAGTCCTATAGTACTCAGAGTCATTTGAACCATGGGCAGAGGCGGAGGGGGGATGGGAGGCTTTTATTTCTATTCTATTTAATCAGACTAAGCCACAGGAACATGTGGCTGCATTAAGGGTGTTGTGAATTGGCAGGAGCCAATTCACGGAGTTTGGAGGAAGCCGAAAGGCACGCGTTTACGCTCACGCAGATTGGCGTGGGGTCTGGAACAGGACAATGTAATT
Organism: Schistocerca cancellata; assembly: GCF_023864275.1. NCBI lineage: Eukaryota > Metazoa > Arthropoda > Insecta > Orthoptera > Acrididae > Schistocerca > Schistocerca cancellata. The sequence continues at coordinate 152,714,598 of NC_064635.1, forward strand.
AATATAGCCAATAAGGTACGTTGCTGGTGCAATACTTAACTTTAATCCATAAATGGTGAACGTCGCTCTTGACGGTACATGTTTTACAGTATCAATAGTAACTGGTAATGGCGCCTTGCTAGGTCGTAGCAAATGACGTAGCTGAACGCTATGCTAACTATCGTCTCGGCAAATGAGAGCGTATTTGTCAGTGTAGCATCGCTAGGAAAGTCGGCTGTACAACTGGGGCGAGTGCTAGGACGTCTCTCTAGACCTGCCGTGTGGCGGCGCTCGGTCTGCAATCACTGACAGTGGCGACACGCGGGTCCGACGTATACTAGCGGACCGCGGTCGATTTAAAGGCTACCACCTAGCAAGTGTGGTGTCTGGCGGTGACACCACAAAGGGTAAACGCAGAAAACATGGAAGTACTCAAGAGCTTTATAAATACGTGAACTACAGAAAACACAGAAACAGCAAGAAGCACACTAAACAGGGTTCCACAAACGAGCTGTTTGAGAAATAATTGAGAATCTGTTGTTATGACCGGCTATTGACTCTCTTATGAAATACTGGCCATAAAAGTAGAAATGTATTTGATATATGGACTATTCGATTAAAAAACCATATAACCGGGCGAAAATTTTCTCATTTCCATTATTCCAAAGAGCTTCATAGACGTGGTCAAATTAACACATTCACCGCTAGAAATCACCTTGGGAGAGGCACTTTTTGGTATTGCCTTAAGCGACGCGTTAATCCGCTGTTACTACACAGTAGCTCGCAGTATCATAAGAAGAATGCGGAGACTGTCACCAGGGAATATCGAAATAGCGATCAATCACGCCGTTAGCGAGTGGGAAGCGCATCTGTGAGTCAGAACGAGCAGGGCCCCCGCATTCTCCGACACCCTGCTCCCGAAGTCCTCCCACTCGCGATGGAATATTTATCGCGGACTCTGGCGAAACGCGACGAGGGTCCTGAGTCACACACTCAGGAGAACGGCGACGCGGAAACGCAGGAAAGCGAAGCGATGCGTCTTATCTAGGCCGAGCACTGGCCGCGGCTAATGCTGGGAGATATCCTCTTAGTCCCCCCCGGGATCCAGCGAGGCTTCGTGTTCAATTGCTCTGACATCCGCGCCCGATGCAAAGTGGCAGGGACTGATTATGGCTCCCCGCGAGGAAGGAGCTACGATTGGTTCCCCTCCCCCTACCCCTGTCCACAAGATACAAAAAATAATTCTGCAAATCCTCGAACCTTCCTCCACTGCCGCTGCCTGCCTTCAAGAAACAACTTATCAGCAGTGCGCGTATCGTGCTGCGTCTCGCAGAATTGATGAACAAACTGAAGGACGTAACTTCGTCACGTAAAAATGGTAAAAAGAGCCGAACTTCCAACCGCATAACGATTCGTAATTTCTTGTGACGTTACTTTTCTTTTTCCACGACTGTGTACATGAACACCTTACAAGATAGACCCCGAGGATCCAAACTGCAGATACACACTTGAGGGCACCGTTCATGTGAAGGCAGGCATCAGCACTTCTCATCATCGATGCCTATACACGTCCAAAAGTCCAACACGTGTTCCGAATGCATTGACAACCATTCACCGTGCGTTCCCATAATTTGGCACTATTAACGGGCCTAGAATACACAAAAGCTTTTAAATATCACCACACACAAAATAAGAGTCCACCTGGTTCAAATCGAGGGACTTAGGTCTTGCTACGGGTGAGCCACGATTCAGACGCTTGCTTCGAAATACAGTTTATCAGTACATACAGGGCGACAATTACTGAACTATATGAAATAACCAGAATGAGATTTTCACTCTGCAGCGCAGTGTGCGCTGATGTGAAACTTCCTGGCAGATTAAAACTGTGTGCCCGACCGAGACTCGAACTCGGGACCTTTGCCTTTCGCGGGCAAGTACTCTACCATCTGAGCTACCGAAGCACGACTCACGCCCGGTACTCACAGCTTTACTTCTGCCAGTACCTCGTCTCCTACCTTCCAAACTTTACAGAAGCTCTCCTGCGAAACTTGCAGAACTAGCACTCCTGAAAGAAAGGATATTGGGGAGACATGGCTTAGCCACAGTCTGGCAGAAGTAAAGCTGTGAGTACCGGGCGTGAGTCGTGCTTCGGTAGCTCAGATTGTAGAGCACTTGCCCGCGAAAGGCAAACGTCCCGAGTTCGAGTCTCGGTCGGGAACACACTTTTAATCTGCCAGGAAGTTTTATATTAAATAAAATCGTCATAACTTCTGAACGATTTGCGTTAGGACGTTCAAACTGCACTGTTGGGCGCGGGGCATGATTGGAATATGTATGCGGATCATGGTTTGGTCTAGCCACGAAGCTCACTTTCATTTGGACGGGTTCGTCAATAAGCAAAATTGACGCATTTGGGAGACTGAGAATCAGAATTTCGCGGTAGAGAAGTCTCTTCACCCTCAAAAGTGTGGTGCCCAATGACGAGTCAAGGAATAATCGGTGCGATATTCTTTGATGGCACGGTGAGTACCGAAAGGTACATGAAGGTTTAGGGAGATGATTCATCCCGATTATCCACAGTGACCCTTATTTTGACAAGATGTGGTTCATGAAAGACGGAGCTCGATCCCATCGAAGCAGGAGAGAGATGTCCTGGAGGAGCACTTTGGGGACCGCACTCTGGCTCGGGGGTACCCAGAGGCCACTGGCATGGGCCTCGACCGGCCGCCATATTCTCCTGATCTGAACACATGCCACTCATTTTTGTGGGGTTATATAAAAGACAAGGTGTACAGCAAAAACCCCAAAACAATTGCTGAGCTGAAAACATCCGTTCAGCAGGTCATCGACAGCATCTACGTTCCGCCACTTCAGCGGGTCATGCAGAGTTTCGCTATTCGTTCCAATGACGACAGGCATATCGAACATGTCATAACCTAAATCTGAATATCTGTAGTGACTTCTACATGTTGAATAAAGTGTATGCACGCCGTAGTTTGTAAGTAATTTACGTATTTCGGATAGTTCTGTAGTTGTCATCCTGTAAGTACCCGAAAAAAAGATCGTAAAATCAGACGACAGCAGTTTATCAGTTTGTAATTTACGGCTCATTTGCGTGCTTCCAAATAAATGTAGCCTATGACGTTACTAGTATTCTAACATCGACATGGCTGCACTTGTGCTACGTCTTGTCAGGAAACTGTTGGGTTTCGGACTTAAGCTCGTAGTGTCGATTCAGATTAGGCTGTGCTGAGAAATATTTTTAACAAAAGGTTTCGATGCGTTGCACCATTTCGGAGTTAATTAGCTTTGAAGCTAGCCAATCAGGTCGTTGCGTGCGCAAATTGAAGAGGCTTTGAAACTGTACAGTAGTTTCCGCTCTATAAGCAGCAGGTTTCGCTGCTCGCTCGCACCGGGAAATAGAAACAGAGGCGGCTCCGCAGCCAGTTTTATTGCACGACGCGGCCGGCCGCGGGTGCAACAGAACCCATGTGGACGGGTGGAAAGAAATGTGTCAGGCTTCATAATACGTATTTATATGTGTCGTGTATTATGCATTTCTTGTACGTGGATGTGAATCTGCACATGAACTTTCCTAATCCTCCTCACACCTTTCCGTAAAGCGTGGCCAAATCATTGTTGGGAAGTAGTTCTGTAGTATAGTAGCGCCAACCTTGGTTGGTCAGGGCCAAGTGGTTCGACCACCCCCTCCACCGGGGCCCAGGAAGACTTCTGGGTGCCCGCCATATTCTAAGAGGGTTACAGAAGACGGGTAAGTGAGCAGACGTGCCCTCAGTGCGTCTGTCTCAATGTTCACGCATGGAAGAGAGGTATTTGAATATTTTGTACTAATTCTTTTATTTCCAGCTTCGGATTGTGTAAGGTAATGAATGTGCTCGTTTAATTCCTGAAATTTCACCCCCTGTGTTAAAGCATCTGGTCCCCAGTTTGCCCGTTATCCTCCTCACATAGTGAATGTCCTATGTAAAATATTGGGAGACTTTGGTGGTATACATTTGGCCAACGCAATTCCGTCTTACACGTAGAAATGTGCATGCAGATTAGTATATAATATACCCGAGCTATAAGTTGTAAAATTGTAATATCTGTAAACTGAAACAATTGCTGCTATCGTTGTAAAGTCGAGTGATAATGTTTAAAATAAATAGGAAATCAACTGTCGTCAATCTTTAACATACCTTAAAAAATCACAAAGAAGTCAAGTTAAAGGAATTTATTTAAAATAAAAGCTATAGAATGCAGGGACCCACACATCAGCGTGTGAGCCCTCCAGCCCCTTGCCTAGTATCGTACAGAAAGGACACGCTCTCTAGGTAGCTCTCTCAAGCTCCTGTCCCCAGTTATCCGTTGCGCAATTTTGATTCAGGGCTTGACGACACCAACTTTCATCTGGCGTCCCTAGGCAAGGAGGTAAGACGGTAAACTTTCAGCTTGCCAGAGACGGTGTCGCCAAATGCATTCTTCTTTTGGTTTCCTAACACCGAACACGAGAGTGGTGCAAAGGCTAAGCACTCGCGTGCGATATCAGCTACACTATGAGATGCGCACTAATTGTATCTGGCGAGACTCTTGAACCTCTAAGCTCTCCCATGTTTTTCGTTATGCAGGAGAAAAATACACTGTAAATGGGAACCTGTGTCCGAAACCGATATTTCCGTATTCATCGGAGACGAGGCCTGTCTATGCAGCAGGCTCCAATGGTTATCGTGGCAATCATTCGCGATCACCGAATAACAAATGACATTGCGAGACGTTCCGCCAAAGGTCTGTCAGCGCACAAAGTCACGCACTTGCAGGCGTCATTGGATGAAGTTTCCGTGGACAGGTTCCTGCACTCGATTTGTTCCTCAAGACAGCTTTTGCAACCCCGCTATGTTTGTCGCAGCTTCAGTATGTCACTCTGCATACAGGGTGTCTCAAAAGGTACGGTACAAATTTAATGTGTTACAGCTTTCAAACTAATTGAGGTATTCACAGCATGTGTGAATTAGGTGACACACTATCTCACCAAGTTCTAATTCCAGTCAAACAGTTCCAGTATGTGTCTTTGGTGGCACACAAAGCAAGCTCTGTCCACACTCGACGCAACATAACCGCACCAACTGACAAGGGCAGCAACGATTCGGTTCTTATTTTATTGTGTGGTTGGTAGATGTTTCGTGGACTCTGTGCTTTACGTACACTAAATATCTGTAATGACAACTGACCTAGAAGGCCAGGTAATTGGACCACCCCTCTCAATCCAGAAATCTGGAAACAGATGGTCTAGAACATCTCGCACAGTCTGACCCGTGGGGCGGTGCGCCAAAAAATTTCTTTTGGCAGGCAGCCACTTCTGGTAGCGTAAACATCTCCAGCATATCAAGGTAATTGTAAGAACTACCTGTTTTTTTCTGAGAGAAAAGAAAGTCCCACAATGCGATCAATCCTCAAACAACACCACACATCCTCATGGAATGTTTCTTCGTCAGAAGATGCTAGGTTTAGAAAATTTCCATCCTCCACTAACTGGTGAAGAACGTTCACAGACAGTTGATTACGTTGTAGCTTGTCGTCTGGTTTCAATGCACGCAACATTTTCAGTCGGTATGGATATGTCAATAAATACACTCCTGGAAATTGAAATAAGAACACCGTGAATTCATTGTCCCAGGAAGGGGAAACTTTATTGACACATTCCTGGGGTCAGATACATCACATGATCACACTGACAGAACCACAGGCACATAAACACAGGCAACAGAGCATGCACAATGTCGGCACTAGTACAGTGTATATCCACCTTTCGCAGCAATGCAGACTGCTATTCTCCCATGGAGACGATCGTAGAGATGCTGGGTGTAGTCCTGTGGAACGGCTTGCCATGCCATTTCCACCTGGCGCCTCAGTTGGACCAGCGTTCGTGCTGGACGTGCAGACCGCGTGAGACGACGCTTCATCCAGTCCCAAACTTGCTCAATGGTGGACAGATCCGGAGATCTTGCTGGCCAGGGTAGTTGACTTACACCTTCTAGAGCACGTTGGGTGGCACGGGATACATGCGGACGTGCATTGTCCTGTTGGAACAGCAAGTTCCCTTGCCGGTCTAGGAATGGTAGAACGATGGGTTCGATGACGGTTTGGATGTACCGTGCACTATTCAGTGTCCCCTCGACGATCACCAGTGGTGTACGGCCAGTGTAGGAGATCGCTCCCCACACCATGATGCCGGGTGTTGGCCCTGTGTGCCTCGGTCGTATGCAGTCCTGATTGTGGCGCTCACCTGCACGGCGCCAAACTCGCATACGACCATCATTGGCACCAAGGCAGAAGCGACTCTCATCGCTGAAGACGACACGTCTCCATTCGTCCCTCCATTCACGCCTGTCGCGACACCACTGGAGGCGGGCTGCACGATGTTGGGGCGTGAGCGGAAGACGGCCTAACGGTGTGCGGGACCGTAGCCCAGCTTCATGGAGACGGTTGCGAATGGTCCTCGCCGATACCCCAGGAGCAACAGTGTCCCGAATTTGCTGGGAAGTGGCGGTGCGGTCCCCTACGGCACTGCGTAGGATCCTACGGTCTTGGCGTGCATCCGTGCGTCGCTGCGGTCCGGTCCCAGGTCGACGGGCACGTGCACCTTCCGCCGACCACTGGCGACAACATCGATGTACTGTGGAGACCTCACGCCCCACGTGTTGAGCAATTCGGCGGTACGTCCACCCGGCCTCCCGCATGCCCACTATACGCCCTCGCTCAAAGTCCGTCAACTGCACATACGGTTCACGTCCACGCTGTCGCGGCATGCTACCAGTGTTAAAGACTGCGATGGAGCTCCGTATGCCACGGCAAACTGGCTGACACTGACGGCGGCGGTGCACATATGCTGCGCAGCTAGCGCCATTCGACGGCCAACACCGCGGTTCCTGGTGTGTCCGCTGTGCCGTGCGTGTGATCATTGCTTGTACAGCCCTCTCGCAGTGTCCGGAGCAAGTATGGTGGGTCTGACACACCGGTGTCAATGTGTTCTTTTTTCCATTTCCAGGAGTGTATTTCCGAAGGACCCGCGGCGATCGTGGAAAACCCAACCGTATCCGTTTTATATCGGCTTCATTTGTTCCACATCGTCCAGTAATGATGCTTTACATCAATGGTTCCTCTTCTTCTTCTTTTGCCTGTGCCTTTGTCCTGCTGTTTTGCAGCGTCGGCATGGTTACGATCGGACTTGCCAAGGTTAATTTAAGGCATGACCGGATGCCATTCCTGTCACCACCCCGTACCCCCCAGAACAGAATTAGTGTACCCCAGCTGTCTGCGTCTAGCGTAATCCATGGAATAATGCGAACTTGTTCAGATGTCTGCGAGTCGTGTAACTTAGGTGGGACGTGGGGACCAGCCCGGTATCCACCTAGTGGGATGTGAAAAACCGCCTAAAAACCACATACAGGCTGGTCGGCACACCGGCTTTCGACGGTAATCCGCCAGGCGGAGTCGATCAGGTGCCGGCGCGCCTACCCGAGTCCAGGAAGCAGCGCACTAGCGCTCTCGGCTAACTTGGCAGGTACAGCAATGCTTCCTATCAACATAAAATTCCTGTATCACCGGCATTCACAGGCATATCAACATCCGCGAGTCTTTGTTTCCTATACCGGTTTTGGAAGTTCCTTTGAATGTACGTGTGTGATTTTATCTGAATAGGATGGAACCCATTTTCCATCTACACATAGCTTTCAAACGGTCAGAAATTGTTTGTTGTGCAACATTTAGCATTGCTGCCATTTGCTTCTGACTCAAAGTATCATCTTCGTCCAATATTGCTTGCAATTCGGCGTCTTCGAACTTTTTTGGTGGTCTTCCACATTCTTCATTTCTTACATCAAAATCAGTATTTCTGAACCGTTCAAACCATCTTTTAGATGTTGCTTCTGATAGAGCATGATCACCATATGCCTCGACAAGCATTCGATGCGGCTATGCAGCACTTTTTTTTCAAATGAAAACTAAAAATTAATGCTTTCCGCAAATCATTACTTTCTGGTACAAAACTCGACATTGTTGACATAAAAATGTAGACTTTCACGGCCGGAAATATCATGTCCATTATAATTATCCGGGCTGTTATGCCGTGGTCGGTTGATGAATTCTGTGTCGATTCCCAAAGTTTCGTCTCCGACTGCGGGAGACATCTTCAAGGGGGTCCGTAGCTCAATGGAAGGTCCAACACACCCACTGGCTCGCTACTTACTGAGTCAGTAGCGAGCCAGTGGGTGTGTTGGACTTTCCAGTGAGCTACGGACCCCCTTGAAGATGTCTCCCGCAGTCGGAGACGAAACGTTGGGAATCGACACAGAATTCATCAACCGACCACGGCATAACAGCCCGGATAATTATAATGAACATTGTTAACACAATGAAAACATATGATGTTGTTCGTTCCATGACCTGATGTATACTAAATATCTTTGACAGATGTCATACCAACCAAACAACAGCCCGGATAATTATAATGGACATTGTTAACACAATGAAAACATATGATGTTGTTCGTTCCATGACCTGATGTATACTAAATATCTTTGACAGATGTCATACCAACCAAACAAAAAAAATTAAGGCTCGTTCACAACAAATGTTCCCTATCGACACATTTGTATCTTAACGCTCATTTCATTCCGATACACCTGGTACACTGTCCAGTCACATTAACCTGTGAGAGCCTGAATAGCGGACCGCTACATGATGTGCAGGAAGAGAGTCAAAGACGTTCTGAAAGGTACCGACAGGGATGTGGATCTATGCCAACTCTGTTGCCGTAGCCAGCTCTACTACGTTTCTCAGTTGAGGATCCATGATACGAACTGCCCGATCGAGTGGTCTTACAGATTCTCGATAGGGTTTAAATCTGGTGAGTTTGATGGGCAAATGGATACGGTAGACTCGTCCTGGCGCTCTTCGAATCACCCACGTGCACTGCAGGGTGTGTCTTGTTGCATTGCCCTGCTGGTAGATGCCGTCGTGCCGAGGAGAAACAAACTGCATGTTGGGGTAACCAAGGTGCACATGGATGGATGTATACTTTTGTTGATTCATTACGCCTTCCGTAATGATGAGACACCCAAGGAAAGGCACGAAAACACTCCCCAGATCATAAGGCACCCTTCTGGAGCCGTCCGTTTATTGTTGCATGTGGTTTGCCTTCAGACGTTTCACGCCAATGGATCATAAAATGTGATTCATGTGAAATGGCCACATAGTTGTTTTTGTTGCGATACTCGTGTGAAAATTCCATCCTTCGTCCCCGATGAACAGAATTTAGCGTGAGTGCATGTGCCAGTTGGCTGCTGTGGAAGTCCATACACAGCAACGTTCGGTGAACGGTCGTTGAGGAGAAACTGTTGGAAGCCCCTTGGCTCATACGGGAGTCAGTTGCCCAGAAGTATCACGTACACATCTCTGCAGCCGTCGGTCACCTCTGCCACTTATGGGCCATGGTGCACCAGTTGCCTCGGAGCCGGTTTTGGATAGCGCTATTTTACTATGCGCGGTAAACTTTAACGACGGAGGCACGCGAACTGTTTACAGAGTTAACCATTTCGGAAATGCTTCCATCCTAGCCCGAAAGCCATTGCTCATGCCCTTTTGACTTGAGATAAATAGCTCCGCTCCCACATTAGAACGATTGCACTGTTTTCCGCGTCCACCTGACACGATTTATACGCCCTCTATTGCTAGTGCTCCCACCTGACGCCTGTGTGCAGTTATTGCACAGTAAACGTCGAACATAAGCGGTCGTCGTATTAATACTAAAATGTAGACTTTCACGACCGGAAATGTCATGTCCATTATGATATGATACGGTATTGGATGCCGGTGTTAAAGAAGATGTGTACCACCCGTCCACTACTGGGTGATGGTAACGGCGATCGACGGCAGCGGACAGCGGCCAATTGCACTGAAGTTCTCAAAAGCACGTGACGTCACGCCGCGGCGCGGGAGCGTGCGGACACGGAATTTAGCGGCAGTCAGTAGCGAGCCGTGGACCTTCCATCGAGCTACAGACTCCTTGAAGATGTCTCGCGCAGACAGGGACGAAACGTTGGGAATTGAGACAAAATTCATCGACTGACCACGGCCCGGATAATCATAATGGACACGTCGTATTAATGTCATTGGGTTTGTATATTACATGTTTAAAAAATTTTGTTTTTCAGATGCGCTTTTCTTTTATCGCCAGTCAGTGTTTTATACGTTCTCTGCTTCGATAATCGTCATTTCTTCTGCTGCAGAACAGCAAAATTGATTTACCGTCTGTACTGCGTCGTTTTGTAACTCAATTTCATCAGCGTCACTTAATTTTAGTACTCTTCGTGATCTTTATTTTACTTTTGTTGATGTTAATCTTAAGCCTCTTTTCAAGGCGCTGTCAGTCCCGTTGAAATGCTCTTCCAAGTACATTGCAGCTCTGATAGAATAACAACGTCGTCCACATACCTCGAAGTTTTTATTGCCTCTCCTTGAACTTTCATTCTCTTTCCAAATATGCCCTTTGCTTCTCATACTACTAACAAGGGAACCTCCCCATCGCACCCCCCTCAGATTTAGTTATAAGTTGGCACAGTGGATAGGCCCTGAAAAACTGAACACAGATCAATCGAGAAAACTGGAATAAGTTGTGTGGAACTATGAGAAAAATAATCAAAATATACAAACTGAGTAGTCCATGCGCAAGATAAGCAACTTCAAGGATAGTATGCGCTCAGGAGCGCCGTGGTCCCGTGGTTAGCGTGAATAGAGCGCAATGAGAGGTACTTGGTTCAAGTCTTCCCTCGAGTGAAAAGTTTAATTTTTTATTTAAAGAAAATTATTATCTGTCCGTCCGTCCGTCCGATGCGAGGTAACTGCGCCGTAGTATGGGTTCGGAAAATATTCATTGACCTTGTTATTGAAGTCGCGAGCTATATTTGCTGGATTCATATTGTCCATGGAATACATCTCACGTTAAATAAGTGAAATGTATTCAATGCACTCTCGTCCAAAGTAGCAAACAGTCAACTGCGTCTAGCGGTTCTGGCGCTGCAGTCCGGAACCGCGGGACTGCTACGGTCGCAGGTTCGAATCCTGCCTCGGGCATTGGTGTGTGTGATGTCCTTAGGTTAGTTAGGTTTAAGTAGTTCTAAGTTCTAGGGGACTTATGACCTAAGATGTTGAGTCCCATCGTGCTCAGAGCCATTTGACCCAAGTCAACTGCGAGCCAGGGAACCTCGTAAGCAGGAATACTCTCTCTTCCGTGCGCTGTAGTCGACTGACGTCGTGTGTTTCGATGTTTGTTTAGGTGTAGCGTCCCCATACTACGGCGCAGTTACCTCGCATCGGACGGACGGCCGGACAGATAATAATTGTCTGAAAATAAAAAAATTAAACTTTTCACTCGAGGGAAGACTTGAACCAAGGACCTCACGAACCGCAGCTGCTCACGCTAACCACGGGACCACGGCGCTCCTAAGCGCGTATTATCCTTGAAGTTGCCTATCTTGCGTATGGACTTCTCAGTTTGTATATTTTGCTTACTTTTTTCATAGTTCCACACAACTTCTTCGTTTTCTCGATTGATCTGTGTTCAGTTTTTCAAGGCATATCCACTGTGCCAACTTATAACTAAATCTGAGGGGGGTGCGATGGGGAGGTTCCCTTGTAAGACTATAGGAGACAGAGTACAAATCTCGTGTAGTGGATTATGCGTTGGTAGCTCAGTCGCTAGAGCACTTATTCGCCAAATGTAAAAGTTCCGAGTTCGAGTCTCGATCCGGCACACAGTTTTTATATACCTGGACGTTTCGGGTTTGCCTGTGTTTAACCCTGTCTTCTACGACAAGGAGTAGGGTCTGTATTGCCTCTCATGTTTTTGCATTTCTCCAGAACTCAAGCTGATATTTCCGAGGTTAGCTTCTATCTGTCTTTCCATTCCTATATCAAGAATTTGTGACGGTATTTTGCAAGATCGACTTATTAAAATGATGGATCGGCAATATTCACACTTGTCAGCACCTGCCTTCCATGTCACGTTCAGTGATGTCTTCGGCATGGATGGCTCTGCGTCCATTCAGCAATTCGTGGAAGATGAGGTTATTCACTCTTGACGAAACAGAACAGAAGCCAAAACATTCATATAGGCCGTCGACGGAAAGGGAAAGGGATGATTATTGAGTATTGTTCATACGCGGGGGGTCCTTACCAGGTACGACTGACAGAAGAGATAGAGAAAATCCAACTAAGAGCTGCGCGTTTCAACAAGCTCCATTGTCAGACGGTAGAAGAGGATCGTTGTACAAGGCTGTTATTGAAATTTCGACGCAACAGTTCTTCGGGAAGAGTGGGACAGCATATGACTTCCTCCCACATCCACCTCATGTCATGACACGACGAGAAAATTCGAGAAATCAGAACTAATACAGAGGCTTACTGACAATCATTTTTCCCATTCGCCATTCGCGACCGGGAAGGGGCCAGTTAGTAGTACCAATAGTACCATCCGCCAAACACCGTTAGGTGGCTTGCAGAGTATGACCTAGATGTAAACGGAGAACGTTAATGTTTTGTATGGAGGAGGATTGGACGTTAGTTCACTTCATTTCTTCTATCTTTGAAATTTAACCTATTCTCGCTTGGTAAGTTACCTTTACGGTATTGCATTTTGTGCTTTTGTTTTTCCTTGTATTTATTTTATGTTTGCTTTATCTCCGCGACACACGGCGTAACCTGCATAAGGATATGAATCTTTCATACAGTAAAGTTCCACAGGAAGAGGGCAAATACGTGAAAGTAGTATTGATGTTTCACGATACATGGAGAAAGAAAATTTCTGCACTGAGTTGCGTTGGTGTCCCCTCTAGTGTGAACACACCAACATTTTACCTTTGATGTCCGTTAGAATACCAGCTGTCGAGCAGCGGCGGTTTCTTAACCAGCAGATGCTACAACTCTGTCTAACACTGCTGCCTTTCTGTCTCCTCATTTCATTTCTTTTTTTCCAATCATTCACCAAACAAATGAACCGCTACAGCAAATCACGGTTCTTCCGAAATTAATGATACTAGAGATAATTAGTGCATTCATGGCGAGTACAAGCTCGGATTAGGGTAGGACAGGGAAAGAAAGCGGAAGTGCTCTAAATGCCCCTTCGAAGGAACCATCCCGGCATTTGCCTTAAACGATTTAGGAAAATCACGGAAAACCTAAATTAGGATGGAAGGACGCGGGTTGAAACGTCGTCCTTCCGAATGGGGTGTGTCTTTCTCGATACATCCCCACATGAATCGACGAAATACCGTACTGAGTCTGTAGTGTCTCCACTCGAGAAGGTGGAACTTGCTTATGACAGTTGTTGTTGTGGTCTTCAGTCCAGAGACTGGTTTGATGCAGCTCTCCATGCTACTCTATTCTGTGCAAGCTTCTTCATCTCCCAGTACCTTCTGCAACCTACATCCTCCTGATTCTGTTTAGTGTATTCATCTCTTGGTCTCCCTCTGCAATTTTTACCCTCCACGCTGCCCTCCATTACTAAATTGGTGATCCCTTGATGCCTTAGAATATGCCCTACCAACCGATCCCTTCTTCTATTCAAGTTGTGCCACAAATTTCTCTTCTCTGCAGTTCTATTCAGTATCTCCTCATAAGTTATATCATCTACCCATCTAATATTCAGCATTCTTCTGTAGCACCACTTCGAAAGCTTCTATTCTCTTCTTGTCTAAACTATTTATCGTTCATGTTTCACTTCCATACGTGGCTACACTCCATACAAATACTTTCAGAAACGACTTCCTGATACTTAAATCTATACTCGATGTCAACAAATTTCTCTTCTTCAGAAATGCTGCCCTTGTCATTGCCAGTCTACATTTTATATCCTCTCCGACAATCATCAGTTATTTTGCTCCCCAAATAGCAATACTCATTTACTACTTTAAGCGTCTCATTTTCGAATCTAATTCCCGATTTCATTCGACTACATTCCATTATTCTCGTTTTGCTTTAGTTGATGTTCATCTTATATCCTCCTTTCAAGACACTGTCCATTCCCTTCAGCTGCTCTTCCAGGTCCTTTGCTGTTTCTGACAGAATTACAATGTCATCGGCGAACCTCAAAGTTTTTAGTTCTTCTCCATGGATTTTAATTTTAATTCCTACTCCAATTTTTTCTTTTGTTTCCTTTACTGCTTGCTCAGTATAAAGATTGAATAACATCGGGGAGAGGCTACAACCCTGTCTCACTCCCTTCCCAAACACTGCTTTCTTTCAAGTCCCTCGACTCTTATAACTGCCATCTGGTTTCTGTACAAATTGTAAATAGCCTTTCGCTCCCTGTATTTTACCCCTGCCACCTTCAGAATTTAAAAGACAGTATTCCAGTCAACATTGTCAAAAGTTTTCTCTGAGTCTACAAATGCTAGAAACATAGATTTGCCTTTCCTTAATCTTTCTTCTAAGATAAGTCGTAGGGTCAGCATTGCCTCACGTGTTCCAGTGTTTCTACGGAATCCAAACTGATCTTCCCCGAGGTCGGCTTCTACTAGTTTTTCCATTCGTCTGTAAAGCATTTGTGTTAGTATTTTGCAGCTGTGGCATTCCCCTAGTCTTTTCCTTCATGATCTGCCAAGCGAAGAGGCGCAGTGATCAGCACACTGAACTTGCATTCGGGAGGACGCCGTTTCAAATCCACGTGTTAGGTAACGAAACTTCCTGGCAAATTAAAAGTGTGTGCCGGAGCGGGACTCGAACTCGTGACCTTTGCCTACCGCGGGCAAGTCCTCTGCCGTATGAGCTATCCGAGCACGACTCACGACCCTTCCCCACAGCTTCAGTTCTGCCAGTATCTCGTCTCCTACCTTCCAAAGGCAAAGGTCCCGAGTTCATCTCGGTCCGCACACAGTTTTAATCTGCCAGGAAGTTTCATATCAGCCCACACTCTGCTGCAGTGTGAAAATCTCATTCCACGTGTTAGGTTTTCTGTAATTTCCGTAAATCACTCCAAGCAACTGCCGGGATGGTCCTTTGGCAGGACACGGCCAGTTTCCTTCCCAGTACTTGACAGAGTCTACGCTTATGCTCCATCTCTAATGACCACCATACGGACGGGGTGTTAACCCGCAGTCTTCTTTCCTTTCCCTTCGTGATATGAATACCTTTCTCAAAGAACCTCTAAATTTCTTCTGTAAAACAAATAGACATACCAACAATTGATGTAGCGTACGAGTAAGAGGCATCATTTGGATAAGAGTAGCGTTCAAATGATTACTGGAACATGTGACTAACTAAATAAGGAGATATCGAACATCCTTGGCTAAATCCTTTTACACAGGGTGTCCGAAAAGTCTTTCCATGATTACATAAATTGATAACTCAGGCTAGAAGTAAGATACAAATATGAAACTTGTGTCGAACTGTTTACAGCTATCAAAGCTTTTTTTCTGCTTTAGGTTCGCAGTACGTAAGTAGTGGATGAGGTACTGCGCCCAAGAAGCCATGTTAACCAATCAGAAGAAGGCACAATGTGTCCTGTGGTACCATGAGACACGATCACAGTGCACACAACATTTGGAAGGAATCACCTGATGTCAAGAGCATTAAAGCCTGGCATGAGAGGTTCAAGAACACAGGATCGGTTACTGACCTTACGAGGTCTGGTCGACCAAGAACCTCAGCAGACAGGGTGGAAGCTGTAAGGCAGTCTTTTGTGCGAAGTCCGAAGAAATCGGTGAGCAGGGCCTCACGTGAATTACAGATGCCAAAAAGCTCTGTCCATGACATTTTACACAAACATTTATTGTTTCGTGCATACAAAGTGCAAATCGTTCAGGCCTTGTTGCCCAGTGACAGTACACGTCGATATGACTATGCGGTCGAAATGCTATCACGTATTGAGGACGATGACGGTTATCTCAGACGAATTTCCTTTTCCGACGAAGCGACTTTTTTTGTCAGTGGAGTAGTGAATCACCATAATGTGCGCATTTGGGGTTCACAACCCCCTGGCGAGGTCATGGAGTGCACCGGAGGCAGTCCAGAGGTGAATGTTTGGTGCACGCTATTGCACGATCGAATTATCGGGCGATTCTTCTTCGCTGAGGCTACCATCACATCTGCAGTGTATCTGGACATACTGCAACTGTATGCTGTTCCTCAGCTGCTTTAGTATCATCCCGATGCCTTGTTTCAGCAAGACGATGCACCGCCTCATTGGGGTCTGGACGTCCGTGCCTATCTCGATATGACCTTTCCTGGGCGATGGATTGGTCGTGATGGGGCAACGGTTTGGACTCCACGCTCTCCTGACTTAACCCCATTAGACTTCTTTTTATGGGTTTATGTCAATGACGAGGTCTACCGAACACGTGTACCAGATCTTGAAACCTTGCGGCAACGGATAACCACAGTCGTTGAATCGATCCCTCCAGTGATGTTGGCTAACGTGTGGAGGGATATTGAATATCACCTAGATGATCTACGTGCTACCAATTGTGCTCATGCGGAAGTTTACTGATGTGTGAAAAAACTTTGTAAACAATTAGACACCAGTTTCATATTTGTTTCTTACTTCTAGCCTGCGTTATCAATTTATGTAATCAGGGAAAGTCTTTTCGGACACCCTGTATTATTGGCCTTTCCCTCTACCCTACTGATGTTTATTTTCGTGCTCTGGCTCTGATGCTGCTGATTGACCTGCACAAAACATAATGAAGAGAAGGTTGTTGGGATTACCCAGCACGTAAGCGGAGAGATAAGCGCTGAGAGCAGACAGCAGGTGCAGTGGTACCAGCGTCCTTGAACCCCTCGCTCGCTCGTCCATCATCCCTCCCTCTCGCCCTCCAGACGTGGTGGTCTGCTGACTCACCAGTCGCCGCCCACCCCGGCCAGGGGGCGCAGATAGCCACAGGGGTGGCTGCAAAATGGCGGACATTGCTATCGCCCCTCCCCCCGTTAAATCTCCCCTAGCCGGGCTCGCCTCCCTCACGCACCCGCTATCTATCTTACTTGTCGCTCCCCGTGTGTCCTCGTATTTTCCTCGACCTTTTTCCTCCCCTCCCGCAAACACGGTCACAGAGGGAGGCGGCTGGCCACCGGCGCGCTTTCCACCCCGACCCCTGCTCCCCGTACCGCCCGCCGACGGCAGAAAAGTGAATTTCCGCATCATTGGAGAATCTACGGCCTCTCCTCCTCCGTCCTCTCCTCTGCTACCCCTGACTGCCTGCTGCCTGTGCCTCGCCTCGGCCCTTATTATTTTTTTATGCTGCCAGTTGATTTTTCTCCTCCGCTTCTCCGCCGTTCGGGCGCCGGCAGTGTGTGTATTCTGCCCCCGCCTTCCCCGCGGCTCCCCCTGCTCTATGGGAATGTCGCCACACGCGCTGCCCCGCCGCCGGGATAACACACGAGCGCCGCCCGGTGTGTGCATATTCACGTGCTCTGCCCTGCTCGGCCCGCCTTAGGATAACAGCGAAAACTTCGCTTCCACTCGGCTGCGTTTCGCTCCGCGCGTACATCTACGTTGCGACGCGAAAGCGTAACAGAACCGATCTGGTCGCCCCTGTGTTTCCCTGGCAGCGTCCGCCCGCCAGCCAATTCTCTTCTCTCACTAACTCCAGCGGAGCCGCTCACCGTCTCAGCGCTCATCACACGACGCACAAGAACCACCACCGTCACATTCGTAATGGGAACAGGTCGTCTAGCAGTAAAGCGCGTGACCGTAAAAAGCAAGGTCGGCCCAGCAAGTATGCGTCAACCGATCGATACAAGCGAAATTAACCACAAGTTATATTGAAATGGTAATTAAATGGACACCCTAACTGCAAACAGGCGTTGAAATACTTCATTGGGGACATGTTGAAAATGTGTGCCCCGACCGGGACTCGAACCCGGGATCCCCTGCTCACATGCCAGACGCTCTACCCATTTAAAAAAAAAAATCTCATTTTGTTCGCTTTCGTTCGTTGCATCTGCTCGGGGCGGACGTCGTAAGACATCCGTTTTAGTTTGTTGTTGACCGGTTAACACTGTTTTTTTATTACAGAGAGCAACTAACCCTCTCACCGAACAAGCTTAGCTACCGTGCCACTCATCCATCTGAGCCACCGAGGGCACAGAGGATAGTGCGCCTGGAGGGTCTTATCCCTTGCACGCTCCCAGTCGAACCCCATTCCCAACATGTGCACACCACTACGTTCGTTGTGCACCTAAAAGATGTTTGCCCATCATACTCATTACTCGTGGCATATGAATCTACCAAGTCCTGTAAGAGTTTGGGCATAGTGCTTCGTTCGCACAAGAAGGTCAATGGCCCTGAAGCCATATTTTTAACTACAGTATATATGAAGGTAGCATCTGTTCCCGAAAGAACGGGTACCGTTGATGACCGTGCAGCTTTCGCTAGAATGAAATGATAATTAAATGGACACCCTAGCTGCAGACAGGCGTTGAAATACTTCATTGGGGACATGTTGAAAATGTGTGCCCCGACCGGGAATCGAACCCGGGATCTCCTGCTTACATGGCAGACGCTCTATCCATCTGATTCACCGAGGGCACATAGGATAGTGCGCCTGCAGGGACTTATCCCCGGTCGGGGCACACATTTTCAACATGTCCTCAATGAAATATTTCAACGTCTGTTTGCAGCTAGGGTGTCAATTTAATTATCATTTCATTATAGCGAAAGCTGCAAGGTCATCAACTGTACCTGTTCTTTCGGGAACAGATACTACATTCATATACAGCGTGTTACAAAAAGGTACGGCCAAACTTTCAGAAAACATTCCTTACACACAAAGAAAGAAAATATGTTATGTGGACATGTGGACATGTGACTTGAGGTACAGAAGAGACTGGAACAGCACATTACGTCCACATGCTAACACCTTTTTATTTTTTATTGGTCTTTTTCAATGACGCACATGTACATTACCATGAGGGGTGAGGTACATGTTCGACGGGCGTTTCATAGGACGTGGAGGACGTATAAATTGGCCTGCCCGTTCTACTGATCTTACACCTCTGGACTTCTTTCTGTGGGGTACGTTAAAGGAGAATGTGTACCGTGATGTGCCTACAACCCCAGATGATATGAAACAACGTATTGTGGCAGCCTGCGGCGACATTACACCAGATGTACTGCGGCGTGTACGACATTCAGTCCGCCAGAGATTGCAATTGTATGCAGCAAATGATGGCCACCATATTGAACATCTATTGGCCTGACATGTCGGGACACACTCTATTCCACTCCGTAATTGAAAACGGAAACCACGGGTGTACGTGTATCTCACCCCTCATGTGCGTCAGTGAAAAAGACCAATAAAAAATAAAAAGGTGTTAGCATGTGGACGTAATGTGCTGTTCCAGTCTCTTCTGTACCTCAGGTCCATCACCGTTCCCTTTGGATCCCTACGTAATTCGGTGCTCTCCGATACACACGATCGAACAGCGGAGGAGTGGTACTCAAGCGTCAACTTTAGGTTACAATATCTCCGGATGTAATTAACATTTTACAATGCAACAAACGGCACTGATTACATATTTGTTTATATGTTCAGATGTGCTAACAAAACTAACGGGGTTCCATTTAAAAAAACGTAGGTTTGTGTTAAAAAACATACTTCCGTGCATTTTTTTATATTTGTTTATATGTTCAGATGTGCTAACAAAACTAACGGGGTTCCATTTAAAAAAACGTAGGTTTGTGTTAAAAAACATACTTCCGTGCATTTTTTTAATGGTTTGTATTAACCAATTACACTAGCCCCCCTCCTCACGTTCGGTCTGTGGAATCGATTCGTCAGTATTTGATGTGGTTTACGAAATATATCCAGCGGTAAATTTAGGTGACTCACCCTATATATATATATATATATATATATATATATATATATATATATATATATATATATATATATATATATATATATATATGACCTTTGAACATTATTAAGGTAAATACATTGTTTGTTCTCTATCAAAATCATTCATTTGCTAACTAAGCCTATTAGTAGTTAGTGCCTTCAGTAGTTAGAATCTTTTATTTAGCTCGCAATATTGGCGCTCGCTGTATTGCAGCAGTTCCAGTAACGAAGATTTTTTATATGAAACATCCCGTAAGAAAAATTAATGAATTACTGTGCTGATAAACCCCTTACATTATTTGATTTTCAAACAGCTGAGCAATACTGAACGTACTCAGACATTTCTCTCTTTACTTATTCTGATCGTCACTAAACTGACACACAATATTTTTAGCGCAACGCAATCTGACTTTCTATAATCCCTACAAACGAGTAGCCCTGACTAACAGTAACCTATACCTGTCATGAATCACTAAACTCACAAAAATCTTAGTTACTCGAACTACTGCAATACAGCGAACGCCAATATTGCTAGCTAAATAAAAGATTCTAACTACCGAAGGCACTAACTACTGATAGGCATAGTTAGCAAATGAAAGATTTTGATAAAGAACAAACAATGTATTTACCTTAATAATGTTCAAAAGTCATCTCTCTCATATATATATATATATATATATATATATATATATATATATATATATCAGTTCATGATATCTAATATTACAAATTTACTCTTTCTGATGGACACACTTCCAGAGCGTCCGCTCTCAAAATTCTGCCATCTCTCTCCCCACATCCACCACTGCTGGCGACTCAGCACCGACTGCGCAACGCTACGCGCTGTTCACATCCAACTGCCCAACACTACAATAGCGAATATTCCAACAATGCCAACCTGCCACAGACTTCACACAGTACAGTCAGTGTTTTCCATATAGAGCGTTACGTGGCGTTACCAACATAAAAACCTAAACAGCCTACTTACACCAACTGTGGGATAGTAAGCAGAACCCCCATGCTTTGGTGACAGCGAATCATCAGCAACGGTGCGGGCGGAATGTCTGGGCCGGGATAATTGGCGACTGTGTTTTGGGGCCACGTCGCCTAACAGGCCGGAACTATCGGCGTTCCTTGCGGGTGGTCTTGCCTCCCCTGCTGGAAGAAGTACCACTGATGTGAAACTTCCTGGCAGATTAAAACTGTGTGCCGGACCGAGACTCGAACTCGGGACCTTTGGCTTTCGCGGGCAAGTGCTCTACCAACTGAGCTACCAAAGCACGATGCCGCCCCGTCCCCACAGCCTTAATTCCGCCAGTACCTCGTCTCCCACCTTCCAAACTTCAGAGAAGCTCTCCTGCGAACTCTGCAGAACTAGAACTCCTGGAAGAAAGGATATTGCAGAGACATGGCTTAACCACAGTCTGGGGGTTTCACTCTACATCGGTGTGTGCGCTGATATGAAACTTCCTGGCAGATTAAAACTGTGTACCACTGTTAATTCGAAGGGTTACTAGGTGATGGTACTCCAGCCCACTTCACCGTTAACTTCCGGACGCATCTCAATCGTGCCTTTCCTGGTCGATGGATCGGACGACAGGGTCCAGTTGCACAGCCTCCTCGTTCACAGGTTCCCAAGCCGCGCGATTTCTAGTCATGGGGCCAACTCAAAGGTATCGTGTGTGCAGAGCCCATCCCAGGTATGGAGACACTAGACCAGCGTATTTATGCTGCATTTTGACACTGTTCGGTTGCAGTCTGGCCGATGTCAATGTGTGAGGCAGAACACGCTACGGCGCATACATATACAAACCATTTTCAACACATACTGTACGTGTGGCAGCATGCTAGAACACGTATTAGACTGCAGTCTCCGTAATAATGTAAGACTGAATAAATGGTCGCTAGCATGGAAACAATGCATTTCTGGACATAAGTCCATTAGACATTTTTGCTACGTGTCATCTCATCGATCAATCCCTAGATTTTGTACAAGGTGGAAAAAATCACCCTGCAGAGTACAAAAATGGTTCAAATGGCTCTGAGCACTATGCGACTTAATGTCTGAGGTCATCAGTCCCCTACGACTTAGAACTACAGGGTGCGTAACCAATTGTTTCACAATTTACGACGCACATTAGATATCCCGCTGGGATTTCTACAGCAGTACCAGCAGAGCTTGGAAAAACAAATGAGTTACGAAATGACGTGTAATTCACGATACTGCCGCTAGGAGACTAGTAAGCAGCAATGGCTGACAGTGGAAGACTGACGACACAGCAACGATCGGTAATTATGTTACTTTTTCATGAAACGAAAAGCCTTTTTGTGACTCAGAGGCGTTTTCGACAACAGCTTAACACACGTTGGGTCCCTTGCATGAAGACCATCCACAGGTTGTACGATAAATTTGTACAGGACGGAACAGTAATGGAAGCGAAGCGAACTCGGCCTAAGCCTGTTTGTTCGCCGGAGAATATTGAAAAGGTACGAGTTGCTGTGCAGAGAAGTCCCGGGAAATCGTGTAGAAAGGCAGCAGTGCAACTGGGAATATCCAGACGCTCCGTTCAACACATTCTTAAAAGTGACCTCCATATGTACTCATACAAGATGACCTGTGCACAGAAGCTCACTGAAGAACACAAGCAGCAGAGGCTACTGTTTGCTCAGTGGGCGGAGGATAGGGAAGAAACTTTCAACAACGTTTGGTTTTCAGACGAGGCGCATTATGATTTAGACGGGCTGATTAACAAACGCTTTTGGGCCACTGAAAACCCACAAGCGCTTCATGAACGACAACATTATGCTCCGAGAATTACAGCGTGGGCAGCAACTTCCAGTAACTGACTTATTGGACCCTTTTTCTTTGAAGAAACTGTGAACAGCGAGCGTTATTTGAGCATGCTTCGCAATAGCTTCATTCCACAGCTTCTTGCTACTGCCTTGCCCTTCAACACGCAGTGGTTCACGCAAGATGGAGCAAGGCCACATGCTGCAAACACTGTGTTGGAGTTTTTACACGAGCATTTCGACATGCGGATCATTTCACTCAGGTTTCCAGGTCGTCCAGGTCGCTTCAATGACGGACAAAATTGGCCCCCCAATAGGCCAGACCTCAATCCATGTGACTTTTTTCTTTGGGGGTACCTAAAGGAAAAAAATTTCCCGAAACGTCCACGTGATTTAATGGAGCTCAGAAGACTTATTCTTCAAGCTTGCGGTGAAATTGCAGAAGGCATGTGCCGTAGGGTAATCACTTACTTCAGTGTTCGTTTGAAGGAATTTAGGAAACTAAATGGTGGACATATTGAGCATGTGCTGAGTTAGAACAAATCTCCATGGACGGCTCTTCATTGTAGTATATTTTCCTTTCAGATTGCATTGACAAAAGGTTTATATTCAAAAACAAAATTGTAATACATTTCGTGCGCCACCCTGTACTTAAACCTCACTAACCTAAGGACATCACACACATCCATCCCTGAGGCAGGATTCGAACCTGCGACCGTAAGGGGCGCGCTGTTCCGGACTGAAGCGCCTAGAACCGCTCTGCCACAACGGCCGGCTGTAGAAGGCAAGCAACAGGCAAGCGAGTTGGAGACCTTTTTACAAACATAATCTTCGAAATAACGTTACGCCTTGTGGTACACGGTTGGTAACGATGCCATTGCAAGAATAGGACTGACAAGGGGACAGCGCCTACGCGTCATCCCCGAATTCGTGCAGGTCTGTAGTATATCCAACGCTTGATCAGATCCCTGGCCCAACCTAAGACACTCCACTGCCTACCCCTCCATTCCCATGCAACGCGATATAGCCCGGCAATTGAAGCGAATTCGGCAGACCATCATAACAATCGAGGAGAGACGTACCCGACTAAAACTACCGATCAGATCAGATGTCACCCAGCACTGCTTCGAATATAATCATGAACAGAAATACCATGGGACCGGTATCGTCATGCAAATGCCGAGTTTATGGAGTAGAGTAATTGCGGAGACTACCGAGGTAAAGATGTCATGAAATCTAATGAACAGGGTTTCAATATACGGTAAACCTACCTAAAACACTACATCATTTAGTGATAGCAGACACATTATGTGTCGTTAAGTAAGGTAGGCCTATACACAGTCCCAGCTGTCCTCGACAAATGGCAGGAATGTCTTCGCACGGGAAAGACATTCTGGGCGGGAATGAAAGCTGCGTGCGGAACAGATAGTTTATTGTTTGTTGCGTGAAGGGAAATACGTCGTTTGCTGTGATGATCCTGTAATACAAGGTCATTAAAGTAAATTGTTCAAGTAATTAGTCAGACCCTTATATGCAGTTGTACTACCAATAGAACATACTTTCAGTCTTAGTCGACATAGTTGGATTTAAATGCCTTATTACTGAATCATTTGCTTAGAAAAACAGAAACAACGCTTAAGGTTTGTGTCCATTTCTGAAACAATAGCTCCATCTCTAAGCAAATGTGCGAAGAAATAGAAGACAAAAACGGGTGCGTGAGCACGAGAAGGCAATCTTATTCAACTGGTGACCTTTCTGGAGCACTTCAGATCGTTGTGGAAGAAAAGTGATAGATATACGAATTTTGTAAACGTTTTCTGCACTCCATGGAGTAGTTTAAAAGGCTATGTACGGCACTGTGATAGTGACAAAGACAATGGAGAATATAAAAGTGCTTGAATTCAAAGTGGTCTTTGTCTGCGATGATTTCATTTAAGCTGTCCGTCCATAGATTCGTTTGATGCTACGGCATTCAAGTGTAATATCTTTGCAAACGATCGTGACAAGGACACCAATGCTGAAAATGAATTAGAAGTGCGGCAAGTGAACTTTACCAATGCAAAAAAAAAAAAAAAAAAAAAATCACGAAGTGCATTGAATCACAGAATTTGGTACGCTGTAACCAAATTAGGTAATATGCCGACTTTGTTTAATAAATTTTATAACTTCAACAGTTTTTAATCATTTAAAATCCTTAATATCTCGGTGTTGGGTCGGTTTACACTAAATAACGCTAGCGGTCCGGCACTCAATGTATTGAAATTTTTCCGGCCATCTCATCTACCCGATTGGGACCACACTGAGAGAATTTGCGTTTCACGAAATACACTACTCGTCTTTAAAATTGCTACACCACGAAGATTACGTGCTACAGACGCGAACTTTAACGGACAGGAAGAAAATGTGATATGCAAATGATTAGCTTTTCAGAGTAATCACACAAGGTTGGCGCCGGTGGCGACACCTACAACGTGCTGACATGAGGAAAGCTTCCAACCGATTTCTCATACACAAACAGCAGTTGGCCGGCGTTGCGTGGTGAAACGTTGTTGTGACGCCTCTTTAAGGAGGCGAAATGCGTACCATCACGTTTCCAACTTTGATAAAGGTCGGATTGTAGCCTATCGCGATTGCGGTTTATCGTATCGCCACACTCCTGCTCGCGTTGGTCGAGATCCAGTGTCTCTTAGCAGAATATGGATTCAGTGGGTTCAGGAGGGTAATACGGAACGCCGTGCTGGATCCCGCGGCCTCGTATCACTAGCAGTCGAGATGCCAGGCATCTTATCCGCATGGCTGTAACGGATCAGCAAGCCATGTCTCGATCCCCGAGTCAACAGATGGGGACGTTTCCAAGACAACAACCATCTGCACGAACAGTTCGACGACGTTTACAGCAACATGGAATATCAGCTCGGAGACCATGGCTGCGGTTGCACTTGATGCTGCATCACAGACAGGAGCGCCTGCGATGGTGTACTCAACGACGAACCTGGGTGCACGAATGGCAAAACGCAATTTTTCGGATGAATCCAGGTTCTGTTTACAGCATCATGATTTTCGAATCCGTTTTTGGCGACATTACGGTGAACGCACACTGGAAACGTGTATTCGTCATCGCCATACTGGCGTATCACGCGGCGTGATGGTATGGGGTGCCATTGGTTACACGTCTCGGTCACCTCTTGTTCGCATTGACGGCACTTTGAACAGTGGACGTTACATTTCAGATGTGTTACGACCCGTGGCTCTACCCTTCATTCGATCCCTGCGAAACCCTACATTTCAGTAGGATAATGCACGACGCATGTTGCAGGTCCTGTACGGGCCTTTCTGGATACAGAAAATGTTCGGCTGCTGCCCTGGCCAGCACATTCTGCAGGTCTCTCACCAATTGAAAACGTCTGGTCATTGGTGGCCGAGCAACTGACTCTTCACAATACGCCAGTCACTACTCTTGAAGAACTGTGGTATCGTGTTGAAGCTGCGTGGGCAGCTGTAGCTGTACACGCCATCCAAGCTCTGATCGGCTCAATGCCCAGGCGTATCAAGGCCGTTATTACGGCCATAGGTGGTTGTTCTGGGTAATGCTCAGGATCTATGCACCCAAATTGCGTGAAAATGTAATCACATGTCAATTCTAGTATGATATATTTGTCCAATGAATACCCGTTTATCATCTGCATTTCTTCTTGGTGTAGCAATTTTAATGGCCGGACAACAAAACCGCTTCAAAGGGTGTTGTGGGCGTTCGGAATCGAACTCGGAAGTAAAGAGCGGCGTCATATCAACAAAAATTGATCGTGTGATAGGAGTCCAGGCAGTGAGTGCATGTGACAGAAAAGCTTGCAGCACCTGAAGAAGAAAGTAATGTCGGTAGTCGAAATATTGTGCAGAAGATGGAAACAATAAATCAGCTGAACACCAGGATCTCACGATTAATAACGGCTGATGTCTACGGTAAGCTGAATAAGTGGGCCCAAACGGTAGGAGAAACACGCCCAATACATTGGAGAATCACCTCCAGCCTGGGCTACACCCTCCACACGCGATGCAGACTGAATCCCTCACTCGGACGTCACTGCCCTCGATGCCTCGTGTCACTTGAAAGGACGTGAAATCACGTCTCGTCGGACCACACTACACTCCTGCCGTCAGCTGCTAACCAATTTCTGTGTTGGTTGCCCACTGAAGACCTGCAGTTTCACACTGAGTTGACAGAAGTCATGGGATACATTCTAATGTCGTGTCGGACCCTGTTTTGCCCGGCCTACTGCAACAACTCGAAGTGGCTTGGACTCAAGTCGTTGGAGGTACCCTGCAGAAATACAGAGCCATACTGCGTCTGTAGACTTCATCTTGCGAAAGTGTTACTTGTGCAGTATTATTTATGTCCCATAAATGTTTGATGGGTTTCGATTCAGGCGGTCTGTGTGGCCAAATCATTCGTTCGAATTGTCCAGAACTTTCCTTGACATAACACCTCCCCCCATGAACCATGGACCTTGCCGTTGGTGGGGAGGCTGGCGTGCCTCAGCGATACAGATAGCCGTACCGTAGGTGCAACCACAACGGAGGGGTATCTGTTGAGAGGCCAGACAAACGTGTGGTTCCTGAAGAGGGGCAGCAGCCTTTTCAGTAGTTGCAGGGGCAACAGTCTGGATGATTGACTGATCTAGCCTTGTAAGACTAACCAAAATGGCCTTGCTGTTCTGGTACTGCGAACGACTGAAAGCAAGGGGAAACTACGGCCGTAATTTTTCCCGAGGGCATGCAGCTTTACTGTATGATTAAATGATGATGGCGTCCTCTTGGGTAAAATATTCCGGAGGTAAAATAGTCCCCCATTCGGATCTCCGGGCGGGGACTATTCAAGAGGATGTCGTTATCAGGAGAAAGAAAACTGGTGTTCTACGGATCGGAGCGTGGAATGTCAGATCCCTTAATCGGGCAGGTTGGTTAGAAAATTTAAAAAGGGAAATGGATAGGTTAAAGTTAGATATAGTGGGAATTAGTGAAGCTCGGTGGCAGGAGGAACGAGACTTTTGGACAGGTGAATACAGGGTTATAAATACAAAATCAAATAGGGGTAATGCAGGAGTAGGTTTAATAATGAACAAAAAAATAGGAGTACGGGTAAGCTACTACAAACAGCACAGCGAACGCATTATTGTGGCCAAGATAGACACGAAGTATGCCAACTAGCTCTGCAGATGATGAAGAAATTGATGAAATGTATGATGAGATAAAAGAAATTATTCAGGTAGTCATGGGAGACGAAAATTTAATAGTCATGGGTGACTGGAATTCGAGAGTAGGAAAAGGGAGAGAAGGAAACATAGTAGGTGAATATGGATTGGGGGAGAGAAATGAAAGAGGAAGCCGCCTGGTAGAATTTTGTGCAGAGCATAACTTAATAATAGCTAACACTTGGTTCAAGAATCATGAAAGAAGGTTGTATACATGGAAGAACCCTGGAGATACTAAAAGGTATCAGATAGATTATATAATGGTAAGACAGAGATTTAGGAACCAGGTTTTAAATTGTAAGACATTTCCAGGGGCAGATGTGGACTCTGACCACAATCTATTGGTTATGAATTGTAGATTAAAACTGAAGAAACTGCAAAAAGGTGGGAATTTGAGGAGGTGGGACCTGGATAAACTGAAAGAACCAGAGGTTGTACAGAGCTTCAGGGAGAGCATAAGGGAACAGTTGACAGGAATGGGGGAAAGAAATACAATAGAAGAGGAATGGGTAGCATTGAGGGATGAAATAGTGAAGGCAGTGGAGGATCAAATAGGTAAAAAGACGAGGGCTGGTAGAATCCCTTGGGTAACAGAAGAAATATTGAATTTAATTGATGAAAGGAGAAAATATAAAAATGCAGTAAATGAAGCAGGCAAAAAGGAATACAAACGTATCAAAAATGATATCGACAGGAAGTGCAAAATGGCTAAACAGGCATGGCTAGAGGACAAATGTAAGGATGAAGAGGCTTATCTCACTAGGGGTACGATAGATACTGCCTACAGGAAAATTAAAGAGACCTCTGGAGAAAAGAGAACCAGTTGCATGAATATCAAGACCTTTGATGGAAACCCAGTTCTAAGCAAAGAAGGGAAAGCAGAAAGGTGGAAGGAGTATATAGAGTGTCTATACAAGGGCGATGTACTTGAGGACAATATTATGGAAATGGAAAAGGATGTAGATGAAGATGAAATGGGAGATATGATACTGTGTGTAGAGTTTGACAGAGAACTGAAAGACTTGAGTCGAAACAAGGCCCCGGGAGTAGACAACATTCCATTTGAACTACTGACGGCCTTGGGAGAGCCAGTCCTGACAAAACTCTACCATCTGGTGAGCAAGATATATGAGACAGGCGAAATACGCTCAGACTTCAAGAAGAATATAATAATTCCAATGCCAAAGAAAGCAGATGTTGACAGATGTGAAAATTACCGAAGTATCAGTTTAATAAGTCACAGCTGCAAAATTCTAACGCGAATTCTTTACAGACGAATGGAAAAACTGATAGAAGCCAACCTCGGGGAAGATCAATTTGGATTCCGTAGAAATGTTGGAACACGTGAGGGAATACTGACCTTACGACTTATCTTAGCAGAAAGGTTAAGGAAAGACAAATCTACGTTTCTAGCATTTGTAGACTTAGAGAAAGCTTTTGACAACGTTGATTGGAATACTCCTTTTCAAATTCTGAAGGTGGCAGGGGTACAATACAGGGAGCGAAAGGGTATTTACAATTTGTACAGATGGCAGATGGCAGTTATAAGAGTCGAGGGGTATGAATTGCAAGCAGTCGTTGGGAAGGGAGTGATACAGGGTTGTAGCCTGTTATTCAATCTGTATATTGAGCAAGCAATAAAGGAATGGAGAAGAAATAAAAAATTTGAGGTTCGCCGATGACATTGTAATTCTGTCAGAGACAGCAAAGGACTTGGAAGAGCAGATGAACGGAATGGACAGTGTCTTGAAAAGAGGGTATAAGATGATCATCAACAAAAGCAAAACGAGGATAATGGAATGTAATCGAATTAAGGGAATTAGATTTGGAAATGAGACACTTAAAGTAGTAAAGGAGTTTTGCTATTTGGGGAGCAAAGTAACTGATGATGGTCGAAATAGAGAGGATATAAAATGTAGACTGGCAATGGCAAGGAAAGCGTTTCCGAAGAAGAGAAATTTGTTAACATCGAGTATAGATTTAAGTGTCAGGAAGTCGTTTCTGAAAGTATTTGTATGGAGTGTAGCCATGTATGGATGTGAAACGTGGACGATAAATAGTTTAGACAAGAAGACAATAGAAGCTTTCGAAATGTGGTGCTGCAGAAGAATGCTGAAAATTAGATGGGTAGATCACATAACTAATTAGGAGGTAATGAATAGAATTGGGAAGAAGAGGAGCTTGTGGCACAACTTGACTAGAAGAAGGGATCGGTTGGTAGGACATGGTCTGAGACATCAAGGGATCACCAATTTAGTATTGGAGGGCAGCATGGAGGTAAAAATCGTAGAGGGAGACCAAGAGATGAATACACTAAGCAGATTCAGAAGATGAAGAAGATGAAGAAGCTTGCACAGGATAGAGTAGCATGGAGAGCTGCAGCAAACCAGTCTCAGGACTGAAGACCACAATAACAACAATAACAACACCATTGTTGGGAACATGATGTCCATGAAAGGCTGCAAATGACTTCCAAGTAGCCGAACGTAAACATTTACAGTCAATGGTCGGTTCAGTTTGATCAGAGGACCCAGTCAGTTCCATGTTAACACAGCCGGCGCATTATGCAGCCACCACGAACTTCCACAGTGCCTTGTTGACAAGCTGGGTCCATGGCTTCCTTCGATCTGCGCCAGACTCGAACTTTACCATCAGTTCTTACGAACGGAAATCTAGACTCACCTGACCAGCCCACATTTTCCTATCGTTTAGGGTCCAACCGATATGGTTAGAAGCGCAGGAGAGGCTCTGCAGACGGTGTGGTGCTGTTAGCAAAGGCACTCGCTTCGGTCATCTGCTGCCATAGTCCATTAACTTCACATTTCGCCACACTGCCCTAATGGATACGTTTGTAGTACACAACATTGATAAATGCTGTTACTTGACGCAGTCTTCGTTAGGACTGGCACCATCACGCAAACGCCGGTGCTCTCGGCAGATAAGTGAAGGCCATCAAACACTGCATTGCCCGTGGGGAGGTAACGCCTCATATTTGGTATTCTCGGCACATCTTTGAGACTCTGGCTCTCTGAATAATGAATTCCCTGAGGATTTCCGTGTTGGAACGCCCCTTGCATTTAACTCTTACTACCATCTACATAGCCGGCCATTGTGGCCGAGCGGTTCTAGGCACTTCAGTCCGGAACCGCGCTGCTGCTACTGTCGCAGGTTCGAATCCTGCCTCGGGCATGGATGTGTGTGATGTCCGTAGGTTAGTTAGGTTTAAGTAGTTCTAAGTTCTAGGGGACTGATGACCTTAGATGTTAAGTCCCATAGGGCTCAGAGTCATTTGAACCATTTGAACCATCTACATCTACATCTATACCCATACACCGCAATCCACCCGACGGTGTGTGGCGGAGGGTACTTTGAGTACTTTTATCGGTCCTCCCTTCCAGTCTCGTATTATTCGTGGAAAGAAGGATTGTCGGTATGCCTCTGTGTGGGCTCTAATCTCTCTGATTTTATTCTCATGATCTCTTCGCGAGATATACGTAGGAGGGAGCAACAAACTGTATGTTCTCGAAACTTCAACAAAAACCCATACCGATCTACTGAGCGTCTCTCCTGCAGAGTCTTCCACTGGAGTTTATCTATCATCACCGTAACGCTTTCGCGATTAATAAATGATCCTGTAACGAAGCGCGCTGCTCTCCGTTGGATCTTCTCTATCTCTTCTATCAACCCTATCTGGTACGGATCCAACACTGCTGAGCAGTATTCAAGCAGTTGGCGATCAAGCGTACTGTAACCTACTTCCTTTGTTTTCGGATTGCATTTCCTTAGGATTCTTGCTGCGTTCAAAGTTTGTTAGTCCTGTCGTGCAGCCATAGTCATGTCGGAAACCTTTTCACGTGAATCACCCGAGTACAAACGAGAGCTCTGCTAACGCACTACCGCTTTACACCTTTTGTACGCGATTCTACAGCCATCTCTCTATGTACATATCGGTATCCCTCGATTTTACTCACATTAGTGTATTAGTGCCTATGATCAATGGCCTTTTGTGAGGTACCAGACTTGAAATGAACGCAGCATGTTGTTGTCTTCTACACAGATACTCAGCAAGCCACCCTGCGTGCATATCGGAGTGCCCGCTCCACCACTGCTAGTCATTTCCTTTCCCGTTCCACTCACAAATAGAGTGAGGAAAAACCAACTATCTGTATGCCTCCGTACGAGCCATAATGTCTCTTATCTTTGTGGTCCTTAAGCGAAATGTATGTTGATGGCAGTACAGCTGTTCTGCAGTCAAGTTCGAATGCCTATTCTCTAAATTTTCACATTAGTTTTTCTCGAAGAGAATGTTGCCTTCCCTCCAGGAATTCCCATTTGAGTTCCCGAAGCATCTCCGTAACACTTGCGTGTTGTTCGAACCTACCGGTAACCAAATCTAACACCCCGCCTCTGAATTGTTTCGGTACCTTCCTTTGCCCACCGCGCGGGATTAGCCGAGCGGTTCAAATGGTTCAAATGGCTCTGAGCACTATAGGACTTAACATCTGTGGTGATCAGTCCCCTAGAACTTATAACTACTTAAACCTAACTAACCTAGGGACATCACACACATCCATGCCCGAGGCAGGATTCGAACCTGCGACCATAGCGTTCACGCGGTTCCAGACTGAAGCGCCTAGAACCACACGGCCACACCGGCCCCCAGCCGAGCGGTCTCAGGCGCTGCAGTCATAGACAGTGCGGCTGGTCCCGGCGGAGGTTCGAGTCCTCCCTCGGGCATGGGTGTTTGTGTTTGTCCTTAGGATAATTTAGGTTAAGTAGCGTGTAAGCTTAGGGACTGATGACAGTTGTCCCATAAGATTTCACACACATTTGAACATTTTTCGTCCTTTGACCCGACCTGGTACTGAAGAACATTCGAGCAGTACTGAGGAATAGATGGCACTAGCGTCCTATATGCAGTCTCCTTTACAAATGAACCACACTTTTTCAAAATTCTCCCAATAAACTAATGTCGACCATGCGCTTTCCTTACCACAATCCTTACATGCTCGTCCCACTGCATATCCCTTTGCTGCGTTAGGCACAGATATTTAAACGATTTGACTCTTTCCATCAGGACGTTGGCAATGCTGCATCCGAACATTACGGGTTTTGGCGGCTGCAGTGACCGAGCGGTTCTAGGCGCTTCAGTCTGGAACCGCACGACCACTACGGTACGGTCGCAGGTTCGAATCCTGCCTCGGGCATGGATGTGTGTGATGTCCGTAGGTTAGTTAGGTTTAAGCAGTTCTAAGTTATAGGGATCTGATGACCTCAGAAATTAAGTCCCATCGTGCTCAGAGCCATTTGATCCATTTGAACCATTACGGGTTTGTTTATCCTTCTCAACCGCATTGACTTAATTTTCTGCGTTTAGAGCCATCTGCTACTAATGTCACCAAATAGAAATTTTGTAGAAGTCCTCAACTACGACAGCTTCCCATACTTCAGATCATCAGATTGCTGCCCGCTCTGCCTATTAGATCAATTAAGTATACAGAGAACAACAGCGGTCCTATCACAGTTCCTTGGGGCGCTCCTGGCGATAGCCTTGTCTCTGATGAGCACTCATCGTCAAGGACAACTTACTGTGATCTAGTCTCGGAGCCACTCACATATCCGGGATCCTATTCCACATGCTCGTACCCTCGTAACAGTTTGCAGTGGGGTACCGCATCAAACGCTTTTCGAAAATCTAGAGATATGGAATCTGCCTGCTGCGCTTCATCCATTATTTGCAGGATATCGTGTAAGAAAATGAGTTACACATGTGTAATTTTTTCTTCAACCGTGGTGGTTCGTGGGCTTCAGCTTTGCGGTCACAAGGAAAATGAAAATATCTTCAAGAATTTTGCAGCAGACGGATATAAAGGACGTTGGTCTGTAATTTCGCGGGTCCGTTCTTCTGCCATTCTTATACACAGGAGTAATCGGCGCTGAAACTTGGGATTTCCTTTTGAAATCTTCAACTGGCACATAAAATTGGTCAACGTGCGACTTGAACCCGTTTAGCGATTTTACATAGGCTTACGAGCAGAATTTTCTCGAATTCCGGGCCATTTATTTTGACAATGTACAACGGTGATAATAGTTGTTTTCTTAGAGCATAGCTCTTGTGATAGACGCACGAATCTCCGCAGGTTCGAATCCTGCCTCGGGCGAGGATGTGTGCGATGTACTTAGGTTAGGTAGGTTTAAGTAGTTCTAAGTTCTATGGGACTGATGACCTCAGAAGTTAAGTCCCATAGTGCTCAGAGCCCTTCTGAATCTCCGCTAACATTTGCCTGTCGTCATTTGCGTGTTCTCTTTTCAACCGAGACTGCGACGGCTTCGTTTCTTCACCATTTTCCGAATTTCGTTAGTAAGCCATGGTGGATCTTTTACGTCATTAATCCACTCACTAGGCACATAATTCACCATACCACGATTTCCAACGTACTTAAACTTTGCCCGTAATTACTCTACACCATCTTACTGGAACTAAGTGATGTCAATTCATTGTCTAAGTGAGACACTAATAATTGCTTATCCACTCTTCCTAGTAAACACACTCTCTTGGCCTTCTTGCCTGATTTGCCAACTTTGCGGTGTTTTCTCTGAATCTCGCCGAGATGTACCAGGATTCACTGACAGTGTAAGACGTCGTGGTCTCCTGACGTTCATTGCTTACATATTCCGCCCCACAATCATATTTCGCACATCAAGACACTTCATTCGAACCCAAACTCGATAAGATAAAGTCAATGTTGTATGAATTCATGTAAACGGTATGCAAATAACGAGTAAGTCACAAGTGCGCACCGAGATTGAAATACTCAAGGCTGGCGTACACACACACATTCAAGACACGACGGTCACAAAAGCTTTTAGTTCGGGAGAGGCAAACCGCATGCGAGGAGGCCGGTCCCTTCAGGGGACGAGTCAACCTATATACGTCGACTGTCGACTGCCCATAGAGCAGACAGCGTTTGCCCGAGTGAAAGGGAGAATGACCCTGTGTTTGGCTTGAAAGCAAGTTCCACTACATTGTGTGGGAGTGCCCAGCCTACGCATTCTTTACAAACATAGCAATCAGTTTCAGATGTTTTCACAGGGAGACAGCATACGCCAAGCGTCGATGCTACAGATTTCTGAATTGGTCGCCTTAAACGAAACGTCATTCTCCTGTTTTAGAAGAGCAATGCTGATTGGCAGACGATATTCCTCATTCCTTGAGCTGAAGGAGAAACGGAAGAGACCGAAAGATATACCCCTTCATGTCTGGCATGGAGAGGGGTGGTTCTGTTGTCGCTCTTGGAGCGAGAACATGTAACGAGAGAGTGCGCGCTCGTACGTGTACTCAAAGAGCGAGGAACAAGTCTCTCCTCAGTACTTCACTGGGAGAGCACCTCTGTTGACAGCGAATCTGAGTGCGACTCTATATTGAGTACTTGTAATTAAGCGTTGTTCACTGTGTTGGCCGCCACACTTATTGTGCGGTGTGAACGGACAGAGTTATAGTTAAATGCCTGCAAGCGAATTTTAGTGTGGCATCGCGGTGGAATGGTTATCTGACCAGTGTACCACGCCAATAGTTAGACTAGGGACGAATAGGAGTCCTTGACTTCATCAAGGTGTCAGGAGAGTTTTATTGGAGCAGGTCAATCCAGATAGAACGAGAGTTATCTTATTAGTCAGTAGACAGCAATCATCGCAGCTTACAGTACTGTGCGCTACAGCTCTTGTGATCCCCATATTTCCTCCACAACAGTACACTTCACTGCATTTCACACGTGACAGCGTCGACCGTACCTAGCAAGATTCTATTGGATAATTATTCAACTTGAGTAGGCGCAGCTCTTAGCCATTCTGCCAAGTCAATAAACTTTGTACAGAAATTTCATTAGTGAATTCTATCCTTAAGAGGTAACTTCACATTCCGAAAAGAACCCGGAAATAACTTGTTCAGTTAATAACGAAAACTGCCATTGTGATTTCTCAGAGTTTCGTTAGTTTCATGTTTTTCTTACACTAACTAGCACCACTCCAGTACCCAAGTATCCCACTATTTATGTAAGAAATTTTGTGAATTTTTCTGTTATTTCCTTACAGCGGACGACTCCAGATGATATTTATTGCTGAAAGTTTTTTAGGCATTTCTCTTTAGAACATTAGGAGCGTCTGTCTGACTTCTGTAGTAGTGTGGGGGTGGAAATTGCATCTTGCAGGAGCCACTGGGTAAAGGGTACATCGCAGATTAATCCGTTGCGCAGAATGACAGAATAGCGCCCACACGTCGCTCACAACACGAGCAATTCCCTTCTCGTTTTAAGCCATCTCTCACTGACAAGGTGCGACCCTTGTTTCCGGTCTCTCTCACTTAGAGTCTTGTAGCGACAGCTGTTGTTAAGCCGTGCTGTATCGCTGTGTGTGGTGCGCCAATCCTCGTAGATACGTTGGACAGTCCGCGGCGAATCAAGTTAATGGTACGATCATGGACCCGCCCAAACACGACTGGCCCATTCTGCCCATGTCGACGCACCTCACGATGGCCGATCCACGATACGGTCGACTGACACACACGCGTCACTTCTCTGTCACGACTTCCTTCAGCTGTGGAGGCTCACGCGGCCGCCTGGTCCCGGTTCTGCACCATCAATACGAGGTGCATTCAAGTTCTAAGGCCGACTTTTTTTTCTAATTAACTACTCACCCGAAATCGATGAAACTGGCGTTACTTCTCGCCCTGCAGACGTACACATTTTTCACAACGCTGACGCCATGATTCCATGGCAGCGGCGAAGGCTTCTTTAGGAGTCTGTTTTGACCACTGGAAAATCGCTGAGGCAATAGCAGCACGGCTGGTGAATGTGCGGCCATGGAGAGTGTCTTTCATTGTTGGAAAAAGCCAAAAGTCACTAGGAGCCAGGTCAGGTGAGTAGGGAGCATGAGGATTCACTTAAAACTTGTTATCACGAAGAAACTGTTGCGTAACGTTAGCTCGATGTGCGGGTGCGTTGTCTTGGTGAAACAGCACACGCGCAGCCCTTCCCGGACGTTTTTGTTGCAGTGCAGGAAGGAATTTGTTCTTCAAAACATTTTCGTAGATGCACCTGTTACCGTAGTGCCCTTTGGAAAGCAATTGGTAAGGATTACGCCCTCGCTGTCCCAGAACATGGACACCATCATTTTTTCAGCACTGGCGGTTACCCGAAATTATTTTGGTGGCGGTGAATCTGTGTGCTTCCATTGAGCTGACTGGCGCTTTGTTCCTGGATTGAAAAATGGCATTCAAGTCTCATCCATTGTCACAACCGACGAAAAGTCCCATTCATGCTGTCGTTGCGGGTCAACATTGCTTGGCAACATGCCACACGGGCAGCCATGTGGTCGTCCGTCAGTATTCGTAGCGCCCACCTGGATGACACTTTTCGCATTTTCAGGTCGTCACGCAGGATTGTGTGCACAGAACCCACAGAAATGCTAACTCTGGAGGCGATCTGTTCAACAGTCATTCGGCGATCCCCGAAAACAATTCTCTCCACTTTCTCGATCATGTCGTCAGACCAGCTTGTGCGAGCCCGAGGTTGTTTTGGTTTGTTGTCACACGATATTCTGCCTTCATTGAACTGTCGCACCCACGAACACACTTTCGACACATCCATAACTCCATCACCACATGTCTCCTTCAACTGTCGATGAATTTCAATTGGTTTCACACCACGCAAATTCAGAAAACGAATGATTGCACGCTGTTCAAGTAAGGAAAACGTCGCCATTTTAAGCATTTAAAACAGTTCTCATTCTCGCCGCTGGCGGTAAAATTCCATCTGCCGTACGGTGCTGGGATGTATTGACAATGAACGCGGCCTCATTTTAAAACAATGCGCATGTTTCTATCTCTTTCCAGTCCGGAGAAAAAAAATCGGAGGCCTTAGAAGTTGAATGCACCTCGTAGCAGTCCATAGCGGGCTGTCTGGCACTTCATCCGGTGAGTTCCATTCAAAAGTAATCACAACATACCTTAATTGTTCTGCCGCAACCACAAGCACCGTAACGAAGAGAAGCAAGAGAAGAGAAGCCGGTGAAACGAAGTCGGCCAGTAGTGCGCTGATTAGGACCGCACCAAGACAGGAGCGACACCTGCAAGACGTGAATATACGCGCCCCTTCTGCCAGCCTCGGCCGCTCAGTATTAGCACAGTATTCGGATAGGCCTAGCAGAGAGCGCCACGATAGCAGTTATTAGTGATCCACAACTGTGTGTGAAACTTGCATGAACGTTGCCTATTGCAAAGGACTCTGATTTATTACATGTCGGCCATCGCTTGAAACACCATTGTTATTTCAGAGTTAAGTATTGTCAATGTCATCTATTGAAATGAAACTACTAATGTTATTTGCTTGAATTGTTGTATAACATTCCGAGAACGCGGCATGCTTTAGGCACCCTATACGAGACGACTGGGTAGGACCCCACATTAAGACTGTAACGCAGTAAGAGTTTGCCGCCATACATTTAATTTTTTTTTATATTTACACTACTGGCCATTAAAATTGCTACACCAAGAAGAAATGCAGATGATAAGCGGGTATTCATTGGACAAATATACTAGATTACAGCTAACATGTGATTACATTTTCACGCAATTTGGGTGCATAGATCCTGAGAAATCAGTACCCAGAACAACCACCTCTGCCCGTAATAACGGCGTTGATACGCCTGGGCATTGAGCCAAACAGAGCTTGGATGGCGTGTACAGCTACAACTGCCCATGCAGCTTCAACACGATACCACAGTTGGAGAACTATACTCACGAACTTCAGCCGGCATCACAGCGTTATTTTTGGCTGAAAGTGTTCAAAAAATTCACAAAAACTGTTCGTAATATAGATAAAAGGATGTCAAAATTTGATTAAATTCTAATTAATTCTTTCCACCCAAAAAATTGCAAAAAATCAGTGTCAGACAGCCTCCTAATGTGGTTTCTCCCCTTAAGAACGGAGTCCCGCCTCTTGTAACGTCCAGCGGCCATCGTGGGTCCCGGTGACTTCAGTATAATTAATCTCTTTGCATAAAAGTTCCCTTTCTGTTCGTCTCATTCCGTATTTCTTTCGGTTACCTTCTGTGCTATACTTCAGCTGTTCTTCCTATGTATGGTCCAAGTTTCATCGAGCTACGTTATTAGATAGTGGCACATCTTGCGAAATCTACTTCCGTCCGTGAGTTCCGCATGCCAGTGTATACCAAACAATGAGAGACCTGTGAAACACGACTGACCTATGTTGTATACGAACCGCGCCTTCAGCAAATACGGAACATCTCCTTTGTCAGACTCCGTGGGTGGTATGTTAACAACTCTGCAGGTTATCATGCACAGGGGAAGGAAGAATGCTTTGCGTTCTTCCCAGTGGAAATTTGCTTCCCGATCTCACCCCCGCCCTACTTTCTCTCCACTCTTTACACGTCAGAGACGGCTGATCAATCAGCTGCGTCTGTTGTCCATAGAGGAGAGACGTGGAAAAGCGCGATGCAGCGCGCCGCACTGCTGCCACTGTAAACATGCGCCTCTTCGACTCCTCTAGCAGTTCCATTACCACAGAAGCGCCTCCGTTGTGTGAGAAACACCTGCTGTCTGCGTACGGTGATTGCTACGTCTGAAAGGAGAAGCTGCTGATGTGCTGCTCCCGTCTATTGTGTTCTCTAAAAAGTGGAACACAAGAAAACACATCCCGTTCCGCGCAGCGTCTAGAGCGTCATACTCAGTCCTGCTTCTAAGCGTGAATCAACGAATAATTTGTTACACTGAGTAATCAAGGCTAAAACGTGCAAAACACTCAACCTTTTCAATTAAAAAAAAAGCTAAGTTGGCACAATATCTCATTTATTGAAATGACAGGTTTTGGCACATCTTCAGATGTAAAGATACGATAGTTCTTGTTAATTAGGGAAGTCAGCCTTTACGTACATAAGATGGGAAACGCTAAAGGAGACGAGGTACTGGCAGAAGTAAAACTGTGGGGACGGGGCGTGAGTCGTGCTTGGGTAGTTCAGTTCGTAGAGCACTTGCCCGCGAAAGGCAAAGGTCCTGAGTTCGAGTCTCGGTCCGGCACACAGTTTTAATCTGCCAGGAAGTTTCACTACATCGTGGTGTTTACTCGTTTCGCTGGAGCTGGCGGCGTGGTGAAGAGCTACATTCGATCACAGCGGTAACTGGTGCTAGCGGCTGTTATACCACGGGTTAAGTACGAACTCCTTACGAGCTACAAAACGTGCAGCACGTTCAGCTGGTATCCACTCTTAAGGAGTCCATATAGAACCAAACTGGTGTAAAGCGTTGAAGAGAACTGACCGAATGCGAAACAGCCTCTCGTGCAACTTATAGTCAAAATGGCTATCGTCTAAGGCTTAGCTGCTGACTGTTGTGTAGGGACGAAAAGTACAAACATCCAGAGCCTGAATTTGTCCAGTGGTTCCAGACACCGGGGCTGAAAGACGGCTAGAATACTGGGTGCCTTGGAAATGGTATCTTACAGTGTTGTTTGTCCTCAAATACATTTCCTTAGTTTGCAGCCTCAGGGACTAAGTTATAAAGTGTTCACGTACATACAAAGAATTCATTGAGCGCAAGATCGTAAAAGGACAATGACACTTACGTCATTCGACGGCCCACATACACTACTGACCCTTAAAATTGCTACACCAAGAAGAAATGCAGATAATAAGCTGCTAGTCATTGGACAAATATATTATATTACAGCTAACATGTGATTACATTTTCACGCAATTTGGCTGCATAGATCCTGAGAAATTAGTACCCAGAACAACCACCTCTGGCCGTAAGAGCGGTCTTGATACGCCTGGGCATGGAGTCAAACAGAGCTCGGATGGCATGTACAGGTACAGCTGCCCATGCAGCTTCAACACGATACCACAGTTCATCAAGAGTAGTGACTGGCTTATTGTGACCAGCCATTTGCTCGGCCACCAGTGACCAGACGTATTCAGTTGGTGAGAGATCTGGAGAATGTGCTCGCCAGGGCAGCAGTCGAACATTTTCTGTATCCAGAGAGGCCCGTACAGGACCTGCAACATGCGGTCGTGCATTATCCTGCTAAAATGTAGGTTTTCACAGGGATCTAATGAAAGATAGAGCCACGGGTCGTATGTTGTTGTTGTGGTCTTCAGTCCTGAGACTGGTTTGATGCAGCTCTCCATGCTACTCTATCCTGTGCAAGCTTCTTCATCTCCCAGTATCTACTGCAACCTACATCCTTCTGAATCTGCTTAGTGTATTCATCTCTTGGTCTCCCTCTACGATTTTTACCCTCCACACTGCCCTCCAATGCTAAATTTCTGATCCCTTGATGCCTCAAAACATGTCCTACCAACCGATCTCTTCTTCTAGTCAAGTTGTGCCACAAACTTCTCTTCTCCCCAATCCTATTCAATACTTCCTCATTAGTTACGTGATCTACCCACTTTATCTTCAGCATTCTTCTGTAGCACCACATTTCGAAAGCTTCTATTCTCTTCTTGTCCAAACTAGTTATCGTCCATGTTTCACTTCCATACATGGCTACACTCCATACAAATACTTACAGAAATGACTTCCTGACACTTAAATCTATACTCGATGTTAACAAATTCCTCTTCTTGAGAAACGCTTTCCTTGCCATTGCCAGTCTACATTTTATATCCTCTCTACTTCGACCATCATCGGTTATTTTACTCCCCAAATAGCAAAACTCCTTTACTACTTTAAGTGTCTCATTTCCTAATCTAATTCCCTCAGCATCACCCGACTTAATTTGACTACATTCCATTATCCTCGTTTTGCTTTTGTTGATGTTCATCTTATATCCTCCTTTCAAGACACTGTCCATTCCGTTCAACTGCTCTTCCAAGTCCTTTGCTGTCTCTGACAGAATTACAATGTCATCGGCGAACCTCAAAGTTTTTACTTCTTCTCCATGAATTTTAATACCTACTCCGAATTTTTCTTTTGTTTCCTTTACTGCTTGCTCAATATACAGATTGAATAACATCGGGGAGAGGCTACAACCCTGTCGTAACACATCTGAAATGTAACGTCCACCGTTCAAAGTGCTGTCAATGCGAACAAGAAGAGACCGCGACGTGTAACCAATGGCACCCCATACCATCATCCCGGGTGATACGCCAGGATGGCGATGACGAATACACGCTTCCAATGTGCATTCACCGCGAAGTCGCCTAACACGGATGCGACCATCATGATTCTGTAAACAGAACCTGAATTCGTCCGAAAAAATGACGATTTTGCCATTCGTCCACCCAGGTTCGTCGTTGAGCACACCATCGCAGGGGCTCCTGTCTGTGATGCAGCGTGAAGGGTAACCGCATCCATGGTCTCCGAACTGATAGTACATGCTGCTCCAAACGTCGTCGAACTGTTCGTGCAGATGGTTGTTATGTTGCAAACGGCCCCATCTGTTGACTAAGGGATCGAGACGTGGCTGCACGATCCGTTACAGCCATGCGGATAAGTTGCCTGTCATATCGACTCCTAGTGATACGAGGCCGTTGGGATCCAGCACTGCGTTTCGTATAATGCTCCTGAACCCACCGATTCCATATTCTGCTAACAGTCATTGGATCTCGACCAACGCGAGCAGTAATGTCGCGATACTATAAACCGCAATCGCGATAGGTTAAAATCTGACCTTTATCAATGTCGGAAACGTGATGGTACGCATTTCTCCTTCGTACACGAGGCATCATAACAACGTTTCACCAGGCAACGCCGGTCAACTGCTGTTTGTGTATGAGAAATCGGTTGGAAACTTTCCACATGTCAGCACGTTGTAGGTGTCGCCATCGGCGCCAACCTTGTGTGAATGCTCTGAAAAGCTAATCATTTGCATACCACAGCATCTTCTTCCTGTCGGTTAAATTTCGCGTCTGTAGCGCATAATCTTCGTGGTGTAGCAATTTTAATGGCCAGTAGTGTATTTTCTACCATGCAACCACAGTATTGGTTGTTAATAGCCGTAAGGGATGGGACTGACAATAATCCCTTTTTCGTGATACCTTAAGGATGCTCTGGGTTTGCGTAAGACGATTGTCTTATAGTCGTGGCAAGTGATACATTCGTCAGACCATCAATACCATGGAGAATCGGTACATTTAACATAAGCGTCGCACGCGCTTGCAAAGGGCGAATAAATGTGTTACTGCAGAACATTACCTTGTTAGCGGCCATGCTATGGAATACAAGACAGAGATTCTACCGTGCACTTCCAGCTATTGGCATAGTCTTACTAAGGAAAGAACTTGCTACATTTCTAGCAGCAACGTACCACACGTCGGAGCGTTCCAAATGACAGGAAAAAAGGGCAGGTAACTTCCCTTTTTAAGAAGGGACGTCGAACAAACGCACATAACAATATGCCTATATCAGTGACGCCGGCCTGTTGTAGTATTTTGGAACATGTTTTATGATGGCTTATTATGAGTTAAAATCTCCTTTGTAACATCGAACATGAATTTCACAAAACCATCGTTTCAAAAACAGTTAGCTCTGTTCGCGTACCCGACCCAGAAAGCAGTTGGTTGGTTGGTTGGTTTGTGGGGGTTAAAGGGACCAGACTAGAAAGCAGTTGGTACAGGATCCCAATGAGATGTCGTCTTCCTTGACTTCCTGAAGGCGTTCGACCATAGTTACGCACTGTCACAGAAGGTACCGTGCGACTCCAGTGCCGTAGCTAGTTACGTTAGGTTTCTAATTGAGAGTCCATGGCGTAAGCAGCCCGATCGACGAGATTCTCGACTCGGTTTGAATACAGGGAGTTTAGTGGCCAGACGAGTAGGTAAACTTGAGAGGTGGCATGAGCCCCCTCTCATATTTCTATACTCCTCTCTAATTGCATGCGGTGAAAAGTTGCTATTCCTTCACACGCAGACTTCCCACGAAGCGTCTCTGGTCACGCGGGTGGTCCGGTGACACGCGGGTTCTGCTGATCTTGAAAGGGTTAAGCCGATGGGTGTGAGGGAGTCGAGTGGATGCTTTCCAGACGCCAACATTGTCATAAGAGCTGGGGCGACACGCCCATAGGGGCCTGAAGGAGCGGCTGGGGCTAGAGGTTCCGTTACTTCGCAGAAACTTTGTGAAAACACTTTCTGGCGGGCTACCAGCGAGGCGTGGGAATGACTTGTGTTCCCAGGCAGTCTTGGCGGGCAAATTCCCGCGTTTCCTGCAAAATCATAACTGTGATTGGCTTGCTCACGGGATAGCTCCGTGACGTAGCAAAATCGGCGCAGAAATTGTCGCCAAGTATCTCCATTGGTGGACTAGTAGTGCGTCGGCAATAGAGTGGAATTTTCCGCCGGTTTTCGAGTTGCTGATTGGAACGTTTAACCACGGCCACTGTCGTGGGGGCGGGAATGTTCTGTGTTCGGCTTGTACGGGTGCTCTTGAGAGAGTCGGCTCTCCCCTTTCGGTCGGAGTAGTTTACAAGACTGAGCTCTCGCTGCTCTGGACAGCCTGCCTTCCGTTTGCTGTCTAATATACTTTTATTTAATTGTAACTGTTTGACGAAGTTGCTGATGTTTCGACTTCAACGT
Source organism: Schistocerca cancellata (assembly GCF_023864275.1). Taxonomy (NCBI): domain Eukaryota; kingdom Metazoa; phylum Arthropoda; class Insecta; order Orthoptera; family Acrididae; genus Schistocerca; species Schistocerca cancellata. The sequence continues at coordinate 152,759,089 of NC_064635.1, forward strand.
AACTTTCCAAGTACAGTTGACAATTGAGCGTTATGTGTACAAGTGGCCAATGTTGTCTGTCTTGAGCATTTTTGGCTAAAGTTGACTGTATCAGAGAAACTGTGTGACTTAGCTTGTTAAAATCAATCACTGCACCGTCAGTAATTGTGTGTTGGGCCTTCTTTGTCTCCCTCAGAGGCGCATTTGTATTGCTAGGAAGTCTTTAGTCTGGAACAACCAGACCAGGATAATTTTTTTCGGTCTATACTCGCGACGTTATCGTCACCACGACGGGACGTCGAAGCAACCAGCCATCGCCTCCAGTATGCCAGATCATGTTGTTGCAGTTAAGAAGACAGCTTGGTAATGTATGTCCGGCAGATTAGGGAATTTTGCTAGGTGATAATCAGAGCTTAGCATAGCGCGCCTGTTCGTCTTTTCTAACGTAGTTCTGTCGTGGGTGTTCATTGTCTGAGTTCTCACTACTGTAACAGCAATCAATGTTGGGTTGGCTGGGTGTTTCTCTTAAGATTTGAGTTGCAAGGAATTGGCTCCACATACCACTTGGTCATAAACGTCACAAGCTAGTTTACAGACAACTTCACCTTCACAGCATCTTTTTGAGTATCCAATTTGACATATTGTAAATGTTTCATGTGTTGTGTTTATTATTTTTAGTTTAGTTATAATAAATCAAATTGTTATTTTGGACAGAACTTTCATTCTGCTAATCGGTAGAGCAACCCTTTCATTTCTCACTGCGTTAATGAAACTTTCCTTTATTTAATTAATTTCTATCAAATTAAATAATTGCAGGTGCCAAACTCTTTTCTACTCCACTTGCAGGGTCGATTACAGTCAGTTCGCGTTTCTTCTCAATCCATGTGCAACAGCAAAAGTCGGAGAAAAGGGTGGCTTAGAGCATCATTTACATATGAAGATTCTAGACGAATTTAGTGTTAAATACACTGTTAGCCCCGGCACCTCGCAGACTCACCCCCAAATATAGACGCATACTTGTGCCTTGCAGAATGATGAGTTCACCCAGGAAATACCACAAAGACATTCTCCAGACCATAACGCTGCCTCCTCCGGTCTGGATCCTTGCTTTGAGCCATTTCATCCCTTACAGACCGACGGGCGTCTGTCCGATGTGGTATGAAACGTGATTCATCTGAAAAGACCACCTTTCGCCACACAGTGGACATCCAGATGCGGTATTACCGTGCAGGTTTCAGCCTTCATCGCTCACGAACAGCAGTGAGCAGGGTTCCACGAACCAGGCGCCTGCTGAACGTCGGTTGAAGAGACACTTCTTGTAGCCCCTTGGTCCATCTGGGTGGCCAGGAGCTCAACAGTAGCATTGTATTCGCCGGGTTTGGGCAGCGTCATCTGCCATTCACGGTACAGTTGATCCACGGCGGCACTCGAACAGTTTACAGACAGCGAATGACGTGCCCTTTTGGTCTTCAGATACATCGCTCCACTCCCGCATTACGAAAACGACTGCAATGTTCTCCGCATTGCCCAACGCGCTTTATGTACCGTCCAACCGCTTCTTCTGCCACCGGCAGTCTGTGAGTAGCGATCGCACTAAAATAACTGTTTTAAAATTACTGGTGCGAAAACTGTGTTATAATATGAGACGAGTTATCAGGCTGTGCAGTACAGGATTTCGTAACGTGAGGTATTAGCCTGTTGAGTTATTATTTTTGTGACAAGGTATTAAAGGTTTCACTTTCTTATTTTCTAGACATGGCATATCATTTAGTTCATGTTTATGTTAAACTATAAAAAACACAGTGTGGGTACACGATTCTGTAACAATGATAATCGGGCACTAACATTCCATACGAAAAGCGACAAGCAAAGCATACTGACACACACAGTGGTTACGGTTACTACAAGCCACACCACAAGTTGGGAAACGGGGCCAAATTTCTAGTAGTTTACTGTCGAGTTGAAATTTTCACAAATGTTTTATTCGTATCTTACAGAAACTAGCAGTACAGCAATAAACAGCCCTTTAAACACGTCGCTAACGGCAATCAAGTAATTTATAGCAATACAACAATTAAAAAATTTAAAAAAGCACAGAAGCTAGCAGTACGGCAATAAACAACTTTTTAAAACACGCCTCTAACGGCAATCAAGTAATTTATAGCAATACAACAGGTTAAAAATTTTTTTTAAAAAAACACAGAAGCTAGCATTATGACAATAAACTACCTTTTAAAACACGCCGCTAACGCCAGTCAAACTCATTTATAGCAATACAACAATTTTTTAAAAAATTTAACCAACGTTAGTAAACAGACTACTAAAGTAAATACAGAACTTTGTTAATAAAATACGGTGAGGTAGTGAAGCTACCAACACCGCCATTTAAAAAATTAAACAGGTGTCAGCAAACACACAATTAATGACAATAAAAGGAATTTACAAACTTGGAGGAATTTAAAAAAAAATTAAAGAAAAATGTCCTGGAATATCATTAGAACATAGCAGATATGACGGGTCCGTGTAAGGCGGCCACAAATCACACACTCAGGGATGCTCAGGCTAGACAGAATACTGACCAATTTAAATACGTCTGTAAACACAATTGCCACTCTCAGGCTGGTCACTGCACCGACTTTTAGCCAGCGAAAACTTGTTATAAGATGGCTTAACTTGCTGACAGAATTAGAGCTAACCTCGTGCAAGGAAACATTACACCACACAGTCCTGAATGAGCAACCACATGATCAACCAACAAGAAGCATGAATTTACTCATAACCCACGACAGAACAGCGAAACAATTAAACTGCCAAAACTACACCTCCCATTGGACAGTAACGAGAGGAGGAGGAAAGATCACTGTCTTCAATTACACCGGTGCCAGGGACAGGAAACCCGGTCGCCGGAGGCCACAAGGCAGAAGAGACACTGGTTACACAAACTTATTACTTAATGATTAAACCTTCCACGAACCTAACTTGCAATTATGCTCGAACAGGCAGTACACGACCTCCGATGGCAAGGATCCACACATCCGTTGGCGCACGCGTCGCCAGCGTTCCCAACAAGCCACGGCCACGCGACAACACGCTCTGTCACCGGAGTTCACGTCTTCTCTGCAACGTTGACGGGTAGTGACCGCTCCTTCATGTTAGGTGTCTCATTTTAAACTCCAGTGTTGAAACGGAGGATTTAAAGAAGCTTGTTAACGTCCCACCAAGGCGAAATGAACAGCAACTACTCGTGGGGCGATTCTGTATACAACCAACAAGCGGGGAGCTCTTCCGGCAACTCGACCCGCTCGTTACACACAACCGACATACATCGCGCGTCGACTCGGTACATCGGACCACGCCTGGTCCCCGCTGGCGAGCCACACTGCCCTCCCGTGTCCACCACACTCTCTGCGCGCAATCCCCTACTTCCGCGCCACCACACGAGCTTACAACCGGTCAAAGATCTCACTTCCTCCATAGCAGTTTCCCGGAAGCAAAAACGCAGATATCGATAGCAGAGGGAAAAGACAACCAAGCAGCCACTTAATGACAGACAATATATCAAACAAACATGTCAGGGGAAGGAAAGGAAAACCAATGCAATCTAAACACAAGGTGTAGCACGAGTCGATACATGGCTCACATACTGAAGCTATAATGCAAAATCATAAGAAAAATTCTAGGCCCAAAGCTGACAGAAGAGCGATAAGCATTACACGCTACGAAAACCACAGAGAAAATGTCAAAGCTAGCAACAGATGTCACAAAAAGAAGGTTAAATTTCTGTGGGCACATCAGTAAGCTATCGCCAAGTGTCACCAACAGAACTGACCTAGAAAAAGCACAAATCGATCCAATACAAGACAGAAACATACACAGAGACAAGATATACAAGTGGAAAGTTGGGTCAGAGAATGAAGTCCCAAAGAAACCAGGGACAAAGTGCACCGAGAAAAAGACTCCAAGGAGAAATCATGCGAGAATCATGGAAGATTTGAAATAATGCTTTAATGAGGCAGAATGGATTGCGTGATGCTACAGTCCCGCCGCAAATTATATGTGTGTATCGACGGGTGCAGATTCTTATTTTCGAGACGTGACGTATCATTTAGTTCATACATATAGGGTGATTATAATTAAAGTTAAACTTTCAAACCGCTGTAGTAATAGTGGTCTCACCGCCAGATACCACACTTGCTAGGTGGTACCTTTTAAATTGGCCGCGGTCCGTTAGTATACGTCGGACCCGCGTGTCGCCACTTTCAGTGATTGCAGACCGAGCGCCGCCACACGGTAGGTCTAGAGAGACTTCCTAGCACTCGCCCCAGTTGTGCAGCCGACTTTGCTAGCGATGGTTCACTGACAAAATACGCTCTCATTTGCCGAGACGATAGTTAGCATAGCCTTCAGCTACGTCAGTTGCTACGACCTAGCAAGGCGCCATTACCAGTTACTATTGATGTTGTAAAACATGTACCGTCAAGAGCGATGTTCACTATTTACGGATTAAAGTTAAGTATTCCAACAGCTACGTCCTTTTTTGCTGAAGTCTAACTTCCTTGTCCTGTTCCAGACCTCACGACAGCCTGCGTGAGCTAAAACGCGTGCGTTTCGGCTTCTTCTCATAGTGGGTTGGCTCTGTTACCAATCCACAACAGTAATAACACCACTGGTCAGAGTGAAGTCAAATAGCAACAGAAAATATTATCGGAGAAGGGCAAAACACACGGCAGAAGAAAAATAAATGGTCACAAAATGTAGCAATAGAAGGCAGTCAACTACAAATGAGAAATGAATCATATAACAGTGCCTAAGATGTACGTTTGATGTTAAACGAACTGTACCACTCAGTGTGCATGGGTGTACAGGTGTGATACTGTTAGTTACGTAAGCCCATCCACTATGGCAAGCTCATATCACATCGGACGGGAAAAATTGGTTTTTAATTGTCCTGAGGGCAAAAACCGCATAAAAAGCATCATTCGTATCGGTTTTTAGTTGTCCTGAGGCCAAAACCGCATAAAAAGCATCTATCAAAATGAAATCCCATTATTAATTTCCGTGTGAGTGGCGCAAAACATGTTAAGTATGTTGTCCACCGTTTTCTGCAGCAAGTTGAAATCGAAAAACAGCATGTTCCACAATTGATAGAAGTGTTTCCGGGGTCAAGCTCATAAAGTGTTGCGCAATGCGTGCCTTCAATGCAGTTCCAATCGGAACACTGAACACATCATTCAGATAGCCCCAGAACCAGAAGTTACACGGATTAAGATTACGTTATCGGAACGGTCAGGCTGTGGGGAAATGGCGGCTGACAATTCTAGCATTCCCCAAATGACTCTTCAGCAGTTACTTAACTGGATTTGCAATGTGTGGAGGTGCGCCATCTTGCATAAAAATGATCCCATCCACACATCCACGCTATTGCAGAGCTGTAATGACGTGGTTGCGCAAAAGACACTTATAGCGCTTACCAGTGACGGTACAGGTAACAGGACCGGAAGCACTTGTCTCTTCGAAAACATATCGTCCTATGATAAATGCTGCCATAAACCAGCACCACACAGTGACCTTTTCAGGATGAAGTAGTACTAGTTGATTTGCGTGTGGATTTTCCGTTGCCCATATTCCACAATTCAGTGTATTGACTTGTCCTGTCAGCTGCAAGTGGGCTTCGTCTGTCCACAAAATGTTCCACGGCCAATCATTGTCCACCTCCATACGAACAAGAAATTGTCAAGCAAAGGTCTCTCTTGCTGGCAGGTCAACAGGAAGCAACTCGCGCACATGGATAATTTTGAATGGATAGCGAAGAAGGATGTTTAGTAGGAGTTTACGCACGGTGCTCACTGCTATGTCCAATGTTAGGACAATTCTCCGAGCACTACACGTTTGCACACCACCAATTGTCTCCTCCCGCTTTGCTGTGGCCACTGCTTCCACTGACGTCGAATCAGTTCGTTTCCTCCCTCTACCAGGTTGCACACCAAAAGAACCCGTCTCTTCGAATTTCTGAATCATTTTCTCCAGACCGACGGCAGTCATCGGACCACCGCCTTGTTTCAAACCCTTCTGTGGAGCGACACGTGCACAGTCATCATTCTTGTAACACAGCCTTACAAGCAGAGCGCGATCCTGCGAAAGTCGCAGACACGAATGGAGGAAAAGCCGTGTACCCGGCGTGTTTATACCAACGTCAATGGGTCGTGCACGTGACAGGTGTTTTGATTTACATATTCTGACACATACAGTGCCAATTATTGATCAATTTTCACACTAATTTTTTTTTCTGCTGCCATACGTTTTCTCCCATCTCCGATAATATTCCGTTGTAATTTAACGTCTTTCTGACCAGTGGTGTTATTTCTACACCGTTTTGAAAGTTTAACTTTTATTATAGTCACCCTATATATATATATTTTCCCCCTCTTGCCCCCTCATGTGTCCGGGTACCACGCCCCCCCCCCCCAATCTGTCGTTGTTAAGTGAGTTTTCAGTGTTGTGCGTCCCATTTCAGTGCTGCGAACACACACCATACCGTCGCTACGTGTGTTTTTTAACTCTTGCGAACAGAAACCAGACTGTCGCCGTGTTTTTTTAATTGTGCCCGTCTGCTTCCTTCGCATCGTCAATCCCGTATTATTGTATATTTAACTTCCACAACCTTCCGCAATTTTACAGTTTTTTAAAAAGTCACCATTTTTCGCCTGTTTTTATTGTTTGTTAAATTCTCATTCTGTTTTTCAACTCCTCTGTAGTCTGTAGAAGAGGCCTATTACGCTGCTGCCAGGCCGACCCCCCGGGGGCGGGGTGGGGGGTTCGAAATGCAGTAAAAAAAGTTCTTCGTTCTTCCCAAATTTTCTTCATACGTTCACTGTGTTCTCTCTTGCGGCCGGCCGCGGTGGCCGAGCGGTTCTAGGCACTTCAGTCCGGAACCGCGCTGCTGCTACGGTCGCAGGTCCGAATCCTGCCTCGGGCATGGATGTGTGTGATGTCCTTAGGTTAGTTACGTTTAAGTCGTACTAAGTTCTAGGGGACTGATGACCTCAGAAGTTAAGTCCCGTAGTGTTCAGAGCCATTTGAACCATTTTTTCTCTCTTGCATTCTTCCGACCATCTTTTTCCCGTTCTGTTCTTCGTGTGTTCTTGTTTAAGTGTGTGTTTCTTTATGATATTTCTAAACTGTTCTCAATTGTTTATGTTGCCTTGTGTGATTCCCAGTTCTTTAATGTCTTCTTCTGTTTCAGTGATCCGCTTTGTCTTGTTTTTGCTCTAGTTTACACTCTCAAAGATTTGCCTTGTGAGTGTTGTTTTATTCATCCTACTGATAAGTCCATAAAATTTCATCCTTCTCTTTCTAATGGTGTCTGTTATTATTTCTTTCTCTTTGTAAATCTCACTCTCAGAGATTTGCCTTGTGAGCGTGGTTTTATTCATCCTGCTAATATTTCCATAAAATTTCATTCATCTTTTTCTAATGGTGTCTATTTCTTTGTCTTTGTAAATCACTCTAGTTGGTCTCTTCATCCAAATTCCTTATCAAAACACTGGTCCATATATTTCCCTCACAATTTTTCTTTCCTGCTTTTCAATCTCTCTGATCTCCGTATGCCCATGAATCACTGTAGTTTCTGCAGCATAAAGTGCTTCTGGAAGGACTGCTGTGTTGTAATGCCTTAGATTCGCATTGACAGAAATAGTTTACTTATTACAGTGATACCAAGTGAGTTTATATGCTTTTCGCAATCTGGAGATTCTGTCTTTATTGGCTATTGAATTCAGTCCTGATGGTTGGATTATCTCTCCCAGATATCTGAAGTGGGCAACTTGTGCCAAGTAACCACCACTAAACATATTGCGCTAAACATATTAGGTCTCAGGCCATTTCCGACTGGACGATATATATATATATATATATATATATATATATATATATGGGAAAGTGGCACAAGTTAACACACAAACGTGCATGGCCTTACACATTGGGAAATACTTTAAAGAACGAAGCGTTGAGGATTCCTCACGAGACTATGTTTTGGAGAGGAAAAAAAGCGCCGATTCGGCAGGGAATGATTCATATGCAGCCATTACTGGCGACTGGTGTAGCTCCGCGCCTGCAGATAACAGCCGGCCGAAATGCAATATCGTGGGCGACGCACTGGTCTGATCTCACCGAGCGAGGGGTGCGGTGTGGCGCACTCGCGACTTGGCAGAATTTTAAATTGGCTTAAGGTCCGGAGTGAAGCGGGGGAGGACGTGACGGATGCTGCGCTCCTGATGGCGCGTTTTGGAAATGGAGGTCCCCGGGACAGGACTGCACAGCCTGGGGTTTCGAGTACTAGAGAATAACTGCGTTCTCTCCAGGGGAATGAATTTAAATACGCCCGAGACGGAGCTGTTATTGATGGCAACACAGCAATCCATAAATTCTCCTTTCTGTCGATTTCTTCTTCAGAGACTGCGAAACGCGACTCGGGGTAGTAATGAGAACAGAGAAGTAGTAATACACCTTCGAGCAGCGGCATGGCTGGCCGTGAAAGTAACCACCGCTAAACAGATTAGGTCTCAGGCCTTTATCGACTTGACGATCTGTGATCAAATGGCATGTGGTCAGAATGTCGCCAGTCCCTCCAGCAATCACTGCCATAGGATGAACCCTGAGGTTACCACTGCTTCTATATTCAAATCAATTCCACATTTGTCTTGACGAGACTAAGTGGACCTCCTTCCAGAACTCCCTACCTCGGAAAACGCCTGAGGTATGGGAAATCGAACCCGGGTCCTCCTGCTCTGAAGGCACGGAGTCACAGGGGTGGGCCTTATAGAAAATATAAAATGAGATCACAAATGGGGAGTCGAAATCTTGCATTCAACCATCGATGTTGTGGTAAAATTTGGGTAAGCAAGGAAGACATCGGAAGCTTAGTGGCACAGGCGAGTAAAGGGGTGTTTAATTTACGCAGGAATTAAAGAACTTTCACGGGTAATACACTATGACATCCAGAAGGGTGGAGATTTTAATATAATTATTCCCAAACTACGGTAAGAACAAAAGAAAATATTATTTGATTAATTACTAAGTGGTAAAAATTCTATGATGATTTTCAGTGTGCTCCAGAGACATGAATGAGACGGATATTATGTCACTTTACACATAAAACCAGTAGAAATGCTTGTAAATCAAATAGATGTTGGATTTAATTCGCGAAATGGGCAAAACTAAATGTACAGTGAGCAGGCAAAAGTGAATTCAGACGTCTAAAAGTGAGACTGGCAGAAAGTGCAGAATGGCAAAGTAGGACTGACTGCAAGAGAAATGCAAAGCTGTAGAAGATTGCACTACTATGGGGAAGAAAGAAGCCGCATGTAGAAAATTATAGAAACTTTTGCAGAAGGGAGAACCACCTATTGGGTATTAAGAACTCAAGTGGCAGTCCAACACTAAACAAAGAATAGAAAACCAAAGTAATAGGGCAAACCAAGGTAAATGCAGTAAACGATTTTTGAGTTATCAGTCTTCAGATTGGTTCGATGGGCCTCACTACAAATTCGTGCCTATCGGCAACTTCTTTATCTCAGAATCGCACTTGCAACCTACACCCTTAATAATTTGTTGCATGTATTCGAATCTCTGTTTTCCTTCGCAGTCATTACCATTTGTAGCCCCCTCTAGTAATAATGGGAATCATTAATAACTTAGTGAAACCTTCTCTAATCCAGAAGCGCACCAGAATACACTTTTATAAGACCTTAGAAAGACCTGTGCTGTCTTAAGGCAGCGAATCTTGGGCTATGAACGCAAAGGATGCGAAAAGACTAACATGTTGTAAAATTAAATTATTGAAACGGACAGCTGGTTATACAAAATGGGTTCACAAAAGAAATGAGACCCATCACACAAAATATTCAGAACTTCCAAAACAACTGGAGAAAACATTTGTAACGAATGAGCTCAAAGATGATTCCAGAGTCGATGCTACACTACCGCCCCGACGGTGTAAGATCCGTAGGTCAACGAATGAAAGATGATAGGAGAACTTCTGGACAGAACCATAACGCGTCAACAGGCCTAACATTTTGAGGCAAGATGATGGTAATGGTGATGACGACAGGTATATCGGCCATACTTCGTCATCCACATTTTGATGTAAAGGTTAACCCTGTCGACAGTAACATGACGCAGTAAATAGCACCCATTATGCATCGCTGATTCTGTGGAACTTTCGGAGCTGAGCGCGTGTTTTTCTGGCAGGGGAATGGTGTTGCGATTTTGTTCAACAATCCCCAACCTCTGTCACGCACCAATATGCAAGTGGAGAGTTGTTTGCGTTTCGTGCATAACGATTGCTTGTAGATGCACCGCACCAGAGTTATTTGAGTAGTTGCTAAAGTCATGAATTATTTGTCTGGAAGTATTACGTCGATTGGTAGGATAATAGTGAACAGTGATACAGTTTATTCGCGGAATATGCGTGTAATTCTGTATGAAATCAGTAGTTGTTAGTAGCAGATATATTACTGTTATTCCTTAAGTTTTAACACATAAATTATCATACTGTTTCTTCTTGTCAGGGGTGCTATTATCCGCCGATGCTGCGCAGAATCTCCCCATGCCCTGTCTCACCGGTCAACCTAATTTTGTACATCCTTCTGATGCACTGCGTCTGAAACGCTTCGATTCTCTTCATTTCCGGTTTTCCTTCAGTCCATGATTCTCCACCCTACAATACTGTGCTCGGAACGCAAATTGTCCGAAATTTCTCCCCCAGATTAAGGATGAAGTTTGATACAAGCAGACTTCCCACGGCCAGGACTGCCCTCTCGTCCTGTGCTACTCCTCTGTCCATGTCCTTCTTACTTCGTCCGTACGGTGTTCTTTTCCTTCCAAGGTAGCAAAATGGTTCAAATGGCTCTGAGCACTATGGGACTTAACTTCTGTGGTCATCAGCCCTCTAGAACTTAGAACTACTTAAACCTAACTAACCTAAGGACATCACACACATCCATGCCCGAGGCAGGATTCGAACCTGCGACCGTAGCAGTCCCGCGGTTCCGGACTGCGCGCCTAGAACCACTAGACCACCGCGGCCGGCTCCAAGGTAGCAGAATTCCTTATCTTCCTTTAGTTCGAGGTCAGCAGTTTTGATGTTGTGTTTTTCCAGTCACATTTCTTCTAAACTAAACTAAACTCCTTCCGAACAGGCCATGAAGGCTCAACGGTACGGACCGACCGCCGTGTCATCCTCAGCCCATAGCCGTCACTGGATGCGGATACGGAGGGGCATATGCTCAGCACACCGCTCTCCCGACCGTATATCGGTTTCCGAGACCGGAGCCGCTACTTCTCAGTCAAGTAGCTCCTCAGTTTGCCTCGCAAGGGCTGAGTGCAGCCCGCTTTTCCATCAGCGCTCGGCAGACCAGATGGTCACCCATCCAAGTGCTAACCCAGCCCGACAGCGCTTAACTACGATGATCTGACGGGAACTGGTGTTACCACTGCGGCAAGGTCGTTGGCTACATTTCTTCTACTGCTCATAAATTTCTTGGAGTTACTGTCAATGAATAGTCTTTCCTCTTAAACTTATTATTCAGTTCAACACATTCTGTAATTTTCTAGAGAAGTTGGAGGAACAAATTATAGGGTTGTGTCGTTTTCTTCTTTAAACATCTAGATCGTGTCATACTTATGGAACTGCCTAAGGCGCCTAAATTACAACCTGCAAATAAAAAACAAAATTAAAAAAACTTATTATCTTGTACATGGCTGCACGTTCAGAGACCGTGAATAGTTAGAATTGAAAGAAAATCAGCCCTCGGTCGCTATTTTTAACAAATTAACCTGGTTTCGACACTGCTAGGAGTGTCTTCCTCAGAATTTAAAGTCTATACTCTATAACATGGCCACAGAATTATGACTAAAAATGTATAATAGAGTGTAAGTACGGAAATACTGGCAGTACTTATATGTCTTTTTTTTTGGTCATCAGTCTACTGACTGGTTTGATGCTGCGGCCCGCCACGAATTCCTTTCCTGTGCTAACCTCTTCATCTCAGAGTAGCACTTGCAACCTACGTCCTCAATTATTTGCTTGACGTATTCCAATCTCTGTCTTCCTCTGCAGTTTTTGCCCTCTACAGCTCCATCTAGTACCATGGAAGTCATTCCCTCATGTCTTAGCAGATGTCCTATCATCTTGTCCCTTCTCCTTATCAGTGTTTTCCACATATTCCTTTCCTCTCCGATTCTGCGTAGAACCTCCTCATTCCTTACCTTATCAGTCCACCTAATTTTCAACATTTGTCTATAGCACCACATCTCAAAAAATGGTTCAAATGGCTCTGAGCACTATGGGACTCAACTGCTGAGGTCATTAGTCCCCTAGAACTTAGAACTAGTTAAACCTAACTAACCTAAGGACATCACAAACATCCATGCCCGAGGCAGGATTCGAACCTGCGACCGTAGCGGTCTTGCGGTTCCAGACTGCAGCGCTTTTAACCGCACGGCCACTTCGGCCGGCACACCACATCTCAAATGCTTCGATTCTCTTCTGTTCCGGTTTTCCCACAGTCCATGATTCACTACCATACAATGCTGTACTCTAGACGTACATCCTCAGAAATTTCTTCCTCAAATTAAGGCCAGTATTTGATATTAGTAGACTTCTCTTGGCCAGAAATGCCTTTTTTGCCATAGCGAGTCTGCTTTTGATGTCCTCCTTGCTCCGTCCGTCATTGGTTATTTTACTGCCTAGGTAGCAGAATTCCTTAACTTCATTGACTCCGTGACCATCAATCCTGATGTTAAGTTTCTCGCTGTTCTCATTTCTACTACTTTTCATTACCTTCGTCTTTCTCCGATTTACTCTCAAACCATACTGTGCACTCATTAGACTGTTCATTCCGTTCAGCAGATCATTTACTTCTTCTGCACTTTCACTCAGGATAGCAATGTCATCAGCGAATCGTATCATTGATATCCTTTCACCTTGTATTTTAATTTCACTCCTGAACTTTTCTTTTATTTCCATCATTGCTTCGTCGATGTACAGATTGAAGAGTGGGGGCGAAAGGCTGCAGCCTTGTCTTACACCCTTCTTAATGCGAGCACTTCGTTCTTGATCGTCCACTCTTATTATTCCCTCTTGGTTGTTGTACATATTGTATATGACCCGTCTCTCCCTATAGCTTAGCCCTACTTTTTTCAGAATCTCGGACAGCTTGCACCATTTTATATTGTCGAACGCTTTTTCCAGGTCGACAAATCCTATGAAAGTGTCTTGAGTTTTCTTTAGCCTTGCTTCCATTATTAGCCGTAACGTCAGAATTGCCTCTCTCGTCCCTTTACTTTTCCTAAAGCCAAACTGATCGTCACCTAGCGCATTCTCAATTTTCTTTTCCATTCTGCTGTATATTATTCCTTTAAGCAACTTCAATGCATGAGCTGTTAAGCTGATGGTGCGATAATTTTCGCACTTGTCAGCTCTTGCCGTCTTCGGAATTGTGTGGATGATGCTTTTCCGAAAGTCAGATGATATATCGCCAGACTCAATTATTCTACACACCAACGTGAATAGTCGTTTTGTTGCCACTTCCCCCAATCATTTTAGAAATTCTGATGGAATGTTATCTATCCCTTCTGCCTTATTTGACCGTAAGTCCTCCAAAGCTCTTTTAAATTCCGATTCTAATACTGGATCCCCTATCTCTTCTAAATCGACTCCTGTTTCTTCTTCTATCTCATCAGACAAATCTTCACCCTCAAAGAGACTTTCAATGTATTCTTTCCATCTATCTGCTCTCTCCTCTGCATTTAACAGTGGAATTCCCGTTGCACTCTTAATGTTACCACCGTTGCTTTTAATGTCACCAAAGGTTGTTTTGACTTTCCTTCATGCTGAGTCTGTCCTTCCGACAATAATATCTTTTTCGATGTCTTCACATTTTTCCTGCAGCCATTTCGTCTTAGCTTACCTGCACTTCCTATTTATTTCATTCCTCAGCGACTTGTATTTTTGTATTCCTGATTTTCCCGGAACATGTTTGTACTTCCTCCTTTCATCAATCAACTGAAGTATTTCTTCTGTTACCCATGATTTCTTCACAGCTACCTTCTTTGTACCTATGTTTTCCTTCCCAACTTCTGTGATGGCCCTTTTTAGAGATGTCCATTCCTCTTCAACTGTACTGCCTACTGCGCTATTCCTTATTGCTGTATCTATAGCGTTAGAGCACTTCAAACATATCTCTTCATTCCTTAGTACTTCCGTATCCCACTTCTTTACGTATTGATTCTTTCTGGTCTTCAACTTCAGCCTACTCTTCATCACTACTATATTGTGATCTGAGTCTATATCTGCTCCTGGGTACGCCTTACAATCCAGTATCTGATTTCGGAATCTCTGTCTGACCATGATGTAATCTAATTGAAATCTTCCCGTATCTCCCGGCCTTTTCGAAGTATACCTCCTCCTCTTGTGATTCTTGAACAGGGTATTCGCTATTACTAGCTGAAACTTATTACAGAACTCAATTAGTCTTTCTCCTCTTTCATTCCTTGTCCCAAGCCCATATTCTCCTGTAACCTATTCTTCTACTCCTTCCCCTTCAACTGCATTCCAGTCGCCCATAACTATTAGATTTTCGTCCCCCTTCACATTCTGCATTACCCTTTCAATGTCCTCATACACTTTATCTGTTCATCTTCAGCTTGCGACGTCGGCATGTATACCTGACCTATCGATGTCGGTGTTGGTCTGCTGTCGATTCTGATTAGAACAACCCGGTGACTGAACTGTTCACAGTAACACACCCTCTGCCCTACCTTCCTATTCATAACGTATCCTACACCTGTTATACTATTTTCTGCTGCTGTTGATATTACCCGATACTCATCTGACCAGAAATCCTTGTCTTCCTTCCACTTCACTTCACTGACCCCTACTGTATCTAGATTGAACTTTTGCATTTCCCTTTTCAGATTTTCTAGTTTCCCTACCACGTTCAAGCTTCTGACATTCCACGCCCCGACTCGTAGAACGTTATCCTTTTGTAGATTATTCAATCTTTTTCTCATGGTAACCTCCCCCTTGGCAGTCCCCTCCCGGAGATCCGAATGGGGGACTATTCCGGAATCTTTTGCCAATGGAGAGATCATCATGACACTTCTTCAATTACAGGCCACATGTCCTGTGGATACACGTTACGTGTCTTTAATGCAGTGGTTTCCATTGCCTTCTGCATCCTCATGTCGTTGATCATTGCTGATTCTTCCGCCTTTAGGGGCAATTTCCCACCCCTAGGACAAGAGAGTGTCCTGAACCTCTATCCGCTCCTCTGCCCTCTTTGACAAGGCCGTTGGCAGAATGAGGGTAACTTGTTATGCCGGAAGTCTTCGGTCGCCAATGCCGATTATTTATCAAAATTTAGACAGTGGCGGGGATCGAACCCGGGACCGAAGACGTTTTGAGTATGAATCAAAGACGCTACACTTTTTTTTCTTTTTTTTCATTTTTTTCGTTGTTGATCGTTGTGTTTGGTCGTTGCGGACGTCGCAAGACATCCTGTTCAAGTTCGATGGCGGGTCCCTGCACTCAGTTTTTTATTACAGAGGCCAACCGGCTCTCTGAGCGAACACTCTGAGCTACCGTGCCGGCTTCCCCTAGACCACGGGTAGATACTTCATTCATAAAATAATAAATATGCCAAAAGGGCATTAGTCACAAAGATATTTAAGATAAAGAAAACTGTGATGGCGAGCCACTGAGGGCTGCTCGTTACTTTCTTGGTGCAGCTTGCAACCTACATTAGCCCACACCAGATGTTTAGTTTAGGGCTATCACGAACATGTTCAATGACAACGTGCGGATTTTGCGAAACCCAAAGCCGAACATTATGCCTGTTAACCCTTCCTGATAGATGAAATATTGCCTCACATAAGAATAAACATCTTTCCAGGAAGCTGGCATCCATGTCGATACAGGTTGCAACCTGCACCAAGCCCTTAGTGTCTCGCCATCACAGTTTTCTTTATCTTAAATATCTTTGTGCCTAATGCCCTTTTGGCATATTTATTATTTTATAAATGACATATAAGTACTGCCAGTCTTTCCGTACTTATACTCTATCATACATTTTTAGTCATAATTCTGTGACCATGTTATAGAATACAGACCATTTGTTTTACATTCTGAGGAAGATACTCCTAGCAGTGTCGAAACCAGGTTAATTTGTTAAAAATATCGAGGGCTGATTTTCTTTCAATTGTAAAAAAAAAAAAAAACTTAGTTAGGTCACTTCTTTGTTCCGAGGTGATAACAAACTTTGTGACTGCCGCTCGTATTACCGACTCGGCGTCGTGTTGTTTCAGTTTGTAAGGCCCACTTCTCTCCTGCGCGTATTGCAGATTACATGCGCGTCTGTGAACTTACCTCCCACACCACTTCACGACTCACTCCAGAGAAACGAATGACACCCGTAATGCCCCATCACGAGAATTCGTCGAGCACTCTCGCAGTCGTTGCAGGGCCGCGACGCGACGTCGAGTGTTTACGTACCTGCCAGCCCGCAGCTTACTGCAGCCCCCGCAACCGACCAAGTTCATTACTTGTAACGAGTGGCGCCTGCCTCCGCATCAGCTGCGAGTAAACAACGAGGCAGCAGGCGGCCCTGTTTTAATTGCTGCCGCCTGGACCCCTCGTAAAACACACTGTACGCCTCCGCAGCTTGATGTCGGATGAGATTTCGAAGAAGCTCCGCCTTAACCACGTCTCACCTCTTTAAAGCTCCGCGTTTCTCTGAGTTGGCTCAAACTCAGTTACCTAGAGCACTGCCTGGTAATTTGGTGATCTACCACAGATCATTTACTTTCTGTAGTTTGTGTGTGAAATGTGTGTGAAATCTTATGGGACTTAACTGCTAAGATCATCAGTCCCTAAGCTTGCACACTACTTAACCTAAATTATCCCAAGGACAAACACACACACCCATGCCCGATGGAGGACTCGAACCTCCGCCGGGACCAGACGTTTCTGTAGTATCTCTACAGGATGACCTGCAAAGTTATGTATACAATCCGAGACATACAGCACGGACATCAACACCGAAAAAACTAAAACCATGACCTTCTACGGAAATACCAAGACTGGAATGAATTTTCACTATGCAGCGGAGTGTGCAATATATGAAACTTCCTAGAAGATTAAAATTGTGTACCGTCATTGGGCAGTTTTTTTTTGGGGGGGGGGAAGGGGGAGGGGGGAGACTATCTCATCGACGAACATCATTATAATTAACTGTCACGTTCACTTTCAGGGTACAACGGATCACTAAGTTTTTAATAATGCTAACAGTAATCTACAACACATCTTGTAATCAATATATTAAACTTCCTGGCAGATTAAAACTGTGTGCCCGACCGAGAATCGAACTCGTGACCTTTGCCTTTCGCGGGCAAGTGCTCTACCAACTTTTTTTTTTTTAAGTGCTCTACTAATTATTTTTTTTTTAGAAAACAAATAAAAACCTCTTGGGTATGAAAATAAAAGACGACGTTCTTCATAAAATAACACAATATTCTTTGAAAACGTAAAACATAAAAGGTAGCTATATTTCCGCAACGGCCTTCTTTTGTATTTTTATGTTTTTTGTTAACATAAATGAGTATACAGTCTCACCATCAGCAGCAATTTTTTTTTTTTTTTTTTTTTTTTTTTTTTTTTTTTTTTTTTTTTGGAGCACAAGAGAAAGAAAACAAATAGGCTGCAGATAGAGAGCTATGTGTGAAAAGGATAAACATGTGTAAGGAGAAAAAAAACTTAGAAGAGGAGGAGAAAGAGAAGTGAAATAAAATAGGAATACTTTCCGCGCCATGCTCCACTTTGGCGCGCCATTAGAACAAAATGCATTCTATCATTGACCATTGAAGGGGAACGTGGGATCGTCCAGTCTTGGCTGGCACGGTTCGTTCAGATTCCAGCTTTGAGGCGGGTTGGTGAAAATGCTCTGTAAATAGTTCGCGAAAGTGGCCCGATAGTGTCGATGCCGGCGAAGGGTGTGGTGATGTACTTGGAGGCGTGTCCAAAAGTCCGCCGGATCGACAATGTCGTCCCGGAAGAGGTAGTTGACAGCCATGCCACTGATCCATGTGATGGCGTGCCACTTAGCCGATGGAAAGTAGGTCGTGTCGGGATATATCATCATTGTGGGAGAAACGTGATGTGGAGGTACTCGGAGGTAGAAAGCCACAATCTTCTGTACGAGGGTCCAGACAGCTGCTGCTGGCCCACACTCAAAACGATGTAAATCTGTATCTTCGACATGGCACTTGAGGCACAGGGGTGAGTCCACCAGTGCGATGCGATGCAGTTTCTGTCTTGTAGTATACTTGCCGTTGACGAGAAGGTACCACATAGAGGTGGTGTCAGTGGTGTGATACGGTTGGTGGATCGTTTTCCAAACTGTAGGCCATGAAACCTGGGGGTGACGTGTTTCGACGGGGTTGCGGGGTGGAGACTTTCGGAGAAGGCGGTAGATGTCGCGGGTGGTCGTCTTCCTGGTCCTGGGGAGCTCGGTGCATATGTAGCTGTACTCCAAAAAGAAACGGCCGATGTGTGACATCGGAGGTGGGATGTGTGCCAAAGACGTCGGTGGGCGTCTCGAAACAGGTGCGAGCTCGGTGGTCAACATTCCAGTAAAACTAGCATTTTGGCTTTTCCATAACCGGAGCATAGTATTGGTGTAAAGTGCCGTAGTCCTGGCTCTCACATTAACCAGATCGAGGCCACCATCCCGCTTCGGTAAGGTGAGAGCTTCATACTGGACTTTGAAGATGTGTCCAGAACAAATGAAATAGCCGAATGCCGCCTGTAACCTGGCCGCCATTGTCGCAGTGATGGGCAGAATCTGCGCTATATGGGGTATCCGAGCCGCCAGATGGGTATTGACGAAGGTGACTCTCTGGCACATATTCAACGGGCGTAGTATGTGATTTTGTATGTTGGCCCGGATGCGTTGCAGCAGCGCCCGAAAATTAATCGCCGAGGTGCGGCGAATGTCTCGGGTGTACACCAATCCGAGACAACAAAGGGTATCCACCAGTTGAAATGGAACTACGCTGTCTGCGGGAAGGCCGCGGCCGATCTTCATGGCGCATGATTTTGCCACGTTCATAACGCTCCCTGCCCCTGCACTGTAACGGGTAATCCACCGCGTCGCAGCTTGTACGTCAGCCGCTGAACGTACGACGAGGGCCAAGTCGTCCGCATAAGCTCGGCAGCGGAACATATGATCCCGGAGTGGAATACCTGTCAAACGTCGCCGTAATCCGCAAATGAGTGGTTCCATCGCCATGGCATAAAGCACCGTCGACAATGGACAACCCTGCCGTACTGAGCGTTCAATCCGTATAGGTTCCGTAAGTCTGCCGTTGACGAGAAGTCTGGACGTTGCTCCACGAAGGAGCCGCATAATCACCTGCGTGAACGTCGGGGGAATTGCCATTCGGTCCATCACTGCGTTGAGGAATGCATGATTGACGCGGTCAAACGCTTGTTTGAAGTCGATGGAGATTAAAGCGCCTGGCAGTCGCGAGTGTGTTGCCACAGCGATCACATCTCGATATTCACTGAGGGCTGTCTGTATATTACGATCGCCGCCTAAGGATGTTTGTTCGTGGGAAACAATGTCCCGTAAGACACGTTTGAGTCGCACTGCTAGAAGGCGTGTGAAAATCTTGAAGTCCGAATTGAGTAACGTGATCGGCCGATAACTGTCGAATCGTGTTCCTCCTGCGGGTTTCGGGACTGGTACAAGTAAGCCTTCCATGAACATTGGTGGCGGGTTCGCCGCGCCGGACAAAAGTTCCCAGTACATGTCCCTCCATCGCGGCATCATCAAATCTTGGAAGGTTCTGTAAAATTCGAGAGGTAAACCATCCGGGCCGGGAGATCGATTCAGAGACCCCTTGGCCACAGCGCCGTGGACGTCGTCGGTGGTCACTTCAGCAGTCAGGAGGGTTGCAGCTGCTGCGTTTAGAGTACCAAGTGTCTCCTGGGCAACCTCAGCAATTTCCTCTGCACCGGCAGGTACTTCTTGATAGAAAAGTCTATAGTGCGTTGTGAATGCATCCGCAATGGTAGCTTGCGAAGTCAGCCGTCGTCCATCAGGTAAGTCTAAAGTTGTCATTAAAGCCTGTCGGCGTCGACGAACATTTTGAACAATATGATGCATAGAAGGTTCTTCACCGTTAATCCTGTCTTGGCTGCGGGCTCGTACAATGGCTCCCTCTAGACGGCATCTGGTCAAGGATAAAATCTTTGCCTTGATGCGTTGAGCTTCTTGGAGGCGATCCGGGGATGGAGGATGATCCATGAGTTCACGTAGAGCGCTATAGTAGAAATCAGTTGTATGGTGATTCCACCTGGCTTTGTCTCTGCCATAGTGTGTCAATGTGCGTCGGATGGCCGGTTTGGCGCACAGCAACCACCACTGCAGTGTGGTCTCGTAACGCATAATGCGTCGAACACAGGTGTGCCACGTGTCGGTGACCTGTTGTCGACATTCAGGGTCCCGCAGTAGCGCGACATTGAGTTTCCAAGGTCCTGCACTGCGCCATATAGATTGTCGACGTAGGTTCATGGTACAGATATAGATGTCATGATCCGAAAAGGCAGACGGCCAACGTTCCGCGTCGAGGAGATCTGATTTTAGAGCGTTAGAGATGTATATTCTATCAAGTCGGCTGGCGGAGTGGCTCGTGATGTGTGTATACCCCGGGCGGTCGCCGTGTACCACTCGCCAAGTGTCGAGGAGACGAAGGCGGCGGACGAGGAAGCGAAGTTCGGGACATGTGGTGAAATGAGGGTATTGGTCTGTGCGCTCGAGAACACAGTTGAAATCTCCACCTACGATGAGATGATCGTATCGACCGAGGAATAAAGGCGTTATATCTTCTGCGTAGAAATGGGAGCGATCCCTCCGTTTATCAGTGCCCGATGGGGCGTAGAGATTTATGATTTTGAGTCCTTCAACTGTTATGGCCACCCCTCGCGCTGTTGGGAGGTATGCGACATCGGAAACTGAAATTCCTTCTCGGAGGAGGATGACTGCGCCTGAGTGTTCCATAGCTGCAGGGGCGGCGTACGTCTCATATCCATAACACCCAGTCCAAGTCGCTGTTCTCAGTTCTTGTAACAGGGCGATGTCGATGTCCGCTGCTCGTAGCGTGTCACGGAGCAGTTGAAGTTTAGCGTGGGAGCCGATATTATTAGTATTGATAGTAGCTATTCGGTACGCCTGATGGGAGATCCGTGCTGCCGATAGGTTCGTAGCTGGTGAAGATTGTTGTGGTGGATGCTGGAAGTCCATAGAAGTCGCAGGAGTCGCCGTAGAAACTTCCCCCATTTTAGTGTTGGTCTAACGGAGAAACAGATCTCATTTCCGCATCAGATGGAGGTGGGAAATCCGTGTCATCCGCCCATGAAAGGTGTCCGACAGGTTTGACATCGGCGAGAGGTGGCAGCGCTGGCCGAGTCGGCTCAATGGCGTCGGTGACAACAGGCGAGCTATGTTCCATGGCTTCTGGGCGCGGGGCTTGCGCACGATCTCTGTTGGCCGGTTCACCGTCTTGTGGATGACGCGTCTCCGTGGCAGAGGAGAAAGTGTTATCGTGTTCTCCGTCGGAGTGATGTGGCATCTCTTCGTCCTGCGGAGGGGGCTCAATAGTCGTGTCTGATGTCTTGCGGCGTTTTTTTCGTCGTTTGGGCGACTTCTGCTTTCGGCAATGAGTTTCGGTGTCTGAGGAAGGAAGAGATTCACGTCGTTCCGGTACAAAAGCCGCGGGTGCTGTGATGCGGTCTTCATTCTCCAGAACACTCTCATTGGTATCCTTGTGATCTTCTATCGTTGGTGTGTCCGGCTGTTGGACATGTTCAAGGGCGGCATCGCCGGTGTCAAGGTGCTGGGACGCCTCCGGGTGTATCGGACCAGAGAGAAGCTCATGAACGGCGCCTTGTGATGGCTGGACGTGCAGTGTCGCCGCACAGGTGACTGGAAGGGTGGTCGTGGTTCTGTCGGTGGTCGTATCGTCGGGCCGTAGTTGTGTGATGCGGCGTTGCAGGCATTCATTACGGACGTGTCCTTCTTTGCCACAACCGGAACATGTTCGAGGTTGTCCGTCGTATATGACCACCGCACGGCAGCCGCCGATAGAAATGTACGATGGAACGTGCCGTTTGAGATCGATTCGGACTTGTCTCACACCATTAAGTACCGGATACGTCGTAAACTGTGCCCATGTCTCGGCTACGTGGCTCTGGACTTTTCCGAACGGGCTTAGCGCCGCGATGACTTCATCTTCATTCACCTCGAAAGGCAGTTCGAATACACGGATCGTCCGAAGACCAAGTCCTGCATGGTCGACATCCACAGGCCCGACGTTTCCGTCGGAGTGCCGAAATTTTAGTCCATGTCGCGTCCTTTGAATGATCTCATTGCAGGCAGCGTCGGAAGTCATCTTAACATAAACGACGCTGCTAATGATCGATAGGTGTATGCCGATGAGTTCGTCACGCGGGATCTTCACGTCTTCGCGTAGGAAGCGTTCGACGGCCAGTGCTTTGGGTCGTGCGTATTCGTTTGAGAAGGTGAACTTAAGAGTGTTCTTTCTGTAAGAGTTGGCCATTACAGCTTGTTCGACTGAGAAGCGCTGTGACGAGGAAGTAAATAAAACACTCCGCGCGCGCAGCGGCGTGGACGGCCGAGCGCGGTGCGCACTGCTGCCCTGCCGAACGCAGACTGCCAACTGAGCTACCGAAGCACGACGCACGCCCGGTACTCACAGCTTTACTTCTGCCAGTATCTCGTCTCCTACCTTCCAAACTTTACAGTAGCTCTCCTGCGAACCTTGCAGAACTAGCACTCCTGAAAGAAAGGATATTGCGGAGACATGGCTTAGCCACAGCCTGGGGGATGTTTCCAGAATGAAATTTTCACTCTGCAGCGGAGTGTGCGCTGATATGAAACTTCCTGGCAGATTAAAACTGTGTGCCCGACCGAGACTCGAACTCGCTTCTGTAAAGTTTGGAAGGTAGGAGACGAGATACTGGCAGAAGTAAAGCTGTGAGTACCGGACGTGAGTCGTGCTTCGGTAGCTCAGGGGTCGCCGGCGCGGTAGCTCAGCGTGTTCGGTCAGAGACCCGCTTGGCCTCTGTAATAAAAAACTGAGTGGAAGGATCAACCACAGAACTTGAACAGGATGTCTTGCGACGTCCGCAACGACCAAACACAACGATCAATAACGAAAAAAATGCAAAAAAAAAAAAGGTTGGTAGAGCACTTGCCCGCGAAAGGCAAAGGTCCCGAGTTCGAGTCTCGGTCGGGCACACAGTTTCAATCTGCCAGGAAGTTTCATATCAGCGCACACTCCGCTGCAGAGTGAAAATTTCATTCTGGAATCAATATATTACTGAAACTTCCTTGCAGTCGGTCCTGGACTGAAACCCGGTACTCTTGTATCTCGGATCCGTGTCCCTGTCTAGGGCACAATTTTAATCTGCCGAGAAGTTTCATATCAACGTACAGTCCGCTGCAGAATACAGATTCATTTTGGAAGCAGTTCCCTAGGCTGTGGCTAAGCCGGGTCTCCTCAGTATGCTTTCTTCGAGGAATGGCAGTCCTACCAGTTTCGTAGAACTTCAGCGTAATTTGGAAGGTGTCAGCTGAGGTACTTGTGGTGAACACTTACTCGCGATATGCAATGGCCCCGGTGTCGAGTCACGGCCTCGCACACAATTTTAATCTGCCAAGAAGTTTCAGCATATGTTTGAAAAATAAAATTCTGGAAACAGTCATGTTTAGGTTACAAACTATCCTTCACGAAACGGCCGTGGTGGCCGGGCGGTTCTAGGCGCTTCAGTCCGGAACCGCGCGACTGCTACAGTCGCAGGTTCGAAACCTGCCTCGGGCATGGATGTTTGTGATGTCCTTAGGTTAGTCAGGTTTAAGTAGTTCTAAGTTCAAGGGGACTGATGATGACCTCAGATGTTAAGTCCCATAGTGCTCAGAGCCATTTGAACCATTTTATCCTTCCCGAAAGGAACGGACACAGCTTCCCTAAACCAGAGGCGCACCAGAATACACTTTTACAAGACCTTAGAAAGACCTGTGCTGTGTTATGGCGCCAAATCACGGCCAATGAAGGCAAAAGATGCGAAAAGATTAACAGCCAGTGGAACTAAATTATTGAAACGGGCAGCTGGTTACACAGAATAGGATTAGAAAAGGAACGAGACCCATCACACATTATCCTCAGAACCTCGAAAACGACTGGAGAAAACATTTACAATGAATGAGCTCAAATATGATTTCAAAATTCATGCTGCACGACTACTCCAACGTTATAAGATCCGTAGGTCGACCAATGAAAGATGATAGGAGAACTTCTCGACGGAACCATAACACGTGAAGAGGCCTAATAATCGGAGGAAAGATGACGGTGATGGTGATGACAGCTATATCGCCTATACATCGTAATCCACATTATGATGTAAAGGTTACTACGGTCAATAGTAATATGACGTAGTAAACAGTACCCATTATGCATCACTCGTTCTGTGGAATTTTCGGTGCTGAGCGCGTGTTTTTCGACGAGGGGCGTTATCTTGCTGTTTTGCTCAACAATGCCCAACCGCTGACTGTCACGCACCAGTATACGAGTAGAGAGTTGTCTGTGTTTAGTGCAGAACGGCTGCGTCCAGAGTTATCGCACCAGAATTATTTGAATAGTTGCTAATGTGATGAATTACGAGTCTGCAAGTACAATATTACGTCAATTGGTAGAATAACAGTGAGAAATGATACAGTTCATTCGCGGAAGCTGCATGTAATTCACTATGAAATCAGCAGTGGTCATTGTTAGTGGCAGATATATTCCTGTATGAACAGTTGTAAAAAGTCTATTGCATTTATATTTTATTTTTATTTCTTTTTTTAAATTTTCTATTTTATTTTATTTTATTTTTTGCTGCTACCATTTACTATTGACCTGCTACCAAGTTACTAAGACAGTTCGTATTTTCACAATATGACATTGTACGTGTACAGAATGTGAAACTTATTTTATATTTATTATTTGTAATAAGGACTGATAATATTGCAGATTTAAATATTTATAGATTTAAAAGTGATTAAGAACTGAAAATCTTAAATTAACTATTTATGAATAGAAGATAGAAATTTAGGAGAATGGTAACAGGTTACGACATATATCATTTTATGACACATTATAAATTCGGAATTTTTTTTAAATAAAATGGTTCAAATGGCTCTGAGCACTATGGGACTTAACTGCTAAGGTCATCAGTTCCCTAGAACTCTGAACCACTTAAACCTAACTAACCGAAGGACATCACACACATCCATGCCCGAGGCGGGATTCGAACCTGCGACCGTAGCGGTCGTGTGGTTCCAGACTGTAGCGCCTAGAACCGCTCGGCCACCCCGGCCGGCTTTTAAATAATAAGAATTTTGCGTTTAAGATGGAGAAATAAAAGATAATTGCAAAGTAGACAAATTTGTATTTGATATCCCACCACTAGCAGGCTCAGGTGTAAAGGCTTGGCACATCAAGTCTGTCACATTCGAGGTAGCGTACAAAATACGAGTATGTATTTAATAGTCATTTGATCAGTTTCTGTGTTCAGACAGGTGTGGTATATTACTCTTGTCTCACATTTGTTATAGGTCATATGTGCTTGACACAGAGCATAATCGGTACAATTATTTGTGCCTCTTTGACTTGCTTACTGCTACGTACTGTCTGCATGGTGTTTATGTTGTTTGTAAGGTAAAACCGTAACCAAGTTTAATAACCAGCTCCATCATTTTCAATGCAGGTATTATTTTACCTAAGCTAAATAAACAATTATATCATTTACATTACATGTATTACAAAAGACGTTACTAGACATATTAAAATTACCGGTGTTCTATTTCTGTGTTCCTTAATTTAGTCTTATCTTACATCTAGATCTGTATATTAATCTCACTGTTTGTATCTGAATCAGCATCTGTTTGTGTCTTTGTGTCACTCGGGGTTCCCGTTCTCGTTTTTGCATGTTTGCTTTTACTTGTGTATGTGTTTGTTCTTATTTGTATAATTCATGTAATGTACGGGACACTGCAGTGCGGCGGCCCGAGTGGCCGAGCGGTTCTCGGCGCTACAGACCGGAACCGTGCGACCGCTACGGTCGCAAGTTCGAATCCTGCCTCGGGCATGGATGTGTGTGATGTCCTTAGGTTAGTTAGGTTTAAGTAGTTCTAAGTTCTAGGGGACTGATGACCTTAGCAGTTAAGTCCCATAGTGCTCAGAGCCATTTGAACACTGCACTGCTGGCTCAGCCAGACTCAATGCAGTCGAGATGGTCGCCCATGTTTTCGTTGGGGGTTAGGGAATGCTGTATTCGCACACGTAGGCCACTTGCAATAAAGACTTTTATGTGGGTTGCTGTGTCACAGGCCTGCTGGCACCACGTCATCGAGGAACAAACGCAACATTTATACTCGTATGTATGAATGCGTAGCGTCTGTTCTTCCGGGCATTGATTCGGCTTGATGGGCAACGAATCCATGAACACACACGACAGTTCGTACAGTTGATTCGCCTCGATGGGAAATGGATCCATCTTCTTCAGTGCGGATACACAGTTACGTCTGACCTCCTGCTGGAAACTCAGAGAAGCGAGCATGGAGGAAATGGGCAGGGACTGCCGAGAGGTGGCTCTCGTTGTTAATGTAGATTGGCCAGAAGGCGTGCGAGACAGTCCGCGCAGCTACGTTAAACACTGTGTCCTTGTCGCGCACTGGTTAACACAACTGCCTAGTAAGCAGGAGGTCCCGGGTTCGAATCCCGCTCCAATACTAATTTTCACTTGTCGCCGCTGATTTCACGTAAACTCCCGATGCAGCTGACATGAATAGACCCTTCCCTTTCCTTTCCTTTCTCCTCCCTCCACTTTCAACTTCCATACGAACACAACATTACCGGAAGGTAACAGTAACAATGCTGGCCTCCCAGAGCCGGCTCATTGAGAACCGAACACAATTCTCCTAGACAGCGACAGCAGGAACTGGCTGTCGTAACGCAAATGCTGGCCACCACGTGCCGCATCGCCAACGGTGGGCGTTTCCATCGGCCGTGGGAAATGCGCCAATCACCTGCATCACCTGCTTCCAACAGGTTACGTGCCCATAAGTTTTCCTCCACCGCTAAAGTATTTGTTCTACTGCGTAGCTATCTTTACGGATGGGTCAAAACAGGGGGACTCCGTTGGTAGCTCTGCTGTTTTCCATGATCGTGTCCTCAAGATCCGACTGCGTCGATACTTCACTTTCTTCGATGCAGAATTATGTGCGATCTTCTGGGGACTGGACCAGATGAGACCTGTTTCGCGTGCTAAGTTCCTTGTCTGTTGCTATTCTCTGAGTGCCCCTCACTCTCTACAACGCCTGTACCCAGAATATAAAGTAGTCCAGGATGTCCAGGACGCCCTCTGCAACTGCTGGAGAAGGAGGTGTCTTTCTGCTGGACATTTTTTCCCCATTAAACCAGGTGGGTGACCAGCTGCCTGTGGGTATATGGCTGGTCCTTTTTTTACCACAAAAAATACTTTTGTGATATACCCAACAAGGTTTTCTAATCTCTTAGCCATCGTGAGTGGCCGCAAATTTGTTAGCTTCCAGCCACCCTCGATGTTGCCCGTCCCTGCCACGTGGAGGCGGACCAGTTTCTGCGTTGTCCACCTTTTTTTTTATTGTTGGGTGATATCACATTTTTATGTACATGCTTTCACAGTTTAGATACAATTTGGAATTCAATTTCGATTTGTTTTACGAAAAATGCTTTAAAATAAAGTAAGGAAACAAATGAAAGAAAATAATGCAGGGAAATTTTAATCTAACTTATCTACTATACTTAACCTAATGGAACTTTGAAATGTGAGTTTGATTTGTATATTTGTTAGGGTAGTGGAGAGGTTTTGGAGGTGTTCGAGAAAAGGGGTCTGACTGTCCCCGTCTAGCCATCCATTCCCTGTCCGCATCGCATCTTTAAAGCGTTATTCGTAATTGACTGTGTTGGGTTGGTGCTGGACACCAGGGCAGATATGTGTGGCGTGGATGAAAGGGCGGAAGCAGCAGCTAAGAAGGCCTGTCATGATCCTCAGTTATTTCAGCGTGCCCTCAACCCGCATGCCATCACCTCTCTGTTGAGGTACAGAGTCACACGTCGACGGGAAGATGAGTGGCTGCAAGTAAAAGGTAATAAGCTGCGTCTAAAGTGCGTGTCATTTATGACGGCGGCCGAGTTTAGGTTCGTTCCGCGCATCTGACGTCACAAAACACATTGAGCCAATGAACAGAGAACGACGTTGCCAGAGCTCGACTGCAGTGCAGAGCACGGACGAGTGTCTTCAGTTTTAGAAACTTTCAGTCATAAATAAAGTAATTGAACAAAAGCAATGTCTTGATAGCAGTTTTTCTTTTATAGAAAGTTTGGAAAAAGCATTCTGTGGTGTCACCGCCAGACACCACACTTGCTAGGTGGTAGCTTTTAAATCGGCCGCGGTCCGTTAGTATACGTCGGACCCGCGTGTTGCCACTATCAGTGATTGCAGACCGAGCGCCGCCACACGGCAGGTCTAGAGACACTTCCTAGCACTCGCCCCCAGTTGTAGAGCCGACTTTGCTAACCATGGTTCACTGACAAATTACGCTCTCATTTGCCGAGACGATAGTTAGCATAGCCTTCAGCTACGTCATTTGCTACGACCTAGCAAGGCGCCATTACCAGTTAGATACTGAATCATGTACAGTCTAGAGCGACGCTCATCATTAACGGATTAAAGTTAAGTATTCCACCAGCTTCGTCCGTTTTTCTAAATTCTAATTTCCATGACCTGTTCCAGACCTCACGCCAGCCTGCGTGAGCTAAAACGCGTGCCTTTCGGCTTCCTCTAGTAAACCGGTGTTGGCTCTCCTGCCTAGCACTCTGTATGAAAATCACTGGCTACGCTGTGTGCAGTCTGTGGCTGGTTGGCATTGTTGGAATATTCGCCATTGTAGTGTTGGGCAGTTGGAGGTGAGCCGCTAGCTGTGGTGGATGTGGGGAGAGAGATGGCAGAATTTTAAGAGCTGACGATCTGGACGTGTGTCCACCAGAAAGAGTAAATTTGTAATACTGGATATCATGAACTGATATACAGGGTGTCCCACCTATCGTGTCCACCCAAAATATCTCTGGAACAATAACAGCTATTGGAAAACGACTTTCACCGGTATCAATGTCGGGCTGGGGCCCATGAATGTACATATTTGGAAACAATCTAAAACGAAAGCATATGTGTTTTTTAACACAAACTTATGTTTTTTTTAAATGGACCTCCTATATTTTTTCTTCAGCCATCCGTAACATGACAAAGCACATACACAATGGCGTTGATTGCATCGCAATATTCCCATTACATCCCGAGATATTAAGACTCGAAGTTGACGCTTGAAACACCCGACATGCGCTGCTAGCGCACGTCCTGAGGCTCAGGCGTGAACCCCATGCTGCCCGTAATCGCGATGTGATTGACATGCGTAATCACACTTCCATACTTATCAAGAGGTCCGAAACGAATAATACGGTCTGCTGCCATCCTGCATTAACGTCGTACATTCCAGCAGGTATTTATCCCATAGGCTAGGTTCTGTAACGTATCTGTGTACCGCAACGTTAGTCACAAAGTTAACTTCGCTTATCGTTAATCCGTTACTAAAAAGATAATGCGGTTCAACGTTAAAACTTTACTTTACTCTAGATCTAGCGCAAGTGACAGTTAATCATTCACTCGTAATAGTATAATTCATGTTGATGGTTTTAGTGAAACGAGCAAGTGGACTAAAAGTTTTACCGTTGTTTAGGTAAAAATGTTTTGATTTGGGAAGTTCAGGTAGGACGTAAAAGATGAATGTAAACATGTTGAACGAATTAGTTTTATTATCACATAATTACCAATGTTATGTTTATCTAATGCGTTAAATGACAAATTGTTGCAAACAAATGTTTCTTAACAGCACTGGGTAAAATGGCCCTTTGTAGAAACTTCCACTGTGATACCAGCGCTACATACTAAACATAGCGTTCACATCTCATGCTCAAAGTGATGCCCATTGGCTTGCATACATAGGGTCACTGTGCGGATGAAGGATGCCCTACTTCGTGCTACTGTTTCCTCTTTGATGGCTGTACAAGCATCAATAATGCGTTGCTTCAGGTTCTCTGGTGTTGTTGGTTCATGTTGGTAAACAGCGTCTTTCACTGCTCCCCAAACAAAATAATCCAGCGGTGTAAGGTCCGGAGATCGGGCAGGCCACCTAACTGGGCCACCTCGTCCAATCCACCTACCAGGGAACTTACGGTTCAGAAGTCGTCGTGCTCGTAAGGCGTTACGTGCAGGGCATCCGTCATGCTGATACCACATGACCATTCTCCGGTTCAGAGGTACGGTGTCCAAGAGAACAGGAAGATTGTCTCGTATAAATCTGGAGTATTGTCTGCCATTTTGGATGCCATTTATAAAGAAAGGTCCGATAATGGTATCTCCAATAATCCCACACCAAACATTAACTTTCCACGGACGTTGATGCTCTACCTGACGGAGCCATTTTGGATTGTCTGCGGACCAATAATGCATATTCCTCATATTGACAATTACTTTGTTGGAGAATGATGTCTCGTCGGTAAAGAGAACATCTGCAAAAAGAATTGGATTTGTCAGAAGTTTTTGTTGAGCCCACCGACAAAATGTTACCCTATTGCGGAAGTCATTTCTATGAAGATCCTGGTGTAAACGAACATGGTAAGGATGAAATTTATGACGTTTAAGAATACGCTGTGCACTTGACTTCGACACACCAACTTCAAGTTCAATTTGACGTGTGCTGATTTGAGGATTCACAGCTATGGTAGCGAGCACAGCAACTTCAGCACGTTCATCTGTGCGTGTTCTAGGACGATGTCGAGATCTTGGATTTAAGCATCCCGTTTCACGTAGACGAGATGTGAGACGACCAAACATCCGGCGCGAAGGCGATGGCTTGTCAGGGAAT
Source organism: Schistocerca cancellata (assembly GCF_023864275.1). Lineage (NCBI taxonomy): Eukaryota > Metazoa > Arthropoda > Insecta > Orthoptera > Acrididae > Schistocerca > Schistocerca cancellata. Next base: position 152,790,213 of record NC_064635.1, read on the forward strand.
CGTCTTCTGTACACTCGTTCTGCCTGAACAGCATTTCGTCCACCTAACAACAGGGTACAGTACAGGTATGTAGAGTTGGGTAGAAAACAGACATATTAACTTAATAATCATAATGTTCGCTAACAGTACTATCAACAAACAAGCAATTTCATAACGTATTTCCCGTCAACGTACATTCTCCATAGATCGGCAGCATTTCTACCATACCTTCATGTGTGTACATTGTACTGTACAGTATAAGTTCCACAACACAACGTTTATTCACAATGTGTACTACCTCCGTGCCGTCACTAGATTACTCTGATGCTCGACTACACTGGCAGGCGGTGTACTGCACGCCAAAGCAACAACAAATGGGATGCTCGGAGGGTGGTGGAGTTTGCATGGGTCGCAAATCATCAACAAGGCGAAGTGTTAACTGTAGCAGTAGTGGGAACTACGTTGGACACTTGACTAGGTAGAGCCAGGACCTTCGCGACAGGCGCAATGGGCCATATAACGCATTAGATAAACCTTATTTTGCGTGTGCAGGATAAATAAGACAACCTGACGGGTGTACACCGATCGGTACTGGTTCATATTGTGTACGTAGATACGTTAAACGTGCAAGAGGGAAACCAATATGTGCTTATGAGAGTTGATGGCAGCAGACCGTATTATTCGTTTCGGACCTCTTGATAAGTATGGAGGTGTGATTATACATGTCAATCACATCTCGATTACGGGCAGCATGGGGTTCACGCCTCAGCACGTGCGCTAGCAGCGCATGTCGGGTGTTTCAAGCGTCAACTTCGCGTCTTAATATCTCGGGATGGAATGGGAATATTGCGATGCAATCAACGCCATCGTGTATGTGCTTTGTCATGCTATGGATTGCTGAAGAAAAAATATAGGAGGTCCATTAAAAAAAACATAAGTTTGTGTTAAAAAACACATACGCTTTCGTTTTAGATTGTTTCATATATGTACATTCATGGGCCTCAGCCCTACATTGATATCGGTGAAAGTCGTTTTCCAATAGCTGTTATTGTTCCAGAGATATTTTGGATGGACAAGATAGGTGGGACACCCTGTATATATTATGACTTTTGAACACTAATAAGGTAAGTACATTGTTTGTTCTCTATCAAAATCTTTCATTTGCTGACTATGCCTTTCAGTAGTTAGTGCCTTCAGTAGTTAGAATCTTTTATTTAGCTGGCAGTATTGGCGCTCGTTGTATTGCAGTAGTCCGAGTAACGAAGATTTTTGTGAGGTAAATGATTCCTGAAAGGTATAGGTTATTGTTAGTCAGGGCCATTCTTTTGTAGGGATTTTTGAGTCAGACTGCGCTGCGCTAAAAATATTGTGTGTCAGTTTTCTGTTGATCAGAATAGGTAAAGAGTGAAATGTCTGAGTACTTTCAGTTCTGCTCAGCTGTTTGAAAATCAAATAATGTAAGAGGTTTATCAGCACAGTCATTCATAAATTTTTCTAAGGGGACGTTTCATAATACCATCGTCATAGAAGGCAGCCGCCTGTACTTTCCGATAATTCTCTACGCCGGTCTATAACGTGTGGCCTGCGCCCAAGTGTTGTCTTCGTATCCAGTGTTTCATTTGAACAGAGATGGTACTCAGGGCGAGCCAACTAGGGCTCTGTCGTGAGTGATCGAACACTTCCCATCGAAAAGGCTGCAGGAGAGTCTTCACTGCCCCTGCAGAGTACGGCTGAGAATTGCCATGAAGAAGAAGTGCGTGACAGTTGTGTCAGGTGGGTTGCATTCATTAAGGCGAAGCCTCTCAGCAGGCCCTCCTACTTGGCGGGAGACATCGTTGTTCTAGGCACCTTTACTCGCTCACAACAGAAAAGAGCGTCTTGATGCGATCGACGGTCATACTAGAGACACTACCCAACACATCTGTGCAAAGCTTCATTGGGTTTTCACTGTGGTGTTCATTTCGCGACCGATCGAAACTTACTTTCTGGACAACCCTCATATTACAAACAGTGTTGCAGACTTCTTTATTCAACAAGTCACAAAGGTAAGTAAACATTTTTACCTTATTTGAGTGACTTCGTTACTAATTTGTTGGAGTGTTTTAGTGGCTCCGTACTCCTATCCTGTTACCTGGAGCATGCTTGTGTAACAGTGGCAGGGAGAAATTGTCTTAGCGGTGTACTGCGCCAGAAGTTGTTGCACGAACTCACAAACTTGGCCTACCGTAACAACAGTGGCAACTGGCCTCCACAGCAGTAGCAACGAGGCCTTTACAAAACTGGCGACGAGGATTTACAAAACAAACAAATGTGGTTAGAGTTTTAAGGTCCTGTGGTCTGTCCAGCTTGCATCCGCAAATTTTTGGGAGATATTCTTAACGTGTTAATGGGCTGACTGGTTCACCCACGTTCCTTAGCCAGTGACATATCTCTGTGCCTTTGTTTTAGCTCCTTTGTCGTTTTACTTCTGTTTTCTTAGTAGGTGTAGCACCTTTTACTATATCTCCTTCGTTTTACGGCGTGTGATATGGAGTGGTTGTGTGGGTCAACGCGGGTGAGGTAGGAGTGAGTAAGTGAGTTACCCACGTTTTTAGCCATTTTCCCATATTCCTTTGTTTTAGCATTTGTAAGAAAAATCAAGTCACGTTCATAGGACTTGTCGACCTGCAAAAAGCGCTCGACAATGTCAAGTATTCCAAGACGTCGGAAATTCTCAGGAAAATAGGGGTAAGGTGTAGGGGAAGATGGTTAATTCACAACTTCTACAAAAACCAAGAGTGAATAATAAGAGTTGGAAACCAATAATTAGGAGCTGGGATTAAAAAGAGTGCAAGGCAATGTTGTGTTCTTTGTCCCTTACTGTCGAAAAAATGATGGAAATAAAAGAAATACGAAAGAGTAGAATTAAAATTCAGGGTGAAAGAATATCAGTGATAAGATTCACCGATGACATTGCTATCCTCAGTAAAAGGATTTACAAGATCTGATGAGTGGAATGATCAGTCGGAGTACAGAATATGAATTGAGAGTAAATCGGAGAAAGACTAAAGGAATGAGAAGCAGCAGAAATGAGAACTGCGAGAAACATAACATCAAGATTGATAATCGCGAAGTAGATGAAGTTAAGGAATGCTGCTGTCTAGGCAACAAAATAACCCACGACTGTCGGAGCAAGGGATAAAGGGCATTCCTGGTCAAGTGAAGACTACTAGTATCATACAAAGGCCTTACTTTGAGGAAGAAATTTGTGAGACTGTAAATTTGGAGCACGGTGTTGTATGTTAGGGAAACATGGACTTTAGGAAAACGGGAACAGAAGGGAATCGAAGCCTTTGAGGTCAGGTGCTACAGGCGAATGTTGAAAGTTAGGTAAACTGATAAAGTAAGGAACGAGGCGGTTCTGCACAGGATGATAGGACATCCATTAAGAGATGAGGGAATAACTTACACAGTGCTAGAGGAAGATTAGAATACATACAGCAAATAACTGAGGACGGAGGTTGCTACTCTGGATTCGCACAATACAGGAATTGCTTTATGACTGGCCGCATCAAATCAGAGGACTGAGAGCCCGTACACCCGCACAAACAACAACAGCTGTCTCACGTCCACAGCTGTTCGGTCCCAGCCATCGAAACTGACTCAGAAGCCAAACCAAGACGCATTCCAGCCACCGATCCAGGCACACTTCGCCTGCGCCACTACGGAGCAGGCAGCCGGATTACTACTAGCCCTTCTCTCTCCCAGCATTGGGCTCCGAGGCCTCCAGCCTCGGACTTGGTCTCCGTCGTCTCCAGCGTTGTCCTTCTGAGCTGCCAGCCGGTCAACCCCGAGCCTTCACCTCAGCGAGTGGCCTCTGAAGATTCCAGCCTCCGGAGTTGTAACAAACTATCACAGACTTGATTACTGTCACTGCTGGACAGCAGTCCAGCTTGTGGCCCTTCTGCCCTTAGACTCTAGACTACGAGTGACAGTTGTATTTAATCTAATCAAGAAGTATCATTGATTAGCAAAACTCTCAGATAGTACACTCCTGGAAATGGAAAAAAGAACACATTGACACCGGTGTGTCAGACCCACCATACTTGCTCCGGACACTGCGAGAGGGCTGTACAAGCAATGATCACACGCACGGCACAGCGGACACACCAGGAACCGCGGTGTTGGCCGTCGAATGGCGCTAGCTGCGCAGCATTTGTGCACCGCCGCCGTCAGTGTCAGCCAGTTTGCCGTCGCATACGGAGCTCCATCGCAGTCTTTAACACTGGTAGCATGCCGCGACGGCGTGGACGTGAACCGTATGTGCAGTTGACGGACTTTGAGCGAGGGCGTATAGTGGGCATGCGGGAGGCCGGGTGGACGTACCGCCGAATTGCTCAACACGTGGGGCGTGAGGTCTCCACAGTACATCGATGTTGTCGCCAGTGGTCGGCGGAAGGTGCACGTGCCCGTCGACCTGGGACCGGACCGCAGCGACGCACGGATGCACGCCAAGACCGTAGGATCCTACGCAGTGCCGTAGGGGACCGCACCGCCACTTCCCAGCAAATTAGGGACATTGTTGCTCCTGGGGTATCGGCGAGGACCATTCGCAACCGTCTCCATGAAACTGGGCTACGGTCCCGCACACCGTTAGGCCGTCTTCCGCTCACGCCCCAACATCGTGCAGCCCGCCTCCAGTAGTTTCGCGACAGGCGTGAATGGAGGGACGAATGGAGACGTGTCGTCTTCAGCGATGAGAGTCGCTTCTGCCTTGGTGCCAATGATGGTCGTATGCGTGTTTGGCGCCGTACAGGTGAGCGCCACAATCAGGACTGCATACGACCGAGGCACACAGGGCCAACACCCGGCATCATGGTGTGGGGAGCGATCTCCTACACTGGCCGTACACCACTGGTGATCGTCGAGGGGACACTGAATAGTGCACGGTACATCCAAACCGTCATCGAACCCATCGTTCTACCATTCCTAGACCGGCAAGGGAACTTTCTGTTCCAACAGGACAATGCACGTCCGCATGTATCCCGTGCCACCCAACGTGCTCTAGAAGGTGTAAGTCAACTACCCTGGCCAGCAAGATCTCCGGATCTGTCCCCCATTGAGCATGTTTGGGACTGGATGAAGCGTCGTCTCACGCGGTCTGCACGTCCAGCACGAACGCTGGTCCAACTGAGGCGCCAGGTGGAAATGGCATGGCAAGCCGTTCCACAGGACTACATCCAGCATCTCTACGATCGTCTCCATGGGAGAATAGCAGCCTGTATTGCTGCGAAAGGTGGATATACACTGTATTAGTGTCGACATTGTGCATGCTCTGTTGCCTGTGTCTATGTGCCTGTGGTTCTGTCAGTGTGATCATGTGATGTATCTGACCCCAGGAATGTGTCAATAAAGTTTCCCCTTCCTGGGACAATGAATTCACGGTGTTCTTATTTCAATTTCCAGGAGTGTAGCAGTGCATTGTACATTCAGGAGTTCCTTTGTTGTTCAAATGTTCAAATGTGTGTGAAATCTTATGGGACTTAACTGCTAAGGTCATCAGTCCCTAAGCTTATCCTAAGGATAAACACACACAGTCATGCCCGAGGGAGGACTCGAACCTCCGCCGGTACCAGCCGCACAGTCCATGACTGCAGCGCCGAGACCGCTCGGCTAATCCCGCGCGGCCTTTGTTGTTCTTTAGTAACTAATTCAACAGCAGTCCATGTGGTTACTGCCCTCGTTATTTATTCCATCCTTAATAAAGTGTTACTTTTCTAGTTGGAAGCTTATTCTTTCTGTGTGCACCAATCCCCAGTCACGACAGCTACTGTGGACAGTTATGTCATAGAAGATTAACCCTAGGACGCCCAAGCCTTTTTTCCTAACTTGGATGCCTAAGGGGGGGGGGGGGGGTTCGGCGAGCCCACAGGTATTAAAATAAGTTTAATGACGAAAAATTACAACTTTCAAAATGTTTTATGTATTTTAACTAAGGCATCGGTTTATAAATGTTGTTAATTGTTATAAATATTGGATTGAGTGAATAAAAAATTGCCATATTACAATACGAAATACAGATGTGTTCATATAGAATAGACTACTCTGAGTCCTCAACTTCAAGGCAAGAGACACACTTCACAATTTTTTCTGAATGTGTGTTACACACATGTTTATGAGACTGTCCACAACACTGTTTTGGTTTACTTAGATTCTTGTACTTCTGCTTCTTCGTTTTACATTTTCTTACACAAATATGGCACCGACCTTTCCCTGCAGGAGGCTGGCGTGCTTCTGTTGTCCCTTCTTTGATTTTCTTTTGTAGAATAGTCTCCATTGATTGAACAATTTGGTTAGATAACCCTCTTGCATTGGCACTTCTTTCTTCTACCTGCAATTTCACTAGTTCCATCCCAGCTTGCAGAAGATAAATTTTCATTTTGTTGTGTTTCTTTTCATTCCATCTCGGATGTTGCTGGATGAATATGGTGGTTTGCATTGATAGCACAAATGTCGATGAGAGAGTAAAATGCAGATAGAAGCCATCTCTTTGTTTCCCTCTTGCAGGTGTACATACGTGCCATTTGATCAATGGTATCAATTCCACCTTTAGTGGAATTATAATATGCATTTATCTCGGTTTTATTCTTCTCTCCTCCAACAGTGCCTTTATCTTGGTGCATTATTGACAACATCAGTAAGTTTTTACTTGGTTTCGTTTTTGCTGTGTAGGACACCAAAGTTACTGGAGGCCAACGTGTTCGGAACTGCACTGACTCACTGCATGTTTACAAGATAAATAACAGCAACAATCACTTCCTCTGAAAGTAAACCGATTGTTGTGAATATCAAGAATACCAACCATCAAGAAACTAACTTGCATTGTTGTAGAGATGAGAAATACGAAATACTACTAAGGGAAATTTTCTATAGCATGGAAGCCTAAGGGGGGGGGGGGGTTGTTGGACCCATAATAAGTTTATATGTTTTTTCTTTCAAAGCAGGAATTTTCTATAAAATATATTGACACTAACGTTTCATAAAATAGCCAACAAACAATAACTCAAAGAGAATATGTAGTATGAGAGTTACTTGGGCGTCCTATTCGGTAAGCATTGTAACAATGGCACACTCAAGTGTGAAAATGGAAAACATTTAACTGCGACTAAGAGCATGGTTGTGTCTGGATTTTGATAAGGAGATATGTTACTTGCAAATGTAGCCTGTGGCTCAATGAATTACGAAAGGACTTGGATACTCTGATCTTGAGGTAGAAGATCGTTCCAAATTTTTTGCTATGGTAGAGTCTTTGACCCCACCACCTGGAGTCCCTAAACGTCGGAAGCTCCTTTCACTGGAGAGGAAGGAGAAATTATCAGCAGGGCTCAAGATAAATTGGGAAGGGAAGAGAGCACCGATGAAGAACTGTTTATAAGCGCTCCTTAGTGGGCTTAAATCAATAATAAATCCACTTTCGCAATTGGGATTCGACTGCGCCTGTTTTGTGGACCATTCTTTTTTTATTGCATGATTATATGATAGCGGAACAAACACTGGTAGCAGTTACTTCTGTAAAATATCTGGGAGTATGCGTGCGGAACGATTTGAAGTGGAATGATCATATAAAATTAATTGTTGGTAAGGCGGGTGCCAGGTTGAGATTCATTGGGAGAGTCCTTAGAAAATGTAGTCCATCAACAAAGGAGGTGGCTTACAAAACACTCGTTCGACCTATACTTGAATATTGCTCATCAGTGTGGGATCCGTACCAGGTCGGGTTGACAGAGGAGATAGAGAAGATCCAAAGAAGAGCGGTGCGTTTCGTCACAGGGTTATTTGGCAGGGTTATTTGGTAAGCGTGATAGCGTTACGGAGATGTTTAGCAAACTCAAGTGGCAGAGTCTGCAGGAGAGGCGCTCTGCATCACGGTGTAGCTTGCTGTCCAGGTTTCGAGAGGGTGCGTTTCTGGATGAGGTATCGAATATATTGCTTCCCCCTACCTATACCCCCCGAGGAGATCACGAATGTAAAATTAGAGAGATTCGAGCGCGCACGGAGGCTTTCCGGCAGTCGGTCCTGCCGCGAACCATACGCGATTGGAACAGGAAAGGCAGGTAATGACAGTGGCACGTAAAGTGCCCTCCGCCACACACCGTTGGGTGGCTTGCGGAATATAAATGTAGATGTAGATGTGGTTGGCATCACACGAGTATCATATGATTATGAAACTGATAGGTTCAGGAGGATGATACTCAACGGCGTGCATGATATCAGAATCCCCACGCCACTAGCGCCCGAAAGGACCGATATTATTCTCAGCTGTGCATGATATGAGCGTCCCCACACGACTGCCGGAAGAGAGGACAGACATGTTGTTCGCTCGCCTATGTGGAATCATACAACCACGTCATGCACCTTGAGCCAAGAAATTTGCTTCTTTGTAGCAAGATAAATATCCAAATGGACATTGCCATGCAGTCTGGGGCACCATGGACATTCAGGCACAGTGACCAGTGTTGTGGCTCTCAAATGGTGGTGTAACCAGAGACAACACTGGACACAGGAGTGGTACCATGTAGTCTCTTGAGACGAATCCCAGCTCTGTGTACAGCACCACCATCTCTCTGTGAGTGGAGCCTCTGAGGAGAACTAACGTTGGCAGACGGCATGTGTCATCGTCATATAGACCCAGTATATGGTCTGTCGGTACGGGGCACACTGTATGATCACCTTTGGTTCGCACAGCCAGTAATTTGGACTCCAGCTGATACAGTTCTAAAGTGTTAGGACCGGTGGCTGTTTTCGATGTTAGAGATACCCTGATATCATCTATCCACATGATGACGCAACGCCACTGCTATCATGACCTACTTCAATACGGAGGGTCTCTGATGTTGCCGAGGGCAGGAAAATCTCTCACCCACTGGAGATATCGGGTTCTGAGTTGACGATGAACTCTGATGAACTCTCATGCAGAGTGGACGTAGCATGGAATGGTATCCATATCTGTCATCCTAATTGAGTTTGACTCAATGTCCACTCGAGTTAGAGCCGTCGTTGCTGCCAGAAGTGACAGCTCTCTGTACTAAGTTTCTCACCCTGAACATCCCCAGACCAGCTACAAATTTAACCCCGTATTCTTCCTACTATACCGTTCACGTAAACTTGACGTTATTGCAAACATAACAGAAAATTGACTCTCATTCTCTGGTACTAGGACGTAGTGCAGATGCCCTGGGTAACGTACGTCATCCATTTGGTTAAGATATCAGAAAATTATTGCGAACATGCCTACTGGTCATTCAGTCATCAGTCTCCAGCTGAAGGGTTGGGCGAACAGCGCGCACCAACAAAGAGTAGGTAAGTGGTACTCATCTGTGAAGAATGTAAGTTAGCAGAACGGTTTCCATTTGTGTACTATCAACTTAAACAAGTGTTCGAATTATGTTACAATGGGTCCCTGTACTCTGTGCTAGTATATGAGAGTCAAGTTAATTTTATGTTACATTTTTAACAAGTGAATACAGAAAATAAATCCGGGTATACAGAGAAACATGAATAAATGCGTTAATATCGTAATGTAAGCAGCAGATGTAACAATTTTGGAAGAACTGGAAAAGCAGTATCTAAACTACATCAAACAGTATCAGGGGAATAAAATTTTGTATTCAACAAGTAAAATAAAAGCGTGGTTCATGATGCGAAATACTACACTCACTCAAAAAATAATAACGTGTGCTATCTCATTTGAGCAGGCCGCAAGTGTTAATATTTTACAATGAATACGCTATTACATCAACAAAAATATAGAAAGTAAGGTTAAAAATGAATGTCAATATGCATAATGATAAATAAAACATTCTAAAACAAATTATGGAAGCAAACAAAACTAAAATTTTTTAAAACTAATGCTACATCTGTCGTGCTGTAGGCGTCCCAGAGGTCCCGGTCGCCTTAGGTGAACTGGAAGCCGAGCGGTGACCTCTCCAGTTGTCAGGATGCTAGGAAATGACTGTGGACGCTTCAGAAACGCCAAAGAAACATTATTATTTTTTTTTTTTTGGTCATCAGTCTACTGACTGGATTGAAGCGGCCCTCCACGAATGCCTTTCCTGTGCTAACCTCTTCATCTCAGAGTAGCACTTGGAACCTACGTGCTCAATTATTTGCTTGACGTATTCCAATCTCTGTCTTCCTCTACAGTTTTTGCCCTCTACAGCTCCCTCTAGTACCATGGAAGTCATTCCCTCATGTCTTAGCAGATGTCCTGTCCCTTCTCCTTATCAGTGTTTTCCACATATTGCTTTCCTCTCCGATTCTGCGTAGAACCTTCTCATTCCTTACCTTATCAGTCCACCTAATTTTCAACATTCGTCTATAGCACCACATCTCAAATGCTTCGATTCTCTTGTGTTCCGGTTTTCCCACAGTCCATGTTTCACTACCATACAATGCTGTACTCCAGACGCACATCCTCAGAAATTTCTTCCTCAAATTAAGGCCGGTTTTTGATATTAGTAGACTTCTCTTGGCCAGAAATGCCTTTTTTGCCATAACAAGTCTGCTTTTGATGTCCTCCTTGCTCCGTCCGTCATTGGTTATTTTACTGCCTAGGTAGCAGAATTCCTTAACTGCATTGACTTCGTGACCATCAATCCTGATGTTAAGTTTCTCGCTGTTCCCATTTCTACTGCTTCTCATTACCTTCGTCTTTCTCCGATTTACTCTCAAACCATACTGTGTACTCATTAGACTGTTCATTCCGTTCAGCAGATCATATAATTCTTCTTCACTTTCACTCAGGATAGCAATGTCATCAGCGAATCGTATCATTGATATCGTTTCACCTTGTATTTTAATTCCACTACTGAACCTTTCTTTTATTTTCATCATTGCTTCCTCGATGTACAGATTGAAGAGTAGGGGCGAAATGCTACAGCCTTGTCTTACACCCTTCTTAATACGAGCACTTCGTTCTTGATCGTCCACTCTTATTATTCCCTCTTGGTTGTTGTACGTATTGTATATGACCCGTTCAAAAATGGTTCAAATGGCTCTGAGCACTATGGGACTCAACTGCTGTGGTCATAAGTCCCCTAGAACTTAGAACTACTTAAACCTAACTAACCTAAGGACAGCACACAACACCCAGCCATCACGAGGCAGAGAAAATCCCTGACCCCGCCGGGAATCGAACCCGGGAACCCGGGCGTGGGAAGCGAGAACGCTACCGCACGACCACGAGATGCGGGCGTATATGACCCGTCTCTCCCTATAGCTTACCCCTACTTTTTTCAGAATCTCGAACAGCTTGCACCATTTTATATTGTCGAACGCTTTTTCCAGGTCGACAAATCCTATGAAAGTGTCTTGATTTTTCTTTAGCCTTGCTTCCATTATTAGCCGTAACGTCAGAATTGCCTCTCTCGTCCCTTTACTTTTCCTAAAGCCAAACTGATTAATTCATGACACCTTTATTCCTGCCGAGTACAATGTGGCCCGCATAACACAGGCTGGCTGAGCTTGGTGATATCAACGACCTTCCCCGAGCCCTCGCTGACCCGGAGCGATGACACCAGCTCCGGGCCGCACCAGTCTTGCTATCGCTGCGCCACGTGCTGTGACGTAGCGGTGGAATGCCCTTACTTCGGCCGCGAGTGGTTGGCGGCGCCCGGCAGACAGCAGGCTGCTGCGCGTAGAGGCTCCGGGTTGGAGTCCCTGGCGCTGTCGGCACGAGAGGCGTTCTCGTGGTGCGGGGTGTACTCTATCCCACTCCGTCTTCTTCCCTGCTCCTTCTGGTAGCTCGTACGCGGTGGACGGGCGGAACGGGCTGCAGTCCCCCAGCGTCGTCGGCTCACCCAGTTGTGACGGCGGATGCACAGGACCTAGGCCCCACACGATCTCGACGATGGCTCACTGATGTGGCCAGCATTGGCGGCGAGCGAGTCTGCCGCAATGTCTGCTAATCCTGGGTTGATGATTGACAGCGACAGCAGAGAGGACCAGAGCTGGTACTGTCCCCTCACGTGTGCTGCTGGATGGGCCGCCCTTACTGCAATATCTCCTTAATAAATAGTAACATGTCGATCACCGAGCTGAGCGCTATGCAGCGACCCAGTACACATCTAACTGCAAGTCCAACTGCAAGTGCCTTGTTGCTATCAAAGCTGGCATATTTAAAGGAAGCACGAGCGACGTCCTGATGTCATGTTCGTTTGTAATGAATGCATTCGTTCCACTTATACTGCTGATTCATCTGTCGTACTCGCCCCTTGTGACAGAGTTATGTGTTGTTACGACAGACTTACGCGAAGTTATGAAATGCAGTACAGCTGACGCTATACCTCTGTATTACACTCTACGAAAGTCTCCGTCCAACACAAACCTGCATGCTAAGCAATTCTCTCTCGCCTGTTGTGTGTAACCAGGCCACTACCCCTGTGTGACGACACATTTCGATACATGTGCAATCCTCTTACCTCTTGGCTAACCTAAAGCCTGTGGCTCTCGGCATAGGCAACGAAACTTTGACAATATTCCATGTTTCCAACTCTTTACTAATCCACGACACTACAGTGCTACATGGAAGCGAATCATGCAACCCTAAAAAAAGGAGATAAAAGTGAAATACAGATAGAAAAGATTAGAGTTTTCAGGAAAGGGGGAGGTGTTACGAGGGAAGACCATGCAAAGAATAAGGATATTAAAAATCAACTACATACACTGAAGAGCTAAACAAACTGGTACACCAGCCTAACATCGTGTAGGGCACCCGCACGCACGTAGAAGTGCCACATCACGACCTGGCATGTATTCGACAAATATCTGAAATATAGTTGGAGGGAATTGACCCCATGAATCCAGCAGGGCTGTTTATAAATCCGTAAGAGTACGAGGGGGTGGAGATCTCTTCTGAACAGCACGTTGCAAGGCATCCTAGATACGCTCAATAATGTGGGGGAATTTTGTGTCCAGCGGAAGTGTTTAAGCTCAGAAGAGTGTTCCTGGAGCCACTCTGTAACAGTTCTCTATGTGTGGGGTGTCGCATTGTCCTGCTGGAACTGTCCAAGTCCGTCGGAATGCACAGTGGACGTGATTGGATGCAGGTGATCAGACAGGATGCTTACGTACGTGTCACCTGTCAGAGTCGTATCTAGACGTATCAGGGGTCCCACATCACTCCAGTTGCACACGATCCACACCATCACAGAGACTCCACCAGCATGAACAATCCCTTGCTGATATGCGTGCTCCATGGATTCATGAGGTTGTCTCCATACCCGTACACGTCCATCCTCTCGATACAATTCGAAACGAGACTCGTGCGACTAGGCAACGTGTTTCCTGTCATCAACGAACCAATGTCGGTGTTCACGGTCCCAGGTGAGGCATAAAGCTTTGTGTCGTGCTGTCATCAAGAGAACACTAGTAGGCCTTCTGCTCCGAAAGCCCATATCGATGATGCTTCATTGAACGGTTCGCACGCTGACACTTGTTGCTGGCCCAGCACTGAAATGTGCAGCAACCTGCGGAAGGGTTGCATTTCTGTCACACTGAACGACTCTCTTCAGTCGTCATTGGTGCCGTTCTTGCAGGATATTTATCTGGCCGCTGCGATGTCGGAGCTTTGATGTTTTACCATATTCTTGATATTCACTGTACATCTTGGAGACGCTGTGTCCCATCGCTCGTGCGCCGACTATAACACCATGTTCAAACTCACTTAAATCTTGATAACCTGTCATTGTAGCAGCAGCAACCGATTTAACAACTGCGCCAGACACTTGTTATCTTATATAGGCGTCACTGACTGCAGCGCCGTAGTCTGCGTGTTTACATATCTCTGTATTTGAATACATATGCCTGTACTAGTTTCTTTGTCGCTTCAGTGTATATTCATCATATTAATAAAAGTTTGAAGATATAAAACTCTCCTTAACACAGTGACGATCTGTATTATTCCATATGTACTGCTGTTAAGTGTCTATCACTATTACAGCACTACTTGTACTATGTAGTTAAAGGAGAAGCGAAAGTTTTTACCAAACTAGTAGTTGGCCCCAGTGCCCAGGAGTTCTGACGTCTGCATAACCATTTTATAAAAGAAACTGGTCGCGGGTACTTACAGTAGAATGACGGAAGAGTTGGAGGTTATTTTCCACGTATCCTCTTTTATTAGTAGTTCTTACAATTCCATTACCACCTCAAAAATCACAAACATTTCATCATCAACATCATCACTTAAGACTGATTATGCCTTCCAGCGTTCAGTCTGGAGCATAGTCCCCCTTATAAAATTCCTCCATGATCCCCTATTCAATGCTAACATTGGTACCTCTTCTGATGTTAAGCCTATTACTTCAAAATCATTCTTAACCGAATCCAGGTACAGTCTCCTTGGTCTGCCCCGACTCCTCCTACCCTCTACTGCTGAACCCCTGAGTCTCTTGGGTAACCTTGCTTCTCCTATGCGCGTAACATGACCCCATCATTTAAGCCTGTTCGCCCTGACTCCTACATCTATAGAGTTAATTCCCAGTTTTTCGTTGATTTCCGTATTGTGGACACCCTCCTGCCATTGTTCCAATCTACTAGTACCTGCAATCATCCTAGCTACTTTCATATCCGTAACCTCAACCTTGTTGATAAGGTAACCTGAATCCACCCAGCTTTCGCTCTCATACAACAAAGTTGGTCGAAAGATTGAACGGTGCACAGATAACTTAGTCTTGATACTGACTTCCTTCTTGCAGAAGAGAGTAGATCGTAGCTGAACGCTCACTGCATTAGCTTTGCTGCACCTCGCTTCCAGTTCTTTCACTGTGTTGCCGTCCTGTGAGAATATGCAACCTAAGTACTTGAAACCGTCCATCTGTTCTAACTTTGTTCCTCCTATTTGGCACTGAATCCGTTTATATCTCTTTCCCACTGACATGGCTTTCGTTTTGGAGATGCTAATCTTCATACCATAGTCCTTACATTTCTATTCTTGCTCTGAAATATTACTTTGCAAACTTTCAATCGAATCTGCCATCACAACTAAGTCATCCGCATATGCGAGACTGCTTATTTTGTGTTCACATATCTTAATCTCACCCAACCAGTCTATTGTTTTCGACATGTGATCCATAAATAATATGAACAACAGTGGAGACAGGTTGCAGCCTTGTCTTACCCCTGAAACTACTCTGAACCATGAACTCAATTTACCGTCAACTCCAACTGCTGCCTGACTGTCTATGTAAAGACCTTTAATTGCTTGCAAAAGTTAGCCTCCTATTCCACAATCTCGTAGAACAGACAATATCTTCCTCCTAGGAACCCGGTCGTATGCCTTTTCCAGATCTACTGTATAAAGCATAGATACAATTCCCTGTTCCACTCGTAACACTTCTCCATTATTTGCCGTAAGCTAAAGATCTGGTCCTGACAACCTCTAAGAGGGCAAAACCCACACTGATTTTCATCCAATTTGTCCTCAACTAATACTCGAACTTTCCTTTCAACAATACTTGAGAAGATTTTACCCACAACGCTGATTAAAGAGATACCTCTGTAGTTGTTACCATCTTTTCCGTTTCCATGTTTAAAGACTGGTGTGATTACTGCTTTCGTCCAGTCTGGTGGAACCTGTCCCGACTCCCACGCCATTTCAGTTTCCTGTGTAGCCATTTAAGACCTCACATTCCACTGTATTTGATGAGTTCCGACTTAATTTCATCCACAAACATTTTCCAATGAAACATTTATTACAGATTGCATAGTAATCTTCTTGAGAAGTATCTCTTTGTTCACAGTCATAATAGCACAATGAACAGGTAGATAGCAATTCGCCTTTCACGCCCAGACTAACATGTATACCACAAACAATTGTATATGCCTGGCATTCGCAGCTACCGAAGATCGTGATGAATAGAAACACCACTGACAGCCAGTGAAACGTGGTTTTAATTGACCGTCCCTAAAGATGACGCTGTAAGCCGTGAAACCGGTCGTGTGGTCAATTAAAGACAGGTTTTACCAGCTGTCAGCGGTGTCTTCATTCAACATAACGTTTATATCAATTATGGTTTTTTGGAGACTTCTAGAACAATCGATGAATAACAATCGATGACTCAAATTAATAAATTATCAACTTCCTTTTTCTTTCTTTTTTTTTTTGTATGTTACACAGTTCCAATATTTTCAGTGGTTACCACAAATAGAAAATCTGTGCAATTATTATCAAACGAAAAGGTATTTATTAAAGTAAGAAGATAAATTACAAAATTTTCAAAATTTCGGATCTTATGTGCATCATTAATTTGACGTGATAACGATAATATCGACTGGTAAATTATTAAAGAAAAAGTTGACATTTTTCATGAGTGATGTTTAAATGACTTTACAAAATAGGAATGAAAATGGTGTTGCGTTTTGTGTATTCTTATTGACTTATACAGGAAAACTGATTTTCGTGATGTAACTTCATAGGGTATGAAACTAGCGATATGTAATTGGTAACACATATAAAACCCAAAACTTCAAATAAACATCGTAAATATCCTAAAACGTGAATAAGGTGCTTTACAATAGAGAACAGATGTAAACATGGGTAAAAATCAAGAGGTAGACTTCCGTAGCTAAGAAAAGTTCCAGGAGACCCTGACTTATTACAGGCAAAGTAAATGGATTCCCGAGTAACAAAAAATATAGGGTATTATTTTAAAAATTCAAGTTCCAGGAGACCCTGGCTTATTACAGGCGAAGTAAATGGATTCCCGAGTAACAAAAATATAGGGTATTATTTTAAAAATTCGTACTACCTATCGTATCCTCGTAACGAACAAAGGTGCAAGAGAGGCAGTCATTCTGATTAATGTTCCCTTCGTAGCTAAAACACATTTGCGTGACACCACTTTTATTTTGCTACTGGACAAAAATTGATTTGGGATGGTCAAAATATATAGGATACCCCGTTTGTTTATTGATCTCGCCTGCTTAGGTCGGCATCGAATAACATACTTCTTCTATCTTCTCTCCTTTCTTTTTCCAGTAGTTTTTCATTCATTTCGTATTTTTTTCTCTTCTTTCTTCTGGCCACATGCGTCTGGCTGTGTCTTTATTTTATCCTGGATGTCCTTGAAACTGTTTACTTTTGCTCTGAACTTTCTTTCTCCTAGTTCTTCTTCCGTTATTTCCATTTCTACCTCACTTTCTTTAACTTTTTTGATCTATGTGACTGTTGTTTTTAAGTTTCTGTCAAAAAAGTTAAAAATTCTTTTCGTTATCCTGTTTCGGTCTAGTCGTTTTAGGCGTCCACAGAATACAACTCTTCTCTTCTTAATAGTGTCTGATATTGGTTCTACTTTTTCGTAAATTTCTTTATTACTTCCCAATTTTCATTTCTCGTTATCACATTTTTGTCCCAATACATTTCTGATTTTTTTTCTTTCCTTATTTTCTGTTTCATCTAATTGTTTGGCTGTATTTAACAAAAGGAACTCTGAAGCATAAAGGCATCCTATTTTAACGACAGTGTTGTAGTGCCAGCATTTTGCATTTATGGAACCAGATTTCTTGTTATATATATTTTTGTTAGTTAAAAGCCACCTCCCTTATCGTTGCCCTGCTAAGTTTCATCTACATCTACATCTACATACATACTTCGCAATCCACCATACAGTGCGTGGCGGAGGGTACCTCGTACCACAACTAGCATCTTCTCTCCCTGCTCCACTCCCAAACAGAACGAGGGAAAAATGACTGCCTATATGCCTCTATACGAGTCCTAATCTCTCTTATCTTATCTTTGTGGTCTTTCCGCAAAATATAAGTTGGCGGCCGTAAAATTGTACTAGAGTCAGCCTCAAATGCTGTTTCTCTAAATTTCCTCAGTAGCAATTCACAAAAAGAACGCCCCTTTTCCTCCAGAGACTCCCACCCGAGTTCCTGAAGCATTTCTGTAACACTTGCGTGATGATCAAACCTACCAGTAACAAATCTAGCAGCCCGCCTCTGAATTGCTTCTATGTCCTCCCTCAATCCGACCAGATAGGGATTCCAAACGCTCGAGCAGTACTCTAGAGTAGGTCGTATTAGTGTTTTATAAGCGGTCTCCTTTACAGATGAACCACACCTTCCCAAAATTCTACCAATGAACCGAAGACGACTATCCGCCTTCCCCACAACTGCCATTACATGCTTGTCCCACTTCATATCGCTCTGCAATGTTACGCCCAAATATTTAATCGACGTGACTGTGTAAAGCGATACACTACTAATGGAGTATTCTAATATTACAGGATTCTTTTTCCTATTCATCTGTATTAATTTGCATTTATCTATATTTAAAGCTAGCCGCCATTCTTTAAACCAATCACAAATCCTGTCCAAGTCATCTTGTATCCTCCTACAGTCACTCAACGACGACACCTGCCCGTACACCACAGCATCATTGCTATCCACCCTATCCAAAAGATCATTTATGTAGATAGAAAACAACAGCGGATCTACCACACTTCCCTGGGGCACTCCAGATGATACCCTCATCTCCGATGAACACTCACCATCGAGGACAACGTACTGGGTTCTATTACTTAAGAAGTCTTCGAGCCACTCACATACTTGGAAGCCAATCCCATATGCTCGTACCTTAGTTAGGAGTCTGCAGTGGGGCACCGAGTCAAAAGCTTTCCGGAAGTCAAGGAATATGGCATCCGTCTGATACCCTTCATCCATGGTTCGCAAGATATCACGTGAAAAAAGGGCGAGTTGCGTTTCGCGGGAGCGATGCCTTCTAAAGCCGTGCTGATGCATGGACAGCAACTTCTCTGTCCCAAGGAAATTCATTATATTCGAACTGAGAATATGTTCGAGAATCCTGCAACAAACCGATGTTAAGGATATTGGTCTGTAATTTTGAGGATCCTTCTTATATGCAGGCGTCACCTGCGCTTTTTTCCAGTCTCTCCGGACTTTATGTTGGGCAAGAGATTCGCGATAAATGCAAGCTAAGTAAGGAGCCAATGCAGTACAGTACTTTCTTTGTCCAAAGCATTTGGTTTCGTTATTTGACCTTCATTTTCTAAAATTATCTTTTTATTTTGTTTATTTATTTTTTCATCCTTCCTGACGCTGCACTGTAGATGTGGTTCAGGACGGAAGTTCGGTGGACCTCGACATCGTGAAGTCGTGCTGTTAAGTGGTGGAGGGTGATGTATCTTCAACGACCCACGCGGACACGGTGGCTGGGCCGTGGATATTGGGCGAGGTGGAGGACCTCCCTCCTCCCGTCTGCTGGGAAGACGTACGGTCTCGAGTGTGTGGCGTGGACGCTTCATTAGAGCGGCTGTATTTGCATCGCATCGGCAGCTGCGCGTTTCCTCTGCGTTTCGCTGCCCCCCCCCCCACCCCTGCACCCCTCCGACGCCGATCCCGTTATACGAGCTGCAATTCCTCCCGCTCCGGCGCGGCGGGCACTTGCAAACATCTGGGGGTTTTCGCCGTGTATCCGGGGAGGCAGAAAAAGCGCGCGCCGTAGGCGGCGGGGGTGGCTGCGACGCGACGGTCCATTTGCGAGTGACGGGCCGCCCCGGGAGGTGCCGTCTCGCCGGCTGACGGCTGCTCCTGAAGAGGGAGGCCGGATAGACTGCAGAAACGCACGCATTTTAAATTGCCTCGCGCCGGCTGCCGCAACACTCTGATCGTCGGCGCCTTTTCACGCCGATATTTTGCTTTCAGTTTCTCTTACACTTCCTGATCGAAAGTAACCGGACATCTGTTAGTGGACATTAATGTGAAGTGTGTTAACCTATCGCCTATATCACTGCCGTAAGGCTGATGGGGACACATTCAATGAGCTGTCTGAAAGTCTGTGAAGGAATGGCAGTCCATTCTCCCTCAAGAGCCGAAACCAGCGGAGGTAGTGGATTTATTTATTTGTTATTCCTCGTAATTTTAGCCTATTAAATAAAAAGCTAAAATAGGCCATACCGATCTCATTTCTTGGATAACACTGAAGTTACATATTAACCATCCATTTCAGATACTCAATTATGTTTTTTTCATACTACAACTATTTCCACTACAAAACCCTTAATCAGTTACGCAAATATCAATGCGACCGCCGTGTCATCCTCAGTGGAGGATGCGGATAGGAGGGACGTGGGGTCAGCACACCGCTCTCCAATTCGTTATGATGGTATTCTTGACCGAAGCCGCTACTATTCGGTCGAGTAGCTCCTCAATTGGCATCACGAAGCTGAGTGCACCCCGAAAAATGGCAACAGCGCATGGCGGCCTGGATGATCACAAATCCAAGTGCCGACCACGCCCGTCAGCGCTTAACTTCTTACCACTACAGGATGTGCTCTTTTTTCATTTGTATTTGTGCATTTACCCTGTCGATGATTGTTCCCGTTACTTTATCCGCCCTCATTCTACCCCGGTCAACAGCCATTGTCTGCTGGATTCCTCGGGCCTCGAGAACAAGCCACTCCACCAGTCATTGCCACTTTCTGAAGTCCACACTTCCATAGTATTGTAAATTCATAGTGAACAATTTACGCTACTGGCCATTAAAATTGCTACACCAAGAAGAAATACAGATGATAAACGGGTATTCATTGGACAAATATATTATACTAGAACTGACATGTGATTACATTTTCTCGCACTTTGGGTGCATAGATCCTGAGAAATCAGTACCCAGAACAACCACCTCTGGACGTAATAACGGCCTTGATACGCCTGGGCGTTGAGTCAGAGCTCGGATGGCGTGTACAGCTTTAACACGATACCACAGTTCATCAAGAGTAGTGACTGGCGTATTGTGACGAGCCAGTTGCCCGGCCACCATTGACCAGACTTTTTCAGTTGGTGGGACATCTGGAGAATGTGCTCGCCAGGGCAGCAGTCGAACATTTTCTGTATCCAGAAAGCCCCGTACAGGACCTGCTGCCGGCCGGGTGGCCGAGCGGTTCTAGGCGCTACAGTCCTGAACCGTGCGTCCGCTACGGTCGCACGTTCGAATCCTGCCTCGGGCATGGATGTGTGTGATGTCCTTAGGTTAGTTAGGTTTAAGTAGTTCTCAGTTCTAGGCGACTGATGACCTCAGAAGTTAAGTCCCACAGTGCTCATAGCCATTTGAACTAGGACCTGCAACATCCGGTCGTGCATAATCCTGCTGAAATGTAGGGTTTCGCAGGGATCGAATGTAGGGCATAGCCACGGGTCGTAACACATCTGAAATGTAACGTCCACTGTTCAAAGTGCCGTCAATGCAAACAAGAGGTGACCGAGACGCGTAACCAATGGTACCCCATACCATCACGCCGGGTGATACGCCAGTATGGCGATGACGAATAGAAACTTCCAATGCACGTTCACCGCGATGTCGCCAAACACGGATGCGACCATCATGATGCTGTAAACAGAACCTGGATTCATCTGAGAAAATGACGTTTTGCCATTCGTGCACCCAGGTTCGTCGCTGAGTACACCATCGCGCTCCTGTCTGTGATGCAGAGTCAAGGGTAACCGCAGCCACGGTCTCCGAGCTGATAGTCCATGCTGCTGCAAACGTCGTCGAACTGTTCGTGAAGATGTTTGTTGTCTGGCAAACGTCACCATCTGTTGGCTCAGGGATTGAGACGTGGCTGCACGATCCGTAAGCGATGCGGAAAAGATACCTGTCATCTCGAGTGCTAGTGATACGAGGACGTTGGGATCCAGCACGGCGTTCCGTTTTGCCCTCCTGCTAACAGTCATTGGATCTCGACCAACGCGACCAGCAATGTCGCGATACGATAAACCGCAATCGCGATAGGCTACAATCTGACCTTTATCAAAGCCGGAAACGTGATGGTACGCATTTCTCCTCCTTACACGAGGCATCACAACAACGTTTCACCAGGCAACGCCGGTCAACTGCTGTTTGTGTATGAGAAATCGGTTGGAAACTTTCCTCATGTCAGCACGTTGTAGGTGTCGCCACTGGCGCCAACCTTGTGTGAATGCTCTGAAAAGCTAATCGATATCACAGCATCTTCTTCCTGTCGGTGAAAGTTCGCGTCTGTAGCACGTAATCTTCGTGGTGTAGCAATTTTAATGGCCAGTAGTGTAACTCGCTGGTCGAAGACCTCAGTTGTCTTTTCTCCATCTGCAGTATGTTGTCTAGCTGGAATGGCAACACGCTGACGGGTTGCTGAATTCCTCGTCAAGTCTTCCGTGGTCTCCTGGATACTGCGGATACAGTATCGTCCAAGATGCTCCAAATGGCTCTGAGCACTATGGGATTTAACTTCTAAGGTCATCAGTCCCCTAGAACTTAGAACTACTTAAACCTAACTAACCTAAGGACATCACACAGATCCATGACCGAGGCAGGATTCGAACCTGCGACCGTAGCGGTCGCGCGGTTCCAGACTGTAGCGCCCTTAACCGCTTGGCCACTCCGGCCGGCCCAAGATGCTCTAGGTCAACTCGCTCCTTAGTGCTGCTTTGCAGTCCAGCATCCTTAATGCTTGACGACCTTACCTGTGACATTTTCGTATAGCACGCAGTCCCACAATGTGTGCTATGGTGTGCCCACACATCCGCAGACGCAGCTGCACTATGTGATAAAAAGTATCCGGACACCCTCAAAAACATACGTTTTTCATATTAGGTGCATTGTGCTGCCACTTGCTGCCAGGTACTTTATATTAGTGTCCTCAGTAGACATTAGACATCGTAAGATCGCAGAATGGGGAGCTCCGCGGAACTCAAGGACTTCAGCGTGGTCAGGTGATTGGGTGTCACTTCTGTCATACGTCTGCACGCGAGATTTCGACACTCCTAAACAATCCTAGGTCCACAGTTTCCGATGTGATAGTGAAGTGTAAACGTGAAGGAATAGGTACAGCACAAAAGTGTACAGGCAGACCTCGTCTGTTGACTGACAGAGACCGCCGACAGTTGAAGAGGATCGTAATGTGTGATAGGCAGACATCTATCCAGACCATCAGGCAGGAATTCCATACTGCACGACGATCCACTGCAAGTACTATGTCAGTTAGGTGGGAGGTGAGAAAACTTGGATTTCGTGGTCGAGCGGCTGCTCATAAGCCACACATCACGCCGGTAAATGCCAAAGGACTTCTCGCTTGGTGTAAGGAGCGTGAACATTGAACGACTGAAGAGTAGGAAAACGTTGTGTGGAGTGACAAATCACGGTACACAATATGGCGATCCGATGGCAGGGTGTGGATATGGCGAATTCCCAGTGAATGTCATCTGCCAGCGTGGGTAGTGCCAATAGTAAAATACGGAGCCGGTGGCGTTATGGTGTGGTCGTGCTTTTCCTGGAGGGGTTTGCAACCCTTGTTGTTACGCTTGGCACTACCACAACACAGACCCACATTAATGTTTTAAGCACCTTCTTGCTTCCCACTGTTGAAGAGCAATTCGCGGATGGCGATTGCATCTTTCAGCACGATCGGGCACCTGTTCATAATGCTCGGCGTGTGGCGGAGTGGTTACACGAAAATAATGTCCCTGTAATGGACTGGCCTGCACAGAGTACTGACCTGAATCCTATGGAATACCTTTAGGATGGTTTGGAACGCCGACTTCCTGCCAGGCCTCACCGACCGACATCGATACCTCTCCTCAGTGCAGCACTCCGTGCAGAATGGGCTGCCATTCCCCAAGAAATTTTCCAGCTCCTGGTTGAACGTATGCCTGCGAGAGTGGAAGCTGTCACCAAGGCTAAGGGTGGGCCAACACCATACTGAGTTCCAGCATTACCGACGGAGGGCGCCACGAACTTGTAAGTCATTTTCAGCCAGGTGTCCGGATACTTTTGAGCACATAGTGTACCATTTATCTATCTTTCGATTTTATATATATACTTAGCACGCGGTCCACGGACAGTCAGTTAATGTGTCAGTCGGTTCGATGGGTTAACAAAACTTATTTTTTGTCTCTGCGTGATGCTAGAGAGAAATATGTTCTCCTGCCATTGGCTAAGTGTCCACAATCTTTCTGCCACAGTTGTAATATGCCATCTTGTATTAATTTTTTCTTATTGGCCCCAGTTCTTTGCACTTCCATTTGATTAAAGGTAGTGCAGTTAGAATCTGTGATCTGAAGGGAATTCGACGTTCTAACTCATCCCAGAGGCGTTCCATTGGGTTAAGTTGGTGAACCTAGATAGGCCAGTGCATTTCAGAAACTTTGTTTTCCAAAAGCACGTCGCCTCACAGATGCTGTCTGTTAACAGTGTGCTTTGTAATGCTGTTCCTCTACTGCAATCAGAACACAATGAAGTAAAATGACTCCATAGCCTTCCACATTTAGTCTCCGGTATTTCATCTTGGACAGGGAGACAGCATCGGGACATGAAGTACGGAATAGTGATAACTGAAACCAACAGCTGTATTGTAATCCCACTTCGTTTATTGAAAACATGCTACCAGTACTACGGCAGAAAGCGTCATATTCAGGCTCCAAGCTTAATCTGCCGTCAGTGTACGAACCACGATGACAAAGACCAACGGGCGAATCCACCAATGGTCACACGACCAGAAGGTTGTAACTCACCTCTGCAAAGCGGGAAAATCAACCGAGTAATATGTGGGGCACACAATACCTGAACCGATATTGAGAACTGAATAAAAGTTCCGAGGTATCCCTTTTCAGCAAGCCTTCGTAGATTTCTACAAGGCTCAGCCCTAGCTATGCTGTTGTTTTTTATGTATGTAAATACTTTAGGATTTTATGAAATCATCATTATGCTGTTGGCAGGCAAGGCCAGTATTTTTTCAAGACCTGTTATTCTTCGTGTTTTACTTACACAGCTAAAGCAGTTGAAAATGCATGTCAAGTTTGAAACAAGTCCCGTACTTCGATAAGGAAACACATAATGTGCCGGACATAAGTCGCAAGGATAATTTCATTCAATAAATCGTTAATAAAGATTCACAAAGTTGAGGCCTATCTTCTCTACTGTTGCTCACATATGTAAAAGGCTTATGTTTATACACATGATAAGCATAACTTGTTTTCAATTCATTCTACGCCCAGATAATTCTGTACAAACGTAACTCTGTCCGCTGCAGCCAATGAGCAGGTCACCACTTTTGCCCCATATTTGAAGTCACGAGCTTACTTTTGCAGTCAACGCAGTTGAAAATGGATACAAAATCTGAAATGTATCCTGTCCTTTGATGTAAAAATTAATGATTTCATGTTAGCAATAATAGATTTTCTCGGCAACATAGAGACAATGAAATAAAGGAAACTGAGTTAATAAATTTTGCTATCCCAATATACATTTGGAAGTCACACCTTCATCACCAGAGTTTCAGTAATTGTTTTTGGACCTCAGCTTGGACACCAACATGCCATAAACGTGTTTATACGAGATTTATAATGCATTCTTAATTGCAGTTTCCGAAAATGTGGTGCAGCATATACAGGATTATAGATGAATACATGTATATTTTTGTTAAAACATATGGTATATCTGTGAATCCATAATAAATCAACAAAACTCACAGGTGTACTACAGTAGAAGGATCTTATTTAATGTATTAATAAAGATTATTGCGTCGCACCAATGGCTCAAAATGGCTTAATGAATCATTAATATAGTTCCACAGGGTTCAATCCTAGGTCCATTACAGTTTCTGAAATTTTTAAATTCTTTAGGATTTAGAATGTGGTAAGTACAACTTGCCCAAAACGCAGCATACAGCCCAGAAAACTCGCTTGGAAACTGATTCTGTCCTAGACAGACAGCAGACGTACATGGTACTTTGTTCTGCTGGCAGTCAAGGCCAGTATTTATGCAACAGTTTGTCAATTTACATTTCTACTTCTACAGCCAAGGCACTT
Source organism: Schistocerca cancellata (assembly GCF_023864275.1). Classification (NCBI taxonomy): domain Eukaryota; kingdom Metazoa; phylum Arthropoda; class Insecta; order Orthoptera; family Acrididae; genus Schistocerca; species Schistocerca cancellata. Next base: position 152,816,031 of record NC_064635.1, read on the forward strand.
CGAAATGAATGTAAAGTTCGAAACATATCTTGTACGTAGAAGCAAAAAACAGTTCTTGGCAGAAGAGGCGCTATGACGATGACATTCAGTGAATGTAGTTAGTTGCAGAATGTTCGATGCAAGGTCCGCTGTTGCGTCTCACATACGTCAATTCTTTGGGATTTTACGCACTGAAAGACATCTGCTATAGACACCTTTCATATACTGTATTCGTATGCCTATCGGTAGTACTTGTACATCGCAAAGAACGTATAGGCAACCTTCTGTATGCTATCTTTAAATGAATATTAAATTTTTGTAAAATCTTCTCTAGCCAAGATCGCATATAGGAAATTTAATAACTAATTTCCCCCGCTACCGGTCATATTCAGACCAGTGTTCAAGGTAGGAGGACAATACTGTACAAAAAAAAAATCAGTATTCATTAATGAGATCGCGTCTCTATACTGACAATGTCAGGTAACTAGAGCATTATCTTCGGTAGGGAACCCCAGAGGCATGTCTTAAGCTGGCCGCTGAAACTGTGGTGTAATCCAGTCAACCGTATTACTTGACGTGGAAAATCAGCACGACTTGTGGTCAAGGGGAACACTTGCCGCTTCTGTCTGCTGGCATGAACAAGCTGTGTTTCCCTGTTTGTTATTGAGTGGACGTGTCGAACTGATTTGTATAGACACTTTGTCTTGTGGTATGGGAAACGTCACACTAAAGTGACATCATTCAGTTTTATGGTGAGATGCGTGCTGCTTGCGCAAGCTTTGTGTTATTATATGTTACGTGATTTTTCAGATTTATTCACGCGAAATACTTGACAATTGTATATCATGTAAACAATGATAGTTCCTTCGTTCGGTTTCACAACTTAGTTGGAACATGCGGGGATCAAAATTCTCTTTCTGTTCAGTCATCTGCATGTGTAAGTGGTTTATCGCATTACTTATCCACTGATTGAATAATATGATGGGCATTAACATCAATATGCGATTATTTTACTGCCTTTTGTAAATGCATGGCTATATTATGTCACGTGGTCCATTGAAGGCCTCTTAGATTAAGACACCAGATTTCTATTGATATCCTGCGCAATGTATCCATGCTTTTCAGAATTTACGGATTTGCGACTCTGGCAAAGTTATTTCCCAATTCTATGAACTTCATTCAAGTCCTAACATGCTTCCAGATTACAATTTCGTCCACGAGAGAATCACATGCGGTGTCATGGCACTTAGTGATGGAGGAGAATGAACTACCTTCCTCAGGTATGACACTTTTAGTTTCAAAGGAAATTTGCAGCTATTGAAGCGCGTGATGCAGTGGAGCTACAAGGCAAGTGTTTGCAATGACGCGTATTTAGCTACCAGATGTGTTCATTTCAATTTAGTAGGTGTAAGTCGATTTACACCGTACAAGCCATTCCTTCAAGAAGTGAATGATTAACAAAGATACGGAATACCTACGTTAGATTTGTCTTGGTTTGGCTTATGTTGAGTCCTCCTTTCATTACTCCACTGCACTATGTCAGTACAGTATACACTCCTGGAAATTGAAATAAGAACACCGTGAATTCATTGTCCCAGGAAGGGGAAACTTTATTGACACATTCCTGGGGTCAGATACATCACATGATCACACTGACAGAACCACAGGCACATAGACACAGGCAACAGAGCATGCACGATGTCGGCACTAGTACAGTGTATATCCACCTTTCGCAGCAATGCAGGCTGCTATTCTCCCATGGAGACGATCGTAGAGATGCTGGATGTAGTCCTGTGGAACGGCTTGCCATGCCATTTCCACCTGGCGCCTCAGTTGGACCAGCGTTCGTGCTGGACATGCAGACCGCGTGAGACGACGCTTCATCCAGTCCCAAACATGCTCAATGGGGGACAGATCCGGAGATCTTGCTGGCCAGGGTAGTTGACTTACACCTTCTAGAGCACGTTGGGTGGCACGGGATACATGCGGACGTGCATTGTCCTGTTGGAACAGCAAGTTCCCTTGCCGGTCTAGGAATGGTAGAACGATGGGTTCGATGACGGTTTGGATGTACCGTGCACTATTCAGTGTCCCCTCGACGATCACTAGTGGTGTACGGCCAGTGTAGGAGATCGCTCCCCACAACATGATGCCGGGTGTTGGCTCTGTGTGCCTCGGTCGTATGCAGTCCTGATTGTGGCGCTCACCTGCACGGCGCCAAACACGCATACGACCATCATTGGCACCAAGGCAGAAGCGACTCTCATCGCTGAAGACGACACGTCTCCATTCGTCCCTCCATTCACGCCTGTCGCGACACCACTGGAGGCGGGCTGCACGATGTTGGGGCGTGAGCGGAAGACGGCCTAACGGTGTGCGGGACCGTAGCCCAGCTTCATGGAGACGGTTGCGAATGGTCCTCGCCGATACCCCAGGAGCAACAGTGTCCCTAATTTGCTGGGAAGTGGCGGTGCGGTCCCCTACGGCACTGCGTAGGATCCTACGGTCTTGGCGTGCATCCGTGCGTCGCTGCGGTCCGGTCCCAGGTCGATGGGCACGTGCACCTTCCGCCGACCACTGGCGACAACGTCGATGTACTGTGGAGACCTCACGCCCCACGTGTTGAGCAATTCGGCGGTACGTCCACCCGGCCTCCCGCATGCCCACTATACGCCCTCGCTCAAAGTCCGTCAACTGCACATACGGTTCACGTCCACGCTGTCGCGGCATGCTACCAGTGTTAAAGACTGCGATGGAGCTCCGTATGCCACGGCAAACTGGCTGACACTGACGGCGGCGGTGCACAAATGTTGCGCAGCTAGCGCCATTCGACGGCCAACACCGCGGTTCCTGGTGTGTCCGCTGTGCCGTGCGTGTGATCATTGCTTGTACAGCCCTCTCGCAGTGTCCGGAGCAAGTATGGTGGGTCTGACACACCGGTGTCAATGTGTTCTTTTTTCCATTTCCAGGAGTGTATAATTCATCCAGATCGCGTTTGTGTTCACTAATGGGTAATATTTCTGTGGTGTCACCGCCAGACACCACACTTGCTAGGTGGTAGCCTTTAAATCGGCCGCGATCCGTTAGTATACGCCGGACCCGCGTGTCGCCACTATCGGTGATTGCAGACCGAGCGCCGCCACACGGCAGGTCTAGGCTAGAGAGACTCCCTAGCACTCGCCCCGTTGTACAGCCGACTTTGCTAGCGATGGTTCACTGTCTACAGACGCTCTCATTTGCAGATACGACAGTTTAGCATAGCCGTCATCTACGTCATTTGCTACGACCTGGCAAGGCGCCATATTCAGTTACTATAATTACTTCAAGAATGTATTCTGGACAGATACTATTGTGAATCATGTACCGTCAAGAGCAACGTTCATATTAATGGATTAAAGTTAAGTATCAAACTAATTACGTCCGCTTTCTGAATTCTCATTCCTTGTCATGTTCCAGACCTCAAGTCAGTATAGTTCTTCCCTGCTCACGCCAGCCTGCGTGAGCTACAATGCGTGCATTTCTGCCTCCACTAGTAACACGGTGTTGGCTCTTCTGCTAACATAACAATTTCATTTAAATGGAAATGATTCAGGGCATTAAAACTGGGTTCATTGCATCTTCCCACCTCACAGATTAAAGTTTCACGTAGTGACCATCTTCAAAACGTGGTTCAAATGGCTCTGAGCACTATGGGAAGTAATATCTGAGGTCATCAGACCCTAGAACGTAGAACTACTTAAACCTAACTAACCTAAGGACATCACACACATCCATGCCTGAGGCAGGATTCGAACCTGCGACCATAGTGGTCGCGCGGTTCCAGACTGAAGCGCCTAGAACCGTTCGGCCACATCGGCCGGCAGTGACCATCTTGCAGCTGGTGTTCTTACGCAGGAAGGGGAGTCACAGGAATGAAGTCTTTAACAATGATTCGTTAATGGAGTTGCACAAGGTTCAGTTCCAATCCAGTATTGGTTCTGATGTACGTAAAATCACTGGTGTGTAATAAATGCAAGAGAAACTTGTATACACGATAGTCTTCGACACAGAACAATTCCAACTGCTGGTGTTACACTACTGGCCATTAAAATTGCTACACCATGAAGATGCCGTGCTACAGATGCGAAATTTAACCGAGAGGATTAGCTTTTCAGAGCATTCACACAAGGTTGGCGCCAGTGGCGACACCTACAACGTGCTGACATGAGGAAAGTTTCCAACCGATTTCTCATACACAAACAGCAGATGACCAGCGTTGCCTGGTGAAACGTTGTTGTGAGGCCTCGCGTAAGGGCAAGAAATGCGTACCATCACGTTTCCGACTTTGATAAAGGTCGGATTGTAGCCTATCGCGATTGCGGTTTATCGTGTCGCGACACTGCTGCTCGAGTTGGTCGAGATCCAATGACTGTTAGCAGAATATGGAATCGGTGGGTTCAGGAGGGTAATACGGAACGCCGTGCTGGATTCCAACGGCCTCGTATCACAAGCAGTCGAGATGACAGGCATCTTATCCGCATGGCTGTAACGGATCGTGCAGCCACGCCTCGATCCCTGAGTCAACAGATGAGGACGTTTGCAGGACAACAAGAGTTCGACGACGTTTGCAGCAGCATGAACAACCAGCTCGGAGACCGTGGCTGCGGTTACCCTTGACGCTGCATCACAGACACGAGCGGCTGCTATGACGTACTCAACGACGAACCTGGGTGCACGAAGGGCAAAACGTCATATTTTCGGATGAATCCAGGTTCCGTTTACAGCATCATGATAGTCGCATCCGTGTTTGGCGACATCGCTGTGAACGCCATACTGGCTTATCACCCGGCGTGATGGTATTGGGTGCCATTGGTTACACGTCTCGGTCACCTCTTGTTCGCATTGACGGCACTTTGAAGAGTGGACATTACATTTAAGATGTGTTACGACTCGTGGCTCCACCTTTCATTCGATCTCTGTGGAACTCTGCATTTCAGCAGGATAATGTATGACCGTATGTTGCAGGTCTTGTACGGACCTTTGTGGATACAGAAAATGTTCGACTGCTGCCCTGGCTAGCACATTCTCCAGATCTCTCACCAATTGAAAACGTCTGGACAATGGTGACCGAGCAACTGGCTCGTCACAATACACGAGTCACTACTCTTGATGAACTGTGGTATCGTTCACGCTATCCAAGCTCTGTTTGACTCAATGCACAGGCGTATCAAGGCCGTTATAACGGCCAGAGGTGGTTGTTCTGTGTACTGATTTTTCAAGATATATGCAGCCAAACTGCGTGAAAATGTAATCACATGTCAGTTGTAGTATCATATGGTTGCCCAATGAATACCCGGTTATCATCTGCATTTGATTTTGGTGTAGCAATTTTAATGGCCAGTAGTGTATATAGCGTCAGAGTGCACTCGAAGTTGTTGGAAGGGGAGGCACATAGGTGGTGTCTTTTAAAGAGTTCCACAAGGTTCAGTACCAGGTCCACTATTGCTTGTCACATTATTAATTTTTTTAGGATGTAACACATGAAAAGTAAAACTTGTCTACATTGCAGTCTCTGACCCGAAAGTATTCGCTCATAAGTGACTCCGTTGTCGGCAGCCTACGAACGTACGTGGAGGTTCGTTCAGCTGTCGGGAGAGGCCAATATTTGAGGGCCGACTGTGGGCAGCGCCGCCTGCGGAGGGCGAGGCGCCAGCAACGAGCAGCGCCCTGGGCCTCCGGGAGCGGACGAGGAGGAGACGCGGAGAAGAGGCGGAGGAGAAGGAACATCCATCTGACGTCGCGCCGCGCCGTGGGGAACACATCAGCTCCCTTAAGCATATTAGCCCTCGTCAGGAGGGTGTGTGCCCGCAAGCCGCGGCTACGGCGGGGGCGGTGGGGGTGGGGGCTGGGAGCCGGCTGGCCCCGCCAATAGCGGGCCTGCACATCTATCTCCACCCCCGCCGCTCCCCCGCTCCTCCACCCCCGCCGACGTCTCCTGCCCAAAGTAGCAACACGGGAGAGAGCCCGCCAAAGGCGCCGCGTCCACACGGGCAGCGGGGGTGGGTCCGGGCGCGGGTGTGGCGCGTTGCGCCGCGCTGCGGTGTGCGTGTATATTGCGATACAAAGGGCAAGGCGCGCCCAGGGCCCGGCCGCGACCGGCGGAGTTATTGATTCGTGGCTGCCTGCCGAGCCGTGCCGGCCCGGGGTCCAAAACTCGCCACTGTTCTCTGCCTCTGGCTCTGGCTCTGGCTCCGCCCCGGCCAGCAGCCGCTGTGCGGCGCGCACCTGCTGTCGTTCCCCACATCACATCGAGCACAGGGAGCACACAGGTCCGGTCAGAAAAGATGGATCTTCCTTCCTACACTCTGTTAATGATACAGTAACAACATTATTGAGACTCTGCTCCAATGCGTTAATGTTTAGCAATGATAACAACCAATATATATATACAGGGTGTTACAAAAAGGTACGGCTAAACTTTCAGGAAACATTCCTCACACGCAAATAAAGAAAAAATGTTATGTGGACATGTGTCCGGAAACGCTTAATTTCCATGTTAGAGCTCATTTTAGTTTCGTCAGTATGTACTGTACTTCCTCGATTCACCGCCAGTTGGCCCAATTGAAGGAAGGTAATGTTGACTTCGGTGCTTGTGTTGACATACGACTCATTGCTCTACAGTACTAGCATCAAGCACATCAGTACGTAGCATAAACAGGTTAGTGTTCATCACGAACGTGGTTTTGCAGTCAGTGCAATGTCTACAAATGCGGAGTTGGCAGATGCCCATTTTATGTATGGATTAGCACGGGGCAATAGCCGTGGCGTGGTACGTTTGCATCGAGACAGATTTCCAGAACGAAGGTGTCCCGACAGGAACACGTTAGAAGCAATTGATCGGCATCTTAGGGAGCACGGAACATTCCAGCCTATGACTCGCGACTGGGGAAGACCTAGAACGACGAGGACACCTGCAATGGACGAGGCAATTCTTCGTGCAGTTGATGATAAACCTAATGCCAGCGTCAGAGAAGTTGCTGCTGTACAAGGTAACGTTGACCACGTCACTGTATGGAGAGTGCTACGGGAGAACCATTTGTTTCCGTATCGTATACAGCGTATGCAGGCACTATCAGCAGCTGATTGGCCTCCACGGGTACACTTCTGCTAATGGTTCATCCAACAATGTGTCAATCTTCATTTCAGTGCTAATGTTCTCTTTACGGATGAGGCTTCATTCCAACGTGATCAAATTGTAAATTTTCACAATCAACATGTGTGGGCAGACGAGAATCCGCACGCAATTGTGCAATCGCCTCATCATTTTCTGTGAACGTTTGCGCAGGCATTGTTGGTGATGTCTTGATTAGGCCCTATGTTCTTCCACCTACGCTCAATGAAGCACGTTATCATGATTTCACACGGGATACTCTACCTGTGCTGCTAGAACATGTCCCTTTACAAGTACGACAAAGCATGTGGTTCATGCACGATGGAGCTCCTGCACATTACAGTCGAAGTGTTCGTACGCTTCTCAACAACAGATTCGGTGACCGATGAATTGGTAGAGGCGGACCAATTCCATGGCCTCCACGCTCTCCTGACCTCAACCCTCTTCACTTTCATTTATGGGGGCATTTGAAAACTCTTGTCTACGCAACCCCGGTACCAAATGTAGAGACTCTTCGTGCTCGTATTGTGGACGGCTGCATCAGCGCATCAGGGATTCCATACGACGGAGGGTGGATGCATGTATCCTCGCTAACGGAGGACATTTTGAACATTTCCTGTAACAAAGTGTTTGAAGTCACGCTGGTACGTTCTGTTGCTCTGTATTTCCAAGCCATGATTAATGTGATTTGAAGTAATAAAATGAGCTCTAACATGGAAAGTAAGCGTTTCCGAACACATGTCCACATAACATATTTTCTTTCTTTGTGTGTGAGGCATGTTGCCTGAAAGTTTGGCCGTACCTTTTTGTAACACCCTGTATATACCGGTTGATCAAAAAGTCAGTATAAATTTGAAAACTGAATAAATCACGGAATAATGTAGATAGAGAGGTACAAATTGACACACAAACTTGGAATGACACGGGGTTTTATTAGAACCAAAAAAATTCAAAAGTTCAAAAATGTCCGACAGATGGCGCTTTATCTGATCAGAATAGCAATAATTAGCACAACAAAGTGAGACAAAGCAAAGATGATGTTCTTTAAAGGAAATGCTCAATATGTCCACCATTATGCCTCAACAATAGCTGTAGTCGAGGAATAATGTGGTAAACAGCACCGTAAAGCATGTCCGGAGTTATGGTGAGGCATTGGCGTCGGATGTTGTCTTTCTGCATCCGTAGAGATGTCGGTCGATCACGATACACTTGCGACTTCAGGTAACCCCAAAGCCAATAATCACATGGACTGAAGTCTGGGGACCTGGGAGGCCAAGCGTGACGAAAGTGGCGGCTGAGCACACGATCATCACCAAACGACGCGTGCAAGAGATCTTTCACGCGTCTAGCTATATGGGTTGGAGCGTCATCCTCCTAAACATCGTACGTTCCAGCAGGTGTTACCAGCCAGGCTGGGGATGATGCGATTCTGTAACACATCGGCGTACCTCTCACCCGTCACGGTAGCAGTTACTGACGTTTTGCTGTCCAGCGCCATCTGTCAGACATTTTGTGAATTTTTTTTTATTCTAATAAAACACCATGTCATTCCATATATATATATATATATATATATATATATATATATATATATATATATATATATATATAAAGAGACAGCAAAATATCGTTCTGCATCACACACAAATTACAATTGTAAGCGATATATATATAACGGTGTGTAGTCACGTCGGATGGCCAGTGCAGTTGCACACCTGCGTGGCATGGGCAGTATGACGTTGAGGGATATTTGGTAATTCTTCCACGAGTGCAATATCCAGCTCTGCAACTGTTGTGGGAGGTGCTGGTCTGGCTGCAATGCGTCTGCCAAGTGCATCCCAGACACGCTCAATCGGGTTTAAGTCCGGTGAACAAGATGGGCACTCTATTCGTTCAATGCCCTCAGCTTCAAGCATGTTGTCCACCAGTGCAGTCTGTGGGGATGAGCGTTATCATCTGCCAGAAGAAACCCATTTCCTATGGCACCAGCGTAGGGCACAAAAAAGGTCGAAGGATCTTGTCTCTCTACCCCTGGACAGTCAAAGCGCCTTTCTGAACGGCATAAAGGTCTGTATGTCCCCCAATGCTGACTCCTGCCCGCACAATTCGTCCACCACCATGATATGGTGGTGTTCCCTGCACATAAGTAGGATTTTTCCGAGTTCCACACTTCTCTCTAGATGAGGGAAGGCCGGTTGTTCGGCTGAACACAAAATCTTGATTCATCTGTGAACAGCACTCGGTGCAATTCGTTACGACTCCAGTCCTGATGTTCCACCGCCCAGTTTCTGCGGGCTAAACGGTGTCGTGGTTTTAATGGGAAACACACCATAAGCCTCCGTGCGTAGAGGCTGCATTCTCGCAGGCGATTTCGGACTGTTTTTGTTGATATTGCGCGCCCTGTTAAAACCTATCACCTCGGACTAGTCACATCTTCACCTGCCCATGTTAGGCATGATTTTCTGCCTGACTCATGTAGTATTTCAAAAGAATAAACTGCCTATAAAGTTAAAAGTGCGTTAGATAAATCTGATAGTTTGACAGTCTCATGGTTGGTAGATTTGGGGAAGGGGCTTAAACCGCGAGGTTATTGGTCCAGTTAGGGAAGGATGGGGTAGGAAGCCCGACGTGCCCCTTCTTGGGAATCATCCTTGCATTTGCGTGGAGCGATTTAGGGAGATCATGGAAAATCCAACTCAGGATGACCGGAGCGAGTTTTAACCGTCGTCCTCCCGAACGCAGAAGGAAGTGAGTACGTAATATTTTGAATAGGAAGCCATGTACGGAAACGTACCGTTCCTGTTCTACTATGATGTCAATTCAGATGCTTAACTCATCCACTTTGCTTGAGGTATTGAGTTAGATGTAAGGCAGTACAATTATTAGGTAACAATTCTAAAGTAAACGTTACGAAACATCCATTTACCACTTAAGCGTGTCCGTTGCTCGTGGTCGTGCGGTAGCGTTCTCGCTTCCCACGCCCGGGTTCGATTCCCGGCGGGGTCAGGGATTTTCTCTGCCTCGTGATGACTGGGTGTTGTGTGATGTCCTTAGGTTAGTTAGGTTTAAGTAGTTCTAAGTTCTAGGGGACTGATGACCATAGATGTTAAGTCCCATAGTGCTCAGGGCCATTTGAACTTAAGCGCATTTGTTTGTAGTAACACTGAAACATTATGTGTTCTGGCGAAAACAGAACTCAGCATACTGTACATACAGGACAATGCTGATGCATTATAACATCAGGTGACTGTCTGACGTAGTTTTCATCATCCTGTCTACCCTGCTCCGTACCAGGACAAGCAACTCATACTTTCCTCTTTCCCTCAGCAGACGTGCGTGCTGTACACATCTGAACTAAAACCGTCATAGAACGGTAAGGGTACGTTACCGGACATGGTTTTCTCTTCAAAATATTATGGACTTACTCCTCTCTACAAGTCCTAGAAGTCTGTAACAATTTTGAGATACGAAGGTTTCCAGAAATAACTGCAACCACTCGTCTTTTTTGATGCTTCTGTTGTTGTTTACCATCACCTGTTAGGGACTGTCCAGCGGTCATCATCACAAGATACACACTTTTAATTAATGTCTGGGGCATTGTGGAGGTCTTGTAGCTGTGGCAAGACAGAAAAACAAGTAAGCTCTGAATAGATCAACTTAAAGGCAGTACTTACAATTATTATTATCCACGGGGTTTTTGCTGGTGCGCACATTTCTCTAGGAAACATAATTTATTTTTCAGTTATGCTAAATCTACGGCACTACATGAGCTTGGCAGCAACTCCCAAGTGATTCACAGAATGTAAATAAACCAAACAGTGTGCCTGAAGTTAAATTTCAAAGAATTTGTTTTGGAGGAAAGATTCTCTTTGCGCAACAATCACGTTATCGGAAATTGCACATTGATGGCAGTAAATATATTGATGTCCTGAAGGTTGGTCCGAAGCCTGATTTTATTGAAACTGATATTCAAACAATAAGAACCCAAATAAGTCAAAAATACAGAGAAAAATTTTATTTTCATTTTTATATATATTTTTCAGATGTTATCATATGTCATACCTGCTGTCTATGTTAAGACAAAGTAATACATATGAGTCTTACAACAAAATTATTCTTAACATACAAAAAAACCTGTTTTTGTGTGAGTAAACGTAGCATAAGTCACAAATTCAACTCTTGTAAAAAAGAGCAAAACAATTTCTTTCAGATGTAAAGCACAGGAACATTTGACATGTGCTGCATCGCACAAACGTTAGACCTCTACAAACCTCTAACCTGCATTTTGATCTATTTTTCTGTACGTTATTCATCATCTGAGTCATGTGCTTAGCATTTGATACCCAGAACGGCAAAAATGGTATAGCTTTTGGTGCTCTTGCCCGTTCTGCTTGTGGACCTTCATCATCATCACCCTCATCTTCATCACTGCTCGAGTCTGATCTTTCCTCATTTTCTGGCAAGCTTGAAGCTTGATGTTGCATGATGTCTTTTCTCATAAATTTATTACTTTGCGTTGCTGACCTATATTCTCACCAAGCCGCTGCAACAGCAAAATCTATGAAGTGGTGGGTCACGTGTTCTGTCCATTTGTTAGTTCTGCTTCTCATTGGGTACTTTCCCACTACCCTATCCTGGAGATCCACACCACCCATATATTTGTTATATTTGGTAACTGCGTTTGGTCTAGGAATTTGGACATAAATTTTATCTTTCTTTGACCAACGTTGAATTTGGACAGTGAGATGAACACTTAAAGCAGAAGATGCAACCTTGATAGGTTTACTGTCAAACCATTTCTTGCAGCTGTTTTTCATCACTCCTTACAACCTGATCAAAAGAACCTCTGCCCTCCCTTTTCAAATCTAAATCTCATCTTGAAATTTACAGCTTTTGGAAGACGATTAGCCATGATAGTCCCAGTTGCTAAGATTGGCCCGTGAGTTAGGAGCCTATCTAGTAAGGGGACAGATGTGAAGTATCTATGAATGTATATTAGGACCCGGGTGGCAAGGAGTCTGAAATGTTTTGAACACGCCCTCAGATATCAAGTTTATCAGGTACTGGAACTATTCCAGACGTGATATCTTTACCCTTTCCTTGGTATAGCAAAAAGTCAAGTGGTATACCGTTGGATGTAGCTAGCACAAAGTTCTTCAAGCCAGCTGGTTGAGGTTTACCCCTAACATACTGTCTTGTTCTTACTTGACCTGTAAACGGCATCATCTGCCCATCTATACATGCAGAAATTGGTCAGGGATGATTTCGAAATGCATTTCTTTGTCTGTCAAGGATTGATCGTATCTTACAATAACTGTCACTTCGTTTGGTTTCCTCTAATACAGCATTGTCATTAACCAGTTTCAGATTATTTCTTATCAGGTAAAACCTGTCCCTGCTAATTGTATCTTCAATCAGTGGATAACGTGTTCGCCTTTCCCAACACATTCTCAATCTAGGGAACCTCAGTAATGCAATCAGCACACTAACCCCACAAAACTTTCTTAATTCTGTTCAACTACAGTGCACTGACTTTCCTGTTAGTGTAACATGACGTAAATTTATATAATAAGCCATATCATCAAACAATGTTTGGTCAATATATTGCGTGAAATAATAAAATCGTGACTTCACAGTTGGAATCTCAGGTGTTGCAAATTCTGGTACTTCAGGATTAAACCTAGAAATTAAATTAAAATATCATAAATCTTTGCAAACTATACATTAAATAATCCATACAAATTTGTATTTGGCAACTACTAACTGTGTCGTGTGTCCCCATTTTTCACCTCTGTGTTGAATCTCACTCAAAGGTAAGCCATCGTCACCTGATTCGAATGATGACTCATCAGCTGCTGTTTGTGATCTGACAGCTATATCACGCTCATCTTCTTCTTCAGACAGCTCAAATTCAGAAACATATGGATATTGCACTGCCAAAAGTTCCGCTATTGTTTCATCAGTTAGCTTTACAGCAGAGAAAAACGGGATTACTGGGTTCATTATTTTCATTAAACTATTACAGTAAATACATAATATATGTACATGTAAAGGAACACGTAATTTAATACAGAATAGCGATAGCACACAGTAGAACATTTATCAAAAAAATGAAGAAACAAACACACGCGCCACTATAACAAAGTAAAGAATGACAGGAGATTTACAGTAATAGAGTCCCGAGATATCAGGGATGATACCTGTAATTAAGTAGAACATTTTGTTCATGAAGAATAGTTTCCTGGTAGAGATATTTATTTGTAGCATAAATGAACCATTTGCGAATATAAAAATTCTCCTAAATCTGTGAAACTGCAAAAGATACGAATATTTACCTTTTTTAATTCATGACGTGGTGCATGCCGTCGTAAGACACACTACAGAATGAGACCTACGGATCTCGATTTATATTACATTCATTGTTACAAGAGTAATACGTATTAGTTGCCGCAGAATTAACACGTACTCTTTAGAAAGTCTACCAACCTAAGAGTTCAGTGTGTTATTTAATCCACGCGACCGCTACGGTCGCAGGTTCGAATCCTGCCTCGGGCATGGATGTGTGTGATGTCCTTAGGTTAGTTAGGTTTAAGTAGTTCTAAGTTCTAGGGGACTGATGACCTCAGCAGTTAAGTGCCATAGTGCTCAGAACCATTTTTTGTTATTTAATCTGTAATGATAATAGTGGAATTTCGTTCGTCATGTTTATTCTTGCTTAAACCATATTGATTATTGTCAATAAAATGGATTGTTGTCAATAAAATGGCCAAGTCCTTGAAGGTGCTGCATATGTTTTTTGACAGTAATGGCAGATGTTGCCCATGATCTGTGCCCACAGTAAGTGGAAATACCCACAGACTTATGTGGCGGGAGAGAAAGTAATAGAAATATTATAAATTAGGGATAATAGCGTTCATCCTTTCACAGTAGCCTAATTCCTTCTGTCCTTCTATAATAACTTTATTCATTCCTTCTTTTAAGTTTGTTGGCGATACTTTCCTTCTCAGAGTCTTCAATCACTAAGTCCGAGCGAGGTTGCATAGGATTTTTGTGGCGGGAACTACACTATCTGATCAAAAGTATCCGGACATCTTTTAGTGAACATAATACGGGGTGCGTCCGCCGTTCGCATTTCTGACAGCTTGAACTCTGTTGGGGACACTTTCTGCGAGGTGTCTGTGTGCCTACGGAGAAATGGTAGCCCGTACCTCTCCAAGAACCGACACCACAACTGGTAGTGCTTTTGGACGCTGATGACTGAGCCCATCTCGTTAGTTGACGTGACACACACAACTTCCTTTTCTGTGTCCATTCTCTCCTACCGGTGGGCCAATTATCAATCATTATTCGGTGTATTAGTACTGATTTAGCATCATATAAGGTGCAAAATCTGCTACCTTACACCTGCTCCGTGCTCGACTGTTGACACGTTCTCCACGCATTCGCCAAACCTAAGCCCTTCCATCGGACTCCAGATCCCTCGTTTGCAGTCACCCTCTGTCTAGTGCCGTCGCCCTTGTCTTAGCAGTGACCACACAAATGTGTGGCTTATGATAAGCTGCTCGACGCTTGTACTGCATTCTTTTTAACTAGCTGGTCTGCCAGTAGCAATTTGGAACTCACGATTGATTCCTTCTGCTGATTTCATGAGCCTACCGCAATGCCCGACGTACCCTGTCCGCCAGCAGATGAGGTCTGCCCCACTTTGTTTTAGCTGTGCTAGTTCTTTCGCGTGTGTACTTGACAACCATATCTTCAACAGTCTACTTTGTTGTTGTTGTGGTCTTCAGTCCTGAGACTGGTTTGATGCAGCTCTCCAGTCTACTCTATCCTGTGCAAGCTTCTGCATCTCCCAGTACCTACCGCAATCTACATCCTTCTGAAACTGCTTAGTGTATTCATCTCTTGGTCTCCCTCTACGATTTTTACCCTCCACGCTGCCCTCCAATGCTAAATTTCTGATTCCCTGATGCCTCAGAACATGTCGTACCAACCGGTCCCTTCTTCTTGTCAAGTTGTGCCACAAACTCCTTTTCTCCCCAATTCTGTTCAATACCTCCTCATTAGTTATGTGATCTACCCATCAAAACTTCAGCATTCTTCTGTAGCACCACATTTCGAAAGCTTCTATTCTCTTCTTGTCCAAACTATTTATCGTCCATGTTTCACTTCCATACATGGCTACACTCCATACAAATACTTTCAGAAACGACTTTCTGACACTTAAATCTATACTCGATGTTAACAAATTTCTCTTCTTCTACATTTTATGTCCTCTCTACGTCGACCATCAGCAGTAGTTCTAATGGAATGTTGTCTACTCCCGGGGCCTTGTTTCGACTCAGGTCTTTTAGTGCTCTGTCAAACTCTTCACGCAGTATCATATCTCCCATAGCTGAAGGCTATGCTAACTATCGTCTCGGCAAATGAGAGCGTAATTTGTCATTGAACCATCGCTAGCAAAGTCGGCTCTACAACTGGGGGCGAGTGCTAGGGAGTCTCTCTAGACTAGACCAGCCGTGCGGCGGCGCTCGGTCTGCAATCACTGATAGTGGCGACACGCGGGTCCGACGTATACTAACGGACCGCGGCCGATTTAAAGGCTACCACCTAGCAAGTGTGGTGTCTGGCGGTGACACCACATTCATCTTCATCTACATCTTCTTCCAGGTCCATAATATTGTCCTCAAGTATATCACCCTTGTACAGACCCTCTATATACTCCTTCCACCTTTCTGCTTTCCCTTCTTTGCTTAGAACTGAGTTTCCATCTGAGCTCTTGATATTCATACAAGTGGCTCTCTTTTCTCCAAAGGTCTCTTTAATTTTCCTGTAGACAGTATCTTACTCCTAGTGATATATGCCTCTACATCCTTACATTTTTCCTATTTAGCCATTTTGCACTTCCTGTAGATCTCATTTTTGAGGAGTTTGTATTCCTTTTTGCCTGCTTCATTTACTGCATTTTTATATTTTCTCCTTTCATCAGTTAAATTCAATGTATCTTTTGTTACCCAAGAATTTCTACTAGCCCTCGTCTTTTTACCCACTTGATCCCCTGCTGCCTTCACTATTTCATCCCTCAAAGCTACCCATTCTTCTTCTACTGTATTTCTTTTCCCCATTCCTGTCAATAGTTCCCTAATGCTCTCCCTGAAACTCTGTACAACCTCTGGTTTATGCATGCCCCATCTCCTTAAATTCCCACCTTTTTGTAGTTTCTTCAGTTCATAACCAATAGATTTTGGTCAGAGTCCTCATCTGCCCCTGGAAATGTCTTACAATTTAAAACCTGGTTGCTAAATCTCTGTCTTACCATTATATAATCTATCTGATACTTCCATGTATACAACCTTCTTTTATGATTCTTGAACCAGGTGTTAGCTATGATTAAGTTATGCTCTGTGCAAAATTCTACCAGGCGGCTTCCTCTTTCATTTCTTACCCCCAATCCATATTCACCTACTATGTTTCCTTCACTCCCATCTCCTAATCTGTTGCCTGAATTGTCCGTACGGATTTGTTATTCAGATGACAACAAATGACTAGTCCATGGTCACTGCGAGCTCGTGAATGACACATTCTTGTGTTGGTGTTTCTCTTCTCACTACACTAAGCTCCTCATCTCCTTTTATATTAGAGGGTTGATGTGTCATGCCATCTAGCGGTCAATTCTGTACTTTTGACCAAATAATGTATACGGTTTTAAGCTCTTCGGAATGGCTTTGGGTCCAGTCCTCGTGCCTAGTCATACTCGTAGAACATTACCTTCTCTTCCCTCTCTACTTTGACCTGTGGTCGTAGGTGTTACGTTAATATGTAGTATGTGTTACGACCGTTGAAATTAGTACGCATTGTTATCTAGATAATAGTACTCTGCTGTGGACCGTTTTTTTAAGTTTATTCTTATTCCAAGTCATCTGGTTTTTTTATTAAGTTGACTGTAGGGTTGGAGAACTGCAAGGTGGAGGTTTCATGGAAAAGGTTGCTTGTGTGTTTTTCCTTATACAGAGGGGTCCAAAAAATGTATCCATTGTTTAAAAGTCAATAACTGGCAAACTAATTGACGGAGTTGTTTCATCTTTGGCTGTGTAATACACTCCTGGAAATGGAAAAAAGAACACATTGACACTGGTGTGTCAGACCCACCATACTTGCTCCGGAGACTGCGAGAGGGCTGTACAAGCAATGATCACACGCACGGCACAGCGGACACACCAGGAACCGCGGTGTTGGCCGTCGAATGGCGCTAGCTGCGCAGCATTTGTGCACCACCGCCGTCAGTGTCAGCCAGTTTGCCGTGGCATACGGAGCTCCATCGCAGTCTTTAACACTGGTAGCATGCCGCGACAGCGTGGACGTGAACCGTATGTGCAGTTGACGGACTTTGAGCGAGGGCGTATAGTGGGCATGCGGGAGGCCGGGTGGACGTACCGCCGAATTGCTCAACACGGGGGGCGTGAGGTCTCCACAGTACATCGATGTTGTCGCCAGTGGTCGGCGGAAGGTGCACGTGCCCGTCGACCTGGGACCGGACCGCAGCGACGCACGGATGCACGCCAAGACCGTAGGATCCTACGCAGTGCCGTAGGGGACCGCACCGCCACTTCCCAGCAAATTAGGGACACTGTTGCTCCTGGGGTATCGGCGAGGACCATTCGCAACCGTCTCCATGAAGCTGGGCTACGGTCCCGCACACCGTTAGGCCGTCTTCCGCTCACGCCCCAACATCGTGCAGCCCGCCTCCAGTGGTGTCGCGACAGGCGTGAATGGAGGGACGAATGGAGACGTGTCGTCTTCAGCGATGAGAGTCGCTTCTGCCTTGGTGCCAATGATGGTCGTATGCGTGTTTGGCGCCGTGCAGGTGAGCGCCACAATCAGGACTGCATACGACCGAGGCACACAGGGCCAACACCCGGCATCATGGTGTGGGGAGCGATCTCCTACACTGGCCGTACACCACTGGTGATCGTCGAGGGGACACTGAATAGTGCACGGTACATCCAAACCGTCATCGAACCCATCGTTCTACCATTCCTAGACCGGCAAGGGAACTTGCTGTTCCAACAGGACAATGCACGTCCGCATGTATCCCGTGCCACCCAACGTGCTCTAGAAGGTGTAAGTCAACTACCCTGGCCAGCAAGTTCTCCGGATCTGTCCCCCATTGAACATGTTTGGGACTGGATGAAACGTCGTCTCACGCGGTCTGCACGTCCAGCACGAACGCTGGTCCAACTGAGGCGCCAGGTGGAAATGGCATGGCAAGCCGTTCCACAGGACTACATCCAGCATCTCTACGATCGTCTCCATGGAAGAATAGCAGCCTGCATTGCTGCGAAAGGTGGATATACACTGTACTAGTGCCGACATTGTGCATGCTCTGTTGCCTGTGTCTATGTGCCTGTGGTTCTGTCAGTGTGATCATGTGATGTATCTGACCCCAGGAATGTGTCAATAAAGTTTCCCCTTCCTGGGACAATGAATTCACGGTGTTCTTATTTCAGTTTCCAGGAGTGTAGTTTGTAGTTCCGGCAATCGCCCCACAAGCGTTGTATTGCGTTGTTTTGTTTTGTCAGATGACAGTCGCCAGATAGTATTTTGTTCTTAGTTGCACCTGGTTACTCGAGTAAACATGGCTGGTGCATGGCTTACATTCGATGAAAAGATGTCAGTTTTGAAGTGGTATTTTAAGTACGAAAACAGTAATAGGTTCAACGGCAATGACGAAATGAGTATCAAATACAGCCACCGACATGTTTAACGATTCGTCGCCTTCGAGACAAATTTGAAGCCGATGGCTGTGTTAATGATGTACACAAACAACGATCTGGACGACCTGAAATAGTGACAAGTCCAGCTAACTCCCGCCGTGTGTTACAACAATTCACTCGCTCACCACAGAAGTCTGAGAGACAGTGTGCCCGTGAAACTGGAGTGAGTCAGTCAAGTGTTCGCAAAATTTTGAAGACAGCAAAGTGGAAGTGCTACATCCCACGACTGCTACACGCAATGAACGAGGACGACCCAGATCGTAGAATGGAGGACTGCGAGTGGTTTACTAACATGGTGCGCAACGATGAAGAGTTTGCAGACTTATTGTGTGGTCTGATCAGGCACAGTTCAAACTCAATGGCACAGTAAATCACCACAATTGCATCTACTGGGCCGCCGAAAATCCGAACGTCCATGTAGACAAAGCCGTGAATTTGCCAGGAGTAAATGTGTGGTGTCGGTTGTCTTACCGGGGTTTGATTGGGCCATTCTTCTTTGACGGCACAGTCACCAGTGAGGTGTACCTTCAGAAGCTTCAGACATCCATTTTACCTGCCATCCGAGACTCATAAGGAGATGGAAGAGTTTACTTTCAACAATATGGTGCCCCAGCCCACTACCAAAATCGTATTAGGGCGTATCTCGACGAAAATGTACCCGGAAAATGGATGGGCTGTAGAGGTGCTGTGGAATATCCACCACGTTCCCCAGACCTAACTCCTCTGGACTTTTACCTGTATGGAACACTAAAGCACGTCGTTTATCGACAAAAGCGACGCACATTGGATGAACTTCGAGAATCCATCGTACATTCATGTGCAAACATCCAACTGAACACGTTGGAGTCAGTAGTTCGTGCTGCAGTTCGGCAGCATCGTTTGTGTTTGGATGTTAATGGTGACCATTTCGAACACCTACAGTGATATCGTTAAGTTGGTCTTTAAGCTACACTTTCACCAAAAAGAGACACCCGTCAATTAGTTTGTGAGTTATGGGCTTTTAAACAGTGGATACATTTTCTTGGACCTCTCTGTATTTATTTCGTGGGTTTTGCAGGGCTGATGAATTGGTAGTTATAGTTACATCAAAAAGTGAAGTTGTTGAGGTGAAATTTGAAGGAGATTAGGTGAGTGGCAAGTGATGCAGCACCTTCAGCAAATAGCAGTAGGGAGTTGAGAGGCGTTGCTGTTGGGATATTAGCCATATGTCAGTCGGCGAATTTGAGAAATGGAGTTTTAGAACCCACACGGAAACATAATTTACCAACGCTACAGAGCGCTGAAGTTGTAGGTGCCTGCTGCTAGGGCACCCCTTCGGCAGCAAACATGACTGTTACGAAACTTCCTGGCAGATTAAAACTGTGTGCCAGACCGAGGCACGAACTCGGGACCTTTGCCTTCCGCGCGCAAGTGCTCTACCAACTGAGCCACCCAAGCACGACTCACGCCCCGTCCTCACAGCTTTAATTCCGCCATTACCTCGTCTCCTACCTTCCAAACTGTTACGCTTGCGGACTGCAGGCAGAATGTGTCGCTACATGGTTCACATGGCTCTGAGCACTATGGGACTTAACGTCTGAGGTCATCAGTCCTCTAGAACATAGAACTACTTAAACCTAACTAACCTAAGCATATCACACACATCCACGCCCGAGGCAAGATTTGAACCCGCGACCGTAGCGGTCGCGCGGTTCCAGACTGTAGCGCCTACTACCGCTCTGCCACTTCGGCCGACTGTGTCACTATAGACCTGTGTTATTCATTATTCAGTGATCGCGTTTCATTGCTACGACCGCCAGTGGAGAAGGTGGAGTTAGCTGTTGCGTAGATAGACCTTGCCGCCTATGAAAGCAATCGTCTATTGCCTCGGTGTATATCGGTTTTCGGACACCGGTTTCCATCCGCAGTTAATTTTCCATCTGTAACTCTCTAAAATATCCAGTGTTTCCGGTATACAGAATGTAACAGATATCGAGAGCGTCGAAATTTCAGGTGCTAACGTCTGCCTAAGCAGCAGCCATAGCTGTCTACTCCGCTGGAGTTTGCGGCGATCACTTGGGTTCAATGAATAACGGCAAAATTTTCGACAGTTTTGCGCTGTTATTAAATATAAAGGGAAAGACATACAAATTCATAGAGGAGAAATAGTAAGAGCATTCACTGTGGCAGAAAACAGAAAACAAGTTTCAAGGAGCGAATACTACTGTTTATTCTGTTGGTTCAATAAATTGAGTGAAATTAGAAAAGACGTTTAAAATGCCTGCTTCAAGCACTGAACAGTGCCTGACATCTGTGTACCACTCAAGTAACCGTGTAAAATTCCGCCTCTGCCTGCGTTGTTAAGAAGAAGTATCAGAACTACGTATCGTTCGTCTTAACAATACAGGCACTTCAAAATCGTATTTATCCGCTGATACCAGCGGCGACTTTCAATTAAAATGCCCTGCCCCTGTACGGGGATCACATAATTTGTGTACGAGTAGAGGTTGCGACGCAGCAACGACGACGTGTTTAGGTTTGGGCGTGGCCGTGAGCCGTGCGCGGATAGCCGAAGCGATTAAGGCGAGCGATCGTGTAGCGGGAAATCAAGGTGTGAGTTTCACTCCGGCACAAATTTTCACTGTCGTCATTCCTTTATACAGCTTATGGTCGTTCGTACGCATAGCGGCGAATATGTTTCACACCAGTCATTTATGGGAAACTTTTCTCGATGCTGTCGTTATTGGGTGGCGATGGCGTTCCCTTCTTCCCAAATATGACGACTGTGAGCGTTCGACGCACTCTCATGGTCGAAGGAAGCCTCGTCCGTGAACGAAACATACGCAGGGTAGGACGACTGCGTGACGCAGCGCTGTGAAAACCACTGCCCGAACTTCACATCAAAACCTTGGACCATGAGTCGCTGTGCCTTCTGAAAATGGGACAGACGCCTTCCCTCCCCGTGCGACAGCCTCCTGACCAAAGCGTGAGTGCTTCTGGATGGGTTCTCTAACACGTCCTCTTCAAATCGTAGCGTGTGTTCGCTCGGTATGCGACCTCCACCGTTTTGATGGACTTTGCAGCCACCTGTTTCACATAGACGCTGATGAGTAAGCGCAAACGTGTGAGGGACAGTCAAATGAAAACAGAAAGATCAATAAAAAGTCAGTAAACTTTATTATTTAAAAATTAATCCCCACAACTGTTAATACATTTATCCCACTGTGATGCAAGATCATCAACGTCTTCAAGGAAATATATTTGCGGCTGCTTACAGAACCAAGATCGTACCCAGGCGTTCACCTCTTCATTCGAAGCAAATCAACGATCACTTCCTTCAGGGCTCAAATCCCGAAAGTGGGGAGAGACCGGGTCTGTATAGTGGATGTGAAATCGGGTGTACCAAGCTCGGGGAAATGACATGGAAAGACGGTGTTGATATGACAGGAATGGACGCGTTCGGTGGCATTTAACGTTCACAAGCCTGTCAGGTACACTGCGGGACGAGTCGCCTACGGTCAGTCAGAGTACAAGACCAAGTTTGATACTAAATTGTAGACTTTCACGGCCGGAAATACCCTGTCCATTATAATTATCCGGGCTGTTATGCCGTGGTCGGTTGATGAGTTCTGTGTCGATTCAGAATTCATCAACCGACCACGGCATAACAGCCCGGATAATTATAATGGACAAGACCAAGTTTCCTGCAGAAGGAATGGCAGGCGCTTTCACGTGTAACTTGGACACTCTGTTGCGTTTTCAGAGACTGGCTCCTATCCTCTGTTTGTCCCTCAAGTTTCACTCCCGCAACCCCTCCAGGTTCGCCAGTATAGTTTCGAAACGCGCTGTATATCCATACACACTATAAAAATGGATATTCGTATAAATTCTGTATACATTCACGTTCCACATCTTCTCCTAAATTAGTGAATCGATATCAAACAAACGTCATACACGTGTCACTTACTGTCTGGAAAAGTCTCCGTGGGGCTAGTAATCACCTACCTTTCAAAGGCATGGGGGTAAAAAAGTAGTGTAGCTCACGACGCTGAAATACGCATACTTTTTCCAACTCATCGTTTGAGAATTACAACACTTCCTGAGCTATAACAAACTTTACAGATAAATTCAAACACTAATGAAACTTTTTTTCTCTGGCAACCCTCACGAAAAGATGAAAGGAAAAGAATTTTATCGCTGCCCAAGCAGTAAAATTGCCGCATAAAGCACGTCGTTTGAAATCGTTACTTCTTTGCTACTAACTGTTTTCATGACACATTTAGCAGACAGTATTCACATACGCTGATGAGCCAAAGCATTATGGCCACTGCCTACAGAGATGTTGTATGCAGTCTGGCGGCGCAGGGGTCACGTGACGCCACAAGAGCAGTACATCAGCGGTGCAGAGACGAACGGGGAATCATTGTAGCGACGATAAGTGGGGAAAATGCGGGAATCCGCAGACTTAAGCGACTGTGAGAAAAGTTGTGGCCCAATACCTGGGAGCGAGCATCGCTGAAATGGCGGAGCTGGTCGTCTGTTCGCGTACTACTGTCGTGACCGTTGTAATGTTGATGCATTAAGTTCTGAAAGCGGTGTGGATATTCAAGATAATAAAAGCGGGTTAAAAGCTGTGAGCTATTTGGGGAAGTTATCCTTGCATTACTGATCAACTGTTTCACCAGGTATCCAGTCTAGAGTACCAACCAGACTAACATTAATTATAATCTTTTAATAGTCATCTTACGACAAATTTAAATAAAAAGAAATAAATCAGTTTATATTTGGACATTTATTTTTAACATTGATCATTGTTCCGTTAAAATTTCAGCATATTAAACTTGATTCATAACAAAACTGGTGCTTTATTTAGGATTGTGAAAATTTGAGTTTGTAATCTTACGGAACACATCAAATATGGAGTCAAGACTGGGAGACTCCATACAACACTGCATTCATAAAATAACACAAGATGAAACATATGCAAGAGGAAATCAACCACAACCAGCCGATTCACTTTTCACCCAAAGAAGTTACGGTCTTAGCGCAATCCTGTCCGTCATGAAATTACCACACACTGGTATACTAAATTTATACTAACTCTCTGTGAAATCTTCTCGAAAAGAATAGCTGAGGGCTAATTTGATGATTACACCACATGCTTCATGTGGTCAACTTCGTTTAGGCAAATAGTGTAACTCCACAATAATTTTGATAATTAAAATAAATTACATCGAAACGCAATTTACAAAAGAAAAAACCTCGAACTGGTTACTATCGTCATACTATTAACCTGATGGGTCAAACAATTATATAAGCACGTGGTACTGGTCTCACAAAGTACACCCCACTTGGGTTGAACATAAAGAAAAGTTGCTATATTGAAAAATATTGTCAAGACGAGACGTTATAATCTCATGCACATTCGTATTTAAGATTGATGATCTTAGAGTTACGGATCATCAACACGTGGTTCCACTTTGCTCACAAAGTAGTGACAAAGCAACTACTGGAAGATATTCTGAACTTCCCACTCGAATTACACTGCATTGCAATTTAAGATAACATAAGATATTTTAGATCTAAACCTGAAACAAAGGTGATTAAATTTTCAGTTAGGCTGAACTTAGAAATCCATTGTCCTACCGATTTAGCAGACACGTGCTTAGCCAGAGATCTTACCACTTCAGACACTCGCCGTGGACTGACTGGCGTGGGCCCCTACTGAGGGTGCCTCACAGATACAATCAGAAGTGACCAGTGAGGCAGCTTCCTATTCCAACATGACAAGGGACAGACAGGACCATACCAAGAATAGAAACCTCTTTGCTTTTAGAAAGCTTAGCTACCTGTTCCGATGTTGGTCCTACTGTTCTCTAGCAGACAGACTTGTCTGCTCCCAACAAGCATGGAACTAGAAATAAATTTGCTCATTCATCCTTTCTCACAGAAGGGAAGGGGGATGACCGTATCTTATCATATATACTGTGTAAAAGAAAGCAGATGTATGTTCCATATGAGACTGTGTGACATGAATTACATATAAACTGTGTTTTAAAGTGTAGTAGTGTGACATCGTTCTTGTTTATGTGTAAAAGTAACATGTTCCCTTGCTCAGTCTCCTCCCAGATAGAGTCAGAAACAACACAGTAAATTTAGAAGTGGAATGTATGCCGTAAATGACAACAGATATAAGAAATTAACATGAAAGGAATCCAACAGAGACCTTTCACCGTTTGTGGAAAGTGGCTGAATCCACGAGTAGGCGACAAGAAGCTGGACGTCCATACCTCACCACGGAACATAGGGATCGGAGACTTGTCCACTCTGTAAAGCAGGATAGGCGGTCATCCGCGGCAGATCTCACGACAGAGTGCAGCACTGTTTTGGAGCACACCGTTCAGTGCACAGTGTTGAACATGGAGTTCCTCAGCAGAAGACCCCTGTATGTTCCCATGTCGGCACAACAACATGGACAATTTTGATTAAAGTGGGAACGGGATCATCGAGATTGGACAGCACATCGTTGGAATCGTGTCACCTGGTCGGATGAATCAGGTTTATTGTTAGACTAGGTCGATGGTCGTGTTCAGAAACGTACTCATCCAGACGGAATGCTGCCCGAAACGTGCATCGCGTCATGGAGCAGTAGTACACTCCTGGAAATTGAAATAAGAACACCGTGAATTCATTGTCCCAGGAAGGGGAAACTTTATTGACACATTCCTGGGGTCAGATACATCACATGATCACACTGACAGAACCACAGGCACATAGACACAGGCAACAGAGCATGCACAATGTCGGCACTAGTACAGTGTATATCCACCTTTCGCAGCAATGCAGGCTGCTATTCTCCCATGGAGACGATCGAAGAGATACTGGATGTAGTCCTGTGGAACGGCTTGCCATGCCATTTCCACCTGGCGCCTCAGTTGGACCAGCGTTCGTGCTGGACGTGCAGACCGCGTGAGACGACGCTTCATCCAGTCCCAAACATGCTCAATGGGGGACAGATCCGGAGATCTTGCTGGCCAGGGTAGTTGACTTACACCTTCTAGAGCACGTTGGGTGGCACGGGATACATGCGGACGTGCATTGTCCTGTTGGAACAGCAAGTTCCCTTGCCGGTCTAGGAATGGTAGAACGATGGGTTCGATGACGGTTTGGATGTACCGTGCACTATTCAGTGTCCCCTCGACGATCACCAGTGGTGTACGGCCAGTGTAGGAGATCGCTCCCCACACCATGATGCCGGGTGTTGGCCCTGTGTGCCTCGGTCGTATGCAGTCTTGATTGTGGCGCTCACCTGTACGGCGCCAAACACGCATACGACCATCATTGGCACCAAGGCAGAAGCGACTCTCATCGCTGAAGACGACACGTCTCCATTCGTCCCTCCATTCACGCCTGTCGCGACACCACTGGAGGCGGGCTACACGATGTTGGGGCGTGAGCGGAAGACGGCCTAACGGTGTGCGGGACCGTAGCCCAGCTTCATGGAGACGGTTGCGAATGGTCCTCGCCGATACCCCAGGAGCAACAGTGTCCCTAATTTGCTGGGAAGTGGCGGTGCGGTCCCCTACGGCACTGCGTAGGATCCTACGGTCTTGGCGTGCATCCGTGCGTCGCTGCGGTCCGGTCCCAGGTCGACGGGCACGTGCACCTTCCGCCGACCACTGGCGACAACATCGATGTACTGTGGAGACCTCACGCCCCACGTGTTGAGCAATTCGGCGGTACGTCCACCCGGCCTCCCGCATGCCCACTATACGCCCTCGCTCAAAGTCCGTCAACTGCACATACGGTTCACGTCCACGCTGTCGCGGCATGCTACCAGTGTTGAAGACTGCGATGGAGCTCCGTATGCCACGGCAAACTGGCTGACACTGACGGCGGCGGTGCGCAAATGCTGCGCATCTAGCGCCATTCGACGGCCAACACCGCGGTTCCTGGTGTGTCCGCTGTGCGGTGCGTGTGATCATTGCTTGTACAGCCCTCTCGCAGTGTCCGGAGCAAATATGGTGGGTCTGACACACCGGTGTCAATGTGTTCTTTTTTCCATTTCCAGGAGTGTATGTTCCGGGGGACATTCACTTGCGCTTCTATGGGACCTGTGTTAGTAATCGAAGACACCACGACAGGTGTTGACTACGTAAACATTATTAGGGACCAGCTGTAACCCCTTACCCCTTGCTGTCTTCCCCAACAGCTGTGGCTTTTTCCAGCAAGATAACCATCCACTTCACAAGGTCAGAATCGTGCTGCAATGCTTTGAGGAGCATGGTAGTGAACTCACGTTTGCTTATCTGAATCCGATGAAACCCAACTGGGACACTATCGTACGCCAGCTCCGTGCTTACGAACCAACAGCCTCTAAACTACTGGATGTGTCTGACCAGTAGGCATCCTTTGCCACATACCTCTGGAAACCTATCATTTGTCGAATCCATGGCACGCAGAATCATTGCTGAACTGCGCTAAAGAGGCAGAGCAGCACGCTTTTAAATAGATTGTCACAATGATTGGGATCGTCAATATGAAACTTTGTGGCAGATTAAAACTGTGTGCCAGACCGAGACTCGAACTCGGGACCTTTGCCTTTCACGGGCAGGTGCTCTACCAACTGAGCTACACAAGCATGACCCACACCCCGTCCTCACAGCTTTACGTCTGCCAGTACCTCGTCTCCTACCTTCCAAACTCCGCTGCAGAGTGAAAATCTCATTCTGGAAACATTCCCCAGGCTGTGGCTAAGCCATGTCTCAGCAATATCCTTTCTTTCAGGAGTGCTAGTTCCACAAGGTTCGCAGGAGAGCTTCTGTAAAGTTTGGAAGGTAGGAGACGAGGTACTGGCAGAAGTAAAGCTTCGAGGACGGGGCGTGAGTCGTGCTTGGGTAGCTCAGTTGGTAGAGCACTTGCCCGCGAAAGGCAAAGGTCCCGAGTTCGAGTCTCGGTCCGGCACACAGTTATAATCTGCCAGAAAGTTTCATATCAGCGCATACTCCGCGGCAGAGTGAAAATCTCATTCTGGATTTGGATCGTCGTTGTATACCTCAGAATGTACCTGCAAAATTAAGTCATTGTACGACATGTTGTTCAGGAAATACGACGTTATAAACACCGAGCTGTATGAAAATGAAATTAGCTAGAAATACAGGTAAAATGTGTATACAAAAACGTGGGAAAATGTTAAATACGTGTGAAATATAACGGGTGATTCAAAAGTCAGTATAAATTTGAAAATTGAATAAATCACGGAATAATGTAGACAGAGAGGTACAAATTGACACGCATGCTTGGAATGACATGGGATTTAATTAGAATCAAAAAAGTACAAACGTTCAAAAAATGTTCGACAGATGGCGCTTCATCTGATCAGAATAGCAATAATTAGCATAGCAAAATAAGACAAAGCAATGATGATGTTCTTTACAGGAAATGCTCAATATATCCACCATCATTCCTCAACAATATCTGTAGTCGAGGAATAGTGTTGTGAACAGCACTGTAAAGCATGTCCGGAGTTATGGTGAGGCATTGGCGTCGGATGTTGTCTTTGAGCATCTCTAGAGATGTCGGTCGATCACGATACACTTGCGACTTCAGGTAACCCCAAAGCCAATAATAGCACGGACTGAGGTCTGGTGACCTGGGAGGCCAATCATGACGAAACTGGCGGCTGAGCACACGATCATCACCAAACGACGCGCGCAAAAGATCTTTCACGCGTCTAGCAATATGGGGTGGAGCTCCATCCTGCATAAACATCGTACGTTCCAGCAGGTGCTTATGAGCCAGTCTGGGGATGAAGCTATTCTGTAACATATCGGATATCGGCGTACCTCTCACCCGTCACGGTAGCAGTTTTGCTGTCCAGCGCAACCTGTCGAACATTTTGTGAACTTTGGTGTTTTTTTTGTTCTTATAAAACCCCATGTCATTCCAAGCATGTGTGTCAATTTTTACCTCTCTATCTACATTATTCTGTGGTTTGTTAAGTTTTCAAATTTATACTGACTTTTTGATCACCCTATATTTGACGTGGGTAAAAAGCTGATCCTAAATCCCTGGAAAGATATCAACCAAGTTGGTACCCATATTAGTTACGATCTCGAAAGAAATATTCGGTGGTTAAGAATCATCAGCTTCCCCTAG
The DNA here is from genome assembly GCF_023864275.1 of Schistocerca cancellata. Classification (NCBI taxonomy): domain Eukaryota; kingdom Metazoa; phylum Arthropoda; class Insecta; order Orthoptera; family Acrididae; genus Schistocerca; species Schistocerca cancellata. The sequence goes on from NC_064635.1 coordinate 152,845,071, forward strand.
TGGCAGGGATACGGACAGACGCAAAGGGGGAAATAGGAGACAGAGAAGAGGAGGAGACGGAATTAGAATGTGGGAGGAGGAACTGGACGGAGGACGGAGAAAGGTGGAGGGCGGATTGGAGTGAGGGGGGGGGGAGGGTAGAGGATGAGGAAGAGGAATGAAAGAGGAAGAGATGGACAGAGACAAAGAGGATGAATAGATGGACAGAGAGGGGAAAGGAGAAGACAGACTAATAGAAGATTGGGTTAAATACATACCTGGGTAACGCTGGGTCCTAGCAGGAAATAATGATGTGCTGATAGGATACACTGGTATAACCGGAGCTGGATGAAAAATTAAGGACAGGGCAGTGCATACAATGCACAGTTGAGCAGAACAGATGCAACTGCACTGATACGACTGCACATGTCAATGGAGTTTGAGCAGAAGACTGGAATGTTGTATACTGTAGAAGGGCCGTTATGTTGTTGTGTTGTTGCAGAAGGTGAACGGATGAAGCAGTTGGTCAGCTGCTGAAAAGCCGGGATGGAGGCCATATTGGGATACGAGAAGACGGAGGTGTTCTACAACCCACACCTCAAAATGAATTTGTATCCAACCCCGTTCACTAAATAAGGCTTACGGGCTGTACATCGCAACACGACAGCTGCAGCTATTTTCTCATTTTGTTTAGTGGAATTATGTCTTTCATATCATAGCACAATCTCTGAGACGGCGAACGGGAAGTGTACTTACCTCAGACGGCCCGGTGAGAATTTAGTTGCGGTTTGGGAAGCCGGCAATAATCTACTTGTAGCGGTGACGGAAACGACTCATATCGGTTTTGCCAGCAGCGGCTTCACTGGATCAGCGCGCGGCGGCGGAGTTGATTCCGGTAAATACCGCGCGGCTGCGCTGCCAGCACTCTGCTGCAGCTTTTAGCGGAGCTCCGCCGCCTCTGATTGGTTTACCGACGTCGCACGTCACGAGGTGCCGCGGACCACAAGATTTTATTTTCGTCAGAAAAACTCCGCGGCGGGCGTCACACGCCACAGCGGCAGCAAGGCGAGGAGCGGGTGGGGCAAAGCGAGAAGTGCAAAGTTCTCCTCTGCAGCAAGCTTGTCAGTCAATTCATCGCCGACTCGACCTACAAAAATGACAGATTCTCCACCGGTGACCTTAACCTAGTCCACCTTGAAACGCTTCGACTCGTTTCATTTATGAACAGCTTGTAACTCCTCTGCCTTCACCGAGCGAGGTGGCGCAGTGGTTAGCACACTGGACTCGCATTCGGGAGGACGACGGTTCAACCCCGCGTCCGGCCATGCTGATTTAGGTTTTCCGTGATTTCCCGAAATCGCTCCAGGCAAATGCCGCGACGGTTTCTTTGAAAGGGCATGGCCGACTTCCTTCCCCGTCCTTCCGTAAGCCGATGAGACCGATGAATTCGCTGTTTGGTCTCTTCCCCCAACCAACCCAACCAATCCTCCGTCTTCCTCAAAGACGCTTGTAGTTCTTGACGCTTTGCCATTCTCTGCAGCCTGTCGCATATCTGCACGATGCATACATTCTATACTCTGAGGTGACAAGAGTCATGGGATAGCGCTATGCACATATGGCGTAAGTAGCGTGAACAAAGGGTCGCTATGTGTGTTGTGTTGGCTGAAGAGCCAACACCGTGTTACGAGTGGAGGCAGAAATGCACGCGTTTTAGCTCACGCAGGCTGGCGTCTGGAGGGAAGAACTATACTGACGTGAGGTCTGGAACATGACAAGAAATTAGAATTCCGAAAGCGGACGTAATTAGTTTGATACTTAACTTTAATCCATTAATGATGAACATCGCTCTTGACGGTACATGATTCACAATATTATCTCTTCAGAATACATTCATAGTAACTGAATATGGCGCATTGCTAGGTCGTAGCAAATGACGTAACTGAAGGCTATGCTAAACTATCGTCTCTGCAAATGAGAGCGTATGTAGTGAACCATCGCTAGCAAAGTCGGCTGTACAACTGGGGCGAGTGCTAGGGAGTCTCTCTAGACTAGAACTGCCGTGTGGCGGCGCTCGGTCTACAATCACTGACAGTGGCGACACGCGGGTCCGACGTATACTAACGGACCGCGGCCGATTTAAATGCTACCACCTAGCAAGTGTGGTGTCTGGTGGTGACACCACAACGTGTAAGGTGCGTAAAGCGCACTTTGAATAAGAAAATGCTATCTGACATTGAGTCAACGTAAAAGATCCGGTCGCCACCAACTCTAGCCACACGACAAATAAGAGGATTGGGCTGAGTCGGAAAATAACTTAATTTATTCACAAGAAAAACTCATAAAAGAACATTCTTCATAAAGCCACTGATAAAGAATGGGATGTAATTACTAATATGATCCTGGCATTGTCCACGTGAAACAAATACACTTCTGGCCATTAAAATTGCTGCACCGCGAAAATGACGTGCTACAGACGCGAATTTTGACCGACAAGAAGAAGATGCTGTGATATCCAAATGATTAGCTTTTCAGAACATTTACACAACGTTGGCGCCGGTGGCGACATCTACAACGTGCTGACATGAGGAAAGTTTCCAACCGATTTCTCATACACAAACAGCAGTTGACCGGCGTTGCCTGGTGAAACGTTGTTGTGATGCCTCGTGTAAGGAGGAGAAATGGGTACCATCACGTTTCCGACTCTGATAAAGGTCGAATTGTAGCTTATCGCGATTGCGGTTTATCGTATCGCGACACCGTTGCTCGAGTTGGTCGAGATCCAATGACTGTTAGCAGAATATGGAATCGGTGTGTTCAGGAGGGTAATACGGAACACCGTGCTGGATCCCAACGGCCTCGTATCACAAGCAGTCGAGATAACAGGCATCTTATCTGCATGGCTGTAACGGATCGTGCAGCCACGTCTCGATCCCTGAGTCAACAGATGGGGACGTTTGCAAGACAACAAACGACAGTTCGACGACGTTTGCAGCAGCATGGACTATTAGCTCGGAGACCGTGGCTGCCGTTACCCTTGACGCTGCATCACAGACAGGAGCGTCTGCGATGGTGTACTCAACGACGAACATCGGTGCGCGAATGACAAAACGTCATTTTTTCGGATCAATCCAGGTTCTGTTTACAGCATCATGATGATCGCATCTGTGTTTGGCGACATCGCTTTGAACGCACATTGGAAGCGTGTATTCGTCAAAGCCATACTGGCGTAGCATCCGGCGTAATGGTATTGGGTGCCATTGGTTACAAGTCTCGGTCACCTCTTGTTCGCATTGACGGCAGTTTGAACAGTAGACGTTTTATTTCAGATGTGTTCGACCCCTTCATTCGACCCCTGCAAAACCCTACATTTCAGCAGGATAATGCACGACCGTATGTTGCAGGTCCTGTACGGGCCTTTCTGGATAAAGAAAATGTTCGACTGCTACCCTGGCCAGCTCATTCTCCAGATGCTCGTCACAATACGCCAGTCACTACTCTTGATGAGCTGTGGTATCGTGTCGAAGCTGCATGGGCAGCTGTACCTGTAGACGCCATCCAAGCTCTGTTTGACTCAATGTCCAGGCGTATCAAGGCCGTTATTACGGCAAGAGGTGGTTGTTCTGGGTACTGATTTCTCAGGATCTATGCACCCAAATTGCGTGAAAATGTTATAACATGTCAGTTCTAGTATAATATATTTGTCCAATAAATACCCGTTTATCATCTGCATTTCTTCTTGGTCTAGCAATTTTAATAGCCAGTAGTGTATTAAAATAAAGTAAAGAGTGCTTGGACACTGTGCATAAGAACAGCTTGCAGCAACACTCCTGAAAACAAGATCCATTCTAAAGCATTTGTTTAAATTAAAAAGGGAGCACTAATTATTGGACCTGTGAGCATGGAAACGCCGTGGATGGACTAACTGGGAATACTACAAGGTAAGAGGCGTAGGTAACGGAGACGTAACATCGGTACACTGGATCAGATTGGAGGCAAAATTATTTATTCCTTAAAACATTGATGTAAGTCAACTATACAGCTGATGTCGCCTGGTAACTAAGTACAACTGCTTGTGAAACGCTATACGTTTCACAGCAGGCTCGTCTGCCCACGTGGTTCGCGGAGACACAATTTCTCCGTACCGTGGCCAAATTTTAGCAACATCAAACCACGCAGTCACGAACAATTAACGTTTTATGGTTCAAGTGGCTCTGAGCACTATGGCACTTAACGTCTGAGGTCATCAGTCTCCTAGAACTTAGAACTACATAAACCTAAGTAACCCACGGACATCACACACATCCATGCCCAAGGCAGGTTTCGAACCTGCGACCGTTGCGGTCGAGCGGTTCCAGACTGAAGCGCCTAGAACCACTCGGCCGCTCAAGCCGGCATTAACGTTTTACAGAGGACACATTTGAATAGACAAAGGATAATGGCAGAGGGCCAACGAACTCTAATATTAACCCGCGTGGATGGTTTCCAACGGATATAAAGTAATGAGACAGAAAATTCAGAAATAAGTTAAGATTACCAATATTCGGAAAAGATTAGAAAGTATACACAAGCAGTTGCAGGCACACAAACATTCACAATGAACCAAGGGCGCTTCAACATATGCAACGCCTTTGTGGTGGGTTCGTCTTACGGATCAAAGTCAATCTAACTGAAAGTCTGCAAAAGCCTTGCATTCCTTGCTGCGACCCAGCAGGTCAATCTTTATAAGATGAAACGCGAGACCAAAAGCTAGAAGTTCCCCTCTTGCTATGAGACAACGCGCCACGCGGTTAAGTCAACACACTCTTTTTCGAAGAGACTTCGGCGAGCTGGAAGCGGACTGACCGTCTCACACATTCCAACGTCTCCCAAGCGACCCCATGGCTAGGAAAACCCAGAAATGAGGCTTCTGCCACCAACCAACCCACTTTCATACAAGTGGAGCAAATCTCTTTGCCTACCTGAAAACTACAGGGGTTGGCCATTCTGTACGTCCACCGCTGATTCTCTGCAGCAAAGCAAACCGCCGCATAGCAAAACGAAACACACCCACATTCATTCGCTCACGCATGCCAGAGAGTTCTGTATCATTGGAAAGCAAATAAAATAATAATGAAAGGGGACTACAGGACCGTTTCAATGGCAGTAGTATCGTGTACACAAGGTACATAAAGGGCAGTGCGTTAGTGGAGCTGTCTGTTGTACTCAGGTGATTCATCTAACAAGGTTTCCGACGTCATAGTGACCGCACGAAGGGAAGTAACAGGCTTTGAAAGCAAACGCAAACGACATAATATTTCGGAAATCATTAGCAAAATTCAGTATTCCGAGATCCACGGTGTCAAGAGTGAGATACGAATAGCAAATTTCAAACATTATCTATCACCACTGAAAACGCAGTCACCGACGGTTTTGACATAACGACCGAGAGCAGCGGCGTTTGTGTAGAGTTTTCAGTGCTAACGGAGAAGCAACCCTGCTTGAAATAACCGCAGAAATCAATATGGGAAGTGCCACGAACGTATCCTTTAGGACAGTGCGGCGAAATCTGGCGTTAACGAGCTACTGCAGCAGATGACCAACGCTTATAGCACGACATCGCCTGCGGAGACTCTCTAGGCTCCTGACCGTATCGGTTGGACCATAGAGACTGGAAAACCATGGTCTGGTCAGATGAGTTCACTTGGTAAAAGCTGAGGGTAGGGTTCTAGTGTGGCGTAGACCCCACCGAGCCATCGACCCAAATTGTCAACAAGACACTGTGCAAGCTGGTGGTGACCCCATAGTGGGATGGGCCGTGTTGACATGGAATGGACTGGGTCCTCTGGTCTAACTGAGCTTATCATTGTCGGGCAAATGGTTGCGTTCGCCTACTTGTAGACCATTTGCTGCCAATAATGGACTTAATGTCCCCAAACAACGATAGAATTTTTATGGATGCGCCATGTCACCGCGTCACACTCTTTCGCGATTGGTTTGAAGAACATTTTCGACAATTTGAGTAAATATTTTAGCCACCCAAATGGTTCAAATGGCTCTGAGCACTATGGGACTTAACATCTGAGGCCATCAGTCCCCTAGAACTTAGAACTACCTAAACCTAACTAACCTAAGGACATCACACACATCCATGCCCGCGGCAGGATTCGAACCTGCGACCGTAGCGGTCGTGCGGTTGGCCACCCAGCTAGCCCGAAATGAATCCCAGCAAACATTTATAAGACACAATTTAGAGATCAATTCGTGCAAAAAATGCCCGCACTGACAAACACTGTCGGAATTATGGACGGCTATAGAGGCAGTTTGGGTTAAAATCTCTGCAGGGAGCTTCCTGCGAGTCGTTGAGTCCATGACACGTCGAGTTGCAACACTACGCCGTGCAAAACGAGCGGGAAAAACGAGGTCGCCCAATGTATTAGGAGGCATCCCATGAATTTTATCACCTTCTTGTATCTTGAGAGCATGCCAATCAACCTGGTTGCACGAATTATTCGGTAGGGTCTTAGTGTGATGTGAGGTGGAAGAACATGCTGCCACTCTATATTACTCTGTTTTGACGTTCTGGCTGCCACATTTTCGACAGGGCGCGTGTGTAACAAAATTTCTCACGAAACTAAATGTAACAATGTGACGTTTGCATAGAAATGCACTAGGCTAGTAAATATTTTTACTCATATTTTCTATCCACACACGATAATTCATCGTGCTTTATCAGGAGGCAAAATACTCCTTCAGACTTGTTTCGTGAGATCGTTACACGCTCATGGCTTAGGCGAAACTGTATAAAAGTTTTTGCTACGTTCCTGTAGGGTGTGTTTGTCTTTCGAAGTCATTTTTAGGCGGGACAAATTCTTTAGGGTTGTTACGTGTTCCAAGTGGTACTTTGTTTTTCTTTGTGAGCGGTTTCGAATCGTGTGGACAGAAAAATCAACGCGTACTGTATCCGTCCGTCAGCATTTATGCCATTCAATCCCAATCTCACTCAAAAATACGCGATCACACTGCTTCGATTATTACAGTGGTGTGCAAAACGTAAAGACCAAAGTAGCTTTCGCATCATGCTAGCTATCAAGTAAGGTACCGTAGCTCGTTGAAACTTGCATCGTACATAGAAAGAATTGCTACGGTATGGTACAGAAGAAAACTGAGAGGTCCATAATGGTCCCTCTGATGTTACAAAAAACGGGACACGCGTCTCAATAGCATGTCTGATCAGCTCTGCGGCAGCGCATGCTCTGCAAACTACTTCCATGGTGGCCATCACGTTGCTAAGGGATTCTTGTGGTAGGCCGTTCGATTCCTCCAGCACCGCGATTGACAATTGGTGCATGTGGACGTGAAACAATGCGTCTCCCTAACGTGTCCGAGACGTGCTAGAAGGAATTTAAGTAGGGGAACGGGAACCACAGTCCTTTCGCTGAATATTCTCTCTCCCAACAGCTCTTCCACCTGCGCTGTTCGATGCGGTCTCGCAAAACCCCATAAAACCCCATAAAAATGAAGTCTGGGTGGAATACAGCCCTGATGACATACTGATGAGGAGAGATACCGCATCACAGTTACGTTGGCCGGTGAAAGTATCATGCCGGAAGATTAGGAGGTCAGTGCGTCCATGCAACCTAATGTTTCCTCACGCCGAAACACCTGGACCACCAAAACGCCGGCCGGTGTGGCCGTGCGGTTCTAGGCGCTTCAGTCTGGAACCGCGCGACCGCTACGGTCGCAGGTTCGAATCCTGCCTCGGGCATGGATGTGTGTGATGTCCTTAGGTTAGTTAGGTTTAAGTAGTTCTAAGTTCTAGGGGACTGATGACCTCAGATGTTGAGTCCCATAGTGCTCAGAGCCATTTGGACCATTTTTTGAACCACCAAAACCACACACTTCTGTGCACCTGATCTAATATGTTTGCAACACACCGCCTTCCTTTCAGTCTGTCCTGTCCGTCATTACTCCCAACAGACTCTCTGAACCCATCTCCATAACTCCTCCTGGTCTAACCAGCGATATTTTTCCGTCGATGCTGCAGACAACTATAGGACAACTCAATTCTAGAGAATTTTATGTGACAATCCACAGTCATCTACTCCACACTTCTTGGACTAACACCTCACCAAAAACTAACGCTGGGTGCCATTACACAAGGATAAGGAGTAGGCGTTGTCAATAAAAATTAAAATAAAAAACAAGTAGGCCTAGCATAGAATATGGCATGCGGGGACGGTACTGTGCGGTAAATCTACGAGACAAAATTAGGAGGGCAGCCATTAAGCGAATAATAAGAACTGGAAAAGAATTCTCCAGTGGGGTGATCTGCCTTTAATTCAACTCTTCGCAGCAGGACTTTAGGGAGTATCTTATACGCAACTGAAAATGAGGAGATCCCATGAAGTTGTTCGCCTCATCACAATTATTTTACAAGAATCATATAAAAGTTATAAAGAGAAAGCCGCGCGGGTTTAACCGAGCGGTCTGAGACGCTGCAGTCATGGACTGTGCGGCTGGTTCGAGTCCTCCATCGGGCATTGGTGTGTGTGTTTGTCCTTAGGATAGTTTAGGTTAAGTAGTGCGTAAGCTTAGGGACTGACGACCTTAGCAGTTAAGTCCCTTAAGATTTCACACACATTTGAACATTTGATAAAGAGAAAAATATAAATAAATTATTAAAAGTCGTGATTACTTCCCTTGTAACCGTGTCTTATGCATAATTACTGTTATGATTGTGTCTTTTTCCTTCGAAAAGTGTCAATTTCAGTGCTTTTGTACGTTGAAGAGTGGTTGATTTTCTTTCATTTGTGGTTTATAGTTTTCAAAACTACAGGTAGACTGAGAAGAGAAATTACTTGTCGTGATGAAGCACGACCGTAGCGTTGCAACCAGGGGGGACGCGGCCAGAGCAGTATGCGCGTGTGTGGGACCCACAGGCCACATGATGAGCTCACGTGCTGCTTCTGGCTGTAGCTACATAGCCGGCACTGCTCCCCGCGGGACGTTTCGTAATAGGGTGCGCGCCAACTTCAGTAATGGGCCGCCGCCGCATATGCCTAAGCCGGCCGGAGTGGAAACAGAACTTGGCCAGCCAGCTAGCGGCGGCGTCGGCTGCCCCAGGGGCTCCAGCCTCCAGCTTCCAGCTCCAGCGGCAGGGGGCGCTGGAGAGGGGTGGAGTGGCCGCAAGTTTGGGGGAGCCCGGGCCTGGCCGCCATTACGGCAAGATGGCCGCCGCCGCCCCCACACACAGCTACTGTGTCCGCGGGCCTTCCGTGTCCCTCTTCCTCTCCTCCTGCTCTCTACCCTCCGCTCCGTCCGCCCCCGCCTCCCTCACACACACACACACACACACACACACTCCGTCGGCCGCAGCCGCGGAGAGCGATCGCCGGCCCTGGCAGGCAGAAGGGTGGGGGCGGAAACTGCGGACGGGGGAGAGAAAGGACGTCCGCTAATGCGGCGGCCAGCGGGGGTGGCCGCCGCCCCGTGTGTTGCAACCCCACCCCCTCCCGCGCCGCCCCTCCCGCTGCTGCCACAAAGGACGCTTCGGAATTCCATTACGGCGCAAACCCTCCAGACCACGCGACGCGGGCGAGGTTTTTAACAGCCCCGCCAGATTCGCCTGATGAGCTGCGCTGCTGGCGACTGGGATGCCAAGCCGCTAACGCGCCGGACTTGTTTCTGACACTGCCAGGGTTCACGTACGGTGGAAAAAGCCTCTGGCAGGCATGTCCTGTCACGGTCGCCAGATTTCATGATACTTAAATATATTTTACTACTAGATTCAGATGCTGCTTCAAGGGAGAGGGGTGTCATGGGGGTCATGTACCTAACCACCCTCCCCCCCCTTCCCCAAACCAAAAGCAATACACGATACTGCAATGCCTGTGTTGACATGAAATTCTATGTGAACTTCATTCGGACATGCAAGACTGTGTTGGTAAGAAATATGATGCAATGTTCCTTTGGACATGCATGTGTGTCTGATGGAACATTGCACCGTGTTTTTAACCAACACAGGCTCTACTATACTGTACTTATCGGCTACTACTGCGTCATGTACTTTCAGTTAAAATGTATCCCCTACACAGCGATCTGGTGACCTTTCTCGTCACGACAGTACCTCATCAACAGGCAGATAGTCCACACAGACACTTGCTACGTGTTGACGAGTATTCCCTCGTTGAAGAATGGCACCAAGATACAGCGGAAGAAACATACATCAGATGCTGATTCGAAACTCAGTTTTTTTTTAATTAATCGTCATAGCCATTAGGACAAGGTGGATTACGATCATTGTTGACAGGCAGGTAGATAATACACCACATACTTATTGTGCTACATGGCCACAGAAAGTACATATGTTAGTATGGTGGCAGACGTCACGGTATAGAGTTGTACAAGACTCCGAAGTAGTCATGTCATATACCATCTTACGATGCTTGCACCTAAGGTAACATATGAGGATGTAGGATGCTCGCGACTTGTCGTCGTGCTGTCACGCTCCCTTCAGACACTAACAACTGGGACTTGAAGTCACAACCCATGGTTTCTCACCCCAAGACGCCCAGACTAACATACATCTGGCTCTCCAAACCACTGAAAGTACGGGACCACTCCCTAGGTCACCGCCTACTCGTATACTTGCCGACGGTGACCATCTGGGGCAGTGCAAAACCACGATCCATCACCGAATACAGTGAGACGCCATTCATCAGCAGTTCATGCGTCCCGGTCAGCCGTTCGTGTTATACTGTTAACTGCGCGCTAATATGGGCTGCTAACTTCCTGGGGCTGCGACCGCTAGTCTCCGATCATCGGTGCGGGATCACAAAGAGGTTGCTGAGAGTCCATTACTTTTTCGCGGATGGCAGGCGCAGATGTGAACTGTTAGGATGTTCTTCGTGCACAGTGCGGTCAGACGTGGTCGACTGGAATCTTGTCGGCGAACGTGTCTCTTCTCACATTCCCATGCATTCCAACATCGGGCCACTGCCATATCTGAATGCCCAAAATCTGCACAAATATTGCACCGTTCGGCCAGTCAGCCAAACGGAGACAACAATAGGGCAGCTGTCAATCTGTGTCACGTACTGATGACCCTAAGAGGCCTGGTAGCAGCAGTAAACACGAACAATGATAACGCACTTTCGAGTCCAATCTTCCTCTTATAGCGAATTACAACTAATTATTTACACACCCACCGGTGGTGTGTACGTGAGTGAAGTATCACTGCCATCCGTAGGTGCTTCAGTTTGTCAGATAGTGTATTTTACTATTACATTCCGATACTAGGAGAGCTCACTTGCAGAATAAAATTTACAAAAATGTCTTCTGTCACAGCTGCCACGTTTCAAGGAACCTCAGTAGATTACATTATTAGAGTCTAATACTGGCAGAACAACCTCAGAGTAGGCACAGTACTGTCATGTTAAGTCCAGTGACAATCGCAAGATACAAGGAAATTCCAAAGATGATGCTAATACTGGGTAGATTCAATGTATAAGGGACGATCAAAAAGTTTCCTTTTGAGGGCGATGATGCAGCGTATATGCCACATGGCGCGACTCCGATGCAGTATACAGGCACCGACATGCGAGCAATGGATTAGTGTTGCAGTCGTGTGTTCCCGACGTGCGTGCATCAAGTGTGGAAACGTGAGCTGTGACGACATTACTAACAAATGCTTCCAAACAGGACAACGTACAGTTATTCTTTTCTTAGTGCCTGATGACAAACACTGGTCGATAATGAAGAATGTGTGTGAGGTAGCAAGACTGTCGAAAATCATCGTCGTGGAGTGGTACGCTAAGTTCCATGCCTGGTCGCTATTCGACCGTATCGCACGTGTCGTAACGCAGAAGTTACCGAGATTGAAGTAGGTGACGCTTGATTAGCTGCCCTACAGTCCTGATCTCTCCCCAAGTGATTATCACGCTTTAGGTCCCTCAGAAAAGGCGAAGTTCGACGATTCCACTCGGACGAGTGCGTGCAGCACGCAGTTATGAATTTTCTAACGCAGCAGTACGCAGTGTTTTACCAAACTCTTATCTTCAACCTGGTCCGTCGGTGGGATGATTGCTTCAGTCCTGGTGGCGATTTGGCTGATTGGCCCATCGACTCAGGACTGTACGGCCTCGCTCAGTCCGGAACCGCGCGACTGCTACGGTCGCAGGTTCGAATCCTGCTTCGGGCATGGATGTGTGTGATGTCCTTAGGTTAGTTAGGTTTAAGTAGTTCTAAGTTCTAGGGGACTGATGACCACAGATGTTAAGTCCCATAGTGCTCAGAGCCATTTGAACCATTTTGAACTGTACAGCCTAAGAATAGAAAATTTTTGAGGATGTCAAATTAAATACAGCGATCGTCTAAGACCCAACTCGCTTTATTTGTTCATGAGGACCAGAAAATATTAGATACAGGCTGCCAGGTAGGTGCCACTTTCCTCGACTTCCGGAAGGCGTTCGATACAGTTCGGCACTGTCGCCTGATAAACAAAATATGAGTTTACGGAACATCAGACCAGCTGTTTGGCTGGAGTGAAGAGTTTTTAGCAAACAGAACACAACACGTTGTTCTCAATGGAGTGACGTCTACAGACGTTAAAGTAACCTCTGGCGTGCCACAAGGGAGTGTTATGGGACCATTGCTTTTCACAATATATAGAAATAACCAAGTAGATAGTGTCGGAAGTTCCATGCGGCTTTTCGCGGATGATGCTGTAGTATACAGAGAAGTTGCAGCATTAGAAAATTGCAGCGAAATGCAGGAAGATCTGCAGCGGATAGGCACTTGGTGTAGGGAATGGCAACTGACCCTTAACATAGACAAATGTAGTGTATAGCGAATACATAGAAAAAAGGATCCTTTATTGTATGATTATATGATAGCGGAACAAACGCTGGTAGCAGTTACTTCTGCAAAATATCTGGGAGTGTGCGTGCGGAACGATTTGAAGTGGAATGATCATATAAAATTAATTGTTGGTAAGGCGGGTACCAGGTTGAGATTCATTGGGAGAGTCCTTAGGAAATGTAGTCCATCAACAAAGGAGGTGGCTTACAAAACAATCGTTCGACCTATACTTGAGTATTGCTCATCAGTGTGGGGGTCCGCAGCTTGTGGTCGTGCGGTAGCATTCTCGCTTCCCGCGCCCGGGTTCCCGGGTTCGATTCCCAGAGGGGTCAGTGATTTTCTCTGCCTCGTGATGACTGGGTGTTGTGTGATGTCTTTAGGTTAGTTAGGTTTAAGTATTTCTAAGTTCTAGGGTACCGATGACCATAGATGTTAAGTCCTATAGTGCTCAGAGCCCATCAGTGTGGGATCCGTACCAGGTCGGGTTGACGGAGGAGATAGAGAAGATCCAAAGAAGAGCGGCGCGTTTCGTCACAGAGTTCTTTGGTTAGCGTGATAGCGTTACGGAGATGTTTAGCAAACTCAAGTGGCAGACTCTGCAAGAGAGGCGATCTGCATCGCGGTGTAGCTTGCTCGCCAGGTTTCGAGAGGGTGCGTTTCTGGATGAGGTATCGAATATATTGCTTCCCCTACTAATACCTCCCGAGGAGATCACGAATGTAAAGTTAGAGAGATTCGAGCGCACACGGAAGCTTTCCGGCAGTCGTTCGTCCCGCGAACCATACGTGACTGGAACTGGAAAGGGAGGTAATGAGAGTGGCACGTAAAGTGCCCTCCGCCACACACCGTTGGGTGGCTTGGGGAATATAAATGGAGATGTAGATATAGATGAAATACCTTACAGCCATCAACTTTCATTTTATTTGACAACCAGTTTCAGCGTTTTACTACTTCAGGCCCCTGGCCGACTTGTAGGAAAAATCTACCGCGGTTGTGTTCAAACCAGGGGCCAGCAATACTAGTATTAGTAGATATTTGCTACAGTGATCCCTTGAACCCTTGAGAACAACTGAGGTAGATTCTTCCTACACGTTGGTCAGGGCCCTGAAGGTGGCACAGTAAAACGCTGAAACTAGTTTCCTAGCAAAATAAGGGTGAAAATTGACGGCTAAAAGGTACTTAATTTGACATCATCGAACAGTCGAGTCCCACAACCGTTTCTAAAAAGGTCGATATACAGAGACTTCATGTACCATACCTGGTAATGGGACAGTTCCGTAGATTCGTTGCTAGTAAAATCAAACTAATGATGGTTGAAGTGATCACTGTAGCAAATATCTGCTAATACCAGTATTGCTGGCCCCTGTTTTGAACACAACTGAGGTAGATTCTTCCTACAAGTCGGTCAGGGGCCTGAAGATGGCAAAGTAAAACGCTGAAACTGGTTGCCTAGTAAAATAAGGTTCACAATTGATGTCTGAAACGTATTTAATTTGACACCCTCTACCGAACAATCGAGTCCCGCAGCCGTTTCTAAAAGGACATACAGAGAAAATTTTTGATCGGCTCTTATGGAAAGATAAAGTTGTCTCCAAAAAGAAGATTGGTTTCGGTACCACGTTTCCTTTTAAGCGATGTTGACTGGAATACACTCTTAAGTTCCGAACGCAACGGGGAGGCAGTTTTCACCTTTTTTCCGTTTGTGACTGGTTCGATCCGGTACATCACAAAATCCCTCTCTTGTGGCCGCCTCTTCTTCACGAAGCAGTAGTTGTAGCCTATGTTGTCAATTATTTGCTGGATGTACTCCAATCTCTTGTCTTCTCGTACAAAATCGTTCAAATGCATGTGAAATCCTAAGGGACCAAACTGCTGAGGTCATCGGTCCCTAGACTTACACACTATTTAAACTAACTTATGCTAAGAATAACACACACACACACATGCTCGAGGGAGGAATCGAACCTCCGGCAAAAGGGTCCGTGCAATCCGTGGCATGGCGCCTCAAACCGCGTGGTCTCACCGCGCGGCCTTCCCCTACAGTTTTCACCTTTCCACAGCCCCCTCTAGTATCATGGAAGTTATTCACTGATATCTTGACACGCGTCTTATCATCCTGTACCTTTCTTTTGTCAAAGATCTTCATATGCCCTTTCTTCGCCGATTCTTCGGAAAATCTCTTCATTTCTTACGTTATCACAGGGTTATTTGGTCATCGTGATAGTGTTACGGAGATGTTTAGCAAACTTAAGTGGCAGACTCTGCAAGAGAGGCGCTCTGCATCGCGGTGTAGCTTGCTGTCCAGATTTCGAGAGGGTGCGTTTCTGGATGAGGTATCCAATATATTGCTTCCTCCTACTTATACCTCCCGAGGAGATCACGAATGTAAAATTGGAGAGATTCCAGCACGCACGGAGGCTTTCCGGCAGTCGTTCTTCCCGCGAACAATACGCGACTGGAACAGGAAAGGCAGGTAATGACAGTGGCACGCAAAGTGCCCTCCGCCACACACAGTTTGGTGGCTTGTGGAATCTAAATGTAGATGTAGATGTAGATCAGTCCATCTCATTTTCAACGTTCTTGTGTAGCACCACATCTCAAATCCTTCAGTTG
The DNA here is from genome assembly GCF_023864275.1 of Schistocerca cancellata. Taxonomy (NCBI): domain Eukaryota; kingdom Metazoa; phylum Arthropoda; class Insecta; order Orthoptera; family Acrididae; genus Schistocerca; species Schistocerca cancellata. Next base: position 152,860,500 of record NC_064635.1, read on the forward strand.
TCTTCTTTTCTGATTCTTCCCACAATCCATGGCTCACTTCCAAGCTGTGCTCCAAGCGTATATACTCAGAAATTTCTTTCTCAAATTAAGGTCGATGTTTGATTTACTAGGCTCCTCTTGGCCACCAATGCCTCCTTTTCCCGAGTTAGTGTGCTATTCGTGTCATTCTTCCTTAGTATTTCAGGGGTTATGTTGCCTCCGAGGCACCAAAATTCCTTCACTTCATCAGATTCGTGATGTCTAGTTCCAACGGTTAATACTCTTAAATTCGTCAATCGTTCTTAGGTTTACTCTCGGTCCAGATCTTGCGTTCAGTAAAGTGGTCATTCCATTCCCTATATTCTGTAATACGTCCTCGCCTTCATACAGGATACGAATGTTGTCAGCGAATCCTGTCAATGATATTCTGACATCCTTAATTGTAACCCCAATTCCGAAGAATTCTATTAATTGGGATAATTCTTTCTTCTCTGTAAAGACTGATAGTAGCGGGGAAAGAATGCATCCATGTCTTACACCATTCTGAAGGCGAGCAATTCGTTCTTGGTCTTCCGTTCTTATTTCTGCTCCTAGTTCCTACAAATATTGTAAGATATCCATCTTTACCCTAGCTTACATCGATTTCTCTGAGAATTTCGAAAATTTTGCGTCTTCCTCCATGTGGTCAAATCCTATGAACGTGTCTTGATTTTTATTAAGTCTTGCTTCTACAGTGTCCAGTCATTTTAATGTGATCACCTGTCAGAAAACCACCTTCTGTAGCGCAGATTGCTGCGACACGTACAGGAAAGTCAATGAGACTCTGGAAGATACCGATAGGGATGTGGAGACGCGAGGACTCCAAAGCCTTGGCCAGCTGCACTAGGTTTCTCGGTTGAGGACCCATGGCACGAATACCCGATCGAGATCATTCCAGTTATTCTCGATTAGGTTTAAATCCGATGAGTTTGGTGGCCAGGGGAGTAGGGTAAACACGCCCTGCTGCCCTTCGAACCACGCACGCACACTGTGAGCTGTGTGACGTGTTGCGTTGTCCCACTGGTATATGGGTTTGGGCCGGTGTGGACATGGTCGCCAAGGATAGACACTGGACCCTTCCAACGATTGCTGCAGGGTGTTTCCTTTCAGACTTTTAACACTGTACTCGCAAACAATCATTTCTCTGATGAAGCATTGTAAGACGATGTGGTCTCCTGACCTTCATTGCTTACATATTCCATATTTACATTCCGCACATCAAGATGCTTCATTCGGATCCAAACTCGATAAGATAAAGTCAAATGTTGTATGAATTCATGTAAACGATATGCAAATAACAAGTAAGCGCACCGTGGTTGAAATACTCGAGGCTGGCGAACACACATACGTTCCAGACACGACGGTCACAGGAGCTTTTAGTTCGAGAGAGGCAGATCGCACGCCAGAAGACTGGTCCCTTCAGAGGACTAGTCAACCTCGACTGCCCGTGGAGCAGACAGCGTTTGCCCAAGTGAAAGGAAGAACGACCCTGTGTTTGGCTTAAAAGCAAATTCTGCTACGTTGTGTGGTAGCGCCCAGGCTATGCATTCTTTAAAACACAGCACGCAGTTTCAGAGATTTTCACAGGGAGACAGCAAACGCCAAACGCCGATGTTACAGATTTCGAGATTGGTCGCCTTAAACGAAACGTCATTCTCCCGCTTTAGAAGAGCAATGCTGATTGGCAGACGATATTTCTGACGCCTTGAGCTGATGGAGTAATGGAAGAGACTGAAAGATATACCCCTTCACATCTGGTGTGTAGAGGGGCCGTTCTGTTGTCACTCTTGGAGCGAGAACACGTAACGAGAGCGTGCGCGCTTGTACGTGTACCCAAAGAGCGAGGATCAAGTCTCTCCTCAGTACTTCACTGGGAGAGCACCTCTGTCGAGAGCGAATTGAAGTGTGATTCTATATTGAGTCCTTGCGATTAAGCATTGTTCACTGTGTTGGCCGCCACACTTATTGTGTGGTGTGAACGGACAGAGTTATAGTTAAATGCCTGCGAGCCAATTTTTGAGTGGCATTGTGGTGGACTGGTTATCTGACCGGTGTACCACGCCAATAGTTAGACTAGGGGCGAATAGGAGTCCTTGACTTCATCAAGGCGTAGGTCAATCCATATAGAGCGAAAGTTTTCTTATTTATCAGCAGCGAGCAGCGCAGACAGCAGTCATCGCAGCTTACGGTATTGTGTGCTACAGCTCTTGGGAGCCCCATATTTCCTCCACAACAGTACACTTCACTGCATTTCACACACGACAGCCTCGACCGTACCTAGGAACATTCTAACGGATAATTATTCAAGTTGAGTAGGCGCAGCACTCAGCCATTCTGCCAAGTCAATAACAATCTTAAACTTTGTATAGAAATTTCATTAGCAAATCCTATCCTTGAAAGATAACTTCACATTCCGAAAAGAACCCGGAAATAACTTGTTCAATTCATAACTAAAAGTGCCATTGTGATTTCTCAGAATTTTTGTAAAATAAATAATAATTTTCGTTAGTTTCATGTTTTTCTTACACTAACTAGCACTGCTCCAGTACCCAAGTATCCCACTAGTTACATAAGAAATTTTGTGAATTTTTGTGTCATTTCCTTACAGCGGACGACTCCAGAAGATATTTATTGCTGAAAGGTTTTCAGGCATTTCTCTTTAGAACGTTAGGAGCCCCTGTCTGACTTCTGCAGTAGTGTGGGGGTGAAAATTGCATCTTGCAGGAGCCACAGTGTAAAGGGTAAATCTCAGATTAATCTGTTGCGCAGAATGACAGAATAGCACCCCGCCGCTCACAGCATAAAACGTGATTCAATTGAAAAGGTCTCTTGCCGCCACTCAGTGGACGTGCATTGTGTTTTTGGCGTGCAAATATCAGCTTTCGTTCCCGATGAGCAGCAGTCAGCACGAGTCCATGGACCAGGCGCCTACTGCGAGGCTTCATGCTCAGCAACATTCGGTAAACGGTCGTCGGGTAGACACTGTTGGTATCCCTCGGTTCATCTGAGCGGTCCGTTGCCCAACAGTTGCACGTTTATTCGCCCTCCGAAGCGGTTGTTCAACCCCATCATCTTTGGCCCGTCCGCCCCGGTAGCTGAATGGTCAGCGTGACGGATTGTCAATTCTCAGGGCCCAGGTTTGATTCCCAGCTGGGTCGGAGAATTTTCTCCACCCTGGGACTGGGTGTTGTGCTGTCTTCATCATCATCCTAACATCCTCATCGACTGTAGGTCGCCGAAGTGGCGTCACATAAAAAAACCCGGCGAATGGTCTGCCCTACGGGGGCCCTATCCATACGATTAAATAAAAAATCTATGGCCCGTGGTCATTACAGTTGCCTCGGGGCCTGTTTTGGATTGCATGATTTTGCCATGCGCGGTATACTTTAACCAGGGCGGTACGCCCTTTGTTTCCTGAAGCCATACCGATGATGATCTAATTTTTCTTTCCATTCTTATGCATCAGAAACTTGAAGCCGCTAAGTGATTGTTTGATATTTGTCGCAGTAATCTGCCATTGCTCTCTTCCGGATTGTGCGAATAACATTTTCCGAAAGTCTGATGTCTCCCGAGTCATAGATTCTATATATCATCTTGCACAGTCACTTTTTTGACGTTCTCCCACATATTTCTGATATTCCGAAAGAATATTATGAATCCCTTCTGCTTTATTTGACCTCAAGTCTTCCAAAGCCCTGTTTAACACTGGAGCCCCTACGCCTTCCACATTTCTTCAACAATCACGTCATCAGACAAGTGGTCCCCCACATAGAGGCCTTCAGTGCACTCTTTCGTATACCTGCTCTCTCCTCTGCGTTGAACAGTGGCATTGCTCTTGCACATTGACGTTGGCACCTTTTCTGTCAATTTCATCGTGTAAGTGATTACAACAACCATTTCTTTTTTGATTTCTTCACACTTTTTTCTACAGCTATTTCACCCTGGCTTCCATACATATTCTATTGATGTCGTTTCAAACTGAGCTTTAATGTTGTAGTCCAGTCTGTTCCTGAACATTTTTGTATTTTCTTCTTTCTTCACATTTACCATCCTTGGACCTATATTTGTCTGTAGAGCTCATGTGAGTGCCCTTTTATAGAGATGTCAATTTGTCTTCAACTCAACTGCTTATTGTATTGTTGATTCTCATAATACATACAGCTCTCTTGAGGGGAGTTGGAACGCCCTACCTCGACAATGTTAAATTTAGTGACTTGGCTTCTCTGTATTTCAGGAACCACTGTAGTCGTTGACATGAAACTTTTACAGGAGATTAAACTGTATGTTCTGAGTCTACTGATCTACAATAATTGCATTTCAGCCACTGCAATTGTTTAATTACCTGGTTAAAATTCTGTGTTTTTTTGTACATTATGTAAATAATTTCAGTTATACATAACATTATGTTCTTCTTCTAGTTCAGTAGAAACAGGATATGTATGTTATTACTCCCTGAAAATTTGAATACTGTACTCGAAGTGGTTTCTGAGATTTAGGGAAAAATGCTACAGAAAATGTAAATTTTTAGGAATGGCTTCTAAAGTTTCAAAAGACTGTAACTCACTTAATACATGCTTAATTTTTTTTTATTTTTAGTCACTCAGAAGCACCCTGAACCATGCTATATTTCATCCTCTTGATCTTTTTCCTTTTCCTTTTCTCTTTCTGGACTCCTTGGTGGCCAATTGTGCTGCATACTCACCTTTATCAATGCAGACCTTGTCCATCCGTTCAAGTTCTCTGATGCAGTTTGTTCCAGGATTAATTCCCATACGCCATAGCACTTTCACCCTACCAATTTTGCCATCATTAAAAGCAATAACAGCTTTATTTACCCACCACTTTAGTGTCTTCATTCCAACAGAAACATTTTTTGGTAAGCGAGTCCATATAAGATTATTGAACGATTAATTCAGGATTAGCCAGGTATCTGTAAATAAGTTTTATGATATCCACGACTGCTGCTAGGACAGAATGTTTATGGCTTGAGTACTGGGCATTGCGGTAATAGCACCATGAATCAGGTCCAGGAGAGCAGAGGTGGTGCACTGATTGTTCATCAGTTGATAGTCAGTGGAACAAAGTAGCCCATACTGCCTGGTCCATTTTCCACAAATCCTCAGTATTATTTCTAATGGTCACCCCTTAATACTGCTGTAGTTCATCAATCATTTTGTCTCTCAGCCTGCATTTTATGGTTTTACCATCAGAAAGCTTCTTGTCCCTCAAACTTTGTTTCAACTTCCTCAACCTGGTGCCCATCCTCTTCTGGACATGACCAACACATTCCAGTTTCGTGATAATCTTCTCACCATATGGCTGAGTGGCTACTACACTGTTATAAGCTTTCCAGTCTTCATCACACTAAGTACTTAGTGTAACACACTTCCCTTTCGTTCACAGATCGACTAAAAATTTCAATAGCTGCAGAGTCCCTTGTCCCTTCATAATTTCTGTCACAGATATGCCCTTCTTCATTCTCTGATTTACACTTATAACAATGTTTGGTTAAAATCTGGAAATCTATTACCTTTCCAGTATCCACACTGGTCACCGTAGCAACAGAATTCTTAGAACTGTTGCCGCTCTTCTGCCAAGTGCCATCAAAAGTTACTGGTATGTCAGCCACACCATCATTTATTTCAACAGCTTCGTTTGCAGCACCCTTCATTGACTCACATGCAACGGATTCCACAGCAGCTCCAATAAATCCTGCATACTTGTCGATTTTACAAGGAGGGCATGGCATATTCAGCTGCAGTGTGTACTTTGTCAATAGCTCTCAATCCATAAAACCACCTAACATTTACATCAAAATAATTATGTTTACACTTAGCAGCCAAAATGAATGAGTTTTTCTTACAACTGGCACAATCAATATGTTTCCTGGCTAGTCCATTTGATATCTCACTGTCTTCATGTAAACTATCTGGCCCTCCACATATTTTACATAGCACACATTCACCTAACACTCTTGTTGGAATGTGTAAATCTATCAGAATATAACCTAACCTACCATTTACATCACTTTCGATTTGAGAAAACTGTATATTACAACGTTTTATTTTAATCTTCGAAGCACTAATGGGTGCCTCTCTAGATACTGACAAGTTTGCCTGTATTTCATTGTCTGTAAATTCACACGCCACGAACACATTGTTTCCCTTTACTCGAAAATCTGTCACCCCGAAACCCACGTTTCTTAAAAACACTTCGTTTTGGTGTCATACTTTACTTTTTGAGAGATTTACCAATATATTCGTCACTTTTCCTCGTCTAAACGTTAGCATTTCGACATACAACGCGTGTTTATACTAGGAAACGGTACGATACTGTTTTTGACAGTTATACCGATACAAACACGTAATTTAGCCTTTATAACACAGCAATTCCCAGCCTTCTATATAAAAAATTACCGATTTTATTAGATCTTAATTTTCCATTCTAACTCTCCTTGAACTTCTAATGCAACTCATCCCTTGTGAATGCTACATTGTCCCATTTTTTTCCACATTGATCCTCCTGGGCGACTCCCTTAAACACCGTTATACTCTTGCTCATTACAAAATTCTGATCTAAGCTTATATGTCCTCCTGCGTTCATATTACAATATAACACCTGTTTTCGAAATCTCTGTCTCACTGTGAAGCAACCCAGGTGGAATCTTCCTGTGTCTCCTGTTCTTTTCCAAGTATACCTCCTTCTCTTGTAATTTTTGAGTAGCGATTTGCTATTACCAGATGAAATTTATAGCAGGACTCCATTATCTTTCACTTCTCTAATTCCTACTATAAAGCCCATATTCTCCTATAACACTTTCTTCTATTCCTTCCCCTACAACCGCATTAAAATCCCCAATGATTATTAGATTTTCATCTCTCTTTACATACTGAATTACACGTCCAGTATCCTCATATGCTTTATCAATCTCCTCATTTTATGCTTAAACTATTGTTGTTGGCGTTGGTTCGCTGTCAGTTCTGATGAGATTAATTGTATCACTGAGCTGATCACAATAACTCACTATCTGCCCTACTATCACTTCACTACCCCAAAGATTCCTAGATTGAGCTTTTTCACATTTTGTAGCTTAAGTACCATTTTCAGACTTCCGTCATCCATGCTCATAATAGCAGAATAGCTAACTTTCGATGCTTATTTCACCTTTTTATCATGCTCACCTCTCCAGTGGCAATCTCCTTTCGGAGATGCTCATGAGGAACTAACTCGGAATCTTTCGTTAAAGCAAAGATTGTCACGTCTGTTTTTTAGCTACTGAGCACATGATCTGTTGATACACATTATGTATCTTTAATGCAGTGGTTTCCATTACCTTCCGCATCCTCACGTTGATAATTACTGATTCAAAAGTGTTTTGTAGACAACATCTCTATAGACGGATTTTTGTTTCCAAATAACCAGTCACTAAATTGTAGTCTACCATTTGTTTGCCCTACAAATGGGTCTTTCTTGTCGTTGCAATTCAGAGCTATTGTTGCGAGGCTCTCGCGTAACCGATGTAAAACCTGAAACAAAAAACGCAAATCAGATCAGTCTAAATTAATCCCCGCCAATAAATGTAACATGAATCAGTGCCAGTGTACTTAACTACGTAGTTATGATTTCCTATATTGAATGGCATGTGCAAATAAATAACAAGCCCCTATGAAAGCATCTTGCACTTTGCTGTAGGCAAGGGGACGCCCAATGGGTCATAAACCGCCAGGGGAAACAGCCCCTACAGAATTCCCAGAAGGTCCGCTGGGTAACACGCATGCATGCAAGGAATCTCCAGGTGGTCAGACTGGACAGTACTTCGATAAAAGGCAACTTGTCGCCTAACGCATTAAAAGCCGCATTCATATCGTATCGTATCATATCTGGCTGTGCGGGGACAACGGAGACTGTTTTTAGCGAGCTGTTTGTCGAATAGCGATTGGTACTGTTTTCGCAACAGTGCAAGAATTCGTACTGTGGACTGTTCTACAGCCAGAATTCGCCGAGATACGCAGGCTGTTAAGATAACACCTGGGAGAGTGGAATGGGAGGAGTTTAGGGCGCCTTTGAAGATTGGGAGACCCCTACACTGTGCTCACGTCTCACAAGATAAAGTGTTTAACGAACCGGAAAAACAGCTACCATTGGCTAACGTAAGCTATTTAGAAGTTGAACTAAGAAGCACAGCTGTACTTAGAGGGTCCATCCTTATTGGCCAGCACATGAATGTAGACAGAGAGAGGGAGAGAGTAGGACACAGGTTTGTAGACTCAAATATAACGAATTTTGTACATGGTTAATCACCTGAAATGAGAGTAAGGGAGGGAGAGAAGTGTCTTCCTGGTTGTCATACCATTCAGCCAATCGGAATCAAATGGTGCTAGAAAAATGCAACGAACCGAGTCTTTCTTGTCGGAAGCGCATTGCGGAAACTTACTTCTCCGACAGACTTCTTTGCAGGCAGACTTCCGATTTCAGCGTCTTGATGGACATGTGCCTTCTCTGGCAGGCTTCACTTCAGTTGAACTTATGCGTAGACGCGAGTTGTTCGCATAGAACCAATAACTGATTTTGCAGGCACTTCTACATCCACTTGCAGAAAGCGAGTATGGTGAGATCCAACAGCGTCAGTGAAGCGAGCTGTCGGGAAAGTACTCATTAATTTCAAGCTTCCTTCTAAAGACTAGTCTGCAGTCAGGGATCCAACATGCTTTTGAACTCCAGCCATACGTGGAAATGCATACCCTTTTGCCCCTATTTCTATTACTACCACTAATATTTGGCAGTCATGGTATAACCCTCATTTTTTTTTATACAGATACACAATCTTGTGAATCACATCCCAGTTCCTATATTTTTGTTTTATAAGGTATAAGCTTGTGAGTGTTAAATCATTTTTTGGCATTTTCATGTACATTTTCATGTAATGAACTGAGTTAATTGAAATCCTTATTTAATTTCGTAGGTAACTAGCGCCACGGTCATTGTTTTGCAGGCAACAATTTAATTATGTCAGATATACAGGGACATGTCAACAAACCCAATTAAAGATTCACATTTGTAAACCACAACCACTCATAAATCTAATACCGAAACCTTAAGCTCTACATATTAATTTTCCCATATATTTCTATGAGATGATCGAAATTATTTGTGACTTTTCTTGTTGTGGATTTCCATCTGAAAACTGGCTCCATGTAGTTGTCCATCGCACTCAGTCCCGTGCAAGCCTTTTCATCTCTGCAACCTACATCCATTCGAACTCGCTTCCTGTATTCATTCCTTAGTCTTCCCGTAAAATTTTTACCCCTCGCAGTCTTCAGCATTACCAACAAGATGATTCATTCATTCATCCTTGAGGGTGGGAAACAACACAGCCCCAAGGCATTTTCAACTGTTGTCTCCATTTCATGATTGGCTCTTAAACCTTCTTGGTCTATGAAAAAAATATCTATATGAAATACTTTCATAAATAATAAAGCAGTCATTTTAATATCGAAATCTTATTTCAATTATATGTGCTATTTTCTGCACAGATTGACAAATTCTAACACCCGTGGTCAAGGAGTAGTGTTTTTATTAGTAATCAAAACGTCCTCGGTCCTGGGTTCGAAACCCAACACTGCTTAAATTTTGATTAATAATCAGCATTGGCAGCCGAAGACTTCCGACATAAGGAGGCACCCTCCTTTTGCCAGCGGCCTTGTCAAAGAGGGTGGAGGAGTCGACAGAGGTTCAGGGCACTCTCTTGTCCTAGGGGTGGGAAATTGCCCCTAAGGGCTGAAAAATGAGCAGTGATCAACGGCATGAGGATGCAGAGGGCAATGGAAATGACTGCATTAAAGACACATAACGTGTATGCTCAGGACATGTGGCCTGTAATTGTAAAAGTGTCATGATGTTCCCTCCATTGGCAAAAGATTCCGGAATAGTCCCTCATTCGTATCTTCGGGAGAGGACTGCCAAGGGAGAGGTAACCAAGAGAAAAAGATTGAATAACCAATGAAGGGATAACGTGCTACGAATCGGGGCGTGGAATGTCAGAAGCTTAAACAACGTAGGGAAGCTAGAAAATCAGAAAAGGAAAATGAAAAGGCTCAATCTAGATATAGTGAAATGAAATAGAAGGAATCCAAGGATTTCTTGTCAAATGAGTAGGGAGTAATATCAACAGCAGCGGAAAATTGTATCACGGGCGTAGGATTCATTATGAATCGGAAGGTAGGACAGAGAGTGTGTTACTGTGAACGGTTCAGTGATAGGGTTGCTCTCATCAGAAACGACAGCAAACAAAAACCGACAACGATAGTTCAGGTACACATGCTGACGTCGCAAGCTGAAGAAGAGGAGATAGAAAAGTATATGAGGATATTGAAAGGGTAATACAGCACGTAAAGGGAGATGAAAATCAAATAGTCATGGGGACCTGGATTGGAGTTGTATGGGAAGGAGTGGAAGAAAGGTTACCGGAGAATGTAGGCTTGGGACAAGGAATGAGAGAGGAGAAAGACTAATTGAGTTCTGTAATAAATTTCAGGTAGTAATAGCGAATTCTCTGTTCAAGAATCACAAAATGATGGGATATACTTAGGAAAAGGTGGGTTGATACGGGAAAATTTCAGATAGTTACACCCTGGTCAGACAGAGATTCTGAAATCAAATACTGGAATGTAAGGCGTACCCACGAGCAGATATAAATACAGATCACAGTGTAGTAGTGATGAAGAGTAGACTAAGCTTAATATATTATTCTGGAAGAATCAATACGCAAAGAAGAGGAGTACGGAAGTATTAAGGAATGACGAGATACGCTTAAAGTACTCTAACGCTATACATACAGGCAGAGAGGACATATTCTCAAACCTTTGTAGTAACTCTGGGAACCAGCAGGTTCTCATGATGTAAACTATATAATGCAGTTTCTTAATTTTAGCTTACTATTCATGTGCTACGTCAGTTTTTTTCTATGACTTTTTGCTATACACAATTGAATATAGTGTAGTTTCTCAAAACAAAGAGGGAGTCCATTTTCAGAGAACCACCAAAAAATTGTTTTGAAAACATTGCTAAAAATCTCAGCTGTTGCTTTATCTCTAATGTGATTTGTTGTAGCAGTAGTATCATTAACGAAAAGTACCATGACAGTTTACTTGATGGCCATTCATATAGGAGTCGACCTAAAACTGAACCCTGTGGGGATCGCTTTCTGGCTTTTTCTTTCGCTCCTTCCGACATCATTGAAATACTCACCCTAACCTTTGCATTATGTTTGTTAATTATGATTCAAACAAATTATTTTCTAAACTCATCAGTTCCATACAATCTATTTTTGCTATGAGAGCAATTTGATCTATGCAATCAAATCCCTTGGGCAGACCACAAAAACACCGCCAGAAAAACATTCTCAGGAATATCTTTGACTCCTCATTCGAATTTCCTATGAAAGAGGTGGCAAACAAGGTGGTGTTGTCAGTCCCTAAGTTACACGTGCATAACTCAGGTGGAAACCTCTTGACGTCTCTCTCGCTTTACGTACAACCGCAGCGCAGTTCATCAAAAGGTTCCGTCCGCGGGCAAAGTGGGAACCCACTGTCTGCGTCTCTCTCTCTTTCAGTCACTCCCTCCCTTATTCTTTCTCTTCGTTCGTCGTCCCTCCCTCTCTCCTTCTCCCTGTGCCCCAGGGCGCAGCCACACACACACACACACACACACACACACACACACATACACAAGAAGAGGCGACTCGGCCGCCTCCAGCAGATTTACGAGTCGCGCCCGGCGGTAAACTAATTAACTAATTAATTCTCCAACAATCCCGGCGGCTGGATGCCGCCCCCACCTTGTTCACGGGGGCTGGTGGGGGTGGCTCGTTCGCAATCAGGGAAGCCGTGATTTGCGTGCAAATGCTTCTTGCCGCCACCGACGCCGCTACCGCTATAGACCACGAGGAGAAGGGGACGTCAGCTTTGAAGAAAAGTCTGCCGCACCACTAAAGACAAACTGTTAGCCCACCTTCCTCAGCCATAAAGTTAACAACTACAGCATGATCCAGTCCATACCTAACCAATGATCGGTACCTCATCCTAAAGCTTACACATCGACCAGCTCACACCACGCAACGTCTCTGCACAGCCTTCAGTTTTTCAGGTGACGCACTGTGATGGAACATTTAGGGGACCTTTTCTGATTTGAATGGACCAGGGAGACAAAACAACAGTGGTTCCAGCCCCTTCTTGCTCACACCCAAACAAAGTTTCTCGGGCGGGTGTCATTCCCTGTCATTATAGAAAACCCAACCAGTATCATTAAAGAGCAGTAGGAGTCGATTTACTTATTCTCTTTAGCCACAATTTATTCACAAATTAATGACGCTGATATTTTCTAGCGCGAAATTTGTGGGAGTTTTATACTCCGAATCAAACAATTTGCATTTCTTTCTGTGTTGCCATTGTGTGCAAGTGTTTACTGAAGTTCACAAGGCCAGTGACTATGTCTGCCATGTATTTAATCTGCGTCCCGTTCAAGGACCAGGATTACATAAATTCTCTTTTAATGTGGCTTCGTTGTATTAGCTAGCAATGTTGTCGTTTTTGGGTTTCCGTCCAATTCATGTAACATCTAGAATGAAATTTTCACTCTACAGTGGAGTGTGCGCTGATATGAAACTTCCTGGTAGATTAAAACTGTGTGCGGGACCGAGATTCGAACTCGGGACCTTTGCCTTTCGCGGGCAAGTGCTCTACCGACTGAGCTACCCAAGCACGACTCACGCCCCGTCCTCACAGCTTTAATTCCGCCAATAACTCGTCTCCTACCTTCCAAACTTCACAGAAGCTCTCCTGAAACGGGGCATGAGTCGTGCTTGGGTAGCTCAGTAGGTAGAGCAGTTGCCCGCGAAAGGCAAAGGTCCCGAGTTCGAGTCTCGGTCCCGCACACAGTTTTAATCTACCAGGAAGTTTCATGTAACATCTACTTAGAGACTCCTCCACGCACGCTCTGAAGCAGAATAGCCCTGCCTGAAACATTGTAGCCAGCTTCCCTAGAGAGACTGCACTCCCTTACCTAGGCGTACCCTGTCTGTCCCAATGGCAACACCTTCATCTGTTCTCGTTCTGTCAGTAAACCGCGCTGGGTCACCTAAAAGGTATCATCGTTCTTCCTTCCACTGCTCCCAAATTCCAGTGGCTACAAAAAGTTTTATTAAATCAGCTGGAAGTTATCGTATAATCACCCAGTACTTCCCCAACCAGCCGGCCGGGCGCGAAATTTGTGGGAGTTTTATACTCCGAATCAAACAATTTGCATTTATTTCTGTGTTGTGCCGGCCGGAGTGGCCGAGCGGTTCTAGGCGCTACAGTCTGGAACCGCGCGACCGCTACGGTCGCAGGTTCGAATCCTGTCTCGGGCATGGATGTGTGTGATGTCCTTAGGTTAGTTAGGTTTAATGTAGTTCTAAGTTCTAGGGGACTGATGACCACAGCAGTTAAGTCCCATAGTGCTCAGAGCCATTTTTGAACTTCTCCAACCATTGCTTCGTTTACCACATACATTATACATGAGAAAAAAACGACGCACCACCAAGAAATTATCCAAATGGGGTGGAAATCGTTAGATGTAACGTAGTTACAAATTATTACAATTTCAGAAGAAGTGGGTGATTTATTCAACAAAAAGAGCTTCACAAACTGATTAAGTCAAAAACGTGTGGTTCACCTCTGGCCGTTACGCAAGCAGTTATTCGGCTTTGCATTGATTGTTAGTTTAATTAGATGTTCTCCTCCGTAATATCGTGCCAAATTATGTCCAATTGGCGCGTTAGATCGTCAAAATCCCAAGCAGATTGGGGGACCCCACTCATTCTCCGGCGACCTTGCTGGAAAATGTAGGATTTGGCAACCACGAGGGCAGGCAGTACAAACTCTGACGGTGTGCGCGCGGGAAGTACCTTGCTGAAGTGTAAGCCCAGGATGGCTTGCTGTCAAGGGCAACAAAACGGGGCGTAGATTGTCCTCGACTTCGCGCTGTCCTGTAAGGGTATCGCGGATGACAATCTACATCTACATCTATACTCCGCAACCGACCTGACGGTGTGTGGCGGAGGGTACCTTGAGTACCTCTATCGGTTCTCCCTTCTATTCCAGTCTCGTATTGTTCGTGGAAAGAAGGATTGTCGGTATGCCTCTGTGTGGGCTCTAATCTCTCTGATTTTATCATCATGGTCTCTTCGCGAGATATACGTAGGAGGGAGCAATATACTGCTTGAGTCTTCGGTGAAGGTATGTTCTCGAAACTTTGACAAAGGCCCGTACCGAGCTACTGAGCGTCTCTCCTGCAGAGTCTTCCACTGGAGTTTATCTATCATCTCCGTAACGCTTTCGCGATTACTAGATGTTCCTGTAACCAAGCGCGCTGCTCTCCGTTGGATCTTCTCTATTTCTTCTATCAACCCTATCTGGTACGGATCCCACACCGGTGAGCAGTATTCAAGCAGTGGGCCAAGAAGTGTACTGTAACCTACTTCCTTTGTATTCGGATTGCATTTCCTTAGGATTCTTCAAATGAATCTCACTCTGGCATCTGCTTTACCGACGATCAACTTTATATGATCATTCCATTTTAAATCACTCCTAAAGCGTACTCCCCGATAATTTATGGCATTAACTGCTTCCAGTTCAAAAGATGGTTCAAATGGCTCTGAGCACTATGGGACTAAACATCTGTGGTCATCAGTCCCCTAGAACTTAGAACTACTTAAACCTAACTAACCTAAGGACATCACACACATCCATGCCCGAGGCAGGATTCGAACCTGCGACCGTAGCAGTCGCGCGGTTCCGGACTGAGCGACTAGAACCGCGAGACCACCGCGGCCGGCTGCTTCCAGTTGCTGACCTGCTATTTTGTAGCTAAATGATAAGGGATCTATCTTTCTATGTATTCGCAGCACGTTACACTTGTCTACATTGAGATTCAATTGCCATTCCCTGCACCATGCGTCAATTCGCTGCAGATCCTCCAGCATTTCAGTACAATTTTCCATTGTTACAACCTCTCGATATACCACATCATCATCCGCAAAAAGCCTCAGTCGACTTCCGATGTCATCCACAAGGTCATTTATGTATATTGTGGATAGCAACGGTCCTACGACACTCCCCCGCGGCACACCTGAAATCACTCTTACCTCAGAAGACCTCTCTCCATTGAGAACGACATGCTGCGTTCTGTTATATAGGAACTCTTCAATCCAATCACACAACTGGTCTGATAGTCCATATGCTCTTACTTTGGTCATTAAACGACTGTGGGGAGCTGTATCGAACGCCTTGTAGAAGTCAAGAAACACGGCATCCACCTCTGAACCCGCGTCCATGGCCCTCTGAGTCTCGTGGACGAATAGCGCGAGCTGGGTTTCACATGACCGTCTTTTTCGAAACCCATGATGATTCCTACAGAGTAGATTTCTAGTCACCAGAAAAGTCATTATACTCGAACATAATACGTGTTCCAAAATTCTACAACTGATCGCCGTTAGAGATATGGGTCTATAGTTCTGCACATCTGTTCGACGTCCCTTCTTGAAAACGGGGATGACCTGTGGTCTTTTCCAATCCTTTGGAACGCTACGCTCTTCTAGAGACCTACGGTACACCGCTGCAAGACGGGGGGCAACATCCTTCGCGTACTCTGTGTAAAATAGAACTGGTATCCCACCAGGTCCAGCGGCCTTTCCTCTTTTGAGCGATTTTAATTGTTTCTCTATCCCTCTGTCGTCTATTTCGATATCTACCATTTTGTCATCTGTGCAACGATCTAGAGAAGGAACTACAGTGCAGTCTTCCTCTGTGAAACAGCTTGGGAAAAAGACATTTAGTATTTCGGCCTTTAGTCTGTCATCCTCTGTTTCAGTACCATTTTGGTCGCAGAGTGTCTGGACATTTTGTTTTGATCCACCTACCGCTTTGACATTTGACCAAAATTTCTTAGGATTCTCTGCCAAGTCAGTACATAGAACTTTACTTTCGAATTCATTGAACGCCTCTCGCATAGCCCTCCTCACCCTACGTTTCGCTTCGCGTAACTTTTGTTTGTCTGCAAGGCTTTGGCTATGTTTATGTTTGCTGTGAAGTTCCCTTTGCTTCCGCAGCAGTTTTCTTCCCGCTGTATAATGAAAAGGGGCGCCGGACCTTCACCCTTGGTTGTCGGGCTTCGGCGACAGTCAGGTTGGTCTCCCACCGCTGTCAGGAGAACCGCCGCTCGGGGTAGCCGTGCGGTCTCAGGCGCTTTGACACGGTTCGCGCGGCGCTCCCCCGTCGGAGGCTCGAGTCCTCCTTCGGGCATGGGTGTGTGTGTTGTCCTTAACGTAAGTTAGTTTAAATTAGTTTAAGTTAGATTGAGTTGTGTGTAAGCCTAGGGACCGATGACCTTAGTAGTTTGGTCCCATAGCAACTTACCACAAATTTCCGGAGAACTACCGGACACGTCTTCAGCCTGGAATCTCATTGCTTGTTAAACCATACCTTGGCCAACAAAGTCGTCAAATTTCTTCCCAGTTGGGAGTAGCATTATCTTCAGTGATGAGAGCCTCTTCGAATTGAGCCCCTATGACCAGCAAAGACGTGTACGGAGACACCTATTTTTCGATACCGTAGATTAATGAATATTTTTCTACGTAATGTCTCATATTTTTCACTCTGTTCAAATTTGCTTTCATTTTTATATGTATGTACGTCGATATTTTGAGATGTTGAAATCGATATAATATCTAGCGTGAATATCTTTGTACTTATTGTTATTTTTTATGCTGGTTTGTGACTTTTGGCGCGGAAGCGTACAGAGTAGCCAAGTTTTTATGTTGAATGTGGTCTTGACTTTGTGTTGGAAATGAAAAGATGAGTCTGAGATGTGGACAATGAAAATTGTTGTGAGTTTTATTAAGAGCAGTAACAGCTGCGAAATTGTATGATGAAGTAATGTTTTGAACATACAGAAGTATAAAAAGTTAAATAAATGTGAATTTTTGTGAAAAGTGAATGTCAAGAATTATTTTCAAGCGACCATTGTTTAAAAAAGTATGAAGCATATTCCAGTGAAAAACATAAATCATCAAATTAATTCTGAAATATTGTATTCGTAAGTTCTTCAAGTCGGCACAATTGTAAGTAGGCTGTTTATGCTTTCCTTAATGTAAGTAGGCAGTTTATGTTTCTTATTGGCAACGTTACGTAGCGCTCTTTACGAAAATCACTGGCTGTGCTGTGTGCAGTCTGTGGCTAGTTTTGCATTGTTGTCTGCCATTGTAGAGGGGCAGCTGGATGTGAACAGCACGTAGCGTTGCGCAGTTGGAGGTGAGCCGCCAGCAGTGGTGGATGTGGGGAGAGAGATGGCGGAGTTTTGTAATTTGTCATGAACTGATATATATATTATGACTTTTGATGATATTAAGGTAAATACAGTGTTTGTTCACTATTAATATCTTTCATTTGCTAACTATCCCTATCAGTAGTTAGTACCTTCAGTAGTTTGAATCTTTTATTTAGCTGGCAGTAGTGGCGCACGCTGTATTGCAGTAGTTCGAGCAACGAAGATTTTTGTGAGGTAAGTGATTTCTGAAAGGTACAGTTTAATGTTACTCAGGGCCATTCTTTTGCAGGGATCTTTAATAGTCAGATCGCGTTGCGCTAAAAACATTGTGTGTCAGTTTAAGCACAGTATTGTATAAATTGTTCTAAGGGGACGTTTCACAATTAACATCCGAGTGCCTTTCGCACCAACAACGATAGTCATGCTACCTAGACAACATTTTTAATTACGAGCCAAAGCCAGAGCAAGATCGTCGTTGGATGGCAAATACAAGATAAGTGACATTGTTAATTTTCTTCAGTGACTGTAATCAATTGATGAAGCAATACTTGCCACATTAAAGACCTTTCATTTGTGCAATAAAAAGATCATACTTTGAGTGCGCGACGTGATAATTTTTGAACTAATTAACTGTTATTGGAGGTATTTTTATACTGCCCAGGTCGGTTTTACGCCTCAAGCAAACCCTGAACGATAGTCGCCATACTGCACGTGTGGATACGTTATTTTGCCGCAGAGAATCCCGTTTCTCTACTCAGCTGTAAGAAGTTGCACTGCGCGAACAGCTATACTGCCGAGATACGCTATGAGTGCACGCACAGTGTCCGCCCCGAGGAGAATGTGGTATCACGTAGCCACGTAGCGAAACCCGGCAGGTAGCAGGTGAGGTGTGGTGTTACCTTTCCGTGAACTCCGGCGCCAAGTATCCTCACGAGCGAGTGTGTGTGGGCGGAAGGCTCACGTGTGGCGTGTGGGCTCCCAACTTGGTAATTAGTTGCGAGCGAACCCAAACTCCGGCGTTTGTCTTGCGGCTTTGCTCTGCGCGCGCGGCAAGGTACCAGGGACTCCACCAGGTCGGGGCCGTGCTAGAACGGTGGTTTCCGCCGCTTCGGCAAAGGCGGTGTCGATAACGTCGTGCGCACTGCCGATATATGTATCGAACAGTAATTTATTTTTTAGATACACACGTTCAACACCCACTACGCTAGTTCAGCCCGCCCGGCTAGCCGTGCGGTCTAACGCACGGCTTTCCGGATTGGGAAGGAGCGCCTGGTCCCCGGCACGAATCCGCCCGGCGGACTTGTGTCTAGGTCCGGTGAGCCGCTTAGTCTGTGAATGGTTTTTAGGCGGTTTTCCATCTGCCTCGGCGAATGCGGGCTGGTTCCCCTTATTCCACCTCAACTACACTATGTCGGCGATTGCTGCGCAAACAAGTACTCCACGTACGCGTACACCAACATAGGGGTTACACTCGTCTGGTGTGAGACTTTCCCCGGAGAGGAGGGGGGGAGGGGGGTGGTCCACCGGGCGCCGAACCGCACAATAACCCTGAAAGAGTGGTTCGGTGAGGGGCGGCGGAGCGGTGAAGTGGATTGCGGTAGTCGTCGTGAGGTTGTGGACCACTGCGGCTGCGGCGGGGACGGAGCCTCTCCGTCGTTTCTAGGCCTCCGGTAAACATACAATACAATACGCTAGTCCACCTGTTCAATTACAGTCAGCAAACCCCAGGTTCCTTAAAGAATCGAACTCTGATGTGCAAAGTAGCTACAAGTGCGTAAATTTGTTAAAGATTTGAATTTCAGCACGTAAGCGAGAAAAAGTTTAGGAAAGTTCTGAAATTACACTTAAAGTTGCTAAGTGCTCTCAGTATGAAGCAATGAACGAATATAATTTCTGCTCCATTTGAAGGAAAAGCTAGTTTCTCACACAATGTTTATGACTTAATACCTCCTTAAATATGTGTCGCACAATGATATAATTCTGCTGTTATCTTCAGTGACGACAGCTGTACCCTGAATAGCTTTAGGAGGATAGAGAACAGTACTGGGCTTTGACTGAAATAGACTGTGGAAAATTATTAAGGCTTATGATAATGACCATGTTTGAGGGACAGAGTGGGGAGGGATGATGTCCGATCCACTAGATATGCAAGATGGTCTAAAACAAAGATGTGTCTGGCGTGTCTCCTTCGTTATGTTGCCTTCGAGAAGATTATGAGGGTTGTAAACCTGATAACGAGCGAAACGATCTTTCATAAATTGGTGTAGATACTCTCTTATGCGGACAACATGTAGTTGCAAGACTCGGAAGGAAGCGGCGAAGTTATTCATCACACTTGAACAGGACAGCAGGAATATGGGTTGAATATCAGCCAGCAGAAAACATAAGACCTGAGGTCACAAAATTCATGAGATACCGATAAGCGCCGGCCGGGATGGCCGAGCGGTTCTAGGCGCTACAGTCTGGAACCGCGCGACCGCTACGTCGCAGATTCGAATCCTACCTCGGGCATGGATGTGTGTGACGTCCTTAGGTTAGTTAGGTTGAGGTAGTTCTAAGTTCTACGGGACTGATGACCTCATAAGTTAAGTCCCATAGTGCTCAGAGCCATTTGAACCATTTGAACCGATAAGCACACATACACATGGCGGTGATACCGCGTGTGCAAGGTATAAAAGGTCAATGCATTGGCGGAGCGTAATTTGTATTGAGATGATTCATGTGAAAAGGTTTTCGACATGATTATGGCCGTAAGACGGGAATTAACAGACTCTGAACGTGGAATAGTAGTTGGATCTATACTCATGGGACACTCCATTTCAGAAATCTAGAGCGAATTCAATATTCCGAGATCCACAGTGTCAATAGTGTGCCGAAGATATAAATTTCAATCACAGCCTCTCACCACGGACAACGTAAGGTCGACGGCATCACTTAAGGACAGAGAGCAGCGGCGTCTGCGTAGAGTCGCCAGTGCTAACAGGCAGTCAACACTGTGTGAAATAACTGCAGAAATCAATATGGGACAGAGCAGCGAAATTCTATGCTAATGGGCTATGGCAGCAGACAACAGACGCGAGTGCCTTCGCCAACAGCATGACATCACCTGCAGTGACTCTTCTGGGCTCGAGACCTTATCGGTTGGATTCTAAACGACTGGAAACTGTGTCTTGGTGAGATGAGTCCCGGTTTCAGTTGGAAAGAGCTTATTCTAAGTTTCGAGTGTGGCGTAGACTCAACGAAGCCATGGACACAAGTTGTCAACAAGGCACTCTGCAAGCTGGTGAAGGCTCCACACCGGCCGCTATGATCGATCGGTTCTAGGCGCTTCAGTCCGGAACCACGCGGCTGCTACGGTCGCACGTTCGAATCCTGCTTCGGGTATGGATGTGTGTAATGTCCTTAGGCTTATGTAGCTCCAAGTCTAGGGGACTAATGACCTCCCATAGTGTTTGGAGCCATTTTTTGAAGGCTCCAAAGTGGTTCAAATGGCTCTGAGCACTATGGGACTTAACAGCGGAAGTCATCAGTCCCCTAGAACTTAGAACTACTTAAACCTAACTAACCTAAGGACATCACACACTTCCATGGCCGCGGCAGGATTCGAACCTGCGACCGTAGCGGTCGCGCGGTTCGAGACTGCAGCGCCTAGAACCGCTCGGCCACTGCGGCCGGCGGTCCACAGTGGTGTGGGCTTTGTTTACTCTGGTCCAAGTGAACTGATCATTGACCGGAAATGGCTATGTTCTGCTACCTGGACAACCTTTGCAGCTATTCATAGGCTTCATGTTCTAAAACAACGATGGAATTTTTAAGGGTGACGATGCGCTAGATCACCGGGCCACAACTATTCGCGACTAGTTTGAAGAACATTCTGGACAGTGCAAGCGAATGATATGGGCACCCAGACCTCCCGACATGAATACCATCGTACATTTATGGGACATAATCGAGAGGTCAGTTTGTGCGTACACTCCTGATCCGGCAATACTTTCGCAGTTACGGACGTTGTAGAGGCAGCATGGCTAAGCATTTTACGGCATGTTGGGTCCATGCCACGTGGTGTCTCTGAACTACGCCAGGAAAAAGGAGCTTCGACACGATGTTAAGAGGTTTCCCATGAGTTATGGCGTCTCGGTGTATGTGGCTGACGGGAAGAAACCCAAGGAGAAAGTGCCACCCTCATTAACAATGGGCAATTACATATTTATACTTCTGAGGGAGTATCTGGAATCGACACCCGCCTATTATGAAATTAGACGGAGATTGTTAGCACCCATCAGCGTCTCTTTTCCTCAAGGCTCTTATCTTGAATCACCGAATTAACGTCCGTCCCCGGTAGCTGAGTGGCCGCCGGCACGGTAGCGTGTTTGGTCAGAGGGTAAGCTCCTCTCTGTAATAAAAAAAAACTGAGTTAATCGATCAACTGCGAACCTAAACGGATGTCTTACGACGTCCGCCCCGAGCAGATGCAACGAACAAAAGCGAAAAAAAAAGTGGTCAGCGCGACAGAATGTGAATCCTAAGGGGCCGGGTTCGATTCCCGGCTGGGTCGGAGATTTTCTCCGCTCACGGACTGGGTGTTGTGTTGCCCTTATCATCATAATTTCATCCCCATCGACGCGCAAGTCGCCGAAGTGGCGTCAAATCGAAAGACTTGCACCCGGCGAACTGTCTACCTGACGTGAGGTGCTAGTCACACGACATTTAAATTTTTACAGAATTAACAATTTAGGAAACGCTTACAGGACCACAGCGTACATATAATTCGGAAACTTTGTTATTTACTTTCAAAGTTGCTGGACAGAAGTGTCTACCGAAGAATCGATGGGCCTATCTGTAAAAAAAAAAGAAGAAACAACAGCTACATTTGTGAGTTGTACACAATATCTAGAGATTCATTTTTTGTTTTGTTTTGTTTTAGTCGTTTGCTGATTGGTTTGACGCGACCTAACATGAATTACCCACGTCTTAAAACATTTCCTACCATTCTGTCGCTTCTTTTTCTTGTTGTTACTGTCGTCTTCATCATCATCATTCATTCCCATTACGGTCGGAGGAAGGCAACGGCAAACCACCTCCACTAGGACCTTGCCTAGTAAAGCGGTGCGGGTCTCCCGCATAGTTTCCTTACGCTCTGTAAAGAAGCATGGGACTTCATTTCATTTCACTGTTTCCCACATCTACGACCCTCATTCCTTGCGTTATCAGTGCAGCATTCTTCTGTTGCGCCATATCTAAAACGCTACGATTCTGTTGTGTTCGTGCTTTCCCGCTATCCACGATTCACTAGCACACAGTGCTGTACTCCAAATGTACATACTCAGAAATTCCTTCCTCAAATTAAGGCTTATGTTTTTGATACCAACAGACTTCCCTCGGCCGGGAATGCCCTCTTCGTCTGCGCTAGTCTGCTTTTTATGTCCTCCTTGTGTAAGTAGGCTGTTTATGTTTTCTTTATGTAAGTTTGCTGTTTATGTTTTTTATTGGCAACGTTACATAGCACTCTATATGAAAATCACTGGCTGTGCTGTGTGCAGTATGTGGCTAGTTTGCATTGTTGCCTGCCATTGTTGTCATGAACTGCTATAGCTGGATGTGAACAGCAGATTGCGTTGGGCAGTTGGAGGTGAGCCGCCAGCAGTGGTGGACGTGGGGAGACAGATGGCGGAGTTTTGATAATCTGTAAG
Source organism: Schistocerca cancellata (assembly GCF_023864275.1). NCBI lineage: Eukaryota > Metazoa > Arthropoda > Insecta > Orthoptera > Acrididae > Schistocerca > Schistocerca cancellata. The sequence goes on from NC_064635.1 coordinate 152,883,569, forward strand.
ACTGAATGTCAATTATGAATATTAAGGTAAATACATTGTTTGTTCTCTATTAATATCTTTCATTTGCTAACTATCCCTATCAGTAGTTAGTACCTTCAGTGGTTTGAATCTTTTATTTAGCTGGCAGTAGTGGCGCTCGCTGTTTTGCAGTAGCTTGAGTAGCGAAGATTTTTGTGAGGTAAGTGATTTGTAAAAGGTATAGGTTAAAGTTAGTCGGGCCATTGTTTTGTAGGGGTTATTGAAAGTCAGATTGCGTTGCGCTAAATAATATTGTGTGTCAGGTTAAGCACAGGCTTGTATAATTGTTCTAAGCGGACATTTCATATGTACAATTATTCTAAGGGGACGTTTCATATGGCGACCCTGCCAGGATACCTCACTGGAATCTTCTGATTTTTTCTTGTAGTTTGTGTATTTAGTGTAGCTTTTGTTTATTGCTAGCGCGTAATTGTAGAGAGAATCTCCTTTGTAGTTGCAGTCTTTCATTGTTGTAATGTAAAACAGTTGTGGCATGCATGTAGATTTGCAACAAGTATTTCGCAGCTGCGCTTGTAATTAACTACATATTATTTTCAGTGCTATGTTAATGTGTTCTCTTATTTTTGCTCTTCAAATTGTGTTTTTCTGTGTTATCGTGTGAAATATTGTCACAATAATGGCGTGTGAAAAACGTAACACTCGGCTCCAAAGTAAAATGAGAAACGACAGTGAAGACGAAAGCAATGTGTTAGCGCCACTGTGTAATGAGTTAACTAATGTTCAAAGTAGTAATTTGGTAACTGTGCATAGGGAAATGGAGCGGGCGTCAAACAATGGCGTAGACAGTCAAACAGGTAGTGAACAGGGAAGCATTATCGATCGATCGGTCGGCAACAGCTCGCCTCAGGAATCCGAAATGATAGGACACAATTTTGTAAATACTGTAGATTCAGGTTTTGCGTCCTCACCGTCTTCTCAAATGAGTCAAGACACATTTTCTGCTTGTCAAAATGTGAATGTTGCTGGTGCAAATGCACTGCCGAAAAGCGTAGAGGAACAGATTCCAGACACTAATGCATTGTTATTACAATTAATGCAACAAATGGGACAAAATCTCCTAAAGTTAGACACAATGGAACAAAATCTTAATAAGTTAGACACAATGGAACAAAATCTTAAAAAGTTAGACACAATGGAACAACACCAGAAACAAACACAGCAACAGTTACACACAATGGAACAAAATCAGAGACAAACACAGCAAAAGCTTCAAAAGTTAGACACCACACTTGAACAAACACGTGAAGATTTAACTACTGAATTACATAACATTGAATCGAAATGTCAAAAAGTCTGTAATGACGTAAAAACACAAATTTGTGAGCATTTTCAGCCTATTTTTTCGCGGCATGAAAATGCATTACAGAATCACGAAGCAGCCATAAAAGAGCTGCAAACCATTGTTCATGAAAATCATGAGACCTTGTGGGCTAAAATTGACTCAGTTGCATCTACCGATTCGGTTACGCAACTGGCAAAAACTCAGGAAAACTTAAAGAACACAGTAGATTCGATTTCAACACAAATAGACACTCTGAAACTTGGTTCAGAAAAACACACTGAGGAAATGTGTTCACTATCGGAGAAAGTAGCTGAACTTTCGGATCAGGTCACTAACTTATCTACAAAGGTAGATGATGATCTAAATGACACAAGACCCATAGCCTTCACTGACACAGAAGAGTATGAACAAATAAGAAAATTCAAACAAAATCAGAATCAAATTAATATGCAATACAAAAGAGAAATGCGGGAAGTACAAGATCAGCTGACACAGGTAATACAAGAATTACGTATTTCAGAGGACACTCGCGCCCCAATAAGGGAAGAGGGACATAGAAATACGGAACAGCCACAAAATAATAACACAGAGCATTTCGGTAATTATGAAAGGAATTGGCAAGGTGCACCGAATTTTGAGATGGAACCGCCGACACGACGTAACAATGACCGATATGTGACTCGCCGACATGATGATTTTGACTATAAGCTGTTCATTACTACACGTAAATTCAAAACATTTAAGAATTCTGGCAACGACATTCATCCACAAGCATGGCTCCATCAATTCTCTCATTGTTTTCCTCCCAACTGGTCATTAGAACACAGATTAGAATTTATGTGTGGCTATTTGGAGAATGAACCAGCTGTAAGAATGCGATCGGTCATTCACGATTGCCACAGTGAAGGAGAATTTTACCATGCGTTCCTCTCAGCATATTGGTCACAAGCTACACAAGATCGCGTGAAACATAGTATCATGATGATGAAACACTTTGAACAATCTGAATTTTCCAGTCTTGTCAAATATTTTGAAGACATGTTGCACAAGAATCAGTACCTGTCAAACCCATACAGCCCCTCAGAACTCATCCGCATTTGCTTAATCAAATTACCTGAACACTTACGGCATATTATTTTAGCAGGACGTTGCAAAGACGACATTGAAGCTTTTCAGGGACTGTTACAAGAACTGGAAATTGACACAGACAGTCGCGGGATGCGAAAACAGGAAAACAATCATTACAGGTCACATCCGTCACAATTCCGTGACGACAGAAACAATAAATGGCCACGACAAACCTATTCTTACAACGTAAATCGTGACCAAAACAGACACCACCCATATGATAACCACTGGCAGAGTAATAGTTACAGGGAAAGATCACCTTTCCGCGGTAATGACTATCACAGAGACAATCAGAGAAACAGACAATATGGGAACCAAAATAACTATTATCAAGGGAGACAGAATAACTTTAGACGCAACGGTCCAGCGCGTAGTTACGATTCAAGGAGAAATTCTCCACCATGTGACCGATAAGAAAGAAACTATGGAAACTACCGACATGACGACAGACGATATGATCGTAACGACAGACCTGAATTGCATCAGAACTGGCGAGATTTAAACAGAGCAGAGCACTCTCGTCACGATGAATTTGTAGAAGTTAGGTCTCCAAATCCCAATAACGACGCGCGCCAACAAAGAGACAATAGGCGATGACTCACACCACTGGCAGCCACAAGACGTACTTATGAAACTGATGACGCAGCTGCCGTAGCTAGTAATTACGTAAAAATGGAAGACATTAGGGACATCTTACTCCAGGAACACGACGTAACACGTAACACCATTGCATATCCTGTGATTCACATTACTGTAAATGACGTAAAATTTACGGCAGTACTTGACTCTGGCAGTCCCATTTCAGTAATTAGCGAAACAGCTTTTAGCAAATGCAACAAAGCGAACGATTGCCCCACACTTCCGTTACGTAAGATTAAATTACAAGGTGCAATCTTTGGAAAAAGTGTAGATGTACGCCAACAAACCAACTTAGAATTCTTTTGTCAAAGCCACAGCTTCTCTATGAACTTCCTTATTGTTCCATTATTGTCGACGGAAATTATACTGGGAGTAGACTTTTTGAATGAATACAAAGCAATCTTAAGCTTTCACGATGCTGAAATAAGTTTAGAGAAAGAAGGTAAGTCAATAGCTTTGAAATTTGAAGAGTGGCTCTCAAACCATGATGAGGAAATTAATCGGCTTTACGTTCTGTTAGACAACAGTTCGGAATTTTCTACGGAACTAGACACCAACAATCACTCTGCAAGTACTGACAGGGATGACATCGACGGCATATTTGAAATTAATGAGTTAATTCAGAATAAAATTCAAACAATTGAGAATTGTAATGACACTGATAGGCAGGACCTTTTTGAGATTTTACAAGCACATTCCACAGTTTTTACTCACAAAACAGGAACAATCAAGGGGTTTCAATACCAATTTCGTGTTCGTGAGCATACTAAATTTTGTGTTAGACCTTACGTAATTCCGGCGCATTATAGGGACCGTGTTAGAACAGAAATACAATCTATGCTTGTCGAGGGCATTATTGAGCCTGCAGTAAGCTCATACAACAACCCATTACATGTTGTTGAGAAGAAGAATGGATCGATCAGGCTTGTTTTAGATTCGAGACAAATCAATACTATCATCATTCCTGAAACAGACAGGCCGCAGACGATGGAAGAACTTCTTCAAAATTTTAATGGTGTAAAAGTGTTGTCTTCCATTGATCTCAGATCCAGCTTTTATCAGATCGAACTTCATCCAGAATGCAGAAAATACACAGCTTTCCTTTGTTTCGGCGTTTGTTATCAGTTTCGGAAACTTCCTTTTGGTTTGAACATTTCTTCAGCAGCATTCATTCGTGGGTTAAATTCCATATTACCTGAGTTCTTAAAACGTCACATCACTTTATATGTGGACGATATTCTAATAGCAGAAGCTTCATGGGAACAACATAACCGCATCCTCAACAGTTTGTTACGTATTTTTGCAGAATCTGGAATTACAGTTAACTTGGAAAAGTCTGAATTCGGTAGGTCAAAGGTGAAGTTTTTGGGACATATTATTTCTTCTGAAGGCATTCAGCCGGATCCAGAAAAGTTAGAAGCAATCAGAGCCATTCCTGTTCCATCCACAAAAAGACAAGTCCGCAGTTTTCTAGGTCTCGTAAATTTTTACAGTCGTTTTCTGAATATGCAAATTCTAGTTACACCAAAACTTTGTTCTCTCACTGGAAAAAATACTATTTGGAACTGGGACGAACAAGCACAGTTGGAATTCAATTCTTTGAAAGAAGCATTACTTCACGCGCCAATACTAGCTCATCCAGATCTGTCACAAGATTTCTGCCTTAGCACTGATTCTTCCAAAGTTGGTCTTGGTGCCCATTTATTTCAAGAAGCCATAGAAGATGACATTACTGTTCAGAAAACCATTGCTTTTGCTAGCCGAGTGCTAACAAAATCTGAAAAAAATTATTCCGTTACTGAATTAGAAGCTTTAGCTATCGTTTGGGCATTTAACAAATTCCGTTTCTTTCTTTCTGGTAAGCACGTAAAAGTATACAGTGATCATCGTGCATTACAATTTCTTATGTCTTCAAAATTAAATCATGATAGGTTAAAACGTTGGGCATTGTTTCTGCAAGAATTCCGCTTCACAATAGTCTACATTCCCGGCAAGGAGAACATTGTTGCGGACGCGCTGTCACGCGCACCGGCTGGGCTTGAGAAAAGTAACACAGAAGGCAACCTCGAGAAAAATTTCAGTATTCTTCACATTCAGAAAGTCGCCTTTGAAAACTTCATCACCACATCTTTAAAGGACATTGCTCATGAACAAGATAAAGATCCGATTTGGAAAGATATCAAAAGTAAATGGCATGAAAAGACACACACTCAGATTCGGCATTATTACCTGGTTAGAAACAACATACTCTTCAAACGCTGCACTGTTGATGACAAGCTATGGGTACTTTGCATTCCAGACGATTTTGTTAATAAGCTCATTTGGTACATTCATTTCAGCTACGCACATTTTGGCCCACGAAAATGTTATCATATTCTTCGAACGACTTGTTATTTTAACAATATGGAAAAGCGAATTCGAAGAGTCTTGTCTATTTGTAAACTTTGTCAAAAGGCGAAACCATCTACTATCTCACATCGTGCTCCGTTATTTCCTATTATTCCTTCTAAATTAAAAGAATTTGCTGCTGTTGATCTCTTGGGACCCCTTGTCAGAACATCGAATGGATTTTCGTACGTTCTAGTCGCTGTTGAACTTACTTCAAAATTTGTTTCTTTCACTCCGTTACGTAAAGCCACTGGACGGTCTGTATCCAACGCCTTTGTTAAAAATTTCTTACGTGAAGTTGGACACGTTAGTAAAGTCATTTCAGATAACGGACCGCAATTCAGATCTGCTGTTTGGTCACGCATGCTTCGGAATCATAAAATCAAACCTGTTTTTATTTCATTGTATTCACCACATTGTAACCCGTCTGAACGGATTATGAAAGAAATCAATAAGCTTTGCAGACTTTATTGTCACAGAAAGCATCAGCATTGGGACAGATATTTACACTTATTTCAAAATGTGCTGAATGAAATGCCTCATGATTCCACTGCTTTACCACCTACTCTTGTACTGAAGAATGAAGAACCTCCGAACAGAATCAGAGAGCTTGTACCTTTCCCGAATACACGTAAACTTCGACACAAAGACATAATTGATTTGGCTCTTAAAAATATAAAATCTGCAGCAGACAAAAGGAGAAAACTACACGGTAAAGCAAATGCAAAGAAATTATATATTGGTCAGAAAGTTCTCATTAAAGCTCATTCATTGTCACATAAGAAGAAACACTTGAGTCACAAATTCTTTCTAGTTTACAATGGACCTTACAGAATCCGACGTATACCACATGATAATTGCGTTGAAGTTGAAACTCTGCGTACTAGGAAGAGTAAAGGTTTACACCACATTTCTCATGTAAAACCATTTATTGACAGATAATCTGCTTTTTAACTTAGTCTTTGCAATTTTCACTTCACGCTACTTGTACAATTTGTCACACTGAGAAACTGTTAACATGCAACTATGTTTTAAAGCTAACTAACCATCCAGTCAAGAACCAAGAGAAATTATTTAAACAGAAATTACGAATGCATTGTTATTGCGAACAGACGACACAGTGTAATTGTGTGTGTACATTCTTGCTTGTTAGTTGCACGATTAGAACATTTACCAGCACTGCTAATGAAATTTTCATGCAACATTTTGGTTTGCTTGAGAGTGGATTCAGGATTTGAAGTACTTTCTGTGAGATTCAAGATGACTTAGTATTTGGTTTCTTTGACAGCTACACGATTATATCACGATGTTACTAATGAGTGACAATTTACAATGTGCTTTTGCGGTGTATCTGTTTTATATCTGCACAGTTTTTCCTGAATTCTTCTATAAAGTGAGACATGTTTTAGTGGTGACTTTTGTGCTATTGCTACAAGGAGACAGCCTTTTCCGTAGGACAACAATACGTTACAGCACAGTACTTTCCTCATCACGGCAATAAGCGTAATAACTAAGTTATCTATACGCAAAGCATTTCACTTTGTTTATCATGAGGTAAGTACATTGACTTCTGCAGAACTTAGCTTTCGGAGGACAATGACTACGACACTTCCCAGAGATTATCTTACAGCAAGACGCACATTTAGCGCTACAGGACACGTATTTAAGTGATTAATTTTGTACTTAAAACATTTATTTTTAAAGATTTTTGAATTACAAAGAAAGTTTTCCATGATACATTTCATTCCATTGCTGTAATCTGTAACACCTGAGGGTATAATTACAATAAACCTCAGGGGGGTACACGCCTACTTTGTGTACCATGTGTTTGGCAAGCACAAGGAGCCCTAGCTAATATGGTATTTGCTTATACAACTTTACACATCGGTACCATATTTCTCTAACACATAAATTACACACCTATCTGATCATTTAACAGAGAAACAAACATCCTTTTACTACGTCAGTGACACATGTTTACGCAATTACAGAGTTGGATTACTTCACACTTAAGAAATTGTACTTTGTCTGTGCTTTGTGCACTGTTCATAATTTTTTTTGAAACCATTGTGATACTATGAGAACTTTGAATGATGTATTTGGTAAGAGAGTATGATTTTAAAGTACGTTGGAGGCAGATGACACTTTTGACATGAGCAGAGAATTTTGTTAGGTTTTGAAATTATTGGAGGAAGCTACGACGTTTTTGACATTTGACTGAGGTGATATGATGTTATTTTTACGACGACGATGTGTATTATGCTGTTGAAGTATGTTTATGTCAATAAAATTCTTGACCTGTGAAATGTTTTTATATGAGACTGTCACTGTAGCGGAAACTACTGTCGTAAATATTTCCGTAAGAAAGTTAAGTGACCACCTGCACATAATGTGACGTGGGCACCCAGGTGTGTCAGACACCTGGAGAACAAGCCTTTTCAGACGCTCAGGTAGAAAAGAAAGCCATTAGGGTGTGCCAGAGGCACAGGTGGAAGAGAAGGACAAAGAGAGGCCATTAAACTCGCTGTTGACAATTCTTTGTAGAGGGCATCGCTAATGCGACACGCTCGTTACTTGAAAACATATGATTTTTGTAATGCGTTGTGGGCACACAGCTGTGTCAAACACCTGGAGAACAAGCCATTAGGATGTGCCTTTCATCGCTAATGCGACACCCTCGTTACTTAAAAATTCATGATATTTACTGAAATGCCTAACAAAATGACAAGAAATATTTTTACATCTGCACACCTGATTATGACAAGAGTCTTTGTACGAGAGTTGAGAGCAATTAACTTATGAAATGAAATGTCACATGACTACTGAATGACATTTTTATGCTTTGGTTTGCGTAATTGCTTATTTCATTTGATGTCTGGTTTCCAGCTGTGTAGCAGCATTGCTTTTATAAAATAAAATGCATTTGCTAATGTGAACACTTTCTGTCAACAGATCTATTAAATAATTATTTTATGATCCACATTCTTTAAAAAGGAGCACTTGGAAAGGAAAGAACAATACGAAGGAACTCGTAACAGTAAAACATAATTTTCTTTTCTAGTACATGGTAATATTTTTTTTTACAATCAGTTGTTGTGGTGCACCACTTTAATTACATAGACATTAAGATGTGAATATACATTTCCCTTGTCTGCATTATCGTCTTTAGTGTAATATTTTTTCTGCTTGAGCTATGTCATGTTTAGGTTTGCTGTTTGTCAGGCATAGTGTTACTGAATTTGACTTTGTGTTACTCTTCTAGGCTAGTTTTTCTTGTTTCTTGCATTGCCTTATATTAGTTGTAATATTGCACTTGCTTTGCTAATTTATGCTGCTAGCTTTGCCAATTTGCATTTTTTGTCATTTCTGTTTGTGTTGATTTGTTATGATGCTGCATTGCCTCGTCCCTTGGTATATATATCTGAGCTCAGTAGATTTAAGTTAGCTTAAGAGGGGGTAGACTATATAAGGAACTAACTATGATGACTTGGAAGAAATGTATTGAGAAGCTATAAGAAAATAGTTTGGCCAAAAAAAGTAGTGCACAGTGGAGAAAAACTATTTTTGAAAGAGGATGTGAACAGAATACAGAAAGCATGCTTGGATAGGATTTTTTTGGTGGAAACAAATGTTGAAATAAGACGAAAGATCTATCGAATGAAGTTGTGGGGTGGACTGCAGTACCAAATGTTACACTGAAAACAAACCCTGTCCTTTCATTTTGTGTTATCCCACTATGTGTTTGGGTACCCGTGTGTATTTGTGTTTTTCCTGTCTTTATGTGTTTAGCTGATGAGAGCTATGTTGTAGAATTTTTCTAATACTCTGTTATTTTCTTTGTAAAAATGTTTAGACATTATTTATTCTGTTTTGTTTTAATGCTCATGTGTGAAGTTGAATTTTTAAAAGTGATTCTGATCTTTTATTTTTGTACTCATGTTATAATTCCTGTAACACTGATGTATATGTTTATTTCTATTCTTTTGTAAAGCCCCTATTACTACAAATATTATCTGTATTGTTATGTTTTTAATGATGTATTTTGTATCTTTGTAATTGTATTCTTATGTTATATAATTGTAATTGACACCAGTTCTGTCTTTCCATTGGAAGGACAACACTACTTCTTCAAGACTGCATGGAAATCCACTACTTCTATGTGCAATTTCTTTTACTAATGAGACTTTGTGAAAAACAAAAACTGTAATTACTATTATGATGAACAATCTAGACTGTCTTTATTGACTGTGAAAAAAAATTTTAGCTGTTGACCAACATTGTATCAATAAGTGTGTGCATTTGATATCTTTGTTATTGTAATTATGAAAAAATTTTTCAAATCTGTATTGGCCACTGGCCAAAAACATTTTGTAAAATTTTTTGTGGGGAGCATGGGGGCTATGTAAGTAGGCTGTTTATGTTTTCTTTATGTAAGTTTGCTGTTTATGTTTTTTATTGGCAACGTTACATAGCACTCTATATGAAAATCACTGGCTGTGCTGTGTGCAGTATGTGGCTAGTTTGCATTGTTGCCTGCCATTGTTGTCATGAACTGCTATAGCTGGATGTGAACAGCAGATTGCGTTGGGCAGTTGGAGGTGAGCCGCCAGCAGTGGTGGACGTGGGGAGACAGATGGCGGAGTTTTGATAATCTGTAAGACTGAATGTCAATTATGAATATTAAGGTAAATACATTGTTTGTTCTCTATTAATATCTTTCATTTGCTAACTATCCCTATCAGTAGTTAGTACCTTCAGTGGTTTGAATCTTTTATTTAGCTGGCAGTAGTGGCGCTCGCTGTTTTGCAGTAGCTTGAGTAGCGAAGATTTTTGTGAGGTAAGTGATTTGTAAAAGGTATAGGTTAAAGTTAGTCGGGCCATTGTTTTGTAGGGGTTATTGAAAGTCAGATTGCGTTGCGCTAAATAATATTGTGTGTCAGGTTAAGCACAGGCTTGTATAATTGTTCTAAGCGGACATTTCATATGTACAATTATTCTAAGGGGACGTTTCACTTGTTTCGTCTCCGTCAGGGGTTATTCTGCTTCCAAGGCAGCAATATTACTTGACTTCGTCTACATGTTAATGTTAATGTTAAGTTTCTCGCTACTCTCATTTCTGCTACTTCTCATTAATTTCCTCCTTTTCCGGCTTAATCACAGTCCATATTCTGTAGTCATTAGACAGTTCATTCCATTCAAGAGACCCTGTAATTCTTCTTCGCTTTCACTGATGATAGCGATGTCATTAGCGAATTTTATCCCCGATATCATTTCACTTTCAATTTTAGTCTCACTCTTGAAGCTTTCATTTATTTCCGTCATTGCTTCTTAGACTTATACTCTCAAGAGTAGGGGCGAAACACTGAGCACTTCTTACAGCTTATTGTTCTCTTGATTCTTGTACATACACTACTGGCCATTAAAACTGCTACACCAAGAAGAAATGCAGATGATAAACGGATATTCATTGGACAAATATATTATACTAGAACTGACATGCGGTTACATTTTCACGCAGTTTGGGTACATAGATCCTGAGAAATCAGTACCCGGAACAACCACCTCTGCCCGTAATACCGGCCTTGATACGCCTGGGCATTGAGTCAAACAGAGCTTGGATGGCGTGTACAGGTACAGCTGCCCATGAAGCTTCAACACGATACCACATTTCGTCGTCGACTGGCGTATTGTGACGAGCCAGTTGCTCGGCCACCATTGGTTCAAATGGTTCAAATGGCTCTGAGCACTATTGGACTTAACATCTGTGGTCATCAGTCCCCTAGAACTTAGAACTACTTAAACCTAACTAACCTAAGTACATCACACACATCCATGCCCGAGGCAGGATTCGAACCTGCGACCGTAGCAGTGGCGCGGTTCCGGACTGCGCGCCTAGAACCGCTAGTCCACCGCTCGGCCACCATTGACCAGACGTTTTCAATTGCTGAGAGATCTGGAGAATGTGCCGGCCAGGGCAGCAGTCGAACATTTTCTGCATCCAAAAAAGGCCCATACAGGTCCTGCAACATGCGGTCGTGAATTATCCTGCTGAAATGCAGGGTTTTGTAGGGATCGAATGAAGGGTAGCGTTACCAATCGTAACACAAGTGAAATATAACGTCCACTGTTCAAAGTACCGTCAATACGAAGAAGAGGTGAACGAGACGTGTAACCAATGGCACCCCATACCATCACGACGGGTGATAACGCCAGTATGGCGATGACGAGTACACGCTTCCAATGTGCGTTCACAGCGATGTCGCCAAACACGGATGCGATCATCATGAAGCTGTAAACAGAACCTGGATTCATCCGAAAAAATGACGTTTTGCCATTGGTGCACCCAGGTTCGACGTTGAGTACACCATCAGAGGCGCTCCTGTCTGTGATGCAGCTTCAAGGGTAACCGCAGCCATGGTCTCCGAGCTGATAGTCCATGCTGCTGCAAACGTCGTCGAACTGTTCGTGGAGATGGTTGTTGTCTTGCAAACGTCCCCATCTGTTGACTCAGGGATCCGAGACGTGGCTGCACGATCCGTCATAGCCATGCGGATAAGATGCCTGTCATCTCGAGTGCTAGTGATACGAGGCCGTTGGGATCCAGCACGGCGTTCCGTATTACCCTCCTGAACCCACCGATTCCGTATTCTGCTAACATTCATTGGATCTAGACCAACGCGAGCAGCAATGTCACGATACGATTGGCTACAATCCGACCTTTGTCAAAGTCGGAAACGCGATGGTACGCATTTCTCCTCCTTACACGAGGCATCACAACAACGTTTCACCATGCAATCCAGTCAACTGCTGTTTGTGTATGAGAAATCGGTTGGAAACTTTCCTCATGTCAGCACGTTGTAGGTGCCGCCACCGGCGCCAACCTTGTGTGATTATTCTGAAAAGCTGATCATGTGCATATCAGAGCATCGGTTAAATTTCGCGTCTGTAGCACGTCATCTTCGTGGTGTAGTAATTTTAATGACCAGTAGTGTGTAATATATTATCCCTTTTCCTATAGCTTACTAATATTTTTCTCAGACTTTTAACACTTTGCACGCTTTCTTCCAACTGAACAAATCCTGTGAGCGTGTCTTGATCTTCCTTCAGTCTTGGTTCCATTACCAAGCGCAACGTCAGAATTGCCTCTCTGATGACTTAAGCTTTACTAAAGCCGAACTGATTGTCATCCAACAGATCCCAAGTTTTCTTTTCCATTCTTGTGCATATTGTTGCTGTCAGCACCTTAGCTGACTCTGCGATAGTTATCCCATTTACCTGGCCTTGTTGTCTTAAGAATAGTGTAGATGATATTTTTCCGAAAGTCTCATGATAGATTCTACACAGCAAATTAAACAGCCGTTTGATAGTCATTCCCTCAATGATTTTAGAAATTCCCGTGGAATGTTATCTATCCATCCTGCACTACTTTTTGTTAGATCTGCCATAGATCCAGCTACAAGAAAAACAGTGAAATTATCCATACTGAGATAGGGAGGGGGGGCAGTGGCACAGGAAAGTGACACGGAATTAGCTTAAGGGTTATTTTGATGGAAATACACATGGTTAAAGCGGGCGAGGTTGATCTGAAACCTGATGGATAGATGGCGTCACAGATGCCTTGCAGGAATCGGGCAATACGGGATGCAGGTCTCGTGCGTTGTATCGTGGTAACTGTGGCGCGAGCTGGAGAAGAGGCCAAGGTTCACATTGAACTGTAGAGCCACAGGAGACGAAGATAACAAATGAAAAGTGAACATTAGAAAAGAAACATACAAAATTCACGCGTGTTTCTTCCGATGAAAACAGTACATTAGAAATAAACTACATAGCTTTACGATACTTCTGGGTATATGACGTACAACACGGCAACTTTACGTGCGTTTCTGCAGATACGTTGCATCCAGTCGAATGTACGTGTCATATACATGTACTGTATGATGGTAGAGACGTATTTTCAAAGAAAGTAGCTATGCCACTCCCACGTATCGTTGGTGCTAACATCACGTAATTGACCTCAGAGTATGTCTAAAACAACTCTGAAGGAATCAGCATGGGTTTCGAAAAAGACCATCGTGTGAAACCCAGCTCGCGCTATTCGTCCACGAGACTCAGAGGGCCATAGACGCGGGTTCCCAGGTAGATGCCGTGTTTCTTGACTTCCGCAAGGCGTTCGATACAGTTCCCCACAGTCGTTTAATGAACAAAGTAAGAGCATATGGACTGTCAGACCAATTGTGTGATTGGATTGAAGAGTTCATAGATAACAGAACGCAGCATGTCATTCTCAATGGAGAGAAGTCTTCCGAAGTAAGAGTGATTTCAGGTGTGCCGCAGGGGAGAGTTGTAGGACCGTTGCTATTCACAATATACATAAATGACCTTGTGGATGACATCGGAAGTTCTCTGAGGTTTTTTGCAGATGATGCTGTGGTGTATCGAGAGGTTGTAACAATGGAAAATTATACTGAAATGCAGGAGGATCTGCAGCGAATTGACGCATGGTGCAGGGAATGGCAACTGAATCTCAATGTAGACAAGTGTAACATGCTGCGAATACATAGAAATAAAGATCCTTTGTCATTTAGCTACCATATAGCAGGTCAGCAATTGGAAGCAGTTAATTCCATAAATTATCTGGGAGTACGCATTAGGAGTGATTTAAAATGGAATGATCATATAATGTTGACCGTCGGTAAAGCAGATGCCAGACTGAGATTCACTGGAAGAATCCTAAGGAAATGCAATCCGAAAACAAAGGAAGTATGTTACAGTACACTTGTTCGCCCACTGCTTGAATACTGCTCAGCAGTGTGGGATCCGTACCAGACAGGGTTGACAGAAGAGATAGGGAAGATCAAACGGAGAGCAGCGCGCTTCGTTACAGGATCATTTAGTAATCGCGAAAGCGTTACGGAGATGATAGAAAAACTCCAGTGGGAGACTCTGCAGGAGAGACGCTCAGTAGCTCGGTACGGGCTTTTGTTGAAGTTTCGAGAACATACCTTCACCGAGGAGTCATGCAGTATATTGCTCCCTCCTATGTATATCTCGCGAAGAGACCATAAAGATAAAATCAGAGAGATTAGAGCCCACACAGAGGCATACCGACAATCCTTCTTTCCACGAACAATACGAGACTGGAATAGAAGGGAGAACCCCCGCCACACACCGTCAGGTGGCTGGCGGAGTATGAATGTAGATGTAGATGTAGATGCGGTTGTTGAAATATCATCACAATACAGAACAGTGGATATTAATATAGCCTTATGCCCTATATTAAAATTAACTGTTGTACGCAGGGGTATACTAGCAGTAATTGGTGTGTGATGACAAAAAACATTTGACAAAGTATAAAGCAAGTAGTTCAGCTTACCAACAAAACCATTAAATTTCGCCGTACAAAGAATAAGGAAAAAGACGAAAATAATATAAGAAACTGTTAAACAACAATAGATAAAGTTACTACCACTAATGCTGTTTCTGAAATCCGCTCGCGTACTGCTGTGGCTTTCAAAGTTTTTAAATGTTATCCTGTTTTTATCTGATATTCTGTTTTTATTTTATGTTCAAACAGAATCAGATGATTAAAATAGCCGAAATTAGTCATTAACCAGCGACCTACCCCGACTGTGTATAGGTAAGTACCTCCGGTCGGACGTCTTGTCTGTCGTAGAGCCCATAAATCACATACACAAACCTTCCAAGTAAATCACTGTTTAGTCAAAATCGTATCAAAATTTCCACGGTATTTCATGAGATTGTCCTTCGCATAAACACAGAGAAACTCGGGAAGGGTCACAAGTAAATTTGTAATAAAAAGTGCAAAAGATTGTCGCTAATACTTGCATAGTTTTTACTTCTTCAGTTAAGATAATTCAGCTGTATTGTCCACTAGCTCCACATATGCTGACTGTACTGAAAGAATGAATGATGGTATGAAAGAAATTATTCAGATAGTTAAAGGAGGTGAATATTTCATGAGATTGTCCTTCTCATGAACACAGAAAAACTCGGGAAGGGTCAAAATTACATTTATAATAAAAAGTGCAAAAATTATCGCTAATCCTTACATAGACTTTACTTCTTCAGTTAAGATAATTCAGCTGTATTGTCCACTAGCTCCACATATGCTGACTGTCCTGAAAGAATGAATGATGGTATGAAGGAAAATATTCAGATAGTTAAGGGAGGCGAATATTTAATTGCGATGGGGGACTGTAATTCAATAGCAGGAAGAGCAACAGAAGGAAAAATGGAGAAAGGAATGAAAGGAAAAGCCGCCTGGTAGAATGATGCACGGAATACACTTTGGTAATTGATGACATTTAGTTTAAAAATCACCTAAGGAAGTTGTACACTTCGTAGAGACCTGGACACACCGTAATGTTTCAGATAGATTGTAGGCCATGGTAGTAGGACAGAGATTTCGAAATCAGACTGTAAGCTGCAAAATGTTTCCTCGGGAATATCTGGCTTCTGACATAATTTTTTGGTTATGCAGTTCAGAACTGAAGAATTTGGACAGAGACAAGAAATTAAGGTAATACCTTAGGATGAATTGAAAGAACTAGTCCTTGTTCAAGTTTCAAAGGGAAGAATGGAAAAAGAAACAACCAATAGGTTGCATTGAGAGATGACGTAGTGAAGACAGCACAGGCTCACTGACAAAGCCCAAGCAATGAACTACACCAACATCGATTCTCTCTGAACATCCACGGTGGATGTTGTGTCGGCTTCTGTAGGAGTCAGCAGGGCACAAGCAAGGAAGGAGAGAAGTTGAGATACCCGTTGGGAGGAATCCAAAATCAGTTGTACTCTCTAACTAATAGAAAACTTTCTATTAGGGAAGAAGCACAAATTGATTCATATGCATGCTATGACTCCTACATACAAGTACTTTAGTCTCTATTAGTAAAAAATTGGTTCAAATGGCTCTGAGCACTATGGGACTTAACATCTGTGGTCGTCAGTCCCCTATAACTTAGAACTAATTGAACCTAACTAACCTAAGGACATCACACACATCCATGCCCGAGGCAGGATTCGAACCTGCGACCGTAGCGGTCACGCGGTTCCAGACTGAAGCGCCTAGAACCGCACGGCCACACCGGCCGGCTCTCTATTATTACTCGCAGAACGTAGGCTGAGTAACGTCTACCTGTTACTCAGTCACGAAGTCTGCTACCGAACTGCACCCGAACAGTGGTGGGTGGCTAGTTAAGCCAGCGTTGACAAAGGGCGCTGAACTCCATTGGCGCGTGGGTCAGCGCCTTCTTGGCGCAGTTCCGCAGCGCTGCGCTGGTCGGTGTGCATTAGATGCCTTAGGGTTGCACAGTGGATGACATTTGCCATTCCTCCAATGGTTTTGTTCCCCTTACCAATGCCTATTTAAAGCCCTCGACTTAGTTTATTCTTGCTTTCGCTGCCAAAAAATGCTCAAATATGTGTGAAATCTTATGGGACTTAACTGCTAAGGTCATGAGTCACTAAACTTACACACTAATTAACCTAAATTATCCTAAAGACAAACACACACACCCATGCCCGAGAGAGGACTCGAACCTCCGCCGGGACCGGCCGCATAGTCCATGACTGCAGCGCCTTAGACCGCTCGGCTAATCCGGCGCTGCTTTCGGTGTCCCTACGAGACCTGTATTTAGGTAGCTGCAGAAAAATCCTCGATTCCTCACTTAATAGAGGCTCTCGAGACCTTGTAAGTTAACTTTCGCGGGATACTCCTCGTATACCTTCAACCATCTGCAGTTCCAGATTTTTCAACACTTCAATACTTCTATATCCACTCAGATGATGTCATGAAATTCGCATACAGCGATTGATTTGTAACAACACTGCATACAGCTGCAGGCCGTGAAATCATACAGTGATGGAAAAAAATCGTAACAAAAAAAAAAAAAATAATTAATACGAGGAACGAAATTGCGGGAATACATTTGTCTAGGTAACGTATTGAATTGATTCACATGCGAGGTCACAGGTTAATGTAAAGTGAAATAAGATATTGCAAATATGAAATGCTGGTACGTTAATAACCGGTGAAACCACCAGCATGGTGAATGCAAGCATGTACACGTGCATGTATTGTGTTGTACAGGTTCCGGATGTCAGTTTGTGGAGTGGAGTTCTAAGCCTGTTGCACATCGTCAGTCAATAAAGGGACGGTTAATGCTGTTTGTGGATGACGCTGGAATTGTCGTCCAATAATGTTCCATCTAGTTGGAGACAGATGTAGTGTTCGAGCTGGCCGAGGCAACTCTGTAGAAAATGTTGCGCTACAACAGAGGAATTTGGGCGAGCGTTATCCTGTTGGAAAACACTCCCTGGAATGTTGATTACGAATGGCACCACAACAGGTCGAATCACCGGACTGACATACAAATTAGCAGGTGAAAAGTCTCTGTTGGATTCCTTTCCTGTTAATTTCTTAAATCTGTTGTCATTTACGGCATAAATTCCACTTCTAAATTTACTGTAGTGTTTCTGACTCTATCTGGGAGGAGACTGAGCAGTGGAACATGTTACTTTTACACACAAACAAGAACGATCTGTCATACTGCTACACTTTAAAACACAGTTTATATGTAATTCATGTCACACAGTCTCATATGGAACCTACATCCGCTTTCTTTTATATAATGTATATGATAAGATACTGTCATCCCCTTCTCTTCTGTGTGAAAGGATGAATGAGCAAATGTATTTCTAGTTGCATGCTTGATGGTAGCAGACAAGCCTGTCTGCTAGAGAACAGTAGGACCAACGTCGGAACAGGTAGCTACACTTTTTAAAAGCAAAGAGATTTCTATTCTTGGTATGGTCCTGTCCATCCCTTGTCATGTTGGTATAGGAAGCTGCCTCTCTGGTCACTTCCGGTTTGTATCTTTAAGCTCCCTTGGTAGGGGCCCACGCCAGTCTGTCCACTGCGAGCGTCTGAAGTGGTAAGATCTCTGGCTAAGCGCGTCTCTGCTAAGTCTGTAGGACATGGATTTCTTAAGTTCAGCCTAACTGAAAATTTAATCATCTTTATTTCAGGTTTAGATCTAAAATATCTTATCTTAAATTGCAACGTAGTGTAATTGGAGTGTGAAGTTCAGAATATCTTCCAGTAGTTGCTTTGTCACTACTTTGTGAGCAAAGTGGAACCATGCGATGATGATCCGTAACTCTAAGATCATCAATCTTAAATGCGAATGTGCGTGAGCTTATAACGTCTGGTCTTGACAATATTTTTCAATATAACAACTTTTCTTTATGTTCAACCCACGTGGGGTGTACTTTGTGAGACCAGTACCATGTGCTTATATAACTGTTTGACCCGTCAGGTTAATAGTATGACGAGAATAACCAGTTCGAGGTTTTTCTTTTGTAAATTGCTTTTCGATCTAATTTATTTTATTTATCAAAATTATTGTGCAGTTGTACGCTTTGTGTAAACCAAGTTGACCACGTGAAGCATGTGGTGTAATCATCAAAGTAGCCCTCAGCTATTCTTTTCGGGAAGATTTCACAGGGAGTTAGTATGAATTTAGTATACCAGTGTGTGGTAATTACATGACGGACAGGATTGTGCTACGAACGTAACTTCTTTGGGTGAAAATTGAATCGGTTGGTTGTGGTTAATTTGCTCTTGCATATGTTTCAACGTTCTTCGTGTGTTATTTTATGAATGCAGTGTTGTATGGAGTCTCCCAATCTTGGCTCCATATTTGATGTGTTCCGTAAGATTACAAACTCACATTTTCACAATCCTAAATAAGGCACCAGATTAGTTATGATTCAAGTGTAATATGCTGAAATTTTAACGGAACAATGACCAACGTTAAAATAAATGTCCAAATATAAACTGATTTAATTATTTTTATTTAAATTCTCTTCTTTATATATATATATATATATATATATATATATATATATATATATATATATATATATATATATAAATGACCAACGTTAAAATAAATGTCCAAATATAAACTGATTTAATTATTTTTATTTAAATTCTCTTCTTTATATATATATATATATATATATATATATATATATATATATATATATATATAATCAGCAGTTGTCGTTAGATGACTATCAAAAGATTGTAATTAATGTTAGTCTGGCTGGAAATTTGGTAAACTAGACTGGATACCTGGTGAAACAGAGGCTCAAAAATAAATAAATAAATAAATGATAACTTCTCTTGAATATCTGCATCGCTTTCAGAACAACTTAATGCATCAACTTTACACAATCATGGAACATGGGACAACCACGAGAGCGCTCCTGCTGTCGTACCAAATGTCACTCCGGACCATAACTTTAGGAGTTGGTCGAGTGTGTCTAGCACGCAGACAGCTTGGTGTCTGGCCAACAATTCGCCTCCTAGTAACCAACGCATGGGCATCACTGGCACCGAGACAGATCCAGAGTTCATCATAAAACACAACGGATCTCCACCCTGCCCACCAATGAGCTCTCACATGACTTCACTCAAGTCGCGATAGTTTGGGGCTTGTGGAATTCACGCTTCAGGACGTCTGGCACGGAGCTGTCCTTGAAGTAACCAGTTTGTAACAGTTGGTTGTGTCACAGTGGTGCCAACTGCTGCTCACATTGCTGCTGCAGATGCAGTACGATGCGCCAGAGCCATACGCCGAAATGATGTTGTCGGCAGTGACAAGGGGACCTCTAGAGCCGAGTCTTCTTGCGACTGCTAATAACCGTGACCACCGCTACGAACAATCATATACAGTGGCTATATTGCTGCCAAGTGTTTCTGCAGTATCACAGAAGAAACGTCCTGCTTCTCGTAGCCCTATTACTCGACCTTTTTCAAACTCAGTGATGTCTTACAGACATTCTTGACTAACATCAAGTCACCACGTCTAATCTGAAAGCAAGTAACAATCACGCTCATAGCGGCGCTACTAGCACACCTCTTATGCGATTGGCTCGAAATTTGAATAGGCCTAGACATTATCTTTTGTAGTTAGAGCAACGCCTATCGTTTATATCGCACAACTCCTTCGTGACGTTGAAATGTTTTTACCATAACTGTACGTAAGTTCATGAACCAAGACGGGACACATTACGATAAAAATGGTCAACCTCTTAATGGTTCAAATGGCTCTGAGCACTATGGGACTTAACTTCTGAGGTCATAAGTCCCCTAGAACTCAGAACTACTTATACTTAACTAACCTAAGGACATCACACACATCCATGCCCGAGGCAGGATTCGAACCTCCGACCGTAGCGGTCACGCGGTTCCAGACTGTAGACCCTAGAACCGCTCGGCCACTCCTGCCGGCGTCTACCTCTTAATCTACATCGACATGGTTACTCTACAGTTCACAATAAGTGCAGTTAACTGCCTGGGGGAGGGTTCATCGGACCACCTTCAAGCTATTCTCTACCGTTCCAGTCTCGACCGGCGTACGGGAAACAAGAGCACTTAAGTCTTTCTGTGTGAGGTCTGATTTCTCTTATTTTATCATGATGATCATATCTATCTAGATGGATGTCAATAGAATATTTTCTCAATCTGACGAGAAAGTTGGCGATCTAAATTCCAGGAGAAGGTACTGTCGCAACGAGAAACGGTTTTGTTCAGTTATTGTCATCCCAATCCGCATATCATATCCGAGAACTGTCTCCCCTATTTCACGATTCGTTGTAGTGGCGTCATTCTCACTAAGTAGGCAACAAGCAATTTTGCGAACTTAAAGGGAGACATATGTAACAGAATAATATAAAAATGTAGGCTTTGAGTTACTGGAGGTTTGAGTTGGGTCAGGAGGTTTAGGCAGACAGACGAGGTCGTTGACCCTTTCCAGCTCAGTGGGTCCATTTGGACCCATTGCAGGTTTTAGAAAGCCCACTCGTTTGCCTAGTGTATAAACTAGATCAGTAGATAGCAGCATTAATAGGATAATGAGTATTCGGTTCATATGGGTCCATTATAGAAAACTTGTATGGGGTGGGTCCGGAGAAGAGAGTTCCAGGGTACAAAGAAAGACAGCAGTGAAAAGGGAACACAGTACTAACCTTACTACAGCAGATGTTGAAAGTGACCACCATTCATCTCTTGACACTTTCAGGCTCTGGTCAGCTGAAGGCGTATAGAAGCTGGACTGCTGGAATTGGTGCAGCCTCATTCGAAATCTTCTGCTGCGGTTCTTGAAGGCTACGTGAGTTGTCGCGATATGCCTTAGACTTGGGGGCTGCCCGCACACAGTAATCGCACACTGGCAGGGCGGGTGACCTGGGTGGCCAGCTGGGGCCGCGACTAAACTGCTAACAACTCTGCCACGACTGGATACTGTGTAAACGCGCTCCAAGGAAAATGTGTGGATCACGTGGCGGGCGTGCATGTGGTGTGCGCGTCAAGAGGTCTGCTTATATGCATACATTCACGCTGCAACGCACCCACTCGTCGGGCCACTTCTATTTGTCCCACACTGTTATAATGCAAAAAAAAAAAAAAAAAAAAAAAACAGAACTGATGCGAAAAACATAAATTCGACAACTGTGACAATAAAAGTGTTCTTGATACTAAAAAACAGGTGAGTGGCAATAGGGTGCCCTGCGTAATTCGCATGTCTCTCTTTACTAACTTAGCGACGGTTTTTGACGGGTAATGAATTATTCTGATGCGCGTGCGAATGACCAGTGCAGCGGACTTGAGACAGAGCTACAGGGCCGGCCGTGGTGGTCGAGCGACTCTAGGCGCTGCAGTCTGGAACTGCGGGACTGCTACGGTCGCAGGTTCGAATCCTGCCTCGGGCATGGATGTGTGTGATGTCCTTAGGTTAGTTAGGTTTAAGTAGTTCTAGGGGACTGATGACCTCAGAAGTTAAGTTCAAAATGGCTCTGAGCACTATGGGACTTAACATCTATGGTCATCAGTCCCCTAGAACTTAGAACTAACCTAAGGACAGCACACAACACCCAGTCATCACTAGGCAGAGAAAATCCCTGACCCCGCCGGGAATCGAACCCGGGAACCCGGGCGTGGGAAGCAAGAACGCTACCGCACGACCACGAGCTGCGGACAGAAGTTAAGTCCCATAGTGCACTGTTTACCACGTTTCTCACTCTTTTTTGTGGTGGACTGTTGTTCTTTTGTGAGGAACATGGAGGACAGGGTGTGCATGGCGAGAACACAAAGATGAGAAAATATGACAGTGATAAAAGTGGTAGTGCGACCTCCAGACCAGATGTGAGGAAACGAAGATTAGCAAATCGTAAGTAATTCCTTTTTTACAAAAAATCGCGAAGTGAACTGTTTGACAATCTGTAACTAACAAAACTGATCGTTATAGATCCCACTGATTATGCCTTAGAACAGGAAAAGGCGAAACGCGTATGGGATAAATAAAATAACTAGCAGCAGGAAAAGGCAGTTTGATTTGCAAAACAAGTATTTATATGCTTGCTGCGGAGGATGGCCACCCAAACAAACTTGTTACAGATAATTTCTCTTATGGCCCGTCTGACAGCAACTGAATGAAACACAGTTTTAGTGCCCTGCGCGTTTCGCCTTTATTTTCTGCAAGGCATCATCAGTGGCCTGGAACATGTACATATGTTAGCTATTTAATATACACTTTTTTCACTGTGCCTATAGGTTATAAACAGTTCTGGTGGTTAGTATTTCGTATTAAGTAGAAATGTTTTGAACTGTACTTACAGGTTGCGTGGAAAATTTCTTACATATTACGCTCCTGTTGCATTTTTGGTGTTCTTCTTCTTATGAATGCCAATTTGCGGTTTTTTCCCACATTCCACAGCACTATGAACTGAACGCTTGTTTCAATGCAATGTTTTGGTTTCTGTTGCCGACTGTCAAATGTTTTTGCCAAAGATCGAATCTTATTGTCAAACTTTCGAGTGTAATTATTGAAGTATCTGTGATCTGTTCGTGTATGCATTTTTGTGTGCGTATATATATATATATATATATATATATATATATATATATATATATGTGTGTGTGTGTGTGTGTGTGTGGTGTGTGTGTGGTGTGTGTGTGTTTGTGTGTGTGTTTTGGTGTGATATAATGTTTTTGTGCTGTGTGTGTGTGTGTGTGTGTGTGTGTGTGTGATATAGTGTTATTAATTGCCAATAAATCCAAAATTATCCTTGTGGTGTCACCGCCAGACACCACACACGCTAGGTGGTAGCCTTTAAATCGGCCGCGGTCCGTTAGTATACGTCGGACCCGCGTGTCGCCACTATCAGTGATTGCAGACCGAGCGCCGCCACACGGCAGGTCTAGAGAGACTTCCTAGCACTCGCCCCAGTTGTACAGCCGACTTTGCTAGCGGTGATTCACTGACTACTTACGTTCTCATTTGCAGGGACGACAGTTTAGCATAGCCTTCAGCTACGTCATTTGCTACGACTTAGCAAGGTGCCATATTCAGTTACTACGTCTTCTGAACAGATAATATTGTGACTCATGTACCGTAAAGAGCGACGTTCATAATTAAGTATCAAACTAATTACGTCTGCTTTCTAAATTCTAATTCCTTGTCATGTTCCAGACCTCACGTCAGTATAGTTCTTCCCTCCTCACGCCACCCTGCGTGACCTGAAACACGTGCATTTCGGCTTCCAATCGTAACACGGTGTTGGCTCTTTCGCCAACACTACAATCCTGGCACTGTTGCCAGACAGTTTAGAACTGCGAATTCGTATGCGAGAGAGTGTTTCACTTGTGGCAGCAGTGCAGTATTAATCGGAAGCACTTACGGTTGCTTGAGGTCCATCAATTCTAATAAACGTATTTGTAGTTTTACACAAGTGATGTAACGAATGTAGACCACCCAAATTGGAGGACAGTGGGCCTCAAAAATATATTAAGATTTTATCAGATTTGTTTGGTATTCACTCCGTTTCAAAGAGTGTTGTGGTCTTAGTGCAATTCGTCATCAGACTTCGTACGATGGAGCGCAACATACTGATATCTTCAGTACAGGTACGTTTAACAGGTCGAGGATGTGCGAATGGACTTGGAAGACGCCCTACCAACAGGCAGGTCTACATTACAACTGACTCGTGCACCTCTGTTAGGCTTCCGCTCCCTGGTACAGGCAGTTCGTCCACAGTACGTCATTAAATATAGAAAGACAAACAAAAAACTATACAAAAGTAAAATGTTAAGCTCTATAGGGTCTTCTCGTCCTAAAGAAGAATTTAAGCCTTTTGACTCAAAAGTTAAATTCAAAAATTTATTAAGAGACAGTTGATTTCTCGTCAAGCCATTCATTCCAGCCACTAATTAAGAGACTAATGATTGTGCTACCTTTGCACGGTCAAAATACAGCGGCTCTTTAAAAATCGCTCAGTGAGCAGGCCAGACCTCAAAATATTTTCAAGAGGACATGTTTTTGATAAACAGGCGGAAATCAATTTTGCTTAGTTCCTTATAATAAATTTTCAAGTTAAAAATTTTATATAAATAAATATACTAATTCTATCATTATTACAAAGATTTTAAAATTAAATCAATAATCTTAATAAAAAACCTAAAATAGTTATAAAATCAAAATATAAAATAATGAACTAAAACGTAATCTCAAAGATAGCTGGTTTAAAGCTTACTATTATATTTTTAAAAACAAATTATAAGTTAATAACTTCAAAGCTTATCCCTTAAAGAACAAATAAGTTAATATTTATACTTAAAAATTTAAATAAAAACAACTAACTTTAATAAATTAAGTTTTTTCTTAAGAAATTGGATATCTTAGGAAACGATTAACATTTCATTTCTATAAATAATTTAATAATAATGATGATACATTAACTATAAATTATTTATAAATCAACCCAAATCGAGACAAGTAAAATAAATACTAAAATTTTGATAAACCCTGATACAAAAGGTACAATAAATAAAATCTACTTTAATAAATTTAAAATAATATTTCATAAAACAAAATATACTAAGACAAAACCCAACAATTAGAATTACAATTGGTATAAATCTGTGGTTTGCTCCACAAATTTCTGAACATTGGCCAAAGAATAGTCCAGGCCGATTTATTTAAATATTCCTTGATTTAGTTATTTTCTCTCGATGGAAACTGATGCATTTTGTTCCTATTAGCACCAAGAAGGCTAAATCTAATTAACTCTAAATACGAGAGAAATTAACTGATGTTCTAAAATGCATGAGATCCACCGCAATCCCTTCTGCATACTGTTGATATTCTCATGCTTGCAAGTGGCTGGAACAATATGTTGAGGTTTTTTTTTCTCGTGAGATGCGCCGTTGAATGCATTTTCGTGGTAAATGACACATGCCGTGTAAAAGGTACTATGGGTCCGAAGTCGCTCTGGCTTTCAGCGTGTAGAAGCAGGGAAGCAGCGGGAGAAAATTGATAGCCAGCGGAACCACACAACACCGACTCAAAGGAAGTCCTCGGCGCTTGTTGGTGACGTCACGTCAGCTAGACACGGCGAACGCTACACCAGTGGGATTTCCTACACCCCACACTAAACAAAAACAAAGCTTCGAGTTTTCTCATTAAATCAATTGCAGTGATGACGTGGCAGAAGAATAGGGCCGATCCAGTAGGCTAACTCCCTTCAATTGCTGTCACAAAAATCCTCGCCCGCGTCCGACAACCAAAGACCGTATCGTTTGACGCCCGGTTTTGGAGCGACCACAGCGGGAGCACTCGCGCCTTGTCCGACCTCTCGGAAGTCGCAGGCAGTGTCACAGGTCGAAAGCGGCGGTCGACCCCGCCGACCCGATTTCGCAGACGCGGCGGCGCCCACATAAAGCGCGGCCGCATTGTCTTCCAGCTTTCCAGCTACAGCTCCAGGTCCGTCCAGCGGAAACACGCCGTGCCTACCTTTTGTCCCGACTCGCCTCGCCTCGCTCCGGGCGGCCATTTTTATTTACGGCGCAGTCCTTTGTTTCCGCGCCGCGCTGTCTTTTGTTTTTGCGCCGGAGAGAGCGACGGGGGCACGCAGTGCGCTCTACTTCCGGTTCCTGTGTCTCATTCCCCCCCTCTCACTCTCCTTCTCCGTCGCACACATTCGTGTGCTCCTGGCTTGTTCCGCAGCAGTCGCGCCGTCCGCTTTACCCTGTTGTTTTCCCAGCAAGCCTTTCCCCTCTTGCGGAGTGACTTGGACTCCAGAAAGGCCTGCACTGTTTCCTCCGTTTCTTTTTATCGCCGCCGCCGCGGACGGGATGACAAGTTCCGCTGTCTTCCGGTTTCGGCACCCCTGAAGGAGAAGACCCCACGTTCCAGTCGACAGTATTCACGATCTCGTACTGTTGGCTACCGTGACAATTCTAGCACGTGCAGTCGTGTACGTGTAGCCATACACAGACTTGTAAAACTACCGTGGGCTACCGTAGATTGTCATAAGTAAGCGTTGGCTACCGTAGTATTCCTAAGAGCCTTGATCAGTTGAGTTTTGTTGTTGTTGTGGTCTTCAGTCCAGAGACTGGTTTGATGCAGCTCTCCATGCTACTCTATCCTGTGCAAGCTTCTTCATCTCCCAGTAACTACTGAAACCTACATCTATCTGAATCTGCTTAGTGTATTCATCTCTTAGTCTTCCTCTACAATTTTTACCCTCCACACTGCCCTTCAATACTAAATTGGTGATCCTTTGATGCCTCAGAACATGTCCTACCAACCGGTCCCTCCTTCTTGTCAATTTGTGCCACAAACTCCTCTTCTCCCCAGTTCTATTCAATACCTCCTCATTAGTTATGTGATCTACCCATCTAATCTTCAGCGTTATTCTGTAGCACCACATTTAGGAAGCTTCTATTTTCTTCTTGTCAAAACTATTTATCGTCCATGTTTGGTTCAAATGGCTATGAGCACTATGGGACTTAACATCTATGGTCATCAGTCCCCTAGAACTTAGAACTACTTAAACCTAACTAACCTAAGATCAGCACACAACACCTAGTCATTACGAGGCAGAGAAAATCCCTGACCCCGCCGGGAATCGAAACTGGGCGCGCGAAGCGAGAACGCTACCGCACGACCACGAGCTGCGGACTATCGTCCATGTTTCACTTCCATACAAATACTTTCAGAAACGACTTCCTGACCCTTAAATCAATACTGGATGTTAAAAAATTGCTCTTCTTCAGAAACGCTTTCCTTGCCATTGCCAGTCTACATTTTATATCCTCTCTACTTCGACCATCATCAGTTATTTTGCTCCCCAAATAGCAAAACTCGTTTACTACTTTAAGTGCCTCATTTCCTAATCTAATTCCCTCAGCAACACCCGACATAATTCGACTACATTCCATTATCCTCGTTTTGCTTTTGTTTATGTTCATCTTATACTCTCCTTTCAAGACACTGTCCATTCCGTTCAACTGCTCTTCCAAGTCCTTTGCTGTCTCTGACAAAATTACAATATCATCGGCGAACCTCAAAGTTTTTATTTCTTCTCCATGGATTTTAATACCTACTTCGAATTTTTCTTTTGTTTCCTTCACTGCTTGCTCAATATACAGATTGAATAACCTCGGGGATGGGCTACAACCCTGTCTCACTCCCTTCCCACTGCTACCCTACTCACTGCTACCCTTTCATGCCCCTCGACTCTTATAACTGCCATCTGGTTTCTTTACAAATTGTAAATAGCCTTTCGCACCCTGTATTTTACCCCTGCCACCTTCAGAATTTGAAAGAGAGTATTCCAGTCAACCTTGTCAAAAGCTTTCTCTAAATGCTAGAAACGTAGGTTTGCCTTTCCTTAATATAGCTTCTAAGATAAGTCGTAGGGTCAGTATTGCCTCACGTGTTCCAATATTCCTACGGAATCCAAACTGATCTTCCCCGAGGTCTGCTTCTACCAGTTTTTCCATTCGTCTGTAACGAATTCGCGTTAGTTATTTGCATCCGTTAGGTGTCTTGCATACATATTGGGTGGTACCTCATTTCGACTCCTTTGTTTTCGTATGTCATTGTCTGACAAGCTTCCTCTAGAAACCGGAAGCGGTGAACCATCTAGAAAAGGATACGATAGAAAGAAGAGGATATTCATAAAAAACTATCGCACTTACGAATAATAACAGGGAACTCATGTCTCTGATCATGATGAGGAACGTTCTGTTAAGTCAAAATAATAGCATGAACTAATTTCTATCACTTGTAAAACGGAATTTATATTTTATTAGGATATAAAATCTGCAAGGGACTAACATTTATTCGATGTGCAATTGTAATTGTGTCCAAACCAAACAAACAAAAAACAAAGAGAAGTCGTCTGCTTGCAGTTCTCTCTCGCACCTTAATTTATGTTTCTTTCGCAGCCAGTTCTAACAACCCTACCACAACAAAGATCAAAAATTAATTATGATTGTAGTGTTGCTCACGCTGCTAAATATTGCATCTTCGGGCAACAACAAAGTTATATTATGTGGCAGGCGTCATTAGAGCACAGTTAATAAAGTCATTTCTTGAAATATGGATAAACTAGGCACTCATCTTTTCGTGTTTCCCACGCTGGTCTCGTTGTGAATTCATGGCTCAATCGTCGAAAATCTAGATAGTGAAGTTTCCAAGCTAGGATGCAAAGTGGCCTGGGTGTTATTCTGCATTATTCAAAAGTTTTATAGATGTGTTTCATAAACCATTCTTGAAGATTAAACTTTTGCAAGTTAGGACAATGGTGATGTAAAAAAGTAATCAGCACTCCGAATTTAAGTTACACTTCTTTTTTATTACTTTTGTTGCAACATCACTTCACAATATAAAACATACTTGAAAATATCTTCCTCACTGTTAAAGTTCACATTTCATAAACTGACTACAATTGGCGTCTTTTCAACATGATGACCAAGACTTGACTCACTAATAACCGCTTACGCCCCCAAAAATCAGAGTTACAAGAACGTCAAAGATCATAGTGACAAAAGAAAGAATACACATAAGAATAATGTCATTGCAATGTATACATATCTATGTATCGAAGTAGCTCTACTTTAATGAAATCAAATCTGAATGTTGTCACAGAAATATGTAAACTATTTTACAGAAACACAGTAGAATATTGCTGGTATCGAGAAGTTGAGGTGAGGTGCCGTAATGGTTACGTAATTCGAGTACCATTACACAGTGCTACCAATACTGCCGGTAGTCCTACCATTTACAATGTCGTTTATGTGCTGTACCAAAACCTCCGAATGGCTTAACTCTTGTTCTACAGATTTGATTACACCTCTGTGTGCCGTGACTACTATAAGCAGCAGATTGTTTTTGATGAGCACGTTACGATCTACAAATAATAATACAACACGAACTCAGTCGCAACAGGGAGTTAAAAATCATTAAATAAAAAGGGGTGCCTCCTACGGTGCTGCTTTATAGGATACAAGCTGCGTGTTTTTGACGCAGTTGTGTGGAATACCTTCTGCATCCTCATACCGTTGACGGTTGCTGATTATCACGCCCTTTAGGGCCAGTTTCTGACATCAAGGGGAAGAGCTTGCGCTGAAAGTCTGTCCGTTCCCTCATACTCTTTGACAAGTCCGTTGGTAGACTGAAAGTAACTCCGTAAACAGGGAACCTTCGGCCGCTGCTTCTGAAGACTTTTATTCAAAATTTAAGCTATGACTCGGTACTTTGTGTGTGGTTCTATAAAACTGCATATGTGTATGGTTTATATTTCGATGCCAGTTTCGAATTTGATAGTAATTTCCATATTTCTTTCCTGTGGTGGTCCCGGAAAGCTTTGCGTGTTTTTTTCATTATTCCTTATTTCGCACGATATGTAATTACTCATTTACCATGTTAGTGTTCTCACTTTCGGGGAAATCAATTTTATGCTGGATAGTTGCGAGTGCTTGTGTAGCATATCTGCACACCGCTGTTTTGTCCATTTCCAGAAGTCTGCTTCTCATACATCCAGCCATTCTGTGTACGCCGGCGTATCTCATACGGCAGTACTGGCAGAATGGGTTTTGCTCTAGGTGTGTCCTGTGTTGTCGACCTGCAGTGGGTAAAAGATCTTTGATGAAGATGAATGCGACAAACCGTACGTCCGAAGCCATACACTAGTGAGAACAATTTTCCTATATTCTGTCACTGCACATCCAGTATTTTTTATTGGGTGTGGGATGTCACTCCTTTATCTGATAGTAAAATTTCGGTAACACTCTTTGTATTACGATCGTTTCGTGTTTCCACTTTCTCTACAACTTGCTGAAGATGTTTGATACAGGTGGAATAGTATTAGCCTGTGTGGCTCAACTTCTGTAGACATTCCCCACGCTTTACGTAAGAGTTTTGCTCTATCCACAATGCCTGAGAGATATGAAGCATGTTTTACACAGTGAGAGCTGTTGATCTGTATTGAAAGTGTACCAAGTCAAGGCCCATCCCTTCCTTCACTGAGAGCGTTAATTGCGTTAACTGTTCTCCCGGCAGGCAGAAGGGCGTCACTCTTCGCGGTAACCACCAAATGTACGTTTTTGTTCCGGCAATAAATTCATTGTTCAGTGGAAATACTCGTGACATGTACGACGCCTTGTATAGTGTGTGGGTATTAGCACCTTCGACACGTAATATTTTTTTCCTCAAGGCTCCGTGATCTTCTGCACAATTTCTTTTGCTTACTCATTCACGAACGCATCTAGCCGGCCGGAGTGGCCAAGCGGTTCTAGGCGCTTCAGTCTGGAACCGCGCGACCGTTACGGTCGCAGGTTCGAATCCTGCCTCGGGCATGGATGTGTCTGATGTCCTTCGGTTACTTAGGTTTAAGTAGTTCTAAGTTCTAGGGGCTGATGACCTCAGCAGTTAAGTCCCATAGTGCTCAGAGCCATTTTACCCATTTTTTTGAACGCATCTATTGATTTTCTGAATCTAGAATGCCTAGTATTTTTATTTAGTCACATTCCACAAAGGGATGGATGTCGAGGCGTACGTTGCTGATATTAATACACGGATCAACAAAAAAATGGTTCAAATGGCTCTGAGCATTATGGGGCTCAACTTCTGAGGTCATTAGTCCCCTAGAACTTAGAACTAGTTAAACCTAACTAACCTAAGGACATCACAGACATCCATGCCAGAGGCAGAATTCGAACCTGCGACCGTAGCGGTCTCGCGGTTCCAGACTGCAGCGCCTAGAACCGCACGGCCACTTCGGCCGGCCACATCAACAAAAGTTTTGCATCACTCTGATATGGCGTGTTGCTAGTGTGATTATTTCTGTACCGATGAGAATATCACAGCTGACGTTGGTTGTAAACATGTTCACAGTTACAGTGAGCGTTACCTGCAAGTAGAACAACACATGCGAATGGATTCCATTATTTCAGTTGAAAGTAAAGCACCAATACGGACGGATTAGAGAGGACTGTGCAACAGTGGGGTGAACATCCACCATGCCGTGAAGGTCAGTGGCGACCAGTGATCGGGTCTGCATCATCACGTTACACACAGAAGGCTTTTCAACAAGAGAATTTGTTCGACGGATGCATCGGAGTCAAAGTGACGTGTTGCAGACATGGAATCGGTTCCAAATCATATGGAGTACTGAGGAGTTACTCCGTACAGGGTGTCCACCCTCGAGAGCTGCAGACAATGACCGATATCTACGACCTGTCAAAGGAACCGCGGGCTGAGTGCTCCAGAACTGAATTCGGCTTTCTAATAGGCTACAGGACGTCATTTGTCGCGTCAGAGTGTTAGGAGACGATTTGACGATGCGAATCACCATTCTCGACGATCATAGAGAGCATCACGTCGCACACCACAACGCCATGGACTCCGTTACAAACGGGCAAGAAATCTCGCAGTGTGGACGGTCGGGGACTGACGTCGGGTGCCGCTTACGTGCGAAACTCGGATTTGTTTGTACCCTGATACTCGCAGACAACGCGTTTGCACGCAAGACGGTAATATCGTACACCTCCAACACTGTGTCCCACTTGAGCAACAAGGTGGTGGTGGAGTGATGTTATGGATGGGAATTACTTGGGGCCAACGTACGCCTCTCTCTTGGTTGAGGAAGGTCTAACCGCTCTACAGTACAGGAGCGAAATTCTGCAAGAAATAGTCGGGCCGTATCGGCAACACTTTGATGACAATTTCATCCTGATGGATGATAACAAGCACGCCCAACGTGCTGTTCTCGTGAACACGTTCCTTCGGCATGCTAGGATCGCCGATGGCCTGCCTCTTTCCCGGAAGTGAAATCAGTCGAACATCGACAACAGCCAAGTACTCTGTGCTGTTTACGCAGATTTGCCATTGAAAAGTGGGATATCCTGGACCAGGGCTGGCTTGAAGATCTATTCGATGGAAAACTACGGCAGATTCAAGCTTGGATCCGAGAAATGGGACGATCCAGCACTTAAAGACGCTGTTCGTAAGTGGTGCGAGAAATCCCCCCTCCCCGTAGGAAACTGACAGTTTTGATGCTCCACCAATGTTTGTTTCCCTGATGTAGTGATATACACATTGCAAATGAATATATACGCTAGCCTCCGAAGCAATATTTGCTTTATTTGCCTTGAATTTAGAAATAAAGTAGTGATGGATTATTTTTGTTGATGTTTGCAGTTGCTCCACATGACAACCCGTAAGTATCTAAAATATGCCAACTTTTATAAATACATAATGTAATTAAAACGATGATTATGGAGTTCTCATATAGACAATTAATTGTATTTTATTTATGAAATGTATGTCCCAAAAATTACTTTGCATAAATACACTATGTGATCAAAAATATCCGGACATCTGGCTGAAAATGACTTAGAAGTTCGTGGCGCCCTCCATCGGTAATGCTAGAATTCAATATGGTGTTGGTCCACTCTCGCAGGCATACGTTCAGTCAGGTGCTGGAAGGTTTCTTGGGGAATGGCAGCCCATTCTTCACGGAGTGCTGCACTGAGGGGAGGTATCGACATCGGTCGGTGAGGCCTGGCACGAAGTCGGCGTTCCAAAACATCCCAAAGGTTTTCTATGGGATTCAGGTCAGGCCTCAGTGCAGGTCTGTCCATTACAGGGATGCTATTGTCGTGTAACCACTCCGCCACAGACCGTGCATTACGAACAGGTGCTCGATCGTGTTGAAAGATGCAATCGCCATCCCCGAATTGCTCTTCAGCACTGGGAAGCAAGAAGGTGCTTAAAACATGAATGTAGATCTGTGCTGTGATAATGCCACGCAAAACAACAAGGGGCACAAGCCCCCTCCATGAAGAACACGACCACACTACAATACCGCCTCCTCCGAAGTTCACTGTTGGCAGTACACACGCTGGCAGACGACGTTCTCGGGGAAGTCGCCATACCCAAACCCTGCTATCGGATCGCCACATTGTGTACCGTGATTCGTCACCACTCCACACAACGTTTTTCCACTGTTCAATCGTCCAATGTTTACGCTCCTTACACCAGGCGAGGCGTCATTTGGCATTTACCAGCGTGACGTGTGGCGTATGAGCAGCCGCTACACCATGAAATCCAAGTTTTCTCATCTCCCGCCTAACCGTCTTAGTACTTGCAGTGAATCCTGATGCAGTTTGGAATTCCTGTGTGATGGTTTGGATAGATGTTTGCCTATTAGACATTACGGCCCTCTTCAACTGCTGGCGGTCTCTGTCAGTCACGGACCAGGTCGGCCTGTACGCTTTTGTGCTGTACGTGTCCCTTCACGTTTCCACTTCACTATCACATCGGAAACAGTGGACGTAGCTATGTTTAGGAGTGTCGAAATCTCGCGTACAGACCTATGACACAAGTGACAACCCATCACCTGATCACTTTCGAAGTCTGTGAGTTCCACAGAACGCCCCATTCTGCTCTATCACGATATCTAATGACTGCTGAGGTCGCTGATATGGAGTAGGTGGCAGTACAATGCACCTAATATGAAAACCTTATGGTTTGGGGTTTTACGGATACTTTTGATCACATAGTGTAGATCGGTATATGATACTAATTTCTTTGCTACATGTTGTTAGAAGTATATCTTTGTTCTTTTGGGCTGTTGTGCGAGTCGGATGTGCGATGACGGAGAACGAACAAAGGAATAGGTTACAGTACGCTTGTTCGCCCACTGCTTGAATACTGCTCAGCAGTGTGGGATCCGTACCAGATAGGGTTGATAGAAGAGATAGAGAAGAGTGTGTGTATTTTTTTATTAAACATATGTGTAATTCTGCAGAAAGTCCACTAGATTTCACGTGGTTATTGAAGTAGTAGCAGCATGTCATTCTCAATGGAGAGACGTCTTCCGAAGTAAGAGTGATTTCAGGTGTGCCACAGGGGAGTGTCGTAGGACCGTTGCTATTCACAATATACATAAATGACCTTGTAGATTACATCGGAAGTTCACTAAGGCTTTTTGCGGATGATGCTGTGGTATATCGAGTGGTTGTAACAATGGAAAATTGTACTGAAATGCAGGAGGATCTGTAGCGAATTGACGCATGGTGCAGGGAATGGCAATTGAATCTCAATGTAGACAAGTGTAATGTGCTGCGAATGCATAGAAAGATAGATCCCTTATCATTAAGCTACAATATAGCAGGTCAGCAACTGGAAGCAGTTAATTTCGTAAGTTATCTGAGAGTACGCATTAGGAGTGATTTAAAATGGAATGATCATATAAAGTTGATCCTTGGTAAAGCAGATGCCAGACTGAGATTCATTGAAAGAATACTAAGGAAATGCAATCCGAAAACAAAGGAATAGGTTACAGTACGCTTGTTCGCCCATTGCTTGAATACTGCTCAGCAGTGTGTGATCCGTACCAGATAGGGTTGATAGAAGAGATAGAGAAGATCCAACGGAGAGCAGCGCGCTTCGGTACAGGATCATTTAGTAATCGCGAAAGCGTTACGGAGATGATAGATAAACTCCAGTGGAAGACTCTGCAGGAGAGACGCTCAGTAGCTCGGTACGGGCTTTTGTTGAAGTTTCGAGAACATACCTTCACCGAGGAGTCAAGCAGTATATTGCTCCCTCCTATGTATATCTCGCGAAGAGACCATGAGGATAAAATCAGAGAGATTAGAGCCCACACAGAAGCATACCGACAATCCTTCTTTTTACGAACAATTCGAGACTGGAATAGAAGGGAGAACCGATAGAGGTACTCAAGGTACCCTCCGCCACACACCGTCAGGTGGCTAGTGGAGTATGGATGTGGATGTAGATGTTGATGTAGATCATGCTGTAGACAATTATAGAAAGATGAACAACAGAAAGGAAGAGAACAACCAGCCATGAACATACAACAACGAAGAGAAACATAAAGGATGAGTTATCTGTATTATTAACAGAAGTGGTTATTAAAATTCGACTGTCCCTGTCACTCGCGGAAGTGCGTCACTATCTCAGTGAGGCAAGTGCCGTGAAAATGTGACCAGCTGCCCAAATTACTAACTCCCTACGAACATCACTAAGTTCATGATGTGGTGTGATGTGATGTTTGGTTTGTGGGGCGCTCAACTGCGTGGTTATCAGCGCCCGTACAATTACCCAATCTTTGCTCAGTCCAATTTCGCCACTTTTCTGGATGATGATGAAATGATGAGGACAACA
Source organism: Schistocerca cancellata (assembly GCF_023864275.1). Taxonomy (NCBI): domain Eukaryota; kingdom Metazoa; phylum Arthropoda; class Insecta; order Orthoptera; family Acrididae; genus Schistocerca; species Schistocerca cancellata. The sequence continues at coordinate 152,919,614 of NC_064635.1, forward strand.
CAAACACCCAGTCATCTCGAGGGAGGTGAAAATCCCTGACCCCGCCGGGAATCGAACCCGGGACCCCGTGCTCGGGAAGCGAGAACGCTACCGGGAGACCACGAGCGGCGGACACTAAGTTCATCATCGGGCAACAAGAAGGTGGGATCGGTCAGACACTGGTACACGGTCAGAATACGTAGAGAAGGACAAACACCATCACCATCTCTGATAGGCGAAACTTAATTATTTTTTTCCAAGTGATAATTAAAATTTTACGAGCACCCCTGGGCTGCACGTGACGCCTCGCTCGAGGCACCACTCAGGCTGTGTGTAGAGCCGGTGGCCTGGTGCGGCCGGCTGCTGCTGTGTGTGATGTGATGTGATGTGAGGTGAGGTGAGGTGAGGTGAGCCGGAATACCCCCTGGCGTCCGCGGCGGGCCCCCCACGGCGCACCGGCGGTCTGGCAGCTGCCGTTCTGAATGGCGGCCGTGCGAACCCTGGGCGTGGTTCCGGCGGCGCGGAAGCAACGCGGTTACTGCGCTCTGCGGGAGAGGAGGCGGCGAAGGCGCTGCTCGGTTTCCACCAGAGGTCATTCTAGGTGGTGTGCGGACATTTGCCACGCCGGACATTTGCCACGATTTGACCTGCTCCGAAGGGTTGGGTCCCTTGTCTCCCCCTACTCCTGCTCATATTCCTTCTCCTCACTCACCGCCCGACCCGCAGTAAAGGTACTTACTGAGCCTTTCCGCTAGTTTTCTTAACATGGGACCAGAATGGATTTTCCGCCACACTTCTAGAGCGAGTTTCATTGTGGAAACTATTTAACGCATCTCGCTGTAAGGGATCAGGCAAATCCAACACCTTCCATGAAAACCCTGACATGATAGCAAATCCGGCAGTATGTCACATAGCTCCGAATAAATCCTGACATTAAATTAACCAAGGTAATACGATCAACGATAGAGCAAATGGAATACCACAGACTAACACAAGAACGCCTAAATGCATACCTTCCCACCGTGAAACAGACGCAGTTCCGAGGGGAGAAACGAGAACAGAAGCCGAGAGCAGAGTCGTGTAAGCGAGAAGGCCCTACGATAAGGGACGGACACCCACGTTGCCATCCGACCGCCAGGACCACCCCCCAGCCCATGTTAAAAGATAGAGCCCTCCAGAAGAACAGTATAGATCTTACGATAACACTAAAAGGGCCACACCAGCTGCAAATTTTAGCGTGAGACTTTTTCGCGTCTCTGTTACGTTGCAAACGTTAAAAACATTGCCCCACCACGAAAAGTATAACGTTTCTCATTGGGTAGACAGAATTTTTGTAGGCGGAGCTTAAGGTTAACATTGAGACCCTGATTGGTCAGTTGAAAACACAGCCAGATACCTTTTTTTTTAAACCAACTTTGGTAAATTGTAGTAAGGAGAAGTTAGGAGAGAGTTGCTTCCGAGACGGCGAGGTGCGTCTGACACTGCCTAACCAACGACAAGGTAATGAACGCACACGATGCCGCATTTTTGAGCGCATAAGGCTTCACTCAGAACTGCAAAAGTCTCATCTGTTACATCCCCTTTTTACGTAATACTAGTGTCGATCGTGATTAAATCTCATGGTGTTCACATTTGCTACTTGAAGTAAAAATCTGAGACGCAATGATTTTTCTGTTGTAGAATTATTGAAAAGCCACATCAGCCACTGTAATTTACGACAAGTTAGATAAGTAATTAAAGATAATTGAGGGTCACTGTAGATAGTTTTCTCTTTTATGAAACTTAACTTAAACCGAGATTATAGATGTGATATGGCATAGGTCATCCTTCGATCCATTGGAGAACTTGGAAACCCATTCAGGGAATATTCGTTCACATTTTTGTTGAACGCAGTCGGTTTTTATCATCCTGTATTAAAATATTTCCTTTTATCAATAGTGAAATGTATAAACAATGTTTTGTGAGTAGAATAAAATTTACAGTGGTAAACATAACTGCTTTTTCGACGTTATTTTACCAGCTAACTAAAAATAGGAAAGCCTTGAACCCCTTCCACTAAACTTAGTTAGTATTAAGATTATTTTATAGAGAATGCAGTGAAGCTGATACTGAAATCATTAAGTGTTTGATTATATCATCGCTAGTCTCACTGAACTCTACATGTCATGTGTGGTCTGGCGTCTCCTTACCAGCAACAGGTCCCAGGTTCAAACTAGTCAATTCCCTAAAAAACACGCTCAGAGCGTCGTTGCGCGAAAGTGGTAGGGAGACACGACTTAGAACAAACAGACACCACGCAGAATGTTAGATCGCATTGAAACCCGCACCAATTTTTTCGAGCCACATTAAAACTTGGCCAATCTTAGAGATTTTGCGCTCGTCTAAGTTATACGTGCCTTTTTCGGTGCTCCTGCAGCAGCTTTCTGTCGTGTTTTGTGTACCATGGGGGGATCAGTTCCGTCTGATATTAATTTATTTGGTATGAATCTCTGGAGTGCTGTTGATATTATTTCTTTGGTTGGTTGGTTGTTTCGTGGAAGGAGACCAGACAGCGAGGTCATCGGTCTCATCGGATTAGGGAAGGACGGGGAAGGAAGTCGGCCGTGCCCTTTGAAAGGAACCATCCCGGCATTTGCTTGGAGCGATTTAGGGAAATCACGGAAAACCTAAATCAGGATGGCCGGACGCGGGATTGAACCGTCGTCCTCCCGAAAGTGTTCTTTGGACTTAAGCCACATATGGTCTTCACTTACATAGTTTGGAAGGATTGGAGACTGTCTGTTAGAAACCGAAATTTTTAGTTGCTTTTATATATATATATATATATATATATATATATATATATATATATATATATATATATATATATATATATATTTCGCGTTTAGCTTTGGTGAATTTCTTTGTTACGGAACTGAGCCTCGCTATGACTGTGTGTTCACTAATTCCTGCACCCGTCGTGATGCTCAGGATTATTTGTGGCTATGAGGTCAAGTGTGTTGTCGTAACCATTTACAATTTGAATGGCCTCGTGAACTAATGGTTCAAAATAATTTTATAAAAACCATTTAGAACAATTATGGAAGTTGTTTTCTATCCATAGTAGGGTCTGAAAATGTACTTTTGTCAACATATGGAAGGTGGACTGAAGTCACTGCCAACTATAATTGTATGAGTAGGATGCCCATTTGCGATGAGACTCGAGTTTTCTTTGAAATGTTCAGCAACTGTTTCATCTGAGACCAGGGGTCGGTAAAAGGAGCCGGTTATTAATTTATTCCGGTTGTCAAATATAACCTCTGTCTATACTGAGTAACAGGAACTACCTTCTTCCATGTCGCTTGTGAGATGGAACACACACAACATTATTTTTCCTTAAGTTGTACTTCTTGTTTCTGTTGTAGTGGAGGTCATTACAATTACGGATTTTCCCTCCAGGATGCTTTCTCTGTTACCCTGTAAATACCAGAGCTAAACAATGCAGAACAACCACGTGCGTTACAAGCATAGCACTCTGTATTACTTCATTTCCTTATTTCCAACATTTTAAAATTGTACGTCGACTCTAGATGACATGTCAATCATAGATGTTCTTATCTCTGCTTATGAACGTACTTTCAGTGATGTTTTGAACATTGTCCCGCTACACTTTATTAACTAATGTTTCGCCGCAAGGGATATCGGATTTTAGAGAGTAAATTAATATGGAGTATGTCGTTCTTCTTTTCAAAAATTCACATACCCATTTCTTCTTTCCTTATTGTCTTTTGGGCATGTAGTTGTAGTAAATAAAGTAGGCATAAATGCAGCGATCAAAAAGAAATGACTAGCGTACATTCGCATTCTCTTTACAGCGTTCCTTTCTTGTTGCTCCCATGGCGATGGACTGTTTCTGTCGCAATCAGTATGCGTGAAAGGATGTTACCGTACAGACAGACGGATCTATATTTATACTTGGCAGAACTAATTACGTACTGACATAATCGTCGTAATTGCTTTCGTTTCACAAAAGATATAAATTTTCGATTTCGGAAAAGCTCTGTATTTCGCCAAGATGTCGAAGAAGAACGTCCCTTGTGTACTGGTTGTATCTAGTAAGATGTGGAGACGCTGGTTTGAAATCGGACAGAAGAAGTACGAGGAAGGGCGTCCCTTACCTGAAGGATCGCGAAGGGGCAAGTGTGGCAAATGTCCGGCGTGGCAAATGTCCGGCATTCTTCTAGGTTCGTATGAGCAGTTGCCAGCGGGGTCGTGCGCATGCGCAGAGCTGAATTCGCGTATGAGCAGTGCCTTCCTCCCGCTTCTGGCTACTTGAAGCGTGGCTGTTTGCTGTATGAGCAGTAGCAGCAAGTAGACAGATGCTACTCGGAAAATTTTTTCTGGCGCGCCCAAGCTGTCAGATTCGCGCATTCGCAGAGCAAACAGTTATAATGGGGGGGATCCTTCCCCACGTCACTCGTGTACATGTTTCGTGTCTTCGAAATATTGCTGCTCTCTTCGTTTGCAGCTCCCACGTCGAATGAAATCAAAACAGATTTCTGCGCCCGCGAGCCATCAAGTGAATTAATATACATTCTCATAACCATGAATGACCAAAATAAGTTTGTAGTTTCAGTTTTATGATTTTATATTATTTCCACGTGATTAGCAATCAACTATTAATGTCTTAATGAAGCTATTTCTGCCTCTTTTGTAAAGACATTTGCTTCTATTAATTTTTTTCTGCTGAGGCAGTTAGTTTGTTTGGAACGAAGTGTTTCATTCCGCACTATTGGCTACTTTCTACTTCGATCAATTTCAAGTGCAAATTTACATTTTCTGGGACGAATGACGTTATTCCATAATAAAGAACCAAACATGAGAATACAGTACTGAACCTCCGAGAAAATTGGTATCACGAAAACGACATGAAAAGCTGAATATCAGCTACTTAAGAGTGCATCTGGACATAGAAATGTGCAATTAGATCGGAATGAAGCATTTTACTGTGGTTTATGAATTTCCCATGCTGGCTGGAGTAGTCTCTGATGTCCTGTTCCTTTTATGACACTGTAAGATCTCTTAATGCTATATACGTACGTACGTAAACATTTACTTGAAGCTGACTAAGTAGGCAAATTTGGTCAGTAGTTTTAAACTAAATATTTTGTTTCAAATATAATGACAGCTGTAGCAGAATTTTACAAATCTGCCTTGTGTGAAAGTGTTTTTCGATCACAAGGCACTTGTCTAGTACTTCCTCTAGGCCTGAAGTTATTTCTTGATTTGTGTTTACGTCTTAAATTTATAGAATGACATTCTATAGTAAATTGTAGACTTGCAGCATACCGTGTTTTATCGTTTTAACTCCGCACATAGCTTCATATTTAATCCTAGAGTAGAATATAAACTGTCAGTTGTACAGTTTCTTTGCCTCACAGACAACCTTGTTAATTTTATCTCATTTTGAAATAGTCGTGAAATTTATTGTCCTTTATTCCGGTGTAAGCTACACAAGAAATTGTTTTTTTTTTCAAGAAATTTGTATTCCATCCAACTAGTTTTTGCAGTGTTGTGTAGATGTAAACCTGTTGGAAATGCTACATAACAATATTGCAGACTACGAATTTAAAAACCAATCTGTTAAATTCAGTCGATAGCAAAATGTTATGGTACTTCGAGCTGTGGAGTCTAATTTTGAAATGATATTTTGCCAAGAACTGCTTCCTTATTTGCATCCGTTATTTGGGTGGGATATGATAAAACAATTGCTCTAAGTACAACTCTGTACGTCCTCTCAACAACATGTCGCAGGGCTCCACATGGTCACGTGATGCCCCACCACAAAATTGCACCAGAAATGCGACGAAAAGCGCATGGGCAGAGCAAGCACCAAGCACGTGAAACGTCCCCTTAGAAAAATTTATACACGACTGTGCTTAAACTGACACACAATATTTTTAGCGCAACGCAATCTGACTATCAAAGATCCCTGCAAAAGAATGGCCCTGAGTAACATTAAACTATACCTTTCACAAATCACTTACCTCACAAAAATCTTCGTTACTCAAGCTACTGCAATACAGCGAGCGCCACCACTGCCAACTAAATAAAAGATTCAAACTACTGAAGGCACTAACTACTGATAGTCTTAGCAAATTAAAGATTCTAATAGAGAACAAACAATGTATTTACCTCAATATTCATAATATATACAGCAGTTCATGACATTTTTCAAAACTCCGCCATCTCTCTCCCCACATACACCACTGCTGGCGGCTCACCTCCAACTGCGCAACGCTACGCGCTGTTCACATCCAGCTGCCCCTCTACAATGGCAGACAACAATGCAAACTAGCCACAGACTGCACACAGCACAGCCAGTGATTTTTCATACAGAGCGCTACGTGGCATTACCAATATAAAAGTCTAAACAGCCTACTTACATAGCCCCCATGCTCCCCACAAAAAATTTTACAAATTTTTTTGGCCAGTGGCCAATAATGATTTGATAAAATTTTTCATAATTACACTAACAAAGATATCCAATGCACACACTTATTGATACAATGGTGGTCAAAAGCTAAAATTTTCTCACAGTCCATAAAGATAGTTCTGATCATCCATCAGAGTAAAACTGCCGTTTCTTTTCTCAAAGTCTGAGCAGTAAAAGACAATGCACACGGAAGTAGTGGATTTCCATGCAGTCTTGAAGAAGTAGTGTTGTCCTTCCAACGGAAAGACAGTGCTGACTCTTGACATGCTGACAGGTAATGGGCCACAACAGAGCAAACCCACAGCAGAGTCATTCGACGTTTTGAAGAATATTGGTAGGTAGGTCATCACAGAGCAGACCCACTGTAGTCCTGGTAGAGAGTATGGTATTGGTGAGTCATCAAAGGTGTAGACCCACTGCAGTCCTTGTAGAAATTGTGGACAGGCCCACTGTAGTCCTGGTAGAGATTACCAGCAGCCATCTGCTGTGACTGTACGGGTGCACAATCACCATTGAAGAGTCTTGCAGATAATATAGCAAGTCCATAACCACCACTTGTGCACACACAAAGTTTTTGGAATTGTCCTTAGAACCAGCAATGCTGTTATCCAGTCCCTTGCTGAATTAGTAACACGCGTGCAAACACTAACAGTCCCAACTTCTCACATATTGTCCATATAGTATGACCAAGAGAAATGTGTGCAGTGAAATGTAACGTACAAGTTACTTAATTTGATGAACTGGTGTCAATTACAATTTTATGATGTAAGAATACAATTACAAAGGTACAAAATACATCATTAAAAACATAACAATACAGATAACATTTGTAGTAATATAGGCTCTACAAAACAATAGAAATAAACATATACATCAGTGTTACAGGAATTATGACATAAGTAAATACATAAAAGATCAGAATAACTTTTGAAACATCAACTTTACACATTAGCATTAAAACAAAACAGAATAAATAATGTCTAAGCATCTTTACAAGGTAAATAACATATTATTAATGCAAATTATATTTGAGGATAACAGTATTCCTCATCATAGTTCATGTAGCGGAGTATTAGAAAAATTCTACAACATAAGTCTTATCAGATAAACATATAAAGACAGGAAGAACATAATTACACACGGGTACCCAAACACATAGTGGGATAACACAAAAGGAAAGGACAGGGTTTGTTTCATTGCAGTATTTTGCAAACAAAACTTTCTTTGCTTCTTGGAGATCTCCCTTCATTCATCATTATTCCCAAAAGTCCTATCTAAGCCTGCCTTCTGTATTCTGTTCACATCCTCTGTCAAAAATAGTTTTTCTCCACTGTACAGTATCCTTTTTTTTTGTTTTTTTGTTTTTTTTAGAGAACAAACAATGTATTTACCTCAATATTCATAATATATACAGCAGTTCATGACATTTTTCAAAACTCCGCCATCTCTCTCCCCACATCCACCACTGCTGGCGGCTCACCTCCAACTGCGCAACGCTACGCGCTGTTCACATCCAGCTGCCCCTCTACAATGGCAGACAACAATGCAAACTAGCCACAGACTGCACACAGCACAGCCAGTGATTTTTCATACAGAGCGCTACGTGGCATTACCAATATAAAAGTCTAAACAGCCTACTTACACACGGGCTGCCTACGTCATTGGAGCTGCGCACGCGCAGTACAGCCTGTTGCCTGGCGCTGTATGGTAACTGCTCACGTTTGAGCAGCAACTGAAGACTGTCGCTGCGAAATCTGTAGAAGCGGAGCTCTCGTATAAAAAGTGCTTAATTCGGGTAAAATACGTAGCTTCCGACGATTGCCTCCATTATCATCACAAGCGAATCAGTTTGACTATCACTAAACTAGTGCCTGTCCATCTTTTACGCCCAGAGAACGTCATCCGATTAGCTAAATAACGTCATGATGACTTACTTAGAAGGTAACGATCTATTGATACATAGTCAGCACGGATGTAGGTAATATCGCTCTTTTGAAACATAACTAACTCTCCATTCGGACGCAGTAATGATTGCTATCGACGGGGTATCCCAGACTGATTCCGTATTTCTAGATCTACAGTAGGCTGCTGTTGTGGGTTGGCCGAAAGCCGAAAGGCACGCGTTTTAGCTCACGCAGGCTGGAGTGAGGTATGATTACAGTATCAATAGTAACTGGTAATGGCGCCTAGCTAGGTCGTAGCAAATGACGTAGCTGAAGGCTACGCTAACTATCGTCTCGGCAAATGAGAGCGTATTTTGTCAGTGAACCATCGCTAGCAAAGTCGGTTGTACAAGTGGGGCGAGTGCTAGGAAGTCTCTCTAGACCTGCCGTGTGGCGGCGCTCGGTCTGCAATCACTGATAGTGGCGACACGCGGGTCCGACGTATACTAACGGACCGCGGCCGATTTAAAGGCTACCACCTAGCAAGTGTGGTGTCTGGCGGTGACACCACAGCTGCTGACACAGTTCCTCATACGAGACTTCTCATAAAATTGCGTGCCTACCGAGTATTGCTTTATTTGTGTTACTGGATTCGTAATTTCCTTTGCGAAACATCATAGCTCGTCGTAATCGACGGAAAGTGGCCGAGTGAAACAGAGGAATTATCTCACGTTCCCCAAGGAAGTGGTAAAGGTCCTCTCCTGCTCGTAATCTATATAAACGATTTAGGAGACAATCTACATGTACATCTACATATATACCCCGCTAGCCACCAAGCGGTGTGTGGCGGAGGGCACAATTCGCTCCAAAGTCATATTCACACCCCCGTCCCCCTCTGTTCTACTCGCGGATCGCAGACACATTGTAAGTAGGCTGTTTAGGTTTTTATGTTGGTAACGTCACGTAGCTGGTTCAAATGGCTCTGAGCACTATGGGACTTAACGCCTGTGGTCATCAGTCCCCTAGAACTTAGTACTTAAACCTAACTAACCTAAGGACATCACACACATCCATACCTGAGGCAGGATTCGAACCTGCGGCCGTACTGGTCACGCGGTTCCAGACTGAAGTGCCTAGAACCGCACGGCCACACCGGCCGGCGTCACGTAGCGCTCTGTATGAAAATGACTGATTGTGCTGTGTGCAGTCTGTGGCTGGTTGGCATTATTGGAATATTCGCTATTGTAGTGTTGGGCAGTTGGATGTGAACAGCGCATAGCGTTGCGCAGTGGTGGATGTGGGGAGAGAGATGGCAGAGTTTTGAGAGCGGATGATCTGGACGTGTGTCCATCAGAGACAGTAAATTTGTAAGACTGGATGTCATATATATATATATATATATATATATATATATATATATATATATATATATATATATATATATATATATATAATGACTTTTGAACACTATTAAGGTAAATAAATTGTTTGTTCTCTATCAAAATCTTTCATTTGCTAACTATGCCTATCAGTAGTTAGTGCCTTCAGTAGTTAGAATCTTTTATTTAGCTGCAGTTTTGGCGCTCGCTGTATTGCAGTAGTTCGAGTAACGAAGATTTTTGTGAGGTAAGTGATTCATGAAAGGTATAGGTTATTGTTAGTAGGGGCCATTCTTTTGTAGGGATTACTGAAAGTCAGATTGCGTTGCGCTAAAAATATTGTGTGTCAGTTTAGTGTTGATCAGAATAAGTAAAGAGAGAAATGTCTGAGTACGTTCAGTTTTGCTCAGCTGTTTGAAAATCAAATAACGTAAGGGGTCTATCAGCACAATCATTCATAAATTTTTCTAAGGGGAGGTTTCAAAATCTTGCCGCTCCTCTATGGACATTCTCAATCTCTTGAATCAGACCCAACGGGTAAGGGTCCCATATGGACGAGCGATACTCTAAGACTGGACGAACTAACGTATTGTAAGCTATTTCCTTTGTTAAAGGACTGCTACCGATAAATCACAATCTAGAGTTCGCCTTACCCGTTACTAGCGTAATCTGATCATTCCATTTGAGATCATTTCGAATAGTCACACCCAGATACTTGTCGGACGATACCGCTTCCAAAGACTGGGCATTTATTTTGCACTCGTACATTAATGGGGATTTTCGCCTTATACACAGTAGGTCACACTTGCTAATATTGAGAGATAACTGCCAGTCATTAAAATGGTTCAAATGGCTCTGAGCACTATGGGACTTAACTACTGGGGTCATCAGTCCCCTAGAACTTAGAACTACTTAAACCTAACTAACCTAAGGATATCACACACATCCATGCCCGAGGCAGGATTCGAACCTGCGACCGTAGCGGTCACGCGGTTCCAAACTGACGCGCTTAGAACCGCACGGCCACACCGGCCGGCTTTTTTAAAGAGTTGGGTGTAGGTCTGGGCGTATCGGACAGGCTGCTACACAGTTGCCACTCTCTGACGCTATCCTTCTGCTAACCGCCACGGGGACTTTCGGCTGCTCAGTTTCCTGCCTGGCCCGGTGCACCCCTCCTTAGCTAACCTGGTCGCCCAAGACTCCTCTTAAGCGACCATATTGATGACGATCTCAGTGCGGACGCCAGATCAACACAGGATGCTGCGAAACAGTACTCCCTTCCTCAGACCATCCACTACACCCGGCCTCCAGGTCGCTGGATTACAGGAGCACGCCACCACTCCCAGCCGCCAGTCATTACACCATGCACTAATTTTCTACAAATCCTCATTGATTTGTTCACAACTCTCGTGTGATACTTCTTTCCTGTAGACTACCACATCATCGGCAAACAGTCTAATACCGCTGTCAATAACACTGACCAGATCGTTTATGTAAATCGTAAAAAGCAGCGGACCTATTACGCTGCCCTGGGGCACACCTGAAGTTACGCTTGTTTTTGTTGAAGTCACCCCATTCAGGGCGACATACTGCTCTCTGTCTGTTAGAAAACTTCCTGTCCAACCGCATATGTCATCGGATACCCCGTAAGCGCGCACTTTTTGGAGCAAGCGACAGTGCGGAACAGAGTCGAACGCCTTTCGAAAGTCGAGAAATATGGCATCAACATGGAAGCCGGTATCTAGAGCCTGTTTTATATCATGCACAAAGAGGGCCAGCTGTGTCTCTCATGACCGCTGTTTCCTAAAACAGTGCTGGTTTCTGCAGAGAGCTTCTCAGAGTCTAGGAATGTCATTATGTCTGAACACAAAACATGTTCCATGATTCTACAACAAATCGATGCCAGTGAAACTGACCGGTAATTATGTGCATCCGATTTTCTATCCTTTTTATAGATTGCTATGACCTGGGACTTCTTCCAGTCCCGTGGAACTTTCCGCTGTTCCAGTGATCTCTAATAGATGATGTAAACGAATAGTGCTATATTTGTAGCATAGTCAACATATAATATTACGGGGAATACCGTCTGGGCCAGATGCCTTCCTGGCGTCTAAGGATGTTAACTGTTTTACAATCCCAGGTACACTAAACACTATGTCAGTCATTCTTGCGTTTGTTCGATAATTGAAAGGGGGAATGGTGCTGCAGTCCTCTACCATAAACGAGTTTTTGAAAGCTAGGTTTAGAATTTCGGCCTTTTGTTTATCAACATCAATTACATTACCTGTACTGTCAGCAAGAGAAGGTATTGAATTATTTGTAGCGTTGATAGATTTTACGTACGACCAAAAGTTTTTGGCGTTATTTTTAGAATATGCACTTTCTTTAAAAGAATCTGTCATTGTCCTTCTGACAGCTGCTTTAATTTCGCATAATTTCTGTTTGTCAGCGGGGCAGTGACTACGTTTAAAACGACTGTGCAAAATCGTCTGCTTTCTCAGCAACTTCGTAATGTGTTTGTTATACCAAGGTGGATCCTTTCCCTCCCCTGTATTTTTGCTAGGCACCTACTTCTCTAGCACGTGGTGGACAATACCTTTAAATTACGACCGAAGATGCTCAGTATCTTCGTGTCCCCCGCGGTGAATGCTTGGAGCTGACTATGAAGATATTCATTAATGACGCTTTTATTTGCTTTCCCAAACAAGAAAACTCTGCGGTGTATCTTTGGTTTTTTTTGCAAATTCCACTGACATAGAAGCCACAACGACATTATGGTCGCTAGAGAAAATAAAAAAAGTTTACCGTGTAACGGACCAGATTTACTATTGGAATCAAGACTTCCTTACAGATAGCATTCACCCACGTAACTCATCACGGAAAAAAAATCTACGAAGGTAAAAGTAATTTCCGGAGTGCTGCAAGCAAGTGTGATAGGCCCGCTACAGTTTGTAACATGTATGAATGATTTAATAAGAAGCGCCGGTTGCTCTTTAAAACTGTTTCCAGATGATGCGGTTGTCTATAAGAAAGTAGCATAGCCAGCAGACACTATCGATCTACAGACTGATGAATGGTGCAGGCTCTGTCAATTGACCCTGGACTTAAATAATGGTCCACATACATAGGAAAAGAAATTCACTACTGTAAAACTTTTCTATTGGTGACGAACTGCTGCAAACAGCACCTACCGTAACATATCTAGAAGTACCTTTCCTGAGCAACGTTAAGTGGAATGGTCACATAAAACAAATAGTAGGAAAAGCAGACGCCAGACAGAGATTCATGGGAAATGGTACTCATTGACGATGGTAGTGGCTTACAAGCTGCTTGTTGGACCGATTCTTGAGTATTGTTCATCTACCTGGGATCTTTACCAGGTATGAGTGAGAGAAGAGGTAGAGAAGATCCAACGAAGAGCGGCGCGTTTCATCATGGCTTCATTTAGTCGGTAGAAGAGCGTTACAGAAATGCTCAACAAACATCAGTGGCAGACGTTACAAGAGAGGCGTTGTGCATCACGGAGAGATTTACTCTTGGAATTTCTAGAGAGCACCTTCCGCGAAGAATTGGACGAGGTATTACTTTCTCCTACGTGCGTCTCTCGAAATGGCCGTGGCTAGAAAATTGGAGAAATTAGAGCTAGTAAAGAGGCTTACCGACAATCATTCTTCCACCGCGCCATTCGGGAGTGGAACCGGGAAGGACCATCAATTAGTAGTACCAGAAGTACCCTCCCCCACACACAGCTAGGAGTCCTGCTGAGTAAGATGTAGATATGGATGTAGAAATCCGTACCAAGTTTGATCAAAATCGGTTCATCGACTTAGTCGTGAAAAACGTAACATAGTTGCCTTCGGATTTATAAACTTAATATGGATAGAAAGTTGAGTCACGATATCTCTTTTTTTTCGTTATCCGATTTTTATGAAATAAAGGCTGCACATTACCTGTGAAAATGCCATGAAAATTCATATTGTAGTTTTGGTAATTAGCATATTTACACAGACAAATATGAAGGTTTTGGACAAAACTTTAATCAGGGAATCTTTTTTCCCGCGATCTAAGCCCTACTCCGTGCCCCGAGCTATGCTCAAGTTATCAGCAAAACCCCCTGCAAATTCGTCTAGTACACTACTGGCCATTAAAATTGCTACACCATGAAGAAATGCAGACGATAAATGGGTACTCATTGGATAAATATTATTATACCGGAACTGACATGTGATTACATTTTCACGCAGTTTGGGTGCATAGATCCTGAGAAATCAGTACCCAGAACGGCCTTGATACGCATTGATACGCCAGGGCATTGAGTAAACAGAGCTTGGATGGCGTGTACAGGTACAGCTGCCCATGAAGCTTGAACACGTTACCACAGTAGTGACTGCCGTATTGTGACGAGACAGTTTCGCGGTCACCATTGACCAGACGCTTTCAGTTGGTGAGAGATCTGGAGAATGTGCTGGCCAGGGCAGCAGTCGAATATTTTCTGTATCCAGAAAGGCCCGTACAGGGCTTTCAACATGCGGTCGTGCATTATCTTGCTGAAATGTAGGGTTTCACTGGGATCGAATGAAGGGTAGAGCCACGGGTCGTAACACATCTGAAATGTAACGTCCACTGTTCAAGGTGCCGTCAATGCGAACAAGAGGTGACCGAGACGTGTAACCAGTGGCACGCCGTACCATCACGCCGGGTGATACGCCAGTATGGCGATGACGAATACACGCTTCCAATGTGCGTTCACCGCGATGTCGCCAAACACGGATGCGACCATCGTGATACTGTAAACAGAACCTGGATTCATTCGAAAAAATGCTTTTTTTGCCATTCGTGCACCCAGGTTCGTCGTTGAGTACACCATCGCAGGCGCTCCTGTCTGTGATGCAGCGTCAAGGGTAACAGCAGACATGGTCTCCGAGCTGATAGTCCATGCTGCTGCAAACGTCGTCGAACTGTTCGTGTAGATGTTTGTTGTCTTGCAAACGTCCCCTTCTGTTGTCTCGGGGATCGAGACGTGTCTGCACGATCCGTTACAGCCATGCGGATAAGATGCCTGTCTCCTCGACTGCTAGTGATACGAGGCCGTTGGGATCCAGCACGGCGTTCCGTTTACCCTGCTGAAGCCATCGATTCCATATTGGATCTCGACCAACGCGAGCAGCAATGTCGCGATACGATAAACCGCAATCGCTATAGGCTACAATCCGACCTTTATCAAAGTCGGAAACGTGATGGTACGCATTTCTCCTCCTTACACGAGGTATCACAACAACGTTTCAGCAGGCAACGACGGTCAACTACTGTTTGTGTATGAGAAATCGGTCGGAAACTTTCCTCAACTCAGCACGTTGTCGGTGTTGGCACCGGCGCCAACCTTGTGTGAATACTCGGAAAAGCTAATCATTTGCATATCACAGCATCTTCTTCGTGTCGGTTAAATTTCGCGTGTGTAGCATGTCATCTTCGTGGTGTAGCAATTTTAATGGCCAATAGTGTAGTGTCGGATAAACGTGTTAACCAGACAAATAAGACAGTTTTACAGGTTTAGTCGACCAGGTGACATGCATCTGGAGCAGTCTGCAGGTGTGGGTGCGGACGTGGGCGTCCAGGTTGAGGGCGCCGGCTCCGCCATAGAGCGGCCGCGTGGGGCAGCGCCGGTCATCGCCCGGGCCAGCCGCGAGGCCATTGGCCAGGCGGCCGGTGACGTCACGCGGTGTCCCTGGCCGAAGGCGATCAATCGATGCGGGCGCCGGGCGGGCGTGCGTGCGGTCAGCCGCGGGCAGCCGCTGCCATTGGCCGACGCGCCGGGCCGACACCCCAGCCAACGGGCGGCGGAGCTGACCGCTGCTCCTGCCGCCCAATTACGGCCACTTAGCGACCACTCCATGGCGTCCCAGAGTGTAGGGGCTCCCTGCAAAGGACGGCCTACATAGCGATATCTAACTTTCGCATGTGTCACTGGCGAGCGATGTGACTTGGACCGTAGAAAGAACTGCTACAGTATAGTATAGTATAATACTTCTAGATAAGCTCAAGTACTGTGGTATGAATGGGACAGTGCTCCAATGGTTTAAATCATACCTAACTGAAAGAGTGCAGAAAGTTGAAATAAGCAGTTCACATAATATGCAAAAAACTGGTGATTTCTCAAACTGGGGAACAATCAAGAATTGAGTGCAGCAAGGTTCGGTCTTGGGTGCTCTGCTGTCCTTAATATAAATAACTTGCCATTCTATATTCACGAAGATGCAAAGCTGGTACTTTTTGCCGATGATACAAGTATAGCTTCACACCCAACAGACAAGAATTAACTGGTGACATTGTAAACGATGTTTTTCAGAAAATCATTAAGTGGTTTTCTGCAAATGGGCTCTCATTAAACTTTGACAAAACACAGTATATACAGTTCCACACAGTAAATGCAATGACACCATTGACAAATATAGACTTCGATCAGAAATTGGTAGCTAAGGTAGAATATTCAAAATTTCTAGGTGTTGATGAGGGTTTGAACTGGAAAAATCACACTGAGGATCTGCTGAAACGTTTGAGTTCAGATACTTATGCTATTAGGGTCATTGCAAATTTTGGCGATATACATCTCAGTAAATTAGCTTACCACGCCTATTTTCATTCTCTGCTTTCGTATGGCATCATATTCTGGGGTAACTCATCATTGAATAAAAGAGTGTTCATTGCACAAAAGCGCGTAATCAGAATAATTGCTGGAGCTCATCCAAGATCATCCTGCAGACACTTATTTAAAGAGCTAGAGATCTTGTGATTAACAGTCCGAACGAATTCAAAAGTAGTAGCAGTGTACATGGCTACAACACTAGGAGAAAGGATGATCTTAACTACTCAAGGTTAAATCTAACTTTGGCTCAGAAGGGGGTAAATTATGCTGCCACGAAAGTCTTTGGTCACTTACCTAATAGCATCAGAAGTCTGGCAGATAGCCATATAGCATTTAAAAGGAAATTAAAAGAATTTCTTAATGGCACCTCCTTCTACTCGTTAGATGAATTTTTGGATATAATAAGTGGGTAATTCCCCCAACCCTCCCTCCAAAAAAATTAAAAATATTAAGTGGCATGTAATATTTTGTGTAATGTAATAGCTTGTATAGACACCTTTTATTAACCTGACACGTTCCACATCATTACGAAGTGTTGTATTCATGATCTATGGAACAAGTACTAATCTAATTTAATAGAAGGTAGCTGGAAGAAATACGCAGTTACGCGAACAGAAATGGTACTTTTATCCGAAGGAAATAATTAGACTGACATCACCGTGATTTATTTCTAAAACAGCACACGAAGAGTACCTGCGGACACGACATAACAGGCACGCCTACGTGCAGCGTTACAACAATCTCCAGAGGGTTTACAGCGACACCCTCAGGGACAGTGAAAACAATGATAATGAAGAGGAACAGGCGGAAGAAGACGAGATGTGTCAATAAATAAGCATAAGGTGCTGGCGATCTAGCCAAGAAATCACCAAATCCTGTACAGCGGTGAGCACCTAATGTTAATACATCGAATTAACAATACTGTTTTTCTGCTAATAACTAATTTTGTATGTGTGTGTGTGTGTGTGTGTGTGTGTGTGTGTGTGTGTGTGTGTGTGATTTCAGAATCAAATAACGTAGAAGTTTCATCTTCTCAGTCATTCAGCAATTTAAGTACAGATACACACATTTAAATAAAGAAGTTTCAAGAGGAGAGATTTGTTAGTGCCATCACCGACTGTGACAGGCGGTGATTACCTCGGAAGAAACCATTCCGAGGTATTCACCGCCAGTCACAGTCGGTGAAGACACTATCAAATCTCTCCTCTTGAAACTTCTTTATTTAAATATGTGTGTCTGTACTTAAATTGCTGAATGACTGAGAAGATGAAACTTCTACGTTATTTGATTCTGAAACAGCTGAGTAAAACTGAACGTACGGAGCCTACTTTCTCTTTACTTTTTCTTATCATGTCAGCACTGACACACAATATTCTAGCACGACGCAATGTGACTGCTAAAAGAAAATCAACCTGACTTCAAATAATTAATTCAAAAGAATGGCCCTGACTAAAAAGAAATCTTAACAATAACCTATACATTTCATTAAGCAATTACCTAACAAAAATCTTCATTACCTGAACTACTGCAATACAACGAGAATCAGTACTGCCAGCTAAATAAAAGATTCTGACGACTGAAACCACTAACTACTGATAGGCATGTGGTTAGCAAAGGATAGATTTTGTTGCAAGCCAAATAATGTATTTTTCTTACCTTAATAATGTGACATACAGCTCAGACACGAACATAAATCGTCACTGACATCTAGTACAAAGGTATATAATAATGAATATTATTCAGTCTCGAAGTTGAACATGTACAGACCATTAGGCTGCGCTAACACTTCAGACCTCTACCCTCCATCAATGCTAACTTCTCACATCTAACATCCATCACTGCTGGCGACTAACTTCCAACTGCCCAACGCTACTGGCGATTAACTTCCAACAAAGAGTCCAGCGAGTCACAGAGTCTCTTACAAAGAAAGCGCAGTCAGAGATCGAATGCAAAGCGTTACACAGCGCTGCCAACACAGAAGCAACCCACTAACAAACATAAATCGCCGTCACTTCAGTGAACTTACTATAAGTGTCGTGTCTGTTTCTCATATAGCGTGTTTCTTTCAGTTACCTTCTTTATAGTACTGTAGCAATTCTTTCTACGTTAGATCAAATTGTTAAAGTATCATCCCCCTATGTTACTTGGTTGACACATTTTGCGAAGGTTACTTTCATCAAGTTTCCCACAGCAGTGTAGCACTGGCGTCAACTTGTCTCTCTGGTTCTCAGATATGTGAGTGCCTCGAAGAATTTTTAAGTAATAGGTAGGTACTTAAAAGGTAACTTAGACAAGTTGACTAAGGTCACTGTGCATCAGGAGTGGGACACGGTCAGAGGAAAGTGCATATTCTGCATTTCTTGCAGAAATGGAACAGCTGTGGTACATGTTACAGATGCGTGAAAGTGTGTGAATGAAATTGCTTCGCCTTTGTAAACGAACTTGAAAACTGAAGTAAGCGAGACAGTACGATTCTTGTAAGCGAAGGGTCTAAATTGTATACAGATTCACTCCTAAGTTCTGGTGACAAACGCATCGAAATAAATGAGAACAGAGAGAAAATTAACATCAGAATTGCTGATCACGAACTAGATGAAGTTAAAAATTCTGCTACCTAGGCAGCGAAATAATCCATGATGGACAAAGCAAGGACGACATAAAAAGCAGACTGGCAGAGGCGAAAAGATTACTCCTGGCCAAGAGAAGTCTACTAGTATCACACATAGGCCTCAATTTGAGAAAGAAATTCCGACAATCTACGTTTGGAGCACTGCACTATGTGGTAGTGAAACATGGACTGTGGGAAAATTGAAAAGGAAAAAATCGAAGAATTTCAGAGGTAATGCTACAGATGAATTTTCAAAATGAGGTGGTCTGATAAAGTATGAGGAGGTTCTCTGGAGAATCGGCGAGGAAAATAATATATCGAAAACACCGACAAGACGACAAGACGAAGGGACTACACGGAAAGTTAAAAAAAGACTATATATAGGGTGAGTCACCTAACGTTAACGCTGGATATATTTCGTAAACCACATCAAATACTGACGAATCGATTCCACAGACCGAACGTGAGGAGAGGAGCTAGTGTAATTGGTTAATACAAACCATAAAAAAATGCACGGAAGTATGTTTTTTAACACAAACCTACGTTTTTTTAAATGGAACCCCGTTAGTTTTGTTAGCACATCTGAACATATAGACAAATACGTAATCAGTGCCGTTTGTTGCATTGTAAAATGTTAATTACATCCGGAGATACTGTAACCTAAAGTTGACGCTTGAGTACCACTCCTCCGCTGTTCGATCGTGTGTATCGGAGAGCACCGAATTACGTAGGGATCCAGAGGGAACGGTGATGGACCTTAGGTACAGAAGAGACTGAAACAGCACATTACGTCCACATGCTAACACCTTTTTATTGGTCTTTTTCACTGACGCACATGTACATTACCATGAGGGGTGAGGTACACGTACACACGTGGTTTCCGTTTTCAATTACGGAGTGGAATAGAGTGTGCCCCGACATGTCAGGCCAATAGATGTTCAATGTGGTGGCCATCATTTGCTGCACACAATTGCAATCTCTGGCGTAATGAATGTCGTACACGCCGCAGTACATCTGGTGTAATGTCGCCGCAGGCTGCCACAATACGTTGTTTCATATCCTCTGGGGTTGTAGGCACATCACGGTACACCTTCTCCTTTAACATACCCCACAGAAAGAAGTCCAGAGGTGTAAGATCAGGAGAACGGGCTGGCCAATTTATGCGTCCTCCACGTCCTATGAAACGCCCGTCGAACGTGTACCTCACCCCTCATGGTAATGTACATGTGCGTCAGTGAAAAAGACCAATAAAAAGGTGTTAGCATGTGGACGTAACGTGCTGTTCCAGTCTCTTCTGCACCTAAGGTCCATCACCGCTCCCTTTGGATCCCTACGTAATTCGGTGCTCTCCGATACAAACGATCGAACAGCGGAGGAGTGGTACTCAAAAGTCAACTTTAGGTTACAATATCTCCGGATGTAATTAACATTTTACAATGCAACAAACGGCACTGACTACGTATTTGTTTATATGTTCAGATGTGCTAACAAAACTAACGGGGTTCTATTTAAAAAAACGAATGTTTGTGTAAAAATCATACTTCCGTGAATTTTTTTATGGTTTGTATTAACCAATTACACTAGCCCCTCCCCTCACGTTCGGTCTGTGGAGTCGATTCGTCAGTATTTGATGTGGTTTACGAATTATATCCAGCGGTAATGTTAGGTGACTCACGCTATATATATATATATATATATATATATATATATATATATATATATATATATATATATATATTCTTCATACCTTCGCCACAGGTGACGTGTCACTGATCTCATTTGTACAAGATCAGCGAAGTGCTTCATCCGCCTCTTCGTTTAGTACTTGTTTATTATTGTGCTTGTTATTAATGCTTGTGAAATACTGGAATGACAGCAGATTATTGAGAGATGCTTTAATTTGAAATTCAAGTAAATACGCTGTTTAGTTAGCCTAATATTAATAACAGAAAATTATCACTTTGAAACGTCCCCTTTGAACAATTTTCCATGTGAAACGTCCACTTAGAACAATTGTACATATGAAATGTCCGCTTAGAACAATTATACAAGCCTGTGCTTAACCTGACACACAATAATTTTTAGCGCAACGCAATCTGACTTTCAATAACCCCTACAAAACAATGGCCCTGACTAACTTTAACCTATACCTTTTACAAATCACTTACCTCACAAAAATCTTCGCTGCTCGAACTACTGCAATACAGCGAGTGCCACTACTGCCAGCTAAATAAAAGATTCAAACTACTGGAGGCACTAACTACTGATAGGGATAGTTAGCAAATGAAAGATATTATTAGAGAACAAACAATGTATTTACCTTAATATTCATAATTGACATCCAGTCTTACAGATTATCAAAACTCGGCCATCTCTCTCCCCACGTCCACCACTGCTGGCGGCTCACCTCCAACTGCCCAGCGCTACGCGCTGTTCGCATCCAGCTATAGCAGTTCATGACAACAATGGCAGACAACAATTCAAACTTTTCATATAGAGAGTGCTACGTAACGTTGCCAATAAAAAAACATAAACAGCAAACTTACATAAAGAAAACATAAACAGCCTACTTACATAGCCCCCATGCTCCCCACAAAAAATTTTACAAATTTTTTTGGCCAGTGGCCAATACAGATTTGAAAAATTTTTTCATAATTACAGTAAGAAAGATATCAAATGCACACTCTTATTTATACAATGCTGGTCAAAAGCTAAAATTTTCTCACAGTCCATAAAGACAGTCCTGATCATTCATCATAATAGTAATTACAGTTTTTTTTCACAAAGTCTCATTAGTAAGAAAAATTGCACACAGAAGTAGTGGATTTCCATGCAGTCTTGAAGAAGTAGTGGTGTCCTTCCAACGGAAAGACAGTGCTGACTCTTGACATGCTGACAGGTAATGGGCCACAATGGAGCAAACCCACAGCAGAGTCATTCGAAGTTCTGACGAATATTGGTAGATAGGTCATCACAGAGCAGACCAACTGCAGTCCTGGTAGAGAGTATGGTATTGGTGGGCCACCAGAGGTGCAGACTCACTGCAGTCCTTGTAGAAACTGTGGTACTGGTGAGTCAGCAAAGGTGTAGACCCACTGTAGTCCTTGTAGAAACTGTGGTACTGGTGAGTCAGCAAAGGTGTAGACCCACTGTAGTCCTGGTAGAGATGGCCAGCAGCCATCTGCTGCGACTGTGCAGGTGCACAATCACCATCGAAGAGTCTTGCAGAGAAGATAGCAAGTCCATAAACCACCACTTGTGCACGCACAAAGTTTTTGGGAATTGTCCTTAGAACCAGCAATGCTGTTATCCAGTCCCTTGCTGAATTATTAACACATGTGCAAACACTAACAGTCCCTACTTCTCACATATTGTCCATATACTATGACCAACAGAATGTGTGCAGTGAAATGAATGCTTACAAGTTAATAATATGATGAACTGGTGTCAATTACAATTATATAACATAAGAATACAATTACAAAGATACAAAATACATCATTAAAAACATAACAATACAGATAATATTTGTAGTAATAGGGGCTTTACAAAAGAATAGAAATAAACATATACATCAGTGTTACAGGAATGATGACATGAGTACATACATAAAAGATCAGAATAACTTTTGAAACGTCAACTTCACACATGAGCATTAAAACAAAGCAGAATAAATAAAGTCTAAGCATCTTTACAAAGAAAATAACAGAGTATTAGAAAAATTCTACAACATAGCTCTCATCAGCTAAACACATAAAGACAGGAAAAACACAAATACACACGGGTACCCAAACACATAGTGGGATAACACAAAAGGAAAGGACAGGGTTTGTTTTCAGTGTAACATTTGCAGTCCACCCCACAACTTCATTCGATAGATCTTTCGTCTTATTTCAACATTTGTTTCCACCAAAAAAATCCTATCCAAGCATGCTTTCTGTATTTATATGTTCACATATTGCTTACCTCATCATTTATTTACAAGAAAATCCTACCTATACCTCGTTCCTGTATTCTATTCATATTTCTTTCAAAATAATTATTTCTGATTGTACAATACTCATTGGGGCCCAAATCTTTCTTCGCAATGCATTCTTTACCTATTCTCCATAGGCAGTTTCTTATATAGTCTACCCCCTCTTAAGCTAACTTAAATCTACTGAGCTCAGATATATATACCAAGGGACGAGGCAATGCAGCATCACAACAAATCAACACAAACAGAAATGACAAAAAATGCAAATTGGCAAAGCTAGCAGCATAAATTAGCAAAAGTCAAATTCAATAACACTATGCCTGGCAAACAGCAGCAACTTATACCTAAACATGACATAGCTCAAGCAGAAAAAATATTACAGTAAAAACAACAATGCAGACAAGGGAAAAGCATATTCACATCTTAATGTCTATGTAATTAAAGTGGTGCACCATAACAACTTATTGTAAAAAAAATATTACCATGTACTTGAAAAGAAAATTATGTGTTACTGTTATTAGTTCCTTCTTATTGTTCTTTCCTTTCCAAGTGCTCCTTTTTTAAAGAATGTGGATCATAAAATAATTATTTAATAGATCTGTTGACAGAAAGAGTTCACATTAGCAAATGCATTTCATTTTATAAAAGCAATGCTGCAACACAGCTGGAAACCAGATATCAAATGAAATAAGCAATTACGCAAACCAAAGCATAAAAATATCATTCAATAGTCATGTGGCATTTCGTTTCATAAGTTAATGGCTCTCAACTCTCGTAGAAAGACACTTGTCATAATCAGGTGAGCAGATGTACGAATATTTCCCATCAATTCATAAGCATTTCAATAATTAGCACAAAGTGCGAGTAATCATATGTTTTTAAGTAACGAGGGTGTCGCATTAGCGATGAAAGGCACATCCTAATGGCTTATTCTCCAGGTGTTTGACACAGCTGTGTGCCCACAACGCATTACAAAAATCATATGTTTTTAAGTGACGAGGGTGTCGCATTAGCGATGCCCTCTACAAAGGAATGTCATTAACAGATATAGGCCTCTCTTTGACCTTCTCTTCCACCTGTGCCTCTGGCACACCCTAATGGCTTTCTTTTCTACCTGAGCGTCTGAAAAGGCTTGTTCTCCAGGTGTCTGACACACCTGGGTGCCCACGTCACATTATGTGCAGGTGGTCACTTAACTTTCTTACGGAAATATTTACGACAGTAGTTTCCGCTACAGTGACAGTCTCATATAAAAACATTTCACAGGTCAAGAATTTTATTGACATAAACATACCTCAACAGCATAATACACATCATCGTCGTAAAAATAACATCATAACACCTCAGTCAAATGTCAAAAACGTCGTAGCTTCCTCCAATGATTTCAAAACCTAAAGAAAATTCTATGCTCATTTCAGTAGTGTCATCTACCTCAAACGTACTTTAAAAATCATGATCTCATACCAAATACATCATTCAAAGCTCTCATAGTATCACAATGGTACCAAAAAAATATGAACAGTTCACAAAGTACAGACAAAGTACAATTTCTTAAGTGTGAAGTAATCCAACTCTGTAATTGCGTAAACATGTGTCACTGACGTAGTAAAAGGATGTTTGTTTCTCTGTTAAATGATCAGATAGCTGTGTAATTTATGTGTTAGAGAAATATGGTACCGATGTGTTAAATTGTATAAGCAAATACCATATTAGCTAGGGCTCCTTGTGCTTGCCAAACACATGGTACACAAAGTAGGCGTGTACCCCCCTGAGGTTTATTGTAATTATACCCTCAGGTGTTACAGATTACAGCAATGGAATGAAATGTATCACGAAAAACTTTCTTTGTAATTCAAAACTCTTTAAAAATAAATGTTTTAAGTACAAAATTAATCACTCAAATACGTGTCCTGTAGCGCTAAATATGCGTCTTGCTGTAAGATAATCTCTGGGAAGTGTCGTAGTTATTGTCCTCCGAAAGCTAAGTTCTGCAGAAGTCAATGTACTTACCTCATGATACACAAAAGTGAAATGCTTTGCGTATAGATTTCTTAGTTATTACGCTTATTGCCGTGATGAGGAAAGTACTGTGCTGTAACGTATTGTTGTCCTACGGAAAAGGCTGTCTCCTTGTAGCAATAGCACAAAAGTCACCACTAAAACATGTCTCACTTTATAGAAGAATTCAGAAAAACTGTGCAGATATCAAACAGATACACCGCAAAAGCAACATTGTAAATTGTCACTCATTAGTAACGTCCTGATATAATCGTGTAGCTGTCACACAAACCAACCACTGTGTCATCTGGCATTTCACAGAAAGCACCTCAAATCCAGAATCCACTCGTAAGCAAACCAAAATGTTGCATGTTAACAGTTTCTTAAGTCTGACAAATTGTACAAGTAGCGTGAAGTGAAAATTGCAAAGACTAAGTTAAAAAGCAGATTATCTGTCAATAAATGGTTTTAGATGAGAAATGTGGTGCAATCTTTTACCCTTTGCTCTTCTCAGTACGCAGAGTTTCAACTTGAATGCAAGTATCATGCGGTATTCGTCCGTAAAGAATACGGGAATTTTGCTCAAGGTTAGCGTCAATGTTATTTTTCTCGGAGCCAGCCGGCGCACGCAGCTGCCTGCGGTGCGAGTCATTGTCTGTTTCTTTGTTGGCGCGCGCCGTTATTGGGATTAGGAGGCCTAACTTCCACAAATTCGCCTTGCCCAGAGGGCCCAGCTCTGTTTAAAGCTCGCCAGTTCTGATGGAGTTCAGGTCTGTCGTTACGATCATATCGCCTGTCGTCATGTCGGTAGTTTACATAGTTTCTTTCTTGTCTGTTACGTGGTGGAGAATTTCTGCCTGAGTCGTAACTGCGTGCTGGACCGTTGCGTCTGAAGTTATTCTGTCTCCCGTGATAATAATAGTTTTGGTTCCCATATTGTCTGTTTCTCTGATTGTCTCTGTGATAGTCATTACCGCGGAAAGGTGATCTTTCCCTGTAACTATTACTCTGCCAGTGGTTGTCATATGGGTGGTGTCTGTTTTGGTCACGATTTGCGTTGTAAGAATAGGTTTCTCGTGGCCATTTATTGTTTCTGTCGTCACGGAATTGAGACGGATGTGACCTGTAGTGATTGTTTTCCTGTTTTCGCATTCCGCGACTGTCTGTGTCAATTTCCAGTTCTTGTAACAGTCCCTGAAAAGCTTCAATGTCATCTTTGCAACGTCCTGCTAAAATAATATGTCTCAAATGTTCAGGCAGTTTGATTAAGCAAATGCGGATGAGTTCTGAGGGGCTGTATGGGTTTGACAGGTATTGATTCTTGTGCAACATGTCTTCAAAATATTTGACAAGACTGGAAAATTCAGATTGTTCAAAGTGTTTCATCATCATGATGCTATGTTTTACGCGGTCTTGTGTGGCTTGAGACCAATATGCTGAGAGGAAGGCATGATAAAAATCTCCTTCACTGTGACAATCGTGAATGACCGATCGCATTCTTACAGCTGGTTCATTCTCCAAATAGCCACACATAAATTCTAATCTGTGTTCTAATGACCAGTTGGGAGGAAAACAATGAGAGAATTGATGGAGCCATGCTTGTGGATGAATGTCGTTGCCAGAATTCTTAAATGTTTTGAATTTACGTGTAGTAATGAACAGCTTATAATCAAAATCATCGTGTCGGCGAGTAGCATATCGGTCATTGTTACGTCGTGTCGGCGGTTCCATCTCAAAATTCGGTGCACCTTGCCAGTTCCTTTCATAATTACCGAAATGCTCTGTGTTATTATTTTGTGGCTTTTCCGTATTTATATGTCCCTCTTCCCTTATTGGGGCGCGAGTGTCCTCTGAAATACGTAATTCTTGTATTACCTGTGTCAGCTGATCTTGTACTTCCCGCATTTCTCTTTTGTATTGCGTATTAATTTGATTCTGATTTTGTTTGAATTTTCTTATTTGTTCATACTCTTCTGTGTCCGTGAAGGCTACGGGTCTTGTGTCATTCAGATCATCATCTACCTTTGTAGATAAGTTAGTGACCTGATCCGAAAGTTCAGCTACTTTCTCCGATAGTGAACACATTTCCTCAGTGTGTTTTTCTGAACCAAGTTTCAGAGTGTCCATTTGTGTTGAAATCGAATCTACTGTGTTCTTTAAGTTTTCCTGAGTTTTTGCCAGTTGCGTAACCGAATCGGTAGATGCAACTGAGTCAATTTTAGCCCACAAGGTCTCATGATTTTCATGAACAATGGTTTGCAGCTCTTTTATGGCTGCTTCGTGATTCTGTAATACATTTTCATGCCGCGAAAAAATAGGCTGAAAATGCTCACAAATTTGTGTTTTTACGTCATTACAGACTTTTTGACATTTCGATTCAATGTTATGTAATTCAGTAGTTAAATCTTCACGTGTTTGTTCAAGTGTGGTGTCTAACTTCCGAAGATTTTGTTCCATTGTGTCTAACTTTTGCTGTGTTTGTCTCTGGTGTTGTTCCATTGTGTCTAACTTTTGAAGATTTTGTTCCACTGTGTCTAATTTTTTAAGATTTTGTTCCATTGTGTCTAACTTTTGAAGATTTTGTCCCATCTGTCTCTGATTTTGTTCCATTTGTTGCATTAATTGCAATAATAATGTATTAGTGTCTGGAATCTGTTTCTCTATGCTTTTTAGCAGTGCATTTTGACCGGCAACATTCACATTTTGACAAGCAGAAAATGTGTCTTGACTCATTTGAGAAAAAGGTGAGGACCCAAAACCTGAATCTACAGTATTTGCAAAATTGTGTCCTATCATTTCGGATTCCTGAGGCGAGCTGTTGCCGACCGATCGATCGATAATGCTTCCCTGTTCACTACCTGTTTGACTGTCTACGCCATTGTTTGACGCCCGCTCCATTTCCCTATGCACAGTTACCAAATTACTACTTTGAACATTAGTTAACTCATTACACAGTGGCGCTAACACATTGCTTTCGTCTTCACTGTCGTTTCTTAGTTTACTTTGGAGCCGAGTGTTACGTTTTTCACACGCCATTATTGAGACAATATTTCACACGATAACACAGAAAAGCACAATTTGAATAGCAAAAATAAGAGAACACATTAACATAGCACTGAAAATAATATCTAGTTAATTGCAGCAGCGAAATACTTGGCGCAAAGCTACATGCATGCCACAACTGTTTTACTGTACAACAATGAAAGACTGCAACTACAAAGGAGATTCTCTCTACAATTACGCGCTAGCAATAAACAAAAGCTACACTAAATACACAAACTACAAGAAAAAATCAGAAGATTCCAGTGAGTTATCCTAGGCTAAGGGTCGACATATGAAACGTCCCCTTAGAACAATTGTACATGTGAAACGTCCACTTAGAACAATTGTACATATGAAATGTCCGCTTAGAACAATTATACAAGCCTGTGCTTAACCTGACACACAATAATTTTTAGCGCAACGCAATCTGACTTTCAATAACCCCTACAAAACAATGGCCCTGACTAACTTTAACCTATACCTTTTACAAATCACTTACCTCACAAAAATCTTCGCTGCTCGAACTACTGCAATACAGCGAGTGCCACTACTGCCAGCTAAATAAAAGATTCAAACTACTGGAGGCACTAACTACTGATAGGGATAGTTAGCAAATGAAAGATATTATTAGAGAACAAACAATGTATTTACCTTAATATTCATAATTGACATCCAGTCTTACAGATTATCAAAACTCGGCCATCTCTCTCCCCACGTCCACCACTGCTGGCGGCTCACCTCCAACTGCCCAGCGCTACGCGCTGTTCGCATCCAGCTATAGCAGTTCATGACAACAATGGCAGACAACAATTCAAACTTTTCATATAGAGAGTGCTACGTAACGTTGCCAATAAAAAAACATAAACAGCAAACTTACATAAAGAAAACATAAACAGCCTACTTACAACTTTGGCGCACAACTTCCGAATACAGCAGCCAAGCGCGGAGAAGGGCCACAATTTTGCCGGTCTTTCTCACGATTCCCGTACAAACCATCTGTCATCGGTACCTCACACCACATTACCTCATCTTGCCACTGCTGTCCTCGCAACTGCTCTAAAAAGAGCTTCTTGTAGCTGATTATGATGGCTGTCAAAACCTGAAATATTACACATCCTCCTCCTTTTGAGATTTCCAAAAATTGGGAAGTTCTCGCTGACAACAATCAGTCTTGGAATTAAACTAATATTTACTTACATTTTTATAAATCTTTTAGTAATCATCTCTCAAGAGTCATTCCATTCCACCATACTTGCAATTTGTTATTGTTTTTCAAATCTTGAATCTACTTTATATTTTGTCATTTTCAGATTATTAATCAACTTACATAATCATAGACTTCGGTGTTTTGTGATTAGAAAAAACTAATTGCTACCCTCAATAAATTCGTGTATAACCTTATATCCCAAAATCATTAATGTTTAGTAGCACTTTCTATACTAATTACATTATTCCTTTAAAAGTAAAGATATTCAAACAAGTGTTATTCTGCACTTTTATGTTGTTGACAGTCTTTTGTTAATATACGAACTACAATTTCTGCTAGAATCGATAGCAGTCCATTAACTCCTAACTAAGTTTCATCCACAATATTTTATATTGCTGTTAAGCAATTACCACCTCATTGCCGCCCATTAAATTCAATAAATTCTTTCTCATGTAGAATTTACATTGTTACTCACTTTTGGCACACGGCCGTTTTCTAAACTGACCAACTGCTACAACAAGAGTATCGACGCATTGCCTTCCATTCAGTTCAACGAAACATTGTTTACACTTCACATTTTTCCTCACTATTATGTCGACAGCATGCCATTCTGCACTTATGTATATGAATGCATCATAATGACGTTCACTTCACATGGTTACAGATAAAATAAACACAACACCTTTACATTTCACAATAATGTGGAGACGGAAAAACATCACACTCACACCTTTTTACCAGAATATACGCAAGCAGCCCGCAACGGCTACCCATACTGATGATTCTGTTGTCCATGATGTGCTCTTGCGTAGTGAAATCCAGACTTTCCAAAGTGGTGTTAAGTTCTGCAACTGTCAGTCCATTCTCCCATTTCCAACCTCAGCATACAGCTCCAGTACAATTCCATGAAACAATACAAAATGACGTATGTTTAAGACAGTGTTATTACTCAGGGAACATACACGTTGAAAGCACCGATGATGGCTGTTAATCAGTCTGAATCGATATGCAAAATTAAATGAAGAAAATATGAACTTGCGACAGGTTGGTGCTATTTGGAAATTTTAAAATGCCTTAAATTAATTTTCTAATAATTTTAAACGTTTTAAATAAATATGTTTCCATACATTATTACAAATAAATACACAATACGTAATGTTTTGTTCTGGTTTAGTGTGTTTATAAACAAAGCCAAGATTCACTTTGTACTCCGACACTGAGTCATCAATGTTTGTGTTTTGGTCACGGCTGTAGCTACATAACAGCAGGATCCCAGCTCTTCGCATTCTTTAAGAGGCCTGTGCTTGCTCGCACCATGTTAACTCTGTAATGACTCACGCCGCTAGCCTGCATCACCTACGGATACGTCGAGAGAACATTGCAGAATATTGCTTCAGTGCTAATGCACTAACCATTTACCAGATCGTTGCTTCATTCCACACTGTGAGGTATCATTCCTTCTACATTTGAGTTTAGTGTTACTACAAACCATAATAGTGGAACTTTGTTCATGTAATAACTGTCTGCTTTCTACTGACTTTCATATATAAGCATTCGACATCTACAAACATACTCCGCAAGCCACCTGACAGTGTGCGGCGGAGGGTACCTTGAGTACCTCTATCGTTTTTTTTTTTCCGTGGCCTCTTCGCGACATATACATAGGAGGGAGCAATATACTGCTTGACTCCTCGGTGAAGGTATTTCCTCGAAACCAACAAAAGCCCGTACCGAGCCACTCAGCGTCTTTCTTGCAGTCTTCCACTGGAGTTTATCTATCATCTCCGTAACGCTGTCGCGATTACTAAATGATCCTGTAACGAAGCGCGCTGCTCTCCGTTGGATCTTCTCTCTCTCTTCTATCAACCCTATCTGGCACGGATCCCACACTGGTGAGCAATATTCAAGCAGTGGGCGAACAAGTGTACTGTAACCTACTTCCTTTGTTTTCGGATTGCATTTCCTTAGGACTCTTCCAATGAATGTCAGTCTGCCATCTGCTTTACCGACGATCAACTTTATATGATCATTCCATTTTAAATCACTCCTAATGCCTGCTCCCAGATAATTTATGGAATTAACTGATTCCAGTTGCTATATTGTAGCTAAATGATAAAGGATCTTTCTTCCTATGTATTCGGAGCACATTACACTTGTCTACATTGAGATTCAATTGCCATTCCCTACACCACGCGTCAATTCGTTGCAGATCCTCCCGCATTTCAGTACAATTTTCCATTGTTACAACCTCTCGATATACTACAGCATAATCCGCAAAAAGCCTCAGTAAAGTTCCGATGTTCTCCACGAGGTCATATACACTCCTGGAAATGGAAAAAAGAACACATTGACACCGGTGTGTCAGACCCACCATACTTGCTCCGGACACTGCGAGAGGGCTGTACAAGCAATGATCACACGCACGGCACAGCGGACACACCAGGAACCGCGGTGTTGGCCGTCGAATGGCGCTAGCTGCGCAGCATTTGTGCACCGCCGCCGTCAGTGTCAGCCAGTTTGCCGTGGCATACGGAGCTCCATCGCAGTCTTTAACACTGGTAGCATGCCGCGACAGCGTGGACGTGAACCGTATGTGCAGTTGACGGACTTTGAGCGAGGGCGTATAGTGGGCATGCGGGAGGCCGGGTGGACGTACCGCCGAATTGCTCAACACGTGGGGCGTGAGGTCTCCACAGTACATCGATGTTGTCGCCAGTGGTCGGCGGAAGGTGCACGTGCCCGTCGACCTGGGATCGGACCGCAGCGACGCACGGATGCACGCCAAGACCGTAGGATCCTACGCAGTGCCGTAGGGGACCGCACCGCCACTTCCCAGCAAAGTAGGGACACTGTTGCTCCTGGGGTATCGGCGAGGACCATTCGCAACCGTCTCCATGAAGCTGGGCTACGGTCCCGCACACCGTTAGGCCGTTTTCCGCTCACGCCCCAACATCGTGCAGCCCGCCTCCAGTGGTGTCGCGACAGGCGTGAATGGAGGGACGAATGGAGACGTGTCATCTTCAGCGATGAGAGTCGCTTCTGCCTTGGTGCCAATGATGGTCGTATGCGTGTTTGGCGCCGTGCAGGTGAGCGCCACAATCAGGACTGCATACGACCGAGGCACACAGGGCCAACACCCGGCATCATGGTGTGGGGAGCGATCTCCTACACTGGCCGTACACCACTGGTGATCGTCGAGGGGACACTGAATAGTGCACGGTACATCCACACCGTCATCGAACCCATCGTTCTACCATTCCTAGACCGGCAAGGGAACTTGCTGTTCCAACAGGACAATGCACGTCCGCATGTATCCCGTGCCACCCAACGTGCTCTAGAAGGTGTAAGTCAACTACCCTGGCCAGCAAGATCTCCGGATCTGTCCCCCATTGAGCATGTTTGGGACTGGATGAATTGTCGTCTCACGCGGTCTGCACGTCCAGCACGAACGCTGGTCCAACTGAAGCGCCAGGTGGAAATGGCATGGCAAGCCGTTCCACAGGACTACATCCAGCATCTCTACGATCGTCTCCATGAGAGAATAGCAGCCTGCATTGCTGCGAAAGGTGGATATACACTGTACTAGTGCCGACATTGTGCATGCTCTGTTGCCTGTGTCTATGTGCCTGTGGTTCTGTCAGTGTGATCATGTGATGTATCTGACCCCAGGAATGTGTCAATAAAGTTTCCCCTTCCTGGGACAATGAATTCACGGTGTTCTTATTTCAATTTCCAGGAGTGTATATTGAATAGCAACGCTCCTACGACACTCCCCGCGTGTCCCCGCGGCACAAACGCGGTACGGTTTCCGCTTTCGTGTTCGCATTTCTACAGACGTCTCTAGACTCGTCGATTACAAGAACACCCATATTTTCGCTATAATATTATACCATTTTAGCTGTACTTCTCGATATCAAGCACCAGGCAGCATCCTACCGATCACTCACGCAACTTAATTCTGAGCATGTAGACTGGGAATTATTTCTCTACAAACACGAACTTTAGCTAAGTGGAGCCTGCTCTAGACAGCTCAATAACTAGAAACAAACAGACACTCCAACCTCGTGATAAAATCGGTGAATTTTGAAAGTCATTCGGTAAGTACGCGGTATGTGACCGACATTTGCATCTCCCTCACACCGCTAGATATTTATCCAGTACGTGTAACGTATTCTGTCTAGATACCATGTCAGAGGCTCCGTTGTATATCCACTGAGTTAAAGGCGATGACTGATTGACAAGGATCACAAACAGTAGCAAATCGTATGCTTATTGAGGTCGTAAGAAATGTACATAAAATCGATAGAATTGCGAAAACTGTCTAGCGATTAGGTATAAATTGATCGAATATACACCGAAATGAGGGGAAATTGAGGAAGTACTTGTGTATGTTCTGGTTCACGCGGAGCTGTTTGTACATGGGATCAAGCATGCGCCAACAAGGGGAATGCGAGAAAACGTTGACATAGAAACGAATGGGAGTCAGGGAGGTAGTCAATTTTTTGCCGTTGAGTCAGTATTACACTGTGTGTTGTAACAGGAGTTTGTTGAGCATCTACATAGCGCGCCGCTTCTCTTTTTGTTCATCCTTCTACGAAAGGGTCCCAGACTGACAAAGAATAATGAAAAATCGGTTGAACAAGGGTTCTTGAGCCACTCCTATCATGGATAAATCACATTTTCTTCAGATCCCAGCTTAACATGTGGTAATTCCACTTTAGCTCGGTCATGACAGTCACTCCTCGGTGTGAGGCAATACTGACCCTACGACTTGTTTTAGAAGCTAGATTAAGAAAAGGCAAACTTTCGTTTCTAGCATTTGTAGACTTAGAAAAAGCTTTTGACAATGTTGACTCGAATACTCTCTTTCAAATTCTGAAGGTGGCAGGGGTAAAATACAGGGAGCGAAAGGCTATTTACAGTTTGTACAGAAACCAGATGGCAGTTATAAGAGTCGAGGGACATGAAAGGGAAGCAGTGGTTGGGAAGGGAGTGAGACAGGGTTGTAGCCTCTCCCCGATGCTATTCAATCTGTATATTCAGCAAGCAGTAAAGGAAACGAAAGAAAAGTTCGGAGTAGGTGTTAAAATCCATGGAGAAGAAATAAAAACTTTGAGGTTCGCCGATGACGTAATTCTGTCAGAGACAGCAAAGGACTTGGAAGAGCAGTTGAACGGAAAGGAAAGTGTCGTGAAAGGAGGGTATAAGATGAACATCAACAAAAGCAAAACGAGGATAATGGAATGTAGTCGAATTAAGTCGGGTGTTGCTGAGGAAATTAGATTAGAAAATGAGACACTTAAAGTAGTAAAGGAGTTTTGCTGTTTGGGGAGCAAAATAACTGCTGATGGTCGAAGTAGAGAGGAAAGCGTTTCTGAAGAAGAGAAATTTGTTAACATCGAGTATTGATTTAAGTGTCAGGAGGTCCATTCTGAAAGTATTTGTATGGAGAGTAGCCATGTATGGAAGTGAAACATGGACGATAAATAGTTTGCACAAGAAGAGAATAGAAGCTTTCGAAATGTGGTGCTACAGAAGAATTCTGAAGATTAGATTGATAGATCACATAACTAATGAGGAGGTATTGAATAGAATTGGGGAGAAGAGGCGTTTGTGGCTCAACTTGACTAGAAGAAGGGATCGGTTGGTAGGACATGTTCTGAGGCATCAAGGGATCACAAATTTAGCATTGGAGGGCAACGTGGAGGGTAAAAATCGTAGAGGGAGACCAAGAGATGAGTACACTAAGCAGATTCAAAAGGATGTAGGCTGCAGTAGGTACTGGAAGATGAAAAAGCTTGCACATTTTAGAGTAGCATGGAGAGCTGCATCAAACCAGTCTCAAGACTGAAGACCACAGCAACAACAAATTGAAACCCGTGAATATGTAGCCAGTCTTGCACTTCTTACCAATTATGCACATCTACTGCTTCAGTAACATGATAGGCAGATTTTGTTCTTGAGAATGTAGCACATACGTAACGTAGGGCTTAGTTCTCAAGGGTCATGCGTGATGATTGTGAGATTACCCGTTCCTATTTCTAATACGTGTTGCTGAAGTGAATCCCAATGCAGTTAGAGGGCAGAACAGCAGAGCAGTGGCCAGGGGCTGGCGTTAGTACAGATCAGCGCCAGGGGAAGCAGCCGGTTGCCCGCAATCCGTTGAATAGGGAGGGCCGCGGGCCGGATCAACACAGTCCTACAGGTGGGCTGGCGATTCTGAGGCGATTAGCGTTTCCTAGCATTGATGGCGCCTGGGTTCGCGTGGTCCCCGCACTTCTGCGAGAGCGCGATATGTTCCTCGGAGCATCTCGGAACTCCTCTTGACCAACCGCAGTTTGGAAGGGGGGCGTGCGGTCAGCTGGCGGCAAAAGCTTGCTGCTCCGCGCGCCTTGGCAAGATACGGTCGCTTCGCAATGTGAATAGTGCAGAATTCCACCACTGGGACCAGCTTTGAAGCTTGTGAAGCCTCCCTGGGGCCGCTATTAAAAACACTGTGCAACGTACGGGGAAGTTTATTGCAAAATTATCGATTTATTGAAAAATACCTATTGGTAGTCTTAGTCGACCTTGAGTTGCTACTGACTTAAGTTGGCTCTGTTTAAACGCGCGGTTATGCCTCCAGTATCATTTGCATCGAAAGTATTATTACACTCTAATTATTAAACAAAAATATAGTGATTGCTAGCTACGAAATCAATAATGCGGTGATTCGCATATGATACCAAATTAAAATTTATTCAGAAAACAGGATGAGAAATATTTCTAGCCTAACATGGCAATCCAATACACTCGCTAACCTAACTAGGCTATCATTGGCACAATGCATCCTCTTTTTCTAACTACTTAAGTCAACACTGAAGCCGCAAGTGACTCTATTGAAGTTCTGCCTGAACGGACACAGAGAGCGCCAGTCAAAGAGGTAGCGGAACACGAACTCATTTAGAATTACAGTGCCCTACTTTGGCTGATGATTGCTAATATCACCGTAATTCTCCGTTGTGATTACGACGGTCGGCCCAGCCAACGTCGTGATGGCGTCTTTCCCGTGAGTGAGCTTGGCTTTAATCTCCAACGTGGACGTGGTTTGCGCCCGTAAACTCCTGTACGTAAGTGTTCAGTTGCGGAGTCCGTCACGAGTCAATACTCGAGCTACTTGCACATATGCCAAGAGTAGTTGGTCGACTCAAGTGCGCGGCAGCAAAGGTACACTTCAGATTGCATATGAACACCACAAATTAGAACAAATCTGTTTCTCTCCTCAGAAGAACAGATAATGCTACGTGTGTGGAGTCGTATGCCCTAAACTATTCAGACTTGGAGAGTAACCACTGGACTCAGTGCCGGTAACTTCTCCAACCTCCTTCTCTCCACGCTCTCCAAGCAGGGCAGCCAGACACCGCGACTGCTCTCCTCCACAGCCGACCCCAGAGTCCTCCTTCAGAGTTTTTGCAAACCTGGCCGTTCTTCGCCGCATGGATCCGTGCGCGTCGGTAGCCAATCACGAGACAGACTTGCATGTATCCGTGCGCGTTTGTACCCAACCACGACACAGAATTCTCCCGGGGTTACTGTTGCCGCCAAACTTTTAACACGTATCTCTGCGCGCTCTGCGCCAATCCCGTCACAGTCTTCCGCAAATTTTCCACTGTGGCGCGAAATCGTCTTTCTCTCTATCGCATTTACACTCCTGGATATTGAAATAAGAACACCGTGAATTCATTGTCCCAGGAAGGGGAAACTTTATTGACACATTCCTGGGGTCAGATACATCACATGATCACACTGACAGAACCACAGGCACATAGACACAGGCAACAGAGCATGCACAATGTCGGCACTAGTACAGTGTATATCCACCTTTCGCAGCAATGCAGGCTGCTATTCTCCCATGGAGACGATCGTAGAGATGCTGGATGTAGTCCTGTGGAACGGCTTGCCATGCCATTTCCACCTGGCGCCTCAGTTGGACCAGCGTTCGTGCTGGACGTGCAGACCCCGTGAGACGACGCTTCATCCAGTCCCAAACATGCTCAATGGGGGACAGATCCGGAGATGTTGCTGGCCAGGGTAGTTGACTTACACCTTCTAGAGCACGTTGGGTGGCACGGGATACATGCGTTGTCCTGTTGGAACAGCAAGTTCCCTTGCCGGTCTAGGAATGGTAGAACGATG
The DNA here is from genome assembly GCF_023864275.1 of Schistocerca cancellata. Taxonomy (NCBI): domain Eukaryota; kingdom Metazoa; phylum Arthropoda; class Insecta; order Orthoptera; family Acrididae; genus Schistocerca; species Schistocerca cancellata. Next base: position 152,956,979 of record NC_064635.1, read on the forward strand.
GGTTCGATGACGGTTTGGATGTACCGTGCACTATTCAGTGTCCCCTCGACGATCACCAGTGGTGTACGGCCAGTGTAGGAGATCGCTCCCCACACCATGATGCCGGGTGTTGGCCCTGTGTGCCTCGGTCGTATGCAGTCCTGATTGTGGCGCTCACCTGCACGGCGCCAAACACGCATACGACCATCATTGGCACCAAGGCAGAAGCGACTCTCATCGCTGAAGACGACACGTCTCCATTCGTCCCTCCATTCACGCCTGTCGCGACACCACTGGAGGCGGGCTGCACGATGTTGGGGCGTGAGCGGAAGACGGCCTAACGGTGTGCGGGACCGTAGCCCAGCTTCATGGAGACGGTTGCGAATGGTCCTCGCCGATACCCCAGGAGCAACAGTGTCCCTAATTTGCTGGGAAGTGGCGGTGCGGTCCCCTACGGCACTGCGTAGGATCCTACGGTCTTGGCGTGCATCCGTGCGTCGCTGCGGTCCGGTCCCAGGTCGACGGGCACGTGCACCTTCCGCCGACCACTGGCGACAACATCGATGTACTGTGGAGACCTCACGCCCCACGTGTTGAGCAATTCGACGGTACGTCCACCCGGCCTCCCGCATGCCCACTATACGCCCTCGCTCAAAGTCCGTCAACTGCACATACGGTTCACGTCCACGCTGTCGCGGCATGCTACCAGTGTTAAAGACTGCGATGGAGCTCCGTATGCCACGGCAAACTGGCTGACACTGACGGCGGCGGTGCACAAATGCTGCGCAGCTAGCGCCATTCGACGGCCAACACCGCGGTTCCTGGTGTGTCCGCTGTGCCGTGCGTGTGATCATTGCTTGTACAGCCCTCTCGCAGTGTCCGGAGCAAGTATGGTGGGTCTGACACACCGGTGTCAATGTGTTCTTTATTCCATTTCCAGGAGTGTAGTTCCTTCTCACTTCTTGTTGTGATGGCCCAGCCTCTCCGAACGTCTCTGGTGGTCTGAAGTGCCAGCCGACAAAGGGGTCCGGCCGCGGCCGTCCCGTTAGTTTGACATGACATAAACACCTTCCTTAGGGGTTCCGGCCGTGTTCCAGCCTCTGAGCCCATCTCATTAGTCTGACATGACACACACAACTTCTGTGTCCATTCTCTCCTACCGGTGGGCCAATTATCATTATTCGGTGTATTAGTACTGATTTAGCATCATGTAAGGTGCAAAATCTGCTACCTTACAACTGTGCACGTTCAGTACAGGTGGGAAAGTTATATTGAGCAACGGTTGGTCGGCGTTTGCAAACTATGGGAACGATGACAGCATTCGTCGGCGCCTGCAACATCTCGAAAAAATATGTTTATTGTGTTTAATAGCATATCGTTTTTGAGACGAGACTTCCCACAGTTTGAGACGGTGACGTCAGCAATTTTGGTGGCATCGCGAGGGCAGAACCGAAGAGCCCAAATTTTTAGTCAGAAGGGACACAGTAGGCTTCGGACACAGTCTACATACATACTCCGGAATCCATCATACGGTGCGTGGCGGAGGGTACCTCGTACCACAACTAGAATCTTCTCTCCCTGTTCCACTCCCAAACAGAACGAGGAAAAAATGACTGTCTATATGCCTCTGTACGAGCCCTAATCTCTCTTATCTTTGTGGTCTTTCCGCGAAATGTAAGTTGGCGGTAGTAAAATTGTACTGCAGTCAGCCTCAAATGCTAGTTCTCTAAATTTCCTCAGTAGCGATTCACGAAAAGAATGCCTCGTTTCCTCTAGAGACTCCCACCCGAGTCCTTGAAGCATTTCCGTAACACTCGCGTGATGATCAAACCTACCAGTAACAAATCTAGCAGCCCGCCTCTGGATTGCTTCTATGTCCTCCCTCAATCCGACCTGATAGGGATCCCAAACGCTCGATCAGTACTCAAAAATAGGTCGTATTAGTGTTTTATAAGGGTCTCCTTTACAGAGGAACCACATCTTCCCAAAATTCTACCAATGAACCGAAGACGACTATCTGCCTTCCCCACAGCTGCCATTGCATGCTTGTCCCACTTCATGTCGCTCTGCAACGTTTCACCCAAATATTTAATCGACGTGACTGTGTCAAGCGCTACACTACCAATGGAGTATTCAAATATTACGGGATTCTTTTTCCTATTCATCTGCATTAATTTACATTTATCTATATTTAGAGTTAGCTGCCATTCTTTACACCAATCACAAATCCTGTCCAAGTCATCTTGTATCCTCCTACAGTCACTCAACGACGACACCTTCCCGTACACCACAGCATCATCAGCAAACAGCCGCACATTGCTATCCACCCTATCCAAAAGATTATTAATGTAGATAGAAAACAACAGAGGACCTACCACACTTCCCTGGGACACCCCAGATGATACCCTCACCTCCGATGAACACTCACCGTCGAGGACAACGTAATGGGTTCTATTATTTAAGAAGTCTTCGAGCCACTCACATACTTGGGAACCAATCCCATACGCTCGTACCTTAGTTAGGAGTCTGCAGTGGGGCACCGAGTCAAACGCTTTCCAGAAGTCAAGGAATATGGCATCCGTCTTATACCCTTCATCCATGGTTCGCAAGATATCATTTGAAAAAAGAGCGATGCTTTCTAAAGCCGTGCTGGTGCATGGACAGCAACTTCTCTGACTCAAAGAAATTCATTATATTCGAACTGAGAATATGTCGAGGAGCATACTGCAGAGGGCAAAAGCTGATGCGACGTGCAGACCGTCACCCAGTGCCACTTCATCTTAACTTCTGTTGAGTTTACGCAGCAAAATGGCGAGCGATCAACCCTCGCGAGGGAATAGGCACCTTTTGATCTTATTGATATTAACTGTCTCAATTTGTCCTTGACCTCTTGACCCTGACATTTTCTGGCATGTTTATCCAAAACACTAACCAAATCTCTGTAGTCATTACGATCAAAAATGTCAAAAAAAATTGTTCAAATGGCTCTGAGCACTATGGGACTCAACTGCTGTGGTCGTAAGTCCCCTAGAACTTAGAACTACTTAAACCTAACTAACCTAAGGACATCACACACATCCATGCCCGAGGCAGGATTCGAACCTGCGACCGTAGCGGTCGTGCGGTTCCAGACTGTAGCGCCTTTAACCGCTCGGCCACTCCGGCCGGCTCAAAAATGTCTCCCCGATTAAATTCATTTAGACCCTGCAGGACGTTTTGTTACCAGAGTAACTTCCGTTCTTTTGCTATACATACTTGTCACCCTAGCACTTTAAATAGTTATTTTCATGAACTAAGGTTCTTCACACATTTCGTCTGAGAGAGAGAATTTATCTATTTATTTTTGTCTGGGAACAACGCACATTCAACTAAATTCTCAATAAATAATAATGCTTCTGGAATCCTGTTTCATTTCCTAATGCAAGTTCCATATTCATTAATAAAAGTTTCTCACTCCTCACATTCCTGCTACTTCCACACAATACAGTCGTAGTGGTGTGATTTGCATATCGAGAGGGGACACTCAAAACATTTCAGAGGCTCCCTTAGGAAGGTACAGGCATAACCCCAGTGGCGTCTTGCATACTGTTAAAAAAATGTGTGTGAAATCTTATTGGACTTAACTGCTGAGGTTATCAGTCCCTAAGCTTACACACTACTTAACCCAAATTATCCTAAGGACAAACACACACAACACACACACTCCCATGCCCGAGGGAGGACTCGAACCTCCGCCGGGACCAGCCGCACAGTCCATGACTGCATCGCAAATAGACTGCTCGGCTAATCCCGCGCGGCGCATACTGTTAATAATGGCTTTTCGACAGTGGAGCACTCGAGCATTAGTGGATGTTCAATACATTACATTTATTTACTTTCGGCGTCATCTACAAGCGTTTACTATTATTCATTTGCTCGACAATTCTGCGGCCAACCTCCTCATTCCTTACTTTATCGATTCACCAAATTTTTAACGTTCTTCTGTAGTACCACATCTCAAATTCTTCTATTCTCTTGTTATCTGGTTCTTCCACAGTCCATGATTCACTACCGTACGAGGCTGTCCACCAAACATAAATTCGGCGAAATTTCGTCCTTAAATTGAGGCCTATTTCTGATATCAACACACTTCTCTTGGCCAGGAATGTCCTTTCTGCCAGTTCTATTCTGCTTTTTATGTCCTCTTTCTTCCGTCCATCATTGATTATTTTGCTGCTTAGGATGCGGAATCAATTAACTTCATCTACTTCGTGATCACCAATCCTGATGTCAAGTTTCTCACTCCTCACAATCTGCTACTTCTCATTACTTTCATTTTTCTTTGCTTTACTCTCAGTCCATATTCCATACTCTGTTATTCTTCTTCACTTGCACTGAAGATAGCAATGTCATAAACGAATCTTATCACTAATATCCTTCCACCTTGCATTTTAATTCTACTGTTAAACCTTTCTTTTACTCCCTGCGTTGCTCTGGCGTTGCTTCGTCGATGTATAGACTGAACGGTAGGGGAAAAGACTACATTGCTATCTTACACCCTCTTCGTCAGATTCCTTCTATCTTGCCCTTCCACTCCTATTGTTCCCTCTTGGCTCTTGTACATATTGTATAATACCCATCTCTCCCTGTAGTTAGCCCTATTTTTGTAAGAATTTAGGCCGACAAATTGTATGAACGTGGTCGATTTTTCTTCAGTCTTCATTCGATATCAACCGCAACTTCAGAATTCCCTCTCTGGTGCATTTATCTTTCCTAAAGCCAAACTGATAGTCATCTGCCGGCCGGGTGGCCGAGCGGTTCTAGGCGCTACAATCTGGACCCGAGCGACCGCTACAGTCGCAGGTTTGAATCCTGCCTAGGACATGGATGTGTGTGATATCCTTAGGTTAGTTACGTTTAAGTAGTTCTAAGTTTTAGGGGACTGATGACCTTAGAAGTTAAGTCCCATAGTGCTCAGAGTCATTCGAACCATTTTTGATAGTCATCTATCAATACTTTATTTTCTTATAGATTCTTAAATTTGTCATTCTTTTCAGCAACTTGGATGAATCAACTGTTAAGCTGACTGTGCGATAATTCTCACACTTGTTGGTTCTTGCAATCTTCGGAATTTTGTGGATGATATTTTCCTGAAACTCAATGGTATATCGTCAGTCTCATGCACTCTACACACCAACGTGAATAGTCGTTTTGATGCCACTTTCTCGATTACTTTTAGAAATTCTAATGGAATGTTGTTTGTCCCTACTGCCTTATTCGATTTTAAGTCTTCCAAAAAAAAAAAAAACAATCTGATTCTAATACTGGAGCCCGTATAACCAAAGTTGTATCCTTTCTTTATTTGTGAAAGTATCATTCATAAGATTGCTCTAAATTAATTATTCAACAAACCTGCATCTGACTGCATCTGTGAACTTGTTTCTTGCACTCCTCCATGTTGCCAGAAATAAAATACGTGTTAGACTCAGCAATCAAGTTTAAGAGAATAATGCCGTTTGTGCAATGGCATTAAGATGTTACTCAAAAATTAACTTTTGGCCCTGATGTTTACTTAATGAAATTATATCTTTACTTGAATAATGCCAGTTGTGCAATTCCATAAAATTAGTTATTTGAAATAACTTTGCTCTGATAACGTTAGTTATACCAAAATCGATTTCAAACCATGAACTGCACATATACAGGGTGAGTCACCTAACGTTACCGCTGAATATATTTCGTAAACCACATCAAATACTGACGAATCGATTCCACAGACCGAACGTGAGGGGAGGGGCTAGTGTAATTGGTTAATACAAACCATAAAAAATGCACGTGAAACTTCCCCTTAGAACAATTTATACAAGACTGTGGTTAAACTGACAGACTGTGCTTAACCTGACACACAATATTTTTAGCGCAACGCAATCTGACTTCCAATAATCCCTACAAAAGAATGGCCCTGACTAACATTAAACTATACCTTTCAGAAATCACTTACCTCACAAAAATCTTCTTACTTGAACTACTGCAATACAGCGAGCGCCACTACTGCCAGCTAAATAAAAGATTCAAAATACAGAAGGCACTAACTACTGATAGGGATAGTTAGCAAATGAAAGATATTAATAGAGAACAAACAATGTATTTACCTTAATATCATCACAAGTCATAATATATGTAATTTCTAAACTCCGCCATCTCTCTCCTCACATCCACCACTGCTGGCGGCTCACCTCTAACTGTGCAACGCTATGCGCTGTTCACATCCAGCTGCCGCTGCCCAACGCTACAATGGCAGACAACAATGCAAACTAACCACAGGCTGCATACAGCACAGCCAGTGATTTTCATATAGAGCGCTACGTAACGTTGCCAATAACAAAAGATAAACAGCCTACTTACATAAAGAAAACATAAGCAGCCTACTTACATAGCCCCCATGCTCCCCACAAAAAATTTTACAAAATATTTTTGGGCAGTGGCCAATAATGATTTGAAAATTTTTTTTATAATTACAATAACAAAGATATCAAATGCACACACTTATTTATACAATGTTGGTCAAAAGCTAAAATTTTCTCACAGTCCATAAAGATAATCCTGATCATTCATCATAATAGGAATTTCAGTTTTTTTTCACAAAGTCTCATTAGTAAAAGAAATTGCACACAGAAGTAGTGGATTTCCATGCAGTCTTGAAGAAGTAGTGTTGTCCTTCCAACGGAAAGACAATGCTGACTCTTGACATGCTGACAGGTAATGGGCCACAACAGAGCAAACCCACAGCAGAGTCATTCGACGTTTTGAAGAAGATTGGTAGGTAGGTCATCACAGAGTAGACCCACTGTAGTCCTAGTAGAGAGTATGGTATCGGTGGGTCATCAGAGATGCAGACCCACTGCACTCCTTGTAGAAATTGTGGACAGGCCCACTGTAGTCCTGGTAAAGATTGTGGTATTGGTGGGTCATCAGAGGTGCAGACCCACTGTAGTCCTTGTAGAGATGGCCAGCAGCCATCTGTTGCGATTGTGCAGGTGCACATTCACCATCGAAGAGTCTTGCAAAGAATATAGCAAGTCCATAAACCACCACTTGTGCACTCACAAAGTTTTTGGAATTGTCCTTAGAACCAGCAATGCTGTTATCCAGTCACTTGCTGAATTATTAACACGTGTGCAAACACTAACAGTCCCTACTTCTCACATATTGTTCATATACTATGACCAACAGAAATGTGTGCAGTGAAATGAATGCTTACAAGTTACTTTATTTGATGAACTGGTGTCAATTACAGTTTTATAACATAAGAATACAATTACAAAGGTATAAAATACATCATTAAAAACATAACAATACAGATAACATTTGTAGTACAGGCTTTACAACAGAACAGAAATATACATATATATCAGTGTTACAGGAATTATGACATGAGTACATACATAAAAGATGAGAATAACTTTTGAAACATCAACTTTACACAAGAACATTAAAACAAAACAGAATAAATAATGTCTAAGCATATTTACAAGGTAAATAACATATTATTAATGTCAATTATATTTGAGGAGAACAGTATTCCTCATCATAGTGAATGTAGCTTAATATTAAAAGAAAAAAATTCTATGAAACTACACAGAGACAGGAAGAAAACAAATACACAAGAGTACACAAACAAATACAGCGAGCGCCACTACTGCCAGCTAAATAAAAGATTCAAACTACAGTAGGCACTAACTACTGATAGGGATAGTTAGCGAATGAAATATATTAATAGAGAACAAACAATGTATTTACCTTAATATCATCACAAGTCATAATATATGTAATTTCAAAACTCCGCCATCTCTCTCCTCACATCCACCACTGCTGGCGGCTCACCTCTAACTGCGCAACGCTACGCGCTGTTCACATCCAGCTGCCGCTGCCCAACGCTACAATGGCAGACAACAATGCAAACTAGCCACAGGCTGCACACAGCACAGCCAGTGATTTTCATATAGAGCGCTACGTAACGTTGCCAGTAAGAAAACATAAACAACCTACTTACATAAAGAAAACATAAGCAGCCTACTTACACACGGAAGTATGTTTTTTAACACAAACCTACGTTTTTTTTAAATGGAACCCCGTTAGTTTTTTTAGCACATCTGAACATATAGACAAATACGTAATCAGTGCCGTTTGTTGCATTGTAAAATGTTTATTACATCCAGAGATATTGTAACCTAAAGTTGACGCTTGAGTACCACTCCTCCGCTGTTCGATGGTGTGTATCGGAGAGCACCGAATTACGTAGGGATCCAAAGGGAACGGTGATGGACCTTAGGTACAGAAGATACTGGAACAGCACATTACGTCCACATGCTAACACCTTTTTATTGGTCTTTTACACTGACGTACATGTACATTACCATGAGGGGTGAGATACACTTTCGACGGGCGTTTCATAGGACGTGGAGGACGCATAAATTGGCCAGCCCGTTCTCCTGATCTTACACTTCTTGACTTCTTTCTGTGGGGTACGTTAAAGGAGAATGTGTATCGTGATGTGCCTACAACCCCAGAGGATATGAAACAACGTATTGTGGCAATCTGTGGCGACATTACACCAGATGTACTGCGGCGTGTAGGACATTCATAACGCCAGAGATTGCAATTGTGTGCAGCAAATGATGGCCACCACATTGAACATCTATTGGCCTGACATGTCGGGACACACTCTATTCCACTCCGTAATTGAAAACGGAAACCACGTGTGTACGTGTACCTCACCCCTCATGGTAATGTACATGTGCGTCAGTGAAAAAGACCAATAAAAAGGTGTTAGCATGTGGACGTAATGTGCTGTTCCAGTCTCTTCTGTACCTAAGGTCCATCACCGTTCCCTTTGGATCCCTACGTAATTCGGTGCTCTCCGATACACACGATCGAACAGCGGAGGAGTGGTACTCGAGCATCAACTTTAGGTTACAATATCTCCGGATGTAATAAACATTTTACAATGCAACAAACGGCACTGATTACGTATTTGTCTATATGTTCAGATGTGCTAACAAAACTAATGGGGTTCCATTTAAAAAATCGTAGGTTTGTGTTAAAAAACATACTTCCTTGCGTTTTTGTATGGTTTGTATTAACCAGTTACACTAGCCCCTCTCCTCAAGTTCGGTCTGTGGAATCGATTCGTCAGTATTTGATGTGGTTTACGAAGTATATCCAGCGGTAATATTAGGTGACTCACCCTGTATATTACATAGAGGCCTCATTTTCTTTAAGTTCTTTCATTGGTGGGTAACTTTACTTTACTACTCATTTTCATATTCAATAAAAGCAAAGGATGTGGATTATGTTTCAGGCTGTTAGAGTTAAACACAATGTTGATCTCAATTTATATATTGTTAAAATTTAAGTCATACACAAAATCTACCATTTCCAACATTTTTGTAGCACGAATCACTCTTACAAAAAATTTTACAAAACACTTACTGTGTCAAACCGTGGACATACAAATTCTAACTCTGAACATTATCTAACAAAACCCAATTTGAAATCATTATATATCTTCTCTCATTTATGTGCTAAAGTTTTCTTAGGACAACTGCACAGTGAGTGCTGCGGTGTCACCGCCAGACACCACACTTGCTAGGTGGTAGCATTTAAATCGGCCGCGGTCCGCTAGTATACGACGGACCCGCGTGTCGCCACGGTCAGTGATTGCCGACCGAGCGCCGCCACACGGCAGGTCTAGAGACAGATCCTAGTACTCTCCCCAGTTGTACAGCCGACGTTGCTAGCCATGGTTCACTGAGAATTACGCTCTCATTTGCCGAGACGATAGTTAGCATAGCCTTCAGCTACATTTGCTACGACCTAGCAAGGCGCCAATACCAGTATAGATATTGAGATTCTATTAATGTATCATCAAGAGCGATGTTCTACAAATGTGGATTAAAGTATTCCAGAAGCTACGTACTTTTCTTTATAGCATTCATTACGTATCCTGTTTCAGACCTCACGCCAGCCTGCGTGAGTTCAAGCGCGTGCCTTTCGGCTTCCTCTCATTGTGTCTAGGCTGTCTTGTCTAGACACAACAAGTGCGACTCCTACCTTAAAGCTGTCTGCACACGTCTGCTTCCTCCAGTTTTTTACTGCGCACGCCCGGCTCCCTTAACCATCAAAGATCGTCCTACTCAAAGATATTACACTCATTCCACCTTGCGGTTGGCAACTACCGAATTTATTTTCTGGATCTACCCAGATCAGACCTTAGCACGTACCTTCCAACATCATCAAACAAGTCTTCCCCTCATAGAGGCCTTCAAAGTACTCTTTCCACCTATCTGCACTCTCGTCTGCATTTGACAATGGAATTCAGGTTGCACTCTTAATGTTATCATCCTTGCTTTCAATTTCACACAAGGTTGTTTTGACTTTTCTGTATGCGAGTCAATGTTTCCAACAATCATTTCTTTTTCGATTTCCTTGTATTTCTCGTGCAGCCATTTCACCTTAGATTCCGTGCACTTCCTATTTATTTCATTTGTAAGTGACTTGTATTTTTGCAGTCCCAAATTTCCCTGAACAGTTTTGTACTTCCTTCTTTCACCAAGGAACTGAAGTATTTCTTCTGTTACCCATGATTTCCTCGCAGTTACCCTCTTTGTACCTCTGTTTTTTCTTCCCAGCTTCTGCGATTGCTCTTTTAAGCGATGTCAATCCCTCATTAGCTGAACTGCCTACTGATATGTTCCTTATAGCAGTATCTACAGCCTCAGAGAACTTCAAGCGTGTCTCTTCATTACTTAGTATTTCTGTAATCCACTTCATTGCGCTTTGATTCTTCATGATTAGTCTCTTGCACTTCAGCCTATTCTTCATCACTACTAAATTGTGATCTGAACCTATATCTGCTCCAGACACGCCTTACAATCCATTATCTGATTTCGTAATCTCCACCTGACCATGATGTAATCTAACTGAAATCTTCCCTTATTCACGGGTTTTTCCAGCCATACCTCCTCCTGAAATTGATCACAGAACTCAATTAATCTTTCTCCACTCTCATTTCTACTACCAAGCTCATATTCTCGCACAGCCCTTTCTCCTATCGCTTTTTCTACATCCGCATTCCAATGCCCCATGACTGCTAGATTTTCATCTCCCTTTACGTATTGCATTTACTCCCTCTATCTCTTCATCCTCTGCTTGTGACGTCAGCATGTATACCTGGACTATTGTTGTCGGATTTGGTTTGCAGTTTATTCTGATGACAACAATCCTATCAGTGAGCTGCTCACAGTGACTCACTCTCTCCCCTACCTTCCTAGTCATAACTAATCCTACTCCCCTTATAACATTTTTTGCTGCTGCTGATATTACTCTATACTGATCTGATTAGAAATCCTTGTCTTGTTTCCATTTAATGTCACTGATCCTCACTATATCTAGATTGAGCATTATCATTTTCCTTTTCAGATTTTGTAGCCGCCACACCATGTTCAAAATTCTGACACTGTATGCTACCAAATTCTGTCCAACTGATGTGCTAGATTGTCAAAATCTCGAGCTGGTTGAATGGCGCTTAGTTGGGGGGAGATTCAGCGACCTTGCTGGCCGAGGTTGGGTTCAGTGCTTGCATGCAGACTAGCAGTAGAAAGTCTGGCCATGTGTGGGTTGGCGTTATTTTGTTGAAATGTAAGCCCAGTGAGCCGTGGTAAACAATTGCCGTTTTGAAGAGCGCGCCGCAGCGCGTTGTGTGAAGCAGTCGCCCTCCGTTTCTGGCGGTGGCGCCGCTGTGGCAGTCGCAGCTTTGGTGTCTCCCTCTCGTGGCAAAGGGGAAAAGGTTGCCTGTTCATGTGTATTTAAGGGCCGCTATAAGCTCGCCAAGGGGAGAATTGGAGCCAAGGAGTCATGCTGTTAGTCTGAGTCGGTCAGTCGAAGGCAGTTGATCAGACAGTGAGGAGTCAGTCTGTCAGTTTGGGCGAGTCTGGTCAGTTGGTCAGCCAGGATAGCCTGGGTCTGTCGCTCGTCCGCATTGGATAGGCGGTTCGTGTCTGTCTGTTGTCCGGAGTGCTAGTATGTGTTAGGCCGCCAGTCTGCTCGAGTTTGCTCGGGCAATGGGAATTGGCGATTGGATCGATCGGTTGGTCGGTCGCGCACTGGGACACAAGATGACTTGCCCGCCTGGAGCGTCGGCTTGCGTAGAATGTCATTGACCTGACACTGTTCTTTACGTGTGCCGCGGATCACAACCAAAGGGGTTCTACTCCGAAAAGAAATGGCACCCCAGAGCATCGTTCCTGGCTGTTGGGCCATATGCTGGGCGACAGTCAGGTTGGTACCCCACAGCAGTCAAGAGCATCTCCAGACACATCTTCGTTGGCCATCTGGGTCAGTTCGAAGCTCGACAAGTCTGAAGACAATTCTACTCCAGTCAAAGGAGATTCCAGACCTAAGACGTGTCTGGAGACGCTCGCCAGTGAACGGTGTGTTACGAACCTTACTTTCGCCTGCCACAATACACGACGGTCCCGGTTGCCATTTCTTTTCACAGCATGTCGTCTTTGGTTATCATTCGTGGCACCCTTATAGCACAGCGGTACGTTAACGATATTCTAGTGCCTGTTTTGTTGCACTTCACGAGAAGCCATCCTTGTGTTACATTTTGGCGAGGCAACGTCCGCCAGCACGCGGCGAGAGTTTCTGCCGCTTGTCTCCGTGCTTGCCATCCCTACTGTGGCCAGCAAAGTCGCCAGATCTCTCCCCAATTTCGAACGATGGTCACATTATAGCCAGGGCCAGGGCTTTTCAATTACCTCGGGATTTTGAATATCTAACGCGTCAGTAGCACAGAATCTGCCACGATATGCCTCAGGAGGACAAGTAACAACTCTATAAATCAGTGACAAGCTGGATAACTGTCTGCGTAAGGCCCAACGATGGACAAACGCATTACTGCCTCGCTCAATTTGTGATGTTCTTTCTCTTGAATAAATCATCCAGTTTTTCTGAAATTACAATCAGCTGTTTGTCTACTCATGTACATCACATCTGGCGAGTTCCGACCCATCCGGATAATTCCTTTATGGTGCGTGGTTTTTTTTTATTTTTTATCTCTTATTTTTTTATTTTTTTATTTTATTTTATTTTATTTTTTTATTTAGAGTATATTTGCATCAAACTTCTAGGTGCGATAAATCACGTTGTGGGGAAACTTTTGTTACAGCCAAAACGTTCGTTGACGCTCCCCGGCGATGCTTCAGTGTTGGCAAGCCTTGGGACAACGAGATTTGACCAAGCTAGCTGCGGCCATCCTCCGGCGATTTGCTGTCGTCGACTTCTCTCACGTAAGATACTGATGTTGTTATATACTGCATATGCCCGACTTTTCATTATATGTACACGTCAGATGGAGCCTTCACAAACATCTTCTCTGTAACGGCGACTAAACTTCGGGTTTCCATAATAATAATAATAATTGATGTTGACTTTTTGTGCAGTCGCTCCCCTTCAGTTGTTGCTGCGCTACCGAAGACATAGTTATTAATGTCCTTGGATGTCAATTATTATTTCAGCTTCCTATTTCCGACGCTACTACTTATCCGCATTGTTTCTGTTTTTGTATTATTTCTGTACGATTTGAAACCAAATGTCAAATAGCTATTTACGCTTCGTTGTTTATTATTGTGGTGCTCAGTCCTGAGACTGGTTTGATGCAGCTCTCCATGCTACTCTATCCTGTGAACGCTTCTTCATCTCCCAGTACCTACTGCAGCCTACATCCTTCTGAATCTGCTTAGTGTATTCATCTCTTGGTCTCCCTCTACGATTTTTACCCTCCACGCTGCCCTCCAATGCTAAATTTGTGATCCCTTGATGCCTCAGAACACGCCCTACCAACCGGTCACTTCTTCTAGTCAAGTTTTGCCACAGACCCCTCTTCTCAGCATTACCTCCGGAATGTTTTAGACAAGAGGATGCCATCCATCATCATTTAACCATACAGTAAAGCTGCATGCCCCGGGAACAATTACGGCTGTAGTTTCCCCTTGCTTTCAGCCGTTCGCAGTACCAGCACAGCAAGGCCGTTTTGGTTATTGTTACAAGGTCAGATCAGTCAATCATCCAGACTGTTGCCCCTGCAACAACTGAAAAGGCTGCTGCCCCTCTTCAGGCACAACACGTTTGTCTGGCCTCTCAACAGATACCCCTCCGTTGTGGTTGCTCCTACGGTACGGCTATCTATATCGCTGAGGCACGCCAGCCTCCCCACCAACGGCAAGGTCCATGGTTCACCGGGGGGGGGGGGGGTGTCACGCTTCGTACTATTTCATAATCGAACCTTCCGTGATCCATAGATACAGTTTGCTGCTAGCCTATGATTATAGTTGACTAATACACACGCTATGGTTGTCACTCAAAGATATTATAGCAAGAACTATGCTCCATTATTATACTTCGAAAGTCATTCAAACTTCGTACCCTTTTACTTTCACAAAGTCAAGTGTCCAATTCTGTTCTTATATTCAATTTAACGTCCCTTCGTATAGTCCACACGTCCTATTATCGGTTATTTAGCTTGCAATAGAGTTTAATAGTGAGCAGTGCTTTCTCACGCGCATACAATTCCTCAGATATTCACAGTTCGTGACCTTACGGCAAAGATCTACCTAGACCTCAGTATACGTTTCAACGTAAGTCTGTCCCGTATAAATTAACTATAGCCAGTTTTCTTGTAGTTTAACGGAAGTTCCCTGATCCCTTCCGTAGCATATCACACAGAATTGCCAGCTACATAGCACGCCGCAGACACGTAGACAAGAGAACTAACAAAACGCGCACATGGTTTATATTGTAAGTAGGCTGTTTAGGTTTTCTTATTAGTAACGCCACGTAGCGCTCTGTATGAAAATCACTGGCTGTGCTGTGTGCAGTCTGTGGCTAATTTGCATTGTTGTCTGCCATTGTAGTGTTGGGCAGCTGGATATTAACAGCGCATAGCGTTAGGCAGTTCGAGGTGAGCCGCCAGCAGTGGTGGATGTGAGGAGAGAGATGGAGTTTTGAAATTTGTAATACTGGATATCATGAACTGCTATATACATTATGACTTTTGAACACTATTGAGGTAAATACATTGTTTGTTCTCTATTAAAATCTTTCATTTGCTAACTATGCCTATCAGTAGTTAGTGCCTTCAGTAATTAGAATCTTTTATTTAGCTGGCAGTAGTGGCGCTCGCTGTATTGCAGTAGTTCGAGTAACGAAGACTTTTGGTGAGGTAAGTGATTTGTGAAAGGTATAGGTTAATGTTAGTCAGGGCCACTCTTTTGTAGGGATTTCTGAAAATCAGATTGCGTTGCGCTAAAAATATTGTGTGTCAGTTTAAGCACAGTCGTATATAATTTTTCTAAGGGGACGTTTCAGTATAGTAGAATTCAGGAACAAAAGTAGCCCCGTTGAACCCTCTTTGGTTTCCCTGAGGCGCTACTTTGCTGCGGGCATTATTCTGATGAGAGATTAAATGTCGATAATTTCAATTAAACGTTTTTCACTGCTATTAATTATTTCCGATATTATCGATCACTGTTCCCCTGTATGAGAATAAGCCTGATAATATTGTTCTCAATTAAAAGAGCAGTTACATAGCTCGGTATCTACCTGACCAGAAAGTTTGATGGTGTTTTTCAGCGAGTAAATCTTAATAATGAGTACCTATAAATGCAGAAAGGTATATCAGAAGCAAATCAGGAATTTTAAGTGGCTTGGCCTACGTCCTTACAAACAGAGTATATGACTAGAATATAGGTAGTACATATTGCCTAAGTTCTAATTTAATTTGTCAAAATTAATCCATTACCAATTGAGAAGAATAGTGATGGAGATAGCCACAACAGTACAAGAAAAAATGCCAGTTGCTCAGAAAGGAGTCCAACATGCATCACAAATTTTTTTGTCATTAACCCATAGCGAGAGGGACGGATAGGCTACAAAACTACACTCCTGGAAATTGAAATAAGAACACCGTGAATTCATTGTCCCAGGAAGGGGAAACTTTATTGACACATTCCTGGGGTCAGATACATCACATGATCACACTGACAGAACCACAGGCACATAGACACAGGCAACAGAGCATGCACAATGTCGGCACTAGTACAGTGTATATCCACCTTTCGCAGCAATGCAGGCTGCTATTCTCCCATGGAGACGATCGTAGAGATGCTGGATGTAGTTCTGTGGAACGGCTTGCCATGCCATTTCCACCTGGCGCCTCAGTTGGACCAGCGTTCGTGCTGGACGTGCAGACCGCGTGAGACGACGCTTCATCCAGTCCCAAACATGCTCAATGGGGGACAGATCCGGAGATCTTGCTGGCCAGGGTAGTTGACTTACACCTTCTAGAGCACGTTGGGTGGCACGGGATACATGCGAACGTGCATTGTCCTGTTGGAACAGCAAGTTCTCTTGCCGGTCTAGGAATGGTAGAACGATGGGTTCGATGACGGTTTGGATGTACCGTGCACTATTCAGTGTCCCCTCGACGATCACCAGTGGTGTACGGCCAGTGTAGGAGATCGCTCCCCACACCATGATGCCGGGTGTTGGCCCTGTGTGCCTCGGTCGTATGCAGTCCTGATTGTGGCGCTCATCTGCACGGCGCCAAACACGCATACGACCATCATTGGCACCAAGGCAGAAGCGACTCTCATCGCTGAAGACGACACGTCTCCATTCGTCCCTCCATTCACGCCTGTCGCGACACCACTGGAGGCGGGCTGCACGATGTTGGGGCGTGAGCGGAAGACGGCCTAACGGTGTGCGGGACCGTAGCCCAGCTTCATGGAGACGGTTGCGAATGGTCCTCGCCGATACCCCAGGAGCAACAGTGTACCTAATTTGCTGGGAAGTGGCGGTGCGGTCCCCTACGGCACTGCGTAGGATCCTACGGTCTTGGCGTGCATCCGTGCGTCGCTGCGGTCCGGTCCCAGGTCGACGGGCACGTGCACCTTCCGCCGACCACTGGCGACAACTTCGATGTACTGTGGAGACCTCACGCCCCACGTGTTGAACAATTCAGCGGTACGTCCACCCGGCCTCCCGCATGCCCAGTATACGCCTTCGCTCAAAGTCCGTCAACTGCACATTCGGTTCACGTCCACGCTGTCGCGGCATGCTACCAGTGTTAAAGACTGCGACGGAGCTCCGTATGCCACGGCAAACTGGCTGACACTGACGGCGGCGGTGCACAAATGCTGCGCAGCTAGCGCCATTCGACGGCCAACACCGCGGTTTCTGGTGTGTCCGCTGTGCCGTGCGTGTGATCATTGCTTGTACAGCCCTCTCGCAGTGTCCGGAGCAAGTATGGTGGGTCTGACACACCGGTGTCAATGTGTTCTTTTTTCCATTTCCAGGAGTGTATTTTTAAATCTAACGTAAAATCATTTCTTCTACTCACCTTATTCTATTGCATAGACGAATTATTGAATAACGCTGGTAGCTTGTAAAATAACACAAATAAATGAACTAGTTTTATTTGTACCTGCATGAGTATGACTGAAAAATAGTACGTTCATTAATGTTAAAAGTAATCATCTGCACTTATCCTGTAAAACTTACTCCTTATACGTCATTTCGAGAAAATAAATCGCTCAAATGATCAATGGGACATGTAACCAACTCTCTCACACATACATATAACAGACACACACACACACACACACACACACACACACACACACGCACACACATACACATGTACACACACATTCACTAGACATCAACAGTTTTGAGACAGAGTCAAAGGTCACGTTTACTCCTCTACTTAGCGTCAGAATTTTCTACAGCAGAAAGAGGTAAAGTAGAAAAAACAAATTATCATTAATGGGGCAAGTAATGCCAGAGATATTACTCTCTTAAAGAAACTGCAGCAGCACGGCTGTTCCTGCGCCTGTTAATTTTTGTTAATAGCTAAAAGTTTTTCGTGAGCCGTGGTTTGCATAACACAGTCGTGAATAATATTGTTAATAGGTTCCTCCCTAGCGACTCCTCAACTCTTTACATATTGCCGCTCTCTTATAAGCGGATTAAAAAAAAGAAAAACTTGAGACAGTAAAACACGGAAGCGGACAAGCCAAAGAGAGCGAGAGGAAAGAGACACGCGCGACAGGAATCTCATTAAGAGCCTGCGGAGTACACCAGTGCGCCAAAGAAATGCCTCCGCCGCATGCAACAGCTCGGCCCGGGTGGGGGGGGGGGGAGGGAGGGAAGTTAGACGACACGGTACGCGCGCCCAAAGAGGGCAAATTAAAAGATATCGCCCTCCTCCGTCGCGCCAAGGCCCATTATGCCGTGCTCTGGCGGAGCGGGCAGACAACAGTTAGGCGGAAGAAGCTGCGGGAAAAAGAGAGAGAGCGAAGGAAGAAGCAAGAGGAGGGGGTCAGAGAGAGACGGGAGAGGCGCGTGCCCGCAGCAAAGAGTTGAAGGCGGAAGGTCTGCGCGGTTTTATGACGTCTCATTTAGAAGCAGTAAAACAAACTTTCTTCTCTGGCACACGCGCTGAACACAGCTACGTCCTCTCGCGTTCTTTGTGTGTGTGTGTGTGTGTGTGTGTGTGAGAGAGAGAGAGAGAGAGAGAGAGAGAGAGAACGAACTCTCTGTAGGCATGGAACCAGAATTTTAAACAGCAATTTGAAGAGCGCTACGTAGCAGGGAGGAAGCAAAGCTGTGTGGAACAGACAGAATAAGACGCATACAGATAGGAAGGGCGGAAAGAGAAAGAGAGAGAGAGAGAGAGAGAGAGAGAGACGGAAAAGCATGGCGCGAACCACGACCTACCGCTACTATCCAGTTCAAAGAAAACTTGGCAGTATTGTCAAAGGAGGAGGGTGGAAAATAAAGAGAAAAAAACGTGGAAAGACATTGCTTTCTCGACTCAGTTGCGACAATAGAATGAGAGGGAAGGGGCATTTCTCCGCATAATAGAAACCTTCAAGTATCTGCCCTCGGAGCAATATAATTAGGGAGATAAAATCCTCTTGCACACTTCTTGCTACACGTCTCTCAGCAAATACTTTGCCGTTGTTTCACAGATTAAACAACGTTTCCTTTCACACAATTATTTTATTTCGTGCACGCAAGCTACTTTTTTACCACAATGATCCCAGAGTCGATTAGCTACACAGCTGGACTGCCCTACTAGTAAAATGAGAAGGGAAGTTTGTGACCTCGAACGATTAGAACTGTAAGGAAATGTTAAGAAAATGAATCGCTCGCTTCAAAAACAGCGGTGTCAACCATTCGTTTGCAGAACTGCGCATCTTACCACGAGATGCATTTGAATGATCAGTTATTCAAGGTCTAAGA
Organism: Schistocerca cancellata; assembly: GCF_023864275.1. NCBI lineage: Eukaryota > Metazoa > Arthropoda > Insecta > Orthoptera > Acrididae > Schistocerca > Schistocerca cancellata. The sequence continues at coordinate 152,976,305 of NC_064635.1, forward strand.
GAGGTACTTTCGTATTACGAAGAAACAAAATATCAATATAATAGGATCAAAAACACTTATGTTTTAATGTCGCGACCTATTGCCATATTTCCTACTACTTAAAATAATTGCGCCACCTGAACGACAAAGTACTGTTATTCAGCTGATAGTGTTGCTCAGCTATCCAGACTTCAAAGTCGCACGTGTGAGATTTCTAGTAACTGATGAAAGCAAAGTGCCACACTGTAATATGTACATCTCATTAAAACACCTTTTCACATTCAACGTCGCTTCTTCATTCAAGGAGTCCAAAATCGGAAGCTACGCATATTTCATTCCCAGATCCGTATGGTTCTAGGCGCTACAGGCTGGAGCCGAGCGACCGCTACGGTCTCAGGTTCGAATCCTGCCTCGGGCATGGCTAAGTTTTAGGCGACTGATGACCTCAGAAGTTACGTCGCGTAATGCTCAGAGCCATTTGAACCATTCTCAGAAGATGATATTGGTATGTCACTGACATGACCTCCCTTTTTCCATGCTTATGGTAATAATGGCTTGTACTTCGATGCACAAAGGTGATTACATAATACAGAGTGAAGTCTGATGACAACATGATGATAGTGTGACTTAGTCCTGGTTTTTCACGCTGTACCCTTACAAAACCAATACTTCATCTCAGATAGAGATTATATTGTGCAAACACATCAAGAGTTTGGCTATATCTTGTTGTCTTCAGTGTCATTTTAGACCCAATAGTCGATATTTTGTTTCTTCACGTAACCATTGTTGCTCCCTTAGACCCTGAATGGGTCATCATTCAATAACTTAGCATGCGAATGGCTCATTGAACTGTTTTTGGAATGAGTGATTTAGCTTCCAAACACATTTTCGTGCGATTCTGAGCTCTCAAGGTCACGCACTTTCCTTGTGAGATGGGCTCACGTTTCAAATAAGGCCAACTACTTTCTTATATCTCATACAAGAAATAAAAATTCATACGGTAAATCAAATGCGTAAAATTGCTACCCAAGTGCACAGGAAGTTCAAATACTGTCAACGCACGATATCTTATCATTTAAGTATCCCACATTTAAATATTATTTCGATATTTCTCATTTCAGTATTTCAACATTAGCCGTCTCTCACAGAAGTATCTCATATTTAAGCATATTTTATTATATCATTGTCTTCTTCTTCTTCATCAGGATACCCTTCGCCATGCGTAGTGACTTGCGTAGATGTAAATGTAGATGCAGATGTAGATCCATTTGTTTGTCTCTCGCAATAACTACCGAAGTTCACCTCCCTACTGTTGGCGAAGGCCGGCCGGAGTGGCCGAGCGGTTCTAGGCGCTACAATCTGGAACCGCGCGACCGCTACGGTCGCAGGTTCGAATCCTGCCTCGGGCATGGATGTGTGTGATGTCCTTAGGTTAGTTAGGTTTAAGTAGTTTTAAGTTCTAGGGGACTTATGACCTCAGCAGTTGAGTCCCATAGTGCTCAGAGCCATTTTGTTGGCGAAGGAGCCCTATTTTGCATGGTTTCGAATTAAAAGTCCATGTCTCACTAACACAAGTTAATTTTGTAGTACACTCTGATCGTAGACTTGATCTTTTCTGAAAAATCGATAACTTTGTTTTCCAAATCCTTTTTGGTTTACGAGAACCACTCCACTTAATTTTTTCTCTTCGATGTATTTCCTTTGCCGTCCAGTATTTTTTACCAGGTGTCCAAAGTATACAAACCGAATAATTGATTCTATGCCTTTATGGTTAATTTTTGTTATTTTCTTTTCAACGTGTTGTAGCCTCCCTCTCACTTATCGACCTTAATGACAGTGAAAAATTAAACCGCGTGTACCTAATGGAAATTTGGGAAAAGCAATCGTCACCGAAGTTAATCTGTCGGCAAAGAGGGAGGAAAGGGTTACATCTAAATGAAAGGAAAAATGCAAATTAAACTGGTGGAAAATAATCTTGAAAAGTGGTAAAGTTAATAAAGAAAGTAAATGTGCGGCCATTACATTAACAATTAACTAGCAGTAATTAGATATTTGAGATTTGGGGGAAATTACGGTCGCCAGTCCTAAGGACAATTACTATAGTAACTGAAAAAGAAAGGTTATTACACATATAATTAGCACTAGAAGCGTGTCAACTGAAGGTTGACACGTGTAGTGTGAAAACTGAAAGTTTGTCAGAAGTAATAAATTTCGCTACACTCTGACTTAATTTAGCAAAAGAATTAATAAAACCGGAAAATCGAAAGTTAATTTAGTGACTGAAGTTAATAGTGAGCTTTCTTTCTGAAGCACATCGAAATTCAGTAAAATACGGTTAGTCTTGGACTACCTCAACAATCATTTCAAAAGCTACTTGAATCTACGCAATTTAGAAATAAGAGATTTAACTTTGAACTTGAATTAAATGATTCTGAACAATTAACAATAGTAAAATTTAGTACATACCAAGCTGAGCTGCAGTCACAGGTAAGCTAAAATACGGTAACAAAACTCGCACTCTTAATTTGTGCTTGTGTAATCTAAATATTGTAGCCAGCTATGAATACCTTAACTGAACTTTGAAATTAAAGCAGTGAAATCGAATGATGCTGGCGTTTGAATTTCAACGACACTCGGATTCATTCCGGAAAAGGAAGGGACCCTGCTTGGTAATGCAATTGAGACAATGAGCTACAAAGGTTCATGCTATGTTGCTGTAATTTAGTTATTAAAATGGAACAGTTTGAAAAGCTGAGGTCTGCCATACAGTTCTAAAACTTTACGTGCTTCCAGTCTTCCTTGTTGGTTGATTGAAGGTTTGAAGCCGTCGGTCGAGGAGGTGGCGACAGTCACTCATTGTCGGCCGTCGCTGTTGCAGAAGCTGGATGTTGGCGCGCCTCCTTCTCGACACGGTCACCAGGCGAAACGGGCTCTTGATGTGCGCCAGCTAATGCTTCCCGTCCGCGACACCGTGTCAGAAACTATCATAGCAAGTCGAGCGCAATTACATGCTGCCCATCCCCGAAAGCGCGGCAACTCGCGGGAGCGTCACACAACACACCTGCTCCACTCGCTACTCCAGGCAGACTCTGCTCTGCCCGCGCTCCACGCGGCAGAGTTAATCCTACCAAAGATCCTAAACACTTTGGTTCTTCTCTCCAATAGCATAGTTTTCCCTAGGCCAGACCCAGCGTATAAATACAAATAATATGCACAAAACAAACCAACATAAATGCATAAATATACACTCCTGGAAATTGAAATAAGAACACCGTGAATTCATTGTCCCAGGAAGGGGAAACTTTATTGACACATTCCTGGGGTCAGCTACATCACATGATCACACTGACAGAACCACAGGCACATAGACACAGGCAACAGAGCATGCACAATGTCGGCACTAGTACAGTGTATATCCACCTTTCGCAGCAATGCAGGCTGCTATTCTCCCATGGAGACGATCGTAGAGATGCTGGATGTAGTCCTGTGGAACGGCTTGCCATGCCATTTCCACCTGGCGCCTCAGTTGGACCAGCGTTCGTGCTGGACGTGCAGACCGCGTGAGACGACGCTTCATCCAGTCCCAAACATGCTCAATGGGGGACAGATCCGGAGATCTTGCTGGCCAGGGTAGTTGACTTACACCTTCTAGAGCACGTTGGGTGGCACGGGATACATGCGGACGTGCATTGTCATGTTGGAACAGCAAGTTCCCTTGCCGGTCTAGGAATGGTAGAACGATGGGTTCGATGACGGTTTGGATGTACCGTGCACTATTCAGTGTCCCCTCGACGATCACCAGTGATGTACGGCCAGTGTAGGAGATCGCTCCCCACACCATGCTGCCGGGTGTTGGCCCTGTGTGCCTCGGTCGTATGCAGTCCTGATTGTGGCGCTCACCTGCACGGCGCCAAACACGCATACGACCATCATTGTCACCAAGGCAGAAGCGACTCTCATCGCTGAAGACGACACGTCTCCATTCGTCCCTCCATTCACGCCTGTCGCGACACCACTGGGGCGGGCTGCACGATGTTGGGGCGTGAGCGGAAGACGGCCTAACGGTGTGCGGGACCGTAGCCCAGCTTCATGGAGACGGTTTCGAATGGTCCTCGCCGATACCCCAGGAGCAACAGTGTCCCTAATTTGCTGGGAAGTGGCGGTGCGGTCCCCTACGGCACTGCGTAGGATCCTACGGTCTTGGCGTGCATCCGTGCGTCGCTGCGGTCCGGTCCCAGGCCGACGGGCACGTGCACCTTCCGCCGACCACTGGCGACAACATTGATGTACTGTGGAGACCTCACGCCCCACGTGTTGAGCAATTCGGCGGTACGTCCACCCGGCCTCCCGCATGCCCACTATACGCCCTCGCTCAAAGTCCGTCAACTGCACATACGGTTCACGTCCACGCTGTCGCGGCATGCTACCAGTGTTAAAGACTGCGACGGAGCTCCGTATGCCACGGCAAACTGGCTGACACTGACGGCGGCGGTGCACAAATGCTGCGCAGCTAGCGCCATTCGACGGCCAACACCGCGGTTCCTGGTGTGTCCGCTGTGCCGTGCGTGTGATCATTGCTTGTACAGCCCTCTCGCAGTGTCCGGAGCAAGTATGGTGGGTCTGACACACCGGTGTCAATGTGTTCTTTTTTCCATTTCCAGGAGTATATATATATATATATATATATACAAACAGTAAAACAATTACAATATATAAAGACACAGAAATGTTATATCTTCAAGTAACAAAATAAGGAAAAAAAATAGAGGAAATAGGAGGATATGCATTTCCGGCGTTACAGTGTTTGTTATACATCATTTTAGTGTTATTGCAACTGGTTCCAAGCTTACTTTCAAACTTGTTCCATTCACGTCTTCCGTTCGCAGTAGAAGTCTTCTGTACACGTGTTTAGGCAATGAGACACCAAAAGTAGTAGATGAGTATTGCTACTTTTGGAGTGAAAATAACTGATAGTGCCTGAAGTATAGATGACATAAAATTTAGACTCTCCACAGCGAGTAAAGCATTTCTGCAAAAGAGAAATTCGTTAAGACTGAATATAAATTTAAGTGTTAGGAAATCGTTTCTGAAGGTATTTTTCTGGACTGTAGCGTTGAACAGAACTTAACTATAAGCAGTTCTAACAAGAGAGAGGATATTTCATTTTCAAATAACGTGCTACAAAAGAATGTTACAGATTAGATGGGTAGCTAATGAGAAAGTACTGAATTGAGGGCTAGGCTCAAGATGTGGGTGTAGTTGGTTTTGGGCTGGGAGTTGTGCGAGCATAAGATACTGTTTTACATCCATATATTATAACATGGAAGCTCACGCAATATCGACAGAAATACGTTCAACAGTTAAAATCGGAAATCAACATCATTCTGCGCAAGCACAATTCTTACTTAAAATGGGCACATCAGAATAATAATAAAAAATTTATTTGACAAAATTGAAATTCTGTCATTAGCCACAATCCGCCACTGAAATAAATTCATTGGTGACAAGTGAAAATCTGTACCGGGCTGGAACTCAACCCGGATTTCCCGCTTCACCCAAATGGTCCCCTCAATCGTTTCGGCTATCCGAATAGGCTTTATATCCAACTCAGTTTCCCAGCTTGTTGCACAGTACGTATGCAACCCGCCCATTACCCTCACTTCTCGCAGTCTCACGTTGATTCTGCAGAGAGGGAGAATAGTCCGTGGTTTCGGGAATACGATTCGTGTTCGGAATTACGATGGTGGAGAGCCGAGCCTTGCTGGGAAGTCAGCGCTGAACAGACGGGGTCTCCGTTTAGAGCTCCCGTGTGTGACGGTCGTTCAGTATCAGCTTCTTGTTGGTAAGACGGATTTTCTGTCTTTGCTCTCACGAGATTTTGTAGTTAGAACGGTTAGGCACTATACTGTTGTGAACTAATATGATTCTGGACTTCGCCTCCGGGATGGGAGTCGTCGCTGAGTACGCATCGTTCAGTGATTGAGAGCACTTCTTCTGCCTATACTTACGTTGAGACGTTATCTCAACTCCGTCCTTGTGGCTCGGTGTTCGCGTTCCTCGTCTGTAGAACACAGAGAGGAGAAGACAATATTAGAGTATAGTAGTCCGAGGACCGTCTTCAGCCGTCCTACTCTTTGAAAGAGTTTATTTTGTGGTTGGCGTTCTTCCATCGTCGCAGACGTGTACGAGAACCTCCATTCCGACGCACCGGACGCAGTACATACGGTGATACTGCTAATTGCTTTGGCTTATTAGGGGCTATAAGGCTAAATAGCTTTGATCACGTAGGATTTATTTCCACTGACGTTGCACTCCACTGTAGATAGCCTTTAAAAGTTGCGTCTCCTTGTGTTTGGTACATAGATGATATCAGTCATTTCGCGTTATTTATATTAGATCGCGCAGTCATAACAAAAGGGCAAAGTTGTTCAATGGATCAGTAATTTTAGTTAGGAAATATAAAAATTTGTAATTAAAGATTGTTTGTAATACAATAAATGTATAAGCAGCAACAACGTTTATCATTTCGTATAATTAGTTCCCTTAATCATTCATTTCTGTTTAGGTTGGAATTTACATTTGAAAGAGCATTAATAGATCCTAAGATCTGCTTCAGGGGATGGTCAGATGGGGCCAAATCTTCATTTTAGAGTTTATTATTTTCCGTTGCGCACAGTTATTTTACACCCGCCAAGCGTATCATCTTGGAATATGATCACCGCCTATGTTCGAGGTCAACGTGCAATAATCACTCACAGACCGCAGGTGGTAGCACTAGCAGCGGAGGGTACATAATGTGTGTCAGGAGGGCGTGAACGATGTTCAGCCGTTGTAATGCGGAAACGGAGCAGTTTATCTGACGTCCACGAGTGCATGATTATTGGCTTTCAGGCCAAGGGTGGAAGCATTTCCAAAATGGCTAAGTTAATAAATTATTCACGTGTTGCCATGGTTAAAGTAAACCGTGCATGGCAGAAGAGCGCTATCCAAAAGCGACGCCGAACCAAATCTGTTGCAACATGGGCCATAGAAGAGAAAGTGAACGACAGCTGGGGAGACGTGTACAGGCGAATTGACGAGCAGCTGTTGAGCGACTGGCCGCCCATTGAGCCAAGGGGCTACAAACAGGGTCTCCTCAACGACGTTTAGCGAAGTTGCTGTGTAAGGGCCTCCGCCGGCCGGGGTGGCCGAGTGGTTCTAGGCGCTACAGTCTGGAACCGCGCGACCGCAGTTTCGAATCCTGCCTCGGGCACGGATGTGTGTGATGTCCTTAGGTTAGTTAGGTTTAAGTAGTTCTAAGTTCTAGGGAACTGATGACCACAGCAGTTAAATCCCATAGTGCTCAGAGCCATTTTTGTAAGGGCGTCCGCTACGGGCGCCTGGTTCAAGCACCCACATAGACTGCTGTCCGTCGGCGCTGAAGGCTGGAGTTTGCACGATAATACGTGGTGCCAGATGGCCTTTTCTGATGAATGACATTTTATGCTCCTTCGATGCCCATTGGCAAGTACAGTGTGAAATGCCTGGAAGCCAACACCCTGCAGCAGATCAGAGGACTTTCCGCGGTGATCTTGTCATCTTGGAAGGCAGAATGCAGCAACACAAGCATCCATCCATCCTTGGGGCATCTCTCAGCAGGACAATGCAACACTGCGCATTGAATGTACAGGATTCAAAGTGCACCAGGGTGAGTTTACCGTACTCTCCTAGCGACCAAATTCCACGGATTAAAACCCAATCGAGAATTTATGGGATCACCTCGAATGAGCTGTAAATGCAATGAACTTTCAGCCGACGAAAAAAAAAATAAATAAAATACAGACCGTGACAAGGCGCCCCAGACCGCGCGGTCCACATCGCTGTCCGTACATTCTAGAAATTCACTGGCTCTGTTGCTGCATGTCTCTTAGCGGTCTGTCCTGCAAAAGGTATTTGATCAGGTTTGTTACAGGTGGCCACATTAATGTGACTGGACAGTGCGGCTTTCCAGATAGCGACGCAGAACCACATTGTGTAGATGTGAGTAGCAGCTGCCACAGAAAGAGATACCCTCTACCGGAGTATACTTCCACTGACTGCCCAAGCTTTGCAGACAGGCAGCATAACTATACAACTAGACGCGAAGGAAGGAAGCAAAACACAGAAGAAACTTATGACCATGCACAATGGCAGAATCAGAATCTCTGTGTGATTACATATAGGCCTAATAATAATAATGCAAGGAAACATCACTCTCTTATGCAGCACAACCTAACACTGTGATATACTCAGTTTCACTTCACATGATGGCAACAACTTCGCGCTGTTCGAAACCACAGCAGCAAGCATCAGTTGACTTCATCTCACTCGGCACCTGCCACATGAGAATTTACTGCGGCAAAACCCGTCAGCTTTTCCACTAATTGATATGGGCCACAAAGGTGTAACACATGATGCTTTGTAGGTATGAACAGCAACAAACTCTCCACCGTTCCTTGTCTGTAAGTGTCGGCTGCCCCCTTCTTCTTGGCACTGGGAGACCGCCACCGCCACCTCTCCAAATAGACAGTATTCACATACAGCTGGGTTATGCCCTGCGTAGATCATTGCGATTCCACACACACTACCTGGCTCTAAGCCACTGAATGTTCTGGTCTCTGTTACTGGTCATCAACAAAGTCATTCTACCAGGTATGTGGCACTTCCGCAGATAACTACGGATAATCCCTTGGCAAGCCGCGGCAATATACACTGAGGTAACAAAGGTAATGGGACAGCTCGTATACAGGTGGCGGCAGTATCGGGTACACAAGGTATGAAAAGGGTGTGCGCTGGAAGAGCTGTCGTTTGTAATCAGGTGGTTCATGTGAAACGGTTTCCGATGTCATTATGGCCGCACGACGGGAATTAACAGGCTTTGAACGCGGAATGGTATTTGGCGATAGACGCATAGGACATTCCATTTCGGAAATCGTTAGGGAATTCAGTATTCCGAGATCAACAGTGTCAAGAGTCTGCCGATAGTACAAAATTCCAGGAATTACCTCTCTCCACGGACAGCGCAGTGGCCGACGGCCTTCAGTTGACGACCGACAGCATTTGCGTTTGCGTAGAACTTTCACTGCTAACAGCCAGCAGCACAGCCTGAAATAACCGCGGAAATTAATGTGGGACGTACGACGAACGTATCCGTTCGGACAGTGCGGGAAAAATTGGCTTTAATGGGCTGTGGCAGCAGACGACCGACGCGAGTGCGTTTGCTAACAGCAACACATCGCCTGCAGCGCCTCTCCTGGGATGGACATCATGTGGATTGGATCCTAGACGACTGGAAAACCGTGGTCTGGTGGGATGAGTCCCGATTTCAGTTGCTAAGAGCTAATGGTAGGCAGACCCCATAAAGCCGTGGAACAGGTTGTCAACAAGACACTGTTCAAGCTAGTGGTGGCTCCGTAGAGGTGTGGGCCGTGTTTCGTTGAATTGACTGGGTCCTGTGATCCAGCTGAACCGATCACTGACTGGAAATGGTTTTTCATGGAGTTCATGCTCCCAAACAGGGATGGAATTTTTGTGGATGATAATGCACTGTGTCACCCGGCCGCATTCGTTCGCAATTGGTTTGAAGACCATTCTGGAGAATTCGAGCGGTTGTTTCAGCCACCCAAGTCGCCCGCCAAGGATCCCATCAAATATTTATGAGACATTACCTAAAGGTTAGTTCGTGCACAAAATCGTGCACTGGCAACATTTAGAGGCAGCATAGCTCAATAATCCTGCATAGGTCTTCCAACCATCTCTTGAGTCCATGCTAGTGGTGGTTCAGTAGAGGTGTGGGCTCCGTTTCGTTGAATTGTCTAGGTCCTCTGGTCCAGCTGAACCGATCAATGACTGGAAATGATTTTTCATGGAGTTCATGCTCCCAAACGGATGGAATTTTTGTGGATGACAATGCACTATGTCACCTGGCCGTATTCGTTCGCAATTGGTTTGAAGACCATTCTGGAGAATTCGAGCGGTTGTTTCAGCCACCCAAATCGCCCGTCAAGGATCCCATCGAACATTTATGAGACATTACATAGAGGTTAGTTCGTGCACAAAATCGTGCACTGGCAATATTTAGAGGCAGCATAGCTCAATAATCCTGCAGAGGTCTTCCAACCATCTCTTGAGTCCATGGTAGTGGTGGTTCAGTAGAGGTGTGGGCTCCGTTTCGTTGAATTGTCTAGGTCCTCTGGTCCAGCTGAACCGATCAATGACTGGAAATGATTTTTCATGGAGTTCATGCTCCCAAACGGATGGAATTTTTGTGGATGACAATGCACTATGTCACCTGGCCGTATTCGTTCGCAATTGGTTTGAAGACCATTCTGGAGAATTCGAGCGGTTGTTTCAGCCACCCAAATCGCCCGTCAAGGATCCCATCGAACATTTATGAGACATTACATAGAGGTTAGTTCGTGCACAAAATCGTGCACTGGCAATATTTAGAGGCAGCATAGCTCAATAATCCTGCAGAGGTCTTCCAACCATCTCTTGAGTCCATGGTAGTGGTGGTTCCGTAGAGGTGTGGGCTGTGTTTCGTTGAATTGTCTGGGTCCTCTGGTCCAGCTGAACCGATCACTGACTGGAAATGATTTTTCATGGAGTTCATGCTCCCAAACGGATGGAATTTTTGTGGATGACAATGCACTATGTCACCTGGCCGTATTCGTTCGCAATTGGTTTGAAGATCATTCTGGAGAATTCGAGCGGTTGTTTCGGCCACCCAAATCGCCCGCCAAGGATGCCATCGAACATTTATGAGACATTACCTAGAGGTTAGTTCGTGCACAAAATCGTGCACTGGTAACAGCATAGCTCAATATTCCTTCAGAGGTCTTCCAACCACCTCTCGAGTCCATGCCATCCCGAGTTGCTGCACTACGGCGGCCAAATGCAGGTCCGACACCATATTAGCTGGCATCCCATGACTTCCGTCAACTGAGTGTCAAACAGGCTCAGAGTGTGCGCTACCAGACCCCCAACACCGACTTGCCCGCTGTCAATACAGCGCTCTGCTGCCTATTCGCCATGGCGAATCCTTTGCCAACCACGGCGACACAGCGTGATCAGCGCACGACCGAGGCACTGGCGTTGTCCGGCTACTTGTCAGACGCTGCTACTGCGAAAAAGGCCGTTGGCCCCAGCCGATGCCGCCTCTTGGCCCGGTGTAGCAGACAACCACGTCTGTGTTGCGCCACTGGCGTGTAGAAAAGCCTCACGATAACTCGGAGAGCCGCTGCCGCCGTTCACACAGCCCTAGAAGCGCCCTCTAACTAGATTCTGACCGCCAAGCCAATGTTACCTTGGCCCGGTGGGTGACGGGAAGACAAACATGCCGCGAAACTGAATTTCATGGCACTGGAGAAAAATTTATTGCAAAACCTGAGTTCAAATGGTTCAAATGGCTCTGAGCACTATGGGACTTAACATCTGGGGTCTTCAGTCCCCTAGAACTTAGAACTACTTAAACCTAACTAACCTAAGGACATCACACACATCCATGCCCGAGGCAGGATTCGAACCTGCGACCGTAGCAGTCGCGCGGTTCCGAACTAAAGCGCCTAGAACCGCTCGGCCACCGCGGTCGGCCAAAAGAAGTAATCACTTGATAAGACACACCTTGAAGCATCAAAGAATCGACGATTTGGAAGGAAATATTCTAGATAAAATTTGTACGAGGAGACCAAAGATTAAATAAAGTAAGCAATTTCTACCAGTCGCAGGTTGTAGTGGTTATGAAAACGTGAATGGACTTGCACAGTATAGACCACCGTGGAGAGCTGCGTCTTCGGGCCGAAGATCAACAGAGGCAAACAGTTTAACGTCATCAGCAAAACGAGGATGTTTCAGATGTGTTCCATTACTACGTATTCCTTCTCACTTCCCCCAGTTCAGGGAACTGGAAACTTTACCTAGGACTGCTCATGGTTGTTGTTGTTGTTGTTGTTGTGGTCTTCAGTCCTGAGACTGGTTTGATGCAGCTCTCGATGCTACTCTATCCCGTGCAAGCTTCTTCATCTCCCAGTACCTACTGCAGCCTACATCCTTCTGAATCTTCTTAGTGTATTCATCTCTTGGTCTCCCTCTACGATTTTTACCCTCCACGCTGCCCTCCAGTACTAAATTGGTGATCCCTTGATGCCTCAGAACATGTCCTACCAACCGATCCCTTCTTCTAGTCAAGTTGTACCACAAACTACTCTTCTCCCCAATTCTATTCAATACCTCCTCATTAGTTATGTGATCTATCCATCTAATCTTCAGCATTCTTCTGTAGCACCACATTTCGAAAGCTTCTATTCTCCTCTTGTCTAAACTATTTATCGTCCATGTTTCACTTCCATTCATGGCTACACTCCATACAAATACTTTCAGAAACGACTTCCTGACACTTAAATTAATACTCGATGTTAACAAATTTCTCTTCTTCAGAAACGCTTTCCTTGACATTGCCAGTCTGCATTTTATATCCTCTCTACTTCGACCATCATCAGTTATTTTGTTCCCCAAATAGCAAAACTCCTTTACTATTTTAAGTGTCTCATTTCCTAATGTAATTTCCTCAGCATCACCCACCTTAATTCGACTACATTCCATTATCCTCGTTTTGCTTTTGTTGATGTTCATCTTATATCCTCCTTTCAAGACACTATCCATTCCGTTCAACTGCTCTTCCAAGTCCTTTGCTGTCACTGACATAATTACAATGTCATCGGCGAACTTCAAAGTTTTTATTTCTTCTCCATGGATTTTAATACCTACTCCGAACTTTTCTTTTGTTTCCTTTACTGCTTGCTCACTATACAGATTGAATAACATGGGGAAGAGGCTACAACCCTGTCTCACTCCCTTCCCAACCACTGCTTCCCTTTCATGTTCCTCGACTCTTGTAACTGCCATCTGGTTTCTGCACAAATTGGAAATAGCCTTTCGCTCCCTGTATTTTACCCCTGTAACCTTCAGAATTTGAAAGTAGATTGGGCGATATGTGTTTTCCTCCTCTGACTCCTCTCGCAATTCTGAATTTCGCTCTGTCCCGACGGAGTGTGATGGAAGCTGTAGCACTGCTGAACGAGTATTTTCAGGTTGAATGTTAATAAAACCGACAAACTGCAGGGACGGATACCTGATTGCAAATTGAAGAAAACAGGTCTTGTGAACATGAATGTGGAAACGCATCGTTTCCAGAACAGATGGCGCTGACAAGTTCTTCTGGTGACGTGCCACGCGTTCCGTGTGTGTTGCAGGCTTTGTGATTGACGCAGCGTACTGTAGACAGCAGAGTGGTCCGGTATTCGTGTCGGGGACAAGCCAAAATGATGCTTGTGTACGGGCAAGCGGATGGAAATGGCCGAGAGGCAGAACGGCTATGCCGTAAGAAATACTCTCACAGACACCAACAACATCACATAAACCACAGGTCTCGATGAGATCGATTGTGAGTGCTATTGGACCTCCAACGCAAGAGGTAGCCAGATATCTCGCCTGCTTGCTGCAACCTTACATTGACAGGACGGACAGTTAAATTAAAAACTAGGCGCATTTTATTGAAAAACTGAGGGAGATTAACGTCAGCCCAAGTGATATTATTGTGAGCTTCGATGAGGTGACACTGTTTACCATAGTGCCTGTAAACGAAGTTATTTCATATATTGCAGATATTATTCCGACTGGCATAGTTGCTTTATTTAAACACTGCCTGACGACAACTTATTTCCAGTACAACAACGAGTTTTACGAACAGATGGCGGTGGGAAACCCTCTCAGCCCAGCTGTTGCCAATTTATTTATGGAGATCTTCGAACAGCGAGCGCTGCAGACTGCCAGTAGAAAGCCTGCTAAATGGTACCGCTATGTTGATGAGATATTTGTAGTGTGGACTCACGGTGAAGAAGAGCTGGATGTCTTCTTGGTGCATCTGAACAGCATTATCCCCAAGATACAGTTTACGATGGAGAAAGAGAGCAACGGTCAACTCAGTTTCCTGGATGTGTCGGTAGTTAAACGGGTGGATGGGATGCTGGGCCACAAGAAAGAACACTCACACGGATCGATACCTTCACAAGGAATCAAACCATCATCCTGGGCAAAAAAGAAGTGTCATGAAAACCTTGGTGGACAGAGCCAACAAAATCTGCGAGCCGGCTTATTTGCAAGATGAATTAAATCACTTACGGTCAGCCTTCATGAAAAATGGATATACCAGCAAGGAAATTAAACGAGCCCTCCAGAAGTCAGAAGTCAAGAGCATCAACGGTCAACTACTCGGAAAGTTTTCCTGTCGTTCATTAATAAGGTCACGGACTGTATCGGGAAAGTTCTGGCCAGGTATGGGATCGAAACAATATTCAGACCCACCAAGAAGCTTAAGGAATATTGAAGAACTGCAAAAGACGCCCGAGACCCCCTAGCAAAACCTGGGGTGAAAAAAATTCCATGCAGTTGTGGACTAGTATATATTGGAACAACGAAAAGAAGTGTAAACACGCGCTTAGCCGAACATCAAAGAAACTGTCGCTTGGGACACATCGAAAAATCATCCGTAGCTGAGCATGTTTTTCGAGATGGGAACTGTTGTGTTGGCAGAAGAGCCAACACCGTGTTACGAGTGGAGGCCGAAATGAACGCGTTTTAGCTCACGCAGGTTGGCGTGAGGAGGGAAGAACTGTACTGACTTGAGGTCTGGAACAGGACAAGGAATTAGAATTCAGAAAGCGGACGTAATTAGTTTGATACTTAACTTTAATCCGTTAATGATGAACGTCGCTCTTGACGGTACATGATTCACAATATTATCTGTTCAGAATACATCCTTGAAGTAATTATAGTAACTGAATATGGCGCCTTGCTAGGTCATAGCAAATGACGTAGCTGAAGGCTATGCTAAACTGTCGTCTCGGCAAATGAGAGCGTATGTAGACAGTAAACCATCGCTAGCAAAGTCGGGTGTACAACTGGGGCGAGTGCTAGGGAGTCTCTCTAGACTAGACCTGCCGTGTGGCGGCGCTCGGTCTGCAATCACTGATAGTGGCGACACGCGGGTCCGACGTATACTAACGGCCCGCGGCCGATTTAAAGGCTACCACCTAGCAAGTGTGGTGTCTGGCGGTGACACCACAGTTCCAATTTAACCTTAAGCAAATTTTACAATTTCGAAGAAGCCTACGTGCCCCACACTAACCCAATCTTCCCTGGTCCCACTTGATGTGTGGTACGTAGAAAGTATTGGATCCGAAACTGTACCCTACGGATCACCAGAATTACAAACTTCTTTCTGTCACAGCCCTGTACATACATGTCGTTACTGAGTTTCAGTTGCGTTTCCTGATAGCCTCCTCTCTGGCGTGGTACGAACAGGTAACTGTCAGATGTAAATTTTCGAGATCGCATTATTTTCACTGTGTGCGGTGCGTACAGGTTAAACAGATATGTCGGGGGATTCCCTCAGTCCCTGACCTGCGGCACGTTTAGACGCCTTGGAACACAGCGGCCTACGGTTCGCTGCATCTCACTGGCGGAAGCGTGTAGCGACGGGCTGGTGGTGGGAGCAGCAGCGCGCGGCTTCAGTGCCGGGGAATGATTTAAGTGGCTGGCAACGGCGAGACTCCCCACTGCTCGTAAGGAGCGCGCGGCGGCCGGAATTTTAAACAGCAATTTGAAGAGTGCGAGCGGCAGGGAGGGGAGAGACAAGAGAGAGAGGAAGGGAGACAGTAGGGAGAAGGAGGACGAGTTGGAGGTGGAGGAATCAGGGTGAAAGTGACATGAGGGGGTGGGGTGAAGAAAGAGAGAAAAGAAGCGCCAGCCGCGACCTACCGCTACTACTGGCGGAAAAGTTCAGCTCGGCTGCCAAAGAGCGAGGGGGAGTCTTTCCTCCCGGTGCGAGAGCAGATAAAGGGAATTAAACGCCGACAGCTCCTTACACAACGGCCTAGGTAGCGGGGAGACTTCCTCCCAGCAAGAATGGGTAGGCTGGAGTAGGCTTCGGATTCTGAAAGGTACATTTACAAATCCAACAAAAACTCCATACTGGTGACAATATAGCCAGCCAGTGTTTCCATCGTCCTTACTGGCCAAATGATATGTTTGGCAACATTGCCGGGTATTGTCTTCCGCCACTATGAGCGTGAATGGGACATTAAAACGCACATTGTTGACAATACAGACCGTCTACGGTGCTCGGCAACAATGCAAGCCATGTGAACCACACTTACATGTACGGCAATATTGCCAGAATTCGTTGCCTAGAAATGTTTGCGGTAGTAGGCCACAAAAATGCATTGTTGTTGTTGTTGTGGTCTTCAGTCCTGAGACTGGTTTGATGCAGCTCTCCATGCTACTCTGTCCTGTGCAAGCTTCTTCATCTCTCAGTAACTACTGCAACCTGCATCCAGTGTTTCCATCGTCCTTACTGGCCAAACGAAATGTTTGGCAACATTGCCGGTTATTGTCTTCCGGCAATGTCAGTGTGAATGGGACATTAAAACGCACATTGTTGACAATACAGACCGTCTACGGTGCTCGGCAACAATGCAAGCCATGTGAACCGCACTTACATGTACGGCAATATTGCCAGAATTCGTTGCCTACAAATGTTTGCGGCAGTAGGCCACAAAAATGCATTGTTGTTGTTGTTGTGGTTTAAGTCCTGAGACTGGTTTGATGCAGCTCTCCATGCTACTCTATCATGTGCAATCTTCTTCATCACCCAGTAACTATTGCAACCACATCCTTCTGAATCTGCTTAGTGTATTCACCTCTTGGTCTCCTTCTATGATTTTTACCCTCCATGCTGCTCTCCAATACTAAATTGGTGATCCCTTGATGCCTCAGAACATGTCCTACCAACCAATCCCTTCTTTTAGTCAAGTTGTGCCACAAACTTCTTGTTGTGTACATAGTTCCGCATAGTCAGCACATACACAACTTTCCCAATAGAGCGCGCCCCGCTAAGCACAACAGTGCAGGCGCAGCGCTCGTACATCTCTGCACTATGAGATGGCGCTGCCTTAGAGACGGACCAAATTCTGCTTCCGCCGATCCGCGTATTAATATGTAACGCAGCCAATGAGATTGCTGCTAACGTAGAACATTTTCTCCTTGCGAATCACACTCGTGCAGTGATACCTGAACGCGCGATGTATTATAACAAGTGTACAGACCTCCGATTACTGCATTTGTCTGAACCAGTCTGTACCAGTCTGCATTAGTCTGTACCAGTCTATAGTCAAGTTTCAGTCTGCACCTAAGAAGATTATCATATTCCTGTACAAAGCCATGAAGATAAATGTATAGACACTTTGTCAAGTATCAGAGATATGTGAGAATAAGATTAACGTACCAAGACCAAAGGAACTTCAGATTGTCAATTGTAAACAGCATCCAGAAACAAGTTACGTAATGTCTATGCTTTTTATTATTTTAATAAATGTGTGAGAAAATTAATCAAGTTCTGTTTAAAGTTGGTTACTGTCAATCTGCTACTCTAAGCATGCAAGTGGCATCTCTATTGTCTGACCTAACGGCAAAAGATAAACACGCCACGATTAGACCACGAGACATATTGCTGAGACTCGCCTACTTCGTTAGAGCGACAAGACAAATAATCTGATGGTGTGTGTACCGAAGGTCTTACAGTACGCACACCACACTTCTCTTCTTCCCAATTCTATTCAATACCACCTCATTAGTTATGTGATCTACCCATCTAATCTTCAGCATTCTTCTGTAGCACCACATTTCGAAAGCTTCTATTCTCTTCTTGTCCAAACTATTTATCAACCATGTTTCACTTCCATACATGGCTACCCTCCATACAAATACTTTCAGAAACGACTTCCTGACACTTAAATCTATTCTCGATGTTAACAAATTTCTCATCTTCAGAAACGCTTGCCTTGCTGTTACCAGTCTACATTTTATATCCTCTCTACTTCGACCATCATCAGTTATTTTGCTCCCCAAATAGCAAAACTCATTTACTACTTTAAGTGTCTCATTTCCTAATCTATAATATTACTTGAAAATACAGCTCTTCGGTTGCACAGGTAAAAATTTCCAACTTTACCTAGGTTTCAACTGCTATAAGGCAGCAATCATCAGAAGCAAAAAATTTTTACATTACCTATAACAGAGTTTTGGAGTAATATAAAAATTATTAAATTAAACATATGTAATAAAATTACATCATAGCTAACTGCTACGGTACAGTAGACAAAGAAAGCATACCTACATAGAGTAAATAGTTATGAAATGGTTTAAAGCAAAAGTGCTCACGTTAAAGATAAAAAAAATTTGTACATTATAAAATATTCCTAGGAATGCACAACTTGATTAAGACGCGCCGCTAAGGGTAGCGTGTGCGGCCGGCACTGTAAGCAGCATCAGACTGACAGGCGCGCGCGCCGTCGATGTTAGCAAGTCAGCACCTTGTATCGCGCCATCTAGTATTGAATGCTTGTAATTTACAGTGGCAACAGCTGTCAGAAGCATTGGAACAGGAGTGCACGTAATGTGCTGATTACATTATGTCAGATAGTATGTAACAGATCGAAAGTTGAACAAAACATTATACTGTTAAACAGGGAGAGAGAGAACAATATTTAAGGCTACAGTACGGGAAACATAATAGCAATATTCCGTGTTAAGTGATTTTAAGCAAGGGCTTTACACCATCAAAGAAATTTTTATCACGTAATTGTAATTGCTCATTGAGGATTAAATGGTCGTTACGGGAAAAATGTTTGAAAATTTCCAACTGTTCAAGAATATCAAGTCTGAAGCCTTTGTTTTCTGTTTGTAAGATACTAATATCATGAACATCTTTAGGTTTGTGTCCTGTGATAAGAAGGTGGTCAGCGAATGACGAATTATGTACGTTCGTACCTTTCTTCCCTAACAGATGCTCTTTATATCTAATCGAAAATGCTCGTCCAGTCAGTCCTATATAATAAGCTAAGCAAGTGTCACAGGTGATCCTGAGTTTTGCAGAGGCGACCGTCTTGGTTTTAAATTATGGATAAGGTTATTTTTGAGAGAGTTGCTGGTAGAGAAAACTATGTTGCAGCCATATTTATTTTTAAGGAGACGTTGCAATCTGTAGGTTATTGGCCCTACATACGGTAAAGAGAAGTATTTCTTCAAATCGCTAGGCTCGTCAATAGTGGTCCCAAGCGTGGTAATTCTGTTATTGGTTTTCTGTGTGAAGACATCATCTACTATATTTGGTTCGTAACCATTATTAACTGCAACGGTTATAATTAGATTCAATTCCGTTTTTAAATTTTCAGAGGACAAAGGGGTAGAGATTGCTCTATGAACAGCAGGGTGAAAAAATGCTTTTTTGTGAAATCGTGGGTGTGTGGAACAGGCTGGCAGAATTTGGTCATAAAAAGAATCCTTACGAAAAATCTTGAAAGAGATTTTGTCATTCGCTATTGTCAGAGTTAAGTCTAAATAATTTAACTGACGGGAGCTGTTTTCAAGTTCACATGTAATGGCGATTTTTTCATGTAGTTCGTTAAAGATCTCGAACAGGTGGTTAATGCCATCGTTTGTTCCGTTATAGAAGATTAAAATGTCATCGACGTGCCTAGAATATGAAACAATTCCTAAGGTGGTAGAGGAAAAATTTTTGAAAAATATCTCTTCTAAAGAGTTGATAAAAATGTCTGCTAGGATGCCAGCTAAAGGGCTTGCCATAGCAAGACCATCAGGTTGTTGGTACAGCTGTCCATTGAATTCGAAATAATTGTACTTTGTTACGATCTGCGTTAGGTTAATGAAATCAGTGATCTGTTCATCAGAGAGTTATTTTTTGAATAAACGTAAGTTATGCTCTACGATATCTAAAGTCGTTAGTACAGGCACATTGGTATAAAGGTTTTTAATATCAAATGAGAACATCTTTGTGTTTTCGTCGCAGTGTATGTCTTTTATTTTGTTGATAAGGCTCTGACTGTTAGCTGTAGAGTAATTATTTCGAAAAACGTAAGACCTTTTTAATTTATCATGAAGGAATTTTGCTAATTTAATTCCCTCAGCATCATCCGACTTAATTCGACTACATTCCATTATCCTCGTTTTGCTTTTGTTGATGTTCATCTTATATCCTTCTTTCAAGACACTATCCATTCCGTTCAACTGCTCTTCCAAGTCCTTTGCTGTCTCTGACAGAATTACAATGTCATCGGCGAACCTCAAAGTTTTTATTTCTCCTCCATGGATTTTAAAACCTATTCCGAATTTTTCTTTTCTTTCTTTCACTGCTTGCTCAATATACAGATTTAATAACATCTGGGAGAGGCTACAACCCTGTCTCACTCCCTTCCCAACCACTGCTTCCCTTTCATGCCCCTCCACTCTTATAACTGCCATCTGGTTTCTGTACAAATTGTAAATAGCCTTTCGCTCCCTGTATTTTACCCCTGCCACCTTCAGAATTTGAAGGAGAGTATTCCAGTCAAAAGTGTCAATAGCTTTCTCTAAGTCTAAAAATACTAGAAACGTAGTTTTGCCTTTCCTTAATCTATATTCCAAGGTAAAGTCGTAGGGTCAGTGTTGCCTCACGTGTTCCAGTATTTCTACGGAATCCAAACTTATCTTCGCCGAGGTCGGCTTCTACACTGACGACAATATAGGCTGTTTATGTCGCCTGACAACGTTACCGACTATGTGACAGTCACATGTACAGCAACGCTTGCTGCTACCGATGCCCGACCATATCGATGGTGTTGCTCTGCAAACATGCCGTCTATCCCAATTGCAGCCACTTGTTCGGTGGCATTTGCAACTACTGTTCCTCAGAAATATTTGACAATGCTCGTAAGAATTGTATCTGGCTGACCATATCACACGCTCGTCAACTCTTTCAATTACTATTACCTGTCCATATTTGCGACAATGGACGGAGAATGAGGTAGTGATAATGCTGTCCTGCAAACATGCTGGCCACGCAAATGGCAGCCAGATGTCCGGTAACATATGCAGCTAAGGTTGCTCGAAAATATTTAGGCATTGAGCCATAGCAGCTCCATTTAGCCAACAATATACACCACTGTGTTGCCTGTTAACCTTGCCGGCCACGCCACATGCAGCCAAATTTACAACAAGAAAGCCCCATTTATGGATATTTATATGTGCGAAAATGAGCTGAAAAAATTGCGTATTATCAACAATATAGACCAGTACTTTTTTCAGCAGCCTTGCTGGCTACACAAATAGTTGCCACATGTGCTCCTATACTTCTAGCAACTGGTATTCGCAAATATTTGCGATACGGAACAAAAGAGTTGCATAGGGTGTCGATGTAATGTGCTGCGAATACATAGGAAGAAAGATCCTTTATCATTCAGCAACTGGAAGCAGTTTATTCCAGGAATTATCGGGGAGTAGGCATTAGGAGTGATTTAAAATGGAGTGACCACATAAAATTAATCGTGGGTAAAGCATATGTCAGACTCAGACTCATTGGAAGAATCCTAAGGAAATGCAGTCCGAAAACAAAGGAAGTAGTTTACAGTGCACTTGTTCGCCCACTGCTTGAATACTGCCCACCGGTGCGGGATCCGTACCAGATAGGGTTGATAGAAGAGATAGAGAAGATCCAACGGACAGCAGCGCGCTTCGTTACAGGATCATTTAGTAGTCGCGAAAGCGTTACGGAGATTGTTGTGTTGGCAGAAGAGCCAACACCGTGTTACTAGTGGGGGCCGAAATGCACGCGTTTTAGCTCACACAGGCTGGCGTGAGGAGGGAAGGACTCTACTGACGTGAGGTCTGGAACATGACAAGGAATTAGAATTCAGAAAGCGGACGTAATTAGTTTGATACTTAACTTTAATCCATTAATGATGAACGTCGCTCTTGAAGGTACATGATTCAGAATATCAATATCAATAGTAACTGAATATGGCGCCTTGCTAGGTCGTAGCAAATGACGTAGCTGAAGGCTATGCTAAACTGTCGTCTCTGCGAATGAGAGCGTATGTAGACAGTGAACCATCGCTAGCAAAGTCGGCTGTACAACTGGGGCGAGTGCTAGGGAGTCTCTCTAGACTAGACCTGCCGTGTGGCGGCGCTCGGTCTGCAAACACTGATAGTGGCGACACGCGAGTCCGACGTAGCTAACGGACCGCGGCCGATTTAAAGGCTACCACCTAGCAAGTGTGGTGTCTGGCGGTGACACCACAGAGATGATAGATAAACTCCAGTGGAAGACTTTGCAAGAGAGACGCTCATTAGCTCGGTACAGACCTTTGTTGAAGTTTCGAGAACGTAACTTCACCGAGGAGTCAAACAGTATATTGCTCCCTCCTGCATATATTTCGCGAAGAGACCATGAGGATTAGAGCCCACACAGAGGCATACCGACAGTCTTTCTTTCCACGAACAATACGAGACTGGGATGGAAAGGAGAACCGATAGAGGTACTCAAGGTAGCCTCCGCCACACGCTGTCAGGTGGCTTGCGGAGTATGGATGTAGATGTAGATACTGCGAGCACTCCAGTCTGTAGTGGCATGGCTGGCTGAGGATGGGGCTGAGTGGTAACCGCATGGTTGTGTGAAACACGCTACACGCAAATCTTACACCTCGCACAGCTGGGCACCCTAATCACCGACAGACTTGTGGTTGAGTAAACATTTTCTTACTTTTAATTACAACATTTCTCCGACGAGAGGTGGACCCACCCATCTCCCCCACTCCAGCGCAGCAGGCTGACGATGGTCAGTAGGTGGCCGGCCTCTGCCCCAGTGATGCAGACATCAGACATGGGCAGTCAGCAGTGGTTCTCAGTAGGCCAAGGCCCTGGTGCCATTGACGCACTCCTCCGTCGACCTTCTGATGTCAAACTCCCAATGTGCGGGCCACTTAGGCATGGGTCACATCTCTCGCAGTAATGAATGATTGCACGAGTCCAGTGCACACAGTAGGCCTGCTGCATTGCGGCACCAAGTCCCCCACTGTGGACTTAACTGCGAGAGGTGGTTGCCCTTATCCGATCTTGAATCCGTGGCTGCAGCTGGTGGTGCCAAGTCGTCTCGTCACCTAGCATTGCCCCAGTGAAGAGGTAGCACTGTTGGATTCTGAAGCCTCTTCCTCAAGATTCACAGTTACTGCTCCAGGGCGAATTTGTTTGTAACCTCCCCCTCACTTACCGACCTTAATGACAGTGAAAAATGAAACCGCGTGTACCTAATGGGAGTTTGGGAAAAGCAATCGTCACCGAAGTTAACCTGTCGGTAAAGAGGGAGGAAAGGGTTACATCTAGATGAACGGAAATGTGCTAATGAAACTGGTGGAAATTAATTTTGAAAAGGGGTAAAGTTAATAAAGAAAGTAAATGTGCAGCCATTACGTTAACAATTAACTAGCGGTAATTAGGTATTTGAGATTTGGGGGAAATCACGGTCGCCAGTCCTAAGGACAATTACTATAGTAACTGAAAAAGAAAGGTTATTACACATATAATTAGCACTAGAAGCGTGGCAACTGAAGGTTGACATGTGTAGTGTGAAAACTGAAAGTTTGTCAGAAGTAATAAATTTCGCTACACCCTGACTTAATTTAGC
Organism: Schistocerca cancellata; assembly: GCF_023864275.1. Classification (NCBI taxonomy): domain Eukaryota; kingdom Metazoa; phylum Arthropoda; class Insecta; order Orthoptera; family Acrididae; genus Schistocerca; species Schistocerca cancellata. Next base: position 152,999,874 of record NC_064635.1, read on the forward strand.
AAAAGAATTAATAAAACCGAAAAATCGAAAGTTAATTTAGTGACTGAAGTTAATAGTGAGCTTTCTTTCTGAAGCACATCGAAATTAAGTAAAATACGGTTAGTCTTGGACTACCTCAACAATCATTTCAAAAGCTACTTGAATCTACGCAATTTAGAAATAAGAGATTTAACTTTGAACTTGAATTAAATGATTCTGAACAATTAGCAATAGTAAAATTTAGTACGTACCAAGCTGAGCTGCAGTCACAGGTACGCTAAAATATGCTAACAAAACTCGCACTCTTAATTTGTGCTTATGTAATCTGAATATTGTAGCCAGCTATGAATACTTTGAAATTAAAGCAGTGAAATCGAATGGTATAATTTTAATGCTGGCGTTTAAATTTCAACGACACTCGGGTTCATTTCGGAAAAGGAAGGGACCCTGCTTGGTAATGCAATTGGGACAATGAGCAACAAAGGTTCATGCTAAGTTGCTGTTATTATAGTTACGAAAATGGCACAGTTTGAAAAGCTGAGGTCTGCCATACAGTTCTAAAACTTTACTTGCTTCCAGTCTTCCTTGATGGTTGATTGAAGGTTTGAAGCCGTCGATCGAGGAGGTGGCGACAGTCACTCATTGTCGGCCGTCGCTGTTGCAGAAGCTGGATGTTGGCGCGCCTTCTTCTCGACACGGTCACCAGACAAAACGGGCTCTTGATGTGCGCTAGTTAATGTTTCCCGTCCGCGACACCATGTCAGAAACTATCATCGCAAGTCGAGCGCAATTACATGCTGCCAAACCCCGAAAGCGCGGCAACTCGCGGGAGCGTCACACAACACCCCTGCTCCACTCGCTACTCCCGCCAGACTCCTTCCCTCAGCCCGAGCTCCACGCGGCAGAGTTAACACTACCGAAGATCCTACACACTTTGATTCTTCACACGACCTATCGACGTAATCGTTCGATAGCAGTTTTCCCTAGGCAAGACCCAGCGTAAAAATACAAATAATATTTACGAAACAAACCAATTATACATCGACATAAATGCATAAATATACAAATAGTAAAACAATTACAATATACAAAGAGACAGAAATGTCATATCTTGAGGTAACAAAGCAAGGAAAAAAATAGTACAATAGATGGAAATAGGAGGATATGCATTTCCGGCGTTACATGTTGCACTACTGCCAGGCTCCCCAGCACTTAGCTAATAGCACAGTTGTAACCATGGTGTGGTGACGCCGTCCCACCTGCCATGGGTGTTTGCGCTGCTCTGTGCAGGTTTTGCCAGGCACGGCCAGCCCGTCTCACATTCCTTTGCATACATGTTGGTATAACCTACGTGTGATCACACTGTGCTTAGTGGCCAGCAACAGCTAACGACGCAACGCTGCAAGGCAGCTTCTTCCAGATTTCACATAAGACTAGGTAGCGATGCTCAACTGACTTTGTAGCCAGAGCAGCTTTAAGATCCAAGTGGCAAAGGCTGCTGATTAGAGTGCCCAGCTGTGAGGGATGAGCCGGCCGGTGTAGCCGTGCGGTTCTAGGCACTTAGGTCTGGAACCGCGTGACCGCTACGGTCGCAGTTTCGAATCCTGCCTCGGGCATGGATGTGTGTGATGTCCTTAGGTTAGTTAGGTTTAAGTAGTTCTAAGTTCTAGGTGACTGATGACCACAGATGTTAAGTTCCATAGCGCTCAGAGCCATTTTTTGTGAGGGGTGTCCCAGTGTAAGATCTGCATGTAGTGTGTATCACACAAACCGACACGAGTGAAAATGGTCGAGGAAGAAAGGGGGAGGGAGCGGGGGGGGGGGGAGGCCAAGTGATAAGTCGCTTGTATGCGAAAAATGTTGAGCTGATACTTTGCATACTCTTGCATCACTGCCCAGCTACATTAGCCAACTACTTGAATTGCTGCCACATGCCCGATAACTTTCCCACCTACACGAGAACAAATCAGTGTTTTGTTTCATACCCATGGGCTTTGATAACAGCTACAGACATATTTGGCGTTGAATCCACGTGTTTTTCAGTGGTTTTTACCACTCATTTACTAAGGCAGCAGCAAATTGATCATTGTTTGAGAGCTTCTTCGACGAACATGTCGATCCAATGCATCTCAGCAATCATCAGCTGAATTTAGATCCGGGCTGTCACTCTGTCATTCCAAAAGTTTAATTTTTTTCCTTCTGGAAAGAAATTCTTGAAAAGGTCGGAATTGTGTTTTGAATCATTATCCCGCTGAAATAGCCACTTACATGGCATATCCTTTCCCTCATGTGGACCCATATTCCTTTCTAGAGTGTCACTGTGCAGGAATCGATCAATTTTACCTTTTATTTGCGCTAGAGGACCAAGCCCACGTGTAGAGAAACATCCCCACGCCATGACTCTGACACCTCCGTCTCTAATGGTCAGTACCTGGTAGTTTCTGTTGTCCCTCTGGTTTTTCGGTCGGCGCATAAACTGCGGACAATCACAAGAAAATACATTCGATTTTCTTTCACCTCTCCATAAAACCCACACCCTGACACTGCCACCATCGTGCTTAACGGTCAGGTCAGTAACTGGTAGTTTCTGCCGCCCCTTTAGTTTTTCGGTCGACGTATATACTGCATACCTTCTCAAGAAAATATGTTAAATTTATTTTTGGACGACATGGTTGTGGAGAGAAGCAGCGATTAGTATGATCAAACAATAATTCAAGAACAGTCTTAATCGTATTTATTATTGTTACAATACCGCCAACCGACTTCAACCCAACTTAGGGGCCATCTTCTCGGTGTTTACACCATTGGTCGACTGCTGGTGGTGTAAACGCCCAGAAGATGACCCCTACGTCGGGGTGAAACCGGTTGGCGGTATTGTAACAATAATAAATGCGATTAAGACTGTTCTTGAATTATTGGTATGTTAAATTTACTTTCGTCTCTGCATAAAACCACAGAGCAATTTAGAGCATTCCAAGATAGATGTGTCTTTTCAAACTCTATTCTGGTCTTCCTGTTTCCTTCTCATTTATAAGTGGTTTACGTCGCGGTCGTTTATCATTTAAATCACCTGCTGCTGAGCGCCGTTTTACGGTAGAGACATATAGGTGCCAACCATGATGTTGCTCAAGCTCATCCCTAATCTGTTGAGCCGAATTTCTTGGCTCAGCAGCCGACTGGTTACAAATCATTCTGTCCTACCTCCTTGTGTTTCGAGGCCCACTTGACCTTGATTTATTTGCTACCGTTCCTTCATGTTTTTGCCGTCGGCTCCACACACAAGCTGTTAGGGTGTGCTATTGTCTCAGGCAACGCTAGACGAAGACTTTCCTTACTTCGAGGCTTGCAAGACACCTTGTCTCCCATCAGTCGAGTATTCTTCGTCCTTTGGCATGCTTGTAGTTGTCACTCAAAAATGTGTGTGAAATCTTACGGGACTTAACTGCTAAGGTCATCAGTCCCTAAGCTTATACACTACTTAACCTTAATTATCTTAAGGACAAACACACACACCCATGCCCGAGGGAGGACTCGAACCTCTGCCGGGACCAGCCGCACAGTCCACGACTCTAGCGCCCCCGACCGCTCGGCTAATCCCGCGCGGCGTAGTTGCCCCTATAAATACACAAACACTATTTATAATATAACATTGTAGCAATGGCAGTTGTATAAGGTGATTCGATTCTCTCGCTGTGTGAAGAAATATTTACGTCCTTGAAAATTAACGCCAAACACTAACATTTGCTTGCGGGTGCCTTCAACGCTCTGAGACGCTCATAAACGCTCTTCAATTTTAAGCGGATAGTATCATTGTCGTGTAATCTCGTTTAAAAAGAGGAAGTCTTTGTATTGCAGTACATTATGGAAGGCCGTCATCAGACGTAATCTTAATTTGAGGAAGTTTATGTCAGTATACAGTTTCTAAAAGCTTGTATTAGGAAAGTATTGTTCGGAGAATATACCAGAACTTTATGAATACCAAGGTACGTTCGTTTATCATATTCAAAGATTTCCTGACCTTCATAAGAGCAGCAATTAATCGTCCCTCAGGTCCATCACAATTAATGCGAACTGATTTGGTGGAGGAGCCTGAATGCGGTCACAACTGTAGCAAGACGAATTTTGCTCTCTTGTTTGAAGTTACGAAATCTATGGATCTGTGTGATGTCCTTAGATTAGTTAGGTTTAAGTAGTTCTAAGTTCTATGGGACTGATGACCTCAGATGTTAAGTCACATTGTGCTCAGAGCCATTTGAACGAAATGTGTGGGACTACCAATCAATTATCATTAAGCTGCTATCTTTGCACAAGGACAGACCCCGGTCGATCTGATGCAAAACGAGTCAAGACGGTGTATGGTTTCTGGATCGTTGAGGTCTGCAGCTTCACCGGAGAGACTTCCACCAGATTCTCCGGCACGCAGAACACAGAATAAGCGAATTTTACTGTTGTTTTGAAAATGTAGGTAAGCCTTTATTAGTATTATTGTGCACATTTAGTTACACATTGACAAGACAGGAGCAGTCTTAAGGATTATTATTTCAAGATATCATTTTACTGGAAGAGAATGTTTTGAATTTTTTTTTATTTGGAAGTAGAGATATTCAATTGCATTCAAGTCAGATTAGCTTCTTGACAAGTAACTTCAGTTAAAGAAATTTTAAAGATTTCCATCTAATAACATAGTATGAATCTTTAAGTAACAAAATCTAACTAATACCATACGACCATACTTCTGAGCTAAAAAATATGTACTAACATTGTTATTGTACGACTTTGTTTGGTTAGTAGATACGAATATGTAACCACAGGGGAGTGAAGCTCATGGTGGAATGACACAGTTGTATGCGTTGCTCTGTTGTGACTGCATGCAAACAGTGCTGACTATAACTCCGCAAGTACAGAATACTAGGTTGGTCCACGAGTTTTTGTTTTGGATGTTGTGAAAGGGTACAGTACCGCCCGACATTGAAAATAGGTACAACATACTTCATTATTTTTGTCAAAACAACACATTTTTTTTGTAAAATAACTCAATTTCAATTAATACAGCGAAGCCGGATACCAGTGTAGAAATGAATGACAATTTATTTATTTAATTTATCGTATGTGCACTCCCACAAAATAAATCCCTACATCCAGTTTGGTGAGATCTTTTGAAATGAATGAATGTATGGTCGTCTGCTAACCACAGATAGTGAATGTGAATATATGATCATCTTTGAGTCGATCCTTTGGCCACCTTTGGTGGGACCAAAGAGATGAAATTTACCAGAGCTTTGAGCGCCTGAAATGTGGCTGACCAATACGATAGCAAGGTGCTTCCCCCACCTCGACAGAGATGGGAGAGGACCTCGAGAACGGCCATGTTTCGGCACTCTGCCGCTGGATCCTGTGCTGTTAACACCTGTTTTAGATGTGCTCCGTAATGACGAAAGAGTGGAGGCATGGTATGCATGTGGAATATTTAAGAGTAGTTTGAAATAATAATTTCTCTATTTCAGGAACTTTTGTGGGGAGAATTAAAGGTCAGGCAGGTAATATTAATGGGATTGTAGTAATCTTCGGAAGTGACCAACGCTCACAAAGAAACCACGTGTAGCAATAAGTTGAAATACTTCCGTGTGCTTAAGTTAAGTTGAATTACTAGCGTGTGTACAATAAGTTGAAATATTTAAGAAATAGCGTGTGTACCATAAGTTGAAATATTTAAGAAATGGCGTGTGCAGGACTTGAAATAAGAGATGAGTACTTCCACGTGGTGAGTACTGTGTGAGTCTCAATCTGTGTATGAGACAAAGGATAAAGAGAAGTACTCGTCCATGGCATCAGTTGAGGACTCGCGTGTGTGATGAATACATTAATATTACTATGCGTGTGACGCTAGATTCAAACTCTGAGAGAGGAGCAAGGTGAGTCGGCCGTCTATCCAGCAACGCCACATGGCTTGCATTGCACAGGAAGACGTGCATTTACCTCCAGATTTCAGAGTAGGAAAGTAGAATTACAAAGTGGGGCAGTGTCGTGTGAAACTGGGATCAATATTAATTGAAGTGGGAAAGCTGAAAGTGATAATGTTGTAACCATTCTCTGTGTAGTATTTCATATTGTTGTATGGTGTATGTCATGTAATTTGGGTATGTGTGGTTTCCATGGGTGTGTAGCGAAGTAGTTTCAAAAGATTAGTGGGTTATGCTTGTTCCTTCTGTACCGCTCGGTCTGGAGGAAAGTTTCGTGATGATGATTGTGAGAGTCGAAGTGTGAGGTATAATAAAAGATCCACCAACCTATCCAGAAAGTGCACTGTAGCGTTAAATAAATTACGAGACCATAATATAGAGATTCACTAATGTAAAGCCATGCCCACTGGGCGGAATTTCTCATATGTTATTGTTGTAGGTTATAGAATTTGTGTGTTTAGGTTAGGGAATTTATCGGAATAAATCAGATAGTGAAAAGAAAGAAATTGGTAGACTATTCCTTCAAATTGTATGTTGTCATAATGTCCCGAATTTGTAATGTGTGCGCCATTCATATTCAGTGGGATAGCCACGTGTTAATAAAAGCCGTCAAATAAAAGACAAAAAGAAAATGTGGTACTGCCAGTGCGTAGTGTACAGTCAGAGTTCTGTAAATCACTGATAGATACGCGTTTCCGTTGCGTAGTAATCATATAGGAGGATAACTTGTAACGAAGTGTGAGTACTAGAGTTCATGTTACTCGTTAAATTAAGAAAGAATCCACTCGCTTGGCAGACCACTCATCTTGCAGGCCTGACTGCTTGATGCCACAGTATGAGCAAGGCATGTGGGTGCCTCTCAGTTGGTATTCCGATTGCTATGGGTTTATTTATCGACTACCAATTTATTTGTAGTTCACTCCTGTTATTTCAGTTTACATATTGTAATTCTGTCCTTTGGAGATAGTGGAGCTGTGGACGCTAGAAGATGGAGTGCCAACGGGAAAAATCGGAACATTTCGGACATATTCTTCAGTCTGAGTTCAGTGGAGGAGTGACAGCAGTGGAGGCAACCAGAAACATTTGCGCCATGTGTGGGGATAATGTCATGGGACAGACCAGTGGTTTTCTGGTTTTGACCTTAATAAGTCTGCTCGCTAAGGAAGAGCTGTGAAGTTTGATGAAGATCGTGTAAACGCTTTAATCCGCAGCGACCCACGTCCGTGTATTCGATAATTGGCAGATGTAAGGAACTTTGTTCATTCCAACATAGTGTGACGTTTGCATGCAATGGGTGATATTAAAAAATCAGATGTATGGTTACCGTATTCTCTAAGCTAAAATAACAAAAATCAGCAGGTGGTCAAATGTGCATCTGCTTGCTCGTCATCAATTGGCTTGTGGCCAACATCGACCATTCCTCTACTGTATCGTTAATGGTGACGTAAAATGGCGTCTTTATGCTAACATAATGAAAAGAACGGAATGGTTGAGCCCAAACAAAGCAGCAACCCCGTACAAAGACCTGCGCACATCCATAAAACATAACTTTAGCTTCCGGTGGAACAGCGATGGTGTGGTGTACAACGAATTGCTTCCCTGAGGTGTAACAATCACAGCTGACATTTTTGTCAATGATTGAGACCTCTTACATACGCAGTCAGAGAACAATGACCAGGAAGGTTGCGTTAACTGAGGTACTCCACGATAATATCCGTCCGCATTCTGCCAGAACGCAAAAACCATTACAAGAGCTGGGTTGGGAAGTCATTCCACACCCACCTTACTCAGCAGACCATGCGCTCTCAGATTTTCGCCTTTTCCGCTCTCTATCGAACAACCTTCAAGGAAATTCCTGTCCGCATGTAAATGTGCTCCCAACATGGCTGGGCGGACTCTTCCCCTCGATACCGCGTGATTTCTACAATAGCGGAATTGAAAAGTTGCCCCACCTTGGCAGACTGTTGTATACTATGTGATCAAAAGTATCCAGACACCCCCATATGTTTTCCAAATTAGGTGAACTGTGTGCCACCTATTGCCAGGTACTCCACATCAGCGACCTCAGTAGTCACGAGACATCGTGAGAGAGCAGAATGGGGTGGTCAGGTGATTGGTCCTCACTTGTGTCATACGTGTGTACGCGAGATTTCCACAGTCCTAAACATCCCTAGGTCCACTGTTTCCAATGTGATATTGAAGTGGAAACGTGAAGGGACACGTACAGCACAAAAGCGTACAGAGTGACCTCGTCTGTTGACTGACAGAGACCGCCGACAGTTGAAGAGGGTCGTAATGTGTAACAGGCAGACATCTATTCGAAACTACATAATGATCCAATGCAAGTTCTATGACAGTCAGGCGGGAGGTGAGGAAACTTGGATTTCATGGTCGAGCGGCTGCTCATAAGCCACACATCACGCCGGTAAATGCCAAACGATGCTTGGTGTAAGGAGCGTAAACATTGGACGATTGAACAGTGGAAAAACGTTGTGTGTAGTGACGAATCACGGTACACAATGTGGCGATCCGATGGCAGGGTATGGGTATGGCGAACGCCCGGTAAACTTCATCTGCCAGCGTGTGTAGTGGCAACATTAAAACTGGGAGGCGGTGGTGTTATGGTGGTGTGTTTTTCACGGAGGGGCTTGATTCCCTTGTTGTTTCGCGTGGCACTATCACAGCACAGGCCTACATTGATGTTTTAAGCACCTTCTTGCTTCCCACTGTTGAAGAGCAATGTAAAAGATGGGCCAGACAATAGGAGATTTTACTTTATTATATGAGCTTTCAAACGGTAACTTCATTTTTCCATTACAGCCAAGCCACGGTCGGCAGTGTTAGCTGCCTGTAAATTCTTTCGTCCCACGGTCTAGTAACAGGGAGGCAGCACCGAGGAAGGGAAGCTTGGCCACACGCCTCTCTCATGTGCTTACGAGGTAACTCCGCCCCAGTCGTCGCTTAGCAGGCAACGCTCTGTAAAGTTCCATGCCGCCCGCACGGTTTGCTCGGTCCTGACCAATCAGGGCGGAGGAAGCCGCGTGGTGCGTCGAATATACCCGGCCGCCCGTCGCCGGGCCCTCTCTCTTGTATTCTTGCTCACCCGGAGTCGGATGAGCGTCCTGTAGCATTGAACATCTCCCGCTTCTCGCGGTGCTGCGGCACTGTGGACTTAGTTTTGGCAGACAACTTTCGGTAATATGTTTCGCGAAACTCTAAGCTCTGACCCACCCTCACCTCCCTAGGCCTATGTAACCCCTGTCAACATGCTTTCGCCAATAAATGCACTTTATCTAAAAATTACGCTATTCATTGCATTGTACAGCAATGCGGGGATGACAATTGTATCTTTCAACATGATCGAGCACGTGTTCATAATGCACAGCCTGTGGAGGAGTGGTTGCACGACAGTAACGTCCCTGTAATGGACTGGCCTGCACAGAGTTCTGACCTGATTCCTATAGAACACATTTGGATGTTTCCAGAATGAGATTTTGACTCTGCAGCGGAGAAGAGCTTCTGTGAAGTTTGGAAGGTAGGAGACGAGGTACTGGCAGAACTGAAGCTGTGAGGACGGGTCGTGAGTCGTGCTTTGGTAGCTCAGATGGTAGAGCACTTGCCCGTGAAAGGCAACGGTCCCGAGTTCGAGCCTCGGTCCGGCACACAGTTTTAATGTGCCAGGAAGTTTCACATTTGGGACGTTTTGGAACGCCGTGCCAGGCCTCACCGACCGACATCGATACATCTCCTCAGTGTAGCACTCCGTGAAGAATGGATCGCCATTCCCCAACAAATCTTCCAGCACTTGCTTGAACGTATGCATGGGAGAGTGGAAGCTGTCATCAAGGCTAAGGTTGGGCCAACACCATACTGAATTCGAGCATTACCGATGGAGAGCGCCACCAAATTGTAAGTCATTTTCAGCCAGGTGTCCGGATACTTTTGATCACGTAGTGTAATTAGCGAAGGAGATGTCTTAAGCCTCTGTTATGTGTATCTGTTGCATTCATTTAACTTTCGGATAAACGCTCCTATTTCTAATATTTCGGCCGTATACGGTTCAGCGATCTACAGAGCAACCCAAACGACTGACTCTACAGCACTCGCTCCGTCTTCTTAATCGCGGGCCGCAGAACTGCGCCTGTGGCCACAGACACACAGTTGCCAGAGACTTTGATCGGGGGCTACGAAGTTCAAATGTGCGTAAATACACTACTGGCCATTAAAATTGCTACACCACGAAGATGACATGCTACAGATCCTAAATTAAACCAACAGGAAGAAGATGCTGTGATATCCAAGTGATTAGCTTTTCAGACCATTCACACAAGGTTGGCGCCAGTGGCGACAGCTACAGCGTGCTGACATGAGGAAAGTATCCAACCGATTTCTCATACGCAAACAGCAGTTGACCGGCGTTGCCTGGTGAAACGTTGTTGTGATGCCTCGTGTAAGGAGGAGAAATGCGTACCACCACGTTTCCGACTTTGACAAAATTCTGATTGTAGCCTATCGCGATTGCGGTTTATTGTATCGCGACATTGCTGCTCGCGATGGTCGAGATCCAATGATTGTTAGCAGAATATGGAATCGGTGGGTTCAGGAGGATAATACGGAACGCCGTGCTGAATCCCAACGGCCTCGTATCACTAGCAGTCGAGATGACAGACATCTTATCCGCATGACTGTAACGGATCGTGCAGCCACGTCTCGACCCCTGAGTCAACAGATGGGGACGTCTGCAAAACAACAACCATCTGCACGAGCAGTTCGACGACGTTTGCAGCAGCATGGACTATCAGCTCGGAGACCATGGCTGTGGTTACCCTTGAGACAGGAGCGCCTGCGATGGTGTGCTCAATGACGAACCTGGGTGCACGAATGGCAAAACGTCATTTTTTCGGATGAATCCATGTTCTGTTTACAGCATCGTGATGGTCGCATCCGTATTTGGAGGCATCGTGGAGAATCACATTGGAAGCGTGTATTCGTCATCACCATACTGGCGTATCACCCGGCGTGATGGTATGGGGTGCCATTGGTTACACGTCTCGGTCACCTCTTGTTCGCATTGACGACACTTTGAACAGTGGATATGACATTTCAGATGTGTTACGACCCGTGGCTCTACCCTTGATTCGATCCCTGCGAAACCCTACATTTCAGCAGGATAATGCACGACCGCATTTTGCAGGTCCTGTACGGGCCTTTCTGGATACAGAAAATGTTCGAGTGCTTCCCTGGCCAGCACATTCTCCAGATCCCTCACCAATTGAAAGCGTCTGGTCAATGGTGGCCGAGCAACTGGCTCGTCACAATACGCCAGTCCCTACTCTTGATGAACTGTGGTATCGTGTTAAAGCTGCATGGGCAGCTGTACCTGTACACGCCATCCAAGCTCTGTTTGGCTCAATGCCCAGGCGTATCAAGGCCGTTATTAGGGTCAGAGGTGGTTATTCTGGGTACTGATTAATCAGGATCTATGCACCCAAATTGCGTGAAAATGTAATCACATGTCAGTTCTAGTATAATATATTTGTCCAATGAATACCCGTTTATCATCTGCATTTCTTCTTGGTGTAGCAATTTTAATGGCCACTATTCCATATTTATTTATTTAAACTAATCCAATTAGTGACATAGCCCCACTCTTACATCGGGTTTGGCATAATTTTAATATAAAAGAAGTACTAATATGAGTCACTAACACTGACGATAAATTATTGAGGTTAATACTGGCTACTGCTAATGGCAGGCATAAAAAGAATTTAGATGTACAAAACAGATGTTTTCTGATATAACGAGTTCTGGGGAAAGGAAATTTAAGGAGTCTGCACCATATAACAAATGAGAAAGATGTGGCTGGAAAGAATGATGTACAGGGGTAGCGAGTGCGTGCAGGGACATTAGTAATCATTATTGTTCCTTTAGTAGAGATATCATTAACTGTCCTCTGAAGCTGAAGAAGTTATTCAGTTCTCTGATATAATGCGGAAGGTTATGCTGCTGAGAAAGAGTTAGAGAAAGTGGCTGACCGATGGATTAAGACAGAAAGGATTTCTCTATTATGGAAACGGGTGCCTGTGCAGCGTTGTTCAGACAACAGCGTTAGGGTCGCGGAGAGAGAAGGGGGACAGTGTACGTTGATAAGACAGAAGAGAAGAAGAAGGCAGATGGTGTGGAAATCTCTGCGCGTCTGCACGCAGTCACGATAGCTGTGCATATGACAGTGGAATGTGGTGAAAGAGTCAAACATCGCAGGTATAACGAACACAGGCATTTATAAACAGTTCCAAGTGTCGTGAGCATTCCTAAGAAAGACGTTGCAGAATAACATCGCTTTAATCAATAATTGGGAGTATAAGTGTTTGTACAAGACTCTCTTTCAGGTCAAATCGGAATAGCTTTTTATATTTTTGTAGGGTAGATTAAAGAAGGTAGGGATTCGAGCGAGATCGGCTATGAGCCTAGAATGACGAACCAGTATATCTTGGGTTTTAAAAGGGTTGAGCATTAACCCTGTATTCTGTGCCCATTTTGATAGTGCACGCGGGTCGGTATTGAGATTCTTTATAGCTGTCTTGAGGTTTGTTGGTTTTGCGCTTAGGTTGAACTGGAGGTCATCGGTGTACATGACTTGCTGTAGAAAAAAATTATATCTGTGGCTAGGCGGTCAATGCACGATGGGAAGTCGATGAGTCTCAAGCAGGTTCACTGCGGCGACGTCCTCGTAAGTTTATTTGAGAAAGGGCCGGATTTCGTGACTTATCCCATCTGAAACCCCCAACTCTGTGAATTCAATTCATCGTCAAACGAATTTCAGTAGTTTCATTAACCACTGATGTCTGAAACATGGAGTAGCCAGTATCAAAACTGAGCTCTCCCACAACCTATTTATTAGGCTGTAAGAACCAAGTGTAACGGCAGCGTTTCGTCCGTCTTGCACTTGAACTGTACGACTCTTCTGTCCCATGAACAGAAGGCTTGAGTCGCAGGGGATCTTATGAACCCAGGCTTCCACAGAAGTGGGTTGTCGGGCAAGAGCGTCGTCTTTTCTTCCTACAGCTGTCGTTGTAATATCCAGCGCACTTCTGTGTTACTTTCCTGAGGGTTACAGCATGTTGATTACTGTGGAACAGATAGCTCTTGAATCTTATGCAATACGTACTTGGCGGATTACTTGTTAAGTTATACACAAGCTAAATGTCCTACATACTCTAAATACTTGTGGAGTCCACATACTTCCTAACTTAATTAATTACTTAGTAAGAATGACAGATCTCAAAATGAACTGTTTGTAATCCATAACCAAAAGCCAAAATGTATAGTAAATGTAACAGTAGTGTGTTAGTTCTTACTGCTATGACTTTGGAACCCACCCCTACATCCTCATGGAGGTTACATCGTATGGTTGCTATCCATCCCCCAGCCACGGAAAAGTTTTCCGTTCGTAACGGCAGGGATTGAGTTAGAGGATATGGGTGTCAAAAGAGGACATCGCACTAATGGATTTCTTATGGGAGATCGGTGAAGCGGCTGGGAATCGACTGCCGAACTGGTAGAAAAAGGCAAGAATGTTCTTTATAGACTGTTTGACAATGTTTGAGAATTTCTAGAACGTAGTCGTGTGTTATATAATCTTGAGGAATGTTCTAGAATGTACCAGGATGTTATAGAATCTTTCAGAAAGTTCGAGAATGTTCTAGGATTTCCAGAATCCCCCAGAAATTTTCCTGAATGTCTGAGAATGTTCTGGAATGCTTCAGGATTATCGCGAATGTCCTCTGATGTTCCATTCTCCTGTTGTGGTGCAGATACGTTCCAGCTTCTATACAGGAGATGGTGAGAAGCATGCATCAGTAAACTTCTGAAAATCTATTAGAGAAGAGCAAGGAAAAGTGAAAGTGAAGGTAAATAAATTCAAATGCAACTCAAATGCTTAGTTTGGTGAACGGTGTGTTAAGTGGAATTTTAGTTTACTGTGAGCATTGGAGAGTACTTTTACTCATTACATACATTGTTCAAAGCAGTTAGGGGAACACGTGTATCAATGTCCGGTATGTTAAATCTGTTTTGATAGAAGCCGTGCCTGTGATCTTATTGCATAGTTTGAGATCTTCGCTTTCAATGTGGGCAACAATGAAAATAATTCGCCTTCTATTGGCTGTGTTATGCACTACAGTACCAGGTGACTCATCACAAAGAAGTGATTACCGATGTTCCAGTGTTTTCTAGTGAGGTACACAAAGGTAAATTGTCATTTGTGGACGTTGTATTCAATGAAGCACATACAGTGCGACATCTTAATGTAGTGCCAGTTGCAAGGGCGGTCTGTTTTATCCAAAAGGAGTGGACTTTTGATTGTGTTGTTACAGATGCGAATGTCCCTCCATGAGTCATCCATAGTTTGGTGTGCGTACTGTAAGACCTTCAGTACACACACCATCAGATTATTTGACTTGTTGCTCTAACGAAGTAGGCGAGTGTCAGCAATATGTCTCGTGGTCTTATCGTGGCGTGTTTATATTCTGCCGTTAGGTCAGACGATAGAAATGCCACTTGCACGCTTAGAGTAGCAGATTGACGATGACCAAAATTGACAATCTGAAGTTCCTTTTGTATTGGTACGTTAATCTTATTCTCACATATATCTCTGGTACCTGACAAAAGTGTCTATACATTACTCTTCATGGCTATGTACAGGAATATGGTAATCTTATTAGGCTCAGACTGAAACTTGACTATAGACTTGTACAGACAAATGTAGAACTCGTAGAGACTGGTACAGACTAATGCAGACTGGTACAGACTGTTGCAGACTAATGCAGACTGGTACAGACAAATTAGAGGTCTGTATACTCATTATAATACCTCGCGCGTTCATGTATCACTGCGTGAGTGTAATCCGCGAGGAGAAAAGGTTCTACCTTAGCAGCAATCTCATTGGCTGCGTTACATAGTAATACACGGATCGGCGGAAGCAGAATTTGGTCCGTGTCTATGGCAGCGCCATCTCGTTGTGCGGAGATGGACGAGCGCTGCGCCTGCGCGGTTGTGCTTAGCGGGGCGCGCTCTAGTGGGAAAGTTGTGTATGCGCTGACTACGCGGAACTATGGACACAGCACAGGTTTTGGACAAGCTATAGGGAGAGAAGTCAGTACACAAGGCGAATAGGACAAGCTGGCCGACGGAGTGGAACCCCCTGTGAGGACCGATACCTGTCCGTCTCTGCGTTGTGGTGCTGCACGGATACTGCCAGAGCACTGCAAGATGGTCTCAGAAGGGCCACTGGAGCCGCTGTGTCCGATCACACTGTAATGTACAGGTTAGGCAAGAAAGGGCAAAGCGACCCAGACGTCCTGTTCGAATATCGCGCTTTATGCGACAGCATCTAGCAGTGCGCCTTGAGTTCTGCCATTCCCATGTCGATAACAGCTTCGTCACTGATGAAACGTGTTATTCGCAGAAGAGTCCCGATATCCTGTGACGCAGGTGATGGTCGCATTCGTGAGTGGAGACCTGTGGTGAGCGGTTAGTGTCCAATCGTGTCCAGGAAATCGGCAGATTTCCAGGACTCTGTGATACTGTGGTGAGGCTTCAGTGCTGACAGGCATACGGGTCTTGTCGTTGTGCACTGTCACCTTCCTGCCAGGTGCAAGATCGATCAGATACTGTTGGATCACGTTGCCTCCGGTATGGCCCTGAACTCCTTCCAATGCTAGGGCCCATCCGGCGGGCGTCAGCAGGGGTGTCTTGCTAAACATGGCCACCAAATTAAAAAAGACTGACCTAAACCCCATCGTGCATATGTGGGATATGCTTGACGGACGTGTTCGTGGTCGTCCTGTTCCACCACAGACTCTCCAAGAACTCTCAGGGGCTCTCATTGACAAATGGGAACAGAAACCACGGGGTGAGCTCCATAGAGTTATGCGGAGCATGCCACGGAGGTGTCAGGTGTGATAAACGCACACGGATGGCATGTGGAAACTATCGAACTGCAATGGAAAGCACCTAGGATGCCGGGATAACTGTTTCCACTTTGTTTTCGACACTTGTCGCACGTTGGAGTTCTTTTCATGTAAATAGTCGAGGATGTAATGTTATTTTGTTGCTTACCTAATCTGTGAAAGAAAGGCAACAGTCTTGCCACAGTGGATACACGGGTTCCCGTGAGATCACCGAAGTTAAGCGCTGTTGGGCGTGACCGGCACTTGGATGGGTGACCATCCAGCTGCCATGCGCTGTTTTCGGGGTGCCCTCAGCCTCGTGATGCCAATTGAGGAGCTACTCGACCGAATAGTAGCGGCTTTGGTCAAGAATGCCATCACAACGACTGGGAGAGCGGTGTGCTGACCCCATGCCCCTCCTATCCGCATCCACCTCTGAGGATGACACGGTCGGATGGTCCCGGTAGTCCACTCGTGGCCTGAAGACGGAGTGCAGTGCTAATTTGTGAAAGACAAAGGCATAAACAGTAATATTTCCAGTTCTGAATTACTGCTCAGTGGACTATTGCAGACACCCAAAGCCATGTTATCCTAAATCTTTTGAGCAGTGCACTAACATTTTTGAGATTTTTTGAAATGTTTATTTGTCTTATGTTTTCGAATGTACTCAAGTGATCTGTAACGCTGTCCGAAAACAAACGAAAATAAAGATCACGCAAAGTGGGTCCGTTTCAGATAGTACTTCTAAAAAATAGTGATCTCAGAAGACACAATAACATGTTGCTGTAGGTGTTTCGCCGTTAATCCATGATCAAAAATCTCTTCTTCCAGTGCCTCCTCTTCCTTTCCACGTGCCCGTCTTAAACAGTTTTTATAAGCCTCTCCTTCTTTCATAATGGAGCCTAGTCTACAGTTGCATTTCAGACGTACTATGAGGGACTGGTATAGGATGATTAATTTCCAGAATACAGCATAAACAACCTGGTGGATATAGTCGAAAGTTTCATAAGACTTTTCGCGGATGACACTATTGTATGCTGAGAAGTTGCAACACTGCACTTAAATGCAGGAAGACCTGCTAAGTATCGACGCCTAATGCAGGGATTGCCAGTTGACCCTCCATATAAACAAATGTATTATGACACATAAATAGACAGAAATGCCCATTACTGCGACACTCTCCGATTACAGTACTTTCACTGGGAGCAGTCACATCCTTCATATCTCAGCTTGTATGCACGGAAATTCTAACAGTACCTGTTTACGAAAAAATAACGTCGAAGGCAGTCTTCCTCGCGAACCTAACGTGGTACCCTCTCCATCACGTGTTACCCTTCCTGCTTTCAACACACACAAACACTCTCTCCGCTATGTAGAGGCTCCTATATCACAGCATAAAGGATATTAATGAATCGAGCATTATGATTGACTCTTATCGAATTTACCCGCCGAATTACTGATGCCGCCGGTATTGAACCACCATCCACCTTTTCTTTCTTTCTGCAGACCGGACTTTCAGCGGTTATTTTACACAGATCGCATATTGCACTTACAAACTACCATACATATCGTCAAATATGGAAATTACACTGCTCTCCCACCGAGGACAGAAGCTTGAATATTAGAACGTAATACCGACCTGCGACCCATCAATATATCACCACGTGCCCTACATAACGTCAAATATGGAAAGACTGCTACTCAATTACACTGCTCTGTCACTGAGGACAGGAGCTTGAATATTAGTGCGCGAAACCAATCTCGAACCCAGCAATATATCACCGTGTCAATGTAGTAAACATAGAATGTGTATCCTGCACCAAACAAAATCATCCCTTTTATACCATTTGTACATATACCGCAAAGACGGGCAGCACTGTATATACATTCCTCTCAGCACTAGATATTTTCCTGCAGCTGACGATCACAAGTCATCCACCCCCAATGCGCGATCAGAGCACCCACAGCGGACCGAAGTCGCTCTCAGATTTGTTCTACAAATTCCCTCGGCACAGACACGTTACTGTTGCTTCTCCGAACATGCTTCCTTGCTTGCTCGTTTTTCTACACACATCTCCAGACTTGGGGATTACAAGAACACATGTATCTTTTCGCATGGTTCGCCATAATATTATACCATTTTCGCGGTACTTCTCGATATGAAGCACTAGGCAGCATCCTACCAATCGCTAGCGCAGCATAATTCCCAAGCTATAGACTGGAAATCAGTTCTCTACAAACCCGAAACTTTGGCTAGGTGGGGCGTGCTTAAACCACTGGCTAACTAGAAACTTGCCAAGTCTGCGAAGACATTTACTCTGCAACGTGAAACAGATAGACGAAACCGATATTTCCACTCTCGAATACCGATGTCGGTGATGTAGTAGATTCCAAATCATCCCCATAATTTACAAGGTCAACTAAAGTGCTTCTCATGTCTAGAAAACCGGCAAACGTGTCTTCTACATGCTAGGTGCACCCACCACAATCGATCTTCTCTCAACTAAACAAAAGCGCGAAATGTGCAGAAGAAGAATTACTTGGGTGGGAATAGCGATCCAGCGCATACACACATCCATATTCAATCTTCTCAAATTTCCACGCAATCACGAAAGCTATCCAACATACACTAAGTATTAGTTCGCTGTTTGATTGTCTAGAGGACAACACGGTTAATTCATCGACATTCCTACTCTCCAACAGGCATCTCCCGCCTGACAGCTCCTACCGTTAACGGGAAATGTGAATCACCCCCGCACAAGTAACCAGCACTGCAGGCCGAGCACATACAACTAGAATGTTTATCCTAAGAAATGGGTCACATATATATTTTATCCCTGTTATGATCATGGTCTCAGTTGAATGACATTCGACAATGAGCGAAGTATCGGAAATACACTCTGTTGATGGCTGTGGCTCTGGAAATAGAAATAGTACCATCCTCCTAGACTCTAAAACAATACTTAAGAGTTGATAGCTTGGTTGATTTATGTAAAAATGCGTCGAACTCCATCCGTATGGAGCTTCATCGCACATAAAAATCATTCGTTTCTTGTTCTTCTTAACCGTCTGCTATTACATCACGATGCTTTGAAATCTGTTACTATACATCGATAAGGAGTGCTAAGCTCCATGACATGGGTGCATCTCGAGAAACCGCGTGCACTTGGATGGGTGAGGACTCGGAAAGCTAAATTCATTCACGAGACGTTGAGTGTAGCTGTCTACTTCTGATCGGTTGCAGACTAATTCGGAAACAGTCCTGCAGGGCGGGTTGTTCAATATATATTGATATTGATGGGTCGCAGGTCGGTTTTACGTTCTAATATTCAATCTCCTGTGTAACATCCGTATTTGACGACATGTGTGGTAGTTTGTAAGATTAAATTGCCAGTGCAATATGGCGATCTGTGTAAAATAACTGCGGAAAGTCTCATCTGCAGAAAGAAAGAAAAGGTGGATGGTGGTTCAATACTGGCAGCATCAGGAATTCAGTGGGTAAATTCGATAAGAGCCCGTCATAATTCTTGATTCATTCACATCCTTTGTGCTGAGATATAGGAGCCTCTACATAGAGGAGGGAGCGTTTGTGTGTGTTGAAAGTAGGAAGGGTAACACATGATGGACGGGGTACCACGTTAGGTCCGCGAGGAAGACTGCATTCGACGTTATTCTGCGCTTTTTTCGTAAACAGGTTCTGTTAGGGCAAGAATTTCCGTGCATACAAGCTGAGACATCAAGAAAGCGAGCGTTAACTATTTCTGGGACAATATACAATTTCCGAGAGATCGACTCGATTCTTATTTTTACATAATCATGTGACATCAGTATAAGATTGAGAAGCTTGATAGACAGATGCGCTTCTGAGGGTTTGTAGCTACTCGCGCGCACTCCGCGGGGCTGCGTTAGTCACGCTAGGCAGTTAAGCACTGTTAGACACGTCTCTCATGTTGTGCGAGGAACGATGCACGCTGTGCTATTCTGGAATGCATCGGAACGTATCTCTCAGTGCTGGACTGTACCACAGCTGTGCGTCATCGCGCATGGGACCAGCGTGAGCGCACCTTGTAGTTCTGTGACGTCAGTATAACACTCGAAGATTTCTAACTGTATACACGAAAATAGACCCAACTTTCAACTGCAGCCGTGTGTGAGAGCGATGGCTTGCGCTGACTTGCGGTCGGCGGTGGCTAACGGCGGCGGCTGCGGTGGGGGCGGCGTCGCCATCGGGAGTTGAGTCGTGGGATGTGTTTTTTATTAGCAATCTTTTGTTGAAGCTATACTCCATAGATTTCACCGACCAATAGGATGCTGCGAATTAAGAAAAACTATCCCATACATGTGAAGAATACCGATTTAATTAATTACGTTAGCGTTACAATTGCTAATGGAAGGGAGTGCGTGTGTGGGTGACATGGAGCGGAACAGCGGGTTAAGTGCAGAACACTAGGTTAATTTACACAATTATTATGTAAAACGCAGTGCAAAAGCTTAAGGGGGTGTGTGGCAAAGAAGAATGCGCCAGAAATGGCGTTCAAAAGCATGTGAAATTCGAAAAGTGTACCAGAAAATGATGGGAGGACATAACTAATTGATTAATTTAGTATCAATGGTGATAGAATATTAAGGAAATGGGGGTGACATGAGAAACAACTTAACAGGGCAATAGGTTAAGTGCCGACAAAGACCCAAACATTAGGTTAAGACACCCAGAATACAGTACCAAACATCAGGTTATGCATCATGTGCTCCATGTAGTTACTTCTTACAAGACCTACATGTTTCGCCGGCCGGGGTGGCCGAGCGGCTATAGACGCTACAGTCTGGAATTCCTTGAATCCACTAAATTGTTTAAACATATAATATTCCAGACAATGTCTAAATTGTTTAAACAATATTCCATACACCACAATGGTATACCCTGCAAATGATCTTTCAACTGAGTCTTTTTCCCACCAATTCCTAGGAAGAGGTGGTGGACAGATGACTTAGGTTAGAGGAGGTGCCCTTTTCTCCCACCATTTTCCTAGGTTAGAGGTTGCATTGTCCTGTAGGAATTTGAACTTCCCACTAGGGGAGTGTGGCACTTTCCCACCAGAGAGGTTAATTAATTGAAAATTTAATTAAGTAGTCAATGTGATCTAAATTATCTTCCGACCATTTTCTTAGGTTAGTAGAGGTTGCATTGCCCTGGTGGAATTTAAACTTCCCACCTGGGGGACGAGGCAGGGGGACGTGGCACTTTCCCATCAGAGAGATTAACTAGTTGATCAATTTAATGAAGTAGTCAATCAAATTGATTAGAGTGATAGGGGGCCTATTCCAATAACTCAGATCTGAAAGTGTACCTATAGCAGCGATGGGGGGGGGGGGGAGGGAGAGGGTGGTGGGGACAATAGGTTAAGTGACATGGAAATGCACTTAACAATAGGTTAAATACCTGTCAATCAAAGGAGAACAATAGGTTTGCCCCTGAGTGCATATCTGCGCCTGATGTAGGCAAGCTGCACTACAAAATGGCCCAGCACTCCCTTCCTGAGGGGGGGAGGGGAGTGGTAGCGGGTGTGGGGAACAATAGGTTAAGTGCAGCAACATGGGAAACCACTTAACAGAACAATAGCCTAAGGACCTATCAATCAAAGGAGAACAATAGGTTAAGCACCTGTCAATCAAAGGAGAAAAATAGGTTTGCCCCTGAGTGCATACCTGCCCCTGATGTAGTCAACCCACACTAACGAAATGGCCAGGCACCCCCCCCCCCCCCTTGTCTCCCTACTTCCCAGAACTGTATGTCAGATGCAAGCCGAAGGTTCTCAACACAAGATGGAGTACGGTATCTTTAAAATTACAGCAAAATACAGGGCTGTAACTGCTCTGTGTCGCACTGATGATAAAGCAGAATTCTTCCTTGCACTTGGGAGCAAAGACAAGAAAATGTCCCTGCTCTTTCGAGAGCCAGGAAGGGGTCTTTCATACCAAACGGCTCCGGCCAATCACACTCAAGTTCCCGTCGAATTTTCCGGAAGGCATCCCTCCTACGAATGCTCTAAGCAAATTTGCGAGTCCCGAACGTCCGACTCAAAAGTTTAAGGGAACAAATCTGGTGTACGTGCCAAAACAACTAACGGCTCCCGCCTGCGCCTGGCCGCTTCCACTTCGCCGCAGTGTTGTTTGAAACAATTTGCGTCCGCGATTACACGGCACAGGCCAGTCTGCACCGGTCATCGTGGAACAGCTCTCGCAATTCGTACAACTTCTGTGGCCCTTGTAAAACTCAGCATCTTGTCCCTCAACCGAGACCGCATTCGTACACTGTTCAAAAATGTGTGTAAAATCTTATGGGACTTAACTGGTAAGGTCATCAGTCCCAAAGCTTACACACTACTTAACCTAAATTATCCTAAGAACAAACACACACACCCATGCCTGAGGGAGGACTCGAACCTCCGCCGGGACCAGCCCCACAGTCCATGACTGCAGCCGTACACTGTTGCTTGTTTCAACGACCGCCCAAGGCTGAATCTTTGTAACGAGCCAAAATGCTGCCACCTTACAATGGTTTTAAAATGCAAGATTACAAAAGAATGTGGGGAAGTATATCATAGATCAAAAAACTAATTAGGAGATACGGAAATGAACTGAGGAAATTTATGGCAGAACTTGAGTAAAAGAAGGGATATGTTGATACAACATCCTGAGGCATGGAGGACTCACCAGTCAACAATAAAAGCAAGTGTGTGTGTGTGTGTGTGTGTGTGTGTGTGTGTGTGTGTGTGTGCAGGGGATGGGAGTAAAAATTGAAAATTGTAGAGAGGGACCGAGACTTGGCAATAGTTAGCAGGTCCTACGGATGTAGGTTGCATTAATTATGCGAAGACGAAGAGGCTTGCTCACGATAGAGTAGCGTGAAGAGTTGCAATAACCCTTTCGGGGACGAAAGGTATTATACAGCGAAACAGAGATACACATGTCCGTATATACCCCTTGTGGACAGTAATCAATAAAACATTGATTACGTATTTTTGCACCATGAGTTATAGGGTGGTAAATATTCATACGAAAGAATCACGAGCACAAAATCTGCGCTAAAAATGTTTGAAAAATCTTTAGGAAATTAGCAGTGTTAACATCTATTAACAAATATATGTCCCGAGGAATAAGACATCTTCCAATGAAATGGAGTTTACACTCACCTTCCGACCATGCTAATGAATGCACACTTGCAGCACCTTCAGCATCAGAGAAAGTCCTACGACTTCCATAATATGCTGCTTCAAACACAGGGAATCAGTCTATCCTACCTGCTGAATTTGAACTCGACGTTTCGCCCACTTGTCCCTTGATACGATAAGATCCGGTAAGAGTACCCATCTGGCAAGAATTCGCAGTGGCATTTTCTCTACGTTGGCAACACTGACAGGCAATGAAAAATTACATTCAGTTGTTGCTTCTATTGCGAGCCCATTACACGTAATTTTGAAGAGCTCCACAAGATTTGTTATAGCAGGTAACTAAAAGTTTTTGTTTCAAATTATCTAATCTTTAAGCTGTATGTCATAATCAATAAACACTACCTAGATGTGCACTAGAAAATAAAATTATTTGCTAAAAGAGCCACCGTTCTGTGAGGAACAAACCACGTCACGAAAAAAAAGAGGAAGCAAGCAGTGACTGCCATTTGCGATATTTTTTTGAACTGTATGGCGCATCGGTTAAGAGGACGCTGTAAGCGGGAAAAGACTAGGTGCGACCTCTTAACTCCCCCCCCCCCTTTTCCTCTTCGTAACGGTTGCTATTGCAGGACAACCCATTAGGCAAACAGACGTGAGCGCTAGAACAGCCGCAAACCAAACAGCTGAAAAAAAAATGGTTTGAAATGGCTCTGAGCACTATGGGACTTAACTTCTGAGGTCATCAGTCCCCTAGAACTTATAACTGCTTAAACCTAACTAACCTAAGGACATCACACATATCCATGCCCGAGGCAGGATTCGAACCTGCGACCGTAGTGGTCGCGCGGTTCAAGTCTGAAGCGCCTAGAACAGTTCGGTCACTCCCAGACAGCTGAGAAATCGTTCAAGTCAACGGGAATATCCCGTTTCAATCCGGATGTCTTTACAGCAGAAGACTTTGCTCCGTCAGAAATAACTGAGGGAGTCGAATTTCCCAACACCTGAAGAAAGCAAGGAAGTTCAGCAGGAGCCAAAGGGTAAA
Organism: Schistocerca cancellata; assembly: GCF_023864275.1. Taxonomy (NCBI): domain Eukaryota; kingdom Metazoa; phylum Arthropoda; class Insecta; order Orthoptera; family Acrididae; genus Schistocerca; species Schistocerca cancellata. The sequence continues at coordinate 153,023,977 of NC_064635.1, forward strand.
AGCTGTGCAGTCACCAGGAAAAAACTAAGAACGTTATACAAATGAAGTACAGAGTCCTGATGTTGGAACAGGTGTAGGCCAATCCAATCTTATCCACTGCTGATGTATGATCGACTCACAAAAAAAGAAGAAAATGGCAAAAAGGTCGGAGATTTTGTCTGGGTCTCCGTACAAAAATCTGTTGTCAGGAAAGTGAGCTAAACCAGACAAAACCAATAAGAGACAGAATACCAGTAATGTGCAAAGCGGAATCTCTACGGATAATCTGAAATTAACCGCACCATCATCTTCAGGAAAAACCAGGTCCTGATCCAAGGAGGGATCTGATGCTTTGAATTTTCCAGGTTGTGGTGAAGTCTAAACTGAAGACTATCACGGAATACTGGATTAAGTGTGGTAATTGCTCCCAATGGTGGCGTGGAGAATGCACAGTTTATGAAGGACGACGTGAAATTATTGTGATTTAGTTAAGGCGCACTCTTTGACTACATGTGGCTTACTCTTACCAGACGTCGCAGCCAAAAGTGCGAACTAGCGCGGTCTTACATACGTTCACATTTAGGTTTGTGTTAAAATTTGGGCAGCTGTAACTGATATACGATGTTCTTAAATAAACCAGCAATAATTTCTTATAAGAAAAGTTTGTTTTAACCTTCCCATCTACTAGATACGCCAACGGCTTTGGCACAGTGGTAACACGGGTTCTCGTCAGGCCATCGAAGTTAGGTGCTGTCTGGCTGGGCTAGCACTTGGATGTGTGACCATCCGGTCTGCCGAGCGCTGTGGGCAAGCGGTATGCACTCAGCCCTTGTGAGACAAACTGAGGAGCTACTTGATGGAGAAGTACCGGCTCCGGTCTCGGAAACTGACATACGGCCGGGAGAGCGGTGTGCTGACCACATGCCCCTCCACATCCGCATCCAGTGACGCCTGTGGTGTGAGGATGACACGGCGGCCGGTCGGAACCGTTGGGCCTTCATGGCCTGTTCGGGAGGAGTTTTAGTTTTAATCTATTAGATACGGTCGGTTAGAATCTAAGTGTGTACTCTTTCCCGACTTTGCCTACCGTATTACGCTGACTACCTCCAGTTACTGTAGTAGCGTTTGAAACTAGAAATAATAGCTATATCGCCTTCATGAGAGTCGGCACCAAATCCTGAATCGTCTGCGTGCTATATTGTGACCTCTTCCCAGCAGTTCTTTACACGATCAACCAGACCTTCATCTGCCATGGTCGCAGGTTCGAATCCTGCCTCGGGCATGGATGTGTGTGATGTCATTAGGTTTGTTAGGTTTAAGTAGTTCTAAGTTCTAAGGGACTTATGACCACAGCAGTTGAGTCCCATAGTGCTCAGAGCCATTTGAACCATCTGCCATGGAACTACGCTACCTCCATGAAGTCGTTCTTATTGATCTAAAAGGAATATTCACGAATGTTGGTATAATCCCTCTAACTCTAAAATCACCAAGTATGAGTAAAGAACGTGCCTAGTATATTCAAGTGTGTGCATAAATTGTTTTCGTCATGTTGCACACTTTTAGCACTTGTCCTGTCAGTGGAAAACTTATATTATCTTAATGGCTAATATTTTAGAGTTAATTTCTGAAATAATATTATCTGCAACGTCCATTCTTCGTTAGAAAAAGATTTACACAACATATAATAAGTAAATTTCGATTTAGCTACGAACTGAATTCGTGGGCATCTGTTTGTTTCCATATTCGGCGCGGAAGAAAACCAGCAATAAATATGCTTACAAACGACTAATGTATTGATTTTATTCTGTATAGTGAAGGAAATATCACTATGAGTTGAACTTATTGTCGTTTGTTTCAGAAGATACCAAAAGAGTAAATCCACAAGTCCAAATGGTAGCTGAACACAAAACCATCTGTGAAGACGAGTGCTTCAGATGCCATCCGCAAATATTCGTATCTTTATTAACTTTTCCGCTGATATCTTAAGCCTATCAACACAGAAATATAAAAATGCTATGTATTCTTATCAGAGAAGCTTCACAGCCCAGTCACATTAATGTTGAAAGTTCTCTGTTGGATTCCTTTCATGTTAACTTCTTAAATCTGTTGTCATTTACGGCATACATTCCACTTCTAAATTTACTGTGGTGTTTCTGACTCTATCTGGAAGGAGACTGAGCAGTGGAGTGTGTTACTTTTACGCATAAACAAGAACGATGTGTCACACTACTACACTTTAAAACACAGTTTATATGTAATTCATGTCACACAGTCTCATGTGGAACCTACATCCGGTTTCTTTTATATAGTATATATGATAAGATACTGTCATCCCCCTTCCCTTCTGTGTGAAAGGAGTATTTCTAGTTGCATGCTCGATGGTAGCAGACAAGCCTGTCTGCTAGAGAACAGTAGGACCAACGTCGGAACAGGTAGCTACGCTTTCTAAAAACAAAGAGGTTTCTATTCTTAGTATGGTCCTGTCCGTCCCTTGTCATGTTGGTATAGGAAGCTGCCTCTCTGGTCACTTCCGTTTGTATCTGTGAGCCACCCTCAGGAAGGGACCAAGGCAGTCTGTCCATGGCGAGCGTCTGAAGTGGTAAGATCTCCGGCTAAGCGCGTCTCTGCTAAGTCTGTAGGACAATGGATTTCTTAAGTTCAGCCTAACTGAAAATTTAACCACCTTTGTTTCAGGTTTAGATCTAAAATATCTTATCTTAAATTGCAACGCAGTGTAATTCGAGTATGAAGATCAGAATATTTTGAGTAGCTGGTTTGTCACAACTTTGTGAGCAAAGTGGAACCACGTGTTGATGATCTGTAACTCTAACTAAGATCATCAATCTTAAATGCGAATGTGCGTGAGATTATAACGTCTCGTCTTGACAATATTTTTCAATATAGAAACTTTTCTTTATGTTCAAGCCACGACCGTAACTCCTTTGGCTGAAAATTGAATCAGTGGGTTTTTCCTCTTGCATATGTTTCAACGTTCTTCGTGTGTTATTTTATGAATGCAGTGTTGTATGCAGTCTCCCAATCTTGGCTCCATATTTGACGTGTTCTGTAAGATTACAAACTCACATATTCGCAACCCTAACAAGGCACCAGTTTAGTTTTGAATCAAGAGTAAAATGCTGAAATTTTAACAGAACAATGATCATGTTAAAATAAATGTCAAAATTAAAACTGATTTATTTCTTTTTATTTAAATAGTCATAAGATGACTATTAAAAGATTATAATTAATTTTAGTCTGGTTGGCAATTTGGTAAACTTGACTGGATACCTGATGAAACAGTTGCTCAGTAATGCAAGGATAACTTTCCCAGATAGCTCACACCTTTTATGAAACGTCCTCTTAGAAAAATTAATGAATGACTGTGCTGGTAAACCCCTTACATTATTTGATTTTCAAACAGCTGAGCAAAACTGAACGTACTTAGACATTTCTCTCTTTACTTATTCCGATCATCACTAAACTGACACACAATATTTTTAGCGCAACGCAATCTGACTTTTAATAATCCCCACAGTCTGTGGCTGGTTGGCATTGTTGAAATATTCGCTATTGTATTGTTGGGCAGGTGGATGTGAACAGCGCATAGCGTTGCGCAGTTGGAGGTGAACCGCCAGCTGTGGTGGATGTGGGGAGAGAGGTAGCAGAATTTTGAGTGCGGACGATCTGGACGTGCGTCCATCAAAAAGAGTAAATTTGTAATATTGGATAACATGAACTGACATATATATGATGACTTTTGAACATTATTAAGTTAAATACATTGTTTGATCTCTATCAAAATCTTTCATTAGCTAACTATGCCTATCAGTAGTTAGTACCTTCATTAGTTAGAATCTTTTATTCAGCTGGCAGTATTGGCGCACGCTGTATTGCAGTAGTTTGAGTAACGAATATTTTTGTGAGGTAAGTGATTCATGAAAGTTATAGGTTATTGTTACTCAGTGCCATTCTTTTGTAGGGATTATTGAAAGTCAGATTGCGTTGCCCTAAAAAAGTATTGTGTGTCAGTTTAGTGATGATCAGAATAAGTAAAGAGAGAAGTGTCTGAGTACGTTCAGTTTTGCTCAGCTGTTTGAAAATCAAATAACGTAAGAGATTTATCAGCACAGTATTTTTGTAAGGGGACGTTCCACGTTATCGTAGTGCGGAAACGAGGCGTTTTATCCGACGTCCAAGAGAGCAAGACCATTGGCTTTCGGGCCCAAGGGTGAAAGCATTTCCTAAACAGCTAAGTTTGCTGGCGTGCGGTCGTGGTTAAAGAACACCGCGAATGGGAAAACGGCGTTATCCAAAGCCAGTGCGGAGACAACTACGATGCACTTCGGCCTAAAAATATCAGAGGTGTACGACGGCAGAAGGAGATGTGTATGGAGCGAATAGACGCGCTACTGTCGAGCTACTGACCGCCCAGACGAACCAAGGAGCTGCCAACAGTGTGTCCTCAGTGACCGCTGCTGCGTATGGTCCACCGCAGCAGACACTTGGTTCGTGCACCCCTGATGACTGTTGCTCATCGGCTACGCCAGTACTGCGATTGGACGCCCAACGGGGGGGGGGGGGGGGCGGGGGGCTGGACAGACGGCCTTAGATGTGTACGGGGTACGGCGTACAATGTCCGAAAGGAAGCGTCCAGGCCAGAGGAGGGAGCTTTATGGTCTGAAGAATGTCTTCTTGGCATTCCCTGGGTGATCTAGTTCTTCTGGAAGTCACAGTGGATCAGCACAAGTTTGCATCTATCATTGGTGTCCAACCCTACTCGGAGTTTGTTTTTTCTTCAGCACGATGTCACCTAACTGCAGGACACTGCATCGTGTCACACCGCTTGCATTGTACGTTGGTTGGTTGGTTGTTTAGGGAAGGAGACCAGACAGCGTGGTCATCGATCTCATCGGATGAGGGAAGAATGGGGAAGGAAGTCGGCCGTGCCCTTTCAGAGGAACCATCCCGGCATTTGCCTGGAGTGATTTAGGGAAATCACGTAAAATCTAAATCAGGATGGCCGGACGCGGGATTGAACCGTCGTCCTCCCGAATGCGAGTCCAGTGTCTAACCACTGCGCCACCTCGCTCGGTGCGCATTGTACGTGTGTGGTTCGGAGAGCACCAGGAGGATTTTACTGTACCCTCCTGACCACCAGACTCCCCGGATATAAAACCAACGGAGAATACGTGGGACTACCTCAGTCGGGTTGTTGGCACTGTGGATGCTCAACGGAGAACCCCAGCACAGCTGGCTGCGGCGTTGGAGTCTGTATGGCCTCACACTTCTGTCGGTACCTTTCAGAATCTCATTGACTCTCTTCCTGCACGTCCACCTTGCAAAAGGTGGTTATAGGCTTTTGACTTGTGGTCGCATTAATGCGAATCGACAGCGTATATTAATACCAATACATACCTCTGTTCGTATTAAATGCATACTAATGTTATAAATGCAAAAGCCACTCTGCCGTGCTTTCACAACTAAATCGCTGAATTGATTTTGTTAAAATTTGTTATGTGGATAGCTTGAACGCTGAGGAAGTACGTATGCCACGTAAGAAACTGGTTACTACAACATGTTCCTTGAACTGAAGAATACAACGCAAAATATGGAATAATAATTACTCTTCGAAAAAACAATTTGCTGTTTGACTTTTGAACGTTGTCTGCTTATTGTGAAAATGCTTTTTCTCTTCGATACGTTCTACGTAATATGAGTCAACGTAGGCCTAATAAATTCTCAAAGTGTAAGTGAACAGGTGGACGGTTTCAAGTACTTAGGATGCATATTCTCACAGGATGGCAACATAGTGAAAGAACTGGAAGCGAGGTGTAGCAAAGCTAATGTAGTGAGCGCTCAGTTACGATCTACTCTCCTCTGCAAGAAGGAAGTCAGTACCAAGACTAAGTTATCTGTGCACCGTTCAATCTTTCGACCAACTTTGTTGTATGGGAGCGAAAGCTGGGTGGATTCAGGTTACCTTACCAACAAGGTTGAGGTTACGGATATGAAAGTAGCTAGGATGATTGCAGGTACTAGTAGATGGGAACAATGGCAGGAGGGTCTCCACAATGAGGAAATCAAAGAAAAACTGGGAATGAACTCTATAGATGTAGCAGTCAGGGCGAACAGGCTTAGATGGTGGGGTCATGTTACACGCATGGGAGAAGCAAGGTTACCCAAGAGACTCATGGATTCAGCAGTAGACGGTAGGAGGAGTCGGGGCAGACCGAGGGGAAGGTACCTGGATTCGGTTAAGAATGATTTTGAAGTAATAGGTTTAACATCAGAAGAGGCGTCAATGTTAGCACTGAATAGGGGATAATGGAGGAACTGTATAAGGGGACTATGCTCCAGACTGAACGCTGAAAGGCATAATCAGTCTTAAATGATGATGATGATGATGATGATGAGTGTTTAATCCATACCTCCATGCTAATACTAGTATCATTAATTGCAGAAGTAGCCCTGTCTGTAACGTTTTCACGGCTGCACCGCTGACCACATTCCGATGAACTTTGGCGTAAAGATAGTGTGCACGCTGAGGAAGAGGATAGGCTACTTTACAAATTTGTATATTTTTGGGTATTTTTAACATTTTGAAATGTGGTGTACGTGTTTGTAAATGTGGTGTACGTGAGTGAGAAGCAGACGATGGTGGCGCGATGGTCGGCGACTCTTGGTGTTTGTATGTCATTCCGTGACAGTGCGAATCCGATGTTATTGGGTGCGTCGCTTGTGATACTGAGGTGGTATACCACCTGGCATTGCTGGAGAATTTTGGTGGACGCACAACAATAGCATTGTCGGTAAACTCCAGAACCTTTTTTAAAACTATTACGATATCCCTATGAAACCTCATTTAGCACCTAGGAGAGCTGAAGCTGCGAAAGTTAGTCGAATCCAGCAAACCTCAGAGCTGTCCCATGTCCGCCGGGACTTGGGTGCAGATCGTCAGGCGGACTTACGAGCTACAGGAACATTAGAACAGTCACAAGCCCAAAGCATTTTAGACGCTGAGCTTCCAAGATCTTTAAAGGCTCGCAACGACGGCACCATTTGAGAGTTGCACGACAAACTGAAAGACGTACCTTTACATATGGAACGTGGGGGACTTTTGGTGGGGCTGCATTTGATTATGATCTACACTCCTGGAAATTTAAATAAGAACACCGTGAATTCATTGTCCCAGGAAGGGGAAACTTTATTGACACATTCCTGGGGTCAGATACATCACATGATCACACTGACAGAACCACAGGCACATAGACACAGGCAACAGAGCATGCACAATGTCGGCACTAGTACAGTGTATATCCACCTTTCGCAGCAATGCAGGCTGCTTTTCTCCCATTGAGACGATCGTAGAGATGCTGGATGTAGTCCTGTGGAACGGCTTGCCATGCCATTTCCACCTGGCGCCTCAGTTGGACCAGCGTTCGTGCTGGACGTGCAGACCGCGTGAGACGACGCTTCATCCAGTCCCAAACAGGCTCAATGGGGGACAGATCCGGAGATCTTGCTGGCCAGGGTAGTTGACTTACACCTACTAGAGCACGTTGGGTGGCACGGGATACATGGGGACGTGCATTGTCCTGTTGGAACAGCAAGTTCCCTTGACGGTCTAGGAATGGTAGAACGATGGGTTCGATGACGGTTTGGATGTACCGTGCACTATTCAGTGTCCCCTCGACGATCACCAGTGGTGTACGGCCAGTGTAGGAGATCGCTCCCCACACCATGATGCCGGGTGTTGGCTCTGTGTGCCTCGGTCGTATGCAGTCCTGATTGTGGCGCTCACCTGCACGGCGCCAAACACGCATACGACCATCATTGGCACCAAGGCAGAAGCGACTCTCATCGCTGAAGACGACACGTCTCCATTCGTCCCTCCATTCACGCCTGTCGCGACACCACTGGAGGCGGGCTGCACGATGTTGGGGCGTGAGCGGAAGACGGCCTAACGGTGTGCGGGACCGTAGCCCAGCTTCATGGAGACGGTTGCGAATGGTCCTCGCCGATACCCCAGGAGCAACAGTGTCCCTAATTTGCTGGGAAGTGGCGGTGCGGTCCCCTACGGCACTGCGTACGATCCTACGGTCTTGGCGTGCATCCGTGCGTCGCTGCGGTCCGGTCCCAGGTCGACGGGTACGTGCACCTTCCGCCGACCACTGGCGACAACATCGATGTACTATAGAGACCTCACGCCCCACGTGTTGAGCAATTCGGCGGTACGTCCACCCGGCCTCCCGCATGCCCACTATACGCCCTCGCTCAAAGTCCGTCAACTGCACATACGGTTCACGTCCACGCTGTCGCGGCATGCTACCAGTGTTAAAGACTGCGATGGAGCTCCGTATGCCACGGCAAACTGGCTGACACTGACGGCGGCGGTGCACAAATGCTGCGCAGCTAGCGCCATTCGACGGCCAACACCGCGGTTCCTGGTGTGTCCGCTGTGCCGTGCGTGTGATCATTGCTTGTACAGCCCTCTCGCAGTGTCCGGAGCAAGTATGGTGCGTCTGACACACCGGTGTCACTGTGTTCTTTTTTCCATTTCCAGGAGTGTATTAAGTGACTAAACGGTTGGTATGTATTGCTCTGCTCACAAAATGTCACATCCAGTACTAGGTGAACCGGAGCAACCCCTAAATACTCTACTTCTGCAAGAATCTAATGAATCGAGGCATTTTTGGATATAATTAGAAAATATAATGCATGCTTTCAGATTCTAGATATAGCAAATTAGTATGAACACGTTCAATTAGTACCTCCATACCAGTACTCTTAAACATTTTTAATACATAGGTCCCCGCATCAATACATACACAGACATCTTCTAAAACTACTAGCTTACTTACTCACCATCACGCATCATAACAGAACTACTGATACGCGAGCGAAGCAGCGAGTAACAGCTGGTAAATTAAGGAGGAGGAAGAGGATATTGGTATTTAAGGTCCCGTCGACAACGAGGTCATTAGAGACGGAGCACAAGCTCGGATTAGGGAAGGATAGGAAAGGAAGTCGGCCGTGCCCTTTCAAAGGAACCATCCCGGCATTTGCTAGGGAAATCACGGAAAACCTAAATCAGGATGGCCGGACGCGAGATTGAACCGTCGTCCTCCCAAATTCGAGTCCAGTGTGCTAACCAATGCGCCACCTCGATCGGTGTTGCTAAAGTAAAAAACAGTATTTAATGCAAGTCGTATATTATGTGTTCCCCAGCGTCACATAATGAATTAAATCAGTCTTCAGTGTTTTGTACGGAACACTTCTATAAATGTGGACCGGATAACGTGGTCGCCGACATTTTATGCACCGCACAGGCACTTCAGTACACCTTTTTTCGGTTACCTCGGCTCCGTAAGAAACGCCGAGTCCCACACGTGAGCTTTCTGGCAGGTGCTTAGTAATAGAAAAGTAATCTCTTGGCGGCGATAGGAAGGGGTGGCAGCGATAGCCTCCCCTTTTACACCCCGCAGCGCGCGGCGCTCATTCATGAAAAGCCCCGAGCCTGCCTGCCGTCTAGCTACCCCCACCACACACCCCTCACCGCCCCCGCGGTGTCGTGTCGAAGTGGCAGGTTAAAGGACGGCGAGGGAAGAAAGGCAGCGAGAAAGAGGGGGTGGGGTGGACAGAGAATAGAGAGTGGAGAGGAAATGATAGAGAGAGAGAGAGAGAGAGAGAGAGAGAGAGAGAAAGAGAGGGAGGGAGGGAGAGAGAGAAGTTGAGATGGGGAGGGTGAGGTTAGTAGGGAGGGCTTGTGAGAAGGGGGGAGGTGGGCGGCGGGGGAACCCCACAGCCTCCCTACCTGCAGGAGTCGAGAGCAATCGATAGCGCCGGCGCCACTAGTTGCGGACGGCGCCGGCAGGTACCGCTAGTGGGCGGTCGCGCCCTTAAAATGCTAATGGGACGGCACGCGCGACCTTGAAACTGCGCAGCAGATTAAAAAACGCCGCGAGCGCCGATGGGAGGGGGGGGGGGGGGATGAAAAGAAGGCACGGGTGAGTCAGAGAGGGAGGGGGCGGGAATGGAGGGGAGGGAGAGAAAAAGAGGAAAAGTGAGACAGAGGTTCCCGCGAGCTGTCTACCGGCACCTTGCCCCACCTTTTTTAAACTGACTGCGTTCCGACAAAGCGGGCACGTCTTAAGGGAGACGTAATTGTGTAACGCCCTCATCCGGGTGAATCAGCTGATTTCATTCGTATTTTATCTGTGGTTTGGAGGCCGCGCACTTGGAAGAATGTTTACTGCCAGCCTACCCGTGTTAAAATGTCTTTGTGATGCATACAAGCAGTTATCCTCCACAGTCTGTCTGTGAATGTGTCATGAAGAAACCATAAAATGTGAGACAATAACAGTACCCTCTACGACGTACTTTAAAGTGATAGATACCAACTGAAGATCCACGACGCTTTTCGCGGATGATGATGCTGTTTATAGAGAAGATGCAACCCTTAGAACATTGTTTCGAAACGCAGGAGGATATGCAGGTGATCGGCTCTTAGCAGCTGACCCTCATCTTAAACAAATGTAACATACTGCATATAAATTACAAGAAACGCAAATCATTTAATATAAGTTTTTAGGATTCTTCTACCAGTGTCAATCTGAATAAAATAATTTTGGATATTAGGCTGTGTCATCATGTAACACTGTCGTATTGAAATTGAAATTTATTAGGCAACTATGATGTAAAAAGGTTTTAAATGAGTGACATCCTGGTCCAAAGTAAGACAGGGCCTCAGGGCTCTCATCAAATCAGGTTCAATAAAAAAAATACAGCTAACTTACCAACGCTTCGACCATCTTGACTTCTGGAAGGCGTTCGATACAGTTCCGCACTGCCTCCTGATAAACAAAGTAAGAGCCTACGGAATATCAGACCAGCTGTGTGGCTCGATTGAAGAGTTTTTAGCAAACAGAACACAGCATGTTGTTCTCAATGGGGAGACGTCTACAGACGTGCCACAGGGGAGTGTTATGGGACCATTGCTTTTCACAATATATATAAATGACCTAGTAGATACTGTCGGAAGTTCCATGCGGCTTTTCACGGATGATGGTATAGTATATAGAGAAGTTGCAGCATTAGACAATTGTAGCGAAATGCAGGAAGGTCTGCAGCGGATAGGCACTTGGTGCAGGGAGTGGCAACTGACCCTTAACATAGACAAATGAATACGTAGAAAGAAGGATCCTTTATTGTATGATTATATACTAGCGGAACAATCACTGGTAGCAGTTACTTCAGTAAAATATCTGGGAGTATGCGTGCGGAACGATTTGAAGTGGAATGATCATATAAAATTAATTGTTGGTAAGGCGGGTACCAGGTTGAGATTCATTGGGAGAGCCCTTAGAAAATGTAGTCCATCAACAAAGGAGGTGGCTTACAAAACACTCGTTCGACCTATACTTGAGTATTGCTCATCAGTGTGGGATCCGTAGAAGGTCGGGTTGACAGAGGAGATAGAGAAGATCCAAAGAAGAGCGGCGCGTTTCGTCACAGGGTTATTTGGTAAACGTGACAGCGTTACGGGGATGCTTGGCAAACTCAAGTGGCAGACTCTGCAAGAGAGGCGCTCTGCATTGCGGTGTAGCTTGCTGTCCAGGTTTCGAGAGGGTGCGTTTCTGGATGAGGTATCGCATATATTGATTACCCCTACTTATACCTCAAGAGGAGATCACGAATGTAAAATTGGAGAGATTCAAGCGCGCATGGAGGCTTTCCGGCTGTTGTTCTTCCCGCGAACCATACGAGAATGGAACAGGAAAGGGAGGTAAAGATAGTGGCACGTAAAGTGCCCTCCGCCACACACCGTTGGGTGGCTTGCGGAGTATAAATGTAGATGTAGATGTAGACTTGCGACCTCGGTCCCAGGGTGTTTCCTTTCAGACGTTTCACATCGTACACGCCAACGGCCATCGGTCCAATGGAGCATAAAACGTGATTCATCTGCAAACGCCACCTATCGCACTCAGTGGACTTCCAGCTGCCGTACTGGCGTGCAGATTCCAGCCTTCGTCGCTGATGAACAGCAGTCAGCTTGGGTGCATGAACCAGTTATTTGCTGCCTGCGGAGGCCCAAACGCAGCTATGCTCGCTGAACAGTCATTACGGAGACACTGTGGGTAGTCCCTTGGTTCACCTGGGCGGTCAGTTGCTAAACAGTTGCTCGTACATCCCCGCAGCCGTCGTTCACACCTGCCCGTGCCTCGACGCCGATTTTGGATAGCTCTGTTTTTCCATGCACAGTACACTTTAACCGATCAGTAAACTTAGCCGTTTGGAAATGCTTCCACCCTTGACCTGAAAGCCAATGATGATGCCGTTTTGGACGTCAGACAAATCGCTCCGTTTCCGCTTTAAGGCAACGACTGCACTGTTTTCCGAATGCCCCTGACACGCTTTATACGAGGTTTGTCCGGAAAATACGTATAAAAGTTGAATAATGTCTTTATGTTACAAGTTGCAGTCACCGCCAGGTGGGACTACTGCTGTAATCAATCCCATCAACGCTCAGTTCGAGTCAGAGCACTCTGCGTGAAGGTGGGAGTGTGCTGCAACTTGTTGACAGTTACCCTTTTTCACCTGCCGTCGGCATGGAGCTCTCTCTGATTGAGGAACAGCGCGTCAACATCAAGTTTCTTGCAAAGCTAGGCAAGAATGGCCGTGAGATTTTAGAGTGTTTGAAACAGGTTTACGGAGACAATTCTCTGAAGGAACCAACCGTGAACAAGTGGTTAAAAAGGTTCCGGGATGACCGAGAAGAAGTGAACGATGACCCTCGCCCAGGACGCCCGTCGACATCAAGTTCCGATGCAAATGGAGAACGAATTCGGGCTTGTGTTCTTAAAGACCGTAGATTGACAGTCAGAATGATTGCTGACGAGCTGTCAATCCCCAAAACAATCGTTCACGAAATCCTGACACAAAAACTTGAAATGAAGAAACTGTGTGCGAAAATCGTACCGAAGCTCTTGACACCAGACAAAAAAGCAAAGAGGGTTGAGTGGTGTGAGGATTGGTTGGAAGCAGAGGAACGAGGGGACTTTCTCAACCGAGTCATCACTGGAGACGAGTCCTGGTTTTAAGAATTCGATGTGGAGCTCAAATCTCAAATCAAGTAATGGAAACTATCAGGAGAACCGAGAACAAAATAGTCGCGAAAATCAAGGTCCAATGTGAAGACAATGTTGATTGTTTTCTTTGATTCTAGGGGCATTGTTCACAAGGAATTTGTACCTCCCGGCCAGAGAGTGAACGGAAATTTTTACGTTGAAGTTCTGACACGTCTCAGAGCTTGTGTGGCCCCAGTTCGACCGCAGTTGGCAAAAGGGGGCAGGTGGATCCTTCATCACGACAACGCGCCCGCTCACACGTCGCTCGTTGTGCGCGAGTTTTTGGCCCGAAGCTCAATCACCGTAACAGACCACCCACCTTATTCACCCGATTTAGCCCCGTGTGACTTCTTCATGTTCCCGAAATGCAAAATGGTGCTTCAGGGGCGGCACTTGGGAGATGTGGAAGCCTTCAAGTCGGAAACGACACGGCAACTGAACAACATCACAACTGAAGACTTTCAGCAATATTATCAACAGTGGAAACGGCGTTGGCAGAAGTGTATCGCGTCTCAGGGAGAGTACTTTGAAGCAGACCAAATTGTAATACCTGAATAATTGTAAAATAAAATGATTACTCAACTTTTATACGTATTTTCCGGACAAACCTCGTATATCGTCCACTGCTAGTGCTGCTACGTCCCGTCTGTGAGTGCTTATTGCACGTTGACGGCGAACATATACGATAGTCACATTAACGTGACTGGGCGATGTAATGTCCACCCGTTCGTTCTAACAACCAATGAAATGAGCATAAGTTAAAGTCCTGCTTCTCTGTAATGCACAAGGCGGCAGGGTGATAGCAGTTTGCAAAACGGCTGCTAAACAACAGAAAGCATTTTGTGTGTTGCAATATGAGTATACTGGATTCGTCAGTGTCGTACAGTATTCTACAGCGCTGTCGACAGTTCAAAAGGTTCAAATGGCTCTAACAAGGGAACCTCCCCATCCTACCCCCCTCACATTTAGTTATAAGTTGGCACAGTGGATAGGCCTTGAAAAACTGAACACAGATCAATCAAGAAAACAGGAAGAAGTTGTGTGGAACTATGAAAAAAATAAGCAAAATATACAAACTGAGTATTCCATGCGAAAGATAGACAACATCAAGGATAGTGTGAGCCGAGGAGCGTCGTGTTCACGTGGTTAGCGTGAGCAGCTGCGGAACGAGAGGTCCTTGGTTGAAGTCCTCCCTCGAGCGAAAATTTTTTATTTTCAGACAATTATTATCTGCCCGTCCGTCCGTCCGAAGCGAGGTAACTGCGCCGTAGTATGGGGACGCTACACCTAAACGAACATCGAAACACACGACCTTAGAGCACAGGGAAAACTGTGCGACTGTAAAGCTGTTGCATTCATTTGTTGCAGTTTATGTGACAAACTCTTATGTTTTCATCACTGTTTTGGGAGTGATTATCACATCCACAATAAAAACTAAATCGGGCAAGGTAGAAGAATCTTTTTACCCACTCGCCAAGTGTACAAGTTAGGTGGGTCGACAACATATTCCTGTGATGTGACGCACATGCCGTCACCAGTGTCGTATAGAATATATCAGACGTGTTTTCCTGTGGGGGAATCTTCGATTCCCATTGGAGAGGCACGTCCTTTTGTCTACTAATCGCACGGTTTTGCGGTGCGGTCGCAAAACACAGATACTAAACTTATTACACTGAACAGAGACGTCAATGAACGAACGGACAGATCATAACTTTGCGAAAATAAAGAAAGTAAACTTTTCACTCGAGGGAAGACTTGAACCAAGGGACCTCTAGTTCCGCAACTGCTCACGCTAACCACGGTACCGCGGCGCTCCTGAACTCATACTGTCCTTGTTGTTGCCTATCTTCCGCATGGACTACTCAGTTTGTATATTATGCTTATTTTTTTCATAGGTCCACACAAGTTCTTCCTGTTTTCTCGATTGATCTGTGTCCAGTTTTTCAAGGCCTATCCACTGTACCAACTTATAACTAAATCTGACGGGGGTGTGATAGGGAGGTTCCCTTATAAGCACTATGGGACTTAACATCTGAGGTCATCGGTTCCCTAGACTTACAACTTCTTAAACCTAACTAACATAAGGAAATCACAGGATTAGAACCTGCGACCGCAGCAGCAGCGCGGTTCCGGACTGAAGCGCCTACAACCGTTCGGTCACAAGGGCCGGCTGTCGACATTTCTAGCAGTTACGCTCTGTAAAGGGAGAAGTTGAGGACGATTAGATGTTGCAGGTGAAGCAGTGAAGAGTGTGTGGGTCCATCGAAGCCCACAGAAATGTACGCGTCGTGCAAGTCGCAAATTGGGCATTCCGCAGCGAACTGCGTGGAAGATTCTGAGCGAGAGATCACACCAGAAAACTCGTCACATACAGCTGTTGCAACTTTTCCGGACAAGCGACTGCATCATCAAACGCGAATGTCGCTTTTTTTAGCAAGCAGTGGAAGTTCCATATAAACCGTCAATCGAATAGTCACAATGTACACATATTTGGTAGACCAAACTGCAATGTTACAGTGTAAATGGCTTGTGTAGATTTCTCCAAAAGTTAATGTCTTCTATGCTGTTTCACGTAGAAAAGTCTACATACTCTCATTTTTTTTTTTTTTTTTTTTTTTTTTTTTTTTTTTGTCTGTGACCACTAACAATGCACCTCGCGTTATTCGTGACTCAGAGGGCCATAGACACGGGTTCCCAGGTAGATGTCGTGTTTCTTGACCTCCGCAAGGCGTTCGATACAGATCCCCACAGTCGTTTAATGAACAAAGTAAGAGCATATGGGCTATCAGACCAATTGTGTGATTAGATTGAAGAGTTCCTAGATAACAGAACGCAGCATGTCATTCTCAAGGGAGAGAAGTCTTTCGAAGTAAGAGTGATTTCAGGTGTGCCGCAGGGGAGTGTCGTAGGACCGTTGCTATTCACAATATACATAAATGATCTTGTGGATGTCATCGGAATTTCACTGAGGCTTTTTCCGGATGATGCTGTGGTATCTCGAGAGGTTGTAACAATCTAAAATTGTACTGAAATGCAGGAGGATCTGCAACGAATTGACGCATGGTGCAGGGAATGGCAATTGAATCTCAATGTAGACAAGTGTAATGTGCTGCGAATACATAGAAAGAAAGATCCTTTATCATTTAGCTACAATATAGCAGGTCAGCAACTGGAAGCAGTTAATTACATAAATTATCTGGGAGTAGGCATCAGGAGTGATTTAAAATGGAATGATCATATAAAGTTGATCGTCGGTAAAGCAGATAGACTAAGATTCATTGGAAGAATCCTAAGGAAATGCAATCCGAAAACAAAGGAAGTAGGATACAGTACGTTTGTTCGCTCACTGCTTGAATACTGCTCGCCGGTGTGGGATCCGTACCAGATAGGGTTGATAGAAGAGATAGAGAAAATCCAACGGAGAGCAGCGCGCTTCGTTACAGGATCATTTAGTAATCGCGAAAGCGATACGGAGATGACAGATAGACTCCAGTGGAAGACTCTGCAAGAGAGACGCTCAGAACTTGTTGAAGTTTCGAGAACATACCTTCACCGAGGAGTCAAGCAGTATATTGCTCCCTCCTACGTATATCTCGCGAAGAGACCATGAGGATAAAATCACAGAGATTAGAGCCCACACAGAGGCATACCGACAATCCTTCTTTCCACGAACAATACGAGACTGGAACTGAAAGGAGAACCGATAGAGGTACTCAAGGCACCCTCCTCCACACACCGTCAGGTGGCTTGCGGAGTATGGATGTAGATGTTGATGTAGATGGTTGTTTCCTGAATTGAGAGCTGATACATTCAACTATACGCAGATCCGCCTCTTTGCCAGCCGTAACAGTTTATGACCTTTTGGGGATACGTGAAAGAAATATTGAAACTCTAACTGAAGTCTAGGATCTCATCATTGCTGCTCTGGTGAACATTGACAGGGACAGGTTTGAACTTGTGCAGGTCGAACCCAATAACGGCCTAGGTTTTTGTCGTGTAACATGTGAACACCCTGTGACCCTATAATACAGATGTTCTACGTAGAATTTTTGCACATTATGTTTATTGTAAATATGATGTACTTGTGTCAGTCTAGATTACAGGTGCTGTGTATTATTTGAAAGTGTGGTATTCCAACGGTACTTTCGCATTCTCGTCAATACGGTACCAGAGGGTTTAAGTTCTACCACTGTAAAGACGGAAGATCCGCGATTCGGAATGTCAGAACTGTGCAGTAAGTAGCCGCAGGAACACCACCACAAAATCATTCAGCACTAACACTCCAAACCATCGACTCTCGGAGAGAGATTTTAACCGTGTTCAACCCAATGGTAAACTATCGAACTATTTTTCTCCGAATCATACTGTTTGGGGGAAAAGCAGTGAGAATAATTACTTTTCGAAACCTTTTATCAGACGAAGCCTGTTATAACAATAAACTGTTTCGCTTAATAAAACGGCCGCCAGCCCAAATCGGGCACAGTGTCTACACAAAAAGATGAAGTCAATTTTCGACACTGAATAAATAACTACTTTAACTTACTACGGTCACTTGGCAGTAAGTACTATTAATCCCACTTACTGTTACTTGTGGAATTTATCACTATACTTCAGTAATTATTGAAAGAAGGCACACATATGTTTCAACAAGGATACAAAAGAAATATTAAACTTATAGCTATCATTCATATGACAAAAATATTATTTAACACGACTAAATTTCATTTCTTTAGGACTGTTATTTGTTAATGTTTTACTAACTCCAATATTTGTCTGGCTTTCTTTGACATGGAGAAGCAACGCCACCAATTACTGTTAAGATTGTTGCAGATAAACAAGTATGTTACTTTACTTTCAGAAATGCTGTTGAACACTTATCATCATGGTCACGCAAAGCGGTGGCCCTTAAAATGATCCGTGCAAACTTTAGTATTTAATAATGATTTTCAGAATTTACTACCAAAACAGTACTATTTCCAGTAATTTACTATTATTCAAGATTCAATAAACATCAGGATACTGAGAATAAATCCGTTTAGGTAAGAACCCTACTGAGGTACATGGCATAGGAAAATCACCGTTAAACACAAAGGTACATTTAACACTTATATTCCACTGATTGAAGATGGATGGTTCACACTGTGATACACTTCTAAATAAAGTACTTTGCCTGTTACTGATGTCGAAGGTGGCGTGAGGCGGTGCTGCGTAGTAACATTGCGCAGGTACGGCTCTTGAGGTATATAGCTCCGTCTTGGTGGCGACGATAAAATTGAAAATTTCAGAGCTATTAATTTATTGCCGTACTACGCCAATCATGAAGAACACGTCCGAGGCCAAAAACCCAGCCTTGCAGGTAAATTCGGGGCCTCTAGTGCTTGACCAACGTAATGCGTGTTCACCACTTGCAGGGCACTGTGTATGCCACTTGCGCGCCAAATCTCACTCGCGCGCCCCACCTACTTTTCCATTCCACCACAGAACGGAGTTCAAATGGTTCAAATGGCTCTGAGCACTATGTGACTTAACATCTATGGTCATCAGTCCCCTAGAACTTAGAACTATTTAAACCTAATTAACCTATGGACATCACACACATCCATGCCCGAGGCAGGATTCGAACCTGCGACCGTAGCAGTCGCGCGGCTCCGGACTGAGCGCCTAGAACCGCTAGACCACCTCACAGAACGTAGTTCCGTTCTACTAATGATCCCTATACCTTTTCAATTTACACTTCTACTTACAAAAACCCTAAGTACGAACCATCTACAACTGCATGACAGCATATATATACAAAATTGACATAATTAATTATAGTTGTACTTGAAATATTACATAATTATTTTCAAATGTGTTTTAATACATTTCTTCCACCTACGTCAAAGAGGTTATTTTAAATAGATAAACTACACTTAACAAAAGCTTACTCTCGTTATAGTATTTTCTTAATTTTACAGAATTACTATGGAACAAAAAAGTTTTAAATATACAGATTTTGGCAGTACTATATTTACAATAGTATTACAATATGTGCTGTAACCTGTCTGAGGTGTGGGGTTGATCTATTATTCTGCGCAACGGATTAATCTGAGGTGTACCCTTTACCCTGTGGCTCCTGCACGATGTAATTTCCACCCCGACACCACTACAGAAGTCAGACAGACGCTCCTAACGTTCTAAAGAGAAATGCCTGAAAAACTTTCAGCAATAAATATCTTCTGGAGTCGTCCGCTGTAAGAAAATGACACAAAAATTCACAAAATTTCTTACGTAACTAGTGAGATACTTAGGTGCTGGAGTAGTGCTAGTTAGTGTAAGAAAAACATGAAACTAACGAAAGTTATTATTTATTTTGCAAAAATTTTGAGAAATCTCAATGGCACTTTTAGTTATGAATTGAACAAGTTATATCCTGGTTCTTTTCGGAAAGTGAAGTTGCCTCTCAAGGATAGGATTCGCTAATGAAATTTCTATACAAAGTTTAAGATTGTTGTTGACTTGGCAGAATGGCTGAGAGCCGCGCCTACTCAACTTGAATCATTATCCTTTAGAGTGTTGCTAGGTACGGTCGAGGCTGTCACGTGTGAAATGCAGTGAAGTGTACTTTTATGGAGGAAATATGGGTCTCGCTATAGCTGTAGCGCACAATACTGTGAGCTGCTGTCTGCGCCGCTCGCTGCTGACAAATAAGATAACTCTCGTTCTATCTGGATTGACCTTCGCCAATCAAACTCTCCCTACGCCTTGATGAAGTCAAGGATTCCTATTCGCCCCTAGTCTAACTATTGGCGTGGTACACCGGTCAGATAACCAGTCCACCATGATGCCACTCAAAATTCGCTCGCAGGAGTTTAACTATAACTCTGTTCATTCACACCGCACAATAAGTGTGTCGGCCAAGACAGTGAACAACGCTTAATCGCAAGGACTCAATATAGAGTAGCACTTCAATTCGCTCTTGACAGAGGTGCTCTCCCAGTGAAGTACTGAGGAGAGACTTGTTCCTCACTCCAAGAACGACAACGGAACGGCGGCTCTCCACGCCAGACGTGAAGGGATATATCTTTCGGTCTCTTCCATTATTCCTTCAGCTCAAGGCGTCAGAAATATCGTCTGCCAATCAGCATTTCTGTTCTAAAACGGGAGAATGACGTTTCGTTTAAGGCGACCAATCCAGAAACTTGTAGCATTGGCGTTTGGCGTTTGCAGTCTCCCTGTGAAAATCTCTGAAACTGTGAGCTATGTGCAAAGAATGCGTAGGCTGGCCGCTCCCACACAATGTAGCGGAATTTGCTTTTAAGCCAAACACGGGGTCGTTCCCCCCTTTCGCTCGGGCCCACGCTGTCCGCTACATGGGTGGTCACTGGCCGACATAGACTGGGTCGTCCTCTGAAGGGACTGGCGTCCCGTTGTGCGGTTTCTCTCCCGAACTAAAAGCTTCTGTGAGAGTCATGTCTGGAATGTACGTGTGTACGCCAACCTTGAGTATTTGAACCACAGTGCGCTTACTTGTTAATTGCATATCGTTTACATGAAGTCATACAACGTTGACTTTATCTTATCGAGTTTGGATTCGAATGAAGCGTGTTGATGTGCGGAATATGACTGTGAGGGCGGAATATGTAAGCAATGAAGGTCAGGAGACCACGGCGTCTTACACCTGCATAAATTAGTTTTTTGTTATCGTGTGTTTGTTCTGGGTAAATTTCACTAGCGAAAGTTTGGAAAAGCAATAAATTTGGCAGAAAGCTAAAAACTGCAGGAGTGCTGTCTCTAGACGCGACCGTGACGTCAGAGGAGGGAGCGCAGGAGATTTACTCGGCTGTGACACGGAGACGCAAGCGGCGTGCACTGTCGGGCGTGTGTGATGCGCATTTACTGCTGGCGATGCTCCGAGACCGTGGCGAGTGTGGGCACATGCAACAGGCTCCAGTAACGTCAGGATCCAGCCCCGCTATTGGCCACTGCGAATCAAGGTGTGCCCGCTATATGCAGCAATAGAAGCATCGAGACAGTGGTTTAACATCTGCAACGAACTGTAAGGTTGTTTTACTTTCTTTCACGTTAGAAACTTTATGAGGCTTTACTCAGTGATATTCTCAGTGAAATTTATTGCAGTAATTAAGTGCTGTACGTAAAAACTGTAGGTACCTGATCTTGTCATTATCCTCAGTCATTTTCACCACTTTGGGCCCTATCCCTCTCCAGTTATTAGATACCCAGGTGTCGTTATAACTAAAAGAAAAGTACTGAAAATAATTGCCAGTTTTGTTTGTTTGCTAAAATGATAATTGGAAGTAATTAATAATAAAGGCTCAGCGTGTTATCAGCGTCGTTCAATAGTGTTTAGAAGTAAAGTCATTCTTGCCAACTGAATAAGACAAAGTAAAGTAAAGCAACAAACATGAAACTAATTGTGGTAATTTCAAATCAAAGAAAATAATAAATCAAGCTCACGTACTTCATATCTGTGTCTATTGTAATAATGCCGTTCTATATTTGCATGGTTCATATTTTGGCTTTGCCAGTCTGTTGAAACCCAACAGTTGCTTATTCGGTACAGTAAATTTTCATGGTAATTACAATCTGTTCAAAGATGTAGCTTGTGATATCCAGGCCGGCCGAGGTGGCCGAGCGGTTCCAGGCGCTACAGTTTGGAACCGCGCGACCGCTACGGTCGCAGGTTCGAATCCTGATTCGGGCATGGATGTGTGTAATGTTCTTAGGTTAGTTAGGTTTAAGTAGTTCCAAGTTCTAGGGGACTTATGACCTCAGACGTTAAGTCCCATAGTGCTCAGAGCCATTTGAACCATTTTTTTTTTGTGATATCCGGAAAATTAGTGCACGTATATGACAGCTAACAATTTTAACGAATAAAATCCAAGAAATGACAGGTAAGTGATGACAAGTACTGGGCGCTAATCATTAGCTTGAACAAAATGCCTACACTGTAAGAGAAGTTGGATATTGTTGTGTTGGCAGAAGAGCCAACACCGTGTTACGAGACGAGGCCGAAATGCACGCGTTTTAGCTCACGCAGGCTGGCATGAGGAGGGAAGAACTATACTGACGTGAGGTCTGGAACATGACAAGGAATTGGAATTCAGAAAGCGGACGTAATTAGTTTGATACTTAACTTTAATCCATTAATGATGAACGTCGGTCTTGACGGTACATGATTCACAATATTATCTGTTCAGAATACGTTCTTGAAGAATATGGCGGCTTGCTAGGTCGTAGCAAATGACGTAGCTGAAGGCTATGCTAAACTGTCGTCTCGGCAAATGAGAGCATATGTAAACAGTGAACCATCGCTAGCAAAGTCGGCTGTACAACTGGGGCGAATGCTAGGGAGTCTCTCTAGACTAAAGGCTACCACCTAGCAAGTGTGGTGTCTGGCGGTGACACCACAGGTATAATAACAAATGTACAAGAAAATAATTCAGGTATAAGGGACGATAAAAAAATTTCCGTTCGAAGTCTGTACAGACCACACTCATTACGCGAAAAAAGCACGAAGAAGCCCGACTTGCCTGTTGCGCACCCTCGTCCGACAGGAATCTTCGACCTTCAGGGTCTTCTTTTAGGGACCGAAGGCGTGATAATCGCATGGAGAGATATCCGGACTATATGCTGGGTACTGCATTCCCTCTGAGTTAGCGCACGGAACGTGGCGTTCCATTCCACAACGGTGGGCATGCTACCCCACACACATTCTTCATTCTCCAATGGATGTCTAGCGGTGTGTGTCGCTCGGCAACCAAGAAAAGGGTAACAACACGCCGGTTCTGTATGGACACATTTGGTAATGACGTCGCCATAGCTCATGTTTCCGCATTTACCTCCCACACGTCGAGTGCTACACTGATCCTTTGCGTTCTTGTCCTTGTGTATACAGTATACTGCATCGGAGACGCGTTACGCTGCAGAAACGCCCTCAAATGGAAAGTTTTTGATTGCCCCTTATATAACATGCCAAGTTACAAATTCCCAGTTACTTTCTGAATACTTCTCGTACAGCAAGAATTCACTTCAACGCAGCCTGTCGAAGAAAATTTATACCTCGAGTTGAAAATACACCGTAACAATAAGCCTAGAATTCTACAGAATATCCGCACTACATTCAAAATCCCGTCGGAATATATCCATACTTGACGCACATGCAGTCAGAGAAACAGGCATTCGGTTGTGTACTTCAGTACATATGAAAGGTCTCTGTTGGATTCCTTTCATGTTTAATTTCTTAAATCTGTTGCCATTTATGGAATAAATTCCTCTTCTAAATGTACTGTGGCGTTTCTGACTATCTGGGAGGAGACTGAGCAGTGGAACGTGTTACTTTTACACATAAACAAGAACGATCTGTCACACTACTACACTTTAAAGCACAGTTTATGTAATTCATGTCACACAGTCTCATACGGAACCTACATCCGCTTTCTTTTATATACTGTATATGATAAGATACTGTCATCCCCCTTCCCTTTTGTGTGAGAGGATGAATGAGCATATGTATTTCTAGTTGCATGCTTGAGGGTAGCAGACAAGGCTGTCTGCTAGAGAACAGTAGGACCAACGTCGGAACAGGTAGCTACGCTTCCTAAAAGCAAAGAGGTTTCTATCCTTAGTATGGTCCTGTCCGTCCGTTGTCATGTTGGTATAGGAAGCTGCCCCTCTGGCCACTTCCGTTGGTCTTTGTGAGACCGAGGAAGCACGCTGGGCAGTAGGCAGTTGGAGTGTGGCCGTGGCGAGCGTCTGAAGTGGTAAGATCTCCGGCTAAGCGCGTGTCTGTTAAGTCCGTAGGACAATGGATTTCTTAAGTTCAGCCTAACTGAAAATTTAATCACCTTGATTTCAGGTTTAGCTCTAAAATATCTAATGCTATCTTAAAGTGCAGCGGAGTGTAATTCTCGTGTTAAATTCAGATTATTTTGCGGTAGTTGCTTTGTTACTACTTTGTGAGTAAAGTGGAACCACGTGTTGATCAGTAACTCTAACTAAGTTCATCAATCTTAAATGCGAATGCTTGTGTGATTATAACGTCTCGTCTTGACTATATTTTCAATATAGCAACTTTTCTTTATGTTCAGCCCACGTGGGGTGTACTTTGCGAGACCAGTACCACGTGCTTATATAACTGTTTGACCCATCAGGTTAATAGTAAGACGTTAGTAACCAGTTCAAGGTTTTTCTTTTGTCAATTGCTTTTCGATCTAATGTATTTTAATTATCAAAATTATTGTGGAATTGTACGCTTTGTGTAAACCAAGTTGACCACGTGGAGCATGTGGTGTAATCATCAAAGTAGCCCTCAGCTATTCTTTTTGCGAAGACTTCACAAAGAGTTAATATGAATTTAGTATACCAGTGTGTGGTAATTACATGACGGACAGGATTGTGATATGAACGTAATTTCTTTGGGTAAAAACTGAATCTGTTGGTTGTGGTTAATTTCTTCTTGCTTATGTTTCAATGTTCTTCGTGTGTTATTTTATGAATGGAGTGTTGTATGCAGTCTCCCAATCTTGGCTCCATATTTTATGTGTTCCGTAAGATTACAATCTCACATTTTTTTAATCGTAAATAAGGCACCAGCTCAGTTATAACTCACGTATAATATGCTGAAATTTCAATGAACAATCTTAAAATAAATTTCCAAATATAAACTGATTTCTTTCCTTTTATTTAAATTCTCCTTTTTATATATATATTTTACCGGTTTTGTATGACTATTAAAAGATTATCATTAGTGTTAGTCTGCTAAATATCTGATGAAACAGTTGCCGAGTAATCCACGGTTAACGTCCCCAGACAGATCACAGTTTTAAACCGCTTTTATTGACCATCAGTACGCTATCAGCATACCAAATAAGGGTAACAACATTACACATGGCGTCCCTGTTCTGTGATTCCGCTAGACTCTGGAATCTCTGAAATGTTAGATTGCGAGCGTGTTATAATCTTAATTTTTTTTCCCTACAGCGCTCAAACAACTTCTGCGTTGTTTCCGAGCAGACTTTCAAAAGATTCACGGCGTTGTTGATCGGCGTTGCGTTGTTTGTCTTGTTGTGTTTTTTATATTTGTGTGTTTTATATGTCTGTGTGTTTTTTTATTCTCGCTGGTAAATTCCACTGTTTCGATCAAAGATAAAAATTTGTTTTGCGTGTGAAAAAGTGTGTACTAGGTTGGGTATCTTTCGTGTGACTGTCGTAATTTTTGGGGGACACATTTATTGTGATTAGTGTGTTGCGTACTGAGTATAAATTGCACTAATGCAATCACGTAACCAAGCTAAAAGTAAGCGGTCCAACAACTTAAGCAACATGGACCAAGGGGATAATTTGATTTCCAATATTAACGCGTTGGGCGGTTCCGAAAATGCAATGGGGAATACTTCAGACGAAATGCAAAACAGCACGAACGGGCTCACATCAGAGCCAGAAATTAATTTGCCTCTAACTAACCAAATTGATGTAGCAGAACTCATGAAAGCCTTATTGCAACAAAATAAAGAAAACGCAGAGAAATCTGAAAAATCGATCCGAGAGCTAGGCGAACAAATAGACGAAAAACTAATCCAGCAGACAAATAAAGTCGACAAGTCGATGCAAAGAGTGTCCGATGATATCTCACAAAGAATAAACAATCTGGCAAGTGAGATAAAAAGTGATATTATGAAAGAATTAGGCCGTACATTTGAACAAATCGATGATCGTCTGCAAGCTTTAGAACAGAGCAAGCGGAGGGGCGATACCGAATCTAAAGAAAGCGAAGAACGGCTACTTAGGAATTTCCAAGAGCTGAGGGAAGAATGCCAAAGGGAACACCAGCAGGTAATCTCGAGGGTCCAGCAGGCGGAAACGCATTGTCCCACGTCCGTTAGCAACACAGTAGCGGACAACAGTTTAGCGATCCACGCGTTGGAACAGCAAATAGAACAATTGAAGCAGACTGGGGCGGAGGACAAGAGACAAATTGATGATAAGATTGCGGCATTAGCGGACATTGTAGGCACGATGAAGCTGACGGAAAGCGAGAACAATACTACACCGGTAGCGGCCGCAGAGACCGAAGAAGTGCGTTCGCTTCTTAGATTTCAGAAGGGACAGTTTGAAGTGAACAGACAACACAAAGCTGTAACAGGCGAATTACAAGAACACGTGGCGCATCTGGAAAACCGCATGGCGTGTGATTCCGAACTCGCCAATAGCACTAAAAATTGCCGTACGAACAGTGCAGAGAGGGACTCCGGCCACGAGGGAGATTTCGACGACAGGGAAGAATGTAATTTGAGAGGCAGACATGAGAATAATAGACACATTCAAGGGCCTCGCCAGGAGGAAATGCGGGGATTTGATTTCAAACATTTCCTTACGGTGAGAAAGTTTGAGATATTCCGAAATTCGCAAAAAGGAATACATCCACGAGCATGGCTCGAGCAATTTGAGTTCTGTCTTCCTCCCGACTGGGCAAGTTCACATAAGATAGAATATATGTGTGGCTATTTGGAAGGCGAACCGGCGATTCGCATGAGGTCGGCAGCGCGTCACTGCAACTCCACTCGGGAGTTTTGACAAGCCTTTCTGTCCGCCTATTGGTCGGAAGCGGCACAAGATAGGGTCAAACATGGCATAATTATGCTGCCAAATTTGAACCAGTCTGGTTTCGGCAGCCCTGCACGCCTATTCGACCACATGCTGCAGGCAAATCAATTCCTATACGACCCATACGGGCCTGCGGAACTAATTAGGATATGCATCACCAAATTGCCGATGCACTTGCGGCACGTCATTCTTGCGGGACGATGCAAAGAGGACGTGGAAACGTTTAAGACGCTTCTCCAAGAGTTGGAATACAATACAGGAGAATGCCCGCCTAATCAGGCACAAAGTTATTACGGGGCACAGCAGCGCGACCGCAATCGGGGCCGTATTACTAATCAACGGCGTGACTGGTCGTCGCGACGCGAATGGAACAATAATCGGGACCGGCCGTATAGAAACTGGGGTGACAGTCGCGAACACAGGTGGAACAACAGAAATGATCGAGGACGTAGACAGGATCGTGAACGCTACAGGTACGGCAACCAGAATCGACACTATGATGAATACGGTGGGAATAGGACTGTAGGCGGAGCACCTCATGATGTCGAAATTCGGCCGGCCAACCCTAGAAATAATCCGGCAAATGGAAATGAACAAAACCGGCAATGACAAACGATCAGCGCAGAAGGCACCCAATCGGAAGAAATGAGCGACATGGCAAATGACTAGAAAGGACAGTGAGAAGTAGAGAGGACGGTGAGGAGAAAGAATTGATTAGTTTAAATTTGTGACGTGTGCATTTTGAATAATATGTTGGTAAAAATTAATGATAAAGATGTTTCTGTGTGATGGATTGAAGTGATGTTTTAATTTTTTTCTCTCCTTGTGCAATTAGGATTTAGTTTGATTCAAACGTGAAGATAAAAGGTTTCTTTGAGAACGAGTAAAATGCTGTTTATGTTTTTTTTGTGTGTAAATTGAAAAGAGTCGCTCCTGAGGAAAGCAAGATCGTTGCTGAATTAGTGCATAAACTCAGGGGAATATCCGATCTGTGGGTATTATGGGTCTGGCAAACCCAGGTCCCCAGCTGTTAGTAGCCTTGTTTCCGATTTTCTGCTTTCAGTGCTACTATCTATCTATTACTATTCTATATCTGTCAGTATAAATGAGGATCTCTTACTATAGTATGCGTGCTGTATGAATATTTTAAAATAGGAGAACTCTGAGAAAGGAATGAGTAAGTTTGGAATCTTGAAAACAGGATGCGATAATACGATTGTTGAACCATTGGCTTCCAATACGCGATGATATGTTAATATTGATGATATATGTCTTTTTTGTTCTTTATAGCTGAGTACGTAAAGTGCTGTCTGTGGATTTCGTAAGTATATTGATTCCCTTCAAGGTGAAAGAAGAATTGTGGTTTGTGTAATTTACGTGGCTCTGAAAGATTATTGTGGTAGTCAAATACGAGCAGCTTTTCAGCAAATGGAGAATGGAACGGAAATATGGATCCTTTTTGTAGTCTTGATTGATGTTGAGCCAAAGCCTAAAAAAATTATTCTGCGTTAATACTTGTCCTAGTAAAGCGACGTTTATGTGTTTTGCTGATGCTGTGAGCATTACAGCTTACTGTTTTCGCTGGTGCGGGATGCACTGCAGCCTATATGATTTGTACTGAGGAAATTTCCCTCCTGAAGGTAGAGGATGATTAAATAATTTTGATTATGGGAACGAAGGAAAGCTTGGTTTAAGGTAATAAGGATAAAGCAAAACATTTGTCATTTAAACTACAGGAGGATTCGGATCTTTTGTGTCTGTTGTAAGTTCAATATGTTAAGATGATACTGTTTTACAGAATAGAGGTGACCACAATTTTGCCATTCATGAGAAATGAATCCAGAATAACCACCACAGGCGAAATAACTGATTTGGAAGCGAAAGGTAACGTAAAGAAGGAACGAAATCGCAGCAAAATGGGTAAGAAAATGTAATATAACCTGTATAATGCGAATATTTTTAACCTTCTCAGAGTCATCTGCGTGATTAATTGTTGTGATAACGTAATTTTAGGTGAAATTTTCTTACTGTTTTATGTGTGAATATATGAGTATGATAAATGTATAATTGCGAGTCTCTTTTCAGTTGTGCGAACTGGTATAAATGTTTTGGCGTGTAAATAACCATTGTTCTTTTTAATGTGTATGTTTAAGGAAAGTTCTCCATATTTATCATGTGACAAGACGTATGCCGCGAGCGTCAAGAAGAGGACGAAATAGTACAATGTTGTAGTGGTATATACACGGTGTTGAAATAGCATTGAAGTAGCTTATTGGCTTAACTAGTAGTGGATAGAAGTAGAATATTGAGTAATACATGTTTATGGGTAGTTAGTTTGTAGAATAGACAACAGGTGTGCATGTAGTGTGTGTAAATAACATGTGAACCCTATGCTGTCCCGACCTATACTTGCACAAGGCATAATCCTATTCATTTTAGTGAATTAATAAATAGCATTTGATTTATTAAAACGTAAGTGAACCACATTAGTGATGTGGATTTAAATATTATATTGTCAGTTCATTTAAATTTTTATTTTTATACTGTCAAGTCATTTCACTTTTATTTTTTTTTACATTGTCAAGTCATTTAAATTTTATTTTATATTGTCGATTCATCTAATATTTTTATTTAAAAAAAATATTAAGTCTCACTTTGTTCTTAAAAATTGTGAAAGACAATACTAAGTGGTATTATGTATGACATTGTGTAATCACATAAGGATGATGAAAAATTTCTGTGAATGCAGTTGAGAACCTGAAAGCGAACCGGCAAAACTCTTAAGAGACAGCGGGAGCAGCCGGACTAGTTGTAAACTGGCGGGTTTCCCAGCGGGACACGCTGTCATCCGGGCCACTTTGGGAGCGCGGCCGACAACAAAAGGAGAGTAAGCGGCAAACACTTTCCCTTGTACCTGGAGCTAATGGGCGGCCGCCCCGGGCGACCTTTCCTCGAGGCGATGACCTGAGATGGGCGAGCGGTCCACCGCGCGGAAATCCATCTGCTGGCAACGCACCACACGCACGCGACCGTGACGAGACGGCCGCGGTGAAACAACACAAGGGGCGTGGAGCCTTTTGACAGGTACTGCCCAGAGAAACTTGCAGACGTCAACGACGCCTATCGACATTTCCTGATGGATGCCTACTGTCAAGCGACAGTAAATCTTGGTTCGATGTTCTCTGGTCGCTAAGGGTGGCACAAAAGAAGAGCCATTAAGTGTCATCCTTGCCCGAGAATATCAACCTGGCGTATCAAACGAGGATACCGCACGAATTTGACAATACAAACATGGAACCAAATCGAGATGTACGTGACACGAGAGAAACTTCATGAGAGGGCAGAGACGGCGGGATCGCACGCAACAGATGGACAAAAATCCCTACTGACAGCTGCGGCGACGAACCCCCCCCCCCCTTTCCCCTATATTGTGCCACGGAACAGTGGAAGTACTGAGTGTGTCAGTGAACAGTGATTATACGGTTCTTAGTCCAGTGCATATACGTGTGTTTCTGTCAGAGAAACTCTGACTCGTGTGTTTTGCAGGAGTTCGATTTATTGGTGTTTATTAGACTGACTCTTGTATTTTGCAGGTGTTCTATTTATCTTTTTTAGACTTTGACTCTTGTATTTTGCAGGTGTTTTATTTATAGGTGTTTTTTTTTTTTGTTTTAGATGTTGACTATTGTACTGTTTTATTTATCAATGTTTGTTTTTGTGTGATGTATTAGATTTGTGATATTTTGTTTCGTAAATTCATTGCTGTGGCATTGCTTCGTTTATCAGTCAGATAGCTTTTTATTCTCATTGAACTGTGATCGATTAGCCTTTGCATGGGGCATATTTACTGTGAGGAACCCCTTAAGGGTAACAATCACATAATTATTGTAGTTTCAGTATAATGACACAGTGCTCATTGTTTGCTAGCTAATTGAAATATAGTAGAGTGATTAAATGAGTGCCACATAGTTATTTTAATTCTACAAATTATTAGTTTTATACGATATAGAATTTTTTTGCGATAACCACTTTGTAAAACATGTTTTTTCTCTTATCGTTTTGTTGCTTTTGCAGATTGTGCATTGTTATGTTCTGCTTTTTAATACCGATGTTATTTGATGTTCTTTTTTTAATTGCTGTGGCACCTTTGCTATTTTCATAAATTTTGCTTGTTAATAAACAGTCATAAATTTTCCTGTGATCAGTTGGCTCTTGCAATGAGCAAATACTGGTGAACTCCATAAGGGTAACAACCAGAAATTGTTTTCATATTAATGACACAGGAACTATTGTTTTTACTTGCTGATCGAATTAGGTCTACACTACCTTTTAAATAGGTGTCACAGATTGTGTTCTTTTTTTTCTGTTTGAAATTGGTAGATTCTAAAGATGTGTTGAAATTATTGTGTTTTAGCAAGTAGCTGGTGTCCTTTTGCCTTTTCTTTTACACTTTTGGTTTAAGTAGGGTGTGAGAAGCCTGCTTGGGAATGTCCTAGCATGGCCAGAAAATTCCCTGCACAGTCTTTTCCCAGAGCGTTGGGGTTATGAAAGGTCTCTGTTGGATTCCTTTCATGTTTAATTTCTTAAATCTGTTGCCATTTATGGAATAAATTCCTCTTCTAAATGTACTGTGGCGTTTCTGACTATCTGGGAGGAGACTGAGCAGTGGAACGTGTTACTTTTACACATAAACAAGAACGATCTGTCACACTACTACACTTTAAAGCACAGTTTATGTAATTCATGTCACACAGTCTCATACGGAACCTACATCCGCTTTCTTTTATATACTGTATATGATAAGATACTGTCATCCCCCTTCCCTTTTGTGTGAGAGGATGAATGAGCATATGTATTTCTAGTTGCATGCTTGAGGGTAGCAGACAAGGCTGTCTGCTAGAGAACAGTAGGACCAACGTCGGAACAGGTAGCTACGCTTCCTAAAAGCAAAGAGGTTTCTATCCTTAGTATGGTCCTGTCCGTCCGTTGTCATGTTGGTATAGGAAGCTGCCCCTCTGGCCACTTCCGTTGGTCTTTGTGAGACCGAGGAAGCACGCTGGGCAGTAGGCAGTTGGAGTGTGGCCGTGGCGAGCGTCTGAAGTGGTAAGATCTCCGGCTAAGCGCGTGTCTGTTAAGTCCGTAGGACAATGGATTTCTTAAGTTCAGCCTAACTGAAAATTTAATCACCTTGATTTCAGGTTTAGCTCTAAAATATCTAATGCTATCTTAAAGTGCAGCGGAGTGTAATTCTCGTGTTAAATTCAGATTATTTTGCGGTAGTTGCTTTGTTACTACTTTGTGAGTAAAGTGGAACCACGTGTTGATCAGTAACTCTAACTAAGTTCATCAATCTTAAATGCGAATGCTTGTGTGATTATAACGTCTCGTCTTGACTATATTTTCAATATAGCAACTTTTCTTTATGTTCAGCCCACGTGGGGTGTACTTTGCGAGACCAGTACCACGTGCTTATATAACTGTTTGACCCATCAGGTTAATAGTAAGACGTTAGTAACCAGTTCAAGGTTTTTCTTTTGTCAATTGCTTTTCGATCTAATGTATTTTAATTATCAAAATTATTGTGGAATTGTACGCTTTGTGTAAACCAAGTTGACCA
Organism: Schistocerca cancellata; assembly: GCF_023864275.1. Lineage (NCBI taxonomy): Eukaryota > Metazoa > Arthropoda > Insecta > Orthoptera > Acrididae > Schistocerca > Schistocerca cancellata. Next base: position 153,056,305 of record NC_064635.1, read on the forward strand.
CGTGGAGCATGTGGTGTAATCATCAAAGTAGCCCTCAGCTATTCTTTTTGCGAAGACTTCACAAAGAGTTAATATGAATTTAGTATACCAGTGTGTGGTAATTACATGACGGACAGGATTGTGATATGAACGTAATTTCTTTGGGTAAAAACTGAATCTGTTGGTTGTGGTTAATTTCTTCTTGCTTATGTTTCAATGTTCTTCGTGTGTTATTTTATGAATGGAGTGTTGTATGCAGTCTCCCAATCTTGGCTCCATATTTTATGTGTTCCGTAAGATTACAATCTCACATTTTTTTAATCGTAAATAAGGCACCAGCTCAGTTATAACTCACGTATAATATGCTGAAATTTCAATGAACAATCTTAAAATAAATTTCCAAATATAAACTGATTTCTTTCCTTTTATTTAAATTCTCCTTTTTATATATATATTACCGGTTTTGTCTGCTTGGTAAACCTAGACTAAATATCTGATGAAACAGTTGCCCAGTAATCCACGGTTAACGTCCCCAGACAGATCACGGCTTTTAACCCAGCTTTTATTGTCTATTAGCACCGATCTCAGCATAACAAAATTAAAGTAACAATATTACGAATTCAGCATACCAAATTAAAGTTACAACATTACACATACACTCCTGGAAATTGAAATAAGAACACCGTGAATTCATTGTCCCAGGAAGGGGAAACTTTATTGACACACTCCTGGGGTCAGATACATCACATGATCACACTGACAGAACCACAGGCACATAGACACAGGCAACAGAGCATGCACAATGTCGGCACTAGTACAGTGTATATCCACCTTTCGCAGCAATGCAGGCTGCTATTCTCCCATGGAGGCGATCGTAGAGATGCTGGATGTAGTCCTGTGGAACGGCTTGCCATGCCATTTCCACCTGGCGCCTCAGTTGGACCAGCGTTCGTGCTGGACGTGCAGACCGCGTGAGACGACGCTTCATCCAGTCCCAAACATGCTCAATGGGGGACAGATCCGGAGATCTTGCTGGCCAGGGTAGTTGACTTACACCTTCTAGAGCACGTTGGGTGGCACGGGATACATGCGGACGTGCATTGTCCTGTTGGAACAGCAAGTTCCCTTGCCGGTCTAGGAATGGTAGAACGATGGGTTCGATGACGGTTTGGATGTACCGTGCACTATTCAGTGTCCCCTCGACGATCACCAGTGGTGTACGGCCAGTGTAGGAGATCGCTCCCCACACCATGATGCCGGGTGTTGGCCCTGTGTGCCTCGGTCGTATGCAGTCCTGATTGTGGCGCTCACCTGCACGGCGCCAAACACGCATACGACCATCATTGGCACCAAGGCAGAAGCGACTCTCCTCGCTGAAGACGACACGTCTCCATTCGTCCCTCCATTCACGCCTGTCGCGACACCACTGGAGGCGGGCTGCACGATTTTGGGGCGTGAGCGGAAGACGGCCTAACGGTGTGCGGGACCGTAGCCCAGCTTCATGGAGACGGTTGCGAATGGTCCTCGCCGATACCCCAGGAGCAACAGTGTCCCTAATTTGCTGGGAAGTGGCGGTGCGGTCCCCTACGGCACTGCGTAGGATCCTACGGTCTTGGCGTGCATCCGTGCGTCGCTGCGGTCCGGTCCCAGGTCGACGGGCACGTGCACCTTCCGCCGACCACTGGCGACAACATCGATGTACTGTGGAGACCTCACGCCCCACGTGTTGAGCAATTCGGCGGTACGTCCACCCGGCCTCCCACATGCCCACTATACGCCCTCGCTCAAAGTCCGTCAACTGCACATACGGTTCACGTCCACGCTGTCGCGGCATGCTACCAGTGTTAAAGACTGCGATGGAGCTCCGTATGCCACGGCAAACTGGCTGACACTGACGGCGGCGGCGCACAAATATTGCGCAGCTAGCGCCATTCGACGGCCAACACCGCGGTTCCTGGTGTGTCCGCAGTGCCGTGCGTGTGATCATTGCTTGTACAGCCCTCTCGGAGTGTCCGGAGCAAGTATGGTGGGTCTGACACACCGGTGTCAATGTGTTCTTTTTTCCATTTCCAGGAGTGTATATAAATCCTGATTTGTCACTTACGTTCACTGTGTTGTTTTTGGTTCAGAAGGAGACCGTCATATTCTGCGTTCGATTTAGTTTCAGCACATTTATTTAAAAATTAACGCTGACTAGACGCATCTGCACACTGCATCATCACTGATTGAAAGCGCGAAAGGTCCAGCACAACTTTGTGAAGCAGCCTGTTGTGACGAAGGTAGACTGGCAGATTCGCTTGCTCGCTCATGAATTTACCGATACGTGGATGACACCTTTGTGATATGTAATCATGCTGAAGAGGAACTGAGTGATTTTTTGGTGCACATAAACAGTTTCAATCCAAAGGTACAATTCACCATGGAGAAAGAGATTAATGGACAACTAAATTTTTTGGATGTATTGGTTAGCAAACTGGCAGATGGGACTTTAGGGCACAAAGTATATAGGAAAGATACAAACACCGATCGTTACCTACATAAGGATTCGAATCATCATCCTAGGCAGAAGAGAGGAGTCATAAAAACTTTAGTGGACAGGGCTAATAACATCTGTGAGCCAATTTTTTTGCAAGATGGATTAAGCCATTTGCGAACGGCTTTCAAGAGAAATGGGTACACTGACAACGAAATAGATCGAGCACTCCACCCTAGCAGAAAAGTGTCCGAAAATACACGACAGCAACAACCGTCGGCTGGAAAAATTTTTCTTCCATTTATTCATAACTTCACGGACCGTATTGGGAAAGTTTTGACCAAGTTTAAAGTGGAGACAATCTTTCGACCTACCAAGAAAATTAGTGAAAGTTTAAGAGCGGTGAAAGACACACTACACCCCTTAGCTACCTCAGGTGTGTATATAATTCCGTGTAGCTGTGGCATGGTTTATATTGGAACAACTAAAAGGAGTGTTAATACCCGCCTAACGGAACACAAAAGGACCTCTAGATTGGGACAAATTGACAATCAGCTGTAGCGGAACACGTTTTCAAAGACGGTGATCACGAAATAAAGTTTAGTGAGACAAACATGGTAGCTAGGACCTCATATTATTATACCCGCATGTATAGAGTAGCTATAGAGACCTACAAGCACGAAAATAATTTTAATGAAATAGAAGAAGGATTAAAACTAGACAAGATATGGCGGTCGACTCTGTACCAGCGACGTGACTATCGATTACCTATAATCGAGAGAGATGGCACTAGCCAGAGATAGTTTTAAAGTCGAAAGCACGTGATGAGTGGTGGCGCCATCTAAGCGCTCTATATAAGCGGGACCTCCAGTGCCCAGCAGCCAGTCGCCGATTCACCTCAGAAGATGTTGCCCGCAGGAGGCAACGAAACGTCAGGAAGGAGAAGAAGTTTTATATATGGACCACGGCAATTCAGCCCGAAAGTTTTAATTAATGAAGACGCCGGCCGTGAAAGCTGACATGTTATGATTACCGATTATAGTCAATGAGTGATAACCTATGAGTGAGATTATGGTGTGTTACTGTTGTACACTTCCTCCGTCTAAGCAATGACTGTTGCAGCGTTGTTCCCCCCTTGAAATGCAGAAAACGAATTACGGGACGATTCCCCAATTTAGCAATGGGCTGCGCCGCTTTGCTTTGGGTCGTATGGCGAGTTGGTCACACATGCGCGGTGGAATGTGTTGATATTTCTACACTACACGGCATTTTAATCGTTTCTTTCTTTCTTTTTCTTTCTTTTCTAAAAAGGACACGGCGTACAGCTATGTGATGGCAAATGAGATGTTAGCATATAATTGCGCGTGGTGTTCTTTTAGCAAGACGTATTACCACAGCTGCGGATGCCAGGAGCACAGAGCTTTCCTTTTTCCTTTTTGCAAAAGGAATACCGCTTACTGCTGTATGACAAATATGTGTGTGAAATCTTATGGGACTTAACTGCTAGGGTCAGCAGTCCCTAAGCTTACACACTACTTAACCTAAATTATCCTAAAGACAAACACACACACTCATGCCCGAGGGAGGACTCGAACTTCCGCCGGGACCAGCCACACAGTCCATAACTGAAGCGCCTGAGACAAGCTGTATGGCATGACGTGGTATACAACTGTATAGTTGTACACGCCATTTTTTTGGCAGTATGTATTACTACAGCTACAGATGCCTAGAGCACTCAGGTTTTTTTTCGGATGCCGCACGGGTTTAGCCGAGCGGTCTGAGGCGCTGTAGTCATAGACTGTGCGGCTGGTCCCGGCGGAGGTTCGAGTCCTCCCTCGGGCATGGGTGTGTGTGTTTCAAAAATGGTTCAAATGGCTCTGAGCACTATGGGACTTAACATCTGTGGTCTTCAGTCCCCTAGAACGTAGAACTACTTAAACCTAACTAACCTAAAGACATCACACACATCCATTCCCGAGGCATGATTCGAACCTGCGACCGTAGCGGTCACGCGGTTCCAGACTGTAGCGCCTAGAACCACTCAGTCACCCCGGCCAGCTGTGTGTGTTTCTCCTTAGGATAATTTAGGTTAAGTAGTGTGTAAGTTTCGGGACTGATGCCCTTAGCAGTTAAGCCCCATAACATTTCACACACATTTGAACCTTTTTTTTTCCTTTCGAAGTCGTTAGCATCGCCAACTCACAGCAAAACTAAACACTTCATCGTGACCTAGACATCGGTCTAATCTACAGATTAATGTGTCACCATAACCAAATTTTTCTTTTTCACTTTTCTTCTCTTCGGCAACTCAAGACCGGACGACCTGCGAAAAGACACTTATCCCAGCAAGTGCCCCAGGCTGCACAGAAACGTCCTCTCCCGAAAGTTGTCATTCCGCACAAGTGTTCCACGCCCTCTGTAACGGCGTGTTGCGGTACTGTGGCACTGCGATTTCAGTCTGTACTAAGACTACCGACAGGTACCTCAATCCAAACAAAAAAATAACTCTGCAACTTTACTTTTCGAGCTAAAAAAACCTCGTATATCTCACGCAGTGACCATGGCGCGAAAGTCAGAAATTTAGAAATCCTATGGATACTACGGACAGCCACTCTTCACACTCAGCAGGAGAGAAGATAGTGTTGCCAGAAACACCCTCTGTCACTTACCATACCATGAGCTGGGGAGTAGTGGAGAGTTTCGTGCCCTGGGAATAGTGTACCTGCCAACACATTGTCGGTGTTTAGAGCCAGTGATCGAATTTAGAATCACATGTTGGAACGTTGACTAGAGACCACCATACATAGTTTCCAGCATTTTCTACAGTATTTTCTGTCGTGAGACATGAGTTTGCGTTTTGCGCTGCATTTGCAAATGTAACGACTTACACATATTGAAACGGCGTATAGTATACTATACGCCGTTACAGCTATTTTAGGATCTTCTTAATCGTTCGCTTTCAGAGTTGTATGGTGAATACAGTTCTGTATAGTTTTAAAACTATTTACACAATGTGTGAGTAGTTAATCCATATTCGCCAACCGTGCACCATATTGTGCCCTCAAACAGGTCTCTTTACAGTGGAGTACGTCATGTTTGCAAATGAACTGAGTTTCTTTATGGACTTAAAATTAGTCCATGTCTCGACAGTGTTTGCTGTCAATAGCTTCTATTTCTAAACGTCTTTAATTTGTAACTCGATTTTGATTATACTTCGTGTTGATTCGACTTTGCTTGCTTACAACTGGTTGCATAAGTGTAATAATGTAACACATAGGGTATCTAATAGAGTGTTGATTAGATTTTCTGGATTGAAACGCTTCTAAATTTCAACAACATATTTGATCCTAGGTACATGATCTTGTCGTACCTTGGAACAATTTTTCCTTCAGTTTTCCACACTAGTGTGGGGTCGACGTTCTTGGCAAGTCTTCTTCATTTTCTTCCGCCCTATACATCCCCTTCCCGCAGATGTTGTTCGCTCAAACCCTCGAGTACACAGCCCCCTTCTTTTTGATCTTCCTCTTGTTCGCCTTTTTCTGTCTCGTTCCATTATCATTTCCGCCATGCTCTTTCAAGCATACGCACCGTCCTTGCTCGTTCCGCGTCCATATCATTGTACTCTTCATTCTTGAATCCTCTTTGATACCTCTTCAACTTTAATGCCACAAATTCTTCTTAAAGACACGTCCATTGCCTTGCAATGAGCGTTAGTTGTTGCCCCCATCTCTGATCCACAGAGCTTTGCTAATCTCACAACTGACTATTGCACACCCTTCCTTTACTTTTCAGATTTTGTGTGCTGTCGCAAAATACGTATGACAACCTTTTCCAGTACGTCAACTCTATTTGCACTCAACGGTTAACTGAATCTGGATTGCCATCAAGGGATCCCGGGTTCGATTCTCAGCCAAGTCGGAGATTTTCCTAGGTGTTTGTTTGGGAAAAAATCTTTTTCTCACAACAGCACAATTTGATTTATTCTCTACCAGTTTCGGACCATCTTCATAGTAGATGATAATACGCATTAGTTGGTCAAGAGCACATTTATGCGAAATACGGCAACATCAAGTATAAAATGTGACGAAGTACCACAGCAATTGTCTTATTGAATTTCCACTGTACTATAATTACACATTCAAAGTGTGGTAACGCGTACACACTTAATGTTAAACTCAAATAACCACCAAATTATGTTCGTCTTCTTCACTTCATTTCATCGCATGTTAGTTACAAAGACATATAAGTAGCCGAAGTGGCACCAAGTAGAAGACTTGTGCTACGCCCGGCGGGGTCCCCAGTCAGTGATGCTGTACGATGATTTCACACTAGACACTGTTGATCCTAAGCAGCGAAAACTATGAATTTCTTCAATTTTTGTCCATCCCACTCCATTTTTTCTTCCCTTTCCCCTCCTAGGCGCAAGTACTCCGTTTTCTTCTTCTGATTTTCATTACTATAAACGATAAATTACATAGACGAATAAAGTCTGGAACCGCGTGACTGCTACGGTCGCAGGTTCGAATCCTGCCTCGGGCATTGTTGTGTGTGATGTCCTTAGGTTAGTTAGGTTCAAGTAGTTGTAAGTTCTAGGGGACTGATGACCTCAGAAGTTAAGTCCCATAGTGCTCAGAGCCATTTGAACCATTTGAACATAGACGAACCTTCCTTGTGAATGTCTATCTGCTAGTGAAAACCTTATCAAAATTCCTTCAATCGGAGTACCCATAACTTGCAAATAGAGGAACAAGGAGTGAGATTTTAAATATACGGTATAATACACTACTTATTCCTGAAACTGCAACACCATAAAAGCAGCACGTGAACGTCAAATTGGCACAAAGTATACCACACGGCTGCACACTCACTGATTAGCATTTCAGTGCAGTCGAACACGGTAGGTAGGCGTAAAGCTATCTGTGAGAGTGTGCTGAAGAGAAATGCCTCCGAGTTTTTTATGTGCAAACTCTTAAATAAACAAACGTTATTAGTATTCTACATCTTTATCCTTCATGTCTACATAGTCCGCCTACATAGCTGAGTGGTAACGAGCTCGCTTCCCACGCAGCGGGCCCGGGTTCGATTCCCATCCGGGTTGGAGATTTTCTCCGCTCGTGGATTGGGTGTTCTGTTGTCCTCTGTCATCCTCATCATTGGCGCGCAAGTCGCCCAGTGTGGCGTTGAATGAAATAAGGCTTGCACTCGGACGCCGAACTTCCCCGGATGGGGCCTCCTGGCCAACAATGCCAAACCCTCATTTCATTTTTATGTCTACATATTTATTTCTCAACATAGACACCCTCACAGCGAACACATATCTCCCAACGAGAGGCCAATTCGTTGATACTGGCACTGTAGAATATTTGACTTTCTTGGCGAAACCACAACCTCACCACTGCCTGCACCGATTCATCACTGTCAAAGATACGTCTTCGAATGTGTTTAAGTTTTGGAAACAGATGAGAATCGGACGGACCCATTTCCGCACTGACAGTGAACACAACGCGCCGGACAGACGTCGCAGCGCTAGTGTGTGGTCTGGCGTTATCATGCTGAAGGACAGAGTCCTCCATGTGTGGATGAAAACACTTCGAATTCGAAACTCGTTTACAGCCCGCTGTTTCTGACGCAGCAACATAGTTACGTTACACATCGCCATGTTACACACCGTGCTTAATTTCTAAAATTTTAGGTGCCGGAACTCATCACCTCAACCATACCTCCAATTCACTTTTCAGAGCAGTCCGTGGTCCCTGAATAACTAAATTCTAACGTACTGTTCTTCCTCAATGTTGGCAAAGCAAAAAGAAAAAAATGCACAATCCACGCTTAACAACTAGAGAAACAAGTCACTACCATATTACGACACATGGATGCTAACCAGTCAGTCATACTGCGTGCACGAGCTGCATACAATCCAATAGATTCCCTGGGGTTTCTATGCGATCAACGACACGGGAGTACCCCAGGGAAGCATCCTAGGGCCCCTACTGTTTAACCTCTACATAAACGATCTCCCAACTACACACAATACAACGATGGCAATCTACCCGGATGACATAGCCATCTTCGCGCGAGATTGGAAACCATCAAACATTACGTCATGCTTGCAGACTGCACTCAGAGTGGCTGAGCCTCGGTTGGAGAAATGGCGTGTTAGAGTAAACGTCGACAAGTGCGAAGCCGTTCTGTTCACTAGAAGACCGAAGCAACTGCGCAAACACCGATACTACAGACCAGTCAATCTGCATGCACGCCCAATAAGTTTCCGTGAGAAATTCAAATACCTGGGTGTCTGGCTGGACCGGAAATTACTCTGAGGGGACCACATACAAAACACGACCAACCGAGCAAGGGCGAGGCTCAAACAGCTCTACCCTATGCTCAACAGGCGTAGCACACTGAACAGATCGGTGTCGAGGTCCATGTACATGACACTTATTCGACCCCTGATGACGTACGCAGCTCCTGTCTGGGGATACGCTGCGCCTACACGCCTGCGCCGTCTGCAGTTCATACAAAACAAAGTACTCAAAATCATAAGCAATGCTCCACGATACACACGCATGGCGGACCTTCACCGGGAATACCGACTTGAGACTCTCACGGAGGTAATCCACAAACTCACCACAAGACTATACAGAAACTCCAGACATTCGCAGAACCCGTTTATTCTGAATCTGGGGAACTACGTCCACAACCATAGATGGAAACATAAAAGACCAAAAGACATACCTGTAAGGACCTAACATCTATGGCCAAGTACACGCAGTCACAACGGTACAGGTGAGCCCCTGTTAATCAGACACCATTACTGGATATCCAGCTGGAACACGCTTGCCGAATAACTAGCATCACGCAGGGAAGCCGTACCGTACACTGCATACAGACAAGCTCCACCCCCCCCACCCCCCCACCCCCACAGTGAGATGATCTATGGCCGACCTCCCACTACTATATAACAATCTTGATTGTTCCAGGAATGCAGCGGCTGCACCAAACTGGTATACATCGCCATCGCTTGCCACGGTAATGATGCATGATACCCATGCTAACAAACCCAACCTTGCATGAACTGTCGCAGCTAGTAAGCCACTACTGCTCTTACTACCCATCCCACTATCGCAGAGGTTTTTTTTCCCACGGCACGAGCCTTAGCACTTTTTTCCCTCTGCTCTTCAAATCGCTACCCTCATTCGCGTTACGTCCACTATCTATCACCTGATGTACCGTGTTAATGCGTAGTCTTACCCAGACGCACGGATAAAATCACAGCCCAGCATCCTGTGATCCACCTATTAGATAACTAACATGTTGACGGAGGTGACAGTAGAACTTTTGGTCTGGTCACCACGTAGGTGCGGGCGTGGAGGGGCCCCATCTCTTTGAAACGACCGGCTACCGACGGCTGCCGTCTGCGCACACACGTGCGATCTACGAAACGATCGATCGCCATTGCGACGGTTCGCTGCGATCCGTCGTTGGTGTGTGGGGCTGTTTGGATGAGAATTGCCTGATAACATTCGAAAGGGGAAATGGACGACTCAGTCTGTTTTTCGTTAACCACTTAATCGATTAGAATTATAAATATGTTATTGCCATGACACAAAACCAGAAATTTGAAGACACCTTTTAAACTGTTTTATAGCATGATCATACTTGCCATCATGCAGGAAATGAAAGATGAAGATAGCAGTAACAGAAAACGACTACGTAAAAAGCCATGGGTGCTAAGACGTGAATGATTAGCTAGTCTTCAAGTGTCAATAGCACAATAAGCAAATATTTCCAGTGTTCGAAATTATAAATCTACTAAACTATGTACTTGAAGTAATACTATATGTAGTAAATAGGAAAACTTACGTTATCGTATTTTTTTCTCCCCATTGTTGATGATAGGTTCCAGTTTCTTTAACCATTTCATGTTACATTAATAACAGAATTAAGCCCGGTACGTGATTTTTTAGAATGTTTGACTCCTTTCTTTTCATTTTTGCGCTATATAACAAGAAACTGTTTACGTAAATTTAACATCACTTTATGAATAAAACTGACCTGTAGAATATCAAAATGACTACAGTTTTTCCAAAATAACGATTAATTTTTTAAGAATTTTGGATATACTTCTTTTCTAAAAGACCTAAAAAAAGTTCATCCATATACTTCGATAAATAATCACTACGTAACGCGCTCTGTCATGTTTCTTATTAGTTCTATTTTCATTTTCCTTGTTAATACCATATGTAATCAATACGTAATATGTAAGTGCAAAATTATTCTACTGGTTTCTAGATTCTCTTAAAATCGTAACTTTTTTGTTGTTATTTCTTTATAGCGATTTAGAAAAAATGCCAGCCCAAAGAAGATGCAAATTACCAGCTAACTTTTTTTTATATCTGTGGGTGTTAGATTGGACCTAAATAAGTTAAACGTAACACTGTGTTAATTACAAGGTTTTGTCACAATTAGACATGATTGTCTCAATGGGAATTCCGCGATCATTCATTAAATAAAATATGGCGTTTCAGTCTTCGATCGCTATTCTTTATTTTCAATTACCGGTTTCGGGCTAGCTGCCCATTTTCAGATCTGTTAGACAAAGTTAAAAATGTAATTAATAAGAGAGATACAGTTAGTGATAGAAATATCTTAGTTTACAAAAAGAAATTTTGGAACGTATTAAATGCCAACATACCATATATTGCAGTTACAGAGTAACTTGTCCGTACAGAACACTCGGTTCGCTGTCATAAGTAAAGTAAATTTCAATCTGTTGAAACCTTATATCGTAGTTTTTAAGAGTAACCTGATTGGCAACAGTTCAAAGTGCCCTCTACCTATAACAATTGTGCATCTGTTATTATTTCACCGTTCGTATTAATGGCGAATATTCTTTTTAATAAAACAGTTTTTAAGGTAATAACATATGAATAATATTTTTTGAGTGGACCACGAAACGAAAAATTTACACTAATTGAAATTTCTTTGTAAAGAAACATAAAATATAATTAAAAGGCAGAGAGTCTTTCGAAAATGTGCGTTCCCTCTTATTTGTTTTGATTGGTGGTGGAGTAGACTTCCCTTCGTCAGAACGTATACAACGCCACGCCGAGTCCTCTTCCGCCACGCCCAATTCACCTCGCCGTCAGTACGCTGAGGGCCGTTCTGCTGCAGCTGTTTCTTACTGGGGCGTGCTGTTGCATTCAAGAGTAAGCCTAAAACTGACGGTATGTTGATGACACTATTTTGTTATTCAAAGGGAAAAAAGAAGACGTGGAGGAAGTGACTAAAGTTTTAAACGAGCAGCATCCAAAAATTCAATTCCCACTAGAAATGGAAAACAATGGGGCGATTATCTATTTAGATTTGACCGTCAGAAAGGAGGAAGGGAGGGACATGTTCGGCGCCTGTAGAAAAGACACTTGCTCCGACAACATCATAGTAGCGACGTCGCACCACCCGGCACAGCATAAAAGAGCGTACTTTAATGCAATGTGCAACAGAGCCCTCAGATTGCCACTTTAAAGTTAAGAAGAAGTTTGTCACCCTGACATACAAAGGGCGTGTGTCGGAAAGAATTGCTAAATGCTTTCCAAAAAAACATCGCAGTGGCATTTCAGGATGAAGGGAAAATGGCACATAGACTAAGACATAAACCAGCAACGACAAAACAAATGAAATACAATAATTCCGCAGTATATAAGATTAAATGTGCTGATTGTGACAGTTATTATATAGGACAATAGGGCGGAATTTTGAAATTCGATACAGGGAACATTGTAGTCATAGCAATCGAACAGCATTTGTAACACATATAAAAGAGTATAGACATGAAGTGAGTAACAAAAATGAACAAATGGAGGTGCTACATAAAGCTCCAAAAAGTCTCTATCTCAACGTGCTCGAAGAGATTGAAATATACGCTCATCAAAGAAAAACCCCAGGCCTACTACTTAATGAGCAAAGCGATTTTATGCACAGGAGTTATTATGAGATTTTTAAAGACCTGTTTTAGGCTTACTCTTGAATGCAACAGCACGCCCCAGTAAGAACCAGTTGCAGCGGAACGGCCCTCAGCGTACTGGCGGCGAGGTGAATGGGGCGCGGCGGAAGAGGACTCGGCGTTGCGTTGTATACGTTCTGACGTAGGGAAATCAACTCCACCACCAATCAAAACAAGAGGAAAAGCACATTTTCGAAAGAATATCTGAATTTTAATTATATTTTATGTTCCTTTATAAAGAAATTTTAAATTAGTGTAAATTTTTCGTTTCATGGTCCACTCAAAAAAGATTATTCATATGTTATTACCTTAAAAACTGTTTTATTAAATATTTCCCATTAATATGTACGGTGAAATAATAAAAGATGCACAATTGTTATAGGGTACTTTTTACTGTTACCAATCACGTTACCTTAAAAACTACGATATAAGGTTTTAAAAGATTGAAATTTACTTTACTTATGACAGCGAACCGAGTGTTCTATACGGACAAGTTACTCTGTAACTACAATATATGGTATGTTGGCATTTGATACGTTCCAAAATTTCTTTTTGTAAACTAAGATATTTCTATCACTAACTGTATCTCTCTCATTAATTACATTTTTAACTTTGTCTAAGAGATCTGAAGATTGGCAGCTAGCCCGGAACCGGTAATTGAAAATAAAGAATAGCGATCGAAGACTATAACGCCATATTTTACAAGGTTTTGTGATGCATATGAAGCTTACCTTGGAATATGAGATGGAGATCAGGATGTTTGTTGGATGGCTGTCCCTCGAATTTGAATGGAACCCAAAAACCACCGTGGTGGTTGCTATTTTTGTATTGTGAACATTCCCCTGCGCATATTAAATTGTGACTAATTAAACAGTTCATTAAATGTTTGGCTAGTGATTCTGGTACCCTACTTTCTAAGAGAAATGTTTCCCCAGATATCTCATGCAAAAGTGAAAGGTAGAATTTTTGCTGAGGTTTTATTGCATGCACAACGAAAATGCAATTCATAGATTTTTTCCTTTAGTAATTTCATGGTCGGGGAAGTGGCGGTGTCAGCAAGAAAAAGTTTCGGAAAGATGCGAATTTAAATGTAAAATTTGTTCAAGGTCACTAAGGGCCCTCATTATGAGAAGAAAAGTGGCTACTCGCCATATACCTGAGATGATGAGTCGCAAATAGGCACAACAAAAAGACTTTTACAATTAAAGCTTTCGGCCAATGGCCTTCGTCAACAATAGTCACATACACACACACACACACAAACTCTTAAGCAAATGCAGTCGTGTGTGTGAGTTGCGTTTGCGTGAATGTGTGTGTGTGTGTGTGTGCGTATGTGTGTCTATTGTTGACGAAGGCTATTGGCCTTAAGCTTTAATTGTGAAAGTCTTTTTGTTGTGCCTATTTGCGACTCATCATCTCCGCTATGTGGTGAGTAGCAACTTTCCTTCTCATACTTTGTAATATTGTTACATTCCATCTTGGATTTTGCGGGATGAATGTTGTGTGGGGAGTAGTTTGTGCGGTGTGTCTTACACAGCCTCAAGACATCTGCACAATTTCTAACTTTAACTCTTGACTTATTGTGACATACCTGTAAGGTAAGATTATACCTCTTAATGAGGGGATTATGACAGCACTTTAAATTATTAAACTGGGTGAATAATTATATGAAATACAGAAACGAGATTTTATTCGTCCTTGAAACCGTTAGATGGGGAACCTGCAACTAGGACTTAGTGATTTTAGGCATAAATTAATATAGATCGCTCATTTTTACTTTGTTTTTTTTTATTTCCAACACATCAAAATCGGGTAAAATCATTCCCTCTAACAGTTTTAGATAAGCTGCACTTCACATGTATTTGTCTTTCTACGTATCGAGTAAGAAGCTCTACTACTCTTAGACAAACTGTAATGTTGTTTCACTTGGCCGTTTACACATTACGAAACAAATTAGAAACGTATCAGAAAAGAATACTGAAGCTCCACTTCAATGACTCAATTAATGACACTTGACGAGTAACTACCGAGTAGAATAGAGTGAAGGTCTACAAAAACTAAAACTTTCTTTATGTGCAAATGCATAGTTTCAATGTGATATACAACATGGACAAAGTGAAACTAGCACGGAAAATGTTTCATGCGCCTTAAGATAGGCAACCCAACATGCATACTCAAGCGAAGTTGCGGTTGGGCCGCCTTTATTAAGGTGGATGAAATATTTTCTGGGCGTTTTTAATTTTAGCAACCCTTTTTTACTCCTAAAATTTTCTCGACCTTCCAGCTGCAACATATGGTTAAACACCCACAAACTTTCAGGGGAATGCCTCTTGACCGTTGTCAAGTGGTGACCTGAGTACTTAACAATAGCGAAGAAGCAAAAAAATGGTTCAAATGGCTCTGAGTACTATGGGACTTAACATCTAGGGCCATCAGTCCCCTAGAACTTAGAACTACTTAAACCTAACTAACCTAAGGACAGTACACAACACCCAGCCATCACGAGGCAGAGAAAATCCCTGACCCCGCCGGGAATCGAACCCGGGCGTGGGAAGCGAGAACGCTACCGCACGACCACGAGATGCGGGCCAGCGAAGAAGCCTTCAGTCAAAAGTTCGTGGGTATTTAACCATATGGTGCGGCTGGAAGCTGGAGAAAATTTTTGTGACGTGACCGCCACGTATCACCGAGTGATATTTGATTGTTTTTTTGCTCATTTCTTCGCTGTTTTTAAGAAGAGTACAAGGCTTGCTAACTCTGGAAGAAGGCTGCAAATTATCTTGTTAAGCAGACCTGTACCAGGTGCATTTCCCGTGGTCTTTCTTAGCCACAGGTAAGTCACAGAGCCTTTCGAGAAGGGCAATGGATCCCCAGGGCACTGTAATTCGTGGAAGCGAGTGTGACAAGCCTCTGCCCCTCGCATTGGCGACGGATGCAGAGTCCTCCTTTGAAGCCAGCTGCCACCAAGCTTCTGCAAGTTCGTAGAGTATAACTGTGCGTAGCGAATTCGTCTCCCTGTAAACAGATGAAACAATGGGCCTCCAAGGAGCTGCTCCGGCACAGTGAGAAAATTTGTTGCCTTTTCCCTCCAAATCTTGTTATCCAATCAACTGAGTCTTTCCTGCCACCGTGTTTGGACGCAAAAGGCTCGAGCAATTAGCGGAACATCGCTAGCAGCTGATACCAGCCACTTGTATGCTTAAGTGCAGTATGTAAACTAAGATTTGGATATTCCTACAGGGTTCGCCTTTATTAACGTAAATAAAACGAAATTTTCTCTGATCGCTGTGGAAGGGCTGTGTGCCCTCCCCTCTGGGAAGAGTTTCTCGAAGAGTCGGGAGATACTTGGCGTGGGCAAGCCGCCTGGAGCACTAATGGTCTAGAGGACGTCGGCGGCAGCCTTTACCTGTCGCAATCAAGACTTTCATCCGCTGCTGACTGACGCTTTTTGGCCCACGTTCACTGAGTTCGAGCAAGTATCACATTTTGCCTTAGTGCTACCTCAAAATCTGCGGGATTTGCCCGCATCATGAATAGCCATATTAATTGCATTACTTTGTGGGTCTGGGACTCATTTAATTTGCACCTGCCGGCTGCTCAGATTAAGATAGCAGTCTTCCGATGTCCCTGCTATAGTGTTAGCATATGTTCTAGACGAATCTCAGCTTCTACAGAGCTTTGTCCTTCACTGTTTTAGACAACTTCGTGCTCGTTGTGTTGGATCAAGTTCCAGTCAACATAATGAGGTTTTCCAATGTGGTGTATGTGGTGTCACCGCCAGACACCACACTTGCTAGGTGGTAGCCTTTAAATCGGCCGCGGTCCGTTAGTATACGTCGGACCCGCGTGTCGCCACTACCAGTGATTGCAGACCGAGCGCCGCCACACGGCAGGTCTGGTCTAGAGAGACTCCCTAGAACTCCCCCAGTTGTACAGCCGACTTTGCTAGCGATGGTTCACTGTCTACATACGCTCTCATTTGCAGAGATGACAGTTTAGTATAGCCTCCAGCTACGTCATTTGCTACGACCTAGCAAGGCGCCATATTCAGCTACGATATGTCTTCTGAACAGATAATATTGTGAATCATGTACCGTCAAGAGCGACGTTCATCATTAATGGATTAAAGTTAAGTATCAAACTAATTTCGTCCGCTTTCTGAGTTCTCATTCCTCGTCATGTTACAGACCTCACGTCAGTATAGTTCTTCCCTCCTCACGCCAGCCTGCGTGAGCTAAAACACGTGCATTTCGGCCTCCACTCGTAACACGGTGTTGGCTCTTCTGCTAACACAAAAGTATACATCGAGATTTTGAGTAAGTAAATAAATTATTAAAAGTAGTTTTGAATCTCAGTATCAGATTACTCTATTACAACTGATCCTGGTTAGGCGACCCTAAAAATAAGTGTAACCTCTACATTTCTAATGGAGGTTTCCCATTGCGAAGCAGGTGCCCGGTGTTCAAATATCGGGCATGAGTATATTTTTATCTGCGATTACCGTTGCACTCAGCTGGTCTTAGATGTGCTGTAGGCTGATTCAAGAGAGGGAGAAGAAAATGCTCTAGGGTTTCCAGGCTGGTGGCAGTGCTGAAATGCCGCGACGTTTCAACTAGTGTCATTGAAGTGTTGGCAAAAGTGCCAACACCTTGTAGTTAGAGGAGGCCGAAATGCACGCTAAGCTCACGCAGGATGGCGTGAGGTCTGGAACAGGTCAATGTAATTTAATGTAGCAAATAAAGTACGGAGTTGAAGTAATACTTAACTTTATTCCATAATTGGAGAACATAGGTCTTGATTATACATAAGTGCAATCTCCATCAATTGGTAATGGCGCCTTGCTAGGTCGTAGCAACAGACGTAGCTGAAGGCTATGCTACTATCGTCTCGGCAAATGAGAGCGTATTTGTCAGTGAACCATTGCTCGCTAAGTCGGCTATACAACTGGGGCGAGTGCTAGTACGTCTCTCTAGACCTGCCGTGTGGCGGCGCTCGGTCTGCTATCACTGACAGTGGCGACACGCGGGTCCGACGTATACTAGCGGACCGCGGCCGATTTTAAAGCTACCACCTAGCAAGTGTGGTGTCTGGCAGTGACACCACAGTCATACTAATAATCTTCAGGCGAAGTGTCCACATATGCGGATGCTCCAATATTTATACTAGCACAGTGCCCCCCTCGACATAGCTACGGGTGGCTGTGTACTGTCCGTGTGTGGTGGGCGCGGAAGGAGGTGAGGCTGAAGTGGTGGGAACAGCTGGTGCACCGTTCGCAACCCTCTGTGGGCAGTGCTGGTCTGCCGCTAACGCCTGAGTCTATGCCTCACTCGGTTGGTAGCCTTCATCTCTGTTGGACGACATTGTCGTGAACCTGTATTTCAGTGAATTCCTTTATGACGCTGTCCCAATAGCCGGTTGCTCACTGAAGCACCTTGGTGTTCTGGAAGTCGAAGGTGTGGTGTTCCTCAAGGTTCAAATGGCTCTGAGCACTATGGGACTTAACATCTATGGTCATCAGTCTCCTAGAACTTAGAACTACTTAAACCTAACTAGTAAGTAAACACACATCACATAACACCCTGTCATCGCAGTTCCTCAAGGCTATGGTCTGCTGTGGCTGATTTTTCGTGCCATGCCGGCTGGTATCGATATCTGCTTCACGGCCTAGTATAGTGCGCGTCATTTACGATGGCGGCCGAGTTTAGGTTCGTTCTGCGCATCTGACGTCACAAAACACAGTCAGCTAATGAACAAAGAACGACGTTGCCAGAGCTCGACTGCAATGTAGAGCACGGACGAGTGTCTTCAGTTTCAGAAATGTTCAGTCATAAATAAAGTAATTGAACAAAGCAATGTCTTGATAGCAGACTTTCTCTTATAGAAAGTTTGGAAACAGGGTTCTTTATACCAGTTGCTTCATATTCTATTAATTAATTAAACCAAACAAGCACTAAGCCTCCTAATTCAGGCAATAGCAGGGAAACATGTTTGTATCATTCTCATGAACCGCTTTTTCGCAATAAAGAACAGCGGTAATTATTTATTTCCTGTTGTACTTCGACGAAACGTGAATAATTCATAGTCAGACCAACAGTGTTTGTCAGTATTTGACGTGATGTTTTAGAGTCCTCCGGGAGTTCTGTTGACTGACAAGCTGTGTTAGTGTAATGGTTAAGATGTTTGGCTGCTATGTGATAGGTTGTGAGTGCAAACCTTGATCGGTGCTCAATATTTTCTTTATTTAAAAACAGTATCGAAGTGTCCTACTTCATGAATTTTATTCGTTTGAATGTAATTTTTTGAAATTTCTAGTGCTTTGTCTCTTCATTATAATCATAATAAGTTTTCGGTTTTTCTAATTTTGTCCTCCAATATTTCTTTTTACAGCAATTAAAAACAATGAAAAGGCACACATACAATATTCATGTTATCTGTTTTTTTTGTATATCTTCTCTTCCGCAGTCGCTGTTTTACTATTCATATTGGGATATATTCTTTTGCGACATTATTAAAAGTATTATTTAGAGCAGAATTTCGGCTCGTACGTTGCCGAGCTTCTTGATTTTCTGACTCAATTCTTTTCTTCACTGCTTTGGCAACATCATATTCTATGTTTTCGTCGACTGTTCTATGTTTTATCAAGTATTTGCTATCCGTTGTGACAAAAACAAATTGTTTGCGCACTGCGCCTCACTGACAATATATTTTAGTTTCTATGTTTTATTACGTCCACAATTCAGTTTTGTGTACTTCGCCAACTTTGGTTTAATCAGAACGTTTTAGAAAATAGCGAAATGATTCTAGTATAAATAAAAGTTTTATTACAGTCGGTGAAGATGGAATGTTTAATATTACATATGACACCTATCTGGTATTTGAATTAAATGAGCTATTGTTATACAGAAAATTTTATATGAAATTTAGGAATCTTGTCCACATTTCATTCTCAACATGGTGGCAACTAAAATCGACCATACGGAAAGTATACACTATGGACTTTTTCCTCTGCGAACTCTTCAAAATTTCGTGCAATGGCTTACTACATTTAATGTTGCACAATAACTGCGTTGAACATCGAAACAAAATTAAGTCATTTATGGGGGGGGGGGGGGGGGGGAAGGTATCAGTCAAGAAGATGTGTAAAAATCAAATTTTTGGGCCAAATAGTTTTTCTGAGATCGAATGATAAGTGTGTCAAAGCAGTCGGAACACCATGTGTCTGCACAGGCGGCGAGCAGTGTAGTGATGACAAAATCGCGCACAGTGCGGAATTCGGGAAGCATGTCTCTGTAGCAGCGAAAGGGTTAATGCGGCCGTGGTGGCTTTACTTCATAATGCGCGCTCCCCCCTAAACGTAAGTTTGCGAACTGTTACTATGGCGCTGCTTCTCTTGGCGCGTGCGTCGTTTGCAACTGGCAACGCAGCAATCTCCCGCGTCTGGGCGGGCATGCGCGAGCCATCAAGATAAAAGAATTGAACTATAGTGTGGCTCCCCCGTTCTGGCATGCCGCGATGTGGCGCGACTGCACGACGTTGAGAGTTTTGCTGTGATCTCTGAAGAGCCGTCTCTCTGCGGAGCGGGAGTGAGGAAGAGACCATCGTTTGGGCACCAGTCGGTGGCCGTGTTGAAATATTCAGTTGCCTTGTACGCGGGAACCGTTACGGTGGAAGATTCATCTATGGGGAACCTAGAATGAAGTGTTTGGGAAGGTGTTCTTCTGGTAGCATTCCATTCATGGAGTATTTCGGTCATCCATCCGCATTCCTGCCGGTTTATGCTGTGTTAATCTGGACGCTGTGCGCCCCCTGCGAGTATCTACAGACCCTCGTGCATTTGGCGAGACACTAAACCGCACAGTTGTTGACGACGCCCGTTGTTTTGGGATGGGCTGCCTCAGCCTTCATCTTGCGTCGTATTGCTCTCCGGCATTTTATTAATTTTAACTGTGAGTGTATTTGTTTCAATATAGCCTTAAGGTTTTACATTTGTAATTGTGCCCTTGTTAATGTTTTTGTCACTCTAACCAAATAATTTGAAGAATTTCTCAGCAGGTCAAGATCAGTGTCCTTCATACTGACCCCATAGTGTGTTTAAGGTTATTGTACTGACCTAAAGGCCGGCCGGGGTGGCCGAGCGATTCTAGCCGCTACAGTCTGGAACCGCGCGACCGCTACGGCCGCAGGTTCGAATCCTGCCTCGGGCATGGATGTTTGTGATGTCCTTAGGTTAACTAGGTTTAAATTGTTCTAAGTTGTAGGGGACTGATGACAGCAGCAGTTAAGTCCCATAGTGCTCAGAGCCATTTGAACCATTTTTTACTGACCCAAAGGTTTCGGGGCACGTCATTCTTGCTTAATATTAGTCGCGCGGTTTGGGGCGCCATGTCACGGATTGCACGGCCCCTCCCGCCGGAGGTTCGAGTCCTCCCTCGGGCATGGGTGTGTGTTCTTCTTAGCATAAGTTAGTTTAAGTAGTGTGTAAGTCTAGGGACCGATGACCTTAGAAATTTGGTCCCTTAGGAATTCACATACATTTGAACACATTTTGTTTAATATTCTCCCCTGCCAGGGTACTAGTATCATACAAGTTTCTGCTCATTTGTACTTAACTTTGGTTATTCATTTAAGGGGGGTAGGAAATCAAAAATTTAAAAAATCTATTTTTCAGAAATATGCTTATTTTGTAGCGCACATCTTCCTGAATAATTTGATGTATAAAACATATATATTTGAGGAGTTATAAGGTACGTAATTTGGTCTTAAGTGTTTGAAGGTGCAGTGCCACGCCCCCCTGCACAGCATTCTTCTGTCATACCTAAGTGTATTTCGCTCTGTAGAATTCGAATGTAATATTAGTGCCAAAGATAGTCATACGTGAAACAAAGGACTATCGATATCGATACTTTCTCTGCTGCTATCGACATACATTGTTTTGATCGCTGATATTGTTAGTTCTATGTTTTGAAATGCGTGCAGTGTGGTGCTGTGATCTTCGAAACTATTTTCATTTTGCTGTGATGTTTTGTGTTCGTTTGTGGCATATATATCGCACAGGATGCCTAGAATTCGTTGCTTCAACCGTAAACAACGTCACCATGGCAACAGACACACGGTAAAGGGCGTTACAACAAATGTTACACCAGTAGCTCAAGACTGAAACCTCTCAGAGCCAATAAACAATTCATCACCGAGTGCTTCTAGAAGGAAACTTGTTTTTGGTGCTAATGAAAATGGAGGCTGTGAATCCGAAGGTTCATTTAATATTATCATTGATGTTAACGTACTGTCACAATTAATATTGGACAACATTATGTGCAAGCATTGCTTTGGTGTTCAGTGTGTTTCTTTGATGGAATATAAGGGCGCCAGGAAAGGCCTTGCTACGAATTTATCTGTGATATGCAGCAAATGCAACGTTGGTGCGTCTTGCATGACATCTAAAATCGCAAACAAAGGTTATGATGTGAATTTGAGGGTAGCATATGGTATGTGATGTATTGGTAGGGGGCAGAAGGCAGCAAGAACACTTTGTGCAGTCATGAATCTTCCTCCTTCTCTAGGAAAGTTTGAGAGGTATTATGGCTTACTGATTGAGTCTGTAAAAGAAGTTGCAGAGTCTTCAGTCAAAAGTGCTGCAGAAGAATATATTGTCGAAAATGATGGTGACAGGGACATAGTGGCTGCTTTTGATGGTACCTGGCAAAAAAGAGGGCACACTTCATTGAATGGTATTGTAACAGAAACATCTGTTGACACTGGTAAGGTACTAGATGTTGAAGTGCTGAGTAAATTTTGTCATAGTTGTGTGAAAGGGATTGCAGATCATGTATGTAATACGAACTATAAAGGCTCAAGTGGAGGTATGGAAGTGCAGGGAGTTGTAAGCTTGTTTACCAGATCTGTTGCCTCCTGTGGCCTGCGTTATGTGAAGTACCTTGGTGATGGTGACAGTAAAGCTTTCCTTGAGGTTCAAAAGTGTGCACCATAGGGAGCTGAGACTGTTGTGCAGAAGTTAGAAAGTGTGGGTCATGTACAGAAAAGACTTGGCACTAGACACGTAAGGCTGAGACATGATTTGTCAGGAAAAAAATTATCTGATGGGAAGGGAATAAAAGGGAGAGGGCGACTGACAGATGCAGAAATTGGCAAACTACATACATATTATGGTTTGGTAATAAGAAGGAACACAAGGGACTTGAAAAATATGAAGCAAGCAGTTTGGGCCTTATACTTCCACAAAATGTCCACAGACAATAACCCTACCCACAAGTTATGCCCAAAAGGAAGTGAATCATGGTGTGGCTACCAAAGGTCAATTGCTGGCGGTGTAGAATATCATCATAGGAATT
This sequence comes from Schistocerca cancellata, assembly GCF_023864275.1. Lineage (NCBI taxonomy): Eukaryota > Metazoa > Arthropoda > Insecta > Orthoptera > Acrididae > Schistocerca > Schistocerca cancellata. The sequence continues at coordinate 153,079,109 of NC_064635.1, forward strand.
CTCTACCAACTGCTGTAATAGAAGCCATCAAACCTATATTCACGGACCTTGCAAATGAAAACTTACTGAAAAATGCCTTCATGGTGGTACACAAAACCCAAATGAAAGTTTTAACCAATGTGTATGGGAAAGACTGCCAAAAACCGTTTTTGTGGGAAGAAATTCACGTGCTATTGGTGTTTATGATGCAGTTTCATGTTTTAATGATGGTGTGAAAAGCAGGAAATATGTGTTAGAGAAAATGAGAATTAAGCCCGGAGTGAACTGCGATAGACAGAGAGCGTGTAGTGAAAGCAGATAAATCATTTTTGGAGGTCATAAAATCAAGAAGAGAGCATCATAGGAATGTGAAGAGGAAGGAAACTGATATTGAAAACGAAAAAGAACCTGCTTACGGTGCTGGACAGTTCTAAAACTATGCCAAATACAAGCAGAAACTTTAACGGCCATTTTCGGCAAAGTACAATTTTCTGTACTTAGGTACATGTAGCACCCAAAATAAATATCCTGTTACTATTGAACTTGGTATGCTTATTAAACACAAACTCCTTAACGTAAAACTCTAGAATTTTCCAAATATATTAAAAATTGTGCTAAAAATTGGGATAATTAACTACAAAATTTGAGTTTTTTCTAAACATGAAGTTTAAAATGAAATAACTCAGTCATTTTTTAATAAATTAAATAAATTCTACAGTTTCATACTCCTTTAAGTATGATTTGTATGCTGTGGAAAATTCATTGAAGAATCTATCTTACTTATGAAGAAAAGTGTACCTAAAGCAACTAATGCAGCCAATGGTAACGGAAAAAATGGTCGAATTTCACATATAAAACTAATTGCTTTTGTTATGTTTTTCAACGTCCACTGCTATCAGTGTGAATCCTGAATACTTCTTGGTCATGCTGAGAAATTTTTATGAATTTATTTGTAAAAGTATAGACAGTGGAAATTAAAATGTCCTGTGGTGCCTCTCCTGCTATAAGTCGGCCCGTTTGACGTCCTATCCCCCCTTAACACATATTCGTGTTTTAATGTGTATTGGTTTCAGTTGTGTTTTAGATGATTGGCCTGTCCAGGTTCTCAAGGCGTTTATTGAGTCCGTTAATAAGGAGAAACTTGTTAGTAGCTCACCATTGCCCTGTGTGATTCTGAAGTAAGGTCTTGTTTGGGTTTTCTTACGCGATTGAATCCGTCTCGAGCCCTACGCTCATGCCTCAACACCCAAAAATATTGGGAGTGCTATTTGACCTTTCTCTCTATACCTCGGCGCAAGTAACTGAAACTATTTTCAATTTAATTAATTGGTATTGCAAACTGTATTAAAGTTGGTTTGTCACTCTTAGAGTTTTTACTGAATGAATTTGTTTAATACTTCGTTTAATGTATACTCAGATTCTAACTTAGTGGGCAGTAAGTTGATGCAGTTTGTTTTAAAAAAGTTGTCATTAAATAGCACCTAACTGAAGAGAAAACAATGGCTCTGAGCACTATGGGACTTAACATCTCAGGTCATCAGTCCCCTAGAACTTAGAACTACTTAAACCTAACTAACCTAAGGACATCACACATATCCATGTCCGAGGCAGGATTGGAACCTGCGACCGTAGCGGTCGCGCGGTTCCAGACTGAAGCGACTAGAACTTCTCGGCCACCAGCGGCCGACTGATCGAAGAAAGCTTAGGTGTTTATTTACCTGGTGTTTCCTTTGGTGAAGGGCTATTTGTTACGGCATGAAGTCAAGCGCTGGCATGCCTGTCTGGAACGACAGAAAAGAGATGGCTGTGAGAAGACGTCAGCGAGTCGCACGCTGATCGGACCTCCCTCCAGGACGACAATGTGACAGGAGCGGCCCCTATGAGAATCGGACATACGCGCCGCGACCGACTGATGGCGATCCAATTGAATAGCAGCTTCAAGATTAGACACTTGTATAGCAGCATCACTAAGTTGAGTTTGCCTTTCCTTCTGTATCCATTAGCCGCCTGTTCCTCAGTGCCTCATGTACCGAGATTCTGCCAAGCCTCGTGATCGTTGGTGCCAGTGCAAATCCTGTGGAGTTAAGAACTCACTGCCCTTGACTAGAAACACTTGTTATTCAGTTGTATTTTTGCTCATTAATTTATTGTCTTAGAAGGGACCTTCCTTAAAGATTGTTGTTCTGAAATAGTTTTGGGGTCCACTGATAACTTGGTATCGCTTTAAATTGTAAGTTTTTTTTACCCCCTTCTTTGTGCTAAATTCACAAGTTGTTCAGAGTTGAGTATTCGTCTGGCAGCTTATATGTCAATTCTGTAGCTCTTCCAACTGTCACTCAGAACTGCCTCAACTAAGAATATAAGTTTTTGGTGTCTCTTTAAAAAAAAAAAAAAAAAAAAAAAAAAAAAAAAAAAAAAAAAAGACTTGGATTGTGAATCACAATAATTGTAATGTCATTAACTGTTTTACAGTTGTTCGAATTCTTTGTGGGATTAGTCCTTTTTCAGTTGAGATTATCTGCTTTAAAAGAATTCAAATTGTGAGAAATGATGAATGCTGTTATAACCGGGGCTTAGGTTTCCTCCACGGAGGTCCAATTCTTGTCCTGTTGCTCGGGATTTCATCCCAGTGGTACACGACTGACGTGCTCCTCGTAGAGTTTGCTGTATATTCTTGGTACGTTCTGTGTTGATGGATCTTTCGCAGATCCAAGCCACGCTTTCGCCCTCGGCAGTGATCGGAAGGCGGTCCTTACGTTGGGTTTCCTCTATGGAACGCTAGGTCGTTGACATTTGCTTGCATGCAATGAGCTGCCAGCAACCAGCATAACGTCAGAGTGCTAACTAACCACACTGGTACGTAGGCCGCCCGTCATTCATAGATACTGCTTGTATGTATGTACCGAGTGATCAAAAAGTCAGTATAAATTTGAAAACTAAATAAACTGCGGAATAATGTAGATAGAGAGGTAAAAATTGACACACATGCTTGTTATGACATGGGGTTTTATTAGAACCGAAAAAAAACAAAGTATTGCTAGACCCGTGAAAGATCTCTTGCGCGCGTCGTTTGGTGATGATCGTGTGCTCAGCCGCCACTTTCATCATGCTTGGCCTCCCAGGTCCCCAGACCTCAGTCCGTGCGATTACTGGGATTACCTGAAGTCGCAAGTGTATCGTGATCGACCGACATCTCTAGAGATGCTGAAAGACAACATCCGACGCCAGTGCCTCACCATAACTCCGGATATGCTTTACAGTGCTGTTCACAACATTATTCCTCGACTACAGCTATTGTTGAGGAATGATGGTGGACATACGAGCATTTCCTGTAAAGAACATCATCTTTGCTTTGTCTTACCTTGTTATGCTAATTATTGCTATTCTGATCAGATGAAGCGCCATTTGTCGGACATTTTTTGAACGTATATATTTTTTTGGTTTTAATAAAACCCCATGTCATTCCAAGCATGTGTGTCAATTCGTACCTCTCTATCTACATTATTCAGTGATTTATTCAGTTTTCAAATTTATACTGACTTTTTGATCACCCGGTATATACGAGGATCGTTTCGGAAGTAATGTCTCCTACTTTGTGGTGACTTTGGATGGCCGCGCCAGATTTTGGTGGTGTGGTACTAATTATTGAACCTTTCTCTTCCATTTTCAGGGGGTTCCGTTGTTCTGCAGTAGTGGCGCCAGCAGAGGAGTGTTTCAAAATTGAGTCTGATATGGACGCGCGTATAAAATGGACAAGTGTGGTTGAATTTCTCACTGCTGAAGAAATTGCGCCGATTCAGAACCATCGACGCTTGCTGAAGGTGTACGGAGACGATACAATAGACGTGAGCGATGTGAAGCGATGGGTGCGGCACTTTCAAGGTGGTGGAAAGGGTGTGCATGAGAAGCCACGGCCCGGTCGACCCTGCACAGCTGTCATCCCTCGCAATGAAGAGCGTCTTGATCAGCTCATCAGTGTTGATCGGCGGATAACGACCAGAGAATTGTGTGGAACGCTGAATGTCGGCTGTAGTGGCTTGGACACAATGTTGGGACATGGTTATCGCAAAGTCTGGGCGAGGTGGTCCCGCGGATGCTCATAGAAAATGAAGATGGCAATTTTCGGAATAGCATCATCACTGGAGATATGACGTGTTGTCAGCACTACGAGGAATCCAAAAGACTGTCCATGGATTGGCGACATGCGAATTCTCCGTCAAAGAGGAAGAAATTCGAAGAAGAATGCCGTCTGCAGACAAAGTGATGGGCAAAATATTCTGGGATAGACAGGTTGTGGTTCTTTTGGAAGTCCTGGAGCCTGAAGGAACTGTCATTTCGGCACACTACAAGACGAGACTGACTAAGCTGAAAGGCCGAATTTCCAGGGTAAGATTAGAGAAGTAGACCAACATCTGCAGCATGATAACTGTTGTGTTGGCAGAAGAGCCAACACCGTATTACTAGAGGAGGCCGAAATGCACGCGTTTTAGCTCACGCACGCTGGCGTGAGGAAGGAAGGACTATACTGACGTGAGGTCCCGAAAATGACAAGGAATGAGAATTCAGAAAGCGGACGTAGCTAATTTGATACTTAACTTTAATCCATTAATGATGAACGTCGCTCTTGACGGTACATGAGTCACAATAGTATCTGTTCAGAAGACATAGTAACTGAATATGGCGCCTTGCTAGGTCGTAGCAAATGACGTAGCTGAAGGCTATGCTAAACTGTCATCTCTGCAAATAAGAGCGTATGTAGACAGTGAACCATCGCTAGCAAAGTCGGCTGTACAACTGGGGCGAGCTCTAGGGAGTCTCTCTAGACCAGACCTGCCGTGTGGCGGCGCTGTGTCTGCAATCACTGATAGTGGCGACACGCAGGTCCGACGTACACTAACGGACCGCCGCCGATTTAAAGGCTACCACCTAGCAAGTGTTGTGTCTGGTGGTGACACCACAATAACGCCGGACCCCACACCAATTTTGCGACCACGCAACTCATTGCAAAATTGGGCTGGACTGTCTCACCACATCGATCGCGCAGTCCCAAGTTAGCACTTTCGGACTTCCATCTCTTCGGGCCTCTGAAAGGTGGACTGCGTGGCGAGCATTCTCAAGACTCTGATGCTGTTGTCAAAGCTGTAAGGAAGTGCTTAGCCTCAGCTGATTCCGATTTTTAGAAGTGCGTTGGGAAGAGTACATAACGAATGGTGGTGAGTTTGTGGAAAAAATGCTCTATTTAGCTGTGCTGTTGTGATTTGTGTAGCTCATGTCATTTCCATGAATAAAAATAGGAGGCATTACTTTCGGAACAACCGTCGTATATATGGTATTGTTCCACATCTCCTCCTAAACCAGTGAAACGATTTCTACCAAACTTGGTACACATATCCCTTATTGTAAGACAACAATCGCTGTGGGGTTAAGAGTAACCTACACATCATAGTTCAAGAGATAAATGCCACATAATTTATGAAGTCTTAATACATTTATTGTTTACTACTAAGACGCTCTTACAGTGAATTTCAGCAAATCCCTTACCGCTGAAAGCAGTTATGATAGCTTTCAACTACGAAGTGCAGTGGCTGTACACGGAAGCAACGGCCGTCTATAGAGCTTTGAGGAGACGCTGCCGTACACGTGTTTACAAAACGCGCTGTGGAAACACGAAGTAGCTGCGCCCAGAGTACAGAAACATACTTATACAATTGTACACTATGCATTTTTCTTTGTATGACTGTGTCATAATTTGAAATGTGTTTTCACGAGGATGTGTAAATAAATTTCTTTTCTTTCTTACACTTCAAACACAGTTCATTTTTTGTTTTCGTTTCTAATAGTCAACTGGCAAAATGAATACCTGGCCAATGGCGTGCTTCTCAGGTCTGCGATCAGGAAAGTTTCCCGGACGAAGTACACCACCTCAAGGAAGTATTCTGCAAAAATGGCAGCAAAGCAAAGATTAGTAGAGCATTCAAGAAAAGACAGGATGCTGGAAACCGGGAACACTCGCTTTCCTTCCGTACTTGGGAGCGCCAAAACTGCGACGCTAACCGAATAAACCAATTTAGAAACCGTCTGCCGATCAGCGGCAAAGACGAAAGAGTGGTTTAGTTCTGCAAAAGAACCACGAAAAATGCGCTTACCTGGACTATACAGCGTCGCCTGTGAATGTGGCCAAAAAATACTGCGAGGACTACAGCAGTCATGTGCGACTGGGACACACAGAAAAACCAGCGACAGCAGAGCGTTGCCTCGGGGAAGACCACACATTTGCATTCCAGAACCCCAGGCTTTGCCAAGCAACCAGCGTCATAAAAGAATCCATTGAAGTACACGTTCACCACCTTGTCCAACAGAGACTAAGTGCGGCATGGCCTCTGGCGTTGGCGGCAGAACGAGAAGAGCGCGACAGGCATCATCCAACTAGCCGGAATGCCCGCACAGAGACGCGAATTGCGGCTACCCCAACCACTGCAGCCTCAACTCCTCCGCCTGCCGACCGGCCGTAGCCAGGTTCAGTGGGGCCACTCCACTAATGTAAATATCACAGCAAAAAAATGGTTCAAATGGTTCTGAGCACTATGGGACTTAGAACCACTTAAACCTAACTAACCTAAGTACATCACACACATCGTTACCTGGGCAGGATTCGAACCTGCGATCGTAGCGCTCACGCGGCTCCAGACTGTAGCGACTAGAACCGCTCGCCCACTCCGCCCGGCAAATACCACAGCATCCACGTACCTCGACACTACGCCTGATGATTACTACACCACTGGCCATTAAAATGCTACACCACGAAGATGACGTGCTACAGACGCGCAATTTAACCGACAGGAAGAAGATGCTGTGATATGCAAATGATTAGCTTTTCAGAGCATTCGCACAAGGTTGCCGCCGGTGACGACACCTACTACGTGCTGACATGAGGAACGTTTCCAACCGATTTCTCATACACAAACAGCAGTTGACCGGCGTTGCCTGGCGAAACGTTGTTGTGATACCTCGTGTAAGGAGGAGAAATGCATACCATCTCGTTTCCGACTTTGAGAAAGGTTGGATTTTAGCCTATCGCGATTGCGGCTTATCGTATCGCGACATCGCTCCTCGCGTTGATCGAGATACAATGACTGTTAGCAGAATATGGAAACGGTGGGTTCAGGAGAGTAATACGGAACGCCGTGCTGGATCCAAACGGCCGCGTACCACTAGCAGTCGAGATGACAGGCATCTTATCCGCATGGCTGTAGCGGATCGTGCACCCGCGTCTCGATCCATGAATCAACAGATGGGGACTTTTACAAGACAACAACCATCTGCAGGAACAGTTCGACGACGTTTGCAGCAGCATGGACTATCAGCTCGGAGACCATGGCTGCGGTTACCCTTGACGCTGCATCACAGACAGGAGCGCCTGCGATGGTGTACTCAACGAGGAACCTGGGTGCATGAATGGCAAAACGTCATTTTTTTCGGATGAATCCAGGTTCTGTTTACAGCATCGTGGTGGTCGCATCCGTGTTTGGCGACATCGCGGTGAACGCACATTGCAAGCGTGTATTCGTCATCGCCATACTGACGTATCACCCGGCGTGATGGTATGGGGTGCCATCGGTTACACGTCTCGGTCACCTCTTGTTCGCATTGACGGCACTTTGAACACTGGACGTTACATTTCAGATGTGTTACGACCCGTGGCTCTACCCTTGATTCGGTCCCTGCGAAATCCTAGATTTCAGCAGGATAATGCACGACCGCATGTTGCAGGTCCTGTACGGGCCTTTCTGGACACAGAAAATGTTCGACTGCTGCCCTGGCCAGCACATTCTCCAATTGAAAACGTCTGGTCAATGGTGGCTGAGCAACTGGCTCGTCACAATACGCCAGTCACTACTCTTGATGATGTGTGGTATCGTGTTGAAGCTGCATGGTCAGCTGTACCTGTACACGCCATCCAAGCTGTGTTTGGCACAATGCCCAGTCGTATCAAGGCAGTTATTACGGCCAGAGGTTCTGGGTACTGCTCCCTCAGGATCTATGCACCCAAATTGCGTGAAAATGTAATCACATGTCAGTTCTAGTATAATATATGTGTCCAATGAATACACGTTTATCATCTGCATTTCTTCTTGGTGTAGCAATTTTAATGGCCAGTAGTGTAGTATTACAGTCGCCGAACCGTCGCAGTATTTCAAACTGCCAGCCGACTGCAAACCCTGTAGCTATTCTCGAAAACAGTTACTATTCTTCATTTTATCAGCAAAATTTCTTTATTTGCTGTGCTTCCTGGTGTGGCCAGCGGTGCACTTAGTGGCGGGCAGTCGTAGTTTCCCCGGAAAGATTCCCGGACACGGCTTGTAAGGAGCGAAGAAAGAGTTCACCAGAGGCGTGGTTGCCTCGGGAGACCCGGCGCTCACCAGAAATTAGCACCTGTGGAGCGCCGCAGCATCAGCGCGAGGCTTCTGAGGGCAGGCGGGGAGGGAAAAAAGGAGAAGAAGTCGTCTTTATGCTGCCGTGCCTCTCTCCGCTCCTCTCCTCCCCTCTCTTATTTTTCCTCTTTTTACCCCGCCACTCGCGAGACGCGCCATCCATTACGCGGCGTTAATTAAGTTAGACAATCCGCGAGCACCTGTTGAGTCGCCGCGGCCGCTCCCTCCGGCGCCCGTGACGTCGTCATGATAATTAAAGTGGCTCCTCCCACCCTCGAGGCGCCGTTGTTTTTCCCTTTTAAACTCGCCGGCGCTTAAAGAAGAAGTGCGGCTGCCGGCGAAAATACTCCTCGCCTCGGGCCCGCCTTAATGACGCCTCACTGACACACTTTTCCCCCTCAGCGCCGCTTCGCTCGTGCAGCCCTGCAATTCGGTCCAGTGCTTTAGTAGGCTCGCTAATCCAAAAATTGCTAGTGAAGAAGTGCACTGTTGTAGCGTGCTAGCAACGGTGTTGCCTGGAGTGTGTGATACCACGCATGCCACTATTAATGTGACTAGGGGATCTGCAGAACTAGACCATTAACATATACACTTTTTTCTTATTTAGCAATTTACGTCTCTGTCAGCGATGGACGTTGAATAAGTAAGGCAACACTTTTTTTTTCTGTAAGCAAGTGAAGTTCATTCACGATTCCAATACACCATATTATTCCTCAATGTTAAAAAATACGTATATCGGCTCAACCACTTGTTTATAGTGTAAAACACTAAGATTGACGCGTTTCGGAAGTCAAGCTTCCATCATCAGAATAATAAAAAGTAAAAGAACCTGTTAAAACTCGCTAAAATGGTACATGCACCAGGCACAATAAAATTGATAATAAAATTTAAAAAATCGTGGCTACTTCCTTTGTTGCAGCCGTGTCTTCCAAGGTGCATCTCCACATAGTAGGCGAAATATAAAAAACTCTAAAATGGTGTCGCCTATGGTGTTCAACATTTTAAAGTTTTTTTATATTTTTCCCCTTATTCCACCTCACTTACATTGTGTCGGCAATTTCTGCGCAAACACTGTCTCCACGTACTCGTACACCATGATTACTCTACCACGCAAAGATCTGGAGTTACACTCGTCCGGTATGAGGCGTTCACATGGCGGAGGGGGCGGGGTCTCCACTGGGGAACGAACCGCACAATAGCCCTGGGTTCGGTGCGGGGGCCCGCATCTCGTGGTCGTGCGGTAGCGTTCTCGCTTCCCACGCCCGGGTTCCCGGGTTCGATTCCCGGCGGGGTCAGGGATTTTCTCTGCCTCGTGATGGCTGGGTGTTGTGTGCTGTCCTTAGGTTAGTTAGGTTTAAGTAGTTCTAAGTTCTAGGGGACTGATGACCATAGATGTTGATTCCCATAGTGCTCAGAGCCATTTGAACCATTGGGTGTGGGGCGGCGGTGGGGTGGGTGGACTGCTGTGGCCTGTTGTGGGGTCGTCAACCACTGAGGGTTACGTCGGGACGAAGCCCCTCCGTCGTTTCTAGGTCCCCAAAATACACAGTCAGTTTCCTTTCTATATTCTTAACGCCACGTTCACAGCAACCGCGGGACAGTTAGAACCACACAACGAGCTCGGACGAGACACCTCACCGATACGGGTATAAATGCTGGACACAACGACGTTAAAGCCGCAACAGCATAGTGAACGAACCCACTGGGCAGCCAGACGAGGAGCAGTGAATTTGGCTCACAGTTTAATATGACTTCGAGCAGCGCAGCGAGGAAGCAAGTGGACCCCTTCCCATGACTGGATACGGTGGGGGCAGACAAACAGCGACAGCCCTTGGCAACAACCGCGTCTGCTTCCCGCCTCCAGCCAAACAGCAGTTCCGCTACCAGGAAGACGCCACGCCACGCCAGGCCACGTTGTCCCACAGGGCAGTGCTGGTAGGTTAACCACCACGCCACTCACAGCCCAATTCTTACACCGACTACCTGCTGTTTGCGAACCGCCGCGCACTCTTTTTAAGTCACTGCCAACCAACCGCAGCGGTTGCCAGTAAAATAATACACTCTCGCAGAAAAACCAGCGCGATACAAGGGTACCGGCTCGATTCGCGGCTAGCACCTGTTATAGTACCGTATTCATTGTGCTTAATGCATAAACAATGGTTACAAATTGATAAAGCCATTCATGCAACTGTTCAGTTCCGCAGAGTAGTACATGATTCAGTTTGAGGACTATTCAGAAGAGACGTTGCGGATTCGAAATGAGATCCAGTGTCATCCATGGTGTAGCAGTGGATGGTGAACACTTTGTTGGGGTAGACAACATTTCTCATGCAATGGAAAAAGCCCATGATGATGAGAAAAATCCTGACGGGTCTTCTTGAGCTTCGAGCAGCTGCACATCAGAAGTAGAACGAATTTAGCCTCCAGTTGTACTTTGCACATGAAATCAGGGAACGCAGGCTTGAAATACCGCCCAGTCAGCGTCACAAACTGATGGGGTTGTTTGGGGTAGGAGACCAGACAGCGAGGTCATCGGTCTCATCGGATTAGGGAAGGAAGTCGGCCGTGCCCTTTCAAAGGAACCATCCCGGCATTTGCCTGGACCGATTTAGGGAAATCACGGAAAACCTAAATCAGGATGGCCGGACGCGGGATTGAACCGTCGTCCTCCCGAATGCGAGTCCAGTGTCTAACCACTGCGCCACCTCGCTCGGTCACAAACTGATGGCTCCCTCACTTAGTAAGTTTTTCATTTCCTGTTCAGCTTGTACCAGCAGCACATGAAAGAGAAACGCGACACAGCTCCACACAGCTGGCCATACAGGCGGCGAAGCTGAACAATTGCATAAATGGCTTTATCAATTTGTAACCATTATTTATGCATTTAGCACAATGAATAGGGTACTATAACAGGTGCGAGCCGCGAATCGAGCCGGTACCCTTGTATCGCGCTGGTTCATCTGCGAGAGTGTATTATTTTACTGGCAACCGCTGCGGTTGGTTGGCAGTGACTTAAAAAGAGTGCGCGGCGGTTCGCAAACAGCAGGTAGTCGGTGTAAGAATTGGGCTGTGAGTGGCTTGCGACATGTAGCTGCTAACCTCGTCGGAGGCAAGCGACAACATATCTCACCTAATTACTCGAGACTGGAAAGAGGAATTACTCTCTTTCCAACAGTAAAAATCATTTCGATATGTTATATTTCACACACAGCAACATATGACCTAAAATGCATCAGCCAGCCGGTGTGGCCGAGAGGATCTAGGCGCTACAGTCTGGAACCGCGCGACCGCTACGGTCGCAGGTTCCAATCCTGCCTCGGGCATGGATGTGTGTGGTGTCCTTAGGTTAATTAGGTTTAAGTAGTTCTAAGTTTTAGGGGACTGACGACCTCAGGTGTTATATCACATAGTGCTCAGAGCCATTTGAACCATTTTTGAAAATGCATCAAAGTCCCTCTCGCAGCATTCCATCTTGAACCTTACGTGTCAGTGTTTTATCGCTGTCGTCGCAGTGTGAAACAGTTAACTCGCCTCCACTATGTTTGTACGCCCTCTTCCGATGTGTGTGGCTTCTGTGTTGTGTCGCAACTCACCTGTGTATCGTATTGCACAATGTATCGCCTCAGTGTGAACCACAGCTTAGACCCAAGTGCCAGATCGCTTAGGCTCCATCCTGTTGAGAAATGAAATTTTCGGCATGTTCTCGCAACTGTGGAAAAATTCAGGTCTCTGACTTCTGTTGATGTCTGACAGTGCAATGATCAACATTACATCAATATTTACTTGATTTGCACAGTAATACTTATAGCTATTGCGAGTAGCATCTCTTAGGTTGGTTAGTAGCTCCAAGTATGCGTGGCACAGGCAAGGTGTTAATACACTCCTGGAAATGGAAAAAAGAACACATTGACACCGGTGTGTCAGACCCACCATACTTGCTCCGGACACTCCGAGAGGGCTGTACAAGCAATGATCACACGCACGGCACAGCGGACACACCAGGAACCGCGGTGTTGGCCGTCGAATGGCGCTAGCTGCGCAGCATTTGTGCACCGCCGCCGTCAGTGTCAGCCAGTTTGCCGTGGCATACGGAGCTCCATCGCAGTCTTTAACACTGGTAGCATGCCGCGACAGCGTGGACGTGAACCGTATGTGCAGTTGACGGACTTTGAGCGGGGGCGTATAGTGGGGATGCGGGAGGCCGGGTGGACGTACCGCCGAATTGCTCAACACGTGGGGCGTGAGGTCTCCACAGTACATCGATGTTGTCGCCAGTGGTCGGCGGAAGGTGCACGTGCCCGTCGACCTGGGACCGGACCGCAGCGACGCACGGATGCACGCCAAGACCGTAGGATCCTACGCAGTGCCGTAGGGGACCGCACCGCCACTTCCCAGCAAATTAGGGACACTGTTGCTCCTGGGGTATCGGCGAGGACCATTCGCAACCGTCTCCATGAAGCTGGGCTACGGTCCCGCACACCGTTAGGCCGTCTTCCGCTCACGCCCCAACATCGTGCAGCCCGCCTCCAGTGGTGTCGCGACAGGCGTGAATGGAGGGACGAATGGAGACGTGTCGTCTTCAGCGATGAGAGTCGCTTCTGCCTTGGTGCCAATGATGGTCGTATGCGTGTTTGGCGCCGTGCAGGTGAGCGTCACAATCAGGACTGCATACGACCGAGGCACACAGGGCCAACACCCGGCATCATGGTGTGGGGAGCGATCTCCTACACTGGCCGTACACCACTGGTGATCGTCGAGGGGACACTGAATAGTGCACGGTACATCCAAACCGTCATCGAACCCATCGTTCTACCATTCCTAGACCGGCAAGGGAACTTGCTGTTCCAACAGGACAATGCACGTCCGCATGTATCCCGTGCCACCCAACGTGCTCTAGAAGGTGTAAGTCAACTACCCTGGCCAGCAAGATCTCCGGATCTGTCCCCCATTGAGCATGTTTGGGACTGGATGAAGCGTCGTCTCACGCGGTCTGCACGTCCAGCACGAACGCTGGTCCAACTGAGGCGCCAGGTGGAAATGGCATGGCAAGCCGTTCCACAGGACTACATCCAGCATCTCTACGATCGTCTCCATGGGAGAATAGCAGCCTGCATTGCTGCGAAAGGTGGATATACACTGTACTAGTGCCGACATTGTGCATGCTCTGTTGCCTGTGTCTATGTGCCTGTGGTTCTGTCAGTGTGATCATGTGATGTATCTGACCCCAGGAATGTGTCAATAAAGTTTCCCCTTCCTGGGACAATGAATTCACGGTGTTCTTATTTCAATTTCCAGGAGTGTATTTATTTTCGTCTAGGTAGCAGGTCACATCATCCAGTCTGACGAGCGCTGTTGGCAAGTGGGGTGCACTCAGCCCTTGTGAGGCAAACTGAGGAGCTACTTGATTGATAAGTAGCGTCTCCAGTCTCGGAAACTGACATACGGCCGGGAGAGCGGTGTGCTGACCACATTCGCATCCAGTGCCGCCTGTGGGCTGAGTGTGACACGGCGGCCGGACGGTACCGTTGGCCCTTCATGGCCTGTTCGGGAGGAGTTTTAGTTTAGTTTGTAGCAGGTCAGATACTGAAATGTGGATGCTTGGAAGCAAAACGGATTATCAATACTAACAGGCGTAGGCCACTTCAGAGTGGAGTTACGACCGTGCAGAAAACATCAGATAATAAATTACGTGATGCTTTTATTGGAAGTGTTAGACGCAGAGAAAAGCAACTAACACACTGAAGTGGATACATATTAAACTACCAGTGATCAGAATATCTGCACCTATACCCCTAAATTAAAAAAGGGAAATGGATAGGTTAAAGTTAGATATAGTGGGAATTAGTGAAGTTCGGTGGCAGGAGGAACAAGACTTTTGATCAGGTGAATACAGGGTTATAAACACAAAATCAAATAGGGGTAATGCAGGAGTAGCTTTAATAATGAATAGGAAAATAGGAAAGCGGGTAAGCTACTACAAACAGCATAGTGAATGCATTATTGTGGCCAAGATAGACACGAAGCCCACGCTTACTACAGTAGTACAAGTTTATATGCCAACTAGTTCTGTAGGTGAAGAAGAAATTGAAGATATGTATGACGAGATAAAAGAAATTATTCAGGTAGTGAAGGGAGACGAAAATTCATGGGTGACTGGAATTCGAGAGTAGGAAAAGGTAGAGAAGGAAACATAGTAGGTGAACATGGATTGGGGGTAAGAAATGAAAGAGGAAGCCGCCTGGTAGAATTTAGCACGGAGCATAACTTCAGGGGCTCCGGAAAGGCTCAAAATCATGAAAAGTTAAATTTTTACTTTTTTGCGTTTTCTGAATCTGCAGACTATTAACTTTTAATAGATATATAATTTATTCAATTCCGAAGACTACAACTAATTTATTTTAAAATGTGTTCTACATGGGCGTGACCCACTGTGGCGCTGTTAAACTGCTGTCAAATGGTGTAATTATTAACGTCCGTGTTCATCAGGTACATTTTAGTGATGTGAGATAAAGTATGTGTTGTGGCTAACCTGTGATGGTTCAATATATATCGCTGGTGTGATTGTCGATTGTTTCATGTTTATTTACTCTGTCGTTATCTCGAAAATATTCGTAATTAATTCTGTTTCTTGAGTCTCTGTTTTGTTGAAGTATAATAATGAGTAAAAGTAATAGCTGTTGCGACTTTCAATGATGGAAACATTGTAAGGTGCAAGGTATATAGAAATGTGGGAATGAAGATAGGTTCTAACATGGTACGAGCGATGCTTGCTTTAGACAAGGAACGCCTTCGGGCTGCAGACAGGGCTGTAAAGAGTCTAGAAATACAAGCAAGAGTAAACAGGAGGAGGAACAAGAGGAAGCTGGAGGAGGAGTTTGCAGAGGATGAAGATAATCCATCCTATGGACCTGGAATGCACTAAAAAGTTAATCCAGTCTTTGTCGCTCGATTCCCAAAACTTTTATTTTCTCATACTAATTACATGTTTTCTAAGGATCTTCCAAACATATTTGTTTCAAACTTTCAGTAAATGTTACACAGTACCTTCTGCATAATTTAACACAGCCTTTTTCCAAAAAACTGCATATTTTTGAATATATAAATAAAAAATTGCAAAAAAATGTTCTGAATTTTCATTACAATTGAAAAAAAATCATCTTTAATAACTGAACTAAAATTTTGTAAAATCCCTGTGTTAAGTTGTAGCCCATATTCCAATAAATAATATGTAAAAAGTTCAACTTCCTACCTCAAATACTTTGTGAGGAAAGATGTAATTTATAAGCGTTAATTTAACATTGCAAGTATAGGGCGTTCCGGAGCCCCTTAATCATAGCAAACACTTGGTTCAAGAATCATGAAAGAAGGTTGTATACATGGAAGAATCCTGGAGATACTAGAAGGTATCAGATAGATTATATAATGGTAAGACAGAATTTAGGAACCAGGTTTTAAATTGTAAGACATTTCCAGGGGCCGATGTGGACTCTGACCACAATCTATTGGTTATGAACTGTAGATTAAAACTGAAGAAACTGCAAAAAGGTGGGAATTTAAGAAGAATTTAAGAAGATGGGACCTGGGTAAACTGAAAGAACCAGAGGTTGTACAGAGTTTCAGGGACAGCATAAGGGAACAATTGACAGGAATGGGGGAAAGAAGTACAGTAAAAGAAGAATGGGTAGCTTTGAGGGATGAAATAGTGAAAGCAGCAGAGGATCAAGTAGGTAAAAAGACGAGGGCTACTAGAACTCCTTGGGTAACAGAAGAGATATTGAACTTAATTGACGAAAGGAGAAAATATAAAAATGCAGTAAATGAAGCAGGCAAAAAGGAATACAGACGTCTCAAAAATAGGATCGACAGGAAGTGCAAAATGGCTAAGCAGGGATGGCTAGAGGACAAATGTAAGGATGTAGAGGCTTATCTCGCTAGGTGTAAGATAGATACTGCCTACAGGAACATTAAAAAGACATTTGGAGAAAGGAGAACCACTTGCATGAATATCAAGAGCTCAGATGGAAACCCAGTTCTAAGCAAAGAAGGGAAAGCAGAAATGTGGAAGGAGTACATAGAGGGTCTATACAAGGGCGATGTACTTATTATGGAAATGGAGGAGGATGTAGATGAAGATGAAATGGGAGATATGATACTGCGTGAGGAGTTTGACAGAGCACTGAAAGACCTGAGTCGAAACAAGGCCCCAGGAGTAGACAACATTCCATTAGAACTACTGACGGCCTTGGGAGAGCCAGTCCGACCATCTGGTGAGCAAGATGTATGAGACAGGCGAAATACCCTCAGACTTCAAGAAGAATATAATAATTCCAATCCCAAAGAAAGCAGGTGTTGACATGTGTGAAAATTACCGAACTATCAGTTCAGAAAATGGCTCTGAGCACTATGGGACTTAACATCTGTGGTCGTCAGTCCCCTAGAACTTAGAACTACTTAAACCTAACTAACCTAAGGACATCACACACATCCGTGCCCGAGGCAGGATTCGAACCTGCGACCGTAGCAGTCGCGCGGTTCCGGACTGAAGCGCCTAGAACCGTTTGGCCACCGCGGCTGGCGAACTATCAGTTTAATAAGTCACAGCTGCAAAATACTACCGCGAATTCCTTACAGACGAATGGAAAAACTGGTAGAAGCTGACCTCGGGGAAGATCAGTTTGGATTCCGTAGAAATATTGGAACACGTGAGGAAATACTGACCTTACGACTTATCTTAGAAGAAAGATTAAGGAAAGGCAAACCTACGTTTCTAGCATTTGTGGACTTAGAGAAAGCTTTTGACAATGTTGACTGGAATACTCTCTTTCAAATTCTAAAGGTGGCAGGTGTTAAATACAGGGAGCGAAAGGCTATTTACAATTTGTACAGAAACCAGATGGCAGTGATAAGAGTCGAGGGGCATGAAAGGGAAGCAGTGGTTGGGAAGGGAGTGAGACAGGGTTGTAGCCTCTCTCCGATGTTATTCAATCTGTATATTGATCAAGCAGCAAAGGAAACAAAAGAAAAATTAGGAGTAGGTATTAAAATCCAAGTAGAAGAAATAAAAACTTTGAGGTTCGCCGATGACATTGTAATTCTATCAGAGACAGCAAAGGACTTGTAGGAGCAGTTGAACGGAATGGACAGTGTCTTGAAAGGAGGATATAAGACGAACATCAACAAAAGCAAAACGAGGATAATGGAATGTAGTCGAATTAAGTCGGGTGATGCTGAGGGAATTAGATTAGGAAATGAGACACTTAAAGTAGTAAAGGAGTTTTGCTATTTGGGGAGCAAAATAACTGATGATGGTCGAAGTAGAGACGATATAAAATGTAGAGTGGCAATGGCAAGGAAAACGTTTCTGAAGAAGAGAAATTTGTTAACATCGAGTATAGATTTAAGTGTCAGGAAGTCGTTTCTGAAAGTATTAGTATGGAGTGTAGCCATGTACGGAAGTGAAACATGGACGATAAATAGTTTGGACAAGAAGAGAATAGAAGCCTTCGAAATGTGGTGCTACAGAAGAATGCTGAAGATTAGATGGGTAGATCACATAGTTAATGATGAAGTATTGAATAGAATTGGGGAGAAGAGGAGTATGTGGCACAACTTGACAAAAAGAAGGGACCGGTTAGTAGGACATGTTCTGAGGCATCAAGGGATCACAACATTAGCATTGGAGGGCAGCGTGGAGGGTAAAAATCATAGAGGGAGACCAAGAGATGAGTACACTAAGCAGATTTAGAAGGATGTGGGTTGCAGTAAGTACTGGGAGATGAAGAAACTTGCACATGATAGGGTAGCATGGAGAGCTGCATCAAACCAGTCTCAGGACTGAAAACCACAACAACAACATACCCCTAAAACCCTGGTTCCTTAACTGTCTTTTCCACAAAAAAGAACGAGCCGTAAGTTTTTACTTGAGAAACTGGGTTAAATGTTAGAAGCTTTGAAAAGCGTCTCTCGTGCTCAACCATAGCATGAGGCTATCGTGTTCCCCAGATTCATATGTTGTGGCGGTTCATTTTTCTACTTAAGTGCAACTTACATTCATCACTGAACACGAAACGCCAAAGTAATTTAATATCTTCCACGTCCATGCCCAGAAGGAATTTAAAAAAAAAACTCTACAAGTTTTGTTTATCACCAACGTGAAGAGGCTTATTGTAGCTCAATGAGGTGTGGTTCGGAACACAAAACTCACCGCAAAACACACCAGACAGACACGTGAGGAGCGGCTGACTTTCATCTTATGTGGTCTACATGCGAAAACTGCTGAATGCAACAGCACCTTGAACGAATATACAGGGGAGATTTGTGTGGATTTTCTCTCGCATAAGCTACCTGCGTCTTCAGACTCCTGGTAACATCGTCGAATGCTTTGGGATTTAGGAAGCGCAGTGTCATACTCTCGCCGCAAATCACACTGCACAGCTGCAGCTGAACAGCACCTGCCGAAGCAGAGAACGCATAACCACATCTGTTGCTGCGTTATCACCATCCAGACTCAAAGTACATTGGTTAATGTGCGAGCAAGCTACTCAGCGAGGTAGCTGCAGTAGGTAGACCCCTACTGGAAACATGGAACTTGTGTCCACAGTCGCAACTTCCAGTACTCATTTTCTTAATTGCAAGCACCCTGCAAAAAGAAATACTCTATGCATAGCAATCAATCTCTGAAAGCCCAGCTCTCTTTGACACATTGGGCAGGAGTCTATGAGGTTAAAAATACTTACCGGTGTTTCGTTATGCTTCGTTCCGTTATGGCTAATACTGCCCAAGTACAATACGGAAAATGAGTACATCGGCTTGGAAATGTATTTTCTTTTCCTTCATAATGACTTTCCAGAAACTGTGACGATGAACATTTCTTATGCAGCGAGGGAATATTAGCATCTTTGCATTTCTGCGGACTGTGCATGTATTGCATATGGAGGGGAAAAAGGCAGTGATTTACTGGACAAAACTTGAATTTGATAAGGTCACACGATCAAAAACACGCTCTAAGACCCAAAAACGACGCACCACGAAGGAATTATCCGAAAGAGACGGACATCTGTAGGTTTGGTGTAAATATACAGATAAACAGATGATTACAGTTTCACCAAAACTGGATGATTTATTCAAGAGAAAGATCTTCACAGACTGAACAAGTCAAAAACACGTTGGTCCACCTTTGGCCCTTACGCAAGCAGTTATTCGGCTTGGTATTGATTGATAGATTTGTTGGACGTCTTCCTGAGAGACATCGTACGAAATTCTGTCTAAGAGAATCAGATCGTGAAACACCCGAGCTTTATCGAGGGCCCTGCCCATAGTGTTCCAAACCTTCTCGACTGCGTAGAGATCCGGCGACTTTACTGGCCAAGGTAGGATTTGTCAAGGAAAAAGGAGAAGCAGTAGCAAACTCTCCCCGTGTTGTGCGGGCGTGCATTATCACGCTGAAATGTAAATCCATGTTGCCTTTCCACCATGGGCAACGAAACGGGGTGTAGAATATCGTCGACGTACAGCTGTGGTGTGAGGTTGCTGCAGGAAACGAAATGACACCCCAAACCATCACTGCCCAGTTGCTGGACTGTATGGCAGGCGACAGTCGGGTTGGTACCGCACCGCTGTCTGGGGCGTCCACAGACACGTCTAGCCTGGTCACCGGGGCTCATTTCGAAGTGGGTCCCATCACTCAAGGTAATCCTACCTCAGCCAATAAGGTTACAAGCCGAAGACGTGTCAATAGATGCCCCAGTCAGGATATAAACGGTCTAGGGTGCCATTACATTTCGTAGCAGGCCCTTTTGGCTGTAGTCTGCAGCACCCTTACAGCATAGTGGTACGCTGAGGATGTTCTACGCCCCATTTCGTTGACCATCGTGGAAAGGCACCACGGGCTTACATTTCAGCAAGGTAATGCCCGAAACTTCCTGGTAGATAAAAACTGTCTGCCGCACCGAGACTCGAAATCGGGACCCTTTGCCTTTCGCGGGTAAGTGCTCTACCATCTGAGCTATCCAAGCACGACTCACGACCCGTCCTCATAGCTTCAGTTCTGCCAGTACCTCGTCTCCTACCTTCCAAACTTCACAGAAGCTCTTCTGCAAACCTTGCAGAACTAGCACTCATGGAAGAAAGAATATTGCGGACACGTGGCTGTGCCACAGCCTGGGGGATGTTTCCAGAATGAGGTTTTGACTCTGCAGTGGAGTGTGCGCTGATATGAAGGTAGGAGACACGGTAATGGCAGAAGTAAAGCTGTGAGGAAGGGGCGTAAGTCGTGCCTGGGTAGCTCAGTCGGTAGAGCACTTGCCCGTGAAAGGCAAAGGTCCCGAGTTCGAGTCTCGGTCCGGCACACGGTTTTAATCGTCTAGGAAGTTTCGTATCAGCGGACATTCCACTACAAAGTGAAAAACTCATGCTGAAGATAATGCCCTCCCGCACACGGCGAGAGTTTCTACTGCTTGTCTTCATGTTTGCAGATACTACCTTGGCCAGCAAGGACGTGGGATGTCTCCCAGGTGAGAAAGTTTGCAACATTATAGGCAGGGTCCTCCAACCAGCTCCGGATTGGCACGATCTAACGCACCTATTGGACAGAATTTGGTACGATAGGAGGACATCCAACAATTCTGTCAATCAATGCGAAGCCGAATAACTAATCACATAAGGGCCAGAGGTGGACCAACGCGTTATTCACATGCGTAGTTTGTGAAGCTCTTTCTCTTGAAAAACTCATCCAATTTTCCTGAAACTGGAGCCTTTTTTTTATCTGTACATGTACGTTTCATCTACCGATTTCCGCCGCATTCGGGTAATGCCCTCGTGATGCGTCGTTTTGTGTGTGTGTGTTAGAATGTACAGGGTGATTATGATTGAAGTTAAACTTTCAAAGCGCTGTAGAAATGACACCACTCGTCAGGATAACGTCAAATTGCAACGGAATATTATCGGGGAAGGGGGAAAACGTATGGTAGAAGAAAAATAAATAGTTAAAAAATGTAGCAATTGATGGCGCTTAAGCATCATAATTTAATAGCGGTCGATTACAAATGACAAATGAATCATACAACAATACCTGAGCTTTGACGTCAAACAAACTGTACTACTCAGTGTGTATGAGTGTACAGGTGTGATACTGTTAGTTATGTAAGCCCATCCATCACGGCAAGGTCATATCACATCTGATGGAAAAAATCAATTTTTAACTATCCTGAGCCAAAAACCGTATAAAAAGCATCAGTCAAAATTAATTCGGATTATTCATTTAGGTGTGATTGGTGGAAAACATGTTTAATATGTTGTCCATCGTTTTCTGCAACAAGCTGAAGTCGAGAAACAGCATGTTCCACAATTGATCGAAGTGTTTCCGGGGTCACGTTCAGAATGTGCTACGCAATGCGTTCCTTCAGTGCAGCTAAGTTTGTAACTGAACACGACATCTTTCAGACAGCCCCACAACCAGAAGTCACGCAGATTAAAATCAGGTGATCGGGACGGCCAGGCTGTAGGGAAATGGAGCCTGATAATTCTACCATTTCCGAAATGGCGCTTCAGCAGCTGCTTAACTGGATTTGCAATGTGCGGAGGTGTGCCATCTTGCATAAAAATGATCCCATCCACACTGCTGGAGACCTGGAATGACGTGGTTGCGCAAAAGACACTCTTAGCGCTAACAAGTGACGGTACAGGTAACAGGACAGGAAGCACCTGTCTCTTCAAAAAAGTATGGCCCTATGATAAATGATGCCGTAAACTCGCACACCAGAGTAACCTTTTCAGGATGAAGTGGGACTGGTTGATTCGCGTGTGGATTTTTCGTTGCCCAAATTTGACAATTCTGTGTATTGACATATCCTGTTAGATGGAACTGGCCTTCGTCTGTCCACAAAATCTTCCTAGGCCAATCATTGTCCACTTCCATGCGAGCAAGAAATTTTAAAGGAAAGGTTTTTATTGCTGGCAGGTTAACAGGAAGCAATTCGCGCACATGGATAATTTTGAATGGGTAGCAAGGAAGGAGGTTTCGTAGAATTTCATGCACCATGCTCACGGGTATGTCCAATGTTAGGGCAATTCTCCGTGCACTACACGTTTGCACAACACTACTCGTCTCCTCCTGCACTGCTGTGGCCACTGTTTTCACTCACTTCGTTTCCTCCCTCTACCAGGCCGCATACCAAAAGAAACCGTCTTTTCGAATTTCCGAATCATTTTCTCCAGACCCTTGGCACAATTTACCAAAGCCTTATTTCAAACCCTTCAGTGTCCGGAATTTATCCTGAGCGACGTGTGCACAGTCATCATTCTTGTAATACAGCTTTACAAGCAGAGCGCAATCCTGCATTGAGACAGTCATGGCGAACGACGCAGACGCGAAAGGTAGAAAAGCCGTGTACTCAGCGGCTTTATACTAATTCCAATGGGTCGTGCGCATGAAAGGTGTGTCGATTTACGCATTTTTCTGCTGCCATTCTCCGATAATATTCCGTTGCAATTTGACGTCATTCTGACTAGTGGTGTTATTTCTACAGTGCGTTTTGAAAGTTTAATTATAGCTACCCTGTATATAAGCGTTTTTGATCGTATGCTCACTTGACGTAAAAGAAATATATTTTTCCTGCAAGTTTCTTGTAAAGTTAGTTTTTTCGTAACTATTGGCAGCAATTTTCGTTTTTTTTTTTTTTTTTTTGGAAAGTACTGCATCCTTGCGTACGCTATACTACCGCCATTTGTTCATATGCATATTGCCATCTCATGACCTTTGTCGCTTTAGCGTGAATCTGTGAGGACGAGTCGTTGTAACACGCCCAGGGGTACAAAAGGGGGGTGAGAGACCCTAAAACTGGTTTTTACTTCTGAACCGTGCGCCCTGTCCACACCAAGTACCTGATAATCCCCCGGCGGTCGTACTGTTCTGCTCCACACTGCTGCTGGCTTGCCTGAAATTATCTATCGAAGAAATGCAAGCGGGTTTAGGGGAGCCACTCGACGTTAGAACACAACACTGTCCTATGTCTGGTATGAACATCCATATTCTGAGACGATTAAAGGACATCGCAGGTTGCACTGTTTCCATTCTAATTCATAAATGTTTATCCCAAATAACAACGTTGATGATTATCTGCCCACTATATCACTCAGATGAGCGTATGCGTAACCGACACGACGCGGGTGATTGTTGATGATGCGGAATCCGAATGATCGAACGAAAGTTCTTACGCTCGTCACACATACAGACATCTGGTAATAGTCCTCCTTGACACTACGAGGTGCATTCAAGTTCTAAGGCCTCCGATTTTTTTTCTCCGGACTGGAAAGAGATACAAACATGGGCATTGTTTTAAAATGAGGCCGCGTTTATTGTTAATACGTCCCAGAGATGGCAGCACCGTACGGCAGATGCAATTTTACCGCCATCGGCGAGAATGAGAACTGTTTTAAATAGTTAAAATGGTGACGTTTTCCTTACTTGAATAGCGTGCAATCATTCGTTTCCTGAATTTGCGTGGTGTGAAACCAATTTAAATTCATCGACAGTTGAAGGAGTTATGGATGTGTCGAAAGTGCGTTCGTGGGTGCGACAGTTTAATGAAGGCAGAACATCGTGTGACAACAAACCGAAACAACCTCGGGCTCGCACAAGCCGGTCTGACGACATGATCGAGAAAGTGGAGACAATTGTTTTGGGGGATCGCCGAATGACTGTTGAACAGATCGCCTCCAGAGTTGGCATTTCTGTGAGTTCTGTGCACACAATCCTGCATGACGACCTGAAAATGTGAAAAGTGTCATCCAGGTGGGTGCCACGAATGCTGACGGACGACCACACGGCTGCCCGTGTGGCATGTTGCCGAGCAATGTTGACGCGCAACGACAGCATGAATGGGACTTTCTTTTCGTCGGTTGTGACAATGGATGAGACGTGGATGCCATTTTTCAATCCGGAAACAAAGCGCCAGTCAGCTCAATGGAAGCACACAGATTCACCGCCACCAAAAAAATTTCGGGTACCCCGCCAGTGCTGAAAAAATGATGGTGTCCATGTTCTGGGACAGCGAGGGCGTAATCCTTACCCACTGCGTTCCAAAGGGCACTGCGGTAACAGGTGCATCCTACGAAAGTGTTTTGAAGAACCAATTCCTTCCTGCACTGCAACAAAAACGTCCGGGAAGGGCTGCGCGTGTGCTGTTTCACCAAGACAACGCACCCGCACATCAAGTGATTCCACATGCTCCCTACTCACCTGACCTGGCTCCTAGTGGATTTTGGCTTTTTCCAACAATGAAAGACACTCTCCGTGGCCGCACATTCACCAGCCGTGCTGCTATTGCGCCAGCGATTTTCCAGTGGTCAAAACAGACTCCTAAATAAGCATTCGCCGCTGCCATGGAATCGTGGCGTCAGCGTTGTGAAATATGTGTACGTCTGCAGGGCGATTACGTCGAGAAGTAACGCCAGTTTCATTGATTTCGGGTGAGTACTTAATTAGAAAAAAATCGGAGTCCTTAGAACTTGAATGCACGTCGTAGTAATGATATAAACACTATTCACAAAGTTAAATTTACAGTTCACAGATCTCAGTTGTACGAGCGTGCGCATAACAGTCGCGGCGCGGTTGATTGTAGATGATGCGGAAACGCGATGATCGAACGCACGTCTTCACGCTCGTTACAAGACACTGGCAGTTAAATACTCTCTTTTGTGGTAAATAGTATTAGTGATTCACATTAGTTCATTCTTGGAGACGGAACACGGCGCGGATGATTGATGCTGTGCGACGCGCAACGAGAGGATACGTAAATATGTTATCAGCAGCACTGCTCATTTTTAAATTACTTACTGACGCACTTTCCACACTACACAACGTAACAGTTCCGTGTCCCGTCCTCAACTCTACAGACGCGGCTGCCCGCTAAGATACTCCGCAACCAAGCCAGCGATGTGACAGTACGCTTACATCGTGCTTGGGTGAATCAGTCGGCAGGAAACTTTGCTTCGAAAGGCAAATGTCCCGAGTTCGATTTCCGTCTGGCCCACAATTTTAATCTGCCAGGAAATTTCGTATCAGCGCACATACCACGGCAGAGGAAAATTTCGTTCTGGAGTGTGACAGCAGTCAAACACACGCTAAGCACCAGTAAGCAACAAGTAGTGACTGACGCAAATTCGCGGCCGCTACAGCATGGATTCCTCGTTTTCAATTTCAACAAAATAGGTCTTAAAATTCTTTTTAAAAGGGTTAAACTAGGAGTTGTGCAAGAAGGAAAATGAAATTCGAAAAAAAATGAGGCACAACTCAATGCAGAAAATACACAGTCGTGTGAAATGGGACAATTCTTTTTGGAAAACACTGTACTACTGTACTTGAGTTTGGACTGAGGACGCAGTTTGCTTCCACGGAAGTGAATGGGCGCGGCCGCAGACGGGTGGGAGTGGCGCAGGACACTGCCCCCAGCACGGCCTCCGCCCCCACCGTTCCCCACCGCCCCCACCGCCCAGCCGCACGTTGCAGACAGCTGTCACCTGCACGCCGAAGTGGAAGCGCCTCCGACGCGACGAGAGACGCCGAAGGGAGCCGGCGGCACTCCACACAAATCCTGCCTGCACTGCTCCACTTCGCGTAGAAGGCTGTCGCTCGTAATGTAACTGCCAACGTTAGGTGCTACTGGAGAACACGATTTCCCTTTAGTAAATAACCCAATACCACCTGCACTTTTTTCACACACTAATTTAATTAATTAATATATTTCATCTTACCATGTTGAACTAAAATTAAATGTATTATATAGAGTTCATGTTTGTTTTGTGCTAATATCGGGTACTATAACATTTCACATTTCGTTAATACTTGCTAGCATTCGAATAAAACAGTTCCAATGTGTAGTTTTGCTGCAGTATATATTGACAAAATTCTCTCCGGCTTCCAGCCGCATCAAGTGATTTAAAATCCACGAGATTTAGGACGAGTGCTTCTCAGCCATCGTCAAGTGGTAACGATCGAAAGATTGCTGCTCCGTCCTTATATAACTGCACTGCCTTCGCTGACGTCACTTGTGCTCACGTCAGCGCCATATGTTGTGAAGTTTTCGTCGAGTGCTTGCTGCGCCCGCTTCAATCTTCCGATGGTAGGCTGCAAGCCGAGCTTCGCTCCAGACCGCCTTCTTTATTGAGGGCGTTGTCAGAAATCTTTTATCTCGATCACTTCTTTCATGATGCTGTCCCAGAAACTATTAGACCTTATCTCGGTGAATGCCAATATCTGTTTTCTAGAGCACGTTCCGCTGCACAGCTGATTCTTCAGGATACGATAGGCGAAAACATCTCTCGTTCGCTACACAGCGTTGTTCAATAGTAGGCTCAGTATGTCCGACATAAAATCGTCCCACACCCACAACATATTTTATATAGTCCTGGAATTCTGAGGCTAACGTCTTCTCAGGCTCATTAGTAGCCGAGGTTTTGCTGGGGACCTGAAGACTACATGTGCTAGTAACCATCATAATGTAGTAAATATGCCAAGGAAATCAAATACTCTTTTGGCAGCGGACCTGAGAGCAGTATATTTATGAGAGATCTGAGACAAAGAGTATATTGGATTAAAAATTCTGGGTTATAAACCACGATTCTAATTTCTCAGTATCCCTCTTACCAAAAATTTATTCGTACCTACAAAAACGACATTTTCATTCAATTAAAATTTAATATTCAAAAATTAAATTAAAAAATCTAAAATTCATTCAATTTCAGTAATATGAATCAGATGACTTTTATTCGTGTTTTTACCCCAATAAATAAAATGTAATCCTACTATGTTGTTTAATTTATCATTGCCATTTGTAAGGATTTTAGTATAACGTTCTGGAAGAATAATTTTATATTTATCATCTAAAAGTAATAAAACTTTATTCCCAGATTTAGCAGGTAAATTTTCAACTTTAGAGTTGTAACATGATTTACGTTTTTTTAATCTCTGATACTTTAATGAATGCTTCTGCATAACTAACAGACAACTTTTATTCGTGTTTTTACCCCAATAAATAAAATGCAATCCTACTATGTTGTTTAATTTATCATTGCCATTTGTAAGGATTTTAGTATAATGTTCTGGAAGAATAATTTTATATTTATCATCTAAAAGTAATAAAACTTTATTCCCAGATTTAGCAGGTAAATTTTCATCTTTAGAGTTGAAACATGATTTACGTTTTTTTAAGCTCTGATACTTTAATGAATGCTTCTGTATAACTATTAATACTATTGTTAAGTTCAGTTAACAGGTATTCAGTGTTACCACTCATGTTCATTTTTATTTATATAGAAAAAATTAAAATGTTTGGAAAAACCTTTTAATTTTTGAAAATCTGAGTTTTGAGTTTTTAGCTCCTTAGTTTTCTGAAAATATTTCAAAAGTTAATGAAAACATGAAGTCAAAATTTATTTTTCCTAATTTTTTCTTCATTTATGTAATTAAAAATTTTCAGTGATCATTGTATGCTGTGAATCGTAAGTCAAATTCTTTTTATCATACATAATAATATATGCAATTGTATCATTAGGTATATTTTCATTACAGAATGCACATAATTTTATTGTTGTTTTTCAGTAGTTGCAACATTCTTTTTTGTAGCCATATTAATTATACACAGAACAATTTTGAATAAAATTGAATGGTCTTACATTTACAACATTAGTTAACAGCAGAATGAGATTTTCACTCTGACGACCCATCGTAAGTCATGCTTGGCTAGCTCAGTTGGTAGAGCACTTGCCCACAAAAGGCAAAGGTCCCAAGTTCGAGCCTCAGTCCGGCACACAGTTTTAATCTGTCAGGAAGTTTCATTAGTTAACTGAGTTATTCTCTTAAAATCTCTAAAAGCATCATAAGCTTTCAAAAAGTCTGGTGGATCAAGATTCCATAATTGTTGAAGTAAAATTTCATTTCCTCTATCTTTCTCATAGATATTTTGTAATTTAACATGATCGATTAAAGAAGAGTTATTTAATTGATTGTTTTTTCGATTAGTGTGGAAAACAATGAAAATAAAGTAAGGCATATCAAATTCTGTAGAATTATAAAAATTAGTAATATCTGGTTCAAAATTTATTTTTCCCCATAGTCCAGCAAATTCACTTGACTGGAGTTCTAAGAAAGAAATCGGAATTTTTGGATTTATAAGTCTTTCTTGTTCTAGTTCAAATGGTCATTCTGCTTCATATTTAACAACAGGAACACGAATTTTGATACTTTTAACAACAATTTTACCTTCTTTAGGAAGAGTACTATTTTAGCAATAGTCCAATAAGGAATAGAATCTACTTGATCTTCACCAGAACTCCAAGTAAAATCTTCCCACATAATTTCTTTATTATCCCAAATAATTTCATTATAATGCACCAAATAATTCTGATAGATACAGAACTTCATTTTGTTTGGTTTTAATATTACCATAGAGAAGAATATGTCCTTCCATAATTAATTCATTTGATAGGGATGAAGTTAATTTAATAAGAGTTGAAGAAATAAAAGGATATTCAATACTAGATAAAATATTGTTTCCTTTTATAATTTAATAACATCAAACAATTTTAAAACTTAATTGTCAATTAGTTAAATATTTGGCTTATGATAGTTTCTTGAAAAATTTGTCCAATCTATGTGAGTAACACCAAAAGTTATATAAAGTTGCAAGTAATTATGATGAATCAAACCATCACTAATATTAATGTTAATTTCTATTTTTTTGGTAAAATTGTTTAAATTTTTTTTGTTTTTTCACTAGTGGAAAATGAGTAAAATTGATAACTCTCGATTTGGTTCATGATTTATTAAGGGAAAAATTTATTAATTCATTTCTCATACAACTGTTACATCAGTCCCATTGAAGTCAATCAAATTATCATTTTCCTCAGTAATAGTTATTTCTAAATTCTGAATAGTACCAAAAATTGGTCCTCCAAATTTAGCATTATGTTTAAAAGAAGCAATAATAGCAGTTTCTCAATGAAAATTGTCATTATGTTTAACAAACATTCCATCAGCAAGATTAAACTTTATATCTGTTAATTCAAATGGAATAATTTTAGGTACATCTTTAGCAAGAGTCTGGTCATTTGTATTAATAATGTGATTATTAAATCCTAGCATATTTGCATTATTATCTTCTTTTATACCCATGTGTAATTATATGTCACTTTTGATAACAATTCTATTTAAAATTTTATCTGCTTTAATGTGAAAATTTGGTTTTTTGCTTGAATAAATTTTTCAGAATGTTTCAAACTATACTGACCTACAGGTATTTCTATTGTTTCTTCATCACAATACAGTTAATTATTTTTTGATGTAATGTTCAGAGTTAAAAAGTTGAATAAAATCCAACAAGTGAAACAGTTTATCTCTGCTTCAGAACAGATGAATTATCATTCAATTGAAACAATCTACTTTTTTACATCTCTAAAAATTATGTAAATGTCTGATGGATTGGGAACTAAAAATCAGATGAAATTAAAAAATTCTATTTTATGTGCAATCATAATACCAATTGGTTGTGGAAAAACTACATTAATGAACGATAGTTACATTTTATTTCCAGCATGGTTAAACTGAAAAAAATTAATCATTTGAATGGTTATTCAAAAAGTGTAGAACAACAAGAATATTAAGAATTTGTAAAAAAATGTGAAAAATTCAGGATACAATTAATGAATAAATTGTTACTCTAATTGAAAATAATTCCATTGGGTAAATGCGAAGATATTTTCATTCTTGAAAATCAAGATATAGCTAGACAATATTTTACTAGAGGTAGACATAAACGAGTAGTCTTCTTATCTAAGTGAAACATATTTAAAAATACAAAAACAGTTAGAGATAATTTTAATTTTTAAAATATTTTTCGACAATATGATACGAATTTAAATCATATTTATCATGAATTTGTTGGTGGAGATTTAAAGTTTAATAGATTTAAAGAAATATGAAGGTACATTCGGAGAAAAAATTTGGGATATTTTAAATATTTAAAATAAACATGTTGATCATAAAAATCACGGAACAAAAAAACATTGACCATAAAAACTTGAATATAATTTATGAATGTAAAATAAACAGTGGTTATTGTGTTTTTTCATCCTTAGTAATTGTTTGCAAAATACAATCCACAAGTTGTTAAAAAAAAGAGTAAAGGAACAATTAAATGAGGAGTTTAAGAAATGGAAAAAACCAAGAACAGAATATAAAAAATTTAAAAGACAAGAGCAACCAGTTATTGATACAATTTATAAAAAACCAAAGAACTGAAGGATTAGGAAAAATGTTTTAAAAGCAATTTAATAAAACAGAGAAGTTGAAAAACAAATGGTTCATTATAACGCTATTATTTAGAAGAATTAAACGATACACCAACAACTCCACAACATGAATGGGTTGATGATAATCCTGCTAAGTATGACTACACATTAAGTGAGTATGACATAAATAATTTGTTACAGAATTATGAGAAAGAAAAATATGTTAATAATTTACTTTTAGAGCCCAATGGAAAAAAATCAAACATTTGTGAAAAAGAATATGAAGAGATGGATTAATGAGCCTTTTAACTAAAAAACATATATTATCGACTCTACTGACATGAGGTCTGGAACATGAGAAGGAATTTGAATTCAGTGAGCGGACGTAATTAGTTTGATACTTAACTTAAATCCATTAGCAATGAACGTCGCTCTAGACGGTACATGATTCACAATATTATTTGTTCAGAATACATTTATATTAACTGAATATGGTGCCTTGCTAGGTCGCAGCAAATGACGTAGCTGAAGGCTATTCTAAACTGTCATCTCTGCAAATGAGAGCATATGTAGGCAGTGAGCCATCGCTAGAAAAGTCGGCAGTATACCTGGGGCGAGTACTAGGAAGTCTAACTAGACTAGACCTGCCGAGTGGCGGCGCTCGGTCTGCAATTCACTGATAGTGGCGACACGCGGGTCCGACGTATCCTAACAGACCATGGCCGATTTAAAGCCTACCACCAGGCAAGTGTGGTGTCTGGTGGTGACACCACAAAATTTTATTCGACTCAAATGCCATATATAATGAAAATAATCAAAATAAAATTAAATCAGGTAAAGAAAATAAATATAATAATTTCATAAAAATAATTTTTGAAGAATATTTCACTAGTTTTAAGAAAGAAATCTTCGTCACTCATTTGGAAAAGTTGGTCGAAGTTTGTTGATGTTGTTGTGGTCTCAGTCCTGAGAGTGGTTTTATGCAATTCACTGATAGTGATCCTGAGCAAGCTTCTTCATCTCCCAGTACTTACTGCAAACTACATCCTTCTGAATCTGCATAGTATATTCATCTATTGGTCTCCCTCTACGATTTTTAACCTCCACACTGCCCTCCAATACTAAATTTGTGATCCCTTGAAGCCTCAGACCATCTCCTACCAACGGTCCCTTCTTCTTGTCAAGTTGTGCCACAGACTCCTCCCCAATTCTGTTCAATACCTCCTCATTAGTTATGTGATCTACCCATCTAATCTTCAGCATTCTAGTGTAGCACCACATTACGAAAGCTTCTATTCTCTTCTTGTCCAAACTATTTATCGTCCATGTTTCACTTCCATTCATGGCTACACTCCATACAAATACTTTCAGAACCGACTTCCTGACACTTAAATCTATACTCGATGTTAACAAATTTCTCTTCTTCACAAACGCTTTCCATGCCATTGCCAGTCTACATATTATATCCACTCTACTTCGACCATCATCAGTTATTTTGATCCCCAAATAGCAAAACTCCTTTACTAGTTTAAGCATCTCATTTCCTAAACTAATTGCCTCAGCATCACCCGACTTAATTCGACTACATTCCATTATCCTCTTTTTGCTTTTGTTGATGTTCATCTTATATCCTCCTTTCAAGACACTGTCCATACCGTTCATCTGCTCTTCCAAGTCCTTTGCTGTCTCTGACAGAATTACAATGTCATCAGCAAACCTCAAAGTTTTTTATTTCTTCTCCATGGATTTTAATACCTATTCCGAATTGTTCCTTTGTTTCCTTTACTGCTTGTTCAATATACAGATTGAATAACATCACGGAGAGGCTACAACCCTGTCTCACTCCCTTCCCAACCACTGCTTCCCTTTCATGTCCCTCGACTCTTATAACTGCCATCTGGTTTCTGTACAAATTGCAAATAACCTTTCGCTCCCTGTATTTTACCCCTGCCACATTCAGAATTTGAAAGAAAGTGTTCCAGTCAACATTGTCAAA
Organism: Schistocerca cancellata; assembly: GCF_023864275.1. Classification (NCBI taxonomy): domain Eukaryota; kingdom Metazoa; phylum Arthropoda; class Insecta; order Orthoptera; family Acrididae; genus Schistocerca; species Schistocerca cancellata. The sequence goes on from NC_064635.1 coordinate 153,111,800, forward strand.
AGCTTTCTCTAAGTCTACAAATGCTAGAAACGTAGGTTTGCCTTTCCTTCATCTTTCTTCTAAGATAAGTCGTAAGGTCAGTATTCATTCACGTGTTCCAACATTTGTACAGAATCCAAACTGATCTTCCTCGAGGTCGGCTTCTACCAGTTTCTCCATTCGTCTGTAAAGAATTCGCGTTAGTATTTTGCAGCTGTGACTTATTAAACTGATATTTCGGTAATTTTCACATCTGTCAACACCTACTTTCTTTGGGTTGGAATTATTATATTCTTCTTGAAGTCTGAGGGTATTTCGCCTGTCTCATACATCTTGCTCACCAGATGGTAGAGTTTTGTCAGGGCTGGCTCTTCCAAGGCTGTCAGTAGTTCTAATGGAATGTTGTCTGCTCCTGGGGCCTTGTTTCGACTCAGGTCTTTCAGTGCTCTGTCAAACTCTTCATGCAGTATCATATCTCCCATTTCATCTTCATCTACCTCCTCTTCCATTTCCATAATATTTTCCTCAAGTCCATCGCCCTTGTATAGACCCTCTATATACTCCTTACACCTTTCTGCTTTCCCATCTTTGGTTTTAACTGGGTTTCCATCTGAGCTCTTGATATTCATGCAAGTGGTTCTCCTTTCTCCAAAGCTCTCTTTAATTTTCCTGTAGGCAGTATCTATCTTATCCCTAGTGAGATAAGTCTCTATATTCTTACCTTTATCCTCTAGCCATCCCTGCTTAGCCATTTTGCACTTCATGTCGATCTCATTTTTGAGACGTTTGTATTCCTTTTTGCCTGCTTCATTTACTGCATTTTTATATTTTCTCCTTTCATCAATTAAAATCAATATTTCTTTTTTTTAACCAAGGATTTCTACTAGCACTCGTCTTTTTACCTACTTGATCCTCTGCTGCCTTCACTATTTCATCCCTCAGAGCTATCTATTCTTCTTCTACTGTCCTTGTTTCCCCCATTCCTGTCCATTTTTCCCTTATGCTCTCCCTGAAACTCTACAGTTTGTAACCAATAAATTGTGGTCAGAGTCCACATCTGCCCCTGGAAATGTCTTACAGTTTAAAACCTGCTTCCTAAATCTCTGTCTTACCATTATGTAATCTATCTTATACCTTCTCGTATCTCTAGGATTCTTCCATGTACACAACCTTCTTTCATGATTCTTGAACCAAGTGTTAGCTATGATTATGTTATGTTCTGTGCAAAATTCTACCAGACAGCTTCCTCTTTCATTTCTTACCCCCAATTCGTACTCACCTACTATGTTTCCTTCTCTCCCTTTTCCTACTCTCGAATTCCAGTCACCCATGACTATTAAATTTTCATCTCCCTTCACTACCTGAAAAATTTCTTTTATCTCATTATACATTTCTACAATTTCTTCATCATCGGCAGAGCTAGTTGCCATATAAACTTGTGCTACTGAAGTAGGCGTGGGCTTCGTGTCTATCTTGGCCACAATAATGTGTTCACTATGCTGTTTGTAGTAGCTTACTTCACTAATTCCTACTATATCTAACTTAAGCCTATCCATTTCCCTTTTTAAATTTTCTAATCTACCTACCCGGTTAAGGGATCTGACGTTCCACGCTCCGATCCGTAGAACGCCAGTTTTCTTTTTCCTGATAACGACGTCCTCTTGAGTAGTCCCCGCCTGGAGATCCGAATGGGACTATTTTACCTCCGGAGGAGAGGATGCCATCATCATTTAACCGTACAGTAAAGCTGCATGCCCTCGGGAAAAAGTACGGCTGTAGTTTCCCCTCGCTTTCAGCTGTTCACATAACCAGCACAGCAAGGCCGTTTTGGTTAGTGTTACAAGGCCAGATCAGTCAATCATTCAGATTGTTGCCCCTGCAACTACTGAAAAGGCTGCTGCCCCTCTCCAGGAACCACATGTTTGTCTGGCCTCTCAACAGATAACCTCTCCATTGTGGTTGCACCTATGTTATGGCCATCTGGATCGCTGAGCCACACAAGCCTCCCCACGAATGGCAAGGTCCATGGGGAGGGGGTGAAGGTTTAGTAAAACAATATGCAGAAAAACCATTAGAATATGATTGGAGGGATGACTGAAGATTTGCACATTCCATGGTGAGGAATTAGCTGGAATTGAAAATTGCAATGATAATAAAAAGTAGGAATTTCTAAAATGTTAGCTAATGAATTTAGTGATTTTATTACTAATTATCCTAAAGGCATTTGTTATTTAATTGGACTTTTGAATAATTTACCACACACGTTTTGAATAGTTAAAATTATAGGAAACAATTAATTAATGCTTTAACAAATTACCATTACAAATGCATCTTCGAGGCTATAAATTTTTGTGGCATGTGAACCAAATTAGAAGAAAGATTAGCTAGAGGAGATAAAGGAATGAATCCATTACATGAAACATGTACAGAACATATATTTCTTATAGAGAGAATAAAGATTTAGAAAAACAACATGAAGCTTACCAAAAAGTTCAATTATTTGCAAAAGAAAATTCATTCTTCAGATGTTTCGTAAGTAGATAAAATAGCGCTGCAGGTGCAGTTAGAGGAATAACGTATGGAAAGCGAAAATTAGGTATGGGACTAGAACTTGTTTAAAATATATGGGGAATATAAAACATACTGTACTAATTTTTAGTCTACATAAGTGGATAACTTTTCGATTGAGTAGCCTGTGCTATCTAGCGGCAAAATTCAACCAAATTCATTTAAATTTAAACTCAGTAAGGAACAGTTAAATAACATGATACCATTTTTAACTGATTCACAAAACAGAAAGGTAGAGAACCAACTAGTAAATATTTACTTTTTTCATTAACTACTCCTGTTGTGAAAAAGATTGTTGAATATCTAAGGAAAAAAGAAAGATGTTTCTGGATAACACGATGACAGAATTTTACAATTACTTTTGGCTGCATTATAATATTTAACTGCTCTTGGTTTTTCCTGGTGTTTTTGCAGGAATTGCAAAGTCATAAATAAGATAAAAGGTGATAAAGAATTAGAATAACTAAAAACATATGATTTATTAATGGAACAGTAAGTAAGTTAAAGGAATTTTCAAAGACGTAATTAGAAAATTTAATAATCCCTTATCTAACTTTGACATAGAATAATTAGTTAAAAATTAAATATCAAATAATTTCATCTCCTTTTTTTGACTAGTGTATCACCAAATGATCCAAAATCTTTAGAATGTGAAATAGTAAATTTAGATACTTCTGATCATGTTAGTACCCGCTGGAATTAAAAAAAATATATAGACTTTGTTTTTGATTCATATGGAGGAAATATACCCTAATAAGTACTTGCGAAAAATAATCTGTACTGCAATATCGAGAGAATACTAAACTTCAGTAAAGTAATTTGTTGCCAATTGTGCCTATTTATTTTAACACTATTATGTATTAATTATAAGTTTAATAATATTTTAAATTTAATAAATGGGCATTTTGGAAATAAGCTCAATATCGATTTAGAGAAAATAATAGATATTCAATCATTAGAACCAAACATTAATAATGAATTAGTTTCAGTAATCAAAAATATTCAATCCTCAGTATACTCTAAAATAGTTCATGTAATTAAAAAATTTCAGAAATAAATAAATCACATTTTTAAAGCATCTAGATGTTGTATTGGTATTAAAGGTGAAAGTATCATGAATCTAAATGATCCAATAGGGGCAAAAGATCTAGTGAACAAACAATATTTACACAATGAGTTATCAAATATTGTTACAAAACTCTAATATACAAGTATTTTAATACAGCACAATATTTATATTGCTAAAATTAACTAAGTAAATACTTTACAAAAGTAGAGGATTGAAGAACTCATATAAACATAAATTTGACTCCAGATTTAAATGAGTTAAGAAATCTTCATCATGAAGTATATGATAAATAATTAACCGAATGTACTATTATGACTGGAGGCAAGTAAAAAATGCACAGCTTTCAATGATTTTATTCTTAAAAAAGGTGTTGCTATTGGTGAAAACGTAAACAGAGATTTAACATATAATCATTTCTGATATTTGGATGCTTGTGCTTCACAAACTTCATAAAATAACTCCTGGCATCCAGTCAATCAAAATAGTTCACAAATCGAACTGTAGTATTCAAAGATTACGTTAAGACTGTTCCCATTGATGTAAAGATAATAGTATTTGGGGAATTAATTTAATTATTTTTGTTCTGTTCAAATGAAGACTGATAATCATATTTACTGTTTGTAGTGCAAAAATTTTACTGAAACACATAATCGCCATAGATTAAGAAATGAAAATGGAAGACAAAGAATTTGAGGTCTTTGTGTACTGTGCAAAAGTAAAAAGAGTAAATATGTTAAAAAAATTTCCAAGCAAATGTCTAAATGTTCATAAATAAATTATTAATAAAAAATGAGAAAAATTTTGAAACAAAATTTGAATTTACTTTGGAATAGATGATTTATGGCAAGCTGACTCAGGTAATATGAAAGGAGTTTTAAAAATAAATAAAGGACGTAAATACTTACTAACTGTTATAGATGTCTTCCAAAATTTGCTTGGACTTTTCCAGTTAAAGATACAACAGGTAAAAATATAGTTGATTCTGTTGAAAAAATATTCATCACAAGATCGAAAAAAAATGCAACAGATAATGGCAAATAATTTTATAATAAGGAATTTCAAAAATTAATGAAAAAATTTAACATTTATCATTTTTCAACAATTATTGAATTAAATCCATCTGTTGTTGAACGATTAAAAGGAACATTGAAACATAATACGTGGAAGAAATTTGTTCTTCAAGGATATTATAAAGTGGTTGACTTAGTTTCTAAATTAATTGTCAAATATTGTAACATGAAAAATTCGACTACAAAAATGTTCCCAAAAGATGTAAGCAAAGAAACTGAAAAATCTTATTCAAAACTGTTTGTGAAACAAATTTATTAGATATTGAATTTAAATGTAAATTTGGTGACAAAGTAAGAATAAATTAAAAGGAAGTTTTGAAAATGGGTATACTGCTAACTGGTCAACAGAAATTTTAGAAATTGTAACTGTTATTCATTCTAGTCCCACCACATACAAACTGAAAGGTTTAAATGGCAAACAAATAATAGAAGATTTTTAAGACCAAGATCTACTAAAAACTAATATATCAGATGTTTATATCGTTTAAACAGTTTTATATAAGAAAGGTATTACAGTATTAGTTCAATGGTTAGGATTTGATAATTAACACTAATGTTAGGTAAATGAAAGTAACTTAATTTTTTTTAATATTATCAAAAAATTTAAATATAAGTGGAGAGTGTTACTGAGAATTTAAACACTTTTCCTCATTGAGTATAGTATTCATTATACTTACTGTTTCATTAAAAGAGGTAGAGTTTATTTTGTTATTCATATAAAGTTTAACAACAACCACTTTATATAAAAATCATTTGAGGAATGTAAATTTGAATTATTGGAATCAGATGGTTTTAATGAATTTTGATTAGTAGAAGTATATAAAAATCTTCATGAATATTATTTTAAAGTCAACTATGAAATAAGTACTTGAAAATTTAGTTTTATATTCCATGAAGCCATTGTTAGATTATTTATATCATCATGCGATTGTTCTCGTTTTGAAATTATTTCGGTGGCAATTAATTCTTTAAGTTTATTTCATTCGTTGATATAAAATTACTGATTTTGAAACATAATGATTTCTTAAAAATACTTCACAATTTAAAGGTCTATTTCTGATAATATCTTATGGATTCTGTACACTTGTAAATTATGCTTCAATGCATAGTACTCATAATTAAAGTCATGAAATCTTAAAATAACAAAAGGTGTTCTTAAATTTTGTTTGCTTAATTGAGGAACATCATGTGGCGAGAAGCTATTTATTCATTCAATCTTTTCATGTAAAATTTCTACACCTTTATGAAATTGCTCATTTGATTTTTGTATATAATCAACCTTAGTTTTATTCAGGTATTTTAAATGATTTATTAATGCTTTATATAGTCATTATACATTTATCTTTATTTTATGTTCTCCATGTTTTGTAATGGATGCTACAACTTCTTCATAAACCTAATCTTAAAAATTTTCTGCAAATGGTATTTGTGAAATGAGGGTTAAACAATATAAACCAGGTCCATTAATAAATTTTGTACAAGAATGAATATTTTAAATAGCAGCGATATATCACTATTGAAATTTTCATATGTTTTACAATATTTAATTGTTCTTTTAAAGCATCTCGAAAGTGTTTATATCCTAAGGTATCACTAACATCATTTTCACAAAACCATGGATAGTTTTTCATCAATAATTATTTAAACTGGCTTGCTTTTAAATATAAGTTTATTAATTTTTTAGATCTACAAGCGACTCCATTTCTATATATTCCACTAAATTTTTTCTTTCTGAAAGGAAAAGAAAAATTAAATGATTTGTTCACTGTGCAATCAAGAAGAAGAAATTCATAACTAAATAAAAGTAACAAAATAGAACAAGGCTTCAAAATTAGATTATAATGATTTTTAAAAAGAAACAAAGAATCATCTTCATATCTGGCATAGTAAATCAATTATAACTGAAAAATATAGGAAGAAAATTAAGAATTATTCTAATTATATTCGTAACTGTGATCAATCAATAATATGGAAATAGCTTTAATTTGTCAAAAAAATAAATAAATTGAGAAATTACCAAGAAGCTAAACTTTTTTGTGGAAAAATTGTTTGAATAACTTATTTGGAAAAACATTAAATTTATATTTGAATTTAATTTAATTTTTTATGCAACTGTTCAATTCTCACGAGAAATCATTTTTATCATCTTTTATTTTATGTGGTTTTAATTTATATTGACCATATGGTAATCTATTAATAGCATCTTGTAATACACCATGTCTATCATCATTTTATTACTTTCAACTGTATACAATTCCTGTTTAAATAATCTACTCAAATTCATTTTTATATGTTCTTTTATTCAGTCAGTTAATCACTTTTTCAAGAGTACTTTCATTTTACAACAGGTTTCTTAACTCTTTTACATTTTTTCTCTTCTTTAATGCTAACTTCATAAGCATACATTCTCGATCTCTTACTAATGTGCTCCAAATAAACTTTTCCACAATTTTCATCTGTCATTTTTCCTAAAACGCTCTTATTGATTTGTGGAAGTGCATAAATATTATTGTTGGATAATACTTGTGTCAAAGTAATCAATTATTGATTTCATATCTTTACAGAAGTTGATCGTTCAAATGGCTCTGAGCACTATGGGACTTAACATCTGAGGTCATCAGTCCCCTAGAACTTAGAACTACTTAAACCTAACTAACCTAAGGACATCACACACATCCATGCCCAAGGCAGGATTCGAACCTGCGCCCAGAATGGTCACGCTGTTCCAGACTGTAGCGCCTAGAACTGCTTGGCCACACCGGCCGGCTTTACAGAAGTCTTTTAAAGGTCTTTCATTCAATTCATTATCGTTGTTATTAATGTTGTCATCTGGATTTAAAATAAGATCTATTAATTTTTGTTTATTAAGATTGGAATAATTCTTGAGTATATAGTCAAGTTTCAGTCTGCGCCTAGTAAGATTACCATATTCCTGTACATAGCCATGAAGAGAAATGTATAGACACTTTGTCAAGTATCAGATATACGTGAGAATAAGATTCACGTACCAAGACCAAAGGAACTTCAGATTGTCAATTGTAAACAGCATCCAGAATCCAGTTAAGTAAGGTTTACGATTTTTATAATTTTAATAAATGTGTGTGAAAATTAATCAAGTTCTGTTTAAAGTTGGTCACCGTCAATCTGCTACTCTAAGCATGCAAGTGGCATTTCTATCGTCTGACCTAACGGCAGAAGATAAACACGCCACAATAAGACCACGAGACATATTGCTGACACTCGCCTACTTCGTTAGAGCGACAAGTCAAATAACCTGATGGTGTGTGTACTGAAGGTCTTACAGTACGCACACCACAAGTACTTTCCTCAATGAGAAATGGGAAAGTAATTCCTGCTCTACACTTGTGACCACTACGATCTGCTGACTTCATGTCCTGTGAAGTTTCCTTGTGCCACTGTGTTAAGGAGGCCTTTACGTCACACCTGATCCAACAGTTCCGGCCACCCTGTGTAACGATTTCACTACTGTGGTGGATTGTGTGACAGAAGACGTGCTTGTTTGCACGTGGAACGAGTTTGGCTACTGCTTAGCTTTTTCCATGCAGCAAAGAGCAGGCACATTGAATATTTATAGCATGTGTTAAAAAAAAAAAAACTTTGCCGCCCACTGTGGCCGAGCGGTTCTAGGCGCTTTAGTCCGGAACCGTGCGACCGCTACGGTCGCAGGTTCGAATCCTGCCTGGGGCATGGTTGTGTGTGATGTCCTTAGGTTATTTAGGTTTAAGTAGTTCTAAGTTCTGTTCTAGGGGACTGACAACCTCAGATGTTAAGTCCCATAGTGCTCAGAGCGATTTTCGATTTAAAAAAACTTTGAAACTTCCTCATTTCAGTAATATGTAAACAGTTCATGTATTATCTATATTTTGCGACATACTATATTGAGTACATCGTTCTCAATAACCCTTATGTATTGGTCGAATCCTTTCAGAATTTGTACATTAGACCGTACAGTAATGCATGATGCCTCTTTTGTGGCGTGTGCCACTGTAGCTGGCTGAGTGTTCCCATTGCCATTTCGTGCTTTCTAAATGAAATTGTGTCGAAAGGTGCTGCTCTTCTTTGTATTGTGTCTGTTTTCCTTATCTATCCTGTCTGGTAAGTGTCCCAGCCTAGCGAGCTATATTCGAGTTTCAGTCGAACGAGAGTTGTGGACTATACTTCATGTGTGGACTGTACTTTCCGAGAATTCTTCTAGTGCATTTCAGTCTGGTAACTGCCTTTCCTGGGTGCAGAGTATGTGATAATTTCACTTTATATCGCTCCGTAAGCATATTCCCAGATATTTAATGAATGCGGTTCCTTCCTTTTATTTTCCAGCCGTCGTGTAATGATACAATAGTGGGTCTTTTCGCGTACATAAACTCAATACGTTAAATTTGTTTACGTTAAATGCCAAGTTCCAGTTCCTGCACCAAACATCGATCCTCTGCAGTTCGTCCTACACATCGATACAGTTTTCTAGCATTGTGACTTCTCTGTACATCACAGGATCGTCAGCGAAAAACTACACAGAACTTCAGTCCTTACCCACTAGCCTATTTATGCGTGTACACTGAGGTGAGAAAAGCCATGGGATAGTGATATACGCATATACTGATGGTGACAGTATCGTGTTCACAAGGTATCATAGGGCACTACATTGGCCAAGCTGTCATTTGTACTCAGGTGGTTCATGTGAAAAGGTTTCAGACGGGATTATGGCAGAACGGCGGAAGTCAACAGACTTTGAATCGCACAGAATTTTCCATTTCGTAAATGGTTAGGGAATTCAGTATTCCGAAATCCACAGTGTCAAGAGTGTGCTGAGAATATTAAATTTGAGGAATTACGAGGGATGTTCGGAAAGTAAGGTCCGATCGGTCTCGAAATGAATTTAAGTTTATTCACAACAGTTAGTCGTAACTTCCAGTTACCTCTCTAAATAGTCGCCACTCTGACTTAAACATTTGTCGTGGCGTTGTACAGGCTTCCCAGTACCCTCGTCACAGAAAGCAGCCGCCTGTTCTTTCAGCCAATTCTCTATGCTGATCTGCTTTTCGTTGTTTGTGCCACAATGTTGTCTACGTATCCAGCCGTTCAGGTGAGCAGAGATGAACAATGGGGGGAGACAATTAAGGGCTGTATTGTGGGTGATCAAACACTTCCCATCGAAAACGCAGCAGGAGCGACTTCACTGCCCTGCAGAATGCGGTTGAAAATTGTGTTGAAGAAAGGAACGCATGAGATTTACGTTATGTGGGCTGCATAGCTTCAGGCGAAATCTCTCACCAGATCCACATGCTTGGCGGGAGACACTGTTGTTTCAGGCATTTCTAAGTGATCACTTTGCGCTCTGAACGGAAAGGAGCGACGCGAAGCGATCGACTGACACACAAAAGACACTGCCCAATACATCTGTACGATGTTCCATCGGATTTTCACACTGGTTTCTATTTCACACCTAATCGGACCTTACTTTCCGAATATGCCTCGTACCTCTCACTATCGGCAACACAGCAGCGTAGAGTTCTCACTGTTAATAGACAAGGAACACTGCGTGAAATGACCGCAAAGACCAGTGTGGGACGTACGACGAACGTATCCGTGAGTACAATGCCCCAAAAGTTGGCGTTAATGGGCTATAGGAGCAGACGACCGACGCGAATACTAACAGCACGACATCGCCTGCAGCGCCTCTCATGGGCTCACGTACAATGGCTACAGTTTTATAAACTGTTTGTTTAGAACGTGCTGCCGCTGCTGCACAGGCAACTGCATTGAACGCCGCCACGATGCCATACAGGAGAATTCGTCGCCGTTCTAAACAAACAGTTTATAAAACGACCGAGAACATCGAGTCCGCCACAACAGCTGGAGACAAGAAGAACCGCATACCAGTGAAGAGTGTTGCTGCCACTGCACTTGTTGATGGACCTTGTGTTTTTTGCGGTTGCAGACTTAATTTTAGTATAGACATTAATGATACTTTCTCACATGGTAATGGTTGGCTCACTGTAGCCATTGTACGTGGAGGTACAGGAATACCTAGTGTTCTTGGACTTGAAAGTTTTGTTGATAGAGACATTATTGCCTATCGTACCTACGAGCCTCTCATGGGCTCAGGGCCATATCGTTTGGACCCTAGAAAACAGTAAAACCGTGGCCTAGTCAAATGAGTTCCAATTTCAATTGGTAAGAGCTGCTGGAAGGGTTCGAGTATGGCGCAGACCCCACGAAGGCACGGACCGAAGTTGTTAACGAGGCACTGTGTAAGCTGCCGGTGGCTCCATAAGGGCGTTTACGTGGATCAAGGCTATGGTCGGCAACATTTTCGCAATTACGGATAGCTATAGGGGCAGCATGGCGCAATGTTTCTGCAGGGTACTTCCAGCGACGTGTTGAGTCCATGCCACGTCGGGTTGCTGCACTGCGCCGGGGAAAAGGGGATTCGACATGATGTTAGAAGGTATCACATGACGTCTGTCACCTCAGAGTACTGTGGGAAGTAATGACCCTCCAAAACTCTCATGCGGTACAGCCGAAGTTACTTTTAAATCTGAAGATTTCTTCTCATTCAGAATGCCATGCTGTGTTCTGTTTGCTAGAAACTCTTCATTCGAATCACAATTCTGGTCTCGCATTTTGTTCATTAGGCGGCTGGACTGAACTGTATGGGAAGCCTTATAGAATTCAAGGAACACAGCACTTACCTGGTCGCAGGTATCTTTATCACTTCATGGGTCTCATGGCCGAACAGAGCGAGCTGGGATGTCGCTGATACTTGTGTTATAGCATTAGGTCGTGGTCCGAGGCATAATTCAGTTTCTAAAGTTTCGTCTTCCACTGCTGGAGACTTCATCAGAGGCTTTAACTATCCAGGTAGCTGTTACAGACTCAGATGAGCTCAGCAGGCAGAACTGACTTTTTTTTGTTTCATTTGAAAAAAATTCTTTATTAATACAACACAATAATAGTTATACAAAATAACCCCCCACCTAAACTAATTAGTTGGTCTTTAGTTAATACAGTAAGAAATGCAGCTTCTACTTAAATTGTTGAATTGGCACAATTCTGTGGACAAGGTCTAATCTATTAAGCTAATCTATTCTGCAGCGTTACAGGTGTGCCAGTTAAGCTACAAATCTACTCTTTATGGCCTGACCACCGAGCCAATCCCAGTAGGCGTGTCCCTGGCACTGAGTTGGCCGAGTTACTTAAAATCGTTCCAGTCCCTAGTCTTCTTAGTATTGTTAGTTTGTCTACGTTCTAGCTTATACTTCTATTAATATCTACTATCTAACTGGAAGTATTGTTACTGTTGATGAATTCTGATACACCTGCCTGCCTGATCCTGAAGCGCGGCAGATCCCGGTCGTGACGGCGATCGTCCATTCCGCGCCCGGCGGTATTGGGCAGGTGCACCTTAGTCTCAGTGGATTGTTTATTTATTAACCATTTTGGTTCCTAATAAATTCCCTCGTAATCTTATGTGATACCTCGTTTTCCAAACTGTTTAATACATGAAAGGTGTCAGCACGTCGTATTAAGGCATAGGTGTCGCTGTTAGGTAGCGTAACTCTCAATTCATTCGCCACGTCAACATACAATGGGCAGTCATAGATCATGTGTTCGTGTGTGCCGTCTTGAGTGCCGCAGTCATACGCTGGTGTAGCCTGTTTACCAAATCGACCTAGATATGTTGGATATGGTCCATGTCCTATAAGAAAGAGTAGCTGACCCCTGCTTGGCTCAAAGCATCTCTAGTCTTTCCTTGATATTAGGTAGCAGTTGAAATACCCTTCTCGCCGTTTCTTCATTTTCCCATGATTCTTGCCATAGCTCCTCCCCCCTTCTTCTAATAGCAAATTTATCACCTACCTGTGCCCCCATAATTTCCCTAGTCTTTTCAGTTATCCATTTATCGCCGGCCGGTGTGGCCGTGCGGTCTGGGCGCTTCAGTCTGGAACCGCGTGACCGCTCCGATCGCAGGTTCGAATCCTGCCCCGGGCATGGATGTGTGTGATGTCCTTAGGTTAGTTAGGTTTAAGTAGTTCTAAGTTCTAGGGGACTGATGACCACAGAAGTTAAGTCCCATAGTGCTCAGAGCCATTTGAACCATTTGAACCATTTATCCAGTACCATGCTGCCTGTTCCCGTACCTTAATATCCAATGGACACAGCCCCATTAACACCAATAACCCCCCCCCCCTCCAGGAATGTTTCGATATGCCCCAACAAAGCTTAATAACATATGCCGCTGCACCCTTCTTACAGTCATGGCAGGCAGCACGCTCGTGAGCCTGTGTGCCCACACCACACATCCGTATCCTACTACTGACGTTAAGATGCTATTGTGGTAGAGTTTGATGAGATTCAGTGGCAGATGGAATCTCATATGACCTACGTTGATGAGATTGTTTAAGACTTCTAGGGCTCGTTGCGATAAAGTATGTGTGTGATGTGCAATTCCACTTCTCATCAATTAAAACTCGTAGATATCTTGCATCGCGGAGCCGAAGAACTGGTGTTCCCTCTGTTCTTACGGTTGGATTTCTAACCAGGCTGCCTTTCAACAATAGGTACGTGGATTTGTTTGGTGCAACCTTAATTTTTGCTTCATGGCACCATTCAGCGAGCGATGTTATTGCTTGTTCCACTTTGGGTCCTAGGTCCTCACGGCTACGGCCGCCAACCAGTAGGAGGAGGTCGTCTGCGAAGGCTGTCACGTCTAGCACGTCCTCGCTGAGTTGTAATTTCTTTAGTAATGGTTCTATGTTTACATCCCAAAAGAGTGGCCCCAGTACACGTCCCTGGGGGCACCCCCTCGTGATGGTTTTACTTGTTTTTCCGCTAGGCGACGATAGCCAAACCTTCCTGTCCTCACGATAGCTCCACAGACACCCATAGAGGGGCCCTGGGCACTCCTTCTCACGCAAGTGGGAGAAGAGCGAGGGCCACCACAGGTTGTCAAAGGCGCCACTGATGTCCACCATGATGCCTACCACGTACTTGTGCGGGGCTGAGCTGGAGACCTCGGCCGCAACTGCAACTGCGTCAGAGGCCATCGCCCCGGCCGAAAGCCGAACTGCTTGTCGCTCACCCCGCGCGGTATCCTGTGTGCGTCAGTCTGTCAGGCAATGGCTTCTCTAGAACTGTTTATATGCATCCAAGCTACGGTCGATTTGCTGGGCGTCATAAGACTGCGCCGACGTATGTTATGGAGTTTGTAGTGGGGAAGGGATGGCGCTGTTTGTTTTGTTTAGAACTAAGGCCCAAAACTTGTTTGATTTCAGCCCTTCTTCTTTACTGTTGAATTTTTTTCTTTGGTATTTCTATGTCCTCTCTCTACATACAAGCGTAGTAATTATTAGCTAATGCTGAAACCATGGGTCAGCGAAACGGATTTGGTGGTTTGCCTGTCGTAGTGCGTGATCTGCTACTGCTCATTTATCCGAGTTGTCAGGTGCTGAGTTGCTCTTGTGTCCCATAGTGTGTGTGTTTATGCGTCTTTTTGTGGTGCCTATATACGCTTGCCCACAATTGCATCGGATTTTATACAGTCCTGCTGTAGTCAGCAGTGAGCGTAGATCCTTTGCTGCGTAGAAATTTTTGCGCACCTTTTTTGTTGATTTAAACACTCTATCAAAACCATGTTTTCTGAGAGACGTGATCCATGATAGTTTTTACAAACTATACGAAAAGTTTCCCTTAAGTTGATTACTTTTTATTAGAAGCTGTAGATATTTTATGACGTAGTGTCCTATTTATCTCTATGTCAGAGCAACCATTTCATCCGAAGGCCGTTCTTTAAATGACCGACTCGGCTTCCAAGCACTTTGGTTCCCAGATTCCTTTAGTACAGTCCACCAATGTTTGATCATTTCTGTTTTCTGCTTGGGGTGATGACTGAAATTACTGTGAAGGCACCTATCTGTGTGAGTGGGTTTTCTGAAGAGCATAAGCGCTAACGTTTTGTCAAGTTTCCTATGTACCTGTGCCTCAAAAAATGTAATTTGCCTTCTATCTCTTTTTCTGTAGTAAACCATGTATTAGTATTCATATTATTCAGAAGACTTACAAATTCAGTGAGCTCTTTTCCTCCAAGAGGCCACGTAATGAAAGTATCATACACATACTGAAACCAGCTTGGGGAGGGGGGGGGGGGGTGTGTTCTTCTTTGCCATCTGAAGGGCTGCTTCTTCAAACTTTTACATATAAAATTTGCTACAATTGCGCTGAGTGGGTGCCCCATAGCCTTGCCATCAGTTTTCTTGTAGGATTTGTTATGCCATTGAACGTAAGTTAGTGTGAGACAACGTTTAAAGAGATGTGGTATACTGTTTGTCAAACTACTTTCCAACTGTAACATCCCCCCACGAAGATGAACAATGGTAAACGGTGGTGCAACATCAAAACTGACCATAATATCACTTGGGCTCAGCCTGAAGGATTTTAATGTTTTGATAAAACGTCCAGAATCTTTAATGTAAGTGTCAGTTTTTCTGTAAATGTAGGAGTATGGATAAGTGTTCGTCAGTCCCATAGATCACATAATCAGAGTCTCTGACAACTCGCCTCATTGGTAAGCCCTCTTTTTGAATTTTTCGTGACAGTGCTTCTGCTTCGATGAGATCCTTCTTTCCCGTAGGAGAAATCGAAGATGTCTTTATTAGCTTATTCGTTATCCTGAGAACAGAAGTTGAAGTATCCCCATCAAGTTCTGTGTATCTTCCTGGTTCTAATAAATGCAAAATTTAACTGTGGTAGCCTCTTTTTATTCATTACTACTGTAACAGTGCCTTTATTTGCTGGAAGAATTAGAATGTCTTTATTAGAAATTTAATCTCGGAGAGCTTTCATCTCACGTTTAGTTTTGCTAGGTGGTTTGCTCAAAAGCGGTATGGCTCATTCTATGCATATTTCTTCTGCAGCGGGTTTTGGTTAAAAAAACGGATTGCAGAATTGGTATCAGCAACAATAAGAGGTTAACGAATTGTAAACTAATTAACGCCCTTTGACTTCTTGTATTCAAAAGAATGGTCTCATTAAATCAGTAGCATTGCCACCGTCGCTGTACAGATATCAGAAATATTGCAAATACCTGCCGTTAAAACCTGCATTCTGCGGTTACAGCGAGCTGAGTTTCACATGATTGTTGTTTGCAGAATTTCTGTAGATTTCTGCGGAGAACATTTTTTCGGTCTCCAGAAATGTCATAATCCGCGAGTATACATGTCACACAGCCCAACAGAGGTTAACTTCCGTGAACTGCTATTGCAGTTAACTCACGCAGTAAGAATGTGACCATATTGCACGTGGAAATGTTGTATAAATTACTGATAAATCAATGACTGTATTCGACACGTTTCGGGTAAAACCCATCCTCAGTTTGTGGTAAACATCTTGGTGATCACATATACAGGGTAAGTCACTAACTATTGCGACCAAGAATAACTCCGAAAGTATGATAGTTGCATGGGACAACGTGGACCATAATATGACGCTGTTTCATTGTTGCTAGGTCGGGACGCTTCAGAGATATGAAGGTAAACTTTGTTTTTTAAATGGTATGCTGTAGTTTGGTACTTATTTTCTGATAGCGGCTACCGAGACGAATCCAATATATGTTACAGTAAGGTCTTCGAAGGTCACAAAGGTGGCACGAACGTCCATTTACAGAGGGTGTTCGAAGTGATGACCATTGGTATCAATGCAGTGCTGCAATCTTCTTATCATGGATTGAGTGGTATTCCTTATCACATCGGCACTTGTCTAAGAACATGCTCTAACAATTATTTCTCACATATCTTCAGGTTTAGTTGGAACGTCATTATAAACAATGTCTTTTACGAATCCCCGTAAGAAAAAATCCAGAGGTGTCAAGTCTGGCCACATCTCCTCCGCGTCCAATCCTACGAGTTGGGAATTGTGTCTGCAACTCATTTCTAGCCACGATCGAAAAATGTGCCGGACACCCATCGTGTGGATACCACATTCGGTTTATTGTTTCTAAAGGTATTTCTTTCAACAACACACGTAATATTTCTTGCAGGGATGTGATGTACTTCCTACCATTAAGATTTGGTTCAAATGGCTCTGAGCACTATGGGACTCAACTGCTGTGGTCATAAGTCCCCTAGAACTTAGAACTACTTAAACCTAACTAACCTAAGGACAGCACACAACACCCAGCCATCACGAGGCAGAGAAAATCCCTGACCCCGCCGGGAATCGAACCCGGGAACCCGGGCGTGGGAAGCGAGAACGCTACCGCACGACCACGAGACGCGGGCATTAAGATTTCCTTCGATGAAATAGGGGCCTATAATTCTGTCCTCCAGAATACCACACCATACACTCACCGACCACGATTTTTGCTGTAAACTTGCCGCAGCCAACATAGATTTTCATTTGCCCAATAATGCATGTTATGCAAATTAACATTTCCATGGTTCGTGAATGTAGCCTCGCCAGTAAATAAAATCAAATTAATAAATGTGTCATCCCTCTGAATCTGAAGTTGAGCGCATCGGCAGAATTCAAGGCGACGCATACAATCCGTTCCAATTAATTCTTGGTAGAGACTGATTTGGTAAGGATGATATTTATGGCGATGGAGAAGACGAACAACACTACTCTGGCTCGCGACAGATTCTCTCGCGATTTAACGGGAACTAACACAAGGATCTCGGATCACAGTGGCAAGAGTACCAATTTCCGTTTGCTCGTTAGTAACTTTCCTTTGCCGGATATGTTTCCGATGCGTTAAAGATCCAGTTGTTCTCAGTTTATCATACACACATTTAAATGTACAACGTCTAGGGTGATACGTTGAGGATATCTTTCAGCGTATAAGCCTGTCTCTCTCACTGAATTTTGTTGGCATTCTCCGTAAATGAGAAGCATATAGACTTGTTCTTCGAAGGAATACATCATTCACATTCGCTTGATTCGACGATACATGCCACCTTTGTGACCTTCAAAGACCTTACTGTCACAGATATTGGATTCGTCTCGATAGCCGCTATTAAAAAAATAAGTACCAAACTACAGCATCCCATTTTTTTCATAAAAAAAAACAAACAAAGTTGACCATCATATCTCTGACGCGACCCCACATAGCAACCAAATACCTACGTCATATTATGGCCCCCATTGTCCCATGCAACATTTGTCCAACAAACGTTTCAGCAACTATCATACACTCCTGGAAATGGAAAAAATAACACATTGACACCGGTGTGTCAGACCCACCACACTTGCTCCGGACACTGCGAGAGGGCTGTACAAGCAATGATCACACGCACGGCACAGCGGACACACCAGGAACCGCGGTGTTGGCCGTCGAATGGCGCTAGCTGCGCAGCATTTGTGCACCGCCGCCGTCAGTGTCAGCCAGTTTGCCGTGGCATACGGAGCTCCATCGCAGTCTTTAACACTGGTAGCATGCCGCGACAGCGTGGACGTGAACCGTATGTGCAGTTGACGGACTTTGAGCGAGGGCGTATAGTGGGCATGCGGGAGGCCGGGTGGACGTACCGCCGAATTGCTCAACACGTGGGGCGTGAGGTCTCCACAGTACATCGATGTTGTCGCCAGTGGTCGGCGGAAGGTGCACGTGCCCGTCGACCTGGGACCGGACCGCAGCGACGCACGGATGCACGCCAAGACCGTAGGATCCTACGCAGTGCCGTAGGGGACCGCACCGCCACTTCCCAGCAAATTAGGGACACTGTTGCTCCTGGGGTATCGGCGAGGACCATTCGCAACCGTCTCCATGAAGCTGGGCTACGGTCCCGCACACCGTTAGGCCGTCTTCCGCTCACGCCCCAACATCGTGCAGCCCGCCTCCAGTGGTGTCGCGACAGGCGTGAATGGAGGGACGAATGGAGACGTGTCGTCTTCAGCGATGAGAGTCGCTTCTGCCTTGGTGCCAATGATGGTCGTATGCGTGTTTGGCGCCGTGCAGGTGAGCGCCACAATCAGGACTGCATACGACCGAGGCACACAGGGCCAACACCCGGCATCATGGTGTGGGGAGCGATCTCCTACACTGGCCGTACACCACTGGTGATCGTCGAGGGGACACTGAATAGTGCACGGTACATCCAAACCGTCATCGAACCCATCGTTCTACCATTCCTAGACCGGCAAGGGAACTTGCTGTTCCAATAGGACAATGCACGTCCGCATGTATCCCGTGCCACCCAACGTGCTCTAGAAGGTGTAAGTCAACTACCCTGGCCAGCAAGATCTCCGGATCTGTACCCCATTGAGCATGTTTGGGACTGGATGAAGCGTCGTCTCACGCGGTCTGCACGTCCAGCACGAACGCTGGTCCAACTGAGGCGCCAGGTGGAAATGGCATGGCAAGCCGTTCCACAGGACTACATCCAGCATCTCTACGATCGTCTCCATGGGAGAATAGCAGCCTGCATTGCTGCGAAAGGTGGATATACACTGTACTAGTGCCGACATTGTGCATGCTCTGTTGCCTGTGTCTATGTGCCTGTGGTTCTGTCAGTGTGATCATGTGATGTATCTGACCCCAGGAATGTGTCAATAAAGTTTCCCCTTCCTGGGACAATGAATTCAGGGTGTTCTTATTTCAATTTCCAGGAGTGTATTTTCGGAGTTATTGTAGGTGGCAATAGTTAGTGACTGACCCTGTATAAAGACAGTATGTAACAAACTAATCTGTCACGGCAGAATACTGCTACTGATTAACTTCATTAATCTGACGGGAACAGGTGTGGCCACTACAGCAGGACAGTTGGCATATTCCGGTGTACTTCACCTAATTGTCTTATTTAGGAAGTTGGCATATCTCTCCCCCTACTTTCTCGTTTGTCTTAATGCGTAATGCTGTGATGTTATGTGGCGAAAGAAAACTTCTTTATTTTTGCAGCCAGGACGAAACAGGCTGTGTGATCCTTTATCCAGTCTCCAGTATTCCTTTTTTGCTTTTGGATCGGGTTTAGTGTTCAAGACTAAGAAGTGGCTGGCGTCGTGTTATTGGGAGCAGTTCTCTTTACTGTTGCTAATATTTTCCGAACGTTCTCTCATATTTATTCGACGCTATTACAGATTATTCTTCACTGTCAGATCCTAGGTACTGAATTTGGGAGTGGCTGCAAAGTGTGTTCCATTCAACTGTAAATTCATTGAAATTTTTCTGTATACAGGGCGATTCAGTAGAGCTCTGACTTAGGTTGGAAGGTCTCGCATTTTTATGGTTTCCCATGTTAGTTGCTAGTCACAGTCTATATATTTCTGTCCGACGTAGTTTCCTTGTTTTCCTTTCATTGATTTTTCCACACACGTCACTCTCTTCCAGTACGTCGTTTTCTGTGGTTTGTACGTGTATGTAACTCCGGAAGATAAGCCTTGTCTACAGATTATAACCCAAATACTTAGTCCAAAATTCTGAACTGATTCATAGCCGTTTTTCAGGCAAGCTACTGAGTTAACGCACCTGGCTGTAAGTTACTTAATGACAACGATTAACTTTCGCAAGCGCAATGTAGGATAAATGTTCCTGCGTCTCTGAAGGAAATCATCAGGTGATACTAGCAAAAGAGAGTTGCTGAGCATAGCTATTTTTACTGTAAAGAGATTTCTCTTATATATCAACACTTGTCCAATACGTATGTTCCTGCAGACTGTTGAACCTGAAATACAACTTAATTTGATTTACTTACAAAAACTCCTAGCCTCTGAATAGTGAAGAGCATTTAACGGAAACATTCTGTGAGAACTAGTACTCATGTATTCTGTGTTTTCTGCATGTTCACTGAACTATAATCAACGTTTCTTTTCTGTAAGTATAATACTGTGACGTAGAAGGAGTTGCAATTACATGAATGACGAACACTAACTTAACGAAGGCTTATTCAGCACTTGCACATACAAGAGCGGGGAGAGAACTGCCTCCGGCCAGAACACATACGGTATACATACAGTTACAGAACATACCAGTACATTTATGGATACTTCTAGAATGTACTCGAAACGAATTCAGAAATTAAAATTCTACAGTCTAGGTGAGTAATGAACTCACGACCCTCCATGGAACAGTTTAGCATCATAACCACTACAACGCGATGACTGTGCCACTCAGCTTCTTCTGCGACACTATATTTACTAATTTTGTACCTTTAAGCCATTATTTAACGGGGTAAAATTTCATATAAATCTCCCTGATGCAGACAATAAGCCAGTTATTGCCATGATTCTACTTCATTGGCACCTTTCAACTATTTTATACTATTTCGGAAAATTTGAATGTCATTGGTTTAATTATTTGTGAGACAAATGTACACGTAACGCTGAATAAATTCAGTTGTATAGTGAGCGTTGCTTAGTCGCAGATTGTTCAGAAGTGGAAAACCTTTCATGTAGTTAACATCACGCGCATTGTCAAGCGCGGAGATGACCATTACTGAATGAAGTAACACTGTTACTGACTTCAAATTTCAGTTTTTATCCCCACAAATACATTCTTAGGCACACGAGTTCATACGTGACTATCGAAGGACACTTTTTGATTCTAGGTACAACCATAGAGACGTTTTCTGAGGTGATCAGCCGGCCGCAGTGGCCGAGCGGTTCTAGGCGCTACAGTCTGGAACCGCGCGACCGCTTCGGTCGCAGGTTCGAATCCTGCCTCGGGCATGGATGTGTGTGATGTTCTTAGATTAGTTAGATTTAAGTAGTTCTAAGTTCTGGGAGACTGATGACCTCAGTAGTTAAGTCCCATAATGCTCAGAGCCATTTTATTTGAGATGATCAGGCTTCCTCAAGTCTCTATATATTGGTTTGATTGCTTCCGTAAGAGCCATTGGAATAGAATTTGTATGGTGATAGGGAACTCCAAAAGGTTATTATTACGGGGGCACATCTGTATTACGAGTGCGACAAGAAATTCAATCGTAATCGCTTACACAAAAGGTCAGTGTAAATCGATTGCCACGAAACTCCAGTTCTTTAATCCTCTTAGGGACCGGATAAACTATGTTACTCAGCACTGAAAGAAACAGGAAGACAGGTAACAAACTCTCAACGAGGCACAATCGAAACTCTGGCTCAAAACACTAAGTCACAGATGAAGAAGTGAACTGTGAACACGTGGTTGCTATGTTAGTGGTACCAAGTGAAAGCTCAACGTTTCTACAACAGCGGAGTAAAATTTTCTATGTCTAATGTTTTCGGAAATGCGGAGGTTTGAATACGAACACATCACAATTTGGATAACTTTCCTGAGCGCACACACATCTTTGGAAAATGAAACAAAAATACTTCTAATTAGAATTTCTTAACAAACTTTGCACCAATTTAAGCACCAAGTTCGATATTACTTTATAGGTTGAGAAATTGAACAAGTGATATTTTATCATTTTGCGCTATTCCACTTCCCCAGTAGGACGAGGAATTACGGCACGCGCAGTTGCAGGTCGCGAACTTGCATAACCACGTGGTTACAGTAACAAAAAAGAAGATTCAGCAAAATATCGGACACGAATGTGCCCTAACTGAAACGGCTTCAAATAGAGATTAGGCAGTCGCATCTAGAATCCTGCAAAAAACATCAGACTATATACACAAAGGGCCATGACTTTGAACATTTCTACAGTATTGACAAACTAATGTTATTAAACAAATATACTCACTTGTTATTGAAT
The DNA here is from genome assembly GCF_023864275.1 of Schistocerca cancellata. NCBI lineage: Eukaryota > Metazoa > Arthropoda > Insecta > Orthoptera > Acrididae > Schistocerca > Schistocerca cancellata. The sequence goes on from NC_064635.1 coordinate 153,134,167, forward strand.
TAGAGGGGTATTGAATACCACATATGCGCACAGTTGAATAAAGGGCGCAGGGATACTTCTGTCCTTGTAGAGACACTATTTGAAACTAATCAAAAGGAAACCTAAATTACGCTTCAATCGAAACCTGAAGCAAGCCTAAAAATGAGTTTCAAAATCAAACATCTCCGGCAGAAACATAGCAAAATGCGCTTCCAAAGCGTTGTTTAAGCCAAGAGCATATAGCCGTATGACCCTGAAGAACTGGGGCAGCGTGGCGTGAAACTGCGGCCGGTGACCACGCGTCCGAACAGAGTTGCAAGATGCATTCACAGTGAAACGAACCAGGGGCTGTAGAATGAGAACCGCTGAAGAGATCGTAATGGCACTGCCTACAGAAGAAGGCCCGGACCGTACAAAAGCAGTGAGGTCCCAAACTCGCCGCTAGAGGAACACGGCTGCTCACAGTGAGCGTGTGCACTCATAGACTGTGCACCGCACTCATTCCTGCTGGACACAGGGAAGCTGAGGCTTCGAAAGAGGAGCAAGTGGACGCACCGAGCTTCTTGACGGCGGGAAGACTGCTGCGAACGGAAATTCATCGAGGAAAGGCACAAGTGGACGGAGAACACTGCACGTCCATTGCAATTGCCACCTTCAGTCCGATCTGTGGGCAATGGCTGCCCCCGTCACTCACCAGTCTTGAATAGTGAGTGCATCTGCCTGGTGGGCAATGGTAGGTGTACCGGTAATGTGGTGTGGCGTTCCAGATCGTGTGTCATCGTCCTCCTTAAATTGTTTGTGCTACGCCTTCTCCCTTGCAACGGACTTCCAGTATTCTCCCTGAAGTTTTGCCATTCTTTGATGAATATCTGTCCCCTTCACTGCTCCCGCTGAAAGAAAACGCACAACATGTCTTTGACCTGCCTTTGAAGCCTCCATTCCTCCGTTTTCTGCAGGGTCGAGCGCGGTGGCCGACACACGCGTTCACGTGATCGCTACGCCCTCACGTGGCTCTGCACCGGTGGCGAGTTTGGGACCTCAGCGCTCCTGCATTTATCACACCTTCTTCAGTAGGCAGTCATATTACAACCCCTTCAGCGATTTTTATTTTACCCACTTGAAAAAACAGTTTATATCACGATGGCTATTTTATTCAAATGACCGGTTTCGGTCTAGTCTTAGGCCATCTTCAGACATGACCGTCAGCTGAAGTTGACGATGCATAGAATGGTTAATTGACATTTTAATAAGATAACCATAGCGATCTAGACTGTTTTTCACTAATTTTATGTGACTTACCAGAATGCTATTTCCCAAAAATGTTATAATCTTTTTTTTATTTTGCTACCTCCATATCGGTTCTTTTTAAACGTACCTTCTAGACATAGAGGCAGAGAGCTATTTTGCTTCACACCAAGCTATGTAAAAATAAAAGCTGGCACTAGCATGGCTGGTGCTAGTCGAAAAGCCCAATCCGCGGAAAAAAAATCACGCGTGCAGCATGCAAACTTTCTTTTATCGGCAGGAAGATGTGTAAGCCTTTTTCCTTAGACTGGAAGTAATAGTGCATCATATTTCGCTCTGAATAACACGGTCCATTCAAATGAGTGTGACCACAACCCATGTTCGACGCCTCAACGTGCAATAGCCACTTACAGGCGACATGTGGTGTTTCAAAAGTCTAATAAGGTTCAAATGGCTCTGAGCACTATGGGACTTAACATCTATGGTCATCAGTCCCCTAGAACTTAGAACTACTTAAACCTAATTAACCTAAGGACAGCACACAACACCCAGCCATCACGAGGCAGAAAAAAATCCCTGACCCCGCCGGGAATCGAACCCGGGCGTGGGAAGCGAGAACGCTACCGCACGACCACGAGATGCGGGCAGTCTAATAAGGAAACATCGCGTTTCTTTACCACTTGAGCGACGCCAGGTAAGAGATGTTAATATATATATATTTATTTATTTGTAGTATGTTAAGTGGAGACTTGTTATTTAAAAAGATTTAGTTTCTTTTCTTTCATGTCGAGCGTGGCAGCAAGATGATCCAGTGGGGACTCCAGACGCGGCGGACGGCGAGAGCTAACCACTGTTGCACCGTAGTCGACGGCCGGCGGCTGGAAGAACCGTTGAACCATCATGCTGACCATTATTAAAGGATGTTTTATGTTTTTTTTTTTTATAAAATGAAAAGGAGTTCATGGTTGAAGGTGGAATGATAAAGTTTGTAATTGGATGTCAATTGGTTATCAACTGTTAAATAAACTTCGAGTTGGAAGTTAAAACAGTCAGTTGACTCTGTTATTAGGGCATACATCGTAAATACTACTGATGTGTGAAATTTGCAAATTTTACCGAGCGGTTCTACGCGCTACAGTCTGGAGCCGCGCGGCGGCTACGGTCGCAGGTTCGAATCCTGCCTCGGGCATGGATGTGTGTGATGTCCTTAGGTTCGCTAGGTTTAAGTAGTTCTAAGTTCTAGGGGACTGATGACCTCAGAAGTTTAGTCCCATAGTGCTCAGAGCCATTTGAACAATTTTTTTGCAAATGTTATTAAAATTCAGACTTCTTGAAGAGATTCTGGCAGAATTTTATCAGCAGTGTGGACGATCTTCAATAATTAACTAGTTTAAAGTTTTATTAATGAGAAGTCGACACGTATTGACATTTTGAAAATAATCGATACTGTGAATTGTATTAAAATTTTGTTTTAAAACTTTATCGGAGATTCTGGTTAAGAAGATCGCTTTTAAAGTGGAATATTTCGTTAAATAAGAACAAGATTAACTATTTAGTGATATTAATTAATCATTTAAGGAAAAAGTAGGGATTTTCAATTTAGTCTGACAAAGATATCAAGGAGTGTCAGACCGCACAACGAACATATAGAAACTCTGTGACTTTGTTGAAGTGTCAAAAATTTTTCTACGATAAAACTTTTCTACAACAGGGACTGGTGAATTTTGCTGCTTTTATCCTTGTCTTCTAGGTTGTATCTGCTACAGCATAATGTTTTTTCTTTATGGATTTTTCAAGTAACTGGCAAAAGAACTTATAATTTGATCTGCGGCGGACCGCCGATATTGGGTACACGGTTGGGCTGTTGTGAAGCCTGTTGGTTTGCAGATTGCCTTTCTTTCCCCTGCTGCAGACACTGTTGCTGAGTTGCTGCGACAGGATCGGCGGTTCAGCGCAAGCACCAGCTGTAAAACTAAACTGCACGCTAACAGGCGATGAGGGCCGAACGGTACCGACCAGCCGCCCTGTCATCTTCAGCCCACAGACGTCACTGGATGGGAATACGGAGGGGCGTGTGGTCAGCACACCGCTGTCTCCGAGACCAGAGCCGCTACTTCTCAGTCAAGTAGCAACTCAGTTTGCCTCGAAAGGGTTTAGTGCACTCCGCTTGCCAACAGCGCTCGGCGAACCGGATGGTCACCCATCCAAGCGCTAGCCCAGCCCGACAGCGCTTAACTTCGGTGATCTGACGGGAACCGGTGTTACCACTACGGCAGCACTGGCAGTGGAAGGTATATAAAGCGTGTCGGGGGAAGTGCAAATGAGTATAGTCGTCGTAAGGCGGAAGCGGAGCGATTTATGTGACGTCCAATAGGGCATGATAATTGGCTTTCGGGAGAAGGATGGAAGCATTTCCAAAGCGACTACGTTTGTGAACTATTCGCGTGCAGCTGTGGTTAAAGTATACCTTCCATGGCAAAACGTAAAAAGGAGTTGTCACAAACCGGTGCCGAGGCAATAGTGGTCCACCACAGGCCATGAATGATACGGATGACCGACGGATATTTGTACGGGCGAAGAGACGTGCAATCGGCCACGCAGATGAAAGAAGAGGCTACCAACAGCGTCTCCTTGACGAACGGTCAGCGAAAGTTGCTGCTTACGAGCCTCTGCATTGGGCGCCTGCTTCACGCACGCATGATTACTGCTGTCAATCGGCGACGAAGACTGGAATTTGTACGCCAATTCTGCAGCTGGAGGTCCATGAAAGGTGGTCTTTCCAGGTGAATAAAGTTATATGCTCCAGCGGACAGATGTCCGTTGGCGTGTACGGCTTGAAACGTCTCAAAGCAAATACCCTGCAACAATCGTCAGAAGGCTCCAGGCTGGAAGAGGGAGCACCACGGTCCAGCGAATGTTTTTGCAGCATTCTCTGTGTGATATCGTGATTGTGGTAGGCACAATGAATCAACACATTTATCTGTTCTCAGGGACCTTGTCCACTCCTACATGCAGTTTTCCTCGGCACGATGGCATCTACCAGCAGGACAATGCAATGTGTCACACGGCTCGCAGTGTACGTGTATGGTGGTGCGTCGTTCAAAGAGCACCACAACGAGTTTACTCCAATAATCGAGACTCAGTGGAACAACCTGAATCGGGCTGTTCGAGCCATGTACCGTCAACATAGAAACCTAGCACGCTGGCCACCGACGCTGGCGCTGACTGCTGCTCATCTGCGACGGAGGCTGGAATCTGCACGCCAGTACAGAGACTGGACGTCCACTGACAAGGAGACGGCGCGACCGAGGGGTCGGGGATTTGTCCGAAATTTTGTGTGGTGAAAAAGGACCCCTAACACCTCAAGTGGTTAAAATATTAGGACGCACTACTCGGAAAATCCCGGGAAAAATCAATCCAAAGTTTCTTATGTGTCTTATGAGTATAAAATGTTAGTCCATTGCCGACCCGCCGTGTGGCCTACATGGTTTGCGCTCGGACCCTTACGCCAGAGGTCTTGGGTTCGATTCCTCCTGTGGCACTTTTTTTCTTCTGTTGCTTGCAAAATTGCAGCGCATTGTTACAGAAGAATCGTGAAATTAATTCCCGGGAAGATTGTATAAAAATTCATTCTATAATTCACCGTCAATTATCGTCACCAATATTCCGAGACATGATTCAATATGCCTGGTTTGCCTCAAAATTATCCGAAACTCAAAACATTTTCGTAAATGTTAATGGGGCATGTTATTGTACAAATTTATTGCAAACTCCATGTGATTGAAAAATATCTGCCATTATACGAGTATGTTGCGCAAGATGTCGCAAAAATTATTGCTTTGTTTGTTTTTACGATAATTACCACTGTGGTTCTTGTTTATAATTATTATATGTATAAAAACTAAATGTTTCCCAATCAACTTTGTTATTCTGATTAAAAACCCAATGTTTCCCCTCATATAATTTACAATTAAAAATGGAAAATCCACCGCCATGAATTGTGTTGTTGGACAAAAAGAAAATTATTTTTATTCAGTAATGTAACTAATTTGTTAAAGCTAATGTAGGTTCGCAAAACTTTCTGAATAATTGGTGAAATAACAAAAGAAAATAAAAGAGATGAAAAAAAGTGCCAGAGGAGGAATCGACCCCGAGACCTCTGGCGTAAGACTCCGAGGCCTAAACGTCTACGCCAGACGGCGGCTCGGCAATGGTCTAACATTTTATACTCATAAGGCACCTAAGAAACTTTGTATCGATTTTTCCCGGGATTTTCCGTGTAGTGCGTCCTAATATTTTAACCACGTGAGGTGTTAGAGGTCCTCTTTCACCACACAAAATTTCGGACAAATCCCCGACCCCACGGTCGTGCCGTCTCCTTGTGAGTGGCTACTGGTGGCCTTTACAGATGAATCACGTTTTATGCTGCATTGGACAGACGGACATTGGCGTGTAGGGCATGGAATGTCTGAAAGGACGGGTCCAGGCCGAAGGAGGTAGCGTTATGACCTGGGGAATGTTTTCGTGATACTCCGTGGGTGAAGTCGTCATTCTGGGAGACAACGAATTTATCACGTCCACCTATACATACAGTTTTTCCTCGGCACGATGGGATGGATCGCAACGCGCAGTTGTGTGGTTCGAAGAGCACGAGGAAGTGTTAACTGTACTTCAGTGGTCACCAGTCCTCCAGAATTTAAACACAACCTAGAAACTTTGCGCCTACCTCGGGCTGTTTGCGTCACGGATCCTCAGCCGAGAAACGTAGCACAGCTGGTGATCGCACTGTAGTCGCCATGCCTCCACATCCCTGCCGGTGCCTTCCAGAACCTGAATGACTCTCTTCCTGCACATCTCACAGCGGCCCACGCTGTAGAACGTTGTTGTTGTTCAAGCTTTTTACAGCTGAACGCATTGATGCTGTAGGACATTGTATGTCCTTGGCTTAAAAATTAGTCTACTGAGGTCCTCATCCTAGTTTCCGTTTCTTTCAGTACTGATAAAAAGCTCTGCAGCATAGTTGACATCAGATAGAATGTACGTATTTCCTCAGGTCGTGTCAGCTTCCCTATCCGTGTCAAGCGACTCTCGTATACACTAAGTGTTGACTGGTCGCTAGCTTTCCCGGTGAAGGCGACAGTTTTGTAACGGCGCGGGAGCTTCTAGTCTACGACGCCATCCGCGCGACCGGCCCTAGACACCCAACGACGTTACGGCCGCAGCCGACACTAACTTGCGAGGCCGCATCTGGCCAGGCGAGCGAACGGAACGCCCGCCCTAAAGGGCCTGTGGAGGGCGGCAGAGGAGGCGGCGGACCGCCCCCGCGGGGGCTGGAAGGGGCGGGCAGTTTGCCTTTACGAGGCGCGGCGCAGCGCAGATAGCTTTATCGTCGACGGGTCCTCCCGGCGCAGCTGTTGGGCCGCGCGTCAGTCTGCCCGGCTTGTTACCGCGAACAGCCCCGCGGCGCTCCCCACCCACGCCTCCGGCCGTTACGCCAGACGCGCAGTTGAACTCTTCTGGCTACCAAGTGCTCCGGACTACGGGCTGTACGATATTGCCTCCCGTGTAATGTCACACGGGCTGCGCGGAAACTGCGTCGCTGTCACTCTCCACGGAGTTCCACCTACATCTACGTGTCTGCCTCGGGAGCCCCAATGGTGTCTGTGCCGTATGATATTTTACCACATTCTTGTTAGGTCGCTTGCTTGTCTCTCTGATGTCCGGTATAAATTTTGCAATTGAATTTAAGGCAACTTCAATGCGCTAGAGATCTGAATTTTTAACTCACAACTCCATAAGGCGATATTAACTCTCTTTCTGGCCCATCGGATGGGGTTTAAAAGGATTGGTAACGCCTGATATTTCGGCTACCTGCAGAACTAGCGTGTCGTGCGGGTACTATTGGAATGTGTTCCAGGCAGTACGCAAGCAGAGGTTAGAAATCGTTGACAGTGTAATGACACATGGGCTGTGCGCAAACTGCATCACTGTCACTCTCCATGGAGTTCCACCTACATCTACATGTCTGCCTTGTGGCCCCAGTGGCATTTAGGGTAACTTCTCAATGGGCTAGAGATCTGAATTTTTAAGCATAGCTCACAACTCCATATAGCGATATTAACTCTCTTTCTGGCCCATCTGATGGGGTTTAAAAGGATTGGTAACGCCTGATATTTCGGCTACCTGCAGAACTAGCGTGTTGTGCGGGTAGTATCGGAATGTGTTCCAGGCAGTATGCAAGCAGATGGCCACAGCTGAACATAGAAAGTGGTTACAAATTCTGTAAAGGATTTTAAACTAACTTCCCGACGAGCTAGCGACTTGAAATTTTAATCATAGGTTAGAACTCGTCGACAGTGGAATATTAATTTGCACTCTTCTCCCGTATGCGGCGGAGGATGCTTCCATTTCCCCCTTTTCATGTTTCAAAAGCAAACCGTTTGCAGGAAGAACAGTTACTTGTAAGCCCCTGTGTCAGCTCAAACTTCTCTAACTTTTACCCTCAGTCTTTTCACTAGATATACGTCAGTGGTTGAGTCAGATGGACAGAAACTAAAATAAACCTGAAATTTACTACATGTCTGTGTTGTAATCTCACCAAAACGTTTTACATCGACTGAAAAGTTTCATATCGACAAAACTAAAAAACAGAACACAATTATTGTTATAAAAACGATTTTTAATAAACAATTTTTTTTAAATTGGATAAAAATGTAATAAATACACTATTGGAAATGAGTATTGCAACTCTAAGAAGGAGTCGAGAGACATAAACGAAAGTAGTAGGCGTTTTCCTACATCTGAAATATGACGTCTATTCCGATGTCGCACCAGTCACGTAATATGGCGATAGTAGCGCGTCTAGGGGGATGCAAGTGGGGGTTTGCTTTAAACGCGCATTGTAACGGTCGTGATCGTTTGCTATATTTGAGATTAGATGTAGTGAGTTAATATTAAGAATGCCTTCAAAGCGACAAAGCCACCGTTCTTAACACCTCACTGCGTTTTAACGAGGTCGTGTAATAGCCTTAAGAGAAACTAGGTAATCTGTACATGCGCAGGTAGATGGAGGTGGGTGTTGGATCTGGTTGCCGATGACAATGTACAAGTGGTCGAGCTGTCAGGACTTGTGATGGGCATCCAGGTCTGCCGTTAAATGTCAGGACAGGAAATTAAATCAAATTAAGAGAGCATATTTCAGGGGGCACGCCTGGGGAGTAAGTAACCAGGTGTAGTCCAGTCTTGGAGGCTGAACAAGAAAGACATCTGTTGTACTCGAGGTCGGGATCACAAGAGAGAGAAGCAGCTGTGTTCTGCACTGCAGAACCCTCCAGAGTCCACACACGTGGCCTGTTTCCCACGTACACTACTGGGCTAAACCGATGGGTTGAATTCACTAGCAGTTTCAGCAGAGGGCTCAAGACGTCTCTTGACAGTAGCTTTAACTGGGTAGAACTGCCTCGGTTCTGGCAACTTGTGTCACTTGGGCACAGCTGGAGTTCCTCTGGGAGGAAACTTGTAAAGATTTGACTGGGGTCTTTCAAATAACATTTTTTAAACCAATTGCCTATAATATTCCTTGAGCGGCTGCCACCCTGTACATTCATTCCCCCCTCCCAAGAGAGTGGTGACTCACATTATTTACAAAAGGGGTGTCACTCACTCCCCAGAAAGACGTTTTGTCCTGGTATGGACCTTAATGCTATGGAACGGCTCTGTTGCACTTATTTTTATTTAGTGTAAGTGGGTGGTCATCAGTCTCAATGCTTGGTCATCCACATCACTCTTCATCATGAGCATTATTTCTGCCACCTTTTAACCTAAAGCACCATTGGCGCACTTCACCTTCAGTGATTACATTGTTTCCATATACTTTACACAGCTGCCAGTAAATTGCAATTGGTTCATGGTTTTTTTTACTACAAAAACATTATTACCAATCACAAATCGTGTGATTTTCAATGGTGGCACACATTTAAAACTTTTATTATGAAGTAATGGGAAGTCACATGAAACTCAACTGGTATGTGTGGATGCTTCATTGCTTAGAGTTAAAAGTGTGGTGCTGTATACTTTTGCAAAGGTCTTCAGCACTATCCCAGTAGACATGAAGCAAGATACTAAGCATCCCTACAAATTATTAAGAAAATTATAACCATACTCTTTTAAATAATCCAACAAATTACCTGGTTATTTGCATTTAGGGACTGAAAAGTCTTGCCAGCTACATGACAATACGTACGGCTAATTTATGTATGAATAGTTCACCTCTTTGGCCAACGGCAGTGGTAACACCGGTTCCCTTCAGATCACCGAAGTCGGACTCGGCTAGGACTTGGATGGGTGACCATCCGGTCTGCCGAGCGCTGTTGGCAAGCGGGGTGCACTCAGCCCTTGTGAGGCAAACTGAGGAGCTGCTTGATTGAGATGCAGCGGCTCCGGTCTCAGAAACTGACATACAGCCGGGAGAGCGGTGTGCTGACCATATGCTCCTCCACATCCGCATCCGGTGACGCCTGTAGTCTGAGGACGACACGGCGGCCGGTCGGTACCGTTGGGCCTTCATCGCCTGTTCTGGCGGTGTTTAATATTTAGTTCACCTCTTCAGTATTACACTACTTACTACATAATGTACGAATAGTTCACCTCCATACCTTTACCTGTTGCTTGCGTCCCACGTTTTTTTATTTTAAACCTTAAAAATATTTTCATCATCGTCATCATCATCATCATCATTTAAGACTGATTATGCCTTTCAGCTTTCAGTCTGGAGCGTAGTCCCCCTTATAAAATTCCTCCATGATCCCCTATTGCCGGCCGTGGTGGCCAAGCGGTTAAAGGCGCTACAGTCTGGAACCGCGCGACCGCTACGGTCGCAGGTTCGAATCCTGCCTGGGGCATGGATGTGTGTGATGTCCTTAGGTTAGTTAGGTTTAATTAGTTCTAAGTTCTAGGGGACTGATGACCTTAGAAGTTAAGTCCCATAGTGCTCAGAGCCATTTTTTTTTATCCCCTATTCCGTGCTAACATTGGTGCCTCTTCTGATGTTAAGCCTATTATTTCAAAATCATTCTTAACTGAATCCAGGTACCTTCTCCTTGGTCTGCCCCGACTCCTCCTACCCTCTACTGCTGAACCCATGAGTCTCTTGGGTAACCTTGCTTCTCCCATGCGTGTAACATGACCCCACCATCTAAGCCTGTTCGCCCTGACTGGTACATCTATAGAGTTCATTCCCAGTTTTTCTTTGATTTCCTCATTGTGGACACCCTCTTGCCATTGTTCCCATCTACTAGTACCTGCAATCATCCTAGCTACTTTCATATCCGTAACCTCAACCTTGTTGATAAGGTAACCTGAATCCACCCAGCTTTCGCTCCCATAAAACAAAGTTGGTCGAAATATTGAACGGTGCACAGATAACTTAGTCTTGGTACTGACTTCTTTCTTTCAGAAGAGAGTAGATCGTAGCTGAGCGCTCACTGCATAAGCTTTGCTACACCTCGCTTCCTGTTCTTTCACTATGTTGCCATCCTGTGAAAATATGCATCCTAAGTACTTGAAACCGTCCACCTGTTCTAACTTTGTTCCTCGTATTTGGCACTCAATTCGTTTGTATTTCTTTCGCACTGACATTACTTCCGTTTTGGAGATGCTAATCTTCATACCATAGTCCTTACATTTCTGATCTAGCTCTGAAATATTACTTTGCAAACTTTCAATCGAATCTGCCACCACAACTAAGTCATCCGCATTTGTGAGACTGCTTATTTTGTGTTCACATATCTTAATCTCACCTAGCCAGTCTACTGTTTTCAACGTATGATCCATAAATAATATGAACAACAGTGGAGACATGTTGCAGCCTTGTCTTACCCCTGAAACTACTCTGAACCATGAACTCAGTTTACCGTCAACTCTAACTGCTGTCTGACTATCTATGTAGCACATTTTCATAGCACTAAGAAATCTGCGAGAGACGTTCAATACTTAGTGCAACACATTTTTTCCTGTTTTTCAACATAATCTCTCTTTATTGCGACGGCCTTACGCTACCTTGTTATGAGGGCCTGTATGCCGCATTGGTACCATTCTATTGGACTAAGTCGGAGTCAATGTCTTGCTGCGTCAATAACCTCCCCATCGTCTACGTACTGGTTTCCGCGGAGTGAATCCTTCGTTGGACCAAACAGATGGAAGTCGAAGGCACGAGAGTTTGGAGGAGGAGCAGTCCAGTGTAGTTTTGTGACCAGGCTTGCGTGAGGCTTGTGTTGCGATGGAGAAGGAGAAGTTCGTTTGCGTTTTTGTGACGACGAACACGCTTAAGTCGTTCCTTCCTTGAGGGCAGCACAACAAACAGGCACACCGAAAATATCACGAACGATGTGAGGAAGCGGTGGTTCAAATTTTAGGCACACCTACTAAGGATTGACGAATGCAGACTGTCCAAAGGATCTTCAACTACGTGGTGGGGTTAGAAGCCACATCTAAAATGGTAGATGAGGTGAAGATGGATGCAGTGGTCGTTGGAATTACACCACAATAGAAGAAAATTCGGAAGCAGAATGAATAGCATAAAATCATTTCAAGAGAAACCACCAAATTGGAGGCGCAAACGGATTATTTCCGCGGAGGACAGAAGAGAAAGAAGCACAAGAATGAAAACGTTCAGGAGGAGAAGATAAGCAAAGAAATCTTAAGTTTCCAGAATGAAATTTTCACTCTGCAGCGGTGTGTGCTCTGATATGAAACTTTCTGGCAGATGATAACTGTGTGCCAGACCGAAACTCGAACTCTGGCCCTCTGGCTTTCGCGGGCAAGTGCTCTACGGATTGAAATACCCAAGCACGACTCACGATTCGTCCTCAGTGGTAGAGCACTTGCCCGCAAAAGGCAAAGGTCCCGATTTCGAGTTTCGGTTCGGCACGCAGTTTTAATCTGCCAGGAAGTTTCAAGTCTTACGTTATTTGCCGTCCACAGTGGCCCAAATTCAGAAATTAAAAACAATTCGCCGTTGACTGTAGAAATTATTTATTTCACTATTGCAGTTTCGGCCTTAGGGCCATTTTCAAGTAGCAATGGGAAAGATTTTGCTTCGGCACAAGCCAAACTTTAAAATCGTCCGACATGTATACATGTCATCGTCAAAAGTACTGATTTTCACTGTAGAAATACAGTAACATCAGACGAGTGTGAAGCTCTGTGCGTCGTGAAGTGAGTTAATTACAAGAAATGTAATTGGTAACATTTCATGTAATTTACATTTGATTAGACCCAAATGGTCCTCTTATTTTTCACTTTTTAACTTTTTTATAATTTCTCTCGAGCTTCCGCTCAGTTTCGTTCCATCCCAAGTAAAAATGAGCTGTATGCAATATGAACCCACTACGATAAGGGAAAATAGTGTCCCTGTGTCTTCAAAATTGCAAAATCCATGAAAATAAAACCACCAACTTCGCGAATTCTAATTTCTACATGGAAATTCATTCATTAGCCAGTATAGGCAATTTCTTTACCACATTTACCTTACCCGAATGCATTCTCATGTTACAGATCGCATTGGTTGGGAGGTGTGGCCAGACAGTGGCACTAAGAGAAATAGGGAGTGGGGGAGTGAGCCGTGGCTTCTAAGTTTAACGGAATTATATATCCAGTTATTGAATTAAAGTGAAAAGTTTGAAAGGATAACAGTTCATACCATTTATTTTGTACGTGATGCGCTTTCTACAATGGTTAGACCCAATCATGCCCACATTCGCAGTTCACTTCAGCTGCATTTTAACTCAGATGCTTGCAGTTGCAGTATTGCTTTTCCAAATTAAACTCTCACGCTATAACAATTCACGGTAACTTTGATAACTGTTCAAGTAATAATAGAGCTCCCCGCCAGGCGATGGTACTCACCAAGAATGCGATACTACCCACAGATTTCATGTGTAATTGTACACACCCCTCTCCAAAATAACTCGATTAATCGTTCACTGTTGCTGATAATTGGGGGAGGGGGGAAATGAGGTGTAAACTACCAGGGATAAATTTATTTGTCAGGAATATTGCATAGGAGTTTATTGATAATCGTGTAACACACAGCTACAAAGAATTTTAATGAAAGTAGCAACAGATACCGTTTCAAAATTACTGAAGAAAAATCAAAAATAGGATAACCGATTTATCAGAAGGCGATTGGGAACTAAAAGACAGTACAATTTGTGTACAATCACTATTTGGCAAGATTGCACAGAGGGCGACTTCATTGCATTTAGAGAATAATACACTAAAAAATTTGTTAGTTAAAGTGCATCCATAACAACAACAGAAATTAACAAGGACGCAAGCAGATTAAAAGGAGCCACACGACAGATTAGCTGAAGGCGCTTAATTAAAGGAAAGCACTACTACCGAATTACAATTGCGCCAGGAATACTATTTTAAAAGAAACATACATGTCAGGCAGTTTCGCTGAAATCCGAGATAACTCTTACTGCATAGAAGTCAACTTACTGCGTTAAGAAAATATGTTATGAGCATAAGAAACAAACATACAAAAACTGGCGAAATGCCAAGTTTCAGCTAACTGAAAGTTAAATGCCTTATATTTACAAGGGTAAATAGTAAAATTAATTTTATTTCAGTTACAGGGACGTTCAAAATTCTGACTGCTTCTGCTTACTAGCGATAAATACAAAATTTACGGTGAACTACCTGATGCCAGTGGCATTTCTAGTAACATTAGATTAATTGCGGTTGAATGTTAGGCCAGAAAAACCCTCAAAACAACACTAATTACAGGTCAGACAACAGCATTACTGCAACAGATGGTTCAAATGGCTCTGAGCACTATGGGACTTAACATCTAAGGTCATCAGTCCCCAGAACTTAGAACTACTTAAACCTAAATAACCTAGGGACATCACACACATCCATTCCCGAGGCAGGATTCGAACCTGCGACCGTAGCGGCAGCGCGGTTCCAGACTGAAGCGCCTAGAACCACTCGACCACACCGGCCAGCCACTGCAACAGATAAAACACACATTTAAACATAGGCTTAAAATCTACACTATTAAATTCTATGAAATCCGGGGAAGCTCGTATATCCAGTTCGTACACACAACCTTTATTAACTTGACCCGGAAGAAAATCTAACTATCAGAACAGCCGAACTGCAGTATTGATTTTTGCTTTAGCAACTTATCCACTCGATATTGAAGGTGAATCAAGTGTTATTACGGCGACTACAGGGGGCTTACATGGCGACAATTAGAATGGGCTCGTTAACAATCTTCGCCAACACGGGAAGTAAAAAGTTCACGAATTACTCACCATGCAACTTTCTCTCGTCGGCAACCAGTCGACATTCGTTACACAAGTTGACCAGCACTCACAAGCCCGTGCTGCCTTCCTTTCTGGGAAACAGTACTGTATAACAAATGCCGCTTGGAGATCGACAACAGTGTACATCCAAGTCCGCCACGTAGCTTCACACACCAATGTCGGCCAGGCAGAGTTCTGGTGTTGCAACACTCCAAGGCGAATTTATTCAGGGTGACCACTTACGGTCATTGCATGATCGTCTTCAACCTAGCCATTTTGATGGACAATGACTGTGTATGGAGCAGGAACAGATGAGTGACTGTAACTAGGTCTGATTACATAATAATCGAAACCGGTCACCTCTGAATAAATGTGCCTAGACTTTTATAATTATTTTCAAATATTTTCCTAGTAAATATAGTTGTCATATATTGACTACATAATGTCTAGTACGTTGTTAACGCTTAAGACTATTTGGAGCCATCAAGGACATTCCAAGATAGGAAATCAGAGACACAATGGAGAGAGCAGGCAAAAGTGGTAGCGTTTAGGCTACCGGAGATAAATAGTAACACTAGAGGTGTGCAAACTGCTGACGCCCTGTGCAGCTGTCCCAGGGGAGAAGTTTCACTTCGGGGAATTAATTGGTAACTCCATCCACCGCCCAGATGCTTTCGTAGGGCGTCGCTGTAGAAAGTGGCTACGAAAATACGAGTCTTAGCAGAGGCGGCAAGCTCGACACTTGCTCCTGAGAACTGCGACGTCAGTGAGTTTACACAGGTTAGAGTGATACCATAGCAGTCTCCGCCCAAAGAAGGACGGAGTTCGGGGCCAAGTGGCGTAAATCACTTGTTGCTGGTAATAATAGGAGTGGCAGTGACGTTTAGCTGTAATATGGCAAGAACTATGCCCCTTACATGAAGTCATTAAAGATCACCTAACTCACGTTGAGGAAGCAGTAGGGCTGAACAAAATGACTGACAAGGCACAATGCATCTTATAGAGGGTATAGTATGGATGTAGTGGAATAATTAATGTCGGGTGATGGTTTTAAAGTAGGTTAGAGTGATACCATAGCAGTCTCCGCCCAAAGAAGGACGGAGTTCGGGGCCAAGTGGCGTAAATCACTTGTTGCTGGTAATAATAGGAGTGGCAGTGACGTTTAGCTGTAATATGGCAAGAACTATGCCCCTTACATGAAGTCATTAAAGATCACCTAACTCACGTTGAGGAAGCAGTAGGGCTGAACAAAATGACTGACAAGGCACAATGCATCTTATAGAGGGTATAGTATGGATGTAGTGGAATAATTAATGTCGGGTGATGGTTTTAAAGTAAGTCACACGACATGAAAACTTTGTGGAAACGAGTCGATTTACTGGACGCTAGTTTACCCCAGGGAAGCATTCAGAGTTGAGCGTGACCGGCCGGGGGAGCGGCTAAGGGAAGTGACAATAGGCAGCTTAGGGTGGCTCAAGCTCTGAGAAAGCGGTAACGGGGCGTGGCCTCCAGCCGCCTTAAGATTAGTGACAGTGAGTGGGTGGTTGACCCCAACTCCATGCTGCTGTACCGGGAAACAGGCGGAGAACTTTACGCCTGTTGATAAATCTCCGTCGTCATGTTTTCTGTGAAACATACGAGAAAGCCGCGCAAAGCTGCAGTGGAGTGGTCAACAGAGGTCAAAATATGCGTTTTCGTGACTACAGCAACTTCACATTGAATTCACGGTCCGCAAAGCCTGAAGTAAATGAGGTGAAGAGCAACAGAATGAAATACGCCGGCCTCAGATGGGAACGTAGGACCGAGGAATTTGAAGCACTCTCCTGGGAGTCAAAATTCCGGAAAACTTGGTGTTTGTGCAGATGCTAACCTTGATGGGTGGCCAGGGGGGAGCTAAATAGAAGAAGTTGAGAGGAAGGAAAATTTTGTGGGAATTTGTTCACTTCCAAGACCAGGCACTGGTCGGTGCTGGGAAGCGACGCATAATTAACGCGACTTGCGCTGCAATTGGCGTAAGTGATTTTGCTGGAGGGGAAACCGAGGCGAAGAGCGGACTGGCAGAAGTCTCAGTAGAGGTCTTCCGCTCCCAGCTTGCCTAGAGTGCGGACGTGGCGTTCTTTACTCAGCTTGCCTGAGAAAGAGTGAACATCTCTGCAGTTTAGGACTTAGTAAATGGAACGATTGAGCTTGGAGATAGAAAGTTTTGGTTCAGCTACTTACTGAGCAAGATAGCTAGGAGTGAATAGACGAGCGCAGCCTCGCAGCACCACGAGGTCGGCCGACGTCCACACAACGACGCCGCTCTGCCACGCTGTATTCGGTGATATTGCGCCCGCTCCGCCCACTGATTAATTTGTTGCATCTCGTCGGTAAAGTTTCCACGAGGGTTTCATGGGCCGTGTACTGTAGAATTCTTCTCGCACTTCGCATTACGCCTGGGTCAGTCGATAGGAATTACTTTTGAGTTATCGAGCTTTACTCCACGCGAACGCAATTTATTACCACTGCCTGGTAGGAGAGTCATGTAATGTGATGATTGAAGGTCGTGAGTTAAAATAAATTTGTGATAATCGACTGCATCTGTTTTCAATCAAGTAGCTGAAATCCCAAATCACTTATTTAATTAATTTTATGTTCAACATTTGCATCTGGTGTTCAATAGCTGCATATAACATCAATGTGCACCCCTTTTTAATTAAAAGTGATGAATTCTGAATCAATTAATGTCAACACTCACCGCAGTTCAATCTAGAGTCACAGGGCCTTATTACTTTCTTTGCGTTATCCGATATTGCGGCAGTTTTGCACTCTCTGTTGATCTGTTAGTCAATTAGCTGGGGTGAACACACGCCAAAACCAGATAAGTGACGGGTGGGGTGTTACACAGCTTTCAGCTGAATGCTGTTGATACCAAACTTGGAATTTGTTAATGTGGAATCCAGAATCATCCCTACCTACCAGGTAGGAGTAGGGGAGGAACCTAAACGTTGTTGGCCAGAGGCTCCCTGAAGGTGCAAAACGACTCGCCAGATTGGCCGAAGCTTGTCATGTGCCGGTGGATTGCTGGGTCGACTGTGGGAAGTGATAAAGGTGCGCCGCCACCATTCTCTAAAACACCATGTTTTTGTGTTCAGAGGAGAGTTCTCACTTTACTGCTGGGGAGCCGTGGCCAGCCTTGGCAAGCTGCGGCATGTCTGTTTTCCTCAGAGTGCTGCTCTCAAGTGCGTACTCAACGTGCTGCTAGCGTTCGCTGCTTCTGATAGCACCTGAACACGTGGCTTCAGACAATGACTTCTGCTGTGCAACCAACTGCCTCCATTGCTTTTTCTAATGTTTAGAATTTTCCTTCAGAGTGGAAATAAGTCTGATACAAAATAAATAGCCTAAATCAGACTCCTGAATGCCATGAGTCTCCTGCTGGAAGCATCCTGTCGAGTCGCAGAATCTGCATCCCTCGTAGGTGAGCCCTGACCTAGTGTTTAGCGCTAATCTAAGTCATCAACCTGGCTTCACTGCGCACTTGTCTTCCTGCATTGATTGTTAATATAACACACATCCAAACACACACACACACACACACACACACATATATATATATATATATATATCTTCCTGCATTGATTGTTAATATAACACACACACACACAGATATATATATATATATATATATATATATATATATATATATATATATATATATATGTGTGTGTGTGTGTGTATATATATATATATATATATATATATGTGTGTGTGTGTGTGTGTGTGTGTGTGTGTGTGTGTGTGTGTGTGTGACAGAGGGGGGGCTTTCCAGAAAGGTGATTAAAAAAATCAAATATTAGGAAAAATTATGTTTTGTTGATTTGAACCTGACACTTTACTGCCAACTTAAACAAGTAAGGCGACAGTAAATAGGTGAACACACTTTTGTACATTTATTATGACACAAGACTACTATGTGTTTAGTAGCCAAATTACTGTAGATTCTTCAGACAACACACACACATACTCTCCTGGAAATGGAAAAAAGAACACATTGACACCGGTGTGTCAGACCCACCATACTTGCTCCGGACACTGCGAGAGGGCTGTACAAGCAATGATCACACGCACGGCACAGCGGACACACCAGGAACCGCGAGTTGGCCGTCGAATGGCGCTAGCTGCGCAGCATTTGTGCACCGCCGCCGTCAGTGTCGGCCAGTTTGCCGTGGCATACGGAGCTCCATCGCAGTCTTTAACATTGGTAGCATGCCGCGACAGCGTGGACGTGAACCGTATGTGCAGTTGACGGACTTTGAGCGAGGGCGTATAGTGGGCATGCGGGAGGCCGGGTGGACGTACCGCCGAATTGCTCAACACGTGGGGCGTGAGGTCTCCACAGTACATTGATGTTGTCGCCAGTGGTCGGCGGAAGGTGCACGTGCCCGTCGACCTGGGACCGGACCGCAGCGACGCACGGATGCACGCCAAGACCGTAGGATCCTACGCAGTGCCGTAGGGGACCGCACCGCCACATCCCAGCAAATTAGGGACACTGTTGCTCCTGGGGTATCGGCGAGGACCATTCGCAACCGTCACCATGAAGCTGGGCTACGGTCCCGCACACCGTTAGGCCGTCTTCCGCTCACGCCCCAACATCGTGCAGCCCGCCTCCAGTGGTGTCGCGACAGGCGTGAATGGAGGGACGAATGGAGACGTGTCGTCTTCAGCGATGAGAGTCGCTTCTGCCTTGGTGCCAATGATGGTCGTATGCGTGTTTGGCGCCGTGCAGGTGAGCGCCACAATCAGGACTGCATACGACCGAGGCACACAGCGCCAACACCCGGCATCATGGTGTGGGGAGCGATCTCCTACACTGGCCGTACACCACTGGTGATCGTCGAGCGGACACTGAATAGTGCACGGTACATCCA
Organism: Schistocerca cancellata; assembly: GCF_023864275.1. NCBI lineage: Eukaryota > Metazoa > Arthropoda > Insecta > Orthoptera > Acrididae > Schistocerca > Schistocerca cancellata. The sequence continues at coordinate 153,153,617 of NC_064635.1, forward strand.
AACCGTCATCGAACCCATCGTTCTACCATTCCTAGACCGGCAAGGGAACTTGCTGTTCCAACAGGACAATGCACGTCCGCATGTATCCCGTGCCACCCAACGTGCTCTAGAAGGTGTAAGTCAACTACCCTGGCCAGCAAGATCTCCGGATCTGTCCCCCATTGAGCATGTTTGGGACTGGATGAAGCGTCGTCTCACGCGGTCTGCACGTCCAGCACGAACGCTGGTCCAACTGAGGCGCCAGGTGGAAATGGCATGGCAATCCGTTCCACAGGACTACATCCAGCATCTCTACGATCGTCTCCATGGGAGAATAGCAGCCTGCATTGCTGCGAAAGGTGGATATACACTGTACTAGTGCCGACATTGTGCATGCTCTGTTGCCTGTGTCTATGTGCCTGTGGTTCTGTCAGTGTGATCATGTGATGTATCTGACCCCAGGAATGTGTCAATAAAGTTTCCCCTTCCTGGGACAATGAATTCACGGTGTTCTTATTGCAATTTCCAGGAGTGTATATAGACTGTGACTAGCAACTAACAAGGGAAACCATAACAATGCGAGACCTTCCAACCTAAGTCAGAGCTCTACTGAATCGCCCTGTATACAGAAAATTTTCAATTAATTTACAGTTGAATGGAACACACTTTGCAGCCACTCCCAAATTCAGTACCTAGGATCTGACAGTGAAGAATAATCTGTAATAGCGTCGAATAAATATGAGACAACGTTCGGAAAATATTAGCAACAGTAAAGAGAACTGCTCCCAATAACACGACGCCAGCCACTTCTTAGTCTCGAACACTGTAAGTAGGCTGTTTATATTTTCTTATTGGCAACGTTACGTAGCGCTCTGTATGAAACAGAGGTGGGGCTTTCCAGAAAGGTGATTACATTTTGGTATTAAAAAAATCAAATATTGGGAAAAATTATGTTTTGTTGATTTGAAGCTGACACTTTACTGCCAATTTAAACAAGTAAAGCGACAGTAAATAGGTGAACACACGTTTGTACATTTATTATGACACAAGACTACTATGTGTTTAGTAGCCAAATTACTGTAGATTCTTCAGACAACAAATTGTATTACTTTGGAATGAATATGTGTGTTGCAAACTATGAACTCAGATGAGGAATTGAATGGCTTATGACATCCTATTGACATGGATATGAAATGTGAGACATTTTCAGAAACCTGTTGGTACAGCGTTCGTCATAGATTTTTCAAAAATAAAATAGACTTCTCCTGAATACAGAAATTTCCATTATAATTAGTATTATTCACAACATACACGTGTCTTCAAAGTTTAGAATAAACACTGAGTATTTGTAATTACATTTTTTCCAACAGTAGCGAAAAGTTTTTCCTCACTCTTAGTGTGTTCACTCAGCAGTTCTAAGGAAAAAGTTCCGAAAGGAAAACGTCAATTTAACTATTACGTTTGGTTCCTGTTTTTCAGATCATGTACAGCCTGTCTGTGAAAAAAGTTTACACTTGCGTTAACACCGAGAACTGGTTCTTTCAAAAGCACATCTATATGTATACAATACTTATCCTTATCACAGCCAAAGGTTTCCAGAGAAGCTTCTACTTACTAAAAAAACAGTTGGTATAATTGCCATAAATACCACTGTGTTTTTGTTAGGAAAAAATTGACTCATTCATACTAAATATTTGTGTACTTAATTACAAGTGAAAAAAAGATCAATTTCACAGACAACACACCCTCTCATAGAGGGTGAAACGTCAAACATCTCTCACAGAAAAAATAGAGTTAATACAGTCATAGTAATAAAAACATTATGCAGCAAAATGACAAGGTTAACAATTCACTAGCCGAATTTGACAAAAATCTAATACAGGGTGTACCAAAAAGAATAATCCGATTTGGCACGTCTATTTTCCTGAAACCGATAAACGTAAACACTGAATTTTGTTTTTTGATGAATGGGAAACTGAAAATGTTTTTTTCGTACTTTTTCATAGATGTTCAATATGAGATGCCCGGCTTATGTCAGTGCGGTATTCGTATTGTACCAAAGTGCAGCGAGTTTGTCTTGAGTTACAGCTTAAGCAGCTGCTGTCATTCCATGTCTCAGTTTATTAATTTGTTGTTGATAACGGCGGCCTCCACAAGAAATAATCACATACAGTCAGGTCTGGTGAACTTGGAGGCCAGTAATGTAAGGCTGAATCATTTAGTCCAGTGCGACCAATACATCATTCAGTACTCCTTTGATTTAAGAATTCCCTCACTTCCAGATGGGAGTGTGGCGGTGCCCATCCTGTTGGTAAACGAAGTCGTTCGAATCAGTCTCCAACTGTGGGAAAAGAAAGTTATCAAGCATATCGAGACATGTGCTTCCTGTAACAGAGTTCTCAGCAAAGAAAAATGGACGATACACCTTTTCCTGTGAAACTGCACAAAACACATTAAATTTTGGAGAGTCCCTCTCATGTTGTACAACTTGATGTGGTTGTTCCGCACCCCTTATTCTCACATTATGACGGTTTACCTTTCCATTTAAATGGAATTTTGCCTCGTCACTAAACCCTAAACGTGGAAGAAAACTGTCATCCTCCACCTTTCCGAGAACGAAATTAAAGAACTCCACACGTTGTTGTTTGTCAGATTTACGAAGAGATTGCACTAGCTGAATTTTGTTCGGTTTCATCGACGCAACATACGCCAGACGGACATCAGAGGCACGTTGAGCTGTCGACCTGCACAGCGAACGGATTTATGCGGACTCTTTGTGAAACTGTGGCGGAGCCGGCCGCTGTGGCCGCTAGGCGCTTCAGTCTGGAAATGCGCGACCGCTGCGGTCGCAGGTTCGAATCCTGCCTCGGGCGTGGATATATGTGATTTCCTTAGGTTAGTTAGGTTTAAGTAGTTCTAAGTTCTAGGGGACTACTGACCTCAGATGTTAAGTCACATAGTGCTCAGAGCCACTTGAACATTTGAAACTGTGGCGGATGCGTTCGAAGTCTGTGCCAGACACTCGGGGACGGCACGGCGATTTGCCTTTACAAGCCCGCATCTCGTGGTCGTGCGGTAGCGTTCTCGCTTCCCACGCCCGGGTTCCCAGGTTCGATTCCCGGCGGGGTCAGGGATTTTCTCTGCCTCGTGATGGCTGGGTGTTGTGTGCTGTCCTTAGGTTAGTTAGGTTTAAGTAGTTCTAAGTTCTAGGGGATTGATGACCATAGATGTTATGTCCCATAGTGCTCAGAGTCATTTGCACCATTTTTGAGCCTTTACAATAACAACCTGTTTCTCAGACTTGTTCATGCCATCGTCTAATGCTCTCTGCTGTAAGAGGTTCCACACCGTAGCTAGTATGGAAGTCACGGTGAACAGTTATTATTGACCCACATTGCGCAAAAAGTATAACACTGTGGTGTGCATACTGTAAGACCTTCAGTACACACACCATCATGTTATTTGACTTGTCGCTCTAACGAAGTAGGCGAGTGTTAGAAATATGTGTCGTGGTCTTATCATGGTGTTTTTATCTTCTGCCGTTAGGTCAGACTATAGAAATGCCACTTGCACACTTAGAGTAGCAGATTGACAGTGACCAACTTTAAACAGAACTTGATTAATTTTCACACACATTTATTAAAATAACAAAAAGCATAGATATTACATAACTTGATTCTGGATGCTGTTTACAATTAACAATCTGAAGTTCCTTTGGTCTTGGTACATTAATCTTATTCTCACATATCTCTGATACTTGACAAAGTGTCTATACATTTCTCTTCATGGCTATGTACAGGTATATGATAATTTTATTAGGCGCAAACTGAAACTTGACTACAGACAAATGCAGACTAATGCAGACTGACTAATCGGAGGTCTGGACACTCATAATACCTTGAGCATTCAGATATCACTGCGCGAGTGTGATCCGCGAGGAGAAAAGGTTCTACGTTAGCAGCAATCTCATTGGCTGCGAGACATATTAATACGCGGGTCGGCAGAAGCAGAATTTGGTCCGTCTCTAAGACAGCGCCATCTCGTAGTGCAGATATGGACGAGCGCTGCGCCTGCGCTGTTGTGCTTAGCGGGGCGCGCTCTAGTGGGAAAGTTGTGTAAGCGCTGACTACGCGGAACTATGTACACAACAAACACAAAACGCTTTCTGTCATCCCGACACCATTTTTACTAGAACTGAAGTGGGCGCACACTACTGCTACCTAGCGGGAACCATGTGAAACTCGAGAGTTTATTGTTTCCAAGAGTACTTCGTTCACACACATACCTCAAATAACATAGTAGTTATGGTTTTTTTTTTTTAATCGGATGATTCTTTTTTGATACGCCCGTATCTCCCGCAGGTGCCCTGCGACAATGTGCGGCGAAGAAATTAGCGTAGAGGTTGCACCTGATCCTTCTTTTCTGTCACAGCTGCCATGCATTAAACCATTAAATCACCATTCGTTTTATGAGCTATAAGTTGGCTGTTCTGGCAGAAGGAGGTGGGCCTTGTCTCAGCAGTCAATGTTCTGTGAGCCAGCATCCTCTACTCAGAGGCCATGTGAAACGAGTGATCAGTGATAAAAATTAAATAAAAATGTGGTCGCCATATTCTGTAATAATTATCTTGTTTGTTTTCTACAAACCACGATGTCGTTCGGTTTCACTGCTCAGACTCGCTCAAGCCTAGCAGAGTCCATGAATTTCCCATTTAAGTGGCAACATTGAAAAAGTATTGTGCCACTCATCTGTATGAAGATGCATATCCGCTCGTTCCTGATTCTGGCAAATTCCGCTGTCGTGTTCGCCGACAACGTGTTATTCAAGGTTAACTTCATTTGCGCCACCTTTTCTTGGAGACGCTAGAACACTGATTTCCCTTTCCTTACACGTGTGTTTCGGATCAGTCACACAACTGTCATAACGTGCTACTCTAGCCTGCAACCTCTTCAATTGCCATTTCTCCTTTCCGAAATCCCCGCCAAAACTAACTCAACTGTTACGCTGCCAGTACCTACATCCCGCTGTCCACCAAAAGCTACGTGAAGTGGGTCTCCGAGTAGCTGCAGGGGCGTGCCCACAGATGATAGCTTCATAGAGCATAGCCAACTCATACTGGGCACATCTCTGATAGCTATACGGCAACAGTAAAGAAAGGAACAGAAAATGAACCAAGACTTACTGTACACAATAGCTACATGCCCTCACAACAGTCAACCACATCCTGCTACCACCTGATACATTTTGGTTTTTTACAGCAGTGTAGGGGCTGGGGTTGTTTGGGGAAGGAGACCAGACAGCGAGGTCATCGGTCTCATCGGATTAGGGAAGGATGGGGAAGGAAGTCGGCCGTGCCCTTTCAGAGGAACCATCTCGGCATTTACCTGGAGTGATTTAGGGAAATCACGGAAAACCTAAATCTGGATGGTCGGATGCGGGATTGAACCGTCGTTCTCCCGAATGCGAGTACAGCAGTGTAGGCTGAAAGGAAGTGACTCAGGGTTGTGGGCAGTTGTATCTCTCCATGAAGGAACACAATTTATGACACAATTAAATGACAAAAGAAAGTGCAACAAGTAATACAGTTTACATTGAATACAGAGCGTACGACTTATCTTAGAAGCTACATTAAGGAAAGGCAAACGTAGGTTCCTAGCAATTGTAGACTTAGAGAAAGCTTTTGACTATGTTGACTGGAATACTCACTTTCAAATTCTGAAAGTGGCAGGGGTAAAATACAGGGAGCGGAAGGCTATTTACAATTTGTACCGAAACCAGATGGCAGTTATAAGAGTCGAGGGACATGAAAGCGAAGCAGTGGTTGGGAAGGGAGTGAGACAGGGTTGTAGCCTCTCCCCGGTGTTATTCAATCTGTATACTGTGCAAGCAGTGAAGGGAACAAAAGAAAAATTCGGAGTAGGTATTAAAATGCATGGAGAAGAAATAAAAACTTTGAGGTTCGCCGCTGACACTGTAATTCTGTCAGAGACAAAAAAGGACTTAGAAGAGCAGTTGAACGGAATGGATAGTGTCTTGAAAGGAGGATATAAGATGAACATCAACAAAAGCAAAACGAGGATAATGGAATGTAGTCGAATTAAGTCGGGTGATGCTGAGGGAATTAGATTAGGAAATGAGACACTTAAGGTAGTAAAGGAGTTTTGCTATTTGGGGAGCAAAATAACTGATGATGGTTGAAGTAGAGAGGATATAAAATGTAGACTGGCTATGGCAAGGAAAGCGTTTCTGGAGGAGAGAAATTTGTTAACATCGAGTATAGATTTAAGTGTCAGGAAGTCGTTTCTGAAAGTATTTGTATGGAGCGAAGCCATGTATGGAAGTGAAACATGGACGATAACTAGTTTGAACAAGAAGAGAATAGAAGATGTCGAAATGTGGTGCTACAGAAGAATGCTGAAGATTAGATCGGTAATCATATAACTAATGAGAAGGTATTGAATAGGATTGGGGAGAAGAGAAGTTTGTGGCACAACTTGACTATAAGTAGGGATCGGTTGGTAGGACATGTTCTGAGGCATCAAGGGATCACCAATTTAGTATTGGAGGGAAGCGTGGAGGGTAAAAATCGTAGAGGGAGACCAAGAGATGAATACACTAAACAGATTCAGAAGTGATGTAGGTTGCAGTAGGTACTGGGAGATGAAGAAGCTTGCACAGAATAGGGTAGCATGGAGAGCTGCATCAACCCAGTCTGAGGACAGAAGACCACAACAACAACAGACCCTTAACAGAATTCCTTAAGTTACACACTAGAGCAGTAGATTCGAGTTGTCATTAAAATCTCTCCTACTCAAAGCAGAATACCAAGATCCAACACAAGAAAAGTGAGACTTACAAACAAGAACCAAAGAACAAAACGAGAATGTCGATGATAGTATAAACAACAGAATTATTTTACGCTAGGATATGTCACAAAATAATCAATAGACAAAAGTTCATAATATAGCTTAGTGATAATTGCATCAGGCAGCAAAATAATTGATACAATGTCGTAGCCGCAAAATGCACTAAATAAGGGGTCTCTAGATTATTGTGCTCACAAACTCCTTAAAATGACTCTAGGGAAGAAAAAACAGGATTACTAACTGAACATCACTATAGACTGATTTACCCCAAGGCAATTTTATTCCCCGAAGTATCATTAAATCAAAAATGCAAAATTAAGTCCACTCAGTACTGCTGCAAAGATGGCCCAGAATTATGTTGACCCAAAGACCAAGCATAACAATTACACCGAAAATCAGTTAACGGGAGTCTAAAAACATGGTCAGCTTTGCGTACAACCACTGCTCATATACGCTATGAGGCAGTAGTGCCCTCTCTATTACCTCTAAGTACAAGTGCAGTCATACAGCATGCAGACTTAATTGCAACTTGCCCTGGTCACTGGGAAACACCCACACCCACACCCACACACACACACACACACACACACACACACAGTCCAACTCTCTGTTCCAGTCGGTGCTCTCTGGGAACAGCTGGGAACAGACTTCTGAACAGCAAGACAACGTATTCGAGCTCTTACTGTAGTCGCCAGTCGCCACTTCGCTGATCAGTCATTCCTTGAGGTCTGTACTCTTCCATTGTTCTACAGGACACATCTTCAGGCACTACCGCAACATCCTCCTTACGTACAAGCCCTCTATCACAGATTGCCACCAGCCATCCCAGATGCATGCTCCCAAATTTTCAGGGTACACTGCTGTCTGACCAACGGCCAACTTACAAGACAACACTAACTGGCCAATTCTTCTGTTGTATGAGCCGCTCCCTTGGTTGTCGACTTGATAACCACTACTCTCTCCCCAATTCTAGGCCCCAAGACCAGGCAGTAGTCCTGCGTGCCAACCAACCAAAGAGGCAGCCACTGCTGGCCATACATATCACTATATGGCACCCCACACAATGCCCGTGGCTTCTTTGACATCACACAGTTGATTTCGTGCTGTCGACTCATAGTAGCACTTTGATCACATGCGTTCCTGATTCATGGGCTCTCTGCCATGGGAGGAGACCTGGCGCCAACTGCGAGTGGCGTGGGGCTTAAGTATGGCATGTGCCACTAAATCAAGGCGCAAACCTTGCTCCAGACCAGGTTCCTTATGTATCGCAGGAAACCATGGACTTGCTTTCCCCTTTCACTAATCTCCTTGTTTTTATTCTTGCTTTCTATTATTATGCTCCCCAGGTACTCTAATAAATTTTCATTATTTTTAGCGCTTCTCCTCTAATATTTATTTCCCTTGTTCCTCTCCTCTTATTGCTCTTTGTAATGATCATGCTTTACACTTCTTTCTATAATATTTCAGTCCCAACTGTCTAACCATTTCATCCCATACATGTAGCCTTTGTTGTATTCCTCCTCCGCCATTTTCCCACAGCATTAAATCGTCTCCAACTACCAATGTTTAACATTTTCATCTCATATTCCCACTGTCACTCTTGTCACTATCTCTGCTATAACAGCGACGAAAAGTACACAGGATAATTCACTGCCCTACTTCGGCTCATTTTTTCTGTTCAAACCTCTTTCTTAATACATTTCCTTGATTCTCCTCATAGGCATCTATCCAATTTTCTTTTCCTGAAAAGTTTGCTAGATACTGCTTCTGTTCACACTCTCATACACCTTGTCAGGGTCCCTGAACACCTATACTAGACTAGTACTAGTGCGTCAATTGCAGTAAGGACATGCTCAACAAATTGCACGAAACATAAAACCTGCATACAACATCGTAAGCGGAGAAAAAATTTGTAAGATATATTCGTGCGAAGCAGAAACTAAGCAGCAAGCAGCTGTTTTGGTGTTTCAAAACGAATCGAAACCAATGAAAGAAAAGAGTAAATGGTGGACATGCGATCATTCCTTTAAGTGATCGAGGAACATATGAATGGTAACAACAAATTTTCTGCCACAAGTCGCCGATGAAATCATGACAATGCCACCTAACACATACACAACAAACTATTTTTTTATTGCCGGTGAAAAAATTCAAATTAATGAGTCATTATTTTAAAGGATAGTATATTTATCACCTAACGCCTTTCTTTAGCCCCCATATATGAAACAAAAAATTCATGGACAGAAATTTTCACCACCTCAAGAAGCTGTTGAATCTTTACACAACACATTCTTGATGTACCAACATCAGAATCGCTAAAATATTGCCATAACTGGTTTGAACACATCCAAAAGCATGTAAAATTTGAATGTTTCTCTTTTTTGTGGTATCAGACATTTAAAAGGCTGCCCTCCTTTATACAAATTTAATAGATCATCCCAAAATAAAAAAAAGAAACAGAAGCTAGGGAAAATGTAAATATGGTTTGTCTGTGAGTGCTACCATAACTCCACAACTCGCTCCCGCAGCTCCATGTCGGTAATTTGGTACGCAGACCCTCTATCCTCCATCCGAGAAGAAAGTTTCGCTTTGCAACTGTGGAGGTTGGGTTCGAGGATGTAAGTGACAGAAGAGGAAATCCGGGAAGTAGCTGGGAGTGGGTGCTGAAGTGTCCGAACTGGACAGAATGTTCCTGAATGTTCCACAATGGACCATAAAGAATGTTCTAAAATGTTACAGAATGTTGTAGCGTATTCACGAATTTATAGAATCTCCCAGAGATTTCGAGAGTGTTTTAGAATGTTCCAGAATATTATAGAATTTTCCAGAATGTTTGACAATATTCTCGAATGGATATTCGACAGTGTTTAAAAGTGTTCAGTTATCCCATTGTTCCGTTTTCAGGATGGGCTATACATAGACGACAGACTCACGTTTCAGTATACACTCCTGGAAATGGAAAAAAGAACACATTGACACCGGTGTGTCAGACCCACCATACTTGCTCCGGACACTGCGAGAGGGCTGTACAAGCAATGATCACACGCACGGCACAGCGGACACACCAGGAACCGCGGTGTTGGCCGTCGAATGGCGCTAGCTGCGCAGCATTTGTGCACCGCCGCCGTCAGTGTCAGCCAGTTTGCCGTGGCATACGGAGCTCCGTCGCAGTCTTTAACACTGGTAGCATGCCGCGACAGCGTGGACGTGAACCGTATGTGCACTTGACGGACTTTGAGCGAGGGCGTATAGTGGGCATGCGGGAGGCCGGGTGGACGTACCGCCGAATTGCTCAACACGTGGGGCGCGAGGTCTCCACAGTACATCGATGTTGTCGCCAGTGGTCGGCGGAAGGTGCACGTGCCCGTCGACCTGGGACCGGACCGCAGCGACGCACGGATGCACGCCAAGACCGTAGGATCCTACGCAGTGCCGTAGGGGACCGCACCGCCACTTCCCAGCAAATTAGGGACACTGTTGCTCCTGGGGTATCGGCGAGGACCATTCGCAACCGTCTCCATGAAGCTGGGCTACGGTCCCGCACACCGTTAGGCCCTCTTCCGCTCACGCCCCAACATCGTGCAGCCCGCCTCCAGTGGTGTCGCGACAGGCGTGAATGGAGGGACGAATGGAGACGTGTCGTCTTCAGCGATGAGAGTCGCTTCTGCCTTGGTGCCAATGATGGTCGTATGCGTGTTTGGCGCCGTGCAGGTGAGCGCCACAATCAGGACTGCATACGACCGAGGCACACAGGGCCAACACCCGGCATCGTGGTGTGGGGAGCGATCTCCTACACTGGCCGTACACCACTGGTGATCGTCGAGGGGACACTGAGTAGTGCACGGTACATCCCAACCGTCATCGAACCCATCGTTCTACCATTCCTAGACCGGCAAGGGAACTTGCTGTTCCAACAGGACAATGCACGTCCGCATGTATCCCGTGCCACCCAACGTGCTCTAGAAGGTGTAAGTCAACTACCCTGGCCAGCAAGATCTCCGGATCTGTCCCCCATTGAGCATGTTTGGGACTGGATGAAGCGTCGTCTCACGCGGTCTGCACGTCCAGCACGAACGCTGGTCCAACTGAGGCGCCAGGTGGAAATGGCATGGCAAGCCGTTCCACAGGACTACATCCAGCATCTCTACGATCGTCTCCATGGGAGAATAGCAGCCTGCATTGCTGCGAAAGGTGGATATACACTGTACTAGTGCCGACATTGTGCATGCTCTGTTGCCTGTGTCTATGTGCCTGTGGTTCTGTCAGTGTGATCATGTGATGTATCTGACCCCAGGAATGTGTCAATAAAGTTTCCCCTTCCTGGGACAATGAATTCACGGTGTTCTTATTTCAATTTCCAGGAGTGTAGTTATGGAAATCTATTGGAGCATATCAAAGAAAAGTAACAGCATCAGTTCTGAGGGAAAATGAATTGTTTAAGGTACTGAACAGTCTGTTAAGTGGAATTTTAGTATGTTAATTAATATTAACATTCAGCATCATTCTGAGAAGTAAAAGTGATCTTGCCAGTGGTGAATTGCAAAGAGGAAAACGCAACAGCAAACAAATCAAACACATGAGGAACGAGATGCACGTTTAGTTTGACAGCAAAAGAAATGAACAGGCTGAGAGAAAACTTGAATGTTACCTGTCGTCCTTTACTGCTGCAAGGTACTGTTAAGATCAGCTACGCAGAATATCTCTTTACTGTTTCCGTAACTCTCAAGAACGGCGCCGCAAGTAGAGACTACGTTTGCTTGCCTGTCTGCAACGAGATGAAATTTGAGAAGAGGGTCGGGTGATTCATTCATCAAGGAGTGATAAAGAAACTGTACAACTAACAAGATCAAAAACTGAACTGAGTTACAATGAGTGAAGTTCATTGAAGGCAGCGATCACAAACACACAAACCAAAAATTAGTGTACGAGAAGTGAAAGGCGGAAGAACATCCGAGAGTCTTTTGAATATGAAATACTAACATTTTTACGAATTTTTTGAATGTTCATTTTTACTATGCTCTCTAGTGTTCTTGATTCATCTGGAAAGCCCTCAGAAAGTAAATGGAAATGAAGACCAAGTGAATTGTGTATTTTTCAGATACTAAGGTGCTTTATAATACGTTCAATTGCTCTCGCTATTTGACGGAGAGGATGTTTCAAATCCACGCTCGGTGATCTACATACAATTTTTGCCATTTTCCGTAAATTAACACCTAGCACGGTGTTGTAGTGGTTAGCACACAGGACTTGAATTCTGGAGGGCAACGGTTGAAACCCGCGTCCGGCCAACCTAATTTAGGTTTTCCGTGATTTCCCTAAATCACTTTGGGTAAATGCCAGGATGGTTCCTTTGAAAGAGCACGGCCTACTTCCTTCCCCATCCTTCCCTAATCCGATGGGACGGGTATCTCTCTGTTTGGTCTCCTCCCCCCAAGTCAGTCAACCAACCAACCTTTAATTATTGTACACTTATATCCCGATAATTCCTTCAGCAAGACAACGGCTGATTTTCTGCGGATAATTTGTGCGATCTGATATGGTGATCTGTCTCCATTACCTTGTTATCGATGAATGTTAACCCTAAACTTTCTGCATTTGCGTCCGTCCTTCACAAACGGAAATTAGTTCCACTATCACTTTCACCCTTACCTACTTACACTGTGAATAGTGTTTGAGAACGGCGACTGTCAGTGAGACTCCGAATGTGTCCGAATTTCTCTGATTTTGCCGTCGTCGTCATTTCGTTTGGGAGGATACCATGTCTTGCCTCATTCTGTCTGGGACACACGCTCTCGGAATTTTAACAGTAAACTTGTCCGTGATGGACATAGCCCTGCTACTCTCTGCCTCTTATCTCCACTATTAATATTACCAGATGAGCAATAGTCAAGATTGTCCGCGTAGAAAAATGTCACTTTAGTTACTAAAAATGGCTCTGAGCACTATGGGACTCAACTGCTGTGGTCATAAGTCCCCTAGAACTTAGAACTACTTAAACCTAACTAACCTAAGGACAGCACACAACACCCAGCCATCACGAGGCAGAGAAAATCCCTGACCCCGCCGGGAATCGAACCCGGGAACCCGGGCGTGGGAAGCGAGAACGCTACCGCACTACCACGAGATGCGGGCTTTAGTTACTACTTTTGTGACTATGGTGCCCTCTATGAGCAATCCATAGAACGATTCTTTCGTAAGCTACGCTGTTAATTACGTTGCTGTATGATTTCCATCCGTAATACAGGGGTTTTTGGACAGCATGGTTGTAGAGATGAAGCAGCGATTAGTGTGATTAATCAATTATTCAAAAACAGTCTGAAATAATAAATACGATTAAGACTGTTTTTGAATAATTGACGTAATACAGGGTGTCCATAAAGTCCCTTTACAACTTCAAAATTTTATTACAACTGCAGTTGTTGAAATATTTACTATAATCACTGTTTACTAAAGTTTTTATATATACTAAAATTTTATGTTTCAGATACTCTGCTGATGGAAGGAACTGAACCTCTATAAAATGGCAACTCCTCAAGAGAAGGCACAATGTGTGTCCTCGTTTATTGAGACAAAATCGGATGTTCAGACTCAACGAAACTTCAGAACAAAGTATTGAAGAGATTCACTATCGTGCCCTTCAATCCCTGCATTGCACAAAAAATTTATGGAGACAGGGGCAGTGTTGGATAAAGAGAGGAGCGGGTGACCAAGAACATCCGAGGAAAACATCGAATCCCGTCTTAAACGTCTTCAGTCGTTCACCTACGAAGTCCAACCGCACTGCTGCCAGACAGTTGAAACTGCCACGTTCAACTGTGCATAAGGTTTGTACGCTTACAAAGTGCAACTGTTACAGACCCTTGAGCCAAATGACAAGCCAGAACGGACAGAGTTTGCGTTCAACGTGCTGGAACGCCTTTCGGAGGATGAAGCATTCCTCAATCGAGTTTGTTTCAGTGACGAAGCTAAATTTCACTTTTCTGGGACATTAAACAGACACAATGTTAGAATCTGGGGATCTGAACACCCCAATGTGAATAGGGAGCTTCACCGGGATAGTCCAAAAGTGAATGTGTGGTGTGGAATCATGTGCAAGCGAATGATTTGTCCATTTTTCTTCAAAGAGTCAACAATGGTTTTCCACCATTTCTTGGGTTCCTACCAAAATGAACTGTAATACAATCATTAATAGAAAACAATGTTTACCTCGACCTTCTGACTGAATATGTAACACCACAATTTCTTGACTTACAACCAACTATCATTTTCCAGCAAGATGGTACAGCACCACATTGGGGACTGCATGTTCGTCGGTTCCTCAATGAAACATTTCTAGGCAGATGGAGTGGGAGGGATGGGCCAATTCCTTGACCACCGCGTTCGCCAGATGTCACTCCTTTGGACTTTTTTATGGGGGTATGTAAAAGATATCGTCTATTAAACACATATAAGAGACATTGCTGACATGAAACAAAGGATTCGTAATGCCACTGCCACCAATGATGACGCTATGCTACAGCGAACATGGCAAGAAATCAAGTACCGTCTTGACGTGCTTCGTGCAACTAAAGAGGTCTATTAAACAACGTCAAAAAAACTTTTATAAACACTGATTACAAGGAAAGAAATGTTAAAATATTTCAAGAACTGTCATTGTAACAAAATTTTGAAGTTGTAAAGGAACTTTATGGACCCCCTGTAAAACGATTCCATCTGGTGTAGAAGATGCATGAGACAGATGAAATAGTGTCAGACTTGAAGAAGCAAATGATATGTAAGCATAGGCTTCCGCGGCCGTTGTCATCTTCAATAAAATTCTTCAGGGTATCAGACCGCATCGTCATAATTTAAAACGCGCATTTTAAATTATGACGATGCGGTCTGATACCCTGAAGAATTTTATTGAAGAAAATGATAATTCCGATTCCAAAGAACTCAAGTGCTGTCGAGGGTGAATGCTACCTAACCAAAATTGTGGCACTATTTACTTACAGGAAAATGGAAAACTGGTAGAAGTCGATCTCAAGAGCAGCTTGGGTTTCGGGCAAATGTAGAAGCACACCAGACAAAACTGACTCTGCGACTGAGAAGATACATTAAAAAACGCAGTACTGCCCTGTAGCTTTTGCAGATATAGAGAAAATTTTTGACGATGTAGAATGCTTAACGCTCTTTGAAAGCAAATGAAACTATATGGTTCCACAGATCTTTTCAGGTCTCAGACGTCTGTGATGTATACATACATGAAGCAACAAATGAAAATTTGTACCAAGGCCAGAATTCACACCCAGGTTAGCGCCTCTGCTTCACGAGGAGGGGTCCTCATTAGGCAGATGTGCTAACCACTACGCCACCCTGGCACAGACTATCCTAGGACGTCTCCCTCCTCAATCCAAATTCCCATTCACACCTCGGCCCACTTGGTTTGCATTGTAGAGGCTCCCCAAAAGTATTGGAACAGCACCTCAGCATTGAACTAAATGAAGAACCTGTCTCAAACATGAATTTCGTCACTCGTCACTTCATCTGCAAATATACATCACAGATGCTTGAGACACAAAAAGACCTGTGGAACCATACAGTTTAGTTGATTAAAGCACCTATGCCTCGGTTTCAGGCAGGATCCCCCACTACATTCGATGCTGAGGTGTTATTCCAATACAGTTGGAGAGGTTCTGCAATGCTGTTTGAATTTAGAGGCAATACCAAGAGGGCTGCGGCGTGAATGGGAGATTGGACTGAAGAGGAAGGCGTGCTAGAGTAGTCCGTGCAATGTAAAGTGCTGCGAATACATAGAAAGAAAGATCCCTTATCACTTAGCTACAATATAGCAGGTCAGCAACTGGAAGCAGTTAATTCCATAAATTATCTGGGAGTACGCATTAGGAGTGATTTAAAATGGAAGGATCATATAAAGTTGATCATCGGTAAAGCAGATGCCAGACTGAGATTCACTGGAAGAATCCTAAGGAAATGCAATCCGAAAACAAAGGAAGTAGGTTACAGTACGCTTGCTCGCCCACTGCTTGAATACTGCTCAGCAGTGTGGGATCCGTACCAGATAGGGTTGATAGAAGAGATATAGGAGATCCAACGGAGAGCAGCGCGCTTCGTTACAGGATCATTTAGTAATCGCGAAAGCGTTACGGAGATGATAGATAAACTCCAGTGGAAGACTGCAGGAGAGACGCTCAGTAGCTCGGTACGGGCTTTTGTTGAAGTTTCGAGGACATATCTTCACTGAAGAGTCAAGCAGTATATTGCTCCCTCCTACGCCGGCCGGTGTGGCCGTGCGGTTCTGAGCGCGTCAGTTTGGAACCGCGTGACCGCTGCAGTCGCAGGTTCGAATCCTGCCTCGGGCATGGATGTGTGTGATGTCCTTAGGTTAGTTAGGTTTAAGTAGTTCTAAGTTCTAGGGGACTGATGACCTCAGTAGTTAAGTCCCATAGTGCTCAGAGCCATTTGAACCATTTTTTAGTTCCCTCCTACGTATATCTCGCGTAGAGATCATGAGGATAAAATTAGAGAGATTAGAGCCCACACAGAGGCATACCGACAGTCCTTCTTTCCACGAACAATACGAGACTGGAATAGAAGGGAGAACCGATACAGGTACTCAAGGTACCCTCCGCCGCACACCGACAGGTGGCTTGCGGAATATGTATGTAGATGTAGTTGTAGATGTAGAGTGCAAAGCCACTGTGTCAGGGTGGCGTAGTCGCTGTCGCATCTGTCTAGTGAGGGACAGGTTCGAATCTCAGCCTTGGTATAAATTTTCGTTTGTTGCTTCAGTCTGAATATATACATGCAGATATTTGAGTCTTGAAAAGATCTGTGGAACAATATAGTTTCATTTCATTTGTGTAAACTTACAGAGTGTCGTGGGGTTGCAGATGATGAGTGGTTAGAAGTAGGAGAGACAAAACTGATTCCTGGCGTACATACGTGTTCATTTCTATTAGAATGGTTTTTTATTCCAGTCACTGAGCACAATATGAATTCTTTAGACGATGACAGGTTTCAGTCTGTAATGACCATCCTCAGATCTAAAATAAATAAATATATACATCCAGTGAGCAGTGTGTCTTTTAACGTAAAACAGCAATATGTACCACAATATACTGTCATACACCAGGGAAATGTACAGATAAAATATGGTATAACGTACCTTTTTTACACCATGTTCTACACTGATACGGCCATAACGGCATCGTCAAAACATATAAACATAATCAGCATAGCATCGTCACATAGATTTAAGATATGATGTAGAATAGGCCACATCGTCCACATAGTGATCATTGCCAACTAGCTACTGGGGTGCAGTAGCATCCAGAAACCTGTTTGCCTACACCCTCCCTAGATGTCGCTACTGTGGGCTTGCTTATATGTAGTCATCATAAACATAATCTAATAAAAGCACATTAGATAAAATGCATGTAGCAGACATATTAAAATTGATGACTATCATAGAAACCAATTGTGATACATTAAAAGATGAATGCAGTTACCCATGTAAAATCATTAAAAGAAAATATATGAAGAGTATAGGTCCGACCCTTTTTATGGTGAATAATTAATATAGCGTAATACATTGCCTGTGGCAACCTACAAATTGCTTATGAAAGATAAAATGTCTATATGACAGCTGAAAAAGAGACAGATCAATGAACAGCGCCCTCTGTTGGGTCGGCCGCTAGGATCTTATGTAGGCGCGCACCGATTGTAAGAACTAAACCAATAGAGGGCTTTACATACATCGTGACATGTCTCCCACAGAAAACGTTTAAACAACATACAAGCAATCAACAAATAAAATTATATAGTTTGGCTATACAGTCCATGCGTAGGTAGGAGATAATCAGTTACAGGATTAGACTACTGTGCGGAAGTAAGGTAAATGCCTTCTGTTCTCAACATAACTCATCAAGTAAGGCTAGGTATAAATACGCGAGGTATTATTTAGTTATCGTAGTATGTTATCAAATAAAGCATTTCTATTAGGTTGCACATTATTATGAGGTGATGGAGAGGTTGTATGTGTATAGAATTGTGAGAGATTCCTGTGGTACGTGTGCGTTCATTTTTATAGACTTGCAGAATATAATGTGGAGACAGTATTGATCCCTGGGGTGCACCTGTCACTGTTTGTATAAACTTACAGAGGCTGCAGGTTGTCAGTGCATAGAAGTGTGGCAAGCAGGACTGGTCCCTGCAGTACACCTGAGTTCATTTGTGTAAACTTGCAAAACTATTATAAGGACGTGGACAGGTGGTGAATGCTTAGAAGTTTGGGAGACAAGACTGATCCCTGGGGAACACCTGCGTTTATTTGCACATGCAGTGTTTGTATGTGACTCGAGACGGCGCTCCCGTCTTTATTCTGGGAATTAAAACGCCATCTCGCAAGTAGCCCTGCTCCTGCGCCGGATTTCTTTGATCTCGCCGGCGCTCGCTGCGTCGGAACACACGGCCGCGAGTAATTGCGCCACGTGAGGCTGCTGCGACTGTACCGGGGTGTGGGGTGGGTGTGTGGGAGGCCGGGCCTTATTGCAGACACTGGCTGCCCCCAGGGGCCGCAGAAGGCCGGGGGAACAGAGAGGACGGAATAAAGGCGGGGAGCAGGCGGAGAGGCCAGAGGACGGCCGGAGACAGAGCCAGAGGGGGCAGGCAGGGGGCAGGGGGGCGGGGGAGGGGATTGCTTCCTGCGTCTCGCAAGGAGCGGGTCCGCCGCCGCCGCCGCCTTTGACGAACGCTGTGTGTGTGTGTGTGTGTTTGTGTGTGTGCGAGCAGGTCCCTGGAGAGGCCTGGGGCGACTCTAGCGCCAGCCGCCGCCGCCGCCGCCGCCGCCCCCGCTTCGCCCAAGCCCCGGATGTTTGCTCGATAGACGATGTATGGGGGACGGGACGGAGTGCGCGCCGCGGCCATGTTGGCCCGCGCTCCCTTGCGCCCCCGCCGGCGCTTGCATGAATTATGAGCCCGGCCCGGCGCGGCCCGGCGAGGCCAGTGTCTGCGCTCGCTGGGGCCGGGGCTGAAGCACCCGCCAGCCACCCACCGACCGCCTGCCGGCGCGGGACGGCCTTCTCCCGCCGTAGGGGAATCCCCTGGGGAGAGCACCGCAGCAGATATTGCACGAGCGCGGGTCACAGCCGGCGGGGATACACCTGCGACTACGGTGTGAAAATTACCCGTAGAAGGGAGCTCGTACTGGAATTTGACATTGGATTACTGAAGCGCGTAGTCTATTTGAAATATAATCCCTTCTTCAGAAACGAATGGATAGGTATGTTAAATGTATTACAGCAGGATAACGCGAAGCAGTACTGACCCAACAAATTATCACTCATTGAAAAGTCCCCTTAGAAAAATTTATGAATGATTGTGTTGATTAACCCCTTACGTTATTTGATTTTCAAACAGCTGAGCAGAACTTAACGTACTCAGACATTTCTCTCTTTACTTATTCTGATCAACACTAAACTGACACACACAATATTTTTAGCGCAACGCAATCTGACTTTCAATAATCTCATGGCCCTGACTAACAATAACCTATACCTTTCATGAATCACTTACCTCACAAAAATCTTCGTTACTCAAACTACTGCAATACAGCGTGCGCCAATACTGCCAGCTAAATAAAAGATTCTAACTACTGAAGGCACTAACTAATGATAGGCATAGTTATCAAATGAAAGATTTTGATAGAGAACAAACAATGTATTTACCTTAATAGTGTTCAAAAATCATTATATCTCAGTTCATGATATCCCGTATTACAAATTTACTCTTTCTGATCGACACACGTCCAGGTCATCCGCTCTCAAAACTCCGCCATCTCTCTCCCCACATCCACCACTGCTGGCGGCTCACCTCCAACTGTGCAAGGCTACGCGCTGTTCACATCCAACTGCCCAACACTACAATATCAAATTCCAAAAATGCAAACCAGCCACAGACTGCACCCAGCACAGTCAGTGATTTTCATATAGAGCGCTACATGGCGTTACCAACATAAAAACCTGAACAGCCTACTTACAACGTTAGAAGATGCGCCAGAAGCTCCACCAACACACGCCGGCGCAGCTGCACGATCTTAGTCAGCGGTGTTAGCCGACGGTAAATACAGGCCTGAGAGCACATCTGTGTGACGTCATCAATGTAATGTCACTACCGGTCAACACAAACACATGATGCCTGAGGTCCGTAATACACTGTAAATCGTATTTGACAGTGATCTTTGTCAAAGATTTCCTCAAACTTCAGTGACTGAACTACTTTACTGGAGTTTACACAATCGCAAAATTTTTCGTCGTAGCTGTTCGGTAATAATGGATTGCCTTTGCAATAGTATATGTTGGTGGTGAGCGCATTACTTGAAAAGAATGAGAAATGGTAACGATTGTGTGCGCTACCGTGCGCATCGGGAAGAGAAGGTCGAACTGTTCACCGGAGTTTGCTTCGTGAGTTACAGTGCGAGGACATACAGAACAACGTAAATTATTTGACATTACAATGAAATGAACACCCTTAGCTGCTTACAGGCGTTGATATACGTCAACGTGGACAGATGAAAATGTGTGCCCCGCCCCGGAGACGAACCCAGGATCTCCTGCTTACATGGCAGACGCTCTATCCATCTGAGCCACCGAGGACACAGGGAATAGCGCGACTGCAGGAGTTTATCTCTGGCACGCCTCCCAGGAAACCCACATTCTCAACGTATTGTCCCGCACTACATTCGTAGTGCCCCGCCCAATATACTCATTACTCGCGGCGCGTTGCCGATTCCCGTAAGAGTTCGGGCACTGTTTGTGCATTCGCACTGAAGATGAAGATGGTCAAGTGGCCGGTGAGCCTTAACTATATGTATAGTAAGATGGTATCTGTTCTTTCGGACATCTCCGAAAGAACAGATACCATCTTAGTATATATAAATTATTTGAGAATGACAGACCAAACATTTCCATCTGCCGTCCCTTAAGGGGCCTCTCATATGTGCATACACGATAATCGTTTAAGAAATGCTATTTCGTAATTTCACTCACCATAATCGATGTTTCTGGAAAGCCTGTAACTGTGACATTCACGATTTAATCAGTGAAATGTATTTATTCATGCTTAATATGGTGCGATTCGATAGTTTATTCTTACTATCTAGAGGAAATGTTTACATTGATATTTTAGGCGGTGTTCACATGTGCCGTGTTCTGCTTCTCTTCCTCTGCTGTTTTCTTTTTTTATACAGTTATTGGAATCGGACAGATTTCTTTTGTTCGGTTTATCGAAACATCATACAAAATACCTATGTAAGTACTCGTATTTCTATTTGATCGTGAGAATAAATTTTCGCAAACCGTGAAAAACTACGTAACTGGTGCACTGTTTCATTATTTAAATCACGAATTTTATTTCTGCTAAAAATCAACTCATGGTTAGGTTAAGATTCTTTGCAACAGGTGAAAGCTATTCCAGCGTGCAGCGTAATACTCGAATACTACAGTGTACTATTTTACGAATTATTCCAGATGTGAACCGATATATAAATCATCTTAGAAGGAATTTTTGAAGGTCAATTTAGCTATTTAGAATACAAATAAATACGTTTATTTTAGTTAAGTACACATTCAACACACTTGCCTATTCACATCTCCATCTCCTTCCACATTCTTCCTTTTGATATGTAAGCTTTAAATCATTCACAGTGCAGTCACTTCGAATGTAGCTGATTGTTGCAACTATTTCTTTCTAAGATTCTAGCCGCTTAGTAAGGTTCTCGTAGGCAAAACTTCTCATTCTTCATACTTTGTAATGATCACTGTGGTGGTGACCATACACCACTTCCTTTTAGAGCTTAACTGCACTAAAGGAAGCGAAGTGCCTCATATACAATAGTGAACTTTAATCAAAGTTAGGCTTTCGCCCTAGCTTCTATCAAATATCTTTGATAAAAACTTCCTTAGTACCAACTACAATGTCAAACATTTTGATAAGTATTTATCGTTCTCCACGAAAACTACAATGCTGACGTCACACGGACGTACGCTCACCTGTATTTACCATACGGTCAGCGGTGTGGTGACGTCACTACACGATCGTTCTGTGAATACGTGTAAGCAGTTCGACTTGCTGAGCTTCCTTGTTTGAAACTTCTGTCTGAACCTTCATGGTCTTTGATAATATCTCCAGCACTGGGAGATGAAGCGTTAGGCAGAGAAATATTCCTTGGACCATGGCCAGGTGCACATGTAGCACAATCGACCATTGTTCTCATATATATTGGACAACACTGCCCTCGTATCCTCTTGTCGCTTCAATTAGTGCGTCTGAAACGCAGGCAAATGGAGTAAATCCGTTGGTTCTTTTTTGTATTTGTGTGATCTGCATTGGGCGTGATAAGATTTATGCAGGCCCCACTAGTTCATGAAAACCCCACAAAAAGGGCCCTTTTACTATATTTTCTGCGTCACCAGAGGAATAAAACCCAGTCGGGGATTCCAGGACGGTTTTACGTACAGCAAATGACGATATATTCCTAAGAAAGCGATCTCGAACAACTTTGAAATTTTCTTGATAGCTTTAGCCGTTTCGAAGATACGTGGTTCAGAATTACCCTAATTCTGCACGTAAAATTCGGTATGCGATGAAAGATAAATGACAAATAACAGCAGAAAATTGCTGAAGTATTAACGGTATATTCTCCAGGTTATCTACAAGATCATCTTCCCGACTTCAAAAATCTCTTATTCGTTATCGAGAAACAACCCAAAAACTTATTGTTTGGCTAACATAATCCAGCCGAGACGCATTTGCACAGCAAATGGCTATAATTTTTACTATGTATCCCTAAGATCCTGTTGTAGAACAGCCTTGAATATTTTCTCCATATCTTTACCCGTTTCTGAGATACAGAGATTCAAAGTTAGCCCACTTGTACATGTAAATTACGCACGTAAAATCCGGAGTGACACGTAAACGTAGTTTATAAAGTGACGTAGCTCGGAGAAATATGTTGCAAAGTATGTCCTTTATAGTCTGGCAATTCCGTCAGCATCTGGGAATCTCATGTTGTAGTACTGAGGTACATGCAAAACTTTTTTGCACGTAAGATCCGCTGTGATGTGTAAAATTAGTTTTGCGTTATTTCAGTTTCACATAAGTAAACTATCTAAATTTTACTGAACAGCACTTTTTTCCATATGAGTTACACGCTTTACTGCAGCAGGGGAAAGAAGGAAACTAACTGGAAAATGCTCCTATTGGAGCAAAGAAAAAAGCGAGAACGTTCCTGTTTATTTAAGACTGACTGAAAACTGGAGTACCAGCTGCCTCATTCTTCCTTACTCAGCACCTTCAAAAAATCTACCCAAAATTTTAGAGTGCGAAGATATTCGCGCTCTTTATGCTGAGAGATAGGAGGCAGTGGCAAAGGAAAAGAGAGGGAAGAATTATAAACACTAAAGACAGCAGACAGGGGCTGTGGTATAGAAAGATCGAAACAGATAACGCATTGAGAGTTAAACACAGGGACACGGTGGCAGTGGAACACAGTCGGCAGTGACAGAACAGAGCTAGGAGAAGAGTAAAGGAGACAGTAAAGGTGCCGGCCGCAGTGTCCGAGCGGTTCTAGGCGCTACAGTCTGGAACTGCGTGACCGCTACGGTTGGAGGTTCGAATCCTGCCTCGGGCATGGATGTGTGTGATGTCCTTAGGTTAGTTAGGTTTAAGTAGTTCTAAGTTCTAGGGGACTGATGACCTCAGAAGTTAAGTCCCATAGTCCTCATAGTCATTTGAACCATTTTTGAACACTAAAGGTGGGAGAGGAATAAAGAGAAAATGAAAGTGGGTGGAAGCCACTGATAATGGGAGACAGAGTCTGTGACAATGACAACGAGGAAGAGAAAGACAGTGGCAGTGAGAAAAGGCAGCAGCAGTGGGAAGGCAGGAATGAGATGGAAGCTGTGAGAAGGAGCACGAGGGAGACAATGACAGGGAGTGGAGACGGTGGTAGTAGGACAGAACGGAGGGTACTGTGGCTGTGACACAGAAGGCAACGACAGAGAGACACAAAGAGACAATGACAATGAGTTAGGCTAAATGAGAGAAAAAGATCATCGAGGGGTGCCGGACTAGTGGGCGTGAGAGAGTTAAGGAAGGTTGAGGGATTTCGAGGTGAATTGCATGTTAAAAAAAGCGCCTATATGTTCGCACCCCAAAACTTTTGGTAAATTTCTGTAAAGGTACTGACAAGGAAACCTCCCCATCGCAACCCCCTCAGATTTAGTTATAAGTTGGCACAGTGGATAGGCCTTGAAAAAGTGAACACAGATCAATCGAGAAAACAAGAAGAAGTTGTGTGGAACTACGAAAAAATAAGCAAAATATACAAACTGAGTAGCCCATGCGCAAGATATGCAACGTCAAGGATAGTCTGAGCTCTGAAGCGCCGTGGTCCCGTGGTTAGCGTGAGCAGTTGCGGAACAAGAGGTCCTTTGTTCAAGTCTTCCCTCGGGTGAAAAGTTTAATTTTTCATTTTCAGACAAATATTATCTGTCCGTCCGTTATGTTTTCATCACTTTTTTGGGAGTGATTAACATATCCACAAGAAAACCTAAATCGGGCAAGGTCTTTTTACCCATTCGGCAAGTGTACAAGTTGAAACATCCCCTTAGAAAAATTTATGAATGACTGTGCTGGTAAACCCCTTACGTTATTTGATTTTCAAACAGCTGAGCAAAACTGAACGTACTCAAACATTTCGCTCTTTACTTATTCTGATCAACACTAAACTGACACAATATTTTTAGCGTAAATCAATCTGACTTTCAAAAATCCCTACAAAAGAATGACTCTGACTAACAATAACCTATACCTTTCATGAATCACTTACCTCTCAAAAATCTTCATTACTCGAACTACTGCAATACAGCGAGCGCCAATACTGCCAGCTAAATAAAAGATTCTAACTACTGAAGGCACTAACTACTGAGAGGCATATTTAGCAAATGAAAGATTTTGATAAAGAACAAACAATGTATTTACCTTAATAGTGTTCAAAAGTCATTATATATATCAGTTCATGATATCCAGTATTATAAATTTACTCTCTGTGATGGACACATATCCAGATCATCCGCTCTCAAAACTCCGCCATCTCTCTCCTCACATCCACCACTGCTGGCGGCTCACCTCCAACTGCGCAAGCTACGCGCTGTTAACATCTAACTGCCCACTACAATGGAGAATTTTTCAACAATGCAAACCAGACACAGACTGTACACAGCACAGCCAGTGATTTTCATACAGAGCGCTACTTGGCGTTAGCAATATAAAAGCCTAAACAGCCTACTTACAAAGTTAGGTGGGTCGACAACATATTCCTGTCATGTGACGCACATGCCGTCACCAGTGTCGTATAGAATATATCAGGCGTGTTTTACTGTGGAGGAATCGGTTGACCTATGACCTTGCGATCAAATGTTTTCGGTTCCCATTGGAGAAGCACGTCCTTTCATCTACTAATCGCACGGTTTTGCGGTGCGGTCGCAAAACACAGACACTAAACTTATTACAGTGAACAGAGACGTCAATGAACGAACGGACAGATCGTATCTTTGCGAAAATAAAGAAAGTAAACTTTTCACTCGAGGGAAGACTTAGACCAAGGACCTCTCGTTCCGCAGCTGCTCACGCTGACCACGGCGCTCCTGAGTTCACATTCTCCTTGATGTTGCCTATCTTGCGCATGGACTACTCAGTTTGCATATTTTGCTAATTTTTTTCATAGTTCCACACAACTTCTTCCTGTTTTCACGACTGATCTGTCCTTTGTGAGGGGGGTGCGATGGGGAGATTCCCTTGTGTGGATGTCAATGAGGGAGCTGACACACAAGTTTTCAGTCAGTCTTTCAAATAAACAGAATCATATCCGCACTTTTTCCGCTGCTTATATCATTGTAATGAGCGCCATCGACCGTAGCCCTCTAATACCAAAATCCTCAGAAGGTACCCCTGAACAACATCTGCCTGTTTGTCAGTGCAGTCCTGGATGACCCTGTACACACGGACTGGGGACTCCGCCGTCTGCGTGGCTCGCCTGCTGCTGGCCCCGGCGCGCTTATCTGCCGGACATCTCGCAGCCGGCCCGGGCCAGTCCTGTAATCCGGTGGCCGGCATCTGCCCGCCTAATCCGGCCATTTCCCTGCCGGCGGGCTGGTTCCTGGCCTCAATACCAGTGTGCGATTTGCTGGGGGGGGGGGGGGAGGGGGCTGGGGGGGATTTGCCCCCCCTCTGCATCAGACCATCCCCCCCCTCTAGCTTTAGTTTATGCATCCCAACCTGGGATGTTTATTTCCCACGCGCTGGAGTAAAACTTTACATATAATTTAAATTTGTGGAGCCGAACACTGAAAGTTTTTATTACAGTCTTACTATTAATACTATTAATATCTTTGCTTATTAATTTTGAAAAAGTGATATGTAGTATTATATTGTAACAAATAAGCCCTCGATCACAAATATTAAGTCAAAAATTGACCTGGTTTCGACGCTACTATGAGCGTCGTCTTCAGAATTAGACTAACTGTAATAACATTAATAAAATTAATATTTGTACTGACTCGAAAAGATGCAGTACTTACAAGTCGCATATTAAGAAATATCTCAGCCGGAAAGGCGACGTCATGAACACTTGTCAGATGGTGAGCCGCTAAGGGCTGCTCGTACAGTGGACAAGGGTTGCAATAAGACTGAGGTGCCCACTTTAGAAAGTGTGGGCAAGTAAACATGGTGTTGCTACGAGCGCCATCTAGTAGCCGCAGAAACAACTAGGCTACTGTACATTCAAAATTAGAAACATTAAATTGTGATGCAGCTGATTCAGGCATAACGTAAGCATTAATAATAACAGGATGAAGTTACATATTTATCTGCTTTAAATAGAGATACATTTCGTAACGTAAAAACGTTGGTTATGACATACAAGAAAACAGCAAAGATGTAACAGGAAAACAACATTTCGGTAAACTGCATGAGGAAATCTGAATCAAAAATCAAGCAATGGCTTTATACAGTCAAAAAAGTTTTTGTTTCGCAGCAGCAGCTGTTCGTTGAGAATGAGGCCACCATGACGAGTGAGATGTTTGAAAATCTCCAATTCCTCTAAGACATCTAACCTACGCCCCTTCTTTTCGGTATGCAGAATATTGTTATCGCCTATGGCTTTAGGCACGTGTCCAGTAATTAAAAGATGATCGGCAAAGGATGAATTTAGGGGACTGGTGCCGTTCTTTCTCAAAAGATGTTCTTTATATCTGACGGTGAAAGCACGTCCAGTTTGCCCTATATAGTAGGAGGAGCAGGTATCGCAGATGATCTTATAAACGCCAGAACTTTCTGTAGGGGGGCGAATGGATTTCAAATTATGAACGAAATTTCTCTTTAGATTATTATTAGTAGAGAAGGCAACATTGCAGTTGTATTTGTTGCGAAGCATGCGCTGAATCTGGTAGGAAATGGGTCCTATGAAAGGAATAGAAAAACGGTTTTTGGGTTAATTTCAGTGCATGAGATGTTGAGCGTGGTAGTCCTTGCAGTTTTCTTTTTTAGGATATCGTCCACTATGTTAGGCGTATATTCATTATTGACTGCTATGGTTTTAAGTAAATTAATCTCCTCATTAAACTTTGCTGTTGAAAGTGGTGTAGAGGTGGCTCGGTGGACGGCAGAGTGAAAAAAGGCCATTTTTTGAGACTGGATGAAAAGAGGAAGCAGGCACGATTTGGTCAGTATACGTTTCTTTTCGAAAGATATTGAAAGTGATGTTATTGTCTTCTATTGTAAGCGTCAAGTCTAAATAATTTAATTGGCGGTTATCATTTTCGAGTTCAATAGTGAAAGAAATTTTTTCATGGAGGTCGTTAAAAAGTTTAAATATATGATCAATTCTATCGGCGGGTCCGTTATAGATGACGATCATCAACATATCTTGTGTAAGAAAGGATACCTAGTGATATTTAGTAGTTAAGCATTTCAAAACATTTAGAACTAAATCACCATTCTCATGTTGTCATTATTGCTTTCGTCTAAGGTGCGTCATCCGTTTACTTGCGAGCTTGCGAGGGAAGTAGTATGGCAGTCATACCGCAGCAGTCGTACCGCAGAGTTGGGTGAACCGGAGGCTGAAAGTCCCACCCCGGGCCCTGACACAGGGTGGTGGCCGGCCCGGTGCCTGTGCGAACATTTACCGTTAGGCCACCTTTTGGCAACGGTATGCAGCGGACTAACGCGCCTGGGACGAAAGCACACATTACTAAATAACGCACCATCGTCTGCTTCTAGTTCCTAGGATACTATTTCGTGGACCTTCTTTAAATACTCTTCTCTTCCACCATCGTTTTCTTTTCCTTTGGTTTTCATTTCCGTTGTTAGCTGCATGTGCAAGTACCAAGTAGGCCACCGCTGCGATACTTTATCATCCTTTATACTGCAAGACCGACACACGTGTGGCACAAATTCCGTTGCTTTGGTATAAATTAACCTGCCGCGTGCAACATACGACGCAAGACGTTGCCTGTTGTAGCATGCTACATGGCGACGCACGCCACATTTCCGTAGGATGCCACAATGTTGCAAGACGTCGCCCCAGCGCAAACGAGGCTTTGGAGCCAGGTCTGTATTGTATGGTGGATGTGATGCGTTGCGTACGAAACTAAAACCTGAAATCAGATCCAAACGTCGTGGAAAACTGTGAAGAGGTGTCATCCTGCAGCAAGATAACGCTCGCCCACATTCTGCCAAACGGACAGCCGACGCAATGAAGGAGTTGAGATTCGAGGTGCTGGAACATCCACCATACAGTCCAGACCTGGCTCAAAGTGATTTTCACATGTTTGGACCCTTAACGGAAACACTACAGGTAATAAGATCTGAAAGTGATGAAGACGTCATTGCTGTAGT
Organism: Schistocerca cancellata; assembly: GCF_023864275.1. NCBI lineage: Eukaryota > Metazoa > Arthropoda > Insecta > Orthoptera > Acrididae > Schistocerca > Schistocerca cancellata. The sequence continues at coordinate 153,182,419 of NC_064635.1, forward strand.
GCAAAATTGGTTACAGATGCAACCGAAAAACGTATTTTCTGATGAAATAAAAAAAACTCGTTAAACGTCGTGAAAACTGCATTGAAGTCCAGGGAGGTTACGTAGAGAAATAACGCATGTTTCAGTTTTCTATCATCAGAATAAGTACAACTTTTCACAAATATGCCTTTACTTTTTGAATTCCCGTCGTATACCTTGTTGTGGCGTAGCAAGACAGCCACGCCACTCGGAAGTAGCCGAAAGGCACGCGTACACAGACGCCGGCTGGCGTGAGTTCTGGAACAGGATACTTTGTGAATGCTATAGGGAAAAGTATGCAGTTCCTCGGATACTTAACTTTATTCCATCATTGTGGTACATAGCTCTTGACGATACAAATGAGACTTTAATTACAAGCACTGTAAGGCTAATGGCGCCTTGCTAGGTCGTAGTCATGGACTTAGCTGAAGGCTATTCTGTCTCTCGGCAAATGAGAGAAAGGCTTCGTCAGTGTAGTCGCTAGCAAAGTCGTCGTACAACTGGGGCGAGTGCTAGTACGTCTTTCTAGACCTGCCATGTGGTGGCGCTAGGTCTGCAAGTACTGACAGTGGCGACACGCGGGTCCGACATGTACTAATGGACCGCGGCCGATTTAAAGCTACCACCTAGCAAGTGTGGTGTCTGGCGGTGACACCTGTATGTAGATGATTTGGTAAATAAGCTTTACCTATAATGTACTTTTAAAGATATAACAAGGGATGGCTTTTCTGATAGTGCATACGCGTGAATAGTGAGTTTTGGCATTAACATCTATTAATAAATAACTGTTTAACCATGGGTAACGCCACGGTCCAAGCTAGTATATGTAATTATACTAACCACCTAACACATCCCCCCCCCCCCCATTGGTAAAAGCACAAATCGCACACTGCTCTATACCACACTCACATCCTCCCAGATTATATCGAGGCAGCAGTTTCTGCATGCGCCGAAACAGCTCGCTGATGGGAAGGCGCAGAACCAGGGAGGGTGGTCATCGTTTGTAACTATCTCTGTCTTCCCTAGTAGCTCTAAATGTAGTAAAATATAAGTGAATATGGAGAACAAACCCGTAGCGTTCGGATACAGCATTAGCAGCGTAACGTTGCAGAGCGATAAGAAATGGAACGAGCGTGTGAGGATTGTGGTAGGGAAGGTGAACGGTCGACTTCGGGAGAATTTCAGGAAAGTCTGGTTCATTTGTAAAGGAGACCACTTGTGGGCGCCGCCCCGAATCCTCCCGCGGTCAGAAAAATGGTACCGAATCCTCCCAAGCCCGCAAGGGTCTGAAAAACGATGCGACCGAATCCTCGTGTTTGAAGCAGGTAGCAGTTCTAAACGTTATGAATACTCCAAGCAGGCAAAGGAAAGCATATGAAGTTACAGTAGAAGACGTAAAAAATTTTCGCGTGTGAACCGTGATTTATTTCCAAAGAATATTCTTAAGACTTTATTTACTAGCGATTCATCAAGAACATTAACACATTTAATCACACTATGTAAGCACGGAAGTAGTTGCCAGGCAGTAACTGAGGAAATATAACCAAATTCCTTTTAACAAGTGGGAATTTTAGTGCCTAAAATCATTTTTTAAAAGAAACAGATTTAAAATTAAAATCAGAAAGCACCCTCTAAATATCAAAGTTACAATTTATTCAGAGGCAGAATGAAACAAGTTTGACTGTATGAGCTTTCGGGCAGAGAACCTTGCCGCTCCCTTTTGACACGGCCTTAGTTACGACCGCTCGAAACAGCCTGTGAAAGACTACACTGGTGCAAATCTGCAACACACCAGATAACTTTAAACTAAGAGTTTTAACAATTTGCACAAGCACACAAACTATTCACCCCCCGTAGGAGGGATGGAAATGGTACAAAACACTAACAATTACAATATTAACCTTTCCACCGAAGGTGAAATTTGATTTTAACTTCTAACAAAAGTCTTATGCTGAAAGGGTGGCAACTTTATACAGGGTGTTACAAAAAGGTACGGCCAAACTTTCAGGAAACATTCCACACACACAAATAAAGAAAAGATGTTATGTGGACATGTGTCCGGAAACGCTTAATTTCCACGTTAGAGCACATTTTAGTTTCGTCCACCTACGCTCAATGGAACACTTTATCATGATTTCATACGAGATACTCTACCTGTGCTGCTAGAACATGTGCCTTTACAAGTACGACACAACATGTGGTTCATACACGATGGAGCTCCTGCACATTTCAGTCGAAGTGTTCGTACGCTTCTCAACAGCAGATTCGGTGACCGATGGATTGGTAGAGGCGGACCAATTCCGTGGCCTCCACGCTCTCCTGACCTCAACCCTCTTGACTTTCATTTATGGGGGGCATTTGAATGCTCTTGTCTACGCAACCCCGGTACCAAATGTGGAGACTCTTCGTGCTCGCATTGTGGACGGCTGTGATACAATACGCCATTCTCCAGGACTGCATCAGCGCATCAGGGATTCCATGCGACAGAGGGTGGATGCATGTATCCTCGCTAACGGAGGACATTTTGAACATTTCCTGTAACAAAGTGTTTGAAGTCACGCTGGTAGGTTCTGTTGCTGTGTGTTTCCATTCCATGATTAATGTGATTTGAAGAGAAGTAATAAAATGAGCTCTAACATGGAAAGTAAGCGTGTCTGAGGAATGTTTCCTGAAAGTTTGGCCGTACCTTTTTGTAACACCCTGTATACTAAAATGATCATTTAAATAAAAGCCCATGAAATGCAATCTTATATAAAATTCTACAAGGTTGGCCAAACAATAGTCAAGATGCACTACAGAACACAGATACCGCCTCTCAAGATCATAGGCAGTAATATCAAAGTTTCCAAAGATCAAAACATACTTAAAGTATTAGGCCGCTACACTCCAAGCAATAAATTCGTTAACACACAAAATCCGACAAACATGACAGAGGAAGCTACTAACGTACGTTAGACTGAAAGGAAGATTACCGAACAACCCGAACCGCAGGTTCCTCTAACCCGCCCCTACTCCACAACGGAAAAACGGACCACCATATTTATAAACAACCACCTTCCCGTGGATGGGCATACGGAGAAGAATGGTGGGACGACCCCAAAGCAAAACGGCTGGTGACCTCACCAAGAAAACAAGTAGAATTTAACAAGAATAAATGAAACAACATATCACTATTCACTTAACTTCTAATAAACTGCCATTTCTCGAGAAGACCTGGCGCAGCAGCCCCAAATCGCTCTCCCGTCCGCTGCCAGCCGCTTCAACGGACGCAGGAAGGCGCGCCGATCTCCCGTCTCACGGCGTCGCAGCTCGCCCCGGCCAGCCCGATGTCGTGGGTTGACCCCTGTTGCTCTCGTGTCGACCGCGAAGCCACTAACTACCCCTCGCTATACGGCGCGGCCCACTGGAATCACGTGGCGACCTGACATCTGTGTGGCGAAAGACGCTGCGTGGGAGTCCACGTGTGAAGGAATAGCAACTTTTCACTGCATGCAATTATAGAGGATAATCGAATTACTCAAAGATAGAAATATGAGAGGGTGCTCATGCCACCTCTCAACTCTACAACGATCTGCCGCAAACTGCGAAGTGGCCGCAGACAGCTGTGGTCATTAGCGCAGACAATGCTCTGTCGCATTGTGTCAGTCTGGGAGGATTCGGTCCTGTTACCTGCCTATCTACCTGGTTTCGGGAGAATTCGGGGCTGCACCCCCGCTTGTAGGATGGTAGAGAGACCATTCTTGAGTACTGCTGGAGTGTTTGGGATCCGCACCAAATCGGTTTAGAGAAAGACGTCGAAGCATTCAAAAGCGTGCTGCTACATTTGTTACCGGTAGTTTTCAACAGCACACAAGTGTTACATAATTGCTTCGGGAACTCAACTGGGAATCCCTGTAGAGAAGGCGACGTTCTGTATTGAGAAAATCTGCGGAACAGGCATCTGAAGCTGATTGCAGATCGATTGTGCCGGCGCGAACATACATTTCGCGTAAGGACCAAAAAGATATGATACGTGAAACTGGGGCTCATACAGAGTCACATAGACAGTCGTTTTTCCCTCGTTCTACTTGCTACTGGAACAGGAAAGGAAATGGTACAGGGTACCCTCAGCCACGCACCATACGGAGGCTTGCAGGGAATGTATGTGGACTTCCCGTCACACTGACTTTTAACACACAACAGATTACTGAGTTTTTAATGACAATAAACAGTATTAGATGTTTCAGTTGATATAAAAATCAGCATAACAGTCGTGTCTGCCCGTTTGAAAATGCTGCTCCACAATTACTGGACGAATTTTGATGCTGTTCTCACACGTAACTTGGGTATAGCTTGCGACACCGTGTAGGCGTTATTTCATCAAAATTGGATCACGGCAGAAAAAATACATCGTAACTGACCTTTTATCCACAGGAGTCTTATAAATGAGAAAGTGCTCTGTCTGTTGTTTTCACGACTAACTGGCTAGACCTATTTCGATGAAATTTGCTATGGAGATAGCTTGAATGTTGAGGAAGAACACAGGCTACTTTAGAAAGTGTGTAGCACAAGATACATATTGGTGGTAATAATATTACACGAAGTAGGGAAAAATATCTGCTCTTTGAAAAAAGTTGCTTACTCTTTGACCTTTAATCTCTATCACATTTGGGAAAAAGCTTTCATTGCTTGATTTCTACTACGTGATACCCTTTAAAATAATGAATACAATGCTTATACAATCTTTAATGTGTTTAATCCATACTTCCGCACTGTTTGTTGCATTACGTACACGTTGTATATTGTATCGCTACTTCAACAGCATGGCTTCGAAAAATTCCACTTTGTTTTTCTTGAATTCTGAATAAGTGAACACATCAAAAATCCCAGTTTCTTTTCCTCAAACTAGGCTGTATAACTGAATCCAGGAAAGGATTAGAAGTTACATAGACTCCAGAAAAGTAAACTAACACAGTGAAATCGTTTGCTGACAACGTTGCCTGTCGGAGAGTATTACCGTTTGGCGTTCGTAAGGAAATGCAGGAAGACTAGGACAAAGTATCCACAGCGTGTAATGACTGACAGTTCTCTTTAAACGTTGATAAAAGTGGGGTAATGACTATAACGAAGAGCGAGAATAGTATCAGATTACGAGATTAGTGTTGAACACCGTGATCATGTCGAATAGCGTAAGTGCTATATGTACGTGGAATGATAATAAACTATAAGAAACGCGAAGGTTATGTATAATCGATATTATGGAAGGTGAATGGAACACTTGGATATGTTGCGAGGGTTCTGGAAAAATGAAATATGTCTGTTAAAGAAATCGCATATATGACACTAGAGGGAGTAATTCTAGGGTACCATTCCAGCGATTGATTCTTTATCAACTAGACATAGTAGCAGATATCGAAATAACCTTTTACTGTGCTTTCTTCACGATGTTATTGTTTATTTGCTTTTCATATAAGTACTTTTATTGTACCGTGTTTTTGAATATTCAGATAACACTAAACTAAAAATGCAGCAAGTGCTCTTATTTGATTCTTAGTAATTTCTACAGTTGTGTCGCGTTGTTCCACAAGTTGGAAAAGAAAGCATTTTAAAAGCGCGCTTTTAGCAACTGAAGAGGCTACTGTAGACCATACGGGAGTGAGTGTGTGTGTAAATGCTTGTGCAATTTAAGTGGGAAACCGTGGAGGACAGGCGACGTTTTTCTCTCGAATCTCTGGAGAGTTAACATTTGCAGCCACTGAATAATGCAGTGTGTTCATTGGCTGCAATTATCGGCTCTGTTATTACCAAGAAGATAATTTCATAGAAAAATTTGCTACGGTCGCAGGTTCGAATCCTGCCTCGGGCATGGATGTGTGTGATGTCCTTAGGTTAGTTAGGTTTAAGTAGTTAGCAGTTAGTTCTAGGGGACTGATGACCGCAGATGTTAAGTCCCATAGTGCTCAGAGCCATTTGAACCATTTTTTTCCTTCCTGACACTGTCGGGCTCCAGTAGCATGTGGGTGATGTTTTCCACTTTCTAATGTAACTGACAGGTCTCCCTTACAGTACAGTCTATCGTAACATATGGGTGATGTTATGTGTCCTGCCCTGTTGTGATTAACTGACACAAGCTAGGAGTAACCCCCCGCCCGCCACCCTGCACCTCTCCCATGTATAAAACAACTTCAAATTATTAAGTTCTGTTTATTTTTTTCATACAAACATAAGTGGTTCGGCCCACAGAGGCCATCTTCAAATGGCACTGGGTCTACTCGCTCCAGCATATTTCTAGGGAACTCAGCCCGTCTGGGCATATCATCTGGACGCAAAACTTGCAAAGGTTGCGTTTTGTATGAATGTAAATACAGTCTCCTGTGTATAATCATCACCACAGGAGCTCCGAAGTATTCTCTGGAAACACGACTCCTCCGTTTTCGCGGACTTCGTTAAAAGGCTGCACCCAGTTATCAACAATCTCATCACTCACTTTAGGTCTACTGCTTCTTGACCTGCTACCAATGTCTCTTTACACTTTCCATGTCATCCTTTGACACTCAGCCACCGTAGGTGGGTGGTCAGTTTAGATGGCTGCAATGCGGAAGACCCTGGTTCGATTCCCGATACTGTAAAGAACTCTTCCTTCGTGGGAGGACTGGCAAGGGGTGCAGTCAGTCTCGTGTTGCCAACTGCGGAGCTACTTGACAGAGCAGAAAGTCTGCAAAAGGGACGGTAGATGCGGTGCGCTGCGAACTTGCCCCTCCGTGTCGCATCCACATAACGCAGCGGAGGATGACATGGCGGCCGCCGGACCTCCCTTAGGCCTTGACAACCTAGCGAGGAGCTAGATTTTTTTTAAAATTATGCTCTTCTCATATTTTGGTCCCGACCACAGGCACTTAAGAACTGTCGCTGAACTGTAATAGACTGAAATGATGTCACGGGATAGCGACAAGCACACAAAGAGCTGGCGGTAGTGTCACGTACACAAGGTATAAAACTGGCCAAGTGAGAGGGGGACTCACGCACGGAAGGCTCCATCCAGACATTTTTATGTATACAGACAGTTCATCCATAATGGGGTTGATAATCTTGTCCATATTTGCCTGCAATCGACATTGATGTGGGTCCCAGGGAGTCCAAGATTTCCGAGAATGTTTTAATTTCAATAATATAAATGTGACACAGAGCCATGCAGCAGGCAGGCGATAATTATTATAATAATCAGTAGTTCTCCGTTCTCCATTCAAAGTCCGTATCTACGCCCACTAATCGCTCCTGCGTATCTGATAATATATATATATATATATTCCGAAACGCGTAATACGGGTAATAAAGTCACGGTATGCAAACATAGCCATTATGGCCGAAAATAATAAAGTCTTTACTTGCCTGGTATTTTATCATCGCGAGCCATTCAGCCTGAATGGAGAACTAATATTTGTTTTAATTTTCACTTTGACATCGGATAACGAGTGACAAACGAAATATTTTTTTCTTGGCATATAACTATAAATTAACAATATTCGGATATTTTTCGTTACTTGTACCCTTACTTCTTGCAATTTTTCATCATTGTAGATCAACGGCAAGTACGCTATACGTTTTGATGAGTGAGTTTGCGAGTATCAAAATCTATGACATAAATACCCGTAGCTTTTGACTGCATTGACTTTCAAGCTAACGTTTATTACTGCGGCGAGGGACCACAGACTTTAGTACGTGACACGGACCTCACCTTGGTACGTGTACCCTTTTCCTTGAAAAAAGGGACTTAACAGACACACGAACAGACGGAGTCAGATAATAAATGACAAAAAACCTTTTTTTCGTATAATGTAGTTTCAAATTTACGGTTTTCGGATTTTTTCCTTTGGTTGTGCTGTGAAACCCTGCTTTTACCGAAATTCCGATCTTCTAGGCCACGGGAAGTACCCTATAGGTTTTGATGAGTTAGTTTTTGGCGTCAGAGAATATGATGTCAATGGCCGTACATTTTGACTGCATTGACTCTGTTGTGGATTGGCAACGCCAACCCACTATGAGAGGAAGCCGAAAGGCACGCGTTTTAGCTCACGCGTGCTGGCGTGAGGTCTGGAACAGGTCAAGGAAATGAGACTAGCAAAAAAGGACGTAGCGGTGGAATACTTAACTTTAATCCATAAATGGTGAACATCGCTCTTGACGGTACATATTTTACAGCATCAATAGTAACTGGTAATGGTGCCTTGCTAGGTCGTAGCAAATAACGTAGCTGAAGGCTATGCTAGCTATCGTCTCTGCAAATGAGAGCGTATTTTGTCAGTGAACCATCGCTAGCAAAGTCGGCTGTACCACTGGGGCGAGTGCTAGAAAGTCTCTCTAGACCTGCCGTGTGGCGGCGCTCGGTCTTCAATCACTGATAGTGGTGACACGCGGGTCCGACGTATACTAACGGACCGCGGCCGATTTAAAGGCTACCACCTAGCAAGTGTGGTGTCTGGCGGTGACACCACAGACTCAGAAGCTTAAAATTTTTACGCCACCAAGGGACCATAGAGACCGTTTTTACCGATTAAGGAGCAGAACCCTAACAAGGGCAGTGCACTGGCAGAGCTATCATTTGTACTCACGTGATTCATGTGAAAAAGTATCCGACGTGGTTATCGCCGCACGACGCGAATTAACAGACTTTGAACCTGGAATGGTAGTTGGAGCTAGACGCATGGGACATTCCAGTTCGGAAAGTGTCAGGGCATTCAGTATTTCTAGATCCACAGCGTGATGAGTATGCCGAGGATACCATATTTTATGCATTACCTCTCACCACGGACAACGTATGGCCGACGGCTTTCACTTAACGACCGACAGCAGCGGCGTTTGCGTAGAGTTGTCAGTGCTAACAGACAAGCAACAGTGCGTGAAACAACCGTAGAAACCAATGTGGGACGTGCGACGAACGTATCCTTTAGGGCAGTGCCGCGAAATGCGTTAATGGGCAGTGGCAGCAGACTAGCGACGCAAGTGTTAACAGCACGGCATCGCCTCTCCTGGGCCACTTGATGGTATCAATTGGACCCTAGACGATTGGAAACCATGGCCTTGTCAGATTACCGATTTCAGTAAAAGCTAGTGGCAGGGATCGAGTGTGGCGCATACAAAAGGAAGCCATGGACTGAAGTTGTCAACAACGCACTGTGCAAGCTGTCGGTGGCTACATAATGGTGTGGGCCGTGTTTACATGCAACGGATGGGTCCTCTGGTCCAACTGAACCCATCATTAATGGATATGGTCATTTTTGGATACTTGGATACCATTTGCAGCCATTCAGGGACTTCATGTTCCCAAACAACGATGGAATTTTTATGGATGACAATGTGTCACGTCGCCGGGCCATGATTCTTCGCGATTAGTTTTGAAGAACATTCTTGACAGTTCGATGGAATGATTGGGCCACCAGGATTGCCCGTCTTGAATCACATCGAACATACACTCCTGGAAATTGAAATAAGAACACCGTGAATTCATTGTCCCAGGAAGGGGAAACTTTATTGACACATTCCTGGGGTCAGATACATCACATGATCACACTGACAGAACCACAGGCACATAGACACAGGCAACAAGGCATGCACAATGTCGGCACTAGTACAGTGTATATCCACCTTTCGCAGCAATGCAGGCTGCTATTCTCCCATGGAGACGATCGTAGAGATGCTGGATGTAGTCCTGTGGAACGGCTTGCCATGCCATTTCCACCTGGCGCCTCAGTTGGACCAGCGTTCGTGCTGGACGTGCAGACCGCGTGAGACGACGCTTCATCCAGTCCCAAACATGCTCAATGGGGGACAGATCCGGAGATCTTGCTGGCCAGGGTAGTTGACTTACACCTTCTAGAGCACGTTGGGTGGCACGGGATACATGCGGACGTGCATTGTCCTGTTGGAACAGCAAGTTCCCATGCCGGTCTAGGAATGGTAGAACGAGGGGTTCGATGACGGTTTGGATGTACCGTGCACTATTCAGTGTCCCCTCGACGATCACCAGTGGTGTACGGCCAGTGTAGGAGATCGCTCCCCACACCATAATGCCGGGTGTTGGCCCTGTGTGCCTGGGTCGTATGCAGTCCTGATTGTGGCGCTCACCTGCACGGCGCCAAACACGCATACGACCATCATTGGCACCAACGCAGAAGCGACTCTCATCGCTGAAGACGACACGTCTCCATTCGTCCCTCCATTCACGCCTGTCGCGACACCACTGGAGGCGGGCTGCACGATGTTGGGGCGTGAGCGGAAGACGGCCTAACGGTGTGCGGGACCGTAGCCCAGCTTCATGGAGACGGTTGCGAATGGTCCTCGCCGATACCCCAGGAGCAACAGTGTCCCTAATTTGCTGGGAAGTGGCGGTGCGGTCCCCTACGGCACTGCGTAGGATCCTACGGTCTTGGCGTGCATCCGTGCGTCGCTGCGGTCCGGTCCCAGGTCGACGGGCACGTGCACCTTCCGCCGACCACTGGCGACAACATCGATGTACTGTGGAGACCTCACGCCCCACGTGTTGAGCAATTCGGCGGTACGTCCACCCGGCCTCCCGCATGCCCACTATACGCCCTCGCTCAAAGTCCGTCAACTGCACATACGGTTCACGTCCACGCTGTCGCGGCATGCTACCAGTGTTAAAGACTGCGATGGAGCTCCGTATGCCACGGCAAACTGGCTGACACTGACGGCGGCGGTGCACAAATGCTGCGCAGCTAGCGCCATTCGACGGCCAACACCGCGGTTCCTGGTGTGTCGGCTGTGCCGTGTGTGTGATCATTGCTTGTACAGCCCTCTCGCAGTGTCCGGAGCAAGTATGGTGGGTCTGACACACCGGTGTCAATGTGTTCTTTTTTCCATTTCCAGGAGTGTATATGGGACATAATCGAGAAGACAACTCGTGCACAAAATCATGCACCGCCAATACTTTGGCAATCACGGACCACTGTAGAGGCAGCATGGCTTAATATTTCTGCAGAGGACTCCCAGTGACTTATGAGTGCATTACACGTTGAGGTGCTGCACTACACCGTAAAAAATGAGGTCTGATTTCGATATAAGGAATTATCCCATTACTGTTGTCACCTTAGTGTAAGTGGCCTTGTCGCATCAAACCACAACGTTTTGTGCTATTTCTTGTTTAGACGCCATTGTGCCAGCAACACTCCTAAATGACTATACTAGTAAGGAATCAATGCTGTAAAAGCAAATGTGTGTGTGTGTATGTGTATTAAACCGGGGACCTAGAAACGACGGAGAAGGCTTCGTCCCCGCCGTAGCTTCAGTGGCACACAACCCCACAACAGGGTACAGCAGTCCACTCACCCCACCGCCGCCCCACACCGAACCTAGGGCTATTGTGCGGTTCGACCCCCAGTGGAGCCCCCCGGGAACTTGTCATACCACACGAGTGTAACCCCAAATGTTTGCATGGTAGAGTAATTATGGTGTACGCGTACGTGGTGGAAGTGTTTGCGCAGCAATCGCCGACTTAGTGTAACTGATGCGGAACGAGCCCACAGTCGCCGAGGCAGACGGAAAACCGCCTTAAAAACCATCCACAGTCTGGCCGGCACACCGGACCTCAACACTAATCCGCCGGGTGGATTCGTGCCGGAGACCGGCACGCCTTCCCGCCCGGAGAGCAGTGCGTTGACCGCACGGCTAACCGGGCGAGCCTAAAACCAAACGTACAAGTGTCTCCACTAAAACTTCTTGAGTTAATATACCACTTGCAAAAAACGGGCTGGACATGCGGAACTATGCTCATAGAAGGACTTGGAAGAGCAGTTGAACGCAACGGACAGTGTTTGAAACGTGGATATAAGATCAACAAAAGCAAAACAAGGATAATAGAATGCAGTTAAATTAAATAAGGTGATGCTAAGGGAATAAGATTAAAAAACGAGATACTTAACGTAGTAGAGTTTTGCAATTTGGGAAGTTAAATAACTGATGATGGCCGAAGTACAGAGGACATAAAATTTAGACTGGCAATTACAAGAAAAGAACTTCTGAAGAAGAGAAATTTGTTAACAACGAATTTATATTTAAGTGTCAGGAAGTCTTTTCTGAAGATTTTTGGATGCAGTTTAGCCATGTACGAAAGTGGAACATGGGCGAAAAGGTTATGTAAAAAGAGAATAGAATATTTCGAAACGTGGTACTGTAGAAGAATGCTGAAGGTTAAATGGATTGATCAAGTTACTAATGAGGAGGTAGACAAGAAATTTGTGGCACAACTTGATCAAAAGAAGGGATCGGTTGGTAGGACAGGTTCTGAGGCATCAAGAGATCACCAATTTAGTAATTGAGGCAAGCGTGGAGGGTAAAAATCGTAGATGGAGACCAAGAGATGAATAGAGTAAGCAGATTCAGAAAGATGTAGGTTGCAGCAGTTGAAGATGTGCACACATGGTAGAGTAGCAGGAAAGCTGCATCAAACAAGTCTTCGGGGTAAAGACTACAACAACTACTAGTGCAACAACAACAACAACATTAAACAAACTAACGCGCTAAACTACCATTTGCAAAAACCGCATAGACGTTGCTAGAATAGTTCCTTAGAAGCCTTTCTGGTCAGGGAAACTCCTTATGCTCACAGTTTATGGTGTTTCCAAAGTCAGGACCATCTTTCCCTTCATCCGCTACAGAAATTTTCGTGTACTTTGTCACCAACGTACTTCGTTTAGAAGAAGCATGAAATTTTTTTAATGATATCATTTTACGTATGAACTGAATATCCAACGTTGTCTGGGTATCTATTTATTCCAATGCTCTATTAGTTCATCCGCCCCCCCCTCTACGCATCTCATCTCCCCTCTCTCTGTCCATCTCAACCTCTATCCATTTCCTCCTCCTCCCACATCTCCTAGTCTATCTCTTCCCCCCCCCCCACCCCCTCCTCACTCTCTGCCCAGCTCCTCCTCTTTCCTTTCTCTGTCCATCACCACCCCACTCTCTGTCCATCACCACCTCTCCCCTCTCTCTGTCCATTCCTCCCTACCTCTGTCCATACTCTTCTACTATCTGTTCCCATATCCTCCTTCCCTAGCCGGCTGCTGTGGCCGAGCGGTTCTAGGCGCTTCAGTCCGCACCCTCGCTGCTGCTACGGTAGAGGTTCGAATCCTGCCTCGGGCATGGATGTGTGTGATGTCCTTAGGTTAGTTAGGTTTAAGTAGTTCTAGGGGACTGATGACCGTAAGTCCCATAGTGGTTAGAGCCATTTTTGAACCTCCTTCCCTCCTCGTTCTCCCTTCTCTCTTCACGTTACCACACGCAATAATAGTTTGGTGATTTTTAACCTACAGTATTTCTTTCCCGATTGTAGCTAATATGCGTACCAGATTTGAATGATATTGTTCCAGGGATTTAGGGTGAGCTTTTTACCCGTGGGTTTGCCCTCATACGTACATGTCTAACATATTTCATACCTGTTTAACATATTTTGCATATATTTTACCTGTATGTCTAGCGAATTTCACTGTGCTGTTTCATTTTCACTCAGTTCATAACCATGTAATTTCTGATTTATCTGCTGCACAATGATATAATTCAGCGGGTATGTGCAGTGGTAAATGTGCCTGCTGCTTGCGAAATGCTTTGTGAATAGAGTTACAGTAAAGAAGAGTACACTAAAAGGTCATGCATCGTGCTGCACTTTATAACGCGTCTCAAAGTTTACGATCTCATATCTCCTGAACTATGAGCCGAACAGTAATACATTTTTGTAAGCTCTCAGCAGCGTATATGGACACTGTCTACGAAATGTGTTGCCAACAGAGTTAGTAGTTAACAAGTAACAAATTAAAAAGTCAGGCATGATGTGACAGTTTCTCACGCGTCAGTGTTTCTGACGTCGCATCTCGTAAACTAAGTGTCGTACAGAGACATAATATTTCTGGTATATTCAGCGGTATAAGTGAATGGCACTGGCACTCCGCCTTCAGGCCACAAGTGGCCCATCGGGACCATCCGACCGCCGTGTCATCCTCAAGATGAGGATGCGGATAGGAGGGGCGTGTGGTCAGCGCACCGCTCTCCCGGTCGTTATGATGGTATTCTTTGACCGGAGCCGCTACTATTCGGTCGAGTATCTCCTCAATTGGCGTCACGAGGCTGAGTGCACCCCGAAAAATGGCAACAGCTCCTGGCAGCTCCATGGTCACCCATCCAAGTGCCGGCCACGCCCGACAGCGCTTAACTTCCGCGATTTCACGGGAACCGGTGTATCCACTGTGGAAAGGCCGTTGCCCGGTATAAGTGAATACTGTATGCAAAATGTGTCACGAGTACAGTTAGCAGAAGAGAAGTAATCAATTAAAACGACATGCTCCACGTGGCTGTTTTATTGCATGAACAGCAAAAACGTAGTAAGCGATAAAAAGGTTTTTGCTTTTATCGTTTTGCTGCACAAAAAGTTTTTGAGGATTTGAAATTATGTGTAAAGTTTGTTGCAAGTCTCTAAGTGCACTCATTCTCGAATAATAGTTGAATAAAGTATGAGTATTCTAGTGTCGTGGGCTACACTGTTTTTCACCCCCACAGCAACCCCTCTGACAGATCAGTGGTTCTTACCCCACAGTGGTTCTTTCAAGACAGTAAATGATAATGTGTGCCTAGTTTGGAATCAGTCCAGAGGCTTAGGAGGAGATGTGGAACATATTGGGTGATCAAAAAGTCAGTATAAATTTGAGAACTTAATAAACCACGGAATAATGTAAGTAGGTAAAAACTGACACACATGCTTGGAATGACATCTGGTTTTATTAGAACCAAAAAAAAGTTCACAAAATGTCCGACAGATGGCTCTGGACAGCAAAACGTCAGTGACTGTGCATGACAATCGTGTATATAAGGAGCTGTAATGAGAGAGAGAATCAGATGCGCCAACAGTTGCAGCATGTTAACGTTACTTGAAAAGGCGCTTTTAGTGAAGCTGTATTATCAGAATGGGGAATATGCTAGTTCAACGTTAGGATCCCATTGCCATAGCAAGGTCCGTTGACAAATGCAGCTGTGGCGAGAATGATTTCGAAGTTCGAAGCCGTGGGTTGTATAGACGATAGGCCCCGTAGTGGCCGACCAAGTACAAGGCGTAATGCTGCTGAGACAGTTCAGGAAGAAATGGAGACTGTATCGGATTCGTCTATGCACGGGAAAGTCAGCGCTCGTGCAGTCGCACGTCGCACCCGCATTCCATACACTACTGTTTGGTTGGCACTGAGGCGTACCCTCCGATGCTATCCGTACAAAATCCATCGGCATCATGGCGATTTAGTGAAGCGGAGGGCATTTGCGGTGTGGGCGTTTCAAAAGATGGCGGAAGATGACGATTGGTTGAGTAACGTGTTGTGGACCGACGAAGCGCATTTCATGCTCCGAGGGTCTGTCAACGCCCACAACTGCATAATTTGGGCTTCCGAAAACTCTAGACTTGTCGTGGAAACTCCATTGCACGGCGAGAAAGTCACGGTATGGGTTGGATTTACCATATCTACAGTTATCGGGCCTTTTTTCTCCGAGGAAATGCGTGATTCTGGTTTTGTAACTACTACCGTGACGGGTGAGAGGTACGCCGATATGTTACAAAAAAAAATGGCTCTGAGCACTATGCGACTTAACTTCTGAGGTCATCAGTCGCCTAGAACTTAGAACTAATTAAACCTAACTAACCTAAGAACATCACACACATCCATGTCCGAGGCAGGATTCGAACCTGCGACCGGAGCGGTCGCTCGGCTCCAGACTGTAGCGCCTAGAACCGCATGGCCACTCCGGCCGGCGATATGTTACAGAATTGCATCATCCCCAGCCTGACTGATAAACACCTGCTGGAACGTACGATGTTTATGCAAGATGGCGTTCCACCCCATATTGCTAGACACGTAAAAGATCTCTTTTGCTGCTTACTGTTTGACCTATCTCTATCACATTTCGGAAAAAGATTTCACTGCTTGATTTCTACTATGTGATATCCTTCAAAATAATGAATACAATGCTTATACAATCTTTAATGTGTTTAATCCATACCTCCTCACTATTTTTTGCATTACGTACGCGTTGTATAACGTATAGCTACTTTAATAGCACGGCTTCGAAAAATTCCACTTTGTTTCTCTTGAATTCTGAATAAGTGAACACATGAAAAATCCCAGTTTGTTTTCCTCAAACTAGATTGAATAACTGGATCCAGGAAAGGATTAGAAGTTAATAGACTCCTGAAAAATAAACTAACACAATGAAATCGTTCGCTGACAATGTTGTCTGTCGAAGAGTATTACCGTTTGGCGTTCGTAAGGAAATGCAGGAAGACTAGTACAAAATATCCACATGGTATTATGACTGGCAGTCCTCTTTAAACGTTGATAAAAGTGGGGTAATGACTATAACGAAGAGCGAGCATAGTATCAGACTACGAGATTAGTGTTGAACACCGTGATCATTTCGAATAGTGTTTGGTGATGATCGTGTGCTCAGCCGCCACTTTCGTCACGCTTGGCCTCCCAGGTCACCAGACCTCAGTCCGTGCGATTACTGGCTTTGGGGTTACCTGAAGTCGCAAGTGTATCGTGATCGACCGACATCTCTAGGGATGCTGAAAGACAACATCCGACGCCAATGCCTCACCATAGTTCGGACATGCTTTACAGTGCTGGTCACAACATTATTATTTAACTAAACCTGTTGTTGAGGGATGATGGTAGACATATTGAGCATTTCCTGTAAAGAACATCATCTTTGTTTTGTCTTACTTTGTTATGCTAATTTTGGTATTCTGATCGGATGAAGCGCCATCTGTCGGACATTATCTTGAACTTTTTTTTGTTATTGTAATAAAGCCCCATGTCATTCCAAGCATGTGTGTCAATTTGTAGCTGTCTATCTACATTATTCCGTGATTTATTCAGTGTTCAAATTTATACTGACTTTTTGATCACCCAGTACATACATACGCACATCGATTATTGTATTTTGTGTGGATTTGTGTGCTGGTCGTTTGTGAAAAACAAAATTTCCGTGCATATAGAAAAGTCACCCTTGTATATGTGTATAAAACCCGTCGTCCGCCGTATTCAGGTAATAAATCACGACCCGAGACGGGTTTCCACAGTTTATTGTGAAGCGTCGCCAGTACTTTTCCCGGTGCGTGGACATACATCACGGCGCGGAGAGCGTGTATAAACGCGCTCTGAGGTGCGACTAATGGCCGCCTCTGCCAGCGTATTCATGGGGCCCGGGGTCGGCCTGCGATTACACGCGAGCAGACAGCGTCCGCGACACGCGTCACGCCGGCTGCGTTGCGTGGCGCGCTCTGAGGGATTGGACGGGACGGCAATTACAGCTGGCCTGTCACATTCACCGCCTTCCTAACCGTAAAGCGAGGGACTGTGGCAACGTCTGTAACACACGATACCAACAGCTACATGCAGGGTCCATACATAGAGTGTATACAGGGTGTTACAAAAAGGTACGGCATCAGTTTCAGGAAACATTCCACACACACAAATAAAGAAAAGATGTTATGTCGACATGTGTCCGGAAACGCTTAATTTCCATGTTAGAGCTCATTTTAGTTTTGTCAGTATGTACTGTACTTCCTCGATTCACCGCCAATTGGCCCAATTGAAGGAAGATAATGTTGACTTCGGTGCTTGTGTTGACATGCGACCCATTGCTCTACAGTACTAGCTTCTAGAACGACGAGGACACCTGCAATAGAAGAGGCAATTCTTCGTGCAGTTGACGATAACCCTAATGTCAGCGTCAGAGAAGTTGCTGCTGTACGAGGTAACGTTGGCCACGTCACTGTATGGAGAGTGCTACGGGCGAACCAGTTGTTTCCGTACCATGTACAGCGTGTGCAGGCACTATCAGCAGCTGATTGGCCTCCACGGGTACACTTCTGCGAATGGTTCATCGAACAATCTGTCAATCCTCATTTCAGAGCAAATGTTCTCTTTATGGATGAGGCTTCATTCCAACGTGAATTGTAAATTTTCACAATCAACATGTGTGGGCTGACGAGAATCCGCACGCAGTTGTGCAATCACGTCATCAACACAGATTTTCTGTGAACGTTTGGGCAGGCATTGTTGGTGATGTCTTGATTGGGCCCCATGTTCTTCCACCTACGCTCAATGAAGCACGTTATCATGATTTCATACGAGATACTCTACCTGTGCTGCTCAAACATGTGCCTTTACAAGTACGACACAACATGTGGTTCATGCACGATGGAGCTCCTGCACATTTCAGTCGAAGTGTTCGTACGCTTCGCAACAGCAGATTCGGTGACCGATGGGTTGTTAGAGGCAGACCAGCTCCGTGGCCTCCACGCTCTCCTGACCTCAACCCTCTTGACTTTCATTTATGGGGGGGCATTTGAAAGCTCTTGTCTACGCAAGCCCGGTACCAAATGTAGAGACTCTTCGTGCTCGTATTGTGGACGGCTGTGATACAATACGCCATTCTCCAGGGCTGCATCAGTGCATCAGGGATTCCATGCGACGGAGGGTGGATGCATGTATCCTCGCTAACGGAGGACGTTTTTAACATTTCCTGTAACAAAGTGTTTGAAGTCACGCTGGTATGTTCTGTTGCTGTGTGTTTCCATTGTATGATTAATGTGATTTGAAGAGAAGTAATAAAATGAGCTCTAACATGGAAAGTAAGCGTTTCCGGACACATGTCCACATAACATATTTTCTTTCTTTGTGTGTGAGGAATGTTTCCTGAGAGTTTGGCCGTACCTTTTTGCAACACCCTGTAATACCATCGGTTACTACTAAATTAGAAATGTTATTCTAGTGGAAGGATACTTACAACGATGAGCCAAAACATTGTGACCACTTGCTTAATAGCTTGTTTGTCCGTCTTTAGAATGAAATACACCTCTGATTCTGCGTATCAGGAATCTGACAGTTTGTTGTCAGATTTGTGAAGGTTTGTGACGTTAGATGTCTGTGCATAGGACTCATAATTCTCGTAAATTACGAGCCTCTGATTTGCGTACGCAGTGATGGCGCCCGAAAGGGACCCAGGTGGGTTCCAGACACTTTAAAACAGACGAATTTGGTCGCCTAGACATCAACGTGAGTTCACCGTAATGCTCCTCAAACTACCGTAGCACGGTTCTGGATCCGAGACACTGACGGTTATGCTGCTGAAATAAGACATCGCCGTCGGGGAAGACATGAAGCATGTAGGGATGCAGGTGGTTCGCAGCTGTCAGCGTGTCTTCGATTACTACTACAGGTCCCATCCAAGAGCAGAGGAATCTCTCCCATGGCGTAATACTGCTCTCACCAGCCTGCATCCGTCACCTGCTGCACTTTTCGAGGTGCCATTTACCTCGATCACGGCGTTTATGGAAACGACCATCGTTTCCATTGATCGACAGTCGAATCCCGATAATCCCGTGCCCAGTGCAGTGGTAACTGACGATGTCGTTGGGTCAACGTGTGAACACGTAGGGGTGCTCTGCTGCGGAGCTCCAAGGTCAATAATATACGATGAACGGTGCTGTCCGAAACACTTGTGCGTGCACCAGCATTGAGCTTTTTCGGCAGAGGTAACACAGATCACCATCTATCCTAGCCGACAAGTTCCGACCCCCACGTTTTGTGAAGAGTCGTGGACGTCAAACCACTTAGCGCATAGAAGCAGTTTCACTGTCTTCTACCTCTTTCTGTACATGCTCACGACAGTAGCACGTGAACATTCAACTAGCTTCGCCGTTTTCGAGGTACTCGTTCACAGGCTCTACGTAATAATAATCTTCCCTTTCTCAGAGTCGCTTATCGCAATGGATTTCCCCATTTGCACTCATTATCTTTATTAGGATGATTCCCCGCCCGTGTCTGCTCCGCTTAAATAGTTTTGCTACCGCCACACGTGCCCGAACGCTACCAGGTGGCACCCAGCGTCGCGGTGGGCAGTGGTCTTAATTTTTTGGCTTACCAGATTATCTGACAATGATCGTGCGTAATAGAGAGGTATCTGACTAATTTTGTTTCTCTAAAGATTTCTGTTAAACGAAGGCTGTAACAGAACAATCTGGAATCGAACCAAGGATCTATAAATAACCAAGTGAACGTTTCATAAAGAAAGTTGACTATTGGGATTGACTTTACTTGATTCTACACACATCAAAAAAAGTTTTGCATCATCTCGGTTCCGAGAGTTTAGGAACCTGTATAGAAAATTGGAATAGCGATCAACATAAACACCATATCTGCCCTTTTTATTTGGCTTGAAAACCACACATTACATGTTGTACCACCATGCAGGGGTGGTAAAAATTTTATTTTCATAAAAATGTGCTTTTTTCTCATACACTATTTAAGATATTTCTACAAAAATTTCTCTGTTTAGTCTCTCTGCAAATAATAAGCTCCCTCATTAGGTTTTTTCATTATACGTAATAGGAGAACTTTAATAACATTTTTATTACAATTCTATAACTATAATAGAAAATTCACGCTGAAACCTAAGCACTTTGTCCCATATCGCAGCATACACTTACACTACTGGCCATTAAAATTGCTAGACCAAGAAGAAATGCAGATGGTGAACGGGTATTCATTGGACAAATATATATTACTAGAACTGACATGTGATTACATTTTCACGCAATTTGGGTGCATAGATCCTGAGAAATCAGTACCCAGAACAACCATCTCTGGCCGTAATAACGGCCTTGATACGCCTGGGCATTGAGTCAAACAGACCTTCCGTATTACCCTCCTGAACCCACCGATTTCATACACTGCTAACAGTCATTGGATCTCGACCAACGCGAGCAGCAATGTCGCGATACGATAAACCGCAATCGCGATAGGCTACTATCCGACCTTTATAAAAGTCGGAAACGTGATGGTACGCATTTCTCCTCCTTACACGAAGCATCACAACAACGTTTCACCAGACAACGCCGGTCAACTACTGTTTTTGTATGCGAAATCGGTAGGAAACTTTCCTCATGTCAGCACGTTGTAGGCGTCGCCACCGGCTCCAACCTTGTGCGAATACTCGCGTCTGTAGCACGTCATCTTCGTGGTGTAGCAATTTTAATGGCCAGTAGTGTAGAATTTCAGAATTTACTCTTGAAATAACATTTATTGGCTTTATAGAAATAAATGTACAAAATTTCATAATTCTAGCCTTCATAGATTCTGAGAAAAAGGTACATGGACTAAAAAGAATAATTTTCGGGAAATGGAATTTAAAGTTCAATTTAAAGTTTTTTCTTGTCATCTCTTTAGAAGACCCTACATATGTACAAACCGTGCTCTTTCCCTTCAAGGCCTCTGTTCTGGTTTCTCATCTTCTGCCTTCTTTCCTCTACTAGGTCTTCAATTGAATTTTCAGCTGCAAGAAACACTATAAATCTATTTTTCTGTGCATGAATGAGATTTCCTACCTTAAAGGCAATTCTTTCTAATACCTCCAACTTCCCTACGTTTCCATCATTACATAGACAGCTGCATCGTAAGTTGCAGTTCTGACAACTATAGCAGATACGGTTTTAGGGCACCGTTTCCATATGAGCCAATTTAAGAGACCCTCTTGGGTTCTGGATTTTATTGTGAACACATTATGTTTGAAACTAAGGATCAGCCAAAAACCTGTAAGTGAGCTTGACAATGTCCAGGATACAATTTCGAAGCCTCTGCTTGTGAATGTAAGGGCTGTTATCCCTCAGATACTGTAGATAAGTGTTGCTTCAAGAAGTGCGCATGGCAGGAGGGTCGCGTGACACTTTTTTTTGTTATTTTTTTTCAGGCGCTTCGAATTTAATCAATGAAACTTTGGGAACTTATTGTCCATGAATTCTACTAATAAATAAAAAATAGACAGAAAATTGACGTTTTCGGTCAGTAACACAAACGTCTGCCCTTAACCGATTCAGAAACATCACGGGGATCGTAGAATGGCTGGACAGAACTCAGAAGCGTCGTTCCCCTGAATGCGAGTCCAGTGTGGCGACCTCCGCTCAATGGGTGTAGCTGCGCCGTGATTTAGGGAACAGATGGTTTACAGAAACACTGGGCGCATATTTCGCAGACATTTGTAAGGCGCAAATCTCACTGGCAGAAGTTTTCAAATATTCACTATGCTCGCGCCGTCCATGTTTAAATATACACTCCTGGAAATGGAAAAAAGAACACATTGACACCGGTGTGTCAGACCCACCATACTTGCTCCGGACACTGCGAGAGGGCTGTACAAGCAATGATCACACGCACGGCACTGCGGACACACCAGGAACCGCGGTGTTGGCCGTCGAATGGCGCTAGCTGCGCAGCATTTGTGCACCGCCGCCGTCAGTGTCAGCCAGTTTGCCGTGGCATATGGAGCTCCATCGCAGTCATTAACACTGGTAGCATGCCGCGACAGCGTGGACGTGAACCGTATGTGCAGTTGACGGACTTTGAGCGAGGGCGTATAGTGGGCATGCGGGAGGCCGGGTGGACGTACCGCCGAATTGCTCAACACGTGGGGCGTGAGGTCTCCACAGTATATCGATGTTGTCGCCAGTGGTCGGCGGAAGGTGCACGTGCCCGTCGACCTGGGACCGGACCGCAGCGACGCACGGATGCACGCCAAGACCGTAGGATCCTACGCAGTGCCGTAGGGGACCGCACCGCCACTTCCCAGCAAATTAGGGACACTGTTGCTCCTGGGGTATCGGCGAGGACCATTCGCAACCGTCTCCATGAAGCTGGGCTACGGTCCCGCACACCGTTAGGCCGTCTTCCGCTCACGCCCCAACATCGTGCAGCCCGCGTCCAGTGGTGTCGCGACAGGCGTGAATGGAGGGACGAATGGAGGCGTGTCGTCTTCAGCGATGAGAGTCGCTTCTGCCTTGGTGCCAATGATGGTCGTATGCGTGTTTGGCGCCGTGCAGGTGAGCGCCACAATCAGGACTGCATACGACCGAGGCACACAGGGCCAACACCCGGCATCATGGTGTGGGGAGCGATCTCCTACACTGGCCGTACACCACTGGTGATCGTCGAGGGGACACTGAATAGTGCACGGTACATCCAAACCGTCATCGAACCCATCGTTCTACCATTCTTAGACCGGCAAGGGAACTTGCTGTTCCAACAGGACAATGCACGTCCGCATGTATCCCGTGCCACCCAACGTGCTCTAGAAGGTGTAAGTCAACTACCATGGCCAGCAAGATCTCCGGATCTGTCCCCCATTGAGCATGTTTGGGACTGGATGAAGCGTCGTCTCACGCGGTCTGCACGTCCAGCACGAACGCTGGTCCAACTGAGGCGCCAGGTGGAAATGGCAAGGCAAGCCGTTCCACAGGACTACATCCAGCATCTCTACGATCGTCTCCATGGGAGAATAGCAGCCTGCATTGCTGCGAAAGGTGGATATACACTGTACTAGTGCCGACATTGTGCATGCTCTGTTGCCTGTGTCTATGTGCCTGTGGTTCTGTCAGTGTGATCATGTGATGTATCTGACCCCAGGAATGTGTCAATAAAGTTTCCCCTTCCTGGGACAATGAATTCACGGTGTTCTTATTTCAATTTCCAGGAGTGTAACTAGCGTATAAGAAAATAGTAGTGCTCATAATTTATATAAAAGAATGTAGATATTCCCCAAAACGAGAACGTCATGTGTGAAACTGCGATCGTGGCTTTTCTAAAATATTGCATGACTCTCGACATAAGAAAACAGATAATAATACAATGGATAACGTAAACCGGTAATATGTATTGCATTATAATTATTGTCTGGTGTGTTTGTAGGTGTAGCACATAAATGGTTAAATTTTGAAATTTTGTTATTAATCTTTTCCTTTTGTTTCACTTCTCAGCAGTGTAGGCTTACTAGGTGATGAGGGGCAAGGGTCATAAAGTTTGTTTTGGTCATCAGTAAACTTCATCACTGCTAGTTCCTTAACTGAAGGGTCATCAGACTAAAGGGACTGAGTAATAACATGTACTGTCTAGGTTATTCAGAACAAATTTTATTCAAATAAGAAGTACATAAATGACCACTAACTCCACATTAACACTTCCTTATTGACTTTCGGAAAGCAAGTTATCACTTGGCGTGATCCTAAAACAATAAATAAACACTGAAATTTCTACAGAAATTTGCGCTAAGATGTTAAACGGGGTAAGTCCACCAAACAAGATTTGTAATATGTCTATTTCTAGTTTTCATTTTACTGCTCAATTTTGGCAAACTGTTTGTGCGCCTCAGTTAGGTATTGCATCATACTTTGAGCTCTCGCTTCTTCTCTGAAGACGATCGTTTCGCACTGGTAGCCTCAATGAATGTGATCATTTGAGATCTTCGCTTCGCCACTTGTTTTTCAAAACTCTTATTATTCCCATCCCTTTATTTCGCCGAATGTCTTTTCAGCCTGAATTACCACAGGCGTTGGTTTTAATCCATGAGGCAGAACTTATATTACTATTAGTTGTGGTAATGATCGTATCAGTTGCTTGCTGAAAGCCCTTAAAATAACTGCCTTTCTCTTGAACAACTTTAAATGGTTGCTTATAGCGAGCTATTGCTACTTTGTCCATTACATCATCAGGAACAAAATGCAAGAGAAACATTAGAAAACGCAAGACCAAGGTGGATCTCTATGTCCAGCATAGCCATCTAGTTTAACACATTCTGCACTTACCCCATTCAGTATGAAAAAGTCGTAGGAGTTACCTCCCATGGTATCTACTGGCCTTCCCAACACCTACACCAGCCGTCACTGGAGATCACCGTTTTAGTATTTAAAATCCCTGTTCATATGTCGCCTAATGAACTAAAAAAAATTGATACACAACTTGCGCTTAGCCCCTTTAGCACAATAAAAGCTTCAATTACGACACTACCAGTAACTTCCTCCCTCCTGCAATCACCACTCCCGCAGACACACACACACACAAACTCACAAGACTATTTAAAGAATCGATGTCCTACGTACAAATCTACTTCTAAAACAGTTCCAATAGTGTGATTACTTTACAAATGAATTAACGTGTTAAATATGCAATGTTAAGTATGGAAGCAATAAAAGTTGAGACTAGATTTTAAATCATGTTTAAATTTTGTTGGACGTTGGTAAGTGGTCTCATTCTCAAATAATGGATGAATAGAGTCTGGGTACGAGGTGCATTCAAGTTCTAAGGCCTCCGATCTTTTTTCTCCGGACTGGAAAGAGATAGAAACATGCGCATTGTTTGAAAATGAGGCTGCGATCATTGTCAATACGTCCCAGAGATGGCAGCACCGTACGGCAGATGGAAATTTACCGCCAGCGGCGAGAATGAGAACTGTTTTAAATACTTAAAATGGCGACGTTTTCCTTACTTGAACAGCGTGCAATCATTCGTTTTCTGAATTTGTGTGGTGTGCAACCAATTGAAATTCATCGACAGTTGAAGGAGACATGTGGTGATAGAGTTATGGATGTGTCGAAAGTGCGTTCGTCAGTGCGACAGTTTGATGAAGGCAGAACATCATGTGACAACAAACCGAAACAACCTCAGGCTCGCACAAGCCGGTCTGACGACATGATCGAGAAAGTGGAGAGAATTGTTTTGGGGGATCGCCGAACGACTGTTGAACAGATCGCCTCCAGAGTTGGCATTTCTGTGGGTTCTGTGCACACAATCCTGCGTGACGACCTGAAAATGCGAAAAGTGTCATCCAGGTGGGTGCCACGAATGCTGACAGACGACCACATGGCTGCCCGTGTGGCATGTTGCCAAGCAATGTTGACGCGCAACGACAGCATGAATGTGACTTTCTTTTCGTCGGTTGTGGCAATGGATGAGACGTGGATGCCATTTTTCAATCCAGAAACAAAGCGCCAGTCAGCTCAATGGAAGCACACAGATTCACCGCCACCAAAAACATTTCGGGTAACCGCCAGTGCTGAAAAAATGATGGTGTTCATGTTCTGGGACAGCGAGGGCGTATTCCTTACCCATTGCGTTCCAAATGGCACTACGGTAACAGGTGCATCCTACGAAAATGTTTTGAAGAACAAATTCCTTCCTGCACTGCAACAAAAACGTCCGGGAAGGGCTGCGCGTGTGCTGTTTCACCAAGACAACGCACCCGCACATCGAGCTAACGTTACGCAACAGTTTCTTCGTGATAACAACTTTGAAGTGATTCCTCATGCTCCCTACTCACCTGACCTGGCTCCTAGTAACTTTTGGCTTTTTCCAACCATGAAAGACACTCTCCGTGGCCGCACATTCACCAGCCGTGCTGATATTGCCTCAGCGAATTTCCAGTGGTCAAAACAGACTCCTAATGAAGCCTTCGCCGCTGCCATGGAATCATGGCGTCAGCGTTGTGAAAAATGTGTACGTCTGCAGGGCGATTATGTCGAGAAGTAACGCCAGTTTCATCGATTTCGGGTGAGCAGTTAATTAGAAAAAAAGTCGGAGGCCTTAGAACTTGAATGCACCTCGTAGTTTGCACGCTGTGAGTTATGCTGCCTCGAGACATATCGCACTTTTCTTTTATGACATACTGAAAGCTTTGGATCAAGGCAACGAGGTAGATGCAATGTTTTGATTTCCGTAAAGCATTTGACTCAGTACCGCATCTGCGCTTATTGTTAAAAGTGGGAACATATGGAGGATCAAGTGAAATTTGTGACTCGATTATTGTTAAAAGTAGGAGCATATTGAGGATCAAGTGAAATTTGTGACTCGATTGCAAGCCGGAGTGGCCGAGCGGTTCTAGGCGCTACAGTCTGGAACCACGCGACCGCTACGGTCGCAGTTTCGAATCCTGCCTCGGGCATGGATGTGTGTGATGTCCTTAGGTTAGTTAGGTTCAAGTAGTTCTAAGTTCTAGGGGACTGATGACCTCAGCAGTTATAAGTCCCATAGTGCTCAGAGCCATTTGAACCATTTGACTCGACTGAGGACTTTTTGCTAGGGAGAACACAGCATGTTATCTTCGATTGAGAGTCAGCGTCAGATGTTGAAGTAACTTCGGGCGTGCCACAGGATGTGAGTGTGTTGGGACCTTTGCTGTTCATGTTGTATATTAATGACCTTGCAGGCAATATTAAAAGTAAAATCAGGATTTTTGCACATCATTCAGTTATTTGTAATAAATTACTATCCTAGAGAAGTTGCATAAATGTTCAGTGATATCTTGATAAGGTTTCAACGTCGTGCAGAGATTGGTAACTTGCTCTAAATGTTCAGAAATGTAACATTTTGCACTTCACAAAACGGAAAAATGTAGAATCATATTATCAGTATGTCACTGTTGGAAATGGCCAATTCATAAAAATACCTGGGTGTGACTTTGTAGGTATATGAAACTGAATGATTGCATAAGTTCAGTCGTGGGTAAAGCAGGCAGCAGACTTCGGTTTGTTGGCAGAAAACTGGGGAGGTGCAATATATATATTCTTGAATCAGAAACATAAAAAATTTAAGTAGCCATTCACATCAATAAATATGTACATATTGTAAGGTTGTAACTTTAATTTTGTTAGCTGAAGTGTAATATTGCAACTTTAATTTGGTATGCTGAGATCGGTGCTAATCGACAATGAAAGTGGGTTAAAAGCCGTGATCTGTCTGGGGACGTTAACCGTGGATTACTGGGCAACTGTTTCATCAGATATTTAGTGTAGGTTTACCAAGCAGACAAACCGGTAATATACATATATAAAAAGGAGAATTTAAATAAAAAGAAAGAAATCAGTTTATATTTGGAAATTTATTTTAAGATTGTTCATTGAAATTTCAGCATATTATACGTGAGTTATAACTGAGCTGGTGCCTTATTTACGATTGAAAAGAATGTGAGATTGTAATCTTACGGAACACATAAAATATGGAGCCAAGATTTGGGAAACTGCATACAACACTCCACTCATACAATAACACACGAAGAACATTGAAACATAAGCAAGAAGAAATTAACCACAACCAACAGATTCAGTTTTTACCCAAGGAAATTACGTTCATATCACAATCCTGTCCGTCATGTAATTACCACACACTGGTATACTAAATTCATATTAACTCTTTGTGAAGTCTTCGCAAAAAGAATAGCTGAGGGCTACTTTGATGATTACACCACATGCTCCACGTGGTCAACTTGGTTTACACAAAGTGTACAACTCCACAATAATTTTGATAATTAAAATACATTAGATCGAAAAGCACTTGACAAAAGAAAAACCTTGAACTGGTTACTAACGTCTTACTATTAACCTGATGGGTCAAACAGTTATATAAGCACGTGGTAGTGGTCTCGCAAAGTACACCCCACGTGAGCTGAACATAAAGAAAAGTTGCTATATTGAAAATATAGTCAAGACGAGACGTTATAATCACACAAACATTCGCATTTAAGATTGATGAACTTAGTTAGAGTTACTGATCAACACGTGGTTCCACTTTACTCACAAAGTAGTAACAAAGCAACTACCGCAAAATAATCTGAATTTAACACGAGAATTACACTCCGCTGCACTTTAAGATAGCATTAGATATTTTAGAGCTAAACCTGAAATCAAGGTGATTAAATTTTCAGTTAGGCTGAACTTAAGAAATCCATTGTCCTACGGACTTAACAGACACGCGCTTAGCCGGAGATCTTACCACTTCAGACGCTCGCCACGGCCACACAGCAACTGCCTACTTCCGAGCGTGCTTCCTGAGGGGTGGCTCACAAAGACCAACGGAAGTGGCCAGAGGGGCAGCTTCCTATACCAACATGACAACGGACGGACAGGACCATACTAAGGATAGAAACCTCTTTGCTTTTAGGAAGCGTAGCTACCTGTTCCGACGTTGGTCCTACTGTTCTCTAGCAGACAGCCTTGTCTGCTACCCTCAAGCATGCAACTAGAAATACATATGCTCATTCATCCTCTCACACAAAAGGGAAGGGGGATGACAGTATCTTATCATATACAGTATATAAAAGAAAGCGGATGTAGGTTCCGTATGAGACTGTGTGACATGAATTACATATAAGAATTACATATAAACTGTGCTTTAAAGTGTAGTAGTGTGACAGATCGTTCTTGTTTATGTGTAAAAGTAACACGTTCCACTGCTCAGTCTCCTCCCAGATAGTCAGAAACGCCACAGTACATTTAGAAGAGGAATTTATTCCATAAATGGCAACAGATTTAAGAAATTAAACATGAAAGGAATCCAACAGAGACCTTTCATAACTCCAACGCTCCGGGAAAAGACTGTGCAGAGAATTTTCTAGCCATGCTAGGACATTCCCAAGCAGGCTTCTCACACCCTACTTAAACCAAAAGTGTAAAAGAAAAGGCAAAAGGACTCCAGCTACTTGCTAAAACACAATAATTTCAACACATCTTTAGAATCTACCAATTTCAAACAGAAAAAAAGAACACAATCTGTGACACCTATTTAAAAGGTAGTGTAGACCTAATTCGGTCAGCAAGTAAAAACAATGATTCCTGTGTCATTAATATGAAAACAATTTCTGGTTGTTACCCTTATGGAGTTCACCAGTATTTGCTCACTGCAAGAGCCAACTGATCACAGGAAAATTTATGACTGTTTATTAACAAGCAAAATTTATGAAAATAGCAAAGGTGCCACAGCAATTAAAAAAAAGAACATCAAATAACATCGGTATTAAAAAGCAGAACATAACAATGCACAATCTGCAAAAGCAACAAAATGATAAGAGAAAAAACATGTTTTACAAAGTGGTTATCGCAAAAAATTCTATATCATATAAAACTAATAATTTGTAGAATTAAAATAACTATGTGGCACTCATTTAATCACTCTACTATATTTCAATTAGCTAGCAAACAATGAGCACTGTGTCATTATACTGAAACTACAATAATTATGTGATTGTTACCCTTAAGGGGTTCCTCACACTAAATATGCCCCATGCAAAGGCTAATCGATCACAGTTCAATGAGAATACAAAGCTATCTGACTGATAAACGAAGCAAGGCCACAGCAATGAATTTACGAAACAAAATATCACAAATCTAATACATCACACAAAAACAAACATTGATAAATAAAACAGTACAATAGTCAACATTTAAAACAAAAAAAACACCTATAAATAAAACACCTGCAAAATACAAGAGTCAAAGTCTAAAAAAGATAAACAGAAAACCTGCAAAATACAAGAGTCAGTCTAATAAACACCAATAAATCGAACTCCTGCAAAACACACGAGTCAGAGTTTCTCTGACAGAAACACACGTATATGCACTGGACTAAGAACCGTATAATCACTGTTCACTGACACTCAGTACTTCCACTGTTCCGAGGCACAATATAAGGGAAAGGGGGGGGGGGTTCGTCGCCGCAGCTGTCAGTAGGGATTTTTGTCCATCTGTTGCGTGCGATCCCGCCGTCTCTGCCCTCTCATGAAGTTTCTCTCGTGTCACGTACATCTCGATTTGGTTCCATTTTTGTATTGTCAAATTCGTGCGGTATCCTCGTTTGATACGCCAGGTTGATATTCTCGGGCAAGGACGACACTTAATGGCTCTTCTTTTGTGCCACCCTTAGCGACCAGAGAACATCGAACCAAGATTTACTGTCGCTTGACAGTAGGCATCCATCAGGAAATGTCGATAGGCGTCGTTGACGTCTGCAAGTTTCTCTGGGCAGTACCTGTCAAAAGGCTCCACGCCCCTTGTGTTGTTTCACCGCGGCCGTCTCGTCACGGTCGCGTGCGTGTGGTGCGTTGCCAGCAGATGGATTTCCGCGCGGTGGACCGCTCGCCCATCTCAGGTCATCGCCTCGAGGAAAGGTCGCCCGGGGCGGCCGCCCATTAGCTCCAGGTACAAGGGAAAGTGTTTGCCGCTTACTCTCCTTTTGTTGTCGGCCGCGCTCCCAAAGTGGCCCGGATGACAGCGTGTCCCGCTGGGAAACCCGCCAGTTTACAACTAGTCCGGCTGCTCCCGCTGTCTCCTAAGAGTTTTGCCGGTTCGCTTTCAGGTTCTCAACTGCATTCACAGAAATTTTTCATCATCCTTATGTGATTACACAATGTCATACATAATACCACTTAGTATTGTCTTTCTCAATTTTTAAGAACAAAGTGAGACGTAATATATTTTTTTAATAAAAAAAATTAGATGAATCGACAATATAAAATAAAATTTAAATGACTTGACAATGTAAAAAAAATAAAAGTGAAATGACTTGACAGTATAAAAATAAAAATTTAAATGAACTGACAATATAATATTTAAATCCACATCACTAATGTGGTTCACTTACGTTTTAATAAATCAAATGCTATTTATTAATTCACTAAAATGAATAGGATTATGCCTTGTGCAAGTATAGGTCAGGACAGCATAGGGTTCACATGTTATTTACACACACATACATGCACACCTGTTGTCTATTCTACAAACTAATTACCCATAAACATGCATTACTCAATATTCTACTTCTATCCACTACTAGTTAACCCAATAAGCTACTTCAATGCTATTTCAACACCGTGTATATACCACTACAACATTCTTCTTGACGCTCGCGGCATACGTCTTGTCACATGATAAATATGGAGAACTTTCCTTAAACATACACATTAAAAAGAACAATGGTTATTTACACGCCAAAACATTTATACCAGTTCGCACACCTGAAAAGAGACTCGCAATTATACATTTATCATACTCATATATTCACAAATAAAACAGTAAGAAAATTTCACCTAAAATTACGTTATCACAACAATTAATCACGCAGATGACTCTGAGAAGGTTAAAAATATTTGCATTATACAGGTTATATTACATTTTCTTACCCATTTTGCTGCGATTTCGTTCCTTCTTTACGTTACCTTTCGCTTCCAAATCAGTTATTTCGCCTGTGGTGGTTATTCTGGATTCATTTCTCATGAATGGCAAAATTGTGGTCACCTCTATTCTGTAAAACAGTATCATCTTAACATATTGAACTTACAACAGACACAAAAGATCCGAATCCTCCTGTAGTTTAAATGACAAATGTTTTGCTTTATCCTTATTACCTTAAACCAAGCTTTCCTTCGTTCCCATAATCAAAATTATTTAATCATCCTCTACCTTCAAGAGGGAAATTTCCTCAGTACAAATCATATAGGCTGCAGTGCATCCCGCACCAGCGAAAACAGTAAGCTGTAATGCTCACAGCATCAGCAAAACACATAAACGTCGCTTTTCTAGGACAAGTATTAACGCAGAATAATTTTTTAGGCTTTGGCTCAGCATCAATCAAGACTACAAAAAGGATCCATATTTCCGTTCCATTCTCCATTTGCTGAAAAGCTGCTCGTATTTGACTACCACAATAATATTTCAGAGCCACGTAAATTACACAAACCACAATTCTTCTTTCACCTTGAAGGGAATCAATATACTTACGAAATCCACAGACAGCACTTTACGTACTCGGCTATAAAGAACAAAAAAAAGACATATATCATCAATATTAACATATCATCGCATATTGGAAGCCAATGGTTCAACAATCGTATTATCGCATCCTGTTTTCAAGATTCCAAACTTACTCATTCCTTTCTCAGAGTTCTCCTATCTTAAAATATTCATACAGCACGCATACTATAGTAAGAGATCCTCATTTATACTGACAGATATAGAATAGTAATAGATAGATAGTAGCACTGAAAGCAGAAAATCGGAAACAAGGCTACTAACAGCTGGGGACCTGGGTTTGCCAGACCCATAATACCCACAGATCGGATATTCCCCTGAGTTTATGCACTAATTCAGCAACGATCTTGCTTTCCTCAGGAGCGACTCTTTTCAATTTACACACAAAAAAAAACATAAACAGTATTTTACTCGTTCACCAAGAAACGTTTTATCTTCACGTCTGAATCAAACTAAATCCTAATTGCACAAGGAGAGAAAAAAAATTAAAACATCACTTCAATCCATCACATAGAAACATCTTTATCATAAATTTTTATCAACATATTATTCAAAATGCATTTATCACAAATGTAAACAAATCAATTGTTTCTCTTCACCGTCCTCTCTAGTCCTCACTGCCCTTTCTACTCAATGTATGGTTTTACGTTTGACACATGGTGTAGCCCTTTTGATTTCTTCGATCGAAGAGTTTCCACTTCTATGGCGTTTTCATGGGGAATCTTCCTTATCCGATACGGCCCGTTAAAGAGGTTAAAAAATTTCTCGCAGACACCTGACCGTTTGTTATACAGCTTGTGTGATCTGATAAGGACTTTTTGTCCTACATGAAACACTGCTTTTCTCACGTGTTTCTTATACGCCTTGACTCTGGCTTCTGCTGCACGCTTGATGTTGCGTATAGCTAAGTCAACAATTGCGTTCCGGCGTAGTCTCGGCTCTAATGGCCAAGGCACCACCTCTTTGATTTTGCTTGGGGGCTCCTTGTTTTTTAGCACAGTGATTGGCGGAAGCTTTGTTGACGTATTAGGCAACTCATTAATTATATTCTGAAATCCTTTTAGGTGTATGTCCCACGATCGGTGATCACGACTGCAGTATAACCTACATAATTTTCCTAATTCACGCATAATACGCTCACTGGGGTTCGAGCTGGGGTGAAAGAGAGATATATATATATAGGTTTAATTCTTCTTCTTCGAAGCATCCGCTGCCAGTATTGCGATCTAAATTGTGGTCCATTATCCGAGATAACCCTTTTCACGCTCCCAACTTCATGCAGAAACTGCTTTGCAAATGCAGTTGCCACTGCCCTTCCTGTGGCTCGCTTCAACGGAGTCAGACACACAAACTTGGAGGTTAGCTCCACCGCTACGAAAACATATGCAAAACCTGCTTTAGATCTTATTAGTGGCCCAAATAGATCCACGGCCGCGAGGTCACAAAGTTTTCTTGGTATTATCGGGTGCAATGATGCAGCATAAGTCACTGTGGCCGCCTTTGCTCGCTGACAAGGTCCGCACACTCTAAGTACACCACGAATACGCCGTAGCATGTTATTAAAATAGCATGTCTCTTTCAGTTTTTCACAACATTTCTGTGCTCCGAAGTGACCATAACTCAAATGTATGTACCATATAATTTTGTTTACGAGTTCCTCCGGAATCACCAACACCCATCTGGAGTCGTCCGGGGCTCGTTTCTTGAATAATATTCTATTGCGCACTAAGTAGTACTGGCGTATTCCTACATTCTCCTTGTCCTCCCACTTCTTCTTTATATCTTTCAATACTGCGTCCTTATCCTGTTCGTCCGCTATACTCCCTAAAGAGGTGGTAACAAAATTCTCGAACGCTACATTCTGTAAGTATAGGATGCTAAAATTATTTTCACCGAGTTCCCTTTCTTCTGTGTGAACCAAACCTATAGGAATGCGCGATAAAGCGTCAGCAATTATATTTTTCTGTCCAGGAATGTATTCTACAGTGAAGTTATATTCCTGTAGGTATAGTGCCCAGCGTCCTAGTCTCCCATGCGTGATTTTTGTGCTCATAAGAAATTGGAGAGCACGATGGTCAGTGTACACCTTGGTGGTCCTCCCAAATAAAAAATACCTAAATTTTGAGAATGCCCAAACTATCGCGAGTGCTTCGAGTTCCGTGACAGAATAATTTTTTTCACATCGAGAGAGCACCCTGCTCCCAAACGAGATTGTTTTCCAAGTTGTAATATCATCATTTCCTCCCGTTTGAAACAGTACCGCACCTAATCCTGACAAGGAACTGTCCGTCATTAAACAGAATTCTTGTGTCAGGTCGGGATGCACGAGGATGGGAGCCTCTACCAATGCCTTTTTTAATTTATAAAATTCATCCTGTGCCTCTTGATCCCAGACCCACAAAGCGTTCTTCCCTGTTAGTCCACATAGACGGGGTGTACCAAGTACACTAAAATTTATAAATCGCTTATAAAAATTACACAGGCCTAAGAATGCTCGCAACTGTTTTTTATTTGTCGGAATTGCACACTCCGCTATCGCCGCAATTTTCTCCGGGTCAGGTTGTATTCCATTTGCTGAGACAATATGGCCTAAGAATTTTATGTTCTCTCGTCCGAACTGTGACTTATCTAAGTTGACTGTTACACCTGCCTTCTCAAAAACATCCAGTAGTCTGTTCAGAACGTCATTATGGTCCTCCCACGACTTTTCCGCAATTAATATGTCATCCACGTAAATTGTCACTCGCTGTTTCAAATCATCGGGTAAAATGCTATTTAATCCCCTTATAAAAGCAGCTGATGAGACGTTTAGTCCGAACGGGAGACGCCGGAATTGGAAACAATTTCCGTAACACAGGAACGCTGTATATAATCTACAAGATGGGTGTAGCACGATTTGCCAAAAACTCGAACGGAGGTCGACAGATGATAGTACCTTTACTCCGTGGAAACGTTGTAAGAGTTCGTCAAGGCTCTCAGGCCTGTCCGTTTCCGACATAATAATTGTGTTTATCTGTCTCGAGTCTAGCACCAAACGAACTGAGTTGTCGCGTTTTGGCACGACAAGCAAGGGTGAATTGTACGAGCTTACTGCCCGCTCAATTATTCCTTGTTCTAACATCTTGTTTATTTCCTTCTCCACCTGGGCTTTATACGCCACGGGAATAGGGTATGGTCTAACAGAAAACTTCTGATGGTCACGTACTCTGAATTGGTACGTAAAACCCTTAATAGCCCCCGGAGTCTCAGAAAATACCCGTTCATGATTCCTAAGTAGACAATACAATTTCTCCTTTTCCCTGTCCGTAGTTCTGACACCCGCGATGCTCTTTCTCAGTGCATCAGCAAACGCAACATCTTTCCCCTGCTCACCAGACGGAGAGCACGACTCACTTATATAGTTCACGAGTAGCTCCAGTCTGGGTTGCAACTCGGTTTGAGCTTGAAATTTTAGGCAACTAATTTCTGACTCGGCACGTAATATGCATTCATCAAATTCTAAACAAATTGGCTGATCCCCAACTTGAACTGTCATTACTCCTCCACCCATGTCAATTACTGCATGGTGGGCATTCATGAAGTCATTTCCTAAAATCATTGCCACATTCAGCATTGGGAGCACAAAGAAGTTGTACTCAAACTCTCTTCCCTGGCAGGTAAAATTAAGCCGAGTTTGCCTTCGGATTTCTATGCTCTTACCGTAGATTGCGCCCTTCACCTTAATTCCTCGCACTTGAAAAACGGGCCAAGTCCCAGTCCCTTCGCATTTTTGAAATGCTGCCTCGCTCACTATCGAGAAAGGGCTTCCAGTGTCAATGACACACTTAAAAC
Source organism: Schistocerca cancellata (assembly GCF_023864275.1). Lineage (NCBI taxonomy): Eukaryota > Metazoa > Arthropoda > Insecta > Orthoptera > Acrididae > Schistocerca > Schistocerca cancellata. Next base: position 153,218,702 of record NC_064635.1, read on the forward strand.
ATATTTCGTTTACCGCAACTGTCACGACTGGATTTACTCCCGAAATTTTAGTACTCGTAGTTTCTTGCAACAAATCCTCTCTAATATCTTCCCTCTCTATATACCGTATGCACTCCTTTGCCATGTCGTTCATTGTTTCCGATTGGGCACCTTCTGCGCTGATCGTTTGTCATTGCCGGTTTTGTTCATTTCCATTTGCTGGATTATGTCTAGGGTTAGCTGGCCGAATTTCAACATCATGTGGTGCTCCGCCTACAGTCCTATTCCCACCGTGTTCACCATGATATCGATTCTGGTTGCCGTAACTGTTCCGTTCACGATTCTGTCCACGTCCTCGATCATTTCTGTTGTTCCACCTGTGTTCGCGACTGTTACCGCAGTTTCTATACGGCCTGTCCCGATTATTGTTCCGTTCGCGTCGCGACGACCAGTCACGCCGTTGATTAGTACTACGGCCACGACTGCGATCGCGCTGCTGTGCCCCGTAATAACTTTGTGCCTGATTAGGCGGGCATTCTGCTGTATTATATTCCAAATCTTGTAGAAGTGTTTTAAACGTTTCCACGTCCTCTTTGCATCGTCCCGCAAGAATGACGTGCCGCAAGTGCATCGGCAATTTGGTGATGCATATCCTAATTAGTTCCGCAGGCCCGTATGGGTCGTATAAAAATTGATTTGCCTGCAGCATGTGGTCGAATAGACGTGCAGGGCTGCCGAAACCAGACTGGTTCAAATTTGGCAGCATAATTATGCCATGTTTGACCCTATCTTGTGCCGCTTCCGACCAATAGGCGGACAGAAAGGCTTGTCGAAACTCCCGAGTGGAGTTGCAGTGACGCGCTGCCGACCTCATGCGAATCGCCGGTTCGCCTTCCAAATAGCCACACATATATTCTATCTTATGTGAACTTGCCCAGTCGGGAGGAAGACAGAACTCAAATTGCTCGAGCCATGCTCGTGGATGTATTCCTTTTTGCGAATTTCGGAATATCTCAAACTTTCTCACCGTAAGGAAATGTTTGAAATCAAATCCCCGCATTTCCTCCTGGCGAGGCCCTTGAATGTTTCTATTATTCTCAAGTCTGCCCCTCAAATTACATTCTTCCCTGTCATCAAAATCTCCCTCGTGGCCGGAGTCCCTCTCTGCACTGTTCGTACGGCTATTTTTAGTGCTATTGGCGAGTTCGGAATCACACGCCATGCGGTTTTCCAGATGCGCCACGCGTTCTTGTAATTCGCCTGTTACAGCTTTGTGTTGTCTGTTCACTTCAAACTGTCCCTTCTGAAATCTAAGAAGCGAACGCACTTCTTCGGTCTCTCCGGCCGCTACCGGTGTAGTATTGTTCTCGCTTTCCGTCAGCTTCATCGTGCCTACAGTGTCCGCTAATGCCGCAATCTTATTATCAATTTGTCTCTTGTCCTCCGCCCCAGTCTGCTTCAATTGTTCTATTTGCTGTTCCAACGCGTGGATCGCTAAACTGTTGTCCGCTATTGTGTTGCTAACCGACGTGGGACAATGCGTTTCCGCCTGCTGGACCCTCGAGATTACCTGCTGGTGTTCCCTTTGGCATTCTTCCCTCAGCTCTTGGAAATTCCTAAGTAGCCGTTCTTCGCTTTCTTTAGCTTCGGTATCGCCCCTTCCCTTGCTCTGTTCTAAGGCTTGCAGACGATCATCGATTTGTTCAAATGTACGGCCTAATTCTTTCATAATATCACTTTTTATCTCACTTGCCAGATTGTTTATTCTTTGTGAGATATCATCGGACACTCTCTGCATCGACTTGTCGACTTTATTTGTCTGCTGGATTAGTTTTTCGTCTATTTGTTCCCCTAGCTCCCGGATCGATTTTTCAGATTTCTGCGTCATTTGTTCGCCTAGCTCGCGGATCGATTTTTCGGATGATTCTTTTTGTTCTCGGAACGATTTTTCTGATTTCTCTGCGTTTTCTTTATTTTGTTGCAATAAGGCTTTCATAAGTTCTGCTACATCAATTTGGTTAGTTAGAGGCAAATTAATTTCTGGCTCTGATGTGAGCCTGTTCGTGCTGTTTTGCATTTCGTCTGAAGTATTTCCCATTGTATTTTCGGAACTGTCCGACGCATTAATATTCGAAATCAAATTATCCCCTTGGTCCATGTTGCTTAAGTTGTTGGACCGCTTACTTTTAGCTTGGTTACGTGTTTGCATTAGTGCAATTTATACTCAGTACGCAACACACTAATCACAATAAATGTGTCCCCCAAAAATTACGACAGTCACACGAAAGATACCCAACCTAGTACACACTTTTTCACACGCAAAACAAATTTTTATCTTTGATCGAAAGAGTAGAATTTACAAGCGAGAAGAAAAAAAAAACACACAGACATATAAAACACACAAATATAAAAAACAAAACAAGACAAACAACGCAACGCCGATCAACAACGCCGTGAATCTTTTGAAAGTCTGCTCGGAAACAACGCAGAAGTTGTTTGAGCGCTGTAGGGAAAAAAATTAAGATTATAACACGCTCGCAATCTAACATTTCAGAGATTCCAAAGTCTAGCGGAATCACAGAACAGGGTCGCCATGTGTAATATTGTTACTTTAATTTCGTTATGCTGAATGTGTAATATTGCAACTTTAATTTGGTATGCTGAGATCGGTGCTAATCGACAATGAAAGTGGGTTAAAAGCCGTGATCTGTCTGGGGACGTTAACCGTGGATTACTGGGCAACTGTTTCATCAGATATTTAGTGTAGGTTTACCAAGCAGACAAAACCGGTAATATACATATATAAAAAGGAGAATTTAAATAAAAAGAAAGAAATCAGTTTATATTTGGAAATTTATTTTAAGATTGTTCATTGAAATTTCAGCATATTATACGTGAGTTATAACTGAGCTGGTGCCTTATTTACGATTGAAAAGAATGTGAGATTGTAATCTTACGGAACACATAAAATATGGAGCCAAGATTTGGGAAACTGCATACAACACTCCATTCATACAATAACACACGAAGAACATTGAAACATAAGCAAGAAGAAATTAACCACAACCAACAGATTCAGTTTTTACCCAAGGAAATTACGTTCATATCACAATCCTGTCCGTCATGTAATTACCACACACTGGTATACTAAATTCATATTAACTCTTTGTGAAGTCTTCGCAAAAAGAATAGCTGAGGGCTACTTTGATGATTACACCACATGCTCCACGTGGTCAACTTGGTTTACACAAAGTGTACAACTCCACAATAATTTTGATAATTAAAATACATTAGATCGAAAAGCACTTGACAAAAGAAAAACCTTGAACTGGTTACTAACGTCTTACTATTAACCTGATGGGTCAAACAGTTATATAAGCACGTGGTAGTGGTCTCGCAAAGTACACCCCACGTGAGCTGAACATAAAGAAAAGTTGCTATATTGAAAATATAGTCAAGACGAGACGTTATAATCACACAAACATTCGCATTTAAGATTGATGAACTTAGTTAGAGTTACTGATCAACACGTGGTTCCACTTTACTCACAAAGTAGTAACAAAGCAACTACCGCAAAATAATCTGAATTTAACACGAGAATTACACTCCGCTGCACTTTAAGATAGCATTAGATATTTTAGAGCTAAACCTGAAATCAAGGTGATTAAATTTTCAGTTAGGCTGAACTTAAGAAATCCATTGTCCTACGGACTTAACAGACACGCGCTTAGCCGGAGATCTTACCACTTCAGACGCTCGCCACGGCCACACAGCAACTGCCTACTTCCGAGCGTGCTTCCTGAGGGGTGGCTCACAAAGACCAACGGAAGTGGCCAGAGGGGCAGCTTCCTATACCAACATGACAACGGACGGACAGGACCATACTAAGGATAGAAACCTCTTTGCTTTTAGGAAGCGTAGCTACCTGTTCCGACGTTGGTCCTACTGTTCTCTAGCAGACAGCCTTGTCTGCTACCCTCAAGCATGCAACTAGAAATACATATGCTCATTCATCCTCTCACACAAAAGGGAAGGGGGATGACAGTATCTTATCATATACAGTATATAAAAGAAAGCGGATGTAGGTTCCGTATGAGACTGTGTGACATGAATTACATATAAGAATTACATATAAACTGTGCTTTAAAGTGTAGTAGTGTGACAGATCGTTCTTGTTTATGTGTAAAAGTAACACGTTCCACTGCTCAGTCTCCTCCCAGATAGTCAGAAACGCCACAGTACATTTAGAAGAGGAATTTATTCCATAAATGGCAACAGATTTAAGAAATTAAACATGAAAGGAATCCAACAGAGACCTTTCAATATATAGACACAAATTGTATTTATATTACATGTGCCCAGTACTTTGCAACCTCCAAGGCGCTTGGAGTGGCTTGCAGGAGAGGATGTAGGGCACAAAAGGCACTGGAGCATGTGGCTTGTGGTTTGTTCTTGTCCACAACCACAGGACGTATCTTCTGCTATGAAGCCCCATCTCTTCAGGTTGTCTCTGGATCGTCCAACTCCTGCTCGTAATCTGTTTATAGATTTCCACACCAGCCAGCTCTCGTTGTGTCCAGGTGGCAGTTCGTCAGCTTGTGGCGTCTGCAGGTGAGGCGTCGACTTCTTCCATAACTCCAGCCTTGCCTTCTCTGGTGAAATGGTGAGCTTCTCGGATGTTCTCAGGAAGCTCTTCCGCGATCTCAGCCGTTGCTGTGGCGGGTTATGTCCGTGCAGTGGATGGGCACTGTCCTGTTCCACTTTCAGTCTCTCCTTGTTGGCAGCCACTGTTCTGCGTATCCATGGTGGCTCCATTCCAGCCAGGCAGTAGAGCAATTAGTCAACAAGAGAGGTTTCTTACAAATCACTCGTGCGACCGGTTCTAGAATATTGCTCAGGTGTGTTGGACCCGTACTAGACAGGACTAACAGGGGATATTGAACGTATACAGAGAAGGGCAGTGTGAATTGTCACAGGTTGGGAGAGTGTCACAGAGATACTAAAGAAACTAGACTGGAAGACTCTTGAAGACAAAAGTAAACTATCCCGAAAAAGTTTCAAGAACCGGCCTTAGATCATTTCTCTAGGGATGTACTACAACGCTCTACGTATCACTGACATAGACATCGTGAGGGTAAGATTTGAATAATTACTATACGCACAGAGGCATCCAAACGATTATTCTCCCACTCTCTATACGTGAATCGAACGATAAGCGCCCCTAATAACAGTTACAATGGGACATACCCTCTGCCATGCACCTCAAGGTGGTTTGCAGAGTATAGATGTAGATAGATAGTTTCTAATTTTAATACTTATTCTGTTAAATGTTGAACGTGCGGTAAGATTATACCTATTAATGAGCAGATTATAACACCATTATAATTTTTTTAATGCAGTCAGTAATTATGCAGAGTGATTCAAGATTCGTATTCCATACTTCTAGGAGTTGTAGAGGGGACTTCGCAGATGAGGTTTCGAAAAGGAAACCATGTCCGGAAATGTAACCTTTGGATGTGGACGCAGTTTGAACATTTCCCACTTTACGGTACGAACACAAGCTGAGAATACGTCGCCTGCGTCAGTCCCAGTTATAATTATGACACGACATACCATTTTCGTGCGACTACAACAGCGGCTGCGGAAAACTGGTACGTTCGAAGCTAGGAGGGTTGATCGTGGAGCTCGTTGGGCGCGCCGCACCCCCGGCTTTCGTCACGTGGGAGAGACCCCGAGGACGCGTGCTCGAAACTTAAATTGCCCCTCCAAGCCGCTAGATACGCAACTTGCAACTGGAACGTTCCACTATTCTAGCCGTTTATGTATTCCCACTTTTTTAATCACAAGTGCTACGGCGGGCGATCAATAAGTAACGGAACACATTTTTTTCTAGGCCAATTTCGGATGAAAACTGCGGAATTTTGTGGGACACCGTGGAATGTTCCTGCTGCACTAGCTGCTATAGTTTCAAGGAGTTCGGGTACTTCACAGCGCTATATGTAGTCTACAAAATGGCGTCTATAACGGAAGTGCGATCGAAGCAGAGAGCTGTAATTGAGTTCCCTTTGGCGGAAAACCACAAAATCGCAGATACTGGTCGGTGCTTGTAGAATGTCTACGGAGACCTGGCAGTGAACAAAAGCACGGTGAGTCGCTGAGCGAGGCGTATGTCAGATCGCTACAAGGTCACGCAAAACCTGCCCGATCTCGCGCGTGCCGGCCGACCGCACACAGCTGTGACTCGTGCAATGTTGCAACGTGCGGACACTCTCATTCGAGGTGATCGACGGATCACAATAAGACACCTCGCATCTCAGCTGGACGTCTCTGTTTGTAGTGCTGAACACGCGTCCACTACATCTACATCTACATCTACATTTATACTCCGCAAGCCACCCAACGGTGTGCGGCGGAGGGCACTTTACCTGTCACTATTATTACCTCTCTTTCCTGTTCCAGTCGCGTATGGTTCGCGGCATGAACGACTGCCGGAAAGCCTCCGTGCGCGCTCTACTCTCTCTAATTTTACATTCGTGATCTCCTCGGGAGGTATAAGTAGGGGGAAGCAATATATTCGATACCTCATCCAGAAACGCACCCTCTCGAAACCTGGACAGCAAGCTACACCGCGATGCAGAGCGCCTCTCTTGCACAGTCTGCCACTTCAGTTTGCTAAACATCTCCGTAACGCTATCACGCTTACCAAATAACCCTGTGACGAAACGCGCCGCTCTTCTTTGGATCTCTCCCTTCAACCCGATCTGGTACGGATCCCACACTGATGAGCAATAATCAAGTATAGGTCGAACGAGTGTTTTGTAAGCCACCTCCTTTGTTGATGGACTACATTTTCTAAATACTCTGCCAATGAACTTCAACCTGGTACCCGCCTTACCAACAATTAATTTTATATGATAATTCCACTTCAAATCGTCCGCACGCATACTCCCAGATATTTTACAGAAGTAACTGCTACCAGTGCTTGTTCCGCTATCATATACTCACACAATAAAGGATCCTTCTTTCCATGTATTCGCAATACATTACATTTGTCTATGTTAAGGGTCAGTTTCCACTCCCTGCACCAAGTGCCTATCCGCTGCAGATCTTCCTGCATTTCGCTACAGTTTTTTAATGCTGCAACTTCTCTGTATACTACAGCATCATCCGCGAAAAGCCGCGTGGAACGACACTATCTACTAGGTCATTTATATATATATTGTGAAAAGCAATGGTCCCATAACACTCCCCTGTGGCACGCCAGAGGTTACTTTAACGTCTGTAGACGTCTCTCCATTGAGAACAACATGCCGTGTTCTGTTAGGTAAAAACTCTTCAATCCAGCCACACAGCTGGTCTGATATTCCGTAGGCTCTTACTTTGTATATCAGGCGACAGTGCGGAACTGTATCGAACGCTTTCCGGAAGTCAAGGAAACAGCATCTACCTGGGAGCCTGTATCTAATATCTTCTGGGTCTCATGAACAAATAAGGCGAGTTGGATCTCACACGATTGCTGTTTCCGGAATCCATGTTGATTCCTACAGAGTAGATTCTGGCTTTCCAGAAATGACATGATACGCGAGCAAAAAACATGTTCTAAAATTCTACAACAGATCGACGTCAGAGATACAGGTCTATAGTTTGCACATCTGCTCGACGACCCTTCTTGAAGACTGGGACTACCTGTGCTCTTTTCCAATCATTTGGAACCTTCCTTCCTAGTTGGGGTATTCAAAGGCCTGTGCCCAGTAAGTTCCTCGCTGCCTAATAGAAGACCATAAATAGCAACGAAGGACCATCTTTGCGAAACTGCTTGCGGGTTATAAGGTTGATCCTGACCTCTGTCGAACATCCTAATAGGCGACGAAACATGGGTTTGTCACTTCGAAAACGATGGAAAACGGCAATGCAGGCAGTGGCGCCATACCACCTAGCCTCCGAAGAAGAAGTACAGAGCCACACTTCCACACTCTAGAGACATGGTGAACCTCTTCTGGCATTCTGCAGGGGCTGGTGTGTTGATTTCGGGGACGGGACAAAAAAGCGACGTCATTGGTTCAAAAATGGTTCAAATGGCTCTGCGCACTATGGAACTTAACTTCTGAGGTCATCAGTCCCCTAGAACTTAGAACTACTTAAACCTAACTAACTTAAGGACATCACACACATCCATTCCCGAGGCAGGATTCGAACCTGCGACCGTAGCGGTCGCGCGGTTCCAGACTGTAGCGCCTAGAACGGCACGGCCACTACGGCCGGCTCGACATTGGTCCCTTCGAGTTTGGGAACGATGGAGTCGGAAGTCGGACGTGCCCTTTCAAAGGAATCATCCTGGCATTTGGCTGAAGTGATTGAGGAAAATCATGGAAAACCTAAATCAGGTTGGTCAGACGCGAGTTTGAACGGTTTCTCTCTCGAATGCGAGTCCAGTGTGCTAACCATTGCGCCACCTCGTTCTGTATTAAGGGGTTATTCTTTTTGATGTCCTCCCTGACGGTGCAACGATCAACTCTGAAGTGTACTGTGCTACCCTCGGATAAATGAAGAAACGACTTCAGCGTGTTCGTTGCCACAAAAAATGCAAGCGAACTTGGTAGACAGTTCTTCTTCACTCTACAGCCCGCATGTCCGATCTTCTAACTTCCATCTGTTTGGCCCCATAAAGGACGCATTCCGTGGGAAGTTACTGATGCTCAAGGCTTCGGCTCCGACGACGACCACTACGGTGTCAACGTCTACATCTACATACATACTCCGCAATGCACCATACGGTGCGTGGCGGAGGGTACCTCGTACCACAACTAGCATCTTCTCTTCCTGTTCCACTCCCAAACATAACGAGGGAAAAATGACTGCCTGTATGCCTCTGTACGAGCCCTAATCTCTCTTATCTTATCTTTGTCGTCTTTCCGCAAAATATAAGTTGTAGGCAGTAAAATTGTACTGCAGTGAGCCTGAAATGCTCGTTCTCTAAATTTCCTCAGTAGCGGTTTACGAAAAGAACGCCTCCTTTCCTCTAGAGACTCCCTCCCGAGTTTCTGAAGTATTTCCGTAACGCTCGCGTGATGACCAAACCTACCAGTAACAAATCTAGCAGCCCGCCTCTCAATTGCTTCTATGTCCTCCCTCAATCCGACCTCATAGGGATCCGAAATGCTCGAGCAGTATTCAAGAATAGGTCGTATTATTGTTTTATAAGCGGTCTCCTTTAGATATGAACCACATCTTCCCAAAATTCTACCAACGAACCGAGACGACTATCCGCCTTCCTCACAACTGCCATTACATGCTTGTCCCACTTCATATCACTCTGCAATGTTGCGCCCAAATATTTAATCGACGTGACTGTGTCAAGAGCTACACTACTAATGGAGTACTCAAACATTACGGGATTCTTTTTTCTATTCATCTGCATTAATTTACATTTATCTATATTTAGAGTTAGCTGCCATTCTTAATCACAAATCCTGTCCAAGTGATCTTGTACCGCGTGACCGCTACGGTCGCAGGTTCGAATCCTGCCTCGGGCATGGATGTATGTGATGTCCTTAGGTTAGTTAGGTTTAAGTAGTTCTACGTTCTAGAGGACTGATGACCTCAGAAGTTAAGTCCCATAGCGCTCAGAGGCATCTGAATTTGAAGTCATCTTGTATCCTCATACAGTCACTCAATGACGACACCTTCCCGTAAACCACAGCATCATCAGCAAACAGCCGCACATTGCTATCCACCCTATCCAAAAGGTCATTTATGTAGATAGAAAACAACAGCGGACCTACCACCCTCCCCTCGTGCACTCCAGATGATACCCTCACCACCGATGAACATTCACCATCGAGGACAACGTACTGGGTTCTATTACTTAAGTAGGCGTACAGGTCTTTCTAGTATGGTGACGTACGGCCGTTGCCCTGGACCGAGGTTACATTGAGAAACAGGATTTTGTAATCAAAAGAGCTGAAACAATGTGGTGTATTGGAATCATGAATATAACCAACCTGCTTTCGCGTAGAAGTGTGTTGCATTGTGTTGTAACGGCGACCAGTACAGTCGTGGGGTAGCACTGACGAAAGGCGCGGCGGGACCCGCGGAGAGGCCCGCGAACAACAACACAACGGAAAAGGGCGGACAAGACCAACGTAGGACGGAACGAACAACAACAAAACCGAACAACAGAGTCACAAGGAAACAAACTCGTACACGAACCAGGAAGAAAGCAGTCCAGCGCAAGCGAGGTGTAAACCGAGATAAGCGAGATAAGACTGACTGGATGGGCTTTTTTTTTCCTTTATTGAATTTCAATTCCCCCCGAAGGGGGCGAGCTGGCAGCAGCTTAGTACGCTGCTCTGCAGTCTACAGACTTTTTAAAACGTAAGAAGAAGTTAAGAAACAAAAGCAGCCGATAAAACGGTGACTTAAATTGTAAAACGGCGGAAAATTGTGGAAAGTTAAAACATAAAGCAAAGGGGTTGGCAATGTTAATAAAATACACAGGAAGCAAGCAAGTAACATAGTACACACACAATTAAAAAAACATGATTTCTGTTCGCAAGAAGAAAAAAATCACACCCAGCGACAGTATAATGGCCGTTCGCAACACTTCCCAAAAGACACACAACACGGAACACTCACTGTAAAACACTCACCGTAAAACGCCGCACGAAAATGTCGGCACAAAGATGACACTCCCTAGCTAAGGGCAGATGGGGGGGGGGGGACCTGGATGAGGGGGAAAACAAGGAGGGAGGAGAGGAAAAAAGGAAAAGGGAGGGGGGGGGGAACTAAGAAGGGAGAGGGGCAGGGCAGACGCGAGAGGGAATGAGAAGAGGGAAATGCAAAAGGACTCTGGGGTGAGAAGGGGGCAGAGAGAGGGGGGAGTGGGGAAAAAAGAGGATGGAAGGGGGGGAGAGGGAGCCCGGGAAAAGGAGGGGAAGTGAGGACCAGAGTTGATAGGAGGGATAAATGGAGGGAGAGAGGGCATCATCCGGGAGGGGGAGTTGATGGAAGCCACCTTGGGAAAGGAGATGTAGGGTGTAGAGATGGAGGGTAGGGGGGACACAACAGTGAAGACGTGGCAGGGGTCGGGGATGGGAGAGGAGAGGAGCAACCAGGGGGTGAGGGGGATCACGGTGGCGGCAGGTGTAGAGTATGCGGATATGTTCTAGAAATAGGAGAAGATGGGGGAAAGGAATGAGGTCATAGAGGATCCGCATGGGGGACGGGAGGCGTATATGGAAGGCGAGGTGGAGTGCATGACGCTCAAGGATCTGGAGGGACTTACAGAATTTGGGGGAGGCAGATATCCAGGCGGGACTGGCATAACAGAGGATGGGATGGATTAAGGATTTGTAGGTGTGGAGGATGGTAGAGGGGTGCAACCCCCAAGTCCGGCCAGAGAGGAGTTTGAGGAGTCGGAGGCGGTTGTGGGCTTTGGATTGGATGGAGCGGAGATGAGGGATCCAGGTTAGGTGACGGTCAATCCTGAGGCCAAGGTAGGTGAGGGTGGGGGTGAGGCGGACAGGACGGGCGCAGACAGTGAGGGAGAAATGGATGAGCGAGTAGCCATCGCTTAAGTACGCTCTCGGGGGCGCCGCTATTGGCCGCTGGGACCACGTGTTCCACTGTGGCGCCCCCACACTAAAATTGGACCAGGAGGCGCGCGCCGCCACAGCTTACGGAGCAGCGATCTCTATGGGTCTTCGACGTCTGGCGCGGATTCAAATTCCGCGGCGTGCGGTACCAGACATTGTTATTGAACGCCCCTTGTAACTCACTTTTACCGTTCAGTACTGCGCAAAACAGAGTCATGTCGTGCCGATGCTCCGTCTATTGTGAACACGCTATCATTTGACAGTGTAGTCACCTGTCGTTCCGTTTCGTTGGCGTCTTCCACACTCTGCACATTGGTCAGCAGATTCCGGTGGACTGTTTCGCCGTATCGTGCGCGGCCGGTACGCCAGCGGCGATGGGCCTGTTCTCAGGTAGCTGGTCTGGACTGCCCCAGCACGTGCCCACCGCTGGCCTGCTGGCCGAGTCATTAGGCGGTATTTGGCCGCCTCTCGACCGCTGGCCGCGGGTCATCGGGTCGCAGCTGTGTGGGGCTCGCCCGGCCCGCCTCGCGCCCCCAGACCGTCAACACGCGGACCGGCCGCAGGGTCAGGGGTCGCCGCCTACCTGCTGCCGGCCGGGCGGCCCGACCCGGTCCTCCCCTGTCCCACACAGCTCACCAAACCTCACCTCACCACGCTCTGCCCCAGCGTTACACAACAACGCGCTAACACCGCTACTATTAAAACTTCCTGGCATATTAAAACTGTGTGCCGGACCGAGACTCAAACTCGGGACCTTTGCCTTTTGCGGGCAGTGCTTTACGAACTGCGCTACCCAAGCACGACTCACGCCCCGTCCTCAAAGCTTTACTTCTGCCAGTACCTAGTCTCCCACCTTCCAAACTTTACAGAAGCTCTCCTGCGAACCCTGCAGAACTAGCACTCCTGAAAGAAAGGTAGAGCACTTCGCCGCGAAAGGCAATGGTCCACTGTCTCGGTTCGGCACACAGTTTTAATCTGCCAGGAAGTTTCATATCGGCGCGTACTCCGCTGCAGAGTGAAAATCTCATTCTGGAAACATCCCCCAGGCTGTGGCTAAGCCATGTCTCCGCAATATCCTTTCTTTCAGGAGTGCCAGTTCTGCAGGGGTCGCAGGAGAGCTTCTGTAAACTTTGGAAGCTAGGAGACGAGATACTGGCAGAAGTAAAGCTGTGAGGACCGGGCGTGAGTCGTGCTTGGGTAGCTCAGATGGTAGAGCGCTTGCCCGCGAAAGGCAAAGCTCCCGAGTTCGAGTCTCGGTCCGGCACACAGTTTTAATTTGCCAGGAAGTTTCATATCAGCGCTCACTCCGCTGCAGAGTGCAAATCTCATTCTGGAAACATCCCCCAGGTTGTGGCTAAGCCATGTCTTCGCAACATCCTTTCTTTCAGGAGTGCCAGTTCTGCTAGGTTCGCAGGAGAGCGTCTGTAAAGTTTGGAAAGTAGGAGACGAGGTACTGGCGGAAGTAAAGCTGTGAGGACGGGGCGTGAGTCGTCCTTGGGTAGCTCAGTTGGTAGAGCACTTGCCCGTGATAGGCAAAGGCCTCGAGTTCGAGTCTCAGTCCGGCACACAGTTTTAATCTGCCAGGAAGTTTCAAAACCCATTCCATCCGTTGCTCCGTAGTTTAAATTTATGGCTTCGGCACCACGTTCTCCAGTTAGGGGCATTTGCAATACTGAAGAGTAGTTTCTGAATTCCAGTTTGTTCCAAAATTCCCTCGTTATGGAGATCCCTTTTCTTTCTTTTGGTACTGATAGGGTTCGAAAGATCGACATTCAATTCTGCTGTGTCTTTTGCACTGTCGTTCTCTTATTTTTCGTCACAGTCTCGAACAACGGTCTGTCAATATCAACAAACACTTTGTACGTAGGCTGTTTAGGTTTTTATGCGGTTAACGCCACGTAGCGCCCTATATGACTGTGCTGTGTGAAGTCTCTGGCTGGTTTGCATTGTTGCAATATTTTCTATTGTTGTGTTGAGCTGTTGGACAGCGCGTAGCGTTGCACAGTTGGAGGTGAGCCACCAGCTGTGGTGGATGTGGGGAGAGAGATGGCAGAATTTTGAGGGCGAACGATCTGGACGTGTGTCCATCAGAGACAGTAAATTTGTAAGACTGGATGTCGTGAACTGATATATATGTTATGACTTTTGAACACTATTAAGGTAAATACATTGTTTGTTCTCTATCAAAATCTTTCATTTGTTAACTATGCCTATCAGTAGTTGGTGCCTTCAGTAGTTAGAATCTTATATTTATCTGGCAGTATTGGCGCTCCCTGTATTGCAGTAGTTAAAGTAACGAAGATTTTTGTGAGGTAAGTAATTCATGAAAGGTATACGTTATTGTTAGTCAGGGCTATTCTTTTGTAGAGATTATTGAAAGTCAGACTGCGTTGCGCTAAAAATATTGTGTGTCAGTTTAGTTCAAAAATGGCTCTGAGCGCTATGGGACTTAACTCCTGTGATCATCAGTCCCCTAGAACTTAGAACTACTTAAACCTAACTAACCTAAGGACATCACACACATCCATGCCCAAGGCAGGATTCTAACCTGCGACGGTAGCGGTCGCGCGGTTCCAGACTGTAGCGCCTAGAACCGCTCAGCCACTCCGGCCGGCGTCAGTTTAGTGTTGTCAAAATAAGCAAAGAGAGAAATGTCTGAGTACGTTCAGTTCTACTCATCTGTTTGAAAATCAAATAACGTAAGAAGTTTTATCAGCACAGTAATTAACTATTTTTCTAAGGGGACGTTTCAACTTTCGTCCGCGTTGTGACATATTGAATGACTTTTTCCGCTTTTCCTGTATGTGGGTATAAATCTTTGATACATTTCCTCTTGAAACACCAGATACTGCGGTTACCTTCGTCAAGGACGCACTGACCTTACGAGTTCCATCAATATACCCACGATTGAATCCACTCAGCCGCGCTGTTCTGATTGCGACTGCGGCGTGTTGAGGGCGTTGCAAAGATGGAATGCAACAGAACTACCTGCAGGCTCAGGTAGCGTGTGCATATATGTTCAGGCATGATTTTTTGGCGGCGTTTCCGTATTTTCACCCAATAAGTGTGTTACACAGATGCTGAACAGTCTCCAGTTGCAGACACTGCAAGAGAGTCATTGTCATTACATCACGAAGATTGGGGAAGCCTACCCGTAGAGAAGAGTCTGGCAATGCACCACTTTCCCCATGTACATTTCGTGCAATGGCGACGACGGTGTAATGAGAGAAATTAGAAGTCATTCTAACCTTTGCCAGTTGCCATTCCTCTTTCGTACCACTAGCGATTGGTACAGATAACGTGTTAAACAGTACTTTAACAAGTTTCCTAGCCCACACAGCGTAAACTGGGTTGCGGGGTGTAGGTCTCCTCTAAAGTGAGAGCGATTAATGAATGAGACGTCAGGTTTTCATTCGCTCAACCTGTCGCAGTAAATGACATTTCTCAATTACCGTATCGGTGATGTTGCTGACGCCGTTGCTGACTACGAGATTCCAGTACTGGAATGGATCAGGTTCAAATGGTTCAAATGGCTCTGAGCACTATGGGACTCATCATCTTAGGTCATAAGTCCCCTAGAACTTAGAACTACTTAAACCTAACTAACCTAAGGACATCACACACACCCATGCCCGAGGCAGGATTCGAACCTGCGACCGTAGCAGTCCCGCGGAATGGATCAGGTTCGAGAGTAAACGAATGTCGGTCCCGGTGCGTCCGTAAAATGTACGAGCCAAACGTGGCTTCCCGAAGTTCGCACTCCCGCCCGTCAATCCCAACGCACGTGTCCGTCAGAATTTCGTATTCACTGCAGCCGCTAAGAAAACTTAATTTTTTTTTCTCCGTGGAAACTCGGACGTGAGTTTTACGACGCGGCGAGCTGAAGAAGAAGAGAGAGGTGACGGTAGAAACGTGTTCACTTGGCCACTGCCGCAGAAGCCACCACCTAGATATATGTGTGTGCGTGTGTGTGTCGGCGCGCCACTTGTCATGCGGGTCTCGCGCTCTGCGCAGAGCGCGCTTCTCCCAGACCGGGAGGTTCGTCGCTAACGAAGCAAACAGGGCGGCTTGCTACTGCAGGGCACGCACCGCCGTCCGTGTGCCTCCGTCTGTCAACACGCCGTGGGATGTGACCTCCAACTCTGGCGTCGCACGCCCAGAGCCACGCCACGTATTAGGCTGTCAGAGAGAGCCTTACGTGCAGGGCTAGGCGAAGATTAGCGCGAGTGGCCCGAATGCCGTCTACCCTAACTATATGCTGCTGTCAAATGTCAATCCAAAACACCTGCAACCGTCTAAATTTCCATTTTTTTTATTTTTTCTACCCAGTTTCTGTTGTTGATAATTCTTCCGGGTTATATGGCCGTGGTTCATGGAATTCTTTTATTCCTAACGTTTCGTCCAATACTGCGTTGGACATCCTTGGTTGGTCCTGTTGAGTCCTGCCGACTCACGAGTCGGGCGTCGGAGAGCGGCCTAAATACCGAGGAAAGTGGGCGTGGTCTAGCTTGCACATAGTAGCAGAGAGAAAACTAGTCAAAGATAAAATGTAACTATCGATAATAGTCCGTCATAGATAAAAATCACTTATCGATTCTGTAACGCCACTGTCCATATCTCGCTTAATTTCAAGGCTTCTTCTTTTTTATTAAAATTATCTTCATGTTTATAAATTTCAATAGCCTCCCTATGCAGTGGTGGATAATAGTTCGTGGTAGTACTTAAAACTGTAGTTTTTGAAAACTTAACTACATAGTCACCTGACTGAAGTGCATGTTCCGCAACGGCCGATTTATCTATCTTTCCCAGTCGGCAAAGACTTTTATGCTCCTTTACCCTCGTATTCACACTTCTTTTCGTAGTACCAATGTAGACCTTGCCACAAGTACACGGAATCTTATACACACCGCTAGATGATAATGGTGGTCTTCTATCTTTAACAGAACGAAGTACTTGTCCTATTTTTCTGGTAGGTTTGAATACCGGTTTCAATTTATGTTTCAGCAAAATTTTGCCGATTCGATCCGTAAACCTGACCAGCCATACCTCTGAGGATGTCCATCGCAGTATTGGACGAAACGTTAGGAATAGAAGAATTCCATGGACCACGGCCATATAACCCGGAAGAATTATCAACAACAGTACCATTCGGTCGTGAAAGCCTTCATTGTATGATACCCAGTTTCTGCTTTAGAATACGCTAGCGTCAGGCCCCTGAGCAAAGACAACACTAAAAACAGTGTAGAATAAATGGTGGTCCACTATTATATCTCTATTTTTATTGAACTGTTATTCACTCGTTAACAATTTTGCATAGTTGCTTTCAATTCTATTACGAACTACGGTCGTTGCCAGCTTTAATAACACACCGTTGCACTGGTCAATCCTGACAGACCGTTGCAACATATCGCTTGGTACTTGCGCACACTCTCCCCTACTGACTGCTTCTGAAGGGTACAAGTCACGCCGTTTTCTGGCATACAGTTTCTCTTTCAAATACCACCGGAGGACAAAAATCTAATGCTTCCAAGTCTGGACTTCTCAGTAGCCACTCAACATCTCCTTGGTACCCTTTCACTGACTCCTACTATATCTAGGTTGAGCCTTTGCATTTTACCTTTTAGATTTTCTAGTTTCCCTATCATGTTCAAGCTTCTGACATTCCAAGTCCCGACTAGTAGAATGTTATCCTTCCGCTGATTATTCAATCGTTTTCTCTCGGAAACCTCCCCCTTGGCAGGCCCCTCCCGGAGATCCGAATGGGGCACTATTGCTGAATCTTTTGCTAAAGGAGAGATCATCATGACACTTCGTCAATTACAGGCCACATGTCCTGTGGATACACGTTACGTGTCTTTAATGCAGTGGTTTTCATTACTTTCAACATCCTCATGCCGGTGATCTTTGTTGACTCTTCCGCCTTCAGGCGCAGTTTCCCACGCCTAGGACAAGAGAGTGCCCTGAACCTCTGTCCGCTCCTCTGCTCTCTTTGATAAGGCCGTTGGCAGAATGAGGGTGACTTCTTGTGCCGAAAATCTTCGGCCACCAATACTAATTGTTAAACAAAATTGAAGCAATGGCGAAATTCGAACCCGGGGCCAAAAACGTTTTGATTACGAATTAAAAACGCTACCGCAAGACCACGCTAACTCCGTGACAGTGCACCGATAGTTCTGTACTGACAAGTTACTCTGTAACTGCAATATATGATCTGAAGATGGGCAGCTAGCCTGAAACCGGTCATTGAAAATAAAAAATAGCGATCAAAAACTGAAATTCCATATTTTTATAGAAGCAAAAACGTTTCTGTAAACATGGGTCCGCCAAAGAGACGTTAGTGACATACGTAATTACGAATGTGTGGTTACATGGCAGCACCGACTTAAGTATGAAGTATTGTCCTAGTTATTGCAAATGTGTTCGACTATCAACTTATCGATTACATACTCATCTCATTGTGCTTATATTTCAGCGATGGACTACCTTAAGAAGAAATACAATTTACATTACATGTTACAGTTTACTATAATCTCGTACCTGCTGCAGCAGTCTTTGTAAGCTGCCACTCCTCTATGAACTATATATGAGGGTTCATAGGAAGTGGTGAATACAGTTTGAAACCCGAAACAGGGTGATAATGCGATATGACACTTCAGTAGTACAGTGACTGACAACTGTACTTGGAAAGAACCACTGCCAGTTGCTACGGAACACTCAAACAATGATATTAAAAAAAGTAGATGGCGGAATCTGTTAACTGCAGCGAAGTCTGTGCACGAACAGTTTTTATGCCCTCGACAGTTTATGCAGTAATGTCTTTGATGAAGGTAGCTGTGGAACCGATTAGTGCCTCATTCCGTGTGGTACGGCAATGCCAACGTGTCTGCAAGACATCACTTGAGTGCTGACAATCGTGGACGAGCAGTGGGACGGCTCGAAGTCGGTCAAAACGTCACTACTGTGAACACAGTGATGGGTGTGTCCAAAACTGCATCTCGCGGCGAAAAAACGCTGCTGAAGACGGAAATGCTATACGAACGCATCCCGATAGTAATAGACGGATCCTTTCACTTCTAGAGAATCGATACCCAGCCCTGTCCTAGTCGCAAAGAGAAACAGGCATCTCACCCTAAGGCAGATGCTACAGACCTTGCAACCAGTACCGTCCAGAACCATAAAATCAGGCTGTTTTGTATGCTCGGAAAGCTGGTAAATGTATCCCTCTTCAACCACGCCATAGTCGAGAAAGGGTTCGTTGGTATAAGAAGCATATTGGTTGGGGTAAGTAGCAGTGGTCCAGAGTGATTTCTCCTACGAATTCAGTCTCTCTGTGGCAACTGATTGACATCATCAGTTAGTGTGGAGAGAGAAAGGGGAAAACGTTACACACCACAGAATGTTTGTGAACTCGTCGGTGTAGCGTAGGGGCTATGGTGTGGGCAGGCATTATGCACGACAGCCAAACACCGCTGCATATCATTACGCGAGGAACCATTACAGCACAGCGGTATGGCAGGGAGATTTGTTCTGTACCCTGTCCGTCTGTTTAATGGTGCGGCAGGTCCCGACTTAGTGTTTATGGACCACAGTGCTCTACCATACAAGACCTACTGAGCATGCAGTTCGACGACGTTTGCAGCAGCATGGACTATCTGCTCGGGACCATGGCTGCGGTTACCCTCGACGCTGCATCACAGACAGCAGCGCCTGCGATGTTGTACTCAACGATAAACCTGGGTGCACGAACGGCAAAACGTCATTTTTTCCGATGAATCCAAGTTCTGTTTACAGCATCATGATGGTCGCATTCGTGCTTGGCGACATTGCGGTGAACGTACATTGGAAGCGTGCATTCGTCATCGCCATACTGGCGTATAACCTGGCGTGATGGTATGGGGTGACATTGATTGCACGTCTCGGTCTCCTCTTGTTGGCGTTGACGGCCCTTTGAACAGTGGATGTTACATTTCAGATGTGTTACGACCCGTGGCTCTACCCTTCATTCTATCCCTGCGAAACCCTACATTTCAGCAGGATAATGCACGACCGCATGTTGCAGGTCCTGTACGGGCCTTTCTGGATACAGAAAATGTTTGACTGCTGCCCCGGCCAGCACATTCTCCAGATCTCTCACCGATTGAAAACGTCTGGTCAATGGTGGCCGAGCAACTGGCTCGTCACAATACGCCAGTCACTACTCTTGATGAAGTGTTGTATCGTGTTGAAGCTGCATGGGCAGCTGTGCCTGTATACGCCATCCAAGCTCTGTTTGACTCAATGCCGAGGCGTATCAAGGCCGTTATTACGGCCAGAGGTGGTTGTTCTTGGTACTGATGTCTCGGGAACTATGCACCCAAATTGTGTGAAAATTTAATCACATGTCAGTTCTAGTATAATATATTTGTCCAATGAATACCCGTTTACCATCTGCATTTCTTCTTGGTGTACCTATTTTAATGGCCAGTAGTGTACATACACTCCTGGAAATGGAAAAAAGAACACATTGACACCGGTGTATCAGACCCACCATACTTGCTCCGGACACTGCGAGAGGGCTGTACAAGCAATGATCACACGCACGGCACAGCGGACACACCAGGAACCGCGGTGTTGGCCGTCTAATGGCGCTAGCTGCGCAGCATTTGTGCACCGCCGCCGTCAGTGTCAGCCAGTTTGCCGTGGCATACGGAGCTCCATCGCAGTCTTTAACACTGGTAGCATGCCGCGACAGCGTGGACGTGAACCGTATGTGCAGTTGACGGACTTTGAGCGAGGGCGTATAGTGGGCATGCGGGAGGCCGCGTCGACGTACCGCCGAATTGCTCAACACGTGGGGCGTGAGGTCTCCACAGTACA
The DNA here is from genome assembly GCF_023864275.1 of Schistocerca cancellata. NCBI lineage: Eukaryota > Metazoa > Arthropoda > Insecta > Orthoptera > Acrididae > Schistocerca > Schistocerca cancellata. Next base: position 153,239,131 of record NC_064635.1, read on the forward strand.
TCGATGTTGTCGCCAGTGGTCGGCGGAAGGTGCACGTGCCCGTCGACCTGGGACCGGACCGCAGCGACGCACGGATGCACGCCAAGACCTTAGGATCCTACGCCGTGCCGTAGGGGACGGCACCGCCACTTCCCAACAAATTAGGGACACTGTTGCTCCTGGGGTATCGGCGAGGACCATTCGCAACCGTCTGCATGAAGCTGGGCTACGGTCCCGCACACCGTTAGGCCGTCTTCCGCTCACGCCCCAACATCGTGCAGCTCGCCTCCAGTGGTGTCGCGACAGGCGTGAATGGAGGGACGAATGGAGACGTGTCGTCTTCAGCGATGAGAGTCGCTTCTGCCTTGGTGCCAATGATGGTCGTATGCGTGTTTGGCGCCGTGCAGGTGAGCGCCACAGGACTGCATACGACCGAGGCACACAGGGCCAACACCCGGCATCATGGTGTGGGGAGCGATCTCCTACACTGGCCGTACACCACTGGTGATCGTCGAGGGGACACTGAATAGTGCACGGTACATCCAAACCGTCATCGAACCCATCGTTCTACCATTCCTAGACCGGCAAGGGAACTTGCTGTTCCAACAGGACAATGCACGTCCGCATGTATCCCGTGCCACCCAACGTGCTCTAGAAGGTGTAAGTCAACTACCCTGGCCAGCAAGATCTCCGGATCTGTCCCCCATTGAGCATGTTTGGGACTGGATGAAGCGTCGTCTCACGCGGTCTGCACGTCCAGCACGAACGCTGGTCCAACTGAGGCGCCAGGTGGAAATGGCATAGCAAGCCGTTCCACAAGACTACATCCAGCATCTCTACGATCGTCTCCATGGGAGAATAGCAGCCTGCATTGCTGCGAAAGGTGGATATACACTGTACTAGTGCCGACATTGTGCATGCTCTGTTGCCTGTGTCTATGTGCCTGTGGTTCTGTCAGTGTGATCATGTGATGTATCTGACCCCAAGAATATGTCAATGAAGTTTCCCCTTCCTGGGACAATGAATTCACGGTGTTCTTATTTCAATTTCCAGGAGTGTATAAAAAATGGAAATGATAGTACGATTCTGTCTAAACTAGTAAGTGGAATAAAGGTCTTAACATCAAGCGACAGTGGCTTTCACAATAATATATATAAACAGAGATCGCGAAAGCAACACGTGTAAGTTATATGTTCAGTGTTTGTCTTACGTTCCGCTGCCGACGGTTCCTATCTAATCTGACTACAGCCACCAAGTAACGTGTGTGTGTGTGTGTGTGTGCGTGTGTGTATTTGGAGGGATTGGTTTCTTGGGGTAGTGGGAACTAGAGAGCAGGAGGAGCGAGGGCGCCAACAAGGGCCGTTGGGCTGCGGCTACACGGGCCGAGCTGTGCTGTTCTTGTAGCTGCTCGCCTTGCCTCGTCCCGCCTCGCCTATCCCCGGCGGATACGAAAATTCCCAGCCAGTAGGCAGGCGGCGAGCGCATAAAGGCCGCCTAGCCACCACGGCCCGCGCCAGCCAGCCCTGCCCGCGCTCTGCCGTGGGCGGGACGAGCCGCCTTTGTCTGGCCGCGCCTGCCTTTGTTCCCGCTGCACCCCGCCAAGCAGCTGCGGTAGCCGGGTTGCAGACGCGCCAGGGGCGCCGTCTTGGCAGAACCAGCAGGCTGCGCTACAGGAAATTCTGTTGTTACTCTCTAATTCAATTCAAACTAAATTTGTCTCGATCGCACTTTTATAGAATGATGACCTGATTGTCTCATCAGTCATCTTCAGTTCTAAAACAGATCGAAAAGACGGTGTTCATAATAAGTTTTAACAACTTACAATACACTATACGCTTGTCTACAGGCATACTACTCTGGAGGATGGTCAGAAACAGCCTGAAAAGCCTGTGAGGGGCTTTGAGGGTAGGCCGTGCTGAGAAATAATTGTTAAGAAAAGAAGTCGATAAGTTGCGAAGTTACCGGGTTAATTAGCATTGAAGTTAGCCAGCCAGCCTGTAGCGGACGCACAATACAAACGGCCCACCAGGGAGCGTGTGTCATGCCGAACGTTTTCTTAGTTTGATTTTCTAAAACCGAACAAGAGAGCTACACAAGAATTGGACATTGGACGGTAGTAAGATCGAACCCGAGCCAAAGGCTGAGAAGTCTCGTACGCTATCATCTACGCTATAACAACAACTGGGACTAATTGTATCCAGTGGACCGCTTGAATTCGTGGGCGTAATTGGCCGATTTGGTGACTTCAATGCCATTTAATTCGGAAACGGAGCAAAGTATCGAATTTTTTTTTTCCTAACAATTATTTCTCAGTACCACGTTACTCTATAATATCCTCACAACCTTTTCAGACTGTTTCCGAACAACCCGCATAAAGGGACAACGTTGCTTAACGTTGTTGCCAAAAATCTCATAAAGATCGTAACAGAGTTGCTTAAAATTTTTGCAACTTACTCTAATAAACGTTGAGATGGATAAAGGCTACATATTTTTTTTCAATATATATATAATATCTAAAAATATAAATGATATAAAAGGGGAGAAGTTGTTTTCAAAAATCTCTAAGACTTCTTGGTTGAATAACTTCACAACTTTACGCTTTAATAAATATTTTGACGGATATATATATCGAGATTTTTGGAAACATTAAAGACTGTTAATAATGTTCCTAATCTATTTATTCCATATATATATATATATATATATATATATATATATATATGGAATGTGTTTAATGTTGTTCCTAATCTATTTACTCCAAATTTTTACACGATACTCTAACGAAGAGTTTTTTGTTTTTTACACGTTACTGTAATAAATATTTGAACTTACATATCCTACACATTTTTAATACATTTTGTATGGAATGTGTTTAACGTTGGTTTCAAGAGCCTCGAACAGCTGCTAAGCTATTTACTTCAAATTTTTACACTATAACGAAGAGCCGGCCGGGGTGACCGAGCTGTTCTAGGCGCTTCAGTCTGGAACCGCGCGACCGCTACTGTCGCAGGTTCGAATCCTGTCTCGGGCATGGATGTGTGTGATGTCCTTAGGTTAGTTAGGTTTAAGCAGTTTTAAGTTCTAGAGGACTGATGACCTCAGAAGTTAAGTCCCATAGTGCTCAGAACCATTTGAACCATTTTTGGACTCTAATGAAGAGTTGGAAGGGCATAGGCTATACAGGTTTTTAGGCGACAGTATTCTGGTTTTCCTATTACAACCGACTACTAGAAACAAAATTCTACGCTGCGGTCTAAAATTATGGCGTTTCGGACTTAACATCTATGGTCATCAGTCCCCTAGAACTTAGAACTACTTTAACTAACTAACCTAAGGACATCACACAACACCCAGTCATCACGAGGCAGAGAAAATCCCTGACCCCGCCGCGAATCGAACCCGGGAACCCGGGCGTGGGAAGCGAGAACGCTACTGCACGACCCCGAGCTGCGGACTGTGTATTTTGTTTTCTTCCTAGCGGTAGGTTGTATTTACGACTTATCGGCTTATGGTTAGAATAATACTGTCGAATCTCAATCGTCCAAAAGTCTGTAGACTGCCCATTCTCAGATGAAAAGTATGCGAAATACTGTCATTGAGGCTACTATCTTCTCAGATTCAGCAGCTCGGCAGCTGCAGAGGTCTCCCTCTCATACCCAGTATACCAATGATCCCAAATGATTTAACCATTAATGTTAAGGGGCTTCCTTTTCCTATCAGTATTTCGTTTGCAATAACAGTAAACAAGGCTCAAGATCAGAGAGGGATGGAGAAGAAATGAAGGGAGGAGGAGGGAGGAAAGAGGACACAGAGAGGAAGAAGAAGGAGACGGGCAGAAGAGAGGAGGGAATGGAGGGAGAGAGAGAGAGAGAGAGAGATGAGTTGGAGGAGATTGACACAGAGAGAGAGAGATAATGACATGTATTCTATTTCCATACATATTTAGCAATTGGGGGTCATTACGGGATTGCTAGTTTTGTATAAAAAGAAGTGAAAGAGAATGTATCAGTGAGTATCTCGTCAGATGTAGCGCAAACACGGAAGTTACTGTATCACTAAAACTACTGCCGGTTCTATATAACGCTGCTATTTAACAGAAAGGTAAACGCACACCTACTAGAGGGCACAACAGTGTAAGCAGTGTACCCAGTTGAAGGATGAAATTGATCGTATGAAAACAAAATGAAACAAATTATACAGGAAAATAATGATGGTAAGTAAATGAGGTTAGTAAAAGGATACCACAACTGATAATCACAAAATGCGATGTAATTTACCACATAAAATGCAAGATACAAACGCTGCACCGCCGATGCGTTCATTGCAGTCAGCAAGGGTCGTCTTCTGCGGCCACGCCGTGACTTCACGTTGCCGCCACTCGTTGCGTTGCGGTCGAGCGCAGTCGGGCCATTTGGAGGCGTTCTCGCTGTTTCGCTGGTTGCGTGTAGTTTTTACTCAAGCTCGGCGGTACACAGTCACTCACGTGTAACACCCAGGGCGCTAGCACTCCACCCATCATATCGCAACATAGAGCGAGGTGCTATGCAGCGAGTGTAGAGGCTAGCACCCGCAACGCACTCAGCTACGCGATTCTGACGCGAGCCAGTCGCCGTCCCCCAGATTCCCCAGCGCAAGTTCGATCACCTCGCCTTGTTGAAGGAGTTCTTTTATTTTTGAAGCGTATTATTCCTACAGGTCACGCGCACTGCGCTAAATAATGCTTAATCTGGATCTATACATCAACGCACCGCAACCCACCTAACGGTGTGTGGCGGAGGGTACTTCTTGCATCAAGAACTGATCCCCTCTTCCCTAACGCAAAGTCGAACGGCTTGTGGGATGCATGATTGTCGGTAAACCCCCCACCCCCCCCTAATTTCTAGTATTTTCTTCTCGAGGTCAATTTCGGAGATGCATGTGGGAGAAAGTAATATGTAGTCTGACCTCCCGGAACGTACCCTCTCGAAATTTCTCTATTAAACAGTTGATGAGCAACAATGGTACAATAATTTTTGACTGAACAAACCGCTTTTTACTGTATTTTTGTTTATTTCATTACGACCCAGGTTTCAACCATTTATGCCATTTTCAAGTGTTTTGACTTTATTTCATTAACATATATTGCATGACACCGAGCTCAGTGGCCAATTTTGAGCTTCACGTCATCCAGTATATGTTAATGAGATACACTCAATCACTTGAAAATAGTATAAAAGGCCGAAACCTGGATCGTAATGAAATATACAAGAATACAGCCAAATGGCTCTGAGTAGTATGGGACTTAACATATGAGGTCATCAGTCCCCTAGAACTCAGAAATACTTAAACCTAACTAACCTAAGGACACCACACACATCCATGCCCGAGGCAGGATTCGAACCTGCGACCGTAGCGGTAGCGCGGTTCCAGACTGTAGCGCCTAGAACCGCTCGGCCACACCGGCCGGCAAGAATAGTCAAATGGCGGTTTGTTCATTTAAAAATTCTCTATTAAAACTCTCTGTCGTGCACAGTGCCTCTATTGTCTGACACTGAAATTTGTTGAGCACTTCTGTGACGTTATTGCGCCGACCAAACTATCCAGCGACGAAGCGGCCGCTCCTCGTTGGATCTTCTCCATCTCTTTTATCAGTCCTACCTGGTAATTAAAAGTCACTTACATGCAAGCTTTCGGTCACAGCCATCGTCCGAAAAAATGGAACACACTCTATTCATTCACACAAGCAAGTACAGCTCACGCACACATGACCGGCAAGCCAGGCAGTGCGGGCCAGAATGCTGCCGGAGAAGGGGCGGGATAATAGGACGTCTGTGAAGACATCGAGAATTAACTTACATGATACCAGACTGATGAGCAAAAAAAATAAATATATAAATGACATAACACAGCATAGCTCTGCACCAGATTCACAACACAATGAATATCAATAATAGTCGATTTCAAATGGCTCTGAGCACTACGAGACTTTGCCGGCCGCGGTGGTCTAGCGGTTCTGGCGCTGCAGTCCGGAACCGCGGGACTGCTACGGTCGCAGGTTCGAATCCTGCCTCGGGCATGGGTGTGTGTGATGTCCTTATGTTAGTTAGGTTTAAGTAGTTCTAAGTTCTAGGGGACTTATGACCTAAGATGTTGAGTCCCATAGTGCTCAGAGCCATTTGAACCATTTGAACCACTACGAGACCGAACTTTTGAGGTCAATAGTCCCCTACAACTTAGAACTACATAAACCCAACTAACCTAAGGACACCACACACATCCATGCCCGAGGCAGGATTCGAGCCTGCGACCGTATCGGTCGCGCGGTTCCAGACTGTAGCGCCTAGAACCGCTCGGCCAAATAATATTCGATTTACGAGTCCTAGCGTGAAGGTTAATACCACTAAACGACCGTGAAACTTCCAGACGGGTAACTATGTGCCTAAATGAGATGAGTACTCGGGTTTATACAATGGGCTTTTGTACTAAAGTAGTGAGGCATATATTAACACCTCTCGTTTGTTGCCAAACTGTTTATCCGCAGTAAATAAACTGTATTCCAGCTCTGTTATCCCCCTGGGGATAATATTTCTTGATAAAGAGGTAAAAATTGTTTATCATTCAATCTGATCCACATGGAATTGACCACATATTCTATAGAAACAAAAATTCTGGATAATTTCTTTGACAATTTTTAGTTGACATTGTTCACAGGAAACAATCCACAACTGTTATAATACCAGATGGCACTTACAATAATCGAAGGATATGAAAGGAGGTAATGGCTGACAAAATGAAACGAGTTCAACAGTCTCTTTCAGGTGATTTGATTTATTTTGTCACTTGAGCGTCACATTTGTTGCGCCTTTACCGAGTCTGTCGTGCCAGTTTTCACCCTGACGCTACTACTATACCGAACAGATGGACCAAGCTACTACTTGTTCCATTGCACTTATTCCAATAGATACTACTTTTCCCTTATCCTGTATTCTATGAGTGACTGTTGTTGGATGATTTGCGTGAATGTATGAAAGAAAGAACGTAGGCGGCAGAGATGGAAACAAGCCATGACTAGGATAAAGCTAGATATAAAGCGAGAGACGCTGGTTGGAAATTTTAAATTCGAAGAATTTCTGAACAAATAAACCGTTCTCTTTCTATCGTTGTTTTGGACGAGACAGAATAGGAAACAGCCGATGATAAAGACGAAAATGCTAATTCTGAAGGGAGAAAGAGCTAGCTAGACATTTCGAACTCGATGAACCTCTCCCCTCTACTTTTTTTGAAGCAGAGGAACCGTTTGGCTAGCGGGGATGGTTTTCGAACATTCCTGGCTGGGCTCGACAAGTGGACAACCGTGTTTTCAGAGCATTCCTATCCGGCTTTAAGACGAAGGTATCAGTATGTCTTAATTTTACGATTTGTCGTTTTCAGCTCCTTTTACATCAGTATGTTTATGAGAGGACACTGTTCGGTGTTATTGTTTCACTTTGGACGGTTTTCTGGTGTGTCGAGGGAGATGTAGTGATCTTTGATCATCGCAGTAGTCAGTTATAAGCAGGTGACTCTACTAGAGATCCCTTTGTCAAATTAATCATGGCGTGAAAAAGAATTTGGCTGGTTTCCGTTCAGAGGGTTTTCTGTTGTTCACTGTAACAAGTTTCTGTGTTGACGTCAGTAACCGGCAGCATACGCCAGCGATTCTCGTGCTGCTGGCTATTGTCACGATACAGTGCTGGTGTTCGGGATTTCGGAGAGAATGAGTAACTTTACGGTGGGAGAATTTCGAGATAACTGTGATTTTTCGAAATTTTTAAGAGTTTCGTCGGACTCTAGGTTCCCCTCCAAGCAATGTTCCCTCTTCACTCTGTCACCATACTGACGTACTGGACAGTAAATAAGACAGTGTGTCCTAAAAGTGAATACACTCTTTTTACGAGTGTACCACTCATATTTATTAAGATTCGGAATCTGCCAGGAAGTTTCATATCAGCGCACACTCCGCTGCAGAGTGAAAATCTCATTCTGGAAACATCACCCAGGCTGTGGCTGAGCCATGTCTCCGCAATATCCTTTCTTTCAGGAGTGCTAGTTCTGCAGGATACGCAGGAGAGCTTCTGTAAAGTTTGGAAGGTAGGAGACGAGGTACTGGCGGAAATAAAACTGTGTGGACGGGGCGTGAGTCGTACTTGGGCAGCTCAGTTGGTAGAGCACTTTCCCGCGAAAGGCAAAGGTCCTGAGTTCGAGTCTCGGTCCGGCACACAGTTTTAATCTCCCAGGAAGTTTCATATCCGCGCACACTCCGCTGCAGAGTGAAAATCTCATTCTGGATACTAGGAGAGTGCTGAAATCGTTCGATGACTTCTCTTCGTCTTGTGGGGCCGGCGGATGATGGTGGTCTTCCGGAATGGTTCTTGTGGGCTTTCTGCGTGATTCCTTCTTCCCAAAACGCATCACGCAATCGAGTAATGGTGAGTTGCATTGGTGCATCTCGTTGAAACTTAGTTCTAAACTGTCTTTGCACCTCACTTAATTTCTCAGTCTTCCAGGAGGAGATTAGAAATGTCTTGTCTCAAGTTTTAGCCTGCCTTGATCCATTTTTAAGCTGTTACTCCTGTAAGAACATGTATATTTTTGGGATATCCTGTAGAATGACATCCTTCCCGTGGACATCCTCGATGAATGGGAGGGAATAATACCCCTTTACTCTGTCACGAGCGATTATCTCAGTTCCTCAGTGGTAAGCGAACTTCCCGTCGTTTGAAATTAACGTCCCATTAAATCTAAATCACTGTGCATTAGCGAACTGCTTGAAGTTTCTTGCGAATGTTGTGATTTCTAGTTTAAAGTTGAAGTACTTGCCTTTGCTCTAGACAAAGGAAATAAAAGATTGTCACTGAAAATTACACAAGCAGTTCACGGCTGACTTAAAAATATTCCGAGCATTGTCGAATTTTTATCCCAGACTCCAGTTTGTGTAATAAGAAGGAGTACATTAGGTGTGTCGCTCACCTATCGGGCGTTATCTCATTTCGATCCATGTGTTTACCGTGTCTTATTAGATCACCCTAGAAGCCGGAAATGGTGAACCATCTAGAAACTGAGGGAGGACATATAAAGGGCCGCCACTATGGAAGGAAAGGGGGCGGACGTCGTGACGAGTGGCGCATTGTTCCTTCATCCCACAAGCAGTCATGGCTTTACACACACACACACACACACACACACACACACACACACACACACACACACCTAGCTCTGGGGCCACCCTTCCACTGAGCGCGGCCCTTTGCTCGTAAACAAGGCGCCGGCATTTAGGCCTTCCGGCTGCCCTTTAAGGGCGGTCGTGTCGCGATACGCGGCCCTGCAGATTAATTTGTTTAATTAAACCACCGCTGCTACACGTGCTGCTGGCTACGGCTCTCCAGGGACCAATCAGCGAGCAAGTGAGCAGCAGGTCCCAGCAGCACTCCACAAGCTCAGAGGGGAAAGGGGGGGGGGGGGGGAGGAGCGCAGGCCTTGTCTAGGCACTACCAGGGCCATCCTAGACAAGCAGATCAGCCAACGTTTCTGGAGAACTGACTACCACAGGGCGCTATATTTGACCTAATGTTCCGACTTATGTTTTCGTCTTCACTCCGAAGCCTGATTTTACGCATTTCTGCATAATTAATTTAACCAACATCCATCTGAACTTACTGTGCTCGAACCTTGGCCTCTCTCTACAGCCTTTAGCCCCTCCTCCCTCTTAAACTTCCCTTCTTTACTGATTATTCCTTGACGATTCACGATGTATACTATCAGCTGATTCTTTCCTAGGTTTGGACATAACTTGATGTTTCCCCAAACCTCATCATTTATCAGTCGATCAACCCATCTAATCTTCAGTATTCTTCTATAGCACCACACTTCAAAAGAAAAATGCCTATGCCGGCCGGCGTGGCCGTGCGGTTCTAGGACCTTCAGTCTGGAACCGCGTGACCGCTACGGGCGCAGGTTCGAATCCTGCCTCGGGCATGGATGTGTGTGTTGTTCTTAGGTTAGTTAGGTTTAAGTAGTTCTAAGTTCTAGGGGACTGATGACCATAGATGTTAAGTCCCATAGTGCTCAGAGCCATTTGAACCATTTGAACCAAAAAGCCTATCAAATCACTTTCAGCCATCTAAATTTCCATTTGTTTTATCTGAGAAACTTAGTTTCAGCGCTGCATTACGCAGACTTCTGTCTCCTGACTGACAACTGGAAATTTAGACGGCTCAGAGTGTTTTCTTTTGATTCGACATTTTATACTGAACAGCCGAGGTCCCGCAATCATCTGCATAAAAATGAACTTTCACAGACGTTTCAAAAGCTTCTGTTCGCTTCTCGTCTGACCTACTCATCGTCCATCGCTCACTAAACTGCTGCACTGCAGGAAAATGCCTTCATAAAGGATTTCCTGATACTTAAACTGATTTTCATCATCATCAAATAGCCGCGGTCTAAGGCGCCTTGTCACGATCGGTGCGGCTTCCCCCGTCGGAGGTTCGACTCCTCCCTCGGGCATGGGTGTGTGTGTTGTCCATAGTGTAAGTTAGTTTAAGTTAGATTAAGTAGTGTGTAGGTTTAGGGACCGATGACCTCTGCAGTTTGGTCCCATAGGACCTTACCACTACTACCATCATGAAAGAGAAGCCTTATGGTCTGTTCTGCCTCATAATTGTTCATACCATCTCTTGCCAGCTGGATTATATTGTATTTCCGATTTAGTTATTCTATGATTATACATTAAATATCAGTACGTATTCGCAATAGGCTCAACATTTAGTTCTTGAGTAATATAGGTATATCTTTTATAGTCCAACAATCAATATTCCGCTACAAAGTGGAGGAATTTCAGTTCTGATGATTGGATTCGTTGTGGTCCATCAGATGTTAAGGTCCAACATTCGCGACCATACTGCAACAAATGTAATGCTATTGCTTTTAGCCGGCCGGCGTGGCCGAGCGGTTCTAGGCACTACAATTTTGAACCGCGCGACCGATACGGTCGCAGATTCGAATCCTGCCTCGGGCATGAATGTGTGTGATGTCCTTAGGTTAGTTAGGCTTAAGTACTTCTAAATTCTAGGGGACTGATGACCTCAGAAGTTAAGTAAAATAGTGCTCAGAGCCATTTGAACCAAATTTATTACTTTGTAGAGTGCAATTAATGTTCCTTTTTCTACGTTCTATTTTTGTGTGTATTGTGTAGTTCCACAGAAATGTCAGAATCTGGCTAATTTTATCTCTACAGAATTTAAAATTGGCCCCTAAATATTTAAACTCTTTTACTTGTTCAATTATGGGTCCATCTATAGCAATTTTGGGTGTTGTGGTGTCCAACCCTTCAAATGCCATCACTTTTGTTTTTATCTGTGGATATTCTCATTCTGTATTTCTAACCTACTTTGCAAGTGGTGGTATTGTTAGAATTTCTAACAATACCACCACTTGTAAAGTAGGTTAGAAATCAGATTAATAATGTTGCTCAAACAGCATATGTTCGCTTTATCGGGCAACAACAAAGTTATTGATTGTGGATGGTATAGTCAGAACGGAAATAAGCCACTTGTGTTGCGGTGACAGCGGAAGCGTACGCAAGGGATGGTAATTCCCAATGCGACCAATGTATTCGCAATTGCGAATAAGGACAACCATCAGCGGTAGAATGGAATGACGACAGTGAAAATTTGTGACGGTCCGGGAATCGAACCTGAATTTCCCGCTTATCGCGAGCGCTCGCCTTATCATTTAGCTATCCGAGCACGACTCACGGCCAGTCCCGAACTTCCATATGTCGCCCGCCTGCTGCTGGTCTCTCAGCACTGGTGTGAAATGACGAAGGATGTTGCAGCGAGAGCCCGTCACTTCCGCTCTGGCGGCAGGCACAGATGCTGGATGCCGACACTACTCACACGAGTATCCAGCATCCCATTCACAGTAATCACTCTGGACCTGACAGTAAGGTATCGCTTATCTGTGCTACCAGACCTGGTAACGAGACTATACACAAACAACAGTAATGCACTCTGGCGGTTGTTCAATCTGTCACAGATAATACAAACTCCAAGCATTTACAAACCCACCGATGGTGTGTACATGTACTGTAAGTAGGCTGTTTAGGTTCTTATATTCGTAACGCCGCCGCCACGTAGCGCTCTCTGTACGAAAATCACTGGCTGTGCTGTGTGTAGTCTGTGGCTAGTTTGCATTGTTGTCTGCCATTGTAGTGTTGGGCAGCTGGACGTGAACAGCGCGTAGCGTTGCGCAGTTGGAGGTGAGCCGCCAGCAGTGGTGGATGTGGGGAGAGAGATGGCGGAGTTTTGAAATTTGTAAAACTGGATGTCATGAACTGCCATATATATTATGATTATTAAGGTAAATACATTGTTTGTTCTCTATTAAAATCTTTCATTTGCTAACTATGCCTATCAGTAGTTAGTGCCTTCCGTAGTTTGAATCTTTTATTTAGCTGGCAGTAGTGGCGCTCGCTGTATTGCAGTAGTTCGAGTAACCAAGATTTTTGTGAGGTAAGTGATTTGTGAAACGTATAGGTTAATGTTAGTCAGGGCCATTGTTTTGTAGGAATTATTGAAAGTCAGATTGCGTTGCGGTAAAAAGTATTGTGTGTCAGTTTAAGGACAGTCATGTATAATTGTTCTAAGGGGACGTTTCAGTACCAAGCTACACTCACATCGGACGACGTCTTCTGGGTGCTCCACCATTTTTGTGAGGAGTTGTTTGTTCATGCTGTGCCTAGTTCTCCTGATTTAGAGTTTTATGTAGTTATCCTAAATCAGTTCTGGCAAATTCCGAGTCGGTTCCTTACCAAGGACACGAGTGACATCTCGTTGAACAGACAGTATCCCACCACTGTCCAGGACGTCTACAGACACTTCTCTGCTAGCCATAGGGGATCAGTTCGAAGCGGGCCTCATCACTGAAGACAATTCTGTCCAGTGAATGAAATTCCAAGCCGAGTACGAGTCTGGAGATGCCCTGGAGACGGGTGGGATACCAACGTTACTGTCGCCACAATACGACCCAACAATCAGGAGTAATGGTCTGGGGTGCCATCATCCGTACCCTCGCATCACAGCCTTACTTCTGCCATATTCTTCACCCAGTTTCGTTCTCCTTAATGGCAAGCCGTTCTGGGCTTAAATTTCAGCAAGGTAATGCCCGCCTCCATACGACGACAGTTTCTATTGCTTGTCTTCTTGCTTGCCAAACCCTGCCTTGGTCAGGAACATCGATGGATATCAACACAATTGAGAGAGTCTGGAGCATTGTGGGCAAGAATTTGGCACGATATCCGTCAGGACATCCAACCCTATCAAGCCGAATAACTGCTTGCATAACCACCAGAGATGTGTTCAATTTATGAAGCTTTTCTCTTGAAGAAATTAGCAGTTTTCTTCTGAAATTGTAATTATTTGTTTGTCTGTACATCACGTCTGTCGATTTCCATCGCATTCAGATAGTTCCTTCGTGGTGCGTCTTTTTTTTTCTTGTCTTAGAGTGTATTTGTTTTCTTCTTTCCTGCGTATGACTGTACAGTGGTCCCCTAAATATGATGAGTGTGGAACGGAAGTGGGTTTGAAGCTGGCATCGTCATCTAGGCAATGTTTTAGTGGGGAGCATCTCCTGTGTCACGCGAAGCAGGAAAGTGTGTGGAGGAAGACGGAGGGAGCAGGGGGAATCCCCCGGAGAATACGGCAGGGCAGCCAACCCCTTCACTGGTAGAGTCGCGGGGACAGCTATTACGGGCCTTCCCCCAGTTAGTAATTAAAAATTATGTCTCCCCTGATGAGGGCGGCGGCGTTACAAGTTGGCGGGGGGCTTAAGAGGCGAGGGTGGGTGGGGGCGGCGAGCGGAGGCGGGGCTTCCGCAGTTTTAAATCATTAGGCCCTCCGCTTCCTGCAGCACGTCTTCCTGGTTTCGCGGAAGTCGAAGGGGTTGTGCGGTGGCGCTCTCACGTGAGCTGAGGTGGCGAAGTCTATCCTGCTTTATTATTTTTTTATTCTCTCTCTCTCTCTCCCTCGCTTTCTGCCTGGTAGAAGCGCGGCTGTGGCTGCGGCGGGAGGGGGATTTGCGATGTTAATTTCCTGTAGCGGCGGGAAGTGCAGGCGAGGTAAGGAAAGTGTTTAGCGGCGGCTAAATGCGCGGCCGGCAGCCTCGCCTTCCTCACAGGCCCCGACTGGCGCCAGGAAATTAGCCGCGAGCCGCGTGCCTAGCAGACACCTGACGAGCCCCACAAAGGCGGAAAAACAGGCGCGAGGCTTTCGCTGCCGAGCAACGGGTTACCGCCGGCAAACACAGGTTCTCTACATGCCTGAGAAAGAGCGAAAATCTAGGGTAGTTAGTATAGCGGAAAGTGGCCCACGGTTGTGGAAGCATCCTTCTAAAACTAAAACAGATGGATAAACAGAAATACAAGTCAGCTAGTACGAGATGGGAAACGGGGGTGCAGCTGCGAGGCTGTCACCAATGCCTTCGGCTTGTGTTAACCCAGTCAGCTTTTCATCGTCACTTTCAAAGTTGCCTCTTGAACAGCACTTTCATTTCATTCGCAATTTTGCCCAGTTTGAATCGCGAAATCATGTTTGAATACACGAGCAGCTTGAAGTGGCAGAAAAGTCCTTCACTGAAATTGATACAAAATTTTATACAAAAATTCTAAAAAACAAAAGGTCTTATGAGGTTGATGGAATTTCCGAAAGAATTCTGAATAGTTGTTCCAGATTAATAAGTAATAGCCTTGGTGATATATGCAATGCATCACTGGCACTGGGAATTCTTCTAGACAGGTTAAAACACGCACTTATTGAACCTTTTCTTAAAAAATATGATAAGACAGACTTCAATAATTATCGTCCAGTTTCCTCATTGACAATTTTTTACAAAATAGTCGGAAAAGTAATGTACTCAAGAGCAGTAGCACACTTAAGTGGAAACAATGTACTTGCAATAACACAGTTTGGATTCCAGAAAGACTGTTCGACTGAGAGTGCTATTTATACATTTGCTCATCAAATAGCACAAGCCTTAAATAATAAATAATAAATAATAAATAATAATAAATACACAATAAATAATAATAATAAATAATAAATAAATAATAAATAAATAATAACACGCCGTTAGTTCCTATTTTTTGGATCTCTCCAAGACCTTTGACTACTTAGATCATGATATTCTCTTAACAGAATTCGAGTTTTAGGAAACTGATGGCGTTCCCCATAGTTGGTTTGAACCATACTGAACAAAAAGAATGCAAAAGATTGTGCTGTATAATTCAGACGATGTTGGAAACGTAGA
The DNA here is from genome assembly GCF_023864275.1 of Schistocerca cancellata. Lineage (NCBI taxonomy): Eukaryota > Metazoa > Arthropoda > Insecta > Orthoptera > Acrididae > Schistocerca > Schistocerca cancellata. The sequence continues at coordinate 153,254,428 of NC_064635.1, forward strand.
AAATTTTACTCGCTGGGATAAAAATCACAAAGGGGGTCCCACAGGGTTCAATTCTGAGTCCACTCCTATTCCTTAAACATGTGAATGTTCTAGGTACTTTTTGCAGATGGTACTAGCGGTATAGTAAATCCCATTAGAGAGAAACCAAAAGAAGAGTTAGTCAATCATGTTTTCGAAACAATTATTAAGTTGTTCTCTGAAAATGGACTCTCCCTAAATTCTAAAAAACATGTTGCATTATGTTCTGTAGAACAAGTAGAGTCATAGCAACAATTGATGTAGCACACCAGCAAGAGTCAGTAAATGGGGTAGAACCCTCCAAATCTTTTCAAAACTTGAACTGGAACAAGGCTATTACTGAGCTTCTCAAATAGTTACGTTCAGCTACTTTTGCTCCTCGTATAACTGCTGGTCTTGGAGACAAACGTATTAACCTCCTGACATATTTTGCATTTTTGCAGTCATGTCGAATGAAAAAATTATTTGGGGTAACTCTTCACTTAAATACAAAGGAGTTATTGCACAAAAGCGAGCAGTAAGAATAATTTGTGGTGTTCATCCACAGACTTCATGTATGTACCTATTCAAGGAGTTAGGGATTTTAACTGCGCCATCACAATGCATAGTTTCGCTAGTAAAATTCGCCATAAATAATACTTGACAATTTGAGAAGAACAGTGATGTACACCCCTACAACAATGGAAAAATGGTGTTTATTGCCCACCGTTAAAGTTTTCAGTGACTCAGAGAGGTGTTCAAATATGTAGTAATAAAATTTTCGATTATTTAACCACTTTTTAACGCTAATCATATACACATACCCTGTAAACTGACTCGTTCCACACCACTTCGATAAAAGAATCACTCAAATGATCTATGGAAAAAGCAACTAACTAACTAACATTTAGCAGAGATATCCCACAATCGGTATCGATATGTTCTGCAAGATCTTTGAGTTACAAAATTGTTGTGTACATAGTTCCGCGTAGTCAGCGCGTACACAACTTTCCCACTAGAGCGCGCCCCGCTAAGCACAACAGCGCAGGCGCAGCGCTCGTCCGTCTCCGCACTACGAGATGCTTCCGCCGATCCGCGTATTAATATGTAACGCAGCCAGTGAGATTGCTGCTGGCGTAGAACCTTTTCTCCTCGCGGATCACACTCGCGCAGTGGTACCTGAACGCGCATTATAACGAGTGTACAGACCTCCGATTAGTCAGTCTGCATCAGTCTGTACCAGTCTATAGTCAAGTGTCAGTCTGCGCCTAATAAGATTACCATATTCCTGTACATAGCCATGAAGAGAAATGTATAGACACTTTGTCAAGTATGAGAGATATGTGAGAATAAGATTAACGTATCAAGACCAAAGGAACTTCAGATTGTCAGTTGTAAACAGCATCCAGAATCAAGTTACGTAATGTCTATATTTTTTATTATTTTAATAAATGTGTGTGAAAACTAATCAAGTTCTGTTTAAAGTTGGTCACCGTCAATCTGCTACTCTAAGCGTGCAAGTGACACATCTATCGTCTGACCTAACGGCAAAAGATAAACACGCCACGATAAGACCACGAGACATACAGCTGACACTCGCCTACTTCGTTAGAGCGACAAGTCAAATAATCTGATGGTGTGTGTACCGAAGGTCTTACAGTACGCACACCACAAAAATTATCTAGAGAGAATTTCTGTATGGTGCGGAAAGTGGTAATTGGCACTAAACAAAGAAATGTGCGAAGTCGTCCACATGGGTACTAAAAGAAATCCGATAAATTTTGGGTATACGATAAATCGCACAAATCTAAGGGCTGTCAATTCGACTATATACCTAGGAATTACAATTACGAGCAACTTAAATCGGAAAGCCCACACAGGTAATTTTGTGGGGAAGGCGAAACAAAGATTGCGCTTTGTTGGCAGAACACTTAGAAGATGCGACTAACCTACTAAAGAGACAGCCTACATTACACTTGTCCGTCCTCTGCTGGAATATTGCCGCGCGGCGAGGGATCCTTACCGGGTAGGATTGACGGAGAACATCGAAAAAGTGCAACGAAGGGCAGCTCGTTTCGTGTTATCGCGCAATAGGGGTGAGAGTGTCACAGATATGATACGCGAGCTGGGGTGGCAGTGACTGAAACAAAGGCGGTTTTCTTTGCGGCGAAATCTATTTACGAAATTTCAATCACCAGCTTGCTCTTCCGAATGCGAAAATATTTTAATAATTTTTTCATAATTTGGGACCGCAGCCATAATATATTTCTTTAAAGGAAGTGCCGCCATTAGACCGTTTCTTATTTGCAGTGTTACACTTACACGATCATGATTTCGGCTTTATAGTGTTATAGTGTTTTAATGTCATACAGTGCCTAAGGTGGCATACTGTCGTATTTAAAATACACTATTAGACACATTGTCTAAGGGTCAATATTTCTGGTAAAAGCCTACTGCTTTGTTTTATCACTGAGTATACCATCTTCACTCAGTCACTTAAAACACTTGATAATGGCACTTTGAAGCCGAAATCATGATTGTGTAGGTGTAAATGTAATGCTGCAAATAAACAACGGTCTAATGGCGGTACTGACTTTTTTTCTCGAAATCGCCTGAGTAGTAGGTCTTACAACTTGCACATTCTGTTGTCCTAATGTTCTACTAGAAGCGTAAAAAGTCTGCAGTAAATCCGTGATCCAATCATAGTGACCATATTTTCATATGAACTTTTTTGGTCAGTGACAGCTCATATAAAAGTTTTATATCATACCGCGTCATAATCTAGAAACCTATATCTGAGAAAGTTTCGGCCACGGTTACAGTGCCCTTCTTCTGGATCTCGACGTAGAAGAAGGGCACTGTAACCGTGGTGGAAACTTTGGTTTCCCAGGTATAATCTTTTGCAGTGTGACGCGTTATGATACCGAGAAAACTTGTATGACAGCTGACTCTGGCTGCGGAGGCCTTCGCAATTATATCTTTTGCTTCTTCGTTAGTCCTGTATCTATTCACTGCAGATTTCCCACATGTTATTTAACACCTTGTATACGCCGACCACGGAGAAAAGAAAATCAGGGAGTAAGTGGCCACAACAACGCAGACAAAACCCACACACAAATCACATGAAACTTTGAAGTGCAGTTATGTATCTGAACACGAGAGGGCTTTCACGGATTGACCGGTGTGGTCACCGCCGACCAGTTCTACACCGAGAAGAAACGCCGGTAGTTGCTGGTTGTCAGGCGACATACGGCATACGGTGTATTGCCTTAAGCGACCTGTTTCCCCGCTCTGTGGCTCGACGCCCAGCACCCAGGGCTTGGCTCAGAGACATCTCTGTGTACCCCCCTGTAGCCTCGCAAACGACTTCCGTCGCCACTCGCTGCGAAACTGCCTCCCCGCTTCCTGTCTCCATAAGGCACTCAATTACGGCGTCATTTGGCTTCAGAGCCCATTACCAGTTAAGATACCTCAGCGGTGCTACCCTCCACGAACGCCATCAATTTTACTTCGGAAAATTACTTGTTTGTTCTGAGCTTCGTCACACGCTCTAGCCCGATAATCTCATTTTATTAGCATGCAAATGAAATTTTTCAAAACTACATTGGGAATGTGGCATGCAAAATGCACAACTGGATAACATGCTGTCATGGCAAACAGCAGTCATAAATGTTCCACACCTGTTGTGAGCGTGTGGGTGCTATTATGTCATTCTGCGCAACGGATTAATCTGAGATGTACCCTTTACCCTGTGGCTCCTGCAAGATGCAACTTCCACCCCGACACTACTACAGAAGTCAGACAGACGCTCCTAACGTTCTAAAGAGGAATGCCTGAAACCTTTCAGCAATAAATATATTCTGGAGTCGTCCGCTGTAAGGAAATGACATAAAAATTCACAAAATTTCTAACGTAACTAGTGGGATACTAGGGTACTGGAGTAGTGCTAGTTAGTGTAAGAAAAACATGAAACAAACGAAAATTATTATTTATTTTGCAAAAATTCTGAGAAATCACAATGGCACTTGTGAACTGAACAAGTTATTTCCGGGTTCTTTTCGGAATTTGAAGTTACCTCTTAAGGATAGGATTGCCGGCCGCGGTGGTCTAGCGGTTCTCGGCGCTCAGTCTGGAACCGCGCGACTGCTACGGTCGCAGGTTCGAATCCTGCCTCGGGCATGGATGTGTGTGATGTCCTTAGGTTAGTTAGGTTTAAGTAGTTCTAAGTTCTAGGGGACTGATGACCACAGATGTTAAGTCCCATAGTGCTCAGAGCCATTTGAACCATTTTTTTTTCTTAAGGATAGGATTCGCTAATGAAATTTCTATACAAAGTTTAAGATTGTTATTGACTTGGCAGAATGGCTGAGTGCCGTGCCTACTCAACCTGAATAATTATCCGTTAGAATGTTGATAGGTACGGTCGAGGCTGTCACGTGTGAAATGCAGTGAAGTGTACTGTTGTGGAAGAAATATGGGGCTTGATGAAGTCAAGGACTCCTATTCGCCCCTAGTCTACTGGCGTGGTACACCCATCAGATAACCAGTCCACCACGATGCCACTCAAAAATTTGCTCGCAGGCGTTTAACTATAACTCTGTCCGTTCACACCGCACAATAAGTGTGGCGGCCAACAGAAAAAAATGGTTCAAATGGCTCTGAGCACTATGCGACTTAACTTCTGAGGTCATCAGTCGCCTAGAACTTAGAACTAATTAAACCTAACTAACCTAAGGACATCACACACATCCATGCACGAGGCAGGATTCGAACCTGTGACCGTAGCGGTCGCTCGGTTCCAGACTGTGGCGCCTAGAACCGCACGGCCAGTCCGGCTGGCCGGCCAACACAGTGAACAACGCTTAATTACAAGGACTCAATATAGAGTCACACTCCAATTCGCTCTCGACAGAGGTGCTCTCCCAGTGAAGTGGTGAGGAGAGACTCATTCTACGCTCCTTGAGTACACTTACGAGCACACACACTCTCGTTACATGTTCTCGCTCCAAGAGCGACAACGGAACGGCCCCTCTCCACGCCAGCCATGAAGGGGTATAACTTTTGGTCTCTTCCATTACTCCTTCAGCTCAAGGCGTTAGGAATATCGTCTGCCAATCAGCATTGCTCTTCTAAAATGGGAGAATGACGTATCGTTTAAGGCGACCAATCCGGAAATCTGTAGCATCGGCGTTTGGCGTTTGCTGTCTCCCTGTGAAAACCTCTGAAACTGCGTGCTATGTTTGTAAAGAATGCGTAGGCTGGGCGCTCCCACACAATGTAGCGGAATTTGCTTTTAAGCCGAACACGGGGTTGGTCTCCCTTTCACTCGGACAAATGCTGTCTGCTCTACGGGCGGTCACCAGCCAGCGTAGATAGATTGACTCGTCCTCTGAAGGGACCAGCCTCCTGGCGTGTGGTTTGCCTCTCCCAAACTAAAAGCTTTTGTTACCGTCGTGTCTTGAATGTGTGTGTGTACGCCAGCCTCGAGTATTTCAATCTCAGTGCGCACTTGCGATTTACTTGTTATTTGCATATCGTTTACATGAATTCATACAACACTGATTTTATCTTATGAGTTTGGTTTCGAATGAAGCGTCTTGATGTGCGGAATATGATTGTGAGGGCGGAATATGCAATAAATGAAGGTCAGGAGACCATGGCGGCTTACACTGTTTCCACGTATAACCGTAGCAGGCCGCTGTACAGTGCACGGTCGAGAGAGAGTGTTCCCTACAATCATTAGGGAATCTGGGTCACATTACATTCATTCCCTGGTCTCACTTACACGGGATGCTGGGCAAAAATATGAGAGCATCTCAAGCACATTACCGCGACATACGTTTTAGGAATTCCGTTGGTCTTCGAACAGCTTCCAGTCGTCTCTGAATAGATAACTACAGGTCGAGTTCAGTTTTCATCAGAATCTTATACTGTTCGTCCTTCAAAATAGTGGCAAATTCAAGTAATGGTGAAGGAGGTGAATAGCGATTACGTGCCCTGCTCTCCAAAGTAAATCACAAACGCTCAATAATACTGAGGTCTGGTGAGAGTGGTGGGCAGGGCAGATGCGACAACTCATTCACGTGCTCACGAAACCAGTCCGGCACACTGACAGCTGTGTCAACAGATGCCCTGCCGTTTTGGCGCACAGCATCACCTTTGAAGAACAAACATTGTACCATGAGATGGATCCCATCAGTCAAAATTGTCACACAATCCTAGTAGGTTATGCGACTTGCAGGGTAGCCTTGGGGCGCATAGAGGACCACAATATGGTTGCTCGAATTTTACCGAACCCCCATTATCTTTCGCTCTTGGGACTTAAAAGCAGCCAAAAGTTGGAAACAGGCATTATGTGAGGCCGACGTACGTCGCTAGTGCTCGTGGATGGAGCCGTAACAGTTGTACTATACGTGAATGCTATCCTCCGACCAATAGTGCAATCATATCGGCAATATATTGGCGAGGCATTCGTCTTGATGGACGACAATTCGCGCCCCCATCGTGCACATCTTGTGAATGACTTCCTTCGGCATAACGACATCGCTGGACTAGAGTGGCCAGCTTGTTCTCCAGGCATGAACTCTATCGAACATGCCTGTGATACTTCCTGACAGATTAAAACTGTGTGCCGGACCGAGACTCGAACTCGGAAACTTTGCCTTTCGCGGGCAAGTGCTCTACCAAATGAGCTACCCAAGCACGACTCACGCCCCGTCTTCACAACTTTACTTCTGCAAGCACCTCGTCTCCTAACTTCCAAACTTTACAGAAGTTCTCCTGCGAACAAGGAGAGCTTCTGTAAAGTTTGGAAGGTAGGAGACGAGGTACTGGCAGACGTAAAGCTGTGAGGACGGGGCGTGAGTCGTGCTTGGGTAGCTCAGTTGGCAGAGCACTTGCCCGCGAAAGGCAAAGGTCCCGAGTTCGAGTCTCGGTCCGGCACACAGTTTTAATCTGTCAGGAAGTTTCATATCAGGGCACACTCCGCTGCAGAGTAAAAATCTCATTCTGGATGCCTGTGATAGATTCAAAACAGCTGTTTATGGGCGTCATGACCTACCAGCCGCTCTGAGGGATCTACGCCGAATCATCGTTCAGGACAAACAGTGCCTTGATGAATTTGTGGATAGTATGCCACGGCGAATAAAGGCATGCATCAGTGCAAGAGGACGGGCTGCTGGGTATTAGAGGTACCGGTGCGTACAGCAACCTGGACCACCTCCTCTGAAGGTTTCGCTGTATGGTGCTACAACATGCAATGTGTGTTTTTCGTGAGCAATAAAAAGGCTGGAATTGATGTTTATGTTGATCTCTGTTCCAATTTTCTGTACAGGTTCCGGAACTCTCGGAACTGAGGTCATGCAAAACTTTTTTTATGTGTGTTTTATTTTCGCTATCAGTTTCGGCAATTCATTATGCCCCATAAGTACCTCTCGAGAATGATATTGACATACTGAGGCTATATATTTTTGTATGTCGCCAATTCGTAACTCTAGTGCTTCTTTCGAAGACTTGGCTGGCAGGTTGCAGGCTAGTGCATATGGGGCGGGAAGAAGGCATAACAAACTGGCGACCCTGGTGGCGAAAGTAGAATAAAATGACATCTCAACTGCACGGCTGTTTGGCGAATTTGATTGTTGAATATTTGATCTGCCGCTGTCACATGTCCTCATGGATCAACAGTATCTCAATCGGTAAAAACGGAACCCTTATAGCATCGCTTATTGTTTCTATCTGTCTCTCTGTGCAACCGTTCAAAACACTTTTTTTCATAAACGCGTAGGTGATGTCAAGTAAAGTCTAGTCTGTAATAAAAAGAGACCCCTCTAAGTCAATGCAATCAAAAGAAACGGCCATTTATATCACAAAGTTTGATAGAAATTCACTAAACGGTCCATATAGGATACTTGCCGTTGGTGTAGAATAATGAAATTTGGCAAGAAGAAAGGTTTCACAGAACAATTCAAGGAAAAAAATAAGAATATTATTAATTTAACACAGAAAAGAATATTTCTTTTTTCATTTGGTATAAGATTTCAAATTTGTAATGAAAACGTTCCCGAAAGTCTTAAGTCCGTAGGGCCTACATCTTGCCAATATCAATAGCGATAACACGCAAAAATCATCGAGCTCTTCAATTACCGGCTTGAGCCGATTTCGTTTCATTTGTGCCCCCTGAGCCAACCTCCGACACGTATCGAATCACACAACACTTACACCCCTGATTCACTTACACTATTTCCATTTGTAGTAAACATATTACGTTACATCACCTTGTGCTCACATCGTTGCCGTGGGATGCCACTCCAAACGCCAATTCCGTGTGGAACACATAACACTCTCGCCACAGGACAAGCTTCCTGGCGTGCACTGCTTACACTGCTTAAGGTGGCAGCCGTCTTTGAAAATGTCAGTATCTACGTCATTGTAGTGTTCATACCATGTTACCAGAAATTCCGTTATCGACTTACAAGACGATCTGTCGAAAAGTGCCTCCGAAAACTAGTCCCACACAGGAAAAAAAAAACTAGTCGACATGTATTTTGAATGACTGTCTGACAATTAGTATGGATATTACGAGCGAGCTCGAAATCGGATTGCCGGCAGGGGTGGCCGAGCGGTTCTAGGCGCTACAGTCTGGAACCGCGCGACCGCTACGGTCGCAGGTTCGAATCCTGCCTCGGGCATGGGTTTGTGTGATGCCCTTAGGTTAGTAGGTTTAAGTAGTTCTAAGTTCTAGGGGACTGATGACCTCAGAATTTAAGTCCCATAGTGCTCAGAGTCATCTGAACGATTTTGAAATCGGACCAGCCTGTCACAACTTTTGCACAAAAGCGGATGGATAGCATATCGATCGATCATAGCGGTGGATAACAGAAGCTGACCCGAAGAAGATGGAAGGTGAATCCTTTTGGATCTGGAAGAATTGGTACATGGCCCAGGTATAGGTGATTGGCGGGATGTTTAACTAAACTACAAAAAATGTTACCCAAAATTTTAAACACTATTTTCTCGAAACCGTATTTTTCAAATTAGCGTGAAACGTAACTTAAGAAGGGTACGTACGATATTGATCGGAATTTGATGCCGCCATTGTAAACTGAATTCTCTGTCAGCGTACCTAGCCGTTTTGCGGTACCATCAAAAGTCTGTTTTCGGTGGCATGATTTTGTGGGCAAAGCAAGTGACGCTTGTTTCAACACGCCACAATTCTACATCTACATCTACATTTATACTCCGCAAGCCACCCAACGGTGTGTGGCGGAGGGCACTTTACGTGCCACTGTCATTACCTCCCTTTCCTGTTCCACTAGCGTATGGTTCGCGAGAATAATGACTGTCTGAAAGCCTCCGTGCGCGCTCTAATCTCTCTAATTTTACATTCGTGATCTTCTCGGGAGGTATAAGTAGGGGGAAGCAATATATTCGATACCTCATCCAGAAACGCACCCTCTCGAAACCTGGCGAGCAAGCTACACCGCGATGCAGAGCGCCTCTCTTGCAGACTCTGCCACTTGAGTTTGTTAAACATCTCCGTAACGCTATCACGGTTACCAAATAACCCTGTGACGAAACGCGCCGCTCTTCTTTGTATCTTCTCTATCTCCTCCGTCAACCCGACCTGGTACGGATCCCACACTGATGCGCAATACTCAAGTATAGGTCGAACGAGTGTTTTGTAAGCCACCTCCTTTGCTGATGGACTACATTTTCTAAGGACTCTCCCAATGAATCTCAACCTGGTACCCGCCTTACCAAGAATTAATTTTATATGATCATTCCACTTCAAATCGTTCCGAACGCATACTACCAGATATTTTACAGAAGTAACTGCTACCAGTGTTTGTTCCGCTATCATATAATCATACAATAAAGGATCCTTCTTTCTATATATTCGCAAAACATTACATTTCTTTATGGTAAGGGTCAGTTGCCACTCACTGCACCAAATGCCTATCCGCTGCAGATCTTCCTGCATTTCGCTGCAATGTTCTAATGCTGCAACTTCTCTGTATACCACAGCATCATCCGCGAAAAGCCGCATGGAACTTCCGACACTATCTACTAGGCCATTTATATATATTGTGAAAAGCAATGGCCCATAACACTCCCCTGTGGCACGCCAGAGGTTACTTTAACGTCTGTAGACGTCTCTCCATTGAGAACAACATTCTGTGTTCTGTTTGCTAAAAACTCGTCAATCCAGCCACACAGCTGGTTTGATATTCCGTAGCTCTTACTTTGTTTATCAGGCGACAGTGCGGAACTGTATCGAACGCCTTCCGGAAGTCAAGGAAAATAGCATCTACCTGGGAGCCTGTATCTAATATTTTCTGGGTCTCATGAACAAATAAAGCGAGTTGGGTCTCACACGATCGCTGTTTCCGGAATCCATGTTGATTCCTACCGAGTAGATTCTGGGTTTCCAAAAACGACATGATACTCGAGCAAAAAACATGTTCTAAAATTCTACAACAGATCGACGTCAGAGATATAGGTCTATAGTTTTGCGCATCTGCTCGACGATCCTTCTTGAAGACTGGGACTACCTGTGCTCTTTTCCAATCATTTAGAACCTTCCGTTCCTCTAGAGACTTTCATTTTTTATTCATAGTTTTATTCATAACTCTACGCAGTTACGCCAGACAAGTCGTTCGGTTCTGTTTGGTTAGTTCGACCCGTGCGAAATAGGGCTGGTGCGCAAGTTTTATTATAAAACACGGCTCTGAACCGCGGGCTGCAGTAATAATTGGTATGGAGCCGCATGCGGCCCCCGAGTCGCAGTTTGGCGGCGACTAGACCAGACCACTTTCTGAGAAAATTACAGATGGTGCCCTCTAAGAGGGCATTAGGCAGCAGCAGTCAGTGAGACATTTATGTTTCATGCGGACACTGTACGTAAACGTTGGTAAATGTAAGGGCGTGGCAGGGTGGCAGTGAATGAAGCTCCAGCCCCACGTGATAGCGAGACAACATTGCGACGGGAACTGCATGCAACGAACATTCGGAATCGGTCATATCCCAAGAAACCATTCTTCACACAGGAGCATAAAGACGACAAAAGCACAGTTCATCGGGCTCGAAGACTACATGACTGGTTTTTTGAGCACTCCTCCATCCTAATACATCTCCATTGGTCTGAGAACCACCTGACTTGAAACACGCATAAATCCTGTGGGGCATGTTTCAGCAACGGGTAGGACGTCGACATCAGCATTCCCGCAATATGGTGGAACTGCACGACCAAAACCTCAGCGAGTAGCTTAACTGGATGCGGCATCCCCGCACAGCTTTATGGACTCAATTCCTAACCGAATCCAGGAGGTTATTAAGTCCAAGGGCGAACTTACGCGATATTCAATTATGCCTGTAACGATAGTTCTGGAGATGACTAACTTTTTGTCCATTGAGTTTACTAATGATATCTTAAAAAATTTGTGACAGAAGTCTTCTGCTTCTTAATACGGCCCGACACAAATTCCTCTCCTGTGAAAACCTTTTCATCTCACAATAGTACTTGCAACCTACGTCTTCAATTACTTTTCGGTTGTATTCCGATCTCTGTCTTCCTCTACAGTTGTTACCCTCTACAACTCTCTCTAGACTCCCTGGTGTCTAAACAGATGTCCCATAATAGTGTCCCTTCTTCTTTCCCGTGTTTTCCGTATATACATCTCCTCTCCGGTTCTGCGGAGAACCTTCTCATTTCTTACCTTATCAGTCCACTTAACTGTCAACATTCTTCTGTAGCAACAGATTTCAAAAGCTATGGTTGAATTATTGTAATTCTGTCAGAGACAGCAAAGGACTTGGAAGAGCAGTTGAACGGAATGGACAGTGTATTGAAAGGAGGTTATAAGATGAACATCAAGAAAAACAAAACAAGGATCATGGAATGTAGTCGAATTAAGTCGGGTGATGCTGAGAGGATTAGATTAGGAAATGAGACACTTAAAGTAGTAAAGGAGTTTTGCTATTTGGGGACAAAATAACTGATGATGGTCGAAGTAGAGAGGATATAAAATGTAGACTGGCAATGGCAAGGAAAGCGTTTCTGAAGAAGAGGAATTTGTTAACATCGAGTATAGATTTAAGTGTCAGGAAGTCGTTTCTGAAAGTATTTGTATGCAGTGTAGCAATGTATAGAATTGAAACATGGACGATAAGTAGTTTGGACAAGAAGAGAATAGAAGCTTTCGAAATGTGGTGCTACAGAAGAATGCTGAAGATTAGTTGGGTAGATCACGTAACTAATGAGGAGGTATTAAATAGAATAGGGGAGAAGAGGAGTTTGTGGCACAACTTGACAAGAAGAAGGGACCGGTTTGTAGGGCATGTTCTGAGGCATCAAGGGATCACAAATTTAGCATTGGAGGGCAGCGTGGAGGGTAAAAATCGTAGAGGGAGACCAAGAGATGAATTCACTAAGCAGATTCAGAAGGATGTAGGTTGCAGTAAGTACTGGGAGATGAAGAAGCTTGCACAGGATAGAGTAGCATGGAGAGCTGCATCAAACCAGTCTCAGGACTGAAGACCACAACAACAACAACAACATGGTTGAATTCTGTTCCGGTTTTCCGACAGTCCATGATTGATTACCATACAATGTTGTGCTCACCTACATTCTCAAAAAATTTCTTCCTCAGATTAAAGCCTTTGATGCTAGTAGACTTCTCTTGGTCAGAAATGCTCTTTTTGCTACTGATAATCCGTTTTTATGTCCTCCTTGCTCCGTCTGTCTAGATCGCAGAATTCTTTACTTTCATTCATTTCGCGAACCACAATTCTGATATTAAGTTTCTCGCTGTTCTCATTTCCGATACTTCTCATTACTTTCGTCTTTCTTCGATTGGCTCTCAATCCATATTCTGTACTTATTAAACAGTTCATTATATTCAACAGATTAATTCTTCTTCACTTTCGCTGAGGACTGTACTGTCAACAGCGAGTCGTATCAATGATATCCTTTCACCTTTAATTTTAATTCCACCTTTGAACCTTTCTTTTATTTCCGTCATTGCTCCTTTTAAGTATAGATTGAACACTAGGGAAGAAACACTTCATCCCTTTCTTATTACCCGTTTTTCCCTATAGCTTACTCTTGTTTTTCTCAAAATTTCGAACATCTCAGACCTTTTTACATTGTCGAACGCTTTTTCCAGGTGGTCAAATCCTATGGACGTGTCTTGGCTTTTCTTCCTTCCATTATCAACAGCAACATCAGAACTGCCTCTCTAGGGCCTCCGTCTTTCCCAAAGCCAAACTGATCGTAGTCTAACAGACCTTCAGTTGTTTTTTTTTTTTTTTCATTCTTCTGTGTATTATTCTTGACAGAAACTCGGATGCAAGAGCTGCTGAGTTGATTGTATGATAATTCGTTCACTTGTCGGCTTTTGCATCATCTTCATAATTGTGTAGATGTTATGATATATAGTCATTCTCATATATCCTACACACCAGCGTTAACAGTCGTTTTGTTGCCACACTCCCCTTCCCCCTCCCCCCCCCCCCAAATGATTTTAGAAATTCTGATGGAATCTTATCTATTGCCTCTGCCTTATTTGATCTTAAGTCTTCCAAAGCTCTTTCAAATTCTAATAATAGATCCCCTTCTGTTCCTCACCGACTACTGTTTTGTCTTCCGACATCGCTGGGTTTCGGAAAAAGATCCTGCAAGAACGGGACCAATGACGACTGAACAGGATCGTTCAACGTGATGGAAGTGCAACCCTTCCACAAACTGTTGCGCATTTCAATGCTGGGCCACCAAGATTTGTCAACATGAGAACCATTTAACGAAACGTCATCGATATGGGCTTTCGGAGCCGAAGGCCCGCTCGAGTACCGTTGGTGACTGCACGACACAAAGCTCTACTCCTCGCCTGGGCCCGTGAACGCCGACAGTGGACTGTTGAAAAATGTTCAAATGTGTGTGAAACCTTATGGGACTTATCTGCTAAGGTCATCAGTCCCTAAGCTTACACACTACTTAACCTAAATTATCCTACGGACAAACACACACACCCATGCCCGAGGGAGGACTCGCACTTCCACCGGAACCAGCCAAACAGTCCATGATTGCAGCGCCCATTGACCGCTCGGCTAATCCCGCGCGGCTGGACTGTTGATGACAGGAAACATGTTGCCTGGTCGGACGAGTCTCGTTCCAAAATTTATCGAGCTGATTGACTTCTTAAGTAATAGAACCCAGTACGTTGTCCTCGTTTGTGAGTGTTCATCGGAGGTGAGGGTATCATCTGGAGTCCCCCAGGGAAGTGAGGTAGGTGCGCTGTTTTCCATCTACATAAATGATCTTTTGGATAGGGTGGATAGCAATGTGCGGCTGTTTGCTGGTGATGCTGTGGTGTACGGGAAGGTGTCGTCGTTGAGTGACTGTAGGAGGATACAAGATGACTTGGACAGGATTTGTGATTGGTGTAAAGAATGGCGGCTAACTCTAAATACAGATAAGTGTAAATTAATGCAGATGAATAGGAAAAAGAATCCCATAATGTTTGAATACTCCATTAGTAGTGTAGCACTTGACACAGTCACGTCGATTAAATATTTGGGCGTAACATTGCAGAGTGATATGAAGTGGGACAAGCATGTAATGGCAGTTGTGGGGAAGGCGGATAGTCGTCTTCGGTTCATTGGTTGAATTTTGGGAAGATGTGGTTCATCTGTAAAGGATACCGCTTATAAAACACTAATACGACCTATTCTTGAGTACTGATCGAGCGTTTGGGATCCATATCAGGTCGGATTGAGGGAGGACATAGAAGCAATTCAGAGGCGGGCTGCTAGATTTGTTACGGGTAGGTTTTATCATCACGCGAGTGTTACGGAAATGCTTCAGGAACTCGGGTGGGAGTCTCTAGAGGAAAGGAGGCGTTCTTTTCGTGATTCGCTACTAAGGACGTTTAGAGAACCAGCATTTGAGGCTGAGGGCGTGTGTAGTTGGAGTGATATGGGACCCCTTTTGGTCTAGATACGACTCCGACAGGTGACACGTATGTAAGCATCCTGTCTGATCACCTGCACCCATTCATGTCCATTGTGAATTCCGACGGTCTTGAGCAATTTCAGCAGGTCAGTGGGACACCCCAGACGTCCAAAATTGTTACAGAGTGGCTCCAGGTACTTTCATCTCAGTTTAACCCTTTATTTGGCAGTGTTGCTCTCAAGCAACATCAAATTTACGTTGGCCTTATGGGACAACAAACACTTCTCAGTTCCTTTTACGGGCATTGTTGCCTCCAGGCAACGTTCCTTTACACACTTCGAATGCCAGTTGTTGTAATAGTTCAAGATTTTCCACACGAGATGGTAGTTTGTGCAGTGGTGTTACAGAGATCTTCTCGTGTGAGCAACAGGAGTGTTTTATTTTGGTTCTGAAAGAGTGGATTTCAATAAATTGGCAGTAATCTTAGAAGATTTTCTTCCATAAATACGCAGAGGTGAGTTTACAGCAGAAATATTTCAATCTAATATTGTTTTGAATTACGTTAAGAGTATAAAACTTTTATGTTGCCTGTTAGCACCATTGCCCATAGTTGGGACATGTGTCGTTAGTATATCACATATTCTTACAGCGTGACAGAGTAGACATTTTTATTTTCGGGGGCTTTTTAGCTATGGATTCCAAAATATTTTATGGAATTAAAAAAGCGAGAGAAATAGTATTTCCACCAGAATCTGAAGACTCTGAACCCGAAGTTTTGGCAGACTGTAGTGATGATGATCCAGACTATGTTCCAGAGCGTCAATCAAGGTTCCATAACCTAGTTATACCAGAAACTGATTCTGATTCAGGAAGTGAAATCTCAGAAGTTGAACATGTGCAAGGACCTTCTGCAGTGAATCCTTGTAGTGCAAATACTAGTCAAGTGAAAAATAAAATTACAAAAGAAGTCACATACATGTGGGTAAAGGAAGAAATAACTGCTAGGGCAGGAAGTCTCTCTCCTATGTTTTCTGATGAAGGCAATACACCACTGGGTTATTACAGAAGATTCTTTGATTCAGAACTAATTGACAAAATTGTGCAGGAAACTCTAACTGTAGAACGAACTACCACGTCAGTAAACACCAACATAAATGAAATGGAACAATTTTTCGGTGTTCTGATATACATGGGTCTTGTTTCTATGCCTTCGTACACTGACTATTGGTCTCAGTCACTGAATTGTGAAAAAATCACCAGCATTTTCAGTTTGATGCGCTTTCAGAAACTCCACCGATACCTGCATTTTATGAACAATGAGAATGCTGTGAACTCTTCTGACAGACTTTTCCAAATAAGACCTGTTCTTGAGTCAATTGTAAAGAACTGCCATGAGCAGAAACAAGAGTCGAAATTTTCTACAGATGAGATGATGGTTCCATATAAAGGTACAAGAGCAGCTAATTTGCGCCAATATATTTCAAACAAGCCACACAAATGGGGTTTTAAGATTTTTGTTCGTGTTGGTGTGTCTGGAGTTTCCAAACATTCCATTGCAAGAAGAACTAGAAGGGAAAATGAAACAGTTCTATTACACAGCAGGAAAGCATAAATGTGTTTATAAATTAAATTATTCACGTACAGGAAACCTTTTTCTTGAGGTTATTGGCAAACACTTTTTTCTATAATATGTATAAATGTGGTCTATGTTGTGGGTTGGCAAGAGAGCCAACCCGGTATGAGAGGAAGCCGAAAGGCACGCGTTTTAGCTCACGCAGGCTGGCGTGAGGTCTGGAACAGGTCGAGGAAATTAGACTAGCAAAAAAGGACGTAGCTGTGGAATACTTAACTTTAATCCATAAATGGTGAACATCGCTCTTGACGGTACATGTTTTACAGCATGAATAGTAACTGGTAATGGCGCCTTGCTAGGTCGTAGCAAATGACGTAGCTGAAGGCTATGCTAACTATCGTCTCGGCAAATGAGTTTTGTCAGTGAACCATCGCTAGCAAAGTCGGCTGTACAACTGGGGCGAGTGCTAGGAAGTCTCTCTAGACCTGCCGTGTGGCGCCGCTCGGTCTGCGATCACTGATAGTGGCGACACGCGGGTCCGACGTATACTAACGGACCGCGGCCGATTTAAAGGCTACCACCTAGCAAGTGTGGCGGTGACACCACAGTCTACTGCTGGAAATGTTGCTTATAAGCAACATTTCATAATTTTCATAATTTTTGTCAAAAATTTCTAAAACTGACTGAATTGTATTTCTTCAAGAATAATAAATAAATATAAGCACTGATTTTTTTTTAATTTTCACCATTTGCCAAATCAAGGGTTAAACACTTCCGCTGACAACCGAACTCCCCAGACATGAACGTTACTGAGCACGCTGCCGTTACTCGACGTGTGCATTAGTCTGGACTTTTTACCCGTCAGGAAAGTTCATTATACCGCTCAGTGGGTAATAATCGCCAGGCTGCAAACCGCCAGCCCGGCAGCAGGAAGCGGGAAGGCTGACCAGTGTCCGGCGCGTGTTGTGACAGCCGCCGGCGCCGAGCCGCCCATTGTTGCTGGTCACGCGTCCGGCAAACGGCAAACCGGTCGATTGGCTGCGGCCGGTGGAGGTGGAGCTGGAGGCGGACCGGCTGACCGGCGGCTGACCAGCGAGTGACCGGTGGCCGGCGGTCACGCCACGCGCCCAGCGGGAGGCCGTCCGAGCCAATACGGCGGCGCTGAAGAGGCCGCGCTAAATTAGGGGCGACGTGGCGGGTGACGCCCGGAGCTGACCGGTTCCGCTCGCACGCCGTCGGGCTCAGCACACTTCCAGTACACCCGTACTGTGCTCCGTAAGCTCACCCGGCACCAATGGCCCAGTCGCCCCATCTCGTGGTCGTGCGGTAGCGTTCTCGCTTCCCACGCCCGGGTTCCCGGGTTCGATTCCCGGCGGGGTCAGGGATTTTCTCTGCCTCGTGATGGCTGGGTGTTGTGTGCTGTCCTTAGGTTAGTTAGGTTTAAGTAGTTCTAAGTTCTAGGGGACTGATGACCATAGCTGTTAAGTCCCATAGTGTTCAGAGCCATTTGAACCATTTTTGAATGGCCCAGTTTCCTCCTTAATTTGCTGGGTGCAGACCTGCCACAGAGCTCTGATAGAGACCTCCTCTTGAGGCTACTCAAATAAGAGAGCTACCCCTGCCCATTGAGTGAGGTTAGATTAGACACCCTAGGAGGTGGTGTCTTCATTGCAGTTGACAAAAATATTGTGTCTACTGAGGTCGAAGTAGAGTGTGATTGTGAAGTTATTTGGACATGTGTGACTCTTCAGGTTTTCCCGGCGGGTATGTTGGGAATGGTCTTCATGGACGTGCCGCCGGAAGACGTTGTGCAAATCCCACAATATTTCCTCGGAGCAACCCTCCGACATCGTGGTTGACCCTAGCTGGTGGCTAGGTACGACTGACAAGATCCGCATGTCGACGCCGCTGTATACAGGGTGTTACAAAAAGGTACGGCCAAACTTTCAGGAAACATTCCTCACACACAAATAAAAAAAAGATGTTGCGTGGACATGTCTCCGGAAACGCTTAATTTCCATGTTAGAGCTCATTTTAGTTTCGTCAGTATGTGATCAAATTGTAAATTTTCACAATCAACATTTGTGGGCTGACGAGAATCCGCACGCAATTGTGCAATCGCGTCATCAACACAGATTTTCTGTGAACGTTTGGGCAGGCATTGTTGGTGATGTCTTAATTGGGCCCCATGTTCTTCCACCTACGCTCAATGGAGCACGTTATCATGATTTCATACGGGATACTCTACCTGTGCTGCTAGAACATGTGCCTTTACAAGTACGACACAACATGTGGTTCATGCACGATGGAGCTCCTGCACATCTCAGTCAAAGTGTTCGTACGCTTCTCAACAACAGATTCGGTGACCGATGGATTGGTAGAGGCGGACCAATTCCATGGCCTCCACGCTCTCCTGACTTCAACCCTCTTGATTTTGATTTATGGGGGCATTTGTCTACGCAACCCTGGTACCAAATGTAGACTCTTCTTGCTCGTATTGTGGACGGCTGTGATACAATAAGTCATTCTCCAGGGCTGCATCAGTGCATCAGGGATTCCATGCGACGGAGGGTGGATGCATGTATCCTCGATAACGGAGGACATTTTGAACATTTCCTGTATCAAAGTGTTTGAAGTCACGCTGGTACGTTCTGTTTCTGTGTGTTTCCATTCCACGATTAATGTGATTTGAAGAGAAGTAATAAAATGAGCTCTAACATGGAAAGTAAGCGTTTCTGGACACATGTCCACATAACATATTTTCTTTCTTTGTGTGTGAGAAATGTTTCCTGAAAGTTTGGCCGTACCCTTTTGTAACACCCTGTATAGCGCACGCGCGTGAAGATTGCACAGGCGCGGGAACCACGCATGCGCAGAAATTTGCAGATAGATGGCGCCAAACTCAAACGCCCTCTGCCGGGAAACGCAGAGCGGCCGTTCTATGCGTGCGCTGATGCTGTGTTTACCAACATGCTGCCAAAGTTATGACGGGTCTATTACCGAAAGCCCGTCGTGATTTAACAGCAGCCAATGCAGGGTTCCAGACTGTACTCAACTGAAATCCCGCATTCCTGTTGATAAGGTTATCAGCTGTACGGATATGTATTGCTTCCTTAATGACGCAATACCAGAAAGAGATTGCTGGGGATAAAACTTCCGTCTTTTCATAAATCATGTGATGTCCTGTGTTCAGACAGTGTTCTGCAATTGCCGACTTCTCCGGTTGGCGTAGGCGTGTATGACGCTGATGTTCATCGCAACGTTCTTGTACTGTGCGAGATGTCTGACCTATATACGCCGCCCCACACTGACAAGGAATCTTGTACACCCCACGTATCCTCAGACCGAGATCACCCTTAACCGAACCTAACAGGTTCCTCAGTTTTGCAGATGGTCGGAAAACACACTTGATGTCATAACTTTCGAGGACTCTCCCGATTCTTGACGACATGGCACCAAAGTACGGCAAGAAGGCCAAAGTGGTGGGTTTCTTCGTATCTTCATTCTGCTCCATAGATTGAACTCGCTTGGGGCTGAATGCATTGTGTATCTGTCTCTCAGAATAACCGTTTTGACGGAAGACTGTCTTCAAATGTTGCATCTCACTCGGCAGGCTTTCAGAGTCAGATACCACACGCGCTCTATGAACTAGCGTACGTAATGCACTACCGCATTGTGCTGGATGAAGGCAGCTTGTGGCCTGCAAATAGAGATCTGTATGCGTTGGCTTGCGGTATACGCCGTGTTCCAAGGTTCCATGTGCTTTCCTTCGTACCAAAACATCAACAAAAGATAAAGTGCCATCTTCTTCGACTTCCATAGTGAAGTTAATATTTTTAACTGTTTTAATTTAAATGTTGAAGAAACATAGGTAGAGTATCCAGTCCGTGTGGCCACACCACAAACGTATCGCCAACATACCGCAGAAAACAAGAGGGTTTGAGAGTGGCTGACTGTAGTGATTTATCTTCAAAGTCCTCCATAAAATAATTGGCCACCACAGGAGAAAGAGGGCTCCCCATGGCGACCACTTGTTCAAAATATTGGTCTTGAAACAAGAAGTATGTTGAAGTAAGCACATGTTTAAATAGTGCCAATATGTCCTCCTCAAACTAGTTACTAATGAGCTATAAAGAGTCCTGCAATGGAACCTTTGTAAATAAAGACACAACATCGAAACTTACTAAGAGATCCATTGATTGCAGTCTAACAGTTTTCAAGCGACCTATGAAACCCTCAGAGTTGCGAATATGATGGTCGAACTTGCCTACGAGACGTCCCAATAGTGACGTCAGATATTTGGCAACAAAATAAGTAGGTGCTCCAATGTTGCTCACGATAAGGCGCAGAGGCATCCCTTTCTTATGGATCTTGGGTAGGCCATAGAGTCTAGAAGGAACTGCAGCTTGTTGACGTAAACCCTTAGCGACTTGCGCTGGGATCACGTTTAATAGGGCTAGGAGAAATAAAGTTAATTGTTGTGTGTTATTAAAAAATGGTTCAAATGGCTCTGAGCACTATGGGACTTAACATCTACGGTCATCAGTCCCCTAGAACTTAGAACTACTTAAACCTAACTAACCTAAGGACAACACACAACACCCAGTCATCACGAGGAAGAGAAAATCCCTGACCCCGCCGGGAATCGAACCCGGGAACTCGGGCGCGGGACGCGAGAACGCTACCGCACGACCACGAGCTGCGGACTGTGTTATTACTGGCCACCAGGTTCCACCATGACAGTTCTAGAATCATTCAAAGCGAGTCTACACTCTGTATCGTAGAAGTACCCGGATCATGCTATATTAGTCGGAGGCGACTTCAACCTACCTAGTCTAGACTGGGATGTCTATGGATTCATTACATGTGGTACAGGCAAGCCGTCGTGTGAATTACTTTTGAACACATTATCCGAAAATTGTCTTGAGCAGCTAAATCGACAGCCAACTCGTAATGGAAATACAGTCCTGGAAATGGAAAAAAGAACACATTGACACCGGTGTGTCAGACCCACCATACTTGCTCCGGACACTGCGATAGGGCTGTACAAGCAATGATCACACGCACGGCACAGCGGACACACCAGGAACCGCGGTGTTGGCCGTCGAATGGCGCTAGCTGCGCAGCATTTGTGCGCCGCCGCCGTCAGTGTCAGCCAGTTTGCCGTGGCATACGGAGCTCCATCGCAGTCTTTAACACTGGTAGCATGCCGCGACAGCGTGGACGTGAACCGTATGTGCAGTTGACGGACTTTGAGCGAGGGCGTATAGTGGGCATGCGGGAGGCCGGGTGGACGTACCGCCGAATTGCTCAACACGTGGGGCGTGAGGTCTCCACAGTACATCGATGTTGTCGCCAGTGGTCGGCGGAAGGTGCACGTGCCCGTCGACCTGGGACCGGACCGCAGCGACGCACGGATGCACGCCAAGACCGTAGGATACTACGCAGTGCCGTAGGGGGCCGCACCGCCACTTCCCAGCAAATTAGGGACACTGTTGCTCCTGGGGTATCGGCGAGGACCATTCGCAACCGTTTCCATGAAGCTGGGCTACGGTCCCGCACACCGTTAGGCCGTCTTCCGCTCACGCCCCAACATCGTGCAGCCCGCCTCCAGTGGTGTCGCGACAGGCGTGAATTGGGGGGACGAATGGAGACGTGTCGTCTTCAGCGATGAGAGTCGCTTCTGCCTTGGTGCCAATGATGGTCGTATGCGTGTTTGGCGCCGTGCAGGTGAGCACCACAATCAGGACTGCATACGACCGAGGAACACAGGGCCAACACCCGGCATCATGGTGTGGGGAGCGATCTCCTACACTGGCCGTACACCACTGGTGATCGTCGAGGGGACACTGAATAGTGCACGGTACATCCAAACCGTCATCGAACCCATCGTTCTACCATTCCTAGACCGGCAAGGGAACTTGCTGTTCCAACAGGACAATGCAAGTCCGCATGTATCCCGTGCCACCCAACGTGCTCTAGAAGGTGTAAGTCAACTACCCTGGCCAGCAAGATCTCCGGATCTGTCCCCCATTGAGCATGTTTGGGACTGGATGAAGCGTCGTCTCACGCGGTCTGCACGTCCAGCACGAACGCTGGTCCAACTGAGGCGCCAGGTGGAAATGGCATGGCAAGCCGTTCCACAGGACTACATCCAGCATCTCTACGATCGTCTCCATGGGAGAACAGCAGCCTGCATTGCTGCGAAAGGTGGATATACACTGTACTAGTCCCGACATTGTGCATGCTCTGTTGCCTGTGTCTATGTGCCTGTGGTTCTGTCAGTGTGATCATGTGATGTATCTGACCCCAGGAATGTGTCAATAAAGTTTCCCCTTCCTGGGACAATGAATTCACGGTGATCTTATTTCAATTTCCTGGAGTGTATCTGGTAGCCACGAACACACCAGACCTCATCGACGGTGTCAGTGTTGAGACGGGGATTAGCTATCATGATGTTGTCATTAGGACTATGGTTACGAAAGTTAAAAAGTCGGTCAAGATGGCTAGGAGAGTATTCTTACTAGAAAGAGCAGATAAGCAGTTGCTAGCATCCCACTTAGTAAATTAATCTACTTCATTTACTTCCGGTACTATGGACGTGGAAGAATTATGGGCAAATTTTAAACACATTGTAAATCACGCATTGGAGATGTATGTGCCGAAAAAGTGGGTTACGGACGGAAAAGACACACCGTGTTTTAACAGCGCAATTCGGAGAATGCTCAGGAAGCAAAGACAGTTGCACTCGCGGTACAAGAAAGATCGGGAGAATGAGGACAGGCAAAAAATAGTAGAGATTCGTGCTGCTGTAAAAAGAGCGATGCGCAAAGCATACAACCACTACCACCGTCATACCTTAGCAAAAGATCTTGCTGAAAACCCAAGGAAATTCTGATCTTATGTAAAATCGGTAAGGGGGTCGAAGGCTTCCATCCAGTCACTCACTGATCAGTCTGGCCTGGCAACGGTAGACAGCAAAACGAAAGCTGAAATTTTAAATTTAGCATTTGAGAAATCTTTCACGCAAGAGGATCGTACAAACTTACCGCCGTTTGATTCTCGTACAGATTCCCGTATGGAGGACATAGTGATAGACCCCCTGCGGTTGTGAAGCAGCTGAATGGGTTGATAATAAATAAATCGCCAGGTCCTGATAGGATTCCAATTCGGTTTTACAGAGAGTACTCTAGTGCATTGGCTCCTTACTTAGCTTGCATTTATAGCGAATCTCTTGCCCAACGTAAAGTCCCGAGCGACTGGAAAAAAGCGCAGGTGACGCCTGTATATAAGAAGGGTAGAACGACGGATCCTCAAATTTACAGACCAATATCATTAACATCGGTTTGTTGCAGGATTCTCGAACGTATTCTCAGTTCGAATATAATGAATTTCCTTGAGACAGAGAAGATTGATGACCTAAGAAGTTAAGTCTCATAGTGCTCAGAGCCATTTTAGAGACAGAGATGTTGCTGTCCATGCATCAGCACGGCTTTAGAAAGCATCGCTCCTGCGAAACGCCACTCGCCCTTTTTTCACATGATATCTTGCGAACCATGGATGAAGGGTATCACACGGATGCCATATTCCTTGACTTCTGGAAAGCGTTTGACTCGGTGCCCCACTGCAGACTCCTAACTAAGGTACGAGCATATGGGATTGATTCCCATATATGTGAGTGGCTTGAAGAGTTCTTAAGTAATAGAAGGAGCGTTGTCCTCGATGGTGAGTGTTCATCGGAGGTGAGGGTACCATCTGGAGTGCCCCAGGGAAGTGTGGTAGGTCCGCTGTTGTTTTCTATCTACATAAATGATCTTTTGGATAGGGTGGATAGCAATGTGCGGCTGTTTGCTGATGATGCTGTAGTGTACGGGAAGGTGTCGTCGTTGAATGACTGTAGAAGGATACAAGATGACTTGGACAGGATTTGTGATTGGTGTAAAGAATGGCGGCTAACTCTAAATATAGATAAACGTAAATTAATGCAGATGAATAGAAAAAAGAATCCCGTAATGTTGGAATACTCCATTAGTAGTGTAGCGCTTGACACAGTCACGTCGATTAAACATTTGGGCGTAACATTGCAGAGCGGTATGAAGTGGGACAAGCATGTAATGGCAGTTGTGGGGAAGGCGGATAGTCGTCGTCGGTTCATTGGTAGAATTTTGGGAAGATGTGGTTCACCTGTAAAGGAGACCGCTTATAAAACAATAATACGACCTATTCTTGAGCACTGCTCGAGCGTTTGGGATCCCATCAGGTCGGTTTGAGGGAGGACATAGAAGCAATTCAGAGGCGGGCTGCTAGATTTGTTACTGGTAGGTTTGTTCATCACGCGAGTGCTACGGAAATGCTTCAAGAACTCGGATGGGAGTCTCTGGAGGAAAGGAGGCGTTCTTTTCGTGAATCGCTACTGAGGAAATTTATAGAACCAGCATTTGAGGCTGACTGCAGTACAGTTTTACTGCCGCCAACTTATGTTTCGCGGAAAGACCACAAAGATAAGATAAGAGAGATTAGGGCACGTACAGAGGCATATAGGCAGTGATTTTTCCCTCTTTCTGTTTGGAACAGGGAGGGAAGATGCTAGTTGTGGTACGAGGTATCCTCCGCCACGCACCTTATGGTGGATTGCAGAGTATGTATGTAGATGTAGATGTAGATAACCGACAGTTCGTATCAATATTTTTCCTATCCCATAATTAGACTTTAATGGCTTCAATTTTATTATTTCTCCTAAAGACAACCGTGTAAACTACACTGCGTGATAAAAAGTATTCGGACACCCCCAAAAACATACGTTTTTCATATTATGTACATTTTTGTGCCTCCTACTGCCAGGTACTCCATATGAGCGAACTCAGTAGTCATTAGACATCGTGAGAGAGCAGAATGGGGCGCTCCGCGGAACTCAAGGACCTCGAACGTAGCCACGTGATTGGGTATCACTTGTCTCATACGTCTGTACGCGAGATTTCCACACACCTAAACATCTCTAGGTCCACTGTTTCTGCTGTGATAGTAAAGGGGAAACGTGAAGGGACACGTACAGCACAAAAGCGTACAGGCCGACTTCGTCTGTTGACTGACAGAGACCGCCGACAGTTGAAATGGGTCGTAATGTGTAATAGGCAAACATCTATCCAGACCATCACACAGGAATTCCAAACTGCAGCAGGATCCACTGCAAGTACTATGACAGTCAGGCGTGAAGTGAGAAAACTAAGCCTTCATGTCCGACCGGCTGCTCATAAGCCACACATCACGGCGCAAAGTGCCAAACGACGCCTAGCTTGGTGTAAGGGGCGTAAACACTGGACGACTGAACAGTGGAAAAAAATTGTGTGGAATCACGGTAGCCGGCCGCGGTGGCCGAGCGGTTCTAGGCGCTTCGGTCCGGAACCGCCCGACTGCTACGGTCGCAGGTTCGAATCCTGCCTCGGGCATGGATGTGTGTGATGTTCTTAGGTTAGTTAGGTTTAAGTGGTTCTAAGTTCTAGGGGACTGATAACCACAGATGTTAAGTCCCATAGTGCTCAGAGCCATTTGAACCATTTTTTGAATAGTGCTAATAATTATTGTTGTTTGAGTAGGTATGTCATTAACTGTCTTCTGAGGCTGTGGATGTTTTTCAGTTCTTCAACGTAATGCGGAAGGTTATTCCAGAGTGGTTTCCTGCTACAGAGAAGGACTTCGCAAAAGTGGCTGAACGATGGAATGTGCAGAAACTATTTTGCTGCGACGGGAACGCGTGCCTCTGTTATGTTGTTCAGTCTAAAACGTTAAATTTAAGGAGACATGTAAGGGACACGATACGTTGATAAGTCAGTAGAGGAGAGAGAGGCTATAGAAATGTCTGCCCTTGTCTGCATGCAGCCACGATAGCCGTGCATGTGGTGGTAGTAAATGACCAAAGAGTCGAACATCACCGATGTGACAGACACAGGCATTCATAACCAGGCTGAGGCGGCCGTGAGCAACCATGAGAAAGACCTTGTAGGCTAATCTGTAAACAATAATTGGAAGGATACGTGTTTGTACAAGTTTCGTTTTCAGGTTCAAATGGTTCAAATGGCTCTAAGCACTATGGAACTTAACATCTGAGGTCATCAGTCCCCTAGAACTTAGAACTACTTAAACCTAACTAACCTAAGGATATCACACACATCCATGCCACAGGCAGGATTCGAACCTGCGAACGTAGCAGTCTCGCGGTTCCGGACTGAAGCGCCTAGACAGGCACGGCCACCGCGGCCGGCTCGCTTTCAGGTCAAAACAGAAGAGCTTTTTATTTTTGTAAGGCGTGGAGACATGCTGATGTTTTCTTGCACATTGTAGTTACTTGCTCAGTCCAGTTTAGATTTTCATCTATTATTACTCCTGGACTCTCTGCTGAGGGAGAAAAGTTGATACTTGTCCCATTTACGTTTACAGAAGGTAGGTATTCCCGATATGAGCCTAGAATGACCACCCGGTACCTTTTGGGTTTTCGATGGGTTGACCTGTAGCCCTATCCTGCCGCCCTTGTTATAGTGCACACAGGTCGTTACTGAGCTTCTCGACAGATGTCTTCAGGTTTATTGGTTTTGCGTGTACAGCAAACGTTAGTGAGATTTATTTATGGGCCACATTTCATTTAAAGGGAAAGGCGTTAAAATCGGTGTCATGGCATCTTATGAACACAGAGGTTAAATTTTGAAGCAATGACGGGCTTACAAGGTTAAAGATTCAAAAGCGCGCGAGTTGAGAAAACCCCAAAGCGGAAACACTTCAGTTTCCATGTTCACTGCGCTGCATGAAGACGGCGGCCTGATAAGAAAGCAGAGAGGCCGGAGGGGCGAGGCGGTGCCCAGAGAATCACTGCTGAACACTTCCCGGAGACAGCGTGGTGGGATTATACTGGCGTACTTCGGATGTAGTCTGGCACTGTGGTTCGGGATAATGTGAAGTATGACAGCCTCCCACCTGTTGTTGCGTCCTGTTTCAGTGTTCACGACACCATTTCCGTAGTTTCAAGGCATTTAATGATATTATCAACGGCTTTTCATCTACATCTACGTTTATACTCCGCAAGCCACCAAACGGTGTGTGGCGGAGGCCACTTTGCGTGCCACTGTCATTACCTCCCTTTCCTGTTCCAGTCGCGTATGGTTCGCGGGAAGAACGACTGCCGGAAAGACTTCGTGCGAGCTCGAATCTCTCTAATTTTACGTTCGTGAACTCCTCGGGAGGTATAAGTAGGGGGAAGCAATATATTCGATACCTCATTCAGAAACGCATCCTCTCGAAACCTGGACAGCAAGCTACACCGCGATGCAGAGCGCCTCTCTTGCAGAGTCTGCCACTTGGGTTTGCTAATCTCCGTAACACTATCACGCTTGCCAAATAACCCTGTGACGAAACGCGCCGCTCTTCTTTGGATCTTGTCTACCTCCTCTGTCAACCCGACCTGGTACGGATCCCACACTGATGAGCAATACTCAAGTATAGGTCGAACGAGTGTTTTGTAAGCCAACTCCTTTATTGATGGACTACATTTCCTAAGGACTCTTCCAATGAATCTCAACCTGGTACCCGCCTTACCAACAAATAATTTTATATGATCATTCCACCTCAAATCGTTCCGAACGCATACTCCCAGATATTTTACAGAAGTAACTGCTACCAGTGTTTGTTCCGCTATCATATACTCATACAATAAAGGATCCTTCTTTCTATGTATTCACAATACATTACATTTGTTTATGGTAAGGGTCAGTTGCCACTCCCTGCACCAAATGCCTATCCGCTGCAGATTTTCCTGCATTTCGCAGCAATTTTCTAATGCTGCAACTTCTCTGTATACCACAGCATCATCCGCGAAAATCCACATGGAACTTCCGACACTATCTACTAGGCCATTTATATATATTGTGAGTAGCAGTGTTCCATGTAGCACGCCAGAGGTTACTTTAACGTCTGTAGACGTCCCTCCATTGAGAATAACATGCTGTGTTCTGTTTGCTAAAAACTCTTCAATCCAGCCACAAAGCTGATCTGATATTCCGTAGGCTCTTACTTTGTTTATCAGGCGACAGTGCGGAACTGTATCGAACGCCTTCCGGGAGTCAAGGAAAATGGCATCTACCTGGGAGCCTGTATCTAATATTTTCTGGTCTCATGAACAAATAAAGCGAGTTGGGTCTCACACGATCGCTGTTTCCGGAATTCATGTTGATTCCTACAGAGTAGATTCTGGGTTTCCAGAAATTACGATACGTGAGCAAAAAACATGTTCTAAAATTCTACAACAGATCGATGTCAAATGTCAAAGATATAGGCCTATAGTTTTGCGCATCTGCTCGACGACCCTTCTTGAAAACTGGAACTACCTGTGCTCTTTTCCAATCATTTGGAACCTTCCGTTCCTCTAGAGACTTGCGGTACACGGCTGTTAGAACGGGGGCTAGTTCTTTCGCGTACTCTGTGTAGGACCGAATTGGTATCCCGTCAGGTCCAGTGGAATGTTCTCTGTTGAGTGATTTCAGTTGCTTGTCTATTCCTTGGACACTTATTTAGATGTCAGCCCTTTTTTCGTTCGTGCAAGAATTTAGAGAAGAAACTGCAGTGCAGTCTTCCTATGTAAAACAGCTTTGGAAAAAGGTACTTAATATTTCAGCTTTACGCGTGTCATCATCTGTTTCAATGCCATTATCATCCCAGAATGTCTGAATATGCTGTTTCGATCCACTTACTGATTTAACGCAAGACCAGAACTTCGGCGGATTTTCTTTCAAGTCGGTGCATAGAATTTTACTTTGAATCCACTGAATGCTTCACGCATAGCCCTCCTTACGCTAACTTTGACATCGTTTAGCTTCTGTTTGTCTGAGAGCTTTTGGCTGCGTTTAAATTTGCAGTGAAGCTCTCTTTGCTTTCGCAGTACTTTCCTAACTTTGTTGTTGAACCACGGTGGGTTTTTCCCGTCCCTCAGAGTTTTACTCAGCACGTACCTGTCTAAAACGCATTTTACGATTGCCTTGAACTTTTTCCATAAACACTCAACGTTGTCAGTGTCGGAACAGAAATTTTCGTTATGAACTGTTAGGTAGTCTGAAATTTGCCTTCTATTACTCTTGCTAAACAGATAAACCTTCCTCCCTTTTTTTATATTCCTATTTACTTCCATATTCAGGGATGCTGCAACGGCCTTATGGATCACTGATTCCCTGTTCTGCGCTTACAGAATCGAAAAGTTCGGGTCTGTTTGTTATCAGTAGGTCCAAGATGTTATCTCCACGAGCCGGTTTCTGTTTAATTGCTCGAGGTAATTTTCGGATAGTGCATTCAGTATAATGTCACTCGATGCCCTGTCCCTACCACCCGTCCTAAACATCTGAGTGTCCTAGTCTATATCTGGTAAATTGAATCTCCACCTAAGACTATAACATGATGAGGAAATTTATGTGAAATGTATTCCAGATTTTCTCTCAGTTGTTCTGCCATTAATGCTGTCGAGTCGGGAGGTCGGTAAAAGGAGCCAATTATTAACCTAGCTCGGTTGTTGAGTATAACCTCCACCCATAATAATTCAGAGGAACTATCCACTTCTATTTCACTACAGGATAAACTACTACTAACAGCGACAAACACGCCACCACCGGTTGCATGCAATCTATCCTTTCTAAACACCGTCTGTGCCTTTGTAAAAATTTCGGCAGAATTTGTCTCTGGCTTCAGCCAACTTTCCGTACCTATGACGATTTTAGCTTCGGTGCTTTTAAGTACCTGTTCCACCATGCATGCTTTTCGGAAGCAGTTCGAGTTTCTGATGATATGGGGAAGCAAGTATTTATCGGTATGTTTAGAATGGCGGGAGATATTGGTTTTTCTCTGTCGCTCGGCCAAGGTCTGGCCCACAAAGTCTATTGTGTGCCGTAAACAAAGAGACTGCGTAATAATACTATCTAAAGTCAAATGTTTAAGTATTGTTACAGAACTTGGCCAGATACTGTGAAACTAAGCCACTGTCAAGGGTTTCGAGGCTCAGTATAATCTGATGATCAGTTTCTTCAAGAGTTCAGTTTTTACGAGATTTTGAGAGCATTTAATATTAACCTTAGAACGTTGTTCTTTTGGAACTAGATTTAGTTGGTTATAAAAACATTTTGTAGAAATTTCCATGAAGCTACCTCCTTTACTTTTTGAAATATTGAGTAAGAAACAATTTTTATGCCAAAAACTAGAGAAACGAGTTAAATTAACTTACCTTAGCAAAAAAGATACAAAGCTAACATTTGATATAAGTAATGATGAAACTGTAGCAACTCTGACTTAGTAGTTTAAGAAAAGGTACAGGAATTAGAAAGAAACAGTTCAGAAGCCACTGTCTACCTTCAGTTTCCTTTCAAAAATTCTGGAGATGCAAGTTTAACTGTTGTCCAGCTGAGATTTTTGTATAACATATTATAGATTTAGTTAGTGGAAAATTGGGACCGTTGTAGGTCTTCAGCTAACAAGGACGTAAATAATTTTGTCACGATACCAATGCTGGAAGCAACTCTAGACCGAGTGGCTCCCTCGCCGTCCGCACAGGGATTATACAGAGACCGACGCGTCTGCACTGAGAGGTTATTCGAACGTCAGCAGTCATAGGGAGTACGACAGGCTCCGACACGGAATGTGTCGTGCTTCTTTCCGTGTTCATGTTCGCTTAGCCTCGGATGGCTTTAATTATGACTGATACAATTGTTTTACAGTCGAATGAGAGATCACGCTTATCTGGTGCACATGTGTCAACGTAAACTAACCGGATTAATGCTTTACTGGCAACCCTGTATTTCGTTTTCGATGTTCTGTTTCGTTTGCTGGCCACTACGTTACAGAAAACAGCACGGCAAGTGTCTGAGGTTATTCTCCATTTTCAAGGCGAGCAATTAACTTCACATAATTGGAAACAAAGAGCAGAAGTCACCTCTTAACTGTGCTGAGTATTAAGTACGATAAAATTAGCTTTAATGATTTTTCAAAACTATTACTTGTGCGTGCCAACTTCTGTCAAACTTTATTGGTTCCTGATCCCTCTGCCATATTCTTGGACAGTTAGAACATTTTCAGTTTCCGTGAATTGAATAGTGGACCTGTGGACTACAGACTATGGGCAGCACGTTCTCCATCGCTTTCTGGCTGTTCGCACAAGTACTATACAGGCCCTTGTTAAAGGCTACGGTATGCAAACATTTCAGCGTTCAAACACAAATGGACAAACCAAATATTTTTACCTGCCGGCCGACCGCGACACAGGTTCTTGCAGAAGTGGAGTGGTTATCTCATATGCCATCTGGGATGCTGTTCTCTTGAGCTTTCTGTCGATGTCAGCCAGTTTCGAGTTTCGGCCACTGCTGTACTAGGAAGACAACGTTTAACCTTGTGCACAAATGCATTGTTTAGCGACGATGTATACTGATAAAATTCAAAATGGTTCAAATGGCTCTGAGCACTATGGGACTTAACATCTATGGTCATCAGTCCCCTAGAACTTAGAACTACTTAAACCTAACTAACCTAAGGACAGCACACAACACCCAGCCATCACGAGGCAGAGAAAATCTCTGACTTCGCCGGGAATCGAACCCGGGAACCCGGGCGTGGGAAGCGAGAACGCTACCGCACGACCACGAGTTGCGGGCTGATAAAATTCTCTCGAGATTCCGCGTGCGCCTCAGCCGTTGTCTAGTGGTAACTACCGAACATTATTCTGAAGAAACAGATCGATCTATAAAACAAAAACTTCATCCCAAAGTTCCCCCACATCCTTTTAATGCTTTACTCACTGAGTACGTTTCTTAGTTTTATGTATTTTGATAACATAATGAAACAAATGAAGCAAGAAATTATATGACTACGGTATCGACAATTCATTCGTAATCTATTAATGTAATAATAGTGCAGGAATATCTATTGTGCAAACATCAAACCAAACCTGTCACATGAGTCACGTATAATACCGTTCGTTTGCATATTGAGGACGGACTGAAATTTTAATATTGTATTTACTTGCCTATATCCATACGTTTATTTATTAGTTACAGCAGTGGTGAATAATTTCTGCTACTACTGATTCAAATCGAAAAATTCCAAATGAGCAAAAGTTAGTTTTATTGGTCTAATTTCAGTTATCTTAACAGAAAGAGCGGCAGTATGTCCCGAAAATATCGATACACAGTGTAATAAAAAGTTAATACCGCAGAGCCTATCTTTACGAGACAAGTGCTACATAATTTAGCTTGCGTACAGGCAGTCGATCTGCTGAATTTATACACATTTCTCGAGGTATCTACGTGTTGAAAATATTGTTACACGACAGTTTGTGTCATTACCTCCAAATCGTACAAATGTCCAAACCACTGGGTTTATTTTAAACCAATCACGATAGGTAACAGTACACTAGTACCTACATCTACATCTACATCTACATGATTACTCTGCAATTCACATTTAAGTGCTTGGGAGAGGGTTCATCGAACCACAATCATACTATCTCTCTGCCATTCCACTCCCGAAAAGCGCGGGAAAAACGAACACCTAAACCTTTCTGTTCGAGCTTTGATTTCTCTTATTTTATTTTGATGATCATTCTTACCTATGTAGGTTGGGTTCAATAAAATATTTTCGCATTCGGAAGAGAAAGTTGGTGACTGAAATTTCGTAAATAGATCTCGCTGTGACGAAAAACGTCTTTGCTTTAATGACTTCCATCCCAACGCGCGTATCATATCTGCCACACTCTCTCCCCTATTACGTGATAATACAAAACGAGCTGCCCTTTTTTGCACCCTTCCGATGTCCTCCGTCAATCCCACTTGGTAAGGATCCCACACCACGCAGCAATATTCTAACAGAAGACGAACGAGTGTAGTGTAAGCTGTCTCTTTAGTGGACTTGTTGCATCTTCTAAGTGTCCTGCCAATGAAACGCAACCTTTAGCTCGCCCTCCCCACAACATTTTCTATCTGGTCTTTCCAACTGAAGTTGTTCGTAATTTTAACACCCAGGTACTTAGTTGAATTGACAGCCTCGAGATTTGTACTATTTATCGAGTAATCGAATTCCAACGGATTTCTTTTGGAACTCATGTGGATCCTCACACTTTTCGTTATTTAGCGTCAACTGCCACCTGCCACACCATACAGCAATCTTTTCTAAATCGCTTTGCAACTGATACTAGTCTTCGGATGACCTTACTAGACGGTAAATTACAGCATCATCTGCGAACAACCTAAGAGAACTGCTCAGATTGTCACCCAGGTCAATTATATGTAGATCAGGAACAGCAGAGGTCCCAGGACGCTTCCCTGGGGAACACCTGATATCACTTCAGTTTTACTCGATGATTTGCCGTCTAGTACTACGAACTGCGACCTTCCTGACAGGAAATCACGAATCCAGTCGCACAACTAAGACGATACCCCGTAGGCCCGCAGCTTGATTAGAAGTCGCTTGTGAAAAACGGTGTCAAAAGCTTTCCGAAAATCTAGAAATACGGAATCAACTTGAGATCCGTTGTCGATAGCGGCCATTACTTCGTGAGAATAAAGAGCTAGCTGCGTTGCACAAGAACGATGTTTTCTGAAACCATGCTGGTTACGTATCAATAGATCGTTCCCTTCGAGGTGATTCATAATGTTTGAATACTGTATTTGCTCCAAAACCCTACTGCAAACCGAAGTCAATGATATAGGTCTGTAGTTCGATGGATTACTCCTACTAACCTGCTTAAACACTGGTGCTACCTGCGCAATTTTCCAGTCTGTAGGTGCATATCTATCGGTGAGCGAGCGGTTGTATATGATTGCTAAGTAGGGAGCTATTGTATCAGCGTAGTCTGAAAGGAACCTAGTCGGTATACAATCTGGACCTGAACACTTGCCTGCATCAAGCGATTTGAGTTGCTTCGCAACCCCTAAGATATCTACTTCTAAGAAACTCATGCTAGCAGCTGTTAGTGTTTCAAATTCTGGAATATTCCATTCGTCTTCCCTGGTGAAGGAATTTCGGGAAACTGCGTTCAAAAACTCCGCTTTGGCGGCACAGTCGTCGGTAACAGTACCATCGGCACTGCGCAGCGAAGGTATTGACTGCGTCTTGCCGCTTGTGTACTTTACATACGACCAGAATTTCTTCGGATTTTCTACCAAATTTCGAGACAATGTTTCGTTGTGGAACCTATTAAAGGCATCTCGCATTGAAGTCCGTGCAAAATTTCGCACGTCTGTAAATTTTAGCCAACCTTCGGGATTTCGCGTTCTTCGGGATTTCGCGTTCTTCTGAACTTTGCATGCTTTTTTCGTTGCCTCTGCAACAGCGTTCGGACCTGTTTTGTGTACCATGGGGGATCAGTTCCATCTCTTACCAGTTTATGAGGTATGAATCTCTCAATTGCTGTTGCTACTATATCTTTGAATTTGAGCCACATCTCGTCTACATTTGCTTAGTCAGTTCGGAAGGAATGGAGCTTGTCTCATAGGAAGGCTTCTAGTGACACTCTATCCGCTTTTTCAAATAAAATTATTTTGCGTTTGTTTCTGGTGGACAAAACATTAATGGTCAGGATGTCGAGTGTTATGTTTGAACTTTGTGTCTAATATTACATACGACAACCATACCACTAATGTCTTGACTGCAGCACAACTCGGCAACCTGAAGATGTTCGATGAAACGAAACCTGCCGTAACACCACAAATGTGTAATATTTCACAATAAAAAGAGTCTTGGTTGCAAAATTACTTAATATCAGTATTGCGTTAAACCCTTTTATGGCATCATCAGATTGTGTAAAAGTAGCTGAAATTGTAACCCATTCGTTATAAAGCCACATAAAATAGAAAATGGACGCAACATTAATTGCCCAGTAACTGTCCAGTTTATTTATTTATTTGTTGTACTGTTGTAATGCGGGTACATAAAATGTTTGTATTTCATGTTTTGTTAATAACACCGGACCTTGCAATACAGGTAATAGCTTGAGAATAAAAAACTAGTTAATAATAAAAATATTATTTGCATCTCTGACGAAACCTTAATTAATAAAGTACAATATATTGAGTTGCTGATACGAACACAAAATATTCGTATTACATAAATTTCAAAGTATAACAAATCTCTGTATCTCATGACTCCAAATTTTGTCTTTCGCCACCCTTTGGCGTACTTGGAAGCCATTTCGCAATGCTGTCATAGTTATCTAATTTATTAAAACAGAATCAGGCTTAGGGAAGTGCAGTACAATAGCTGTCGCTTTCCCTCATTCTCCTGAAACACATAAAAAACAGAAGCTGTAATTGAACTGTGGGTTTTGTCACAGATGGACAGTATGCCACAGTATTTATCTCTTCATAACTCTGAACCAAATCATTTCAGGCAGAGAACGCAAATTGACTACAGATCTATCAAACGAAATTCAAGGTAATTTTGAACAGGATCTGTTTGCACTTGTGATGTGATGACATGGAAAATCTTCAGAGCGCATATGGGAAATCATTACTCCGTAACATAATCAAGTGACTCATTGAGGCAATGTATGTTTGTAAAAAAAAATCTACAGACGCAAAGCACATCACACTTTCCAACTGCACATCAAAATTCATATGCTGATTACCACCGTTATATATCTGGTTAATCACACGACTGAATTCAGAAAATGTCTTTGGAATATGCTAAAAGGCCTGTTTGTATAAGGCAAGTGAGTTATGCTTTATTTAAAGAAGTAGTACTCATATTAGCTCATGTGAACACTATATGCAAGAGGTAAGCATATTGTCTTCTGTAACTCAGATGCCGATGAAGATGGATGTAGGCATGCGCTATAGAGGAAAGGATATATAGAAAGGGA
This sequence comes from Schistocerca cancellata, assembly GCF_023864275.1. Taxonomy (NCBI): domain Eukaryota; kingdom Metazoa; phylum Arthropoda; class Insecta; order Orthoptera; family Acrididae; genus Schistocerca; species Schistocerca cancellata. Next base: position 153,290,815 of record NC_064635.1, read on the forward strand.
AGAGCATTTGGCATAACTCACGAATTTTACAACAAAAATACCAGTCTAAAACGCAAGAATAAGGCACTACTATACAGTAGTGAATTCAAAACGTACATATGCAAATGAATATTTAGCATGAAACTAATGTAGATAAATTAGAAATACTAGAAAGGTGGATAGTTAGGAATGTACTAACCCCATGAGAAACAATAAAACGTTCAAAGTTACGTAGTAATGTTTTAATTTGTCGGAATATAGGAAACATATTAGAAGTAAAGAGAAAAAAGAGAATGGACATTTGTATCGAATGCAATACAGGGGATACACCAAAAATATTTTCAATTATTGTGAGATAAGAAATCAGTAAGAAGCTGAATCCATGAAGTAAAAATAATGTAGAAAAAATAATATCGAAACTGAAGAATCAACTGACACAGTTGTATTTATGGGAAACGTGGTGAATATGGAAGTATTCCCAGGTAGAAGAGTGAAACGGGAAGAGAAAACGTAGCAAACAGATGAAAGAGTACTGGAATAAAAGGAACAAGGAATAAGGAACTGAAATTGGGATGTTTTCTTTAGTTCCCCATCCAAGAAGAAAGAAAAAAAAATCCTGTTTGCCACTTACAGTACATGCGATGTTACGTATTTACATTTACAAGCCCTGTATTTGGTCCACTTAGTTTCTTCGGTACTATAACGGAATTACGATCAATCTGAGAATCGAAAATAATGAATGTCTCGAACTAAAACATATAAATTTAACGAGGCGTATGCAGTGTTGGATTGTAGATGTTCTAACATACGTCCCCGTTACAGAATTACGCGAACGTAAAGAAGCACAAATAACAGGCCAATCGTCTCTGAGAACCCAACAGATTTTCCACAAACAGCGGCTGCCGAATGGGCGGAGAAAAATAAGACTGCAGAGCTCAATTAGAGAGGACAGGGAAGAGAGAGAAAGAGAGAGAGAGAGAGAGAGAGAGAGAGAGAGAGAAAGAGACGGACAAAGAGAGAGAGGAAGCGAATCGATGTTGCGTCGACAGGAAGCAGCGCGGATTGCAGACGGAGTCGATAGGAAAACGATGAATGAGAAGCGGACGAGAATGGCGACCGATTATCTCTGCGGCTGGATTCGCCTACCCGTGACAATCGCCGTCTGAGCCGGAGATGCTCGTAATGGGTAAGCAGCAGCCGTTTCTGACTAACGGGGTCATCTTCAGACATTACGGTATTTCGTGATACCTCTTGATCTCCACTGGCTTCAAACCCGTTTATCCACCTAGCTGTGCACCAAGCAGGAACATTGCCAGACAAGATTAAATTTATGTGGAATAATAAGCAAGTTTTTGAGCTGCTTCATTGGCAATGATGTTCTTTAAGAGATTTCTTCAAATTCTCAGCCAGAGGCAACGCTCGTTTTTTTCTTCTTTTCTTCGTCTCCCTCTCTCTGTCTGTGGCAACCGTCTGTAGTGATCCATATAAGACTTTTCCATTCTAAAACTGACTTCAGAAAGTGGTGCCAAATTATCCTCCTAAATCGTCTGGTAAGAAAGTCTCAGAACTAGCAAAGCTAAGTTTGAATAAAACATATGTAATTTTCAAATGATACTTTGGGGTTCCAGGGATCTTTTATTGTATCAATGCTAGGATTCGAACCCAGGTCTCCTGCTCACTAGTCCAACTCGCTAACCACTATGCCACCCTGGCACAGCGGCTTTGCATAACTGCACAGACTACCCTACCATCCCTCCTTCCTCAGTCCAAACTGCCAGTCAAGCCTCAGCCCATTTGTTATACCCACCTCCCCCCCCCCCCTCAAACTCGGCCATCTGTATTGGAATAGCAGCGAATGAAACAGCGAGTCCTGCCTGCAAACCTAGGCACAGGTTCTTTAGTCAAATGAAACTATGGGGTTGGAGAGACATTCTCAAGCCTCAAATGTCTACGATGTATACATGTAGAGTGACGAACGAAAATTTGTACCAAGGCAGTTGTGCAAAGCCACTATGCTAGTGAGGCGTAGTGGTTAGCGTGTCTGCCTAATGACCTGGAGAACTTGGTATGAAAATTAAATTTAATAAAACTTGCCTCATGAAACATATCATACCAAAGTATGCTAGAATCAATATCCAATCCAAATCTAGTATTATAACATATGTACAACAAAAGAATAATATCTTATGGATTAAATTTGAAATTAGAGAAGCTTTTAAGATAAAAGATCTTTTAAATGTCGAAATGTATAGTGTACATTTATGGTTAAGTAATGAACTCTCACCTTTGATTTTTACTAAGCAGCACTGATGAGAAAATAGACTTTTTATGTAAAACGATTACCCAAAAACATCAGAGAAAAATTGATTTACTCGTAGCTAAACAACAAAATAAGCTTTTAGAAAAGGTTAACGACATACATCAATTTTGTCCAAGGACAATGAATCTTACAGATATTCAGTTCACAAAGTCCGAAATTTTGCTACTTGACAAAGGCTTAAAATATAACCTAACTCCCCCACTAAATAATACCAATGTTAAACACATAATTGCTGATGTTATAGCAACAAGCAAAATATTGAAAATAAATAAACTCAAAACATGTAAGATACCCCTAAAAACCAAAGATTTAATTCTAAAAGAGAAAAATAAACTTCATAAAAAACTGAAGATAAAACACTTAAAAATATCAATAGTAAATTACTAGCAGAAAAAAACAATTGTAGTGATGGCCGATAAAGGAAATACCGAAACTTCCCGGCAGATTAAAACTGTGTGCCCGACCGAGACTCGAACTCGGAACCTTTGCCTTTCGCGGGCAAGTGCTCTACCATCTGAGCTACCGAAGCACGACTCACGCCCGGTACTCACAGCTTTTCTTCTGCCAGTATCTCGTCTCCTACCTTCCAAACTTTACAGAAGCTCTCCTGCGAACCTTGTAAAGTTTGGAATGTCGGAGAGGAGATACTGGCAGAAGTAAAGCTGTGAGTACCGGGCGTGAGTCGTGCTTCGGTAGCTCAGATGGTAGAGCACTTGCCCGCGAAAGGCAAAGGTCCCGAGTTCGAGTCTCGGTCGGGCACACAGTTTTAATCTGCCAGGAAGTTTCATATCAGCGCACACTCCGCTGCAGAGTGAAAATCTCATTCTGGAAAGGAAATACCCTTGTTATTATTAAAGAAGACGATTATATATCTAAAACACTTTCATTTTTTAATGAAAACGGGATCGTTGAAATAGCTAAACACCCTACTCCAAAGTTCCAGACAAAGATTAAGAAATTAGTATATGAGAATAATCATCTTTTGACTCCTGGAGAAAAGAATATGATGAAAATTATGAATCCCCAAATACCTAAATTAGGATCACACATGTTGTTGTTGTTGTGGTCTTCAGTCCTGAGACTGGTTTGATGCAGCTCTCCATGCTACTCTATCCTGTGCAAGCTTCTTCATCTCCCAGTACCTACTGCAACCTACATCCTTCTGAATCTGCTTAGTGTATTCATCTCTTGGTCTCCCTCTACGATTTTTACCCTCCACGCTGCCCTCCAATGCTAAATTTGTGATCCCTTGATGCCTCAAAACATGTCCTACCAACCGATCCCTTCTTCTAGTCAAGTTGTGCCACAAAATTCTCTTCTCCCCAATCCTATTCAATACCTCCTCATTAGTTACGTGATCTACCCACCTTATCTTCAGCATTCTTCTGTAGCACCACATTTCGAAAGCTTCTATTCTCTTCTTGTCCATACTAGTTATCGTCCATGTTTCACTTCCATACATGGCTACACTCCATACAAATACTTTCAGAAACGACTTCCTGACACTTAAATCTATACTCGATGTTAACAAATTTCTCTTCTTCAGAAACGATTTCCTTGCCATTGCCAGTCTACATTTTATATCCTCTCTACTTCGACCATCATCAGTTATTTTACTCCCTAAATAGCAAAACTCCTTTACTACTTTAAGTGTCTCATTTCCTAATCTAATTCCCTCAGCATCACCCGACTTAGTTCGATTACATTCCATTATCCTTGTTTTACTTTTGTTGATGTTCATCTTATATCCTTCCTTCAAGACACCATCCATTCCTTTACTGCTTGCTCAATACACAGATTGAATAACATCGGGGATAGGCTACAACCCTGTCTCACTCCTTTCCCAACCACTGCTTCCCTTTCATGCCCCTCGACTCTTATAACTGCCATCTGGTTTCTGTACAAATTGTAAATAGCCTTTCGCTCCCTGTATTTTACCCTTGCCACCTTTAGAATGTGGAAGAGAGTATTCCAGTCAACATTGTCAAAAGCTTTCTCTAAGTCTACAAATGCTAGAAATGTAGGTTTGCCTTTCCTTAATCTTTCTTCTAAGATAAGTCGTAAGGTTAGTATTGCCTCACGTGTTCCAACATTTCACACATTAAACTGCATAAAAAAGAGAAATCTATATGACCTATTTTCAATTACAAAAGTAGTCCTTCATATTAACTAATATCAAACTTAATAAAATTTTGAAAGCATTCTGTGTATATGACAGCAATTTCAGTATCAAAAACAGTTATGAACTAGCCAACAAATCCACAATATAGACATTCCAACTAGTGCAAGTTTCGCCTCATTAGATATTAAAAACTTGTATACAAATATACTCATTGGTTCAAATGGCTCTGAGCACTATGGAACTTAACATCTGTGGTCATCAGTACCGTAGAACTTAGAACTACTTAAACCTAACTAACCTAAGGACATCACACAACACCCAGTCATCACGATATACTCATTAATGAGACGATTAACATAATTAGTAATAACTTAATACAATACAAAAGTATGACTAATGATGAAATAATTGAATTTATAGAACTGCTTGAATGCACTTTAGACTACAATTATTCTCTTTTAATACTAAAATCTATTGTCAGAAAGATGGCTTAGCAATGGGCAATTCTTTGGCTGGGACAGTTGCAGACATTTTTGTGAACCACAATGAGATGCAATTTCTGAAAAATAACCCTGATATCGCAAACAAAATCATATATTACAAGCGATGTGTAGATGATACATTAGTGCTTTATAATGGTTCAAAAGATGAAATTGAGAAGCTTGCTGTAAAATTAAAATCTATGCATCCGAAGTTACGATTTACAGTTGAGCATGAAAATCAAAAATCTATTAACTATCTACATCTCATTATAACTAATAACAATGGGAAACATTGCTTCACCATATACAGAAAACCTATAATCACTGATGTTATTATTAAAGCCACATCATGTCATCCTGACAAATATAAATAAGCATTTTTAAGTCTATGATACACCGAATATTAAAATTACCGGTGGAAGCTAATGAGATCAAAAAGGAAATGACCATCTTAAACCAAATTGCGCAAACCAACTCTTTCGACACATGACACACAGATATCATTTTTAATAAAGTGCAACACTCACAAAGTACTCCACTAATAGGTAATCCAAAATATATGAAGATGACATATATGGGAACATATCAGATAGAATTACTAATTTATTCAAAAATTCTGGAATAACAATAGCATTCACAACTGACAATACTTTACAACAAAAATTAAGACATATCATAAGTAAAAATAGTGAAAAATTTACCAGACCAGGAGTGTATAAGGTCCAATGCAAAGACTGTGAGAAAAAATATATATCATCTTTTGACTCCTGGAGAAAAGAATATGATGAAAATTATGAATCCCCAAATACCTAAATTAGGATCACACATTAAACTGCATAAAAAAGAAAAATCTATATGACCTATTTTCAATTACAAAAGTAGTCCTTCATATAAACTAAATATGAAACTTAATAAAATTTTGAAAGCATTCTATGTATATGACAGAAATTTCAGTATCAAAAACAGATCGAAATTTCGCAGTAAGGTACAAAGAACATACGTCAGGTACCTCACGAACAAAATCTGTATTCGGCCATCACATAACATTTAATAACCATGCTGAAGTGACAGTAGAGCAGAATCTACAAGTTCTTCATTATGCAAATAAAGGCTTACTTATGAATATCTTAGAAGAAATCGAGATATATACTCATTTGAAAACCAAATCATCAATGCTGCTAAATGAACAATTAGATTTTCTCGAAAAATATTTTTATGTCCTTTTTGACAAAATTTGATAATGAAGATGCACCTACTCTTCTGTTTTAAAATATAAGATTAGTTATACCTATGGCAAAAGCTATGTATGAAAAATATGCTATACAACATATAAAATTTTTATTAAATTGAGATTGATTATTATAAAAACTATTAGATCGATGAGTTCTAAATATTTAATCAGCGGTCTCATTCAGACATACATAATGCGGAACGTACTCTTCGCTGCTACCCTACTGTTATAAAGAATATCACTATGAAAACTACAGTTAAAGTAAGACGATTCTTCATCATCCATCAAAGATGCAATTGTGATGTAGGCAACTCGGTATAATCGATATATACAACAAGGACTTTTACGTCTTTGATTTAACTGACACTGTAATAGTATTAAGGTTGCCCATAGAGGGCACAGCTATTACACATCGTAGTTTACCGTTTTTATCTAAAATATAAATAAGTTTTACACGTACTAACTATATGTTAATCAGACATTTTAAATGAATCAGTTTTATGTTATTAGTGTATTTCGTACTTTTATACTTTGACGGTAGCGTCATATTATGAACGCTGCTCAGCAGTTGTAAAGTAGTGTGAGAGGAAGTAGGCGGAGCCTCTGCATATTTAAGCTCATACTCAGCACTCATAACCATCAGTTGACTTCGTAGCAGCTGAGGAGAGTCCCGCCTACCACCCTCCAAGGAAGCCATGGGTATAATAAGTTTTATTTTATCTTGTTAAAATTTTGTCGTCATTGGACACTTTTCATTTTATTTTAAGATTGGTCTCTAGTAGTTTCTAAAATTAATTCACAGGTCTGAAGATGGTTATATAAAAATAACCGAAACCGGTCACCTATGTTATTGAGACATAAGTGTTGTGATCAAGACTGAACTTTAGTTAAAATATAATACTCTATTTATCACTGTTTCCGAAATGTTTACCAAAATTGTACAACTGGCTCTTTGTTCTCAGGAAGTAATGAGTGCTGTCGACAGGGGATGTCAAATTGATTCCGTATTTTTAGATGTCCAAAAGGCTTTTGACACACAAGCGATTTCTATATGTGTGCCTATGGTGCATCGCCTCAGTTGTGAGACTGGATTCGTGATTTCCTGCCAGAAATTTCACAGTTCGTAGCAACTGATGGAAAGTCATCGAGTAAAACAGAAATAAATCCGACGTCCCTCAAAGAAGTGCTGCCGCCCGAAGTGGCCGAGCGGTTAAAGGCGCTACAGTCTGGAACCGCACGACCGTTACGGTCGCAGGTTCGAATCCTGCCTCGGGCATGGATGTGTGTGATGTCCTTAGGTTAGTTAGGTTTAAGTAGTTCTAAGTTCTAGGGGACTTATGACCACAGCAGTTGAGTCCCATAGTGCTCAGAGCCATTTGAACCAAAGAAGTGCTAGAGGCCCTCTGCTATTCTTGACCTCCATAAACGATTTAGGAGACAATCTGAGTAGCCATCTTAGATTGTTTGCGGATAGCTGTCGTTTATCGACCTGTAAAGTCATAAGATAATCAAAATCAATTGCAAAATGATTTAGACAGGATATCTGTATCGTGAGGAGAGTGGCAATTGACTCTAAATAAGAAAAAGTGTTAAGTCATACACATGAGTGTTAACAGAAACCAGCTAAATTTCGGTTACACGATAAATCACAGAAATCTGAAGGCTGTAAATTCTACTAAATGCTTAGGGATTACTATTATGAACAAGTTAAACTGGAACGATCACATAGACAATGCTGTGGGGAAAGCAAACTGCGATTTATTGTCAGAACACTTAGAAAGTGCAACACGTCTACTGCAGAGACTGCTTACACCACGCTTGTCCACCGCTACGGTCGCAGGTTCGAATCCTGCCTCGGGCATGGATGTGTGTGATGTCCTTAGGTTAGTTAGGTTTAAGTAGTTCTAAGTTCTAGGGGACTTATGACCACAGCAGTTGAGTCCCATAGTGCTCAGAGCCATTTGAACCAAAGAAGTGCTAGAGGCCCTCTGCTATTCTATGCATTGCAGTGCGATGTGAAATCCCCTTCAGATGGAACTGACGGAGGACATCCGAAAAGTACAAAGAGGGCAGTTCCTTGTGTACTATCCCGGGATAGGGGAGACAGTGCCACGGACATGATACGCGAATTGGGATGCATTCAGTAAAACAAAGGCGATTTCCGTTGCGGCAGGACTTTCTAGTGAAATTTGGATCACCAATTTTCTCCTCCGATCGTGAGTGTTGGCGCCACCTACGTAGGAGAAATGATAGTCATAAAGCTGGCTAAAGACGGAAATAAGTTCAGCCGAAATTTTTTCAAACGATCTAACAGTGTTCACAAATGTTACATTAAATACAGTTGGTGATGGAGTATTTATTGCTATCACAAGTAGTTTGCCTTGTAGTGAAACTGAACTAGATAGTTCCTGTGAAATAGTATGGCCAGAGGTTTTCTTGACAATTGGACTAAGGACTAAGCTATTAATTGGATCGTTGTTACGACCCCCCTTGCCGCCCCCCCCCCCCCCCCCCGACTCAGAAGACATAGTTGCTGAACAGGTCAAAGAAAACTGGAGTCTAATTTCAAATAGGTACCCCACTCATACAGTTATAGTCGGTGGTGACTTCAATCTACCCCCGATATGCTGGAAAAATTGTACGTTTAAAACCAGCCGCAGGCATAAAGCATCATCCGAATGCTTTCTCTGGAAATTATTTTGAACAATTAGTTCATGTGCCCACTCGAAGCGCAAATGGTTGCGAAAATATACTTGACCTCTTAGCAACAAATAATCCAGGACAAATAGGGAGTATCGTGACGAATACAGGATTAGCGACCACAAGGCAGTTGCTGCTAGGTTGAATACCGTAACACCTACAACCATCAAAAAGAAACGCAAAGTATATCTATTTAAAAAAGCTGACAAAGTCTTCCTGATCTGATCGTGTAAGCGTAGAAAAGTTGGGGAATGGTTTCAAAGAGACAGTATCGACAGCACTTGAGAGATATATACCACATAAATCAATAAGTGATTGTGCTGATTCCCCATGGTACACAAAACGGGTCAGATAGTTGTTGCGGAAGCAGCGCAAAAAGCATGCCAAATTTGAAAGTACGCAAAATCTCCAAGACTGCTAAAGTTTTACAGAAGTCCCAAATATAGTGCGTACTTCAATTCGAGATGCTTCTAATAATTTCCATAACGAAGTAGGAGTAGGTTTAACAATGAATAAGAAAATAGGAATGCGGGTAAGCTACTACAAACAGCGTAGTGAACGCATTATTGTGGCCAAGATAGATACGAAGCCCACACCTACCATAGCAGTACAAGTTTATATGCCAACTAGCTCCGCAGATGACGAAGAAATTTATGATGACATAAAAGAAATTATTCAGATAGTGAAGGGAGACGAAAATTTAATAGTCTTGGGTCACTGGAATTCAATAATAGGAAAAGGAAGAGAAGGGAACGTAGTAGGCGAATATGGAATGGGAGTAAGGAATGAAAGAGGAAGCTGCCTGGTAGAATTTTGCACAGAGCATAACTTCATCATAGCTAACACTTGGTTCAAGAGTAATAAAAGGAGGTTGTATACGTGGAAGAAGCCTGGAGATACTGGAAGGTCTCAGATAGATTATATGCTGACCGCCACTGACACTTGCAATGCATGCGGGCACTGGACAGGTGCCGTTCGTGGACAACTACAATAGCGCAACCTCTTGTCTCGGCTAGCATCTTCTTCTATTTTCAAGCCATGCAATACTCGCCGTGTTTATTTAATGTCCCAACACTTGTGCAAGGGACAGGCAATTACTAATAATCCTTCTTGGCCAATTTCCGTTGAAAATATACGGAAACAGGGCATTGCAGATATTCATAGGCGTATGCAGAATGTCTACGGCAGTGAACAAAAGCACGCTGAGTCGGTGACAGAAGCGTCTGTCATCATCGCAACGAGATCACGCAAACCTGACCGCTGTCCCGCATGCAGGCCGGCCGCAAACAGTTGTGACGCGCAGTGTTGGAACGTGCGGACACTCTCATTCGAGGTGATTAACGGATCACAGCCAAAAGCCTCGCTGCACAAATGGATGTCTCTGGCTGCAGTGCTGACGCAATCGTCATCAGTTGGGGTACACAAGAGTGTGTACCCTCTGAGTTCCTCCTCTCCTACAAGAAGACCGTAAAGCGCAACGAATATCTCCGTTTGCAGAACTGATCGTGATAATTTTTTTGTCGAACTTCGTCTCAGGCGATGAAACATGAGTTCATCACTTCGAACAGGGAACAAAACGGCAATCCGTGGACTGGTGCCTCACGGCCTCTCCTCCGAAGAAAAATACCAAAGACGCACCTTCAGGCGATAAAGTAATGACGGCAGTCATCTGGGTCTCTGATGGGTTTATTCTGTTTGATGTTACTTTGCTATACTGACACGATTCCCGAATGCTCTGCGCCAGACGCAGGATGTTGCCTGCGGCGCGCCTTGAAGGTGCAGGCTGGTAGATATGTGTGTGTGTGTGTGTGTGTGTGTGTGTGTGTGTGTGCGTGCGTGCGTGAGTTGGGGTGTGGCAATGGTCAGCTCATAAGAGTATTGCGGTACCCTCAAGAAAACTGAAGAAACCACTGTGTCCGTCGCCACAGAAATGCAAAGGAACCTGTCTTTCTCCGTGACATCCCAAGGCCTGAGACAAGTCTGCGCGCGAGGGAGGAGCTCACAAAACTTCACTGGGCAGTTATTCCCCATCCGCCCTACAGCCCGGATCTCGCACCTTCCTACTTCCGTCTGTTTGGCGCAATGCGCGAGGTGCCGGGGCTAGCAGTGTATTTAACACTAAATTCTTCTAGAATCTTCATATGGAAATGATGCTCTAATCCCCCCCACCTTTTCTAACTCCGACTTTTGCTCTTGCACATGGGTTAAGAAGAAACGCGAAATGACTCCAATCGACCCTGCAAGTGGTGTAGAAAAGAGTTTGGCATCTGCAATAATTTAATTTGATAAATAAGTTTCATTAACGTGGTGAGAAATGAAAGGGTTCATCTACCGATCTACAGAAAGTTGTCCAAAATAAAAATTTGATTTATTATGACTAAACTCAAAACAATAAATACAAAACATGAAACATTTACAATACGTCAAATTGGATACTCAAATAAATGCTCTGAAGGTAAAGTTGTCCGTAAACTAGCTTGTGACGTTTGTGACCAAGTGGTATGTGGAGCCAATTCCTTGCAACTCAAATCTTAAGAGAAACACCCAGCCAACCCGACATTAATTGCTGTTACAGTAGTGAGAACTCAGACAATGAACACCCAAGACAGAACCTCGTAAGAAAAGACGGGAACAGGCGCGCTCTGCTGAGCTCTGATTATCACAGAGCAAAATTCTCTAGTCTGCCGGTGCTGCGGACATACATTACCAAGCTGTCTTCTTAACTGCAACGACACGATCTGGCGTACCAGAAGCGATGGCTGGTTGCTTCGACGTCCAGTCGTGGTGATGATAATGTCGCGAGTGTAGCCCGAAACAAATTATCCTGATCTGGTTGTTTCAGACTAAAGACTTCCTATCAATACAAATGCGCCTCTGAGGGAGACGAAGGAGGCTCGCCAAACAATCACTGACGGTACAGTGATTGATTTTAACTTGCGAAGTCACACTTTAGCCAAAACTGCTCAAGACGCACAACATAGGCCGCTTGTATGCAGAACGCTCAATTGCCAACTGTACTCGGAAAGTTACGTTGAAGTCGAAACTTCAGCAACTTCGTCAAACAGTTAGAATTAAATGGAAGTACATTAGACAGCCAGCGGAAGGCAGGCTGTCCAGAGCAGCGAGAGCTCTCCGACCGGAAGGCGAGAGCCGACCGTCTCAAGGGCACCCGTACAAGCCGAACTCAGAACATTCCCGCCCCTACGACAGTGGTCGTGGTTAAAACGTTCCAATGAGCAACTCGAAAACCGGCGGAAAATTCCACTCTATTGCCGACGCACTACTATTCCACCAGTGGAGATACTTAGCGCCAATTTCTGCGCCGATTTTTCTACGTCACGGAGCTATGATTTTGCAGAAAACGCGGGAATTTGCCCCCCAAGACTGCCTGGGAAACCACGTCATTCCCACACCTCGCTGTTAGCCCGCCAGAAAGTGTTTTCACTAAGTTTCTGTGAAGTAACGGAATCTCTAGCTCAGCCGCTCCGTCAGGCCCCTGTGGGCGTGTCGCCCCCGCTCTTATGACAATGTCAGCATCTGGAAAGCATCCAATCGACTCCCTCACACCCGTCAGCATAACCCTTTCAAGATCAGCAGAACCCGCATATCACCAGACCACCCAGATGACGAGAGTCGCTGCATGGGAAGTCCGCGTGTGAAGGAATAGCAACTTTTCACTGCATGTAATTAGAGAGGAAAATCGAATTATTCTAAGATAGAAATGTGAGAGGGGACTCATGCCACCTCTCAACTTGTGCAAGGGACAGTCAATTACTAATAATCCTTCTCGACCAATTTCAGTTGAAAAAATAAGGAAACAGGGCATTGCAGGTATTCATAGTTATATGCGGAATGTCTACGGTACTGAACAAAAGCACGCTGAGTCGGTGACCAAAGCGTCTGTCATCATCGCAACAAGATCACGCAAACCTGACCGCTGTCCTGCATGCAGGCCGGCAGCAAACGGTTGTGACACACACAGTGTTGGAACGTGCGGACACTCTCATTTGAGGTGATCAACGGATCACAGTCAAAAACCTCGCTGCACAAATGGATGTCTCTGGTTGTACTGCTGACACACTCGTCACCAGCTGGGGTACTCAGGAGTGTGTAACCTCTAGGTTCAAATGGCTCTCAGCACTATGCGACTTAACTTCTGAGGTCACCAGTCCCCTAGAACGTAGAACTACTTAAACCTAACTAACCTAAGGACATCACACACATCCATGCCCGAGGCAGGATTCGAACCTGCGACCGTAGCGGACGCGCGGTTCCAAACTGTATTGCCTAGAACCGCCGGCCGGCCATCTAGGTTCCTCCTCTCCTAAAAGAAGACCGTAAAGCGCAACGAATGGCTCCGTCTGCGGAATTGATTGTGATAATTTTTTGTCGAACATCTTCTCAGGCGATGAAACATGAGTTCATCACTTCGAACAGGGAACAAAACGGCAATCCGTGGACTGGTGCCTCACGACCTCTCCTCCGAAGGAAAATACCAAAGACGCTCCTTCAGGCGATAAAGTAATGACGGCCGTCTTCTGGGTCTCTGAAGGGTTTATTCTGTTTGGTGTTACTTTGCAATATGGACACAATTCCCGACTGCTCTACGCCAGACGCGGGATGTTGCCGGCGGCGTTTCTTAAAGGTGCAGCCTGCTAGATGTGTGTGTGTGTGTGTGTGTGTGTGTCAAGTTGTGACACAAGCTCCTCTTCTCCCCAGTTCTATTCAATACCTCCTCATTATTTATGTGATCTACCCATCTAATCTTCAGCATTCTTCTGTAGCACCACATTTCGAAAGCTTCTCTTCTCTTCTTGTCTAAAATGTGTGTGTGTGTGTTGGAGTATGGCAATGATCAGCTCATAAGTGTATTGTGCTACCCTCAAAAAACTGGAGAAACCACTTCACTGTGTTCGTCACCACAGAAATCCAAAAGAACATGTGCTTCTCCGTGATAACCCAAGGCCTGAGACAAGTCTGTGCAGGCGAGAGAAGCTCACAAAACTTCACTGGGCAGTTCTTCCCTATCTGACCTACAGCCAGGATCTCGCACCTCCCTACTTCCGTCTGTTTGGCGCAATAAAGGACGCACTCCGCGGTAAGCAGTACGTGGATGAGGGGGAGGTTATTGATGCGGCAAGACGTTGGCTGTGACGTCGCAAAGTGTTACTACGCGGGCATACAGCCCCTCCGAATAAGGTGGCACTGAACGCAGATATTGCCAAGCAGGGTTTTGTAGCTAAATGTGGGAAATAAGGTGCAGTACTGGAATCCTGAAAAAAACCAACTCGATTTCAGAATAAAAAATGTGTGACATTGCTTATTGAACCGCGTCGTGTGTCGGATGTTAGTGACACGCTGGCTGCGACGAAGTAGGCCGCTCGGCTGGAAGTAGGTCGATCTGCATAGAGAGTGGGACGTCAGCGTCGTAACAAATGTGGTGTTTTTGCCGGCCGAAGGGCGGGTCAGCGCCGCGGGGCGTGACGGCCTCTCAGCGCCCTTGTAGGGCGGGCCCTACGTGTGACCACAGCTGCAGGGCCAGCGTGTGGCGGAGAGAGCGCGGCCTACCTGGAGCCGGACACGGCTGCAAGAATGGCTGGCTTTTTGCAACGGCCGGCCGCGCCTCGCCACGCTGTGTGCACAATGTGGGCCAGCTGCCGCTGGAATTGGCGCCGCACTCTGACACACACACACACACACACACACACACACACACACACATCTGCCAGGCGGCCTGCAACATCCCGCATCTGGCGCACAGCAGTCGGGAATCGTGTCCGTGTTGCAAAGTAACCACCGAGGTTAGAGCTCCTGTATAGGGTGTTCGGAAATTCCCGTTACAGACTTCTAGGATCTGTAGAGTGGGCTCTGTAGACAAAATTTTGAACTAGAACTCATGTCCGTAAACGTATCGTTTCTGTGCTACAACCATTTCAAAACTGATGGTAAGGCGACCACTTTTACAGTACATCACTTGTTTTATATATGAAGATAGTACTTGTTTAAATGGAACAACTGATACAAGCCGACCTCGGGGGAGATCAGTTTGGATTCCGTAGAAATGTTGGAACACGTGAGGCAATACTGACCCTACGACTTATCTTAGAAGATAGATTAAGGAAAGACAAACCTACGTTTCTAGCATTTGTAGACTTAGAGCAAGTTTTTGACAATGTTGATTGGAATACGCTCTTTCAAATTCTGAAGGTGGCAGGGGTAAAATACAGGGAGCGAAATGCTATTTACAATTTGTACAGAAAGCAGATGGCAGCTATTAAGGGTCGAGGGGTATGAAAGGGAAGCAGTGGTTAGGGAGTGAGAGAGGGTTGTAGCCTATCCCCGACGTTGTTAATCTGTATATTGAGCAAGCAGTGAAGGAAACAAAAGAAAAATTCGGAGTAGGTATTAAAATCCATGGAGAAGAAATAAAAACCTAAAGGTTCGCCGATGACATCGTAATTCTGTCAGAGACAGCAAAGGACCTGGAAGAGCAGTTGAATGGAATGGTCAGTGTCTTGAAAGGAGGGTATAAGATGAACATCAACAAAAGCAAAACGAGGATAATGGAATGTGGTCGAATTAATTCGGGTGATGCTGAGGGAATTAGATTAGGAAATGAGACACTTAAAGTAGTGAAGGAGTTTTGCTATTTGGGGAGGAAAATGCCTCATGATGGTCGAAGTAGAGAGGATATAAAATGTAGACTGGCAAAGGCGAGGAAAGCGTTTCTGAAGAAGAAAAATTTGTTAACATCGAGTATAGATTTAAATGTCAGGAAGTCGTTTCTGATAGCATTTGTATGGAGTGTAGTTTAGACAAGAAAAGAATAGAAGGTTTCGAAATGTGGTGCTACAGAAGAATGCTGAAGATTAGATGGGTAGATCACATAAATAATGAGGAGGTATTGAATAGAATTGGGGAGAAGAGGAGCTTGTGGCACAACTTGACTAGAAGAAGGGATCGGTGGTAGGACATGTTCTTAGACATCGAGGGATCACCAATTTAGTATTGGAGGGCAGCGTGGAGGGTAAAAATCCTAGAGGGAGACCAAGAGATGAATACACTAAGCGGATTCACAAGGATGTAGGCTGCAGTAGGTACTGGGAGATGAAGAAGCTTGTACAGGATAGAGTAGCATGGAGAGCTGCATCAAACCAGTCTCAGGACTGAAGACCACAACAACAACACAACTAAAATCTCGCCTCTATTGCGAAAAAAGCACCTAGTGTTAAGTGTTAACCCAGGTTTCGGCGTAGATAACTACACCTTCTTCAGAACAACAATAAATAATTTTAGGGCGTTGAACACCTCACGTTTTATCCCTATATCTTTATTACCACGACGTCTTTAGATTACCTCCCCTTAGCCCCTCCCCCCCCCCCCCCCCACAGGCTAACTACTGGTTGTCATAGGTAGCTTCATATAAGTTTCTTTACTAGCATAAGCAACAGTGTGCGGTTATTTTTAGGTTTCATCTCCTATTTGGACCGTCTCTTATTCTATCCATTCCTATTTTTGATATGCGTTGATCCACGGTTGGGAATATATGGACTATTTAGCCCCGACCCATGTATAAACTTTCTCGTATTTGTATACGCATGCGTATTCAAGTAATTTCCCTTGTCTCGCGCATTTGCATAGGTAGCGGGCCAGGCTTGTAAGTGAGTGACCGTTTGTAGCTGCAGTTTATGGCGGGTCATTGCCCATCGAACATAGGCCGGTGTGAGGTGGAGTGTACACCATGAAGCTGTGGTTTTGATTACCTCCCCTTAGCCCCTCCCCCCCCCCCCCCCCCACAGGCTAACTACTGGTTGTCATAGGTAGCTTCATATAAGTTTCTTTACTAGCATAAGCAACAGTGTGCGGTTATTTTTAGGTACTATTAGTATTTTCCTTTTCTTTATCGTTTATAAATGTATAGCTATGGTGTTCTTTTAATCATTGACAAAGGTCTTCTTAGGCACTTGTGGATTTTATTGTTGTTCTGTGAAGGTGCAGTTATCTACGCCGAAACCTGGGTTAACACTTAACACTAGGCGCTTTTTTCGCAATCGAGACTGGTTTACAGTTTTTTAATAAATTAACCAACGATTGCTGACGCGCTGCGATGTTGATGGTTCTTATATAGTAATTGTTCTAGAAAGAACAGATACCATTGATGACCGTGCAGCATCCAAAGAAATAAATGATAATTAATTGAAACCCTCAGCTGCCCTCAGCTACCTCGATAGGAACAGCTGAAAATTGTGTGCAAGGGAATAGTCCCTGCAGTCGCCCTATTCATCTGTGTCCTCGGTGGCTCAGATGGATAGAGCGTGTGCCATATAAGCAGGAGATCCCGGGTTCGAGTCCCGGTTTGGGCACGCATGTTCAGCTGTCCGCATCGAGGTTTATCAACAACACCTGTCGGCAGCTGAGGGATTCAATTAATTATCATTTACTTGTTTTATAAATCATTTACTTGTTTCTTAAATCCAGTACGGCCTCTTCCAGTTTGAGCGTGCGGCGTCTCTCGCCACAGTCACGCGTGCTAACGACGGAGGTACCGCTTTCTAAGCCGTTGCGTAATTTGGCGAAAAAGGGTGCGAGGTGCCGGGGCTAGCAGTGTATTTAACACTAAATTCTTCTAGAATCTACATATGTAAATGATGCTCTAAGCCCCCCCTTATTCTAACTTCGACTTTTGCTGTTGTACATGGATTAAAAAGAAACGCGAACTGACTGTAATCGACCCTGCAAGTGGAGTAGAAGAGTTTGGCACCTGCAATAATTTCATTTGATAAATAAGTTAAATAAAGGAAAGTTTCATTAACGTAGTGAGAAATGATAGGGTTCCTCTACCAATTACAGAATGAAAGTTCTGTCCAAAATAACAATATGATTTATTATAAATCAAAATAATAAACAAAAACACATGAAACATTTACAATACAGCAAATTGGCTCAAATTGGATACTCAAATAAATGCTGTGAAGGTGAAGTTGTCCCTAAACTACATTGTGACATTTATGACGAAGTGGTCTGTGGAGCCAATTCCTTGCAACTCAAGTCTTAAGAGAGACACACAGCCAACCCAGCATTAATTACTGCTACATTAGTGAGAACTCAGACAATGAACACTCAAGACAGATCAAAGTTAGAAAAGACAAACAGGCGCGCTCTGCTGAGCTCGGATTATCACCTAGCAAAATTGCCTGCTTTGCTGGTGCTGCGGACATACATCACCAAGCTGTCTTCTTAACTGCACGGACACGATCAGGCATACTGGAGGCGATGGCTGGTTGCTTCGACGTCCCGTCGTGGTGATGACAATGTCACGAGTATAGCCCGAAACAAATTATCCTGGCCTGGTTGTTCCAGACTAAAGACTTCCTAGCAATACAAATGCGCCTCTGAGGGAGACGAAGAAGGCTCGCCACACAATCACTGATGGTACAGTGATTGATTTTAACAAGTGAAGTCACACAGTAACTCCGATACAGTCAACTTTAGCCAAAACTGCTCAAGACAGACAACATAGCCCTCTTGTACGCAGAACGCTCAATTGCCAACTGTACTCGGAAAGTTACGTTGAAGTCGAAACTTCAGCAACTTCGTCCAACAGTTACAATTAAATAAAAGTATATTAGACAGCCAACGGAAGGCAGGCTGTCCAGAGCAGCGAGAGCGCTCAGTCTTGTAACCTACTCTGACCGAAAGGCGAGAGCCAACCCCCACAAGAGCACCCATACAAACCGAACACAGAACATTCCCGCCCCCACGACAGTGGCTGTGGTTAATCGTTCCAATCAGCAACTCGAAAACTGGCAGAAAATTCCACTCTATTGCCAGAGCACTACCATTCCACCAATGGAGATTCTTGGCGCCAATTTCTGCGCTGATTTTGCTACATCACGGAGCTATGCCCTGAGCAAGCCAATCACAGTTACGATTTTGCAGAAAGCGCGGGAATTTGCCCGCCACAGCTGCCTGGGTACACAAGTCATTCCCACGCCTCACTGGTAGCCCGCCAGAAAGTGTTTTCGCTAAGTTTCTGTGAAGTAACGGAACCTCTAGCCCAGCCGCTACTTCAGGCCCCTGCGAGCGTGTCTCCGCCGCTATTCTACAATGTCGGCGTCTGGAAAGCATTCAATCGACTCCCTCACACCCGTCGGCTTACCCTTTCAAGATCAGCAGAACCCGCCTGTCACCGGACCACCCAGGTGATGAGAGACGCTGCATGGGAAGTCCGCGTGTGAAGGAATAGCAACTTTTCACCACATGCAATTAGAGAGGAAAATCGTACGATAGAAATATGAGAGGGAGCTCATGCCTCCTCTCAAGGGTATGCGACGGAATCGCACAATGTGTACAACGCTCTTGATAAAGGTGAAGCCGGCCAGGGTGCCTGAGCGGTTCTAGGCGCTACAGTCTGGAACTGATCGAACCACAATGGTCGCAGGTTTGAATCCTGCCTCGGGCATGGATGTGTGTGATGTCCTTAGGTTAGTTAGGTTTAAGTAGTTCTAAGTTCTAGGGGACTGGTGACCTTAGAAGTTAAGTCCCATAGTGCTCAGAGCCATTTGAAATAGTTTTTGATAATGTGTCAATAAGCTCATGTCTTAAAATCCTAGCTACTTTGCACATAAAATGTTACACCGGTCCGATATGTAACTGTGAATAAAATATTGAAAAAATAACGGTGAAATGACTTTTGTAAATGCAAAAAATGAAACAGATTAAAGATTTATGCGCCTTTCAATAGCACTTGAAATTGTAGAGTATAGAGCGAATGACATACCGATTGAGAATTTACATTTTTTTCTTTCTTTTCCGCCAGACTTATCAGACCACTTTCGTAAAGTACAATTTTTTACTTAGAATCGTAGAATTTTAAAGTCTGCCAGAGTATATTGTCTCGGAGACTATGAATCTCGTGCAGTATCATTTGCTGTACATGACAGGACCTGCTTGAATTAAGTTTACACATATTCTGTGTGAAGTATGTATACAGTTGCTTCAGAATCAATGGAGAGACGTTCCGTCTGTGCAACTAATGGAATGCAGTTTGTTTATTGCCATACGCGTTTCGCCTCTTTTATTTGTGAAGCGTCTTCAGTGGCCTGTAATACGTGGCTGTTTTTATACATATTGTAAATGTATTTTGCAGTAGTTATAATATGTTACTATGTTTGATTTTTTCATGAGTTTGTCTTGCTTTTCAGGCCAGTATCAACTTTCGTATCACAAATTTCGCGATGTGAAATTGTCGTTCTGTGTTACTTACGAATTCCACTCTCACAAAGAACAACACATTTTCACATCACAAAATACACACGCACCCACGTACACACACACACACACACACACACACACACATACAGAACAAATGCAATATCAACCATACACACCACACATAGACGCAAGATAAACACAAACGGCTCAAATGGCTCTGAGCACTATGGGACTTCACATCTGAGGTCATCAGTCTCCTAGAACGTAGAACTACTTAAACCTAATTAACCTAAGGACATCACACACATCCATGACCGAGGCAGGATTCCAACCTGCGACCGTAGCGGTCGCGCGGTTCCAGACTGAAGCACCTACAAACGCTCGGCCACACAGGCCGGCAAGATAAACACACTGCGACAGTTGGTACCACTACACACCGTAAACACAGAGATGCTGAACACAAAATGTACAGTGTCACTGATGTAAGCGATGTTTCGAAACAAATGTGGGTGAAATAACTCCGGAAATCGGGCAACCGGAGCATGGAGACTAATGAACACATCTCCAGCACCAAACGCACGGGGTAACAGCGTTGGAAATCGCAAGTAACACCGAATGATAATTACACATCGCGAATTTTCTGCTACAAAAGTTTATTCTTTTTGAGGAAGAATGGTTTACGATACCCTTGACAACCTGAAGTTATTCACGGTTCTAGGCGCTTCAGTCTGGAACCGAGCGACCGCTACGGTCGCAGGTTCGAATCCTGCCTCGGGCATGGATGTGTGTGATGCGGTAGAGCACTTGACCGCGAAAGGCAAATGTCCCGAGTTCGAGTCTCGGTCCGGCACACAGTTTTAATCTGCTAGCAAGTTCCATATCAACGCACACTCCGCTGCAGAGCGAAAATCTCATTCTGGAAACATCCCCCAGGCAGTGGCTAAGCCATGTCTCCGCAGTATCCTTTCTTTCAGGAGTGCTAGTTCTGCAAGGTTCGCAGGAGAGCTTCTGTAAAGTTTTGAAGGTAGGAGACGAGATACTGGCAGAAGTGAAGCTGTGAAGACGGGGCGTGAGTCGTGCTTGGGTAGCTCAGTTGGTGGAGCACTTGCCCGCGAAAGGCGAAGGTCCCGAGTTCGGGTCTCGGTCTGGCACACAGTTTTAATCTGCCAGGAAATTTCCTAACATGCAGTTGTCAGGTTTTTTTTTTTGCTTTTTTTTTTTTTTTGTAGTGCCTAGCATCTTCGAACTCTGTCTCTTAGCGGTAGTCCAAGAAGCGAGCTCAGAAACCTCACCTCACCTGCTCTCCTCGCCTATTCTTTCAAAGACTCCCCACACCGGTGGTTCCACATCTCCATTTCATTTGTAAGAGGTGTCTCGATGCTGACACGCTCACAAGCCTTATCACGGTGACCAAGTTACTACACCTGGTAGCGTTATCTAAGCGACACACATCTCTGTCAGCAATAATTACAATTGAAAGAAAATCAGCCATCGGGCACTAATTTTTGAAATTAGTGAGCGAGGGCTGATTTCCTTTCAATTGTAACTATTCACGGTCCCTGAACGTGCAGCCATGTACAAGATTCTGTCGGCAATGCTGCAGGAAGTTTTCGTTTAGGACGAGGACACAACTGCTTCGCACCGCGCAACTTTGCATCAGCCCTGGCGAAACGGGGACGCTTTTTATTGCGACGGCGCGCCGCGTATACCTGGGAGCCACGAGTGGCGTGCAAACAGCGCCACGCCACAACAGCTGTTCCGACTGCCCACTGGCCGCCGTAAGCGAAAAAACGGGAAGGGTTCCAGCCGAATGGGAGCTGACCGTCCCTCTGTACCTGCGAGCTCGTGCGTGTGCGTGTGCGTGCACGCATTCTATCGGGTGTCCGCAAGAGGTCAGGGGACCGCCCCAGGGCACGCATACGCGTAAATCACGCAGGCGGGATCCAGCTGTCGCGAGCGTCGTTTCTCCCTCTGCGTTCTACAAGAGTAGCGTTTGCGGCAGAACTGGTCATCGGCCCGAGCGTGTATTCCAGTCATAAATCAACTTGAGTCCGCCATACGTACGTGGGGTAAATCGTCCCATATTCACTCTTGTGAACCGAATGAGATCATCAATGACAATATCAAGTTCATACCTGATCAAAAGTACTCGGACATTAGAGGTCAGCCGGATGGAGGGCCGAGCGGTTCTAGGCGCTACAGTCTGGAACCACGGGACCGCTGCGGTCGCAGATTCGAATACTGCCTTGGGCATGAATGTCTGTGATGTCCTTAGGTTAGTTACGTTTAAGTAGTTCTAACTTCCAGCGGACAGATGACCTCAGAAGTTGAGTCCCATAGTGCTCAGAGCCATTTGAACCATTCGAGGTGGTCACGACCCGCCAGTGTAAAAGGAGGCGAGGAGTATTGTGTTGTCAGCAGAAAAGCAGTAACAGCACAACAGGAGGCCTCAGGGACTATGCCTTTAATAACGAAATTTGGAGGGTGCTAACGAACCAAAGGCCGTTCCACTCTCGGTTCAAGAGGAACAAATGACGACAAGTAAAGGTTAGTAGAGGTTGGCGTATCTGTGAAAAGACCTATGCGCGAAGCATACAACAGCTACCACCACCACACCTTAGCAAAATATCTGGAAGAGAACTCGAGGAAATTCTGGTCGTAAGGGGGGTAGGACGTCAAACGGACCGACCTGGAGAGTCAGCACAGGACATTTTAATTTCTACTGTCTATACTTTTACAAATAAATTCATAAAACATTGTCATCATGACCAGGAATGATTGATAACTGACACTCATCGAAGTGGAAGTTCAAAAACGTAGCAAAACACCTTTTTTTACATGTGAAATTTCATCATTTTTTCACTTATTACTGGCTACATTTGTTGCTATAGGTATACTTTTCTTCCTAAGTAAGAGAGATTCTTCGATGAATTGTTCATAGCATACAAACAGTACTTGTTAAATTAAATAAATTCAGCTGATAACAGAAGCGCAGATCTAGTGAAAAGATCAGAAAAAGTGATTTGTTTCGCTCATAGGTGTACTTCTGATGACATTTATGAGAGACAGTGTTAAGCTTAAACCGAAATGTTCACATTCAAAATCGTGAACAACAAAATTATGAGATGTTTATTTTATAAACTGAAACCCATTATTCTTGCTACAATTTATATGTTATTTATGTTCGACTCCCTTTTACACTATGGCGTCTTCAGTGGATTTAACCTTTTTACACGCGATAGTTGCAGATTACGAAACAGTCCACTTCATAATTTTTACACTACTCTTTTATTACTTATTATTTTTTCGGCCGAAAATGTCGTTCCCTGTCATCTGGTGACAGTTACAGGACGCACCATCACTTCACTCATAAAACTTCCACACATTTTCATCTCCTGATCTTTTTATTTTGTAATCGTGTGCGTTTCATCCAAACATGTATTTTTTCATCATTACTAACTTTACGACAGGAGCGGGTATACAATGTAAAAGGCATATAACTATATACATAACTAGGTCTAGATTGGGTCTTAGCATCTATTCCACAATGCCAGGTCTTGTAGGCGATGACATCTCGGTCGGCAAATGATTCCAATCCAGGTAGAGAGGCATTCTCACATCGAACGATAGTGAGAGTAAACCATCCACTTCCAGTGCTCACTATAAAATGGAACTGCACAAAGTGTCATATTGAATGGACCAATTTTTTTCCGTGGATGTCGAGTTAATTTCAGTTTTGACGTTGCCACAGGGAGTACTGGAAGTGGATGGTTTACTCTCGCTATCGTCCGATGTGAGAATGTCTCCCTACCTGGATTGGAATCATTTGCCGACCGAGATGTCATCGCTTACAAGACCTGGCATTGTGGAATAGATGCTAAGACCCAGTCTAGACCTACTTATGTATATAGTAATATGCCTTTTACATTGTATAGCCGCTCCTGTCGTTAAGTTAGTAATGATGAAAAAATACATGTTTGGATGAAAGGATGCAACAATTTGAAAAAAGTTGAAAACATACTGCCGCGTTGGCCGAGCGGTTCTAGGAGCTTCAGTCCGGAACCGCGCGACCGCTATGGTCGCAGGTTCGAATCCTGCCTCGGGCATGGATGTGTGTGATGTCCTTAGGTTATTTAGGTTTAAGTAGTTCTGAGTTCTATGCGACTGATGACCTCAGGTGTTAAGTCTCATAGGGCTCAGAGCCATTAGAACCATTAGTAATCGTCCATATTTCGTGAGCTAACGGTGTGGTCTGGCAACAATTTGTTTTTCTCACGATAACTGTGAGTTATTTCTGTCCTATCCGTCTGTTCACTTGGTGTCCCTTTGCTCGTTGGTTGCTTAAGTTTTGTAAATCTAACGACTATTCCTTTCTACTCTCTCTTTGTTTCTCTGTGTCTATACGTGTGACTGTCTGTGTGTGTGTGTGTGTGTGTGTGTGTGTGTGTGTGTTTGTGTGTGTGTGTGTGTGTGTGTGCATATGTTTAGTAGTCTTCTTCATGTTTCAAAGGTGTTAACGGTATTAAGACATTTGGGGGCTAGTGGGAGAGATGGTTGCACAATGTTGCATGTGAATTTAATAGCGGTCAGGGAGTGGACAATGACTTAGCCGAGTCGTCCTGCCTTCCGACAAGTTTAAAATCCCGCCAACTACGGAGCGCGCGGCTGCTTTCGTGACCTGATGCCTGCAGTGGCCAGGGGCGACGTGCGAGTATTCTCTCTCGTGACGTGCGGTAGAGCGGAACTAGTCAGCAGTAATGGCATCCTCTAGCATTCCTCCTTGAATCGCAGAGGCGTAAAGTCACGTACGTACGAGGGGGCGACAATAAGTAATACAACGTATATTTGTCCTATTTCAGTTTCGGTTTTAAAAAAGGCGGAATTGTTGTGCGACATCGTGGAACGTTCCTGTTTCACACCGATAGTTTCATGAAGCTCCGATAGCTGGCGACGCTCTACGTACCCTTCAAAATGACGGCTTCAAAGGGCATGCGTTCCAAGCAGAGAGCTGTCATTGAGATTCTTTTGGCACAAAACCACAGCATCGCACATATTCACAGGCGCTCGCAGAATATCTACGGAGACTTGGCAATGAACAAAAGCACGGTGAGTCGTCTGGCGAGACGCCTGCCATCATCAGAACACGGTCGCGCGTCTTCACTGGATTTAATCTGGGATTGTACAGTCTTTCTTACAAGCGATAGTTATGGATCAGAAAACAGTTCACGTCGTAATCCTTAGTTTTTATTACTTACAGTTATTTCTGTCCAATCTCCAGCATGCCAGTCGGCCGTAGACAGCTCTGGCTCCTGCAGTATTGGAACGTGCGGACACTCTCATTCGAGGTGTTCGACGGATGCGAACGAACTTCTCCATCTCCATGGCAACGCAAGGCCTCGCATTAGTCAGAGCACCCGTTCTTCCTCATTCACTCTACAGTCCATATCTCCAGCCTTCTGATTTCCACCTGTTTGGCAATTAAGGATGCACTCCATGCGAAGCAGCACGTTGATTATGGGGAGGTTGTCGATGCAGCAAGACATTGGCTCCGACGTCGACCGGTAGAGTGATACCGTGAGGGCGTACAGGCCCTCCCACTAAGGTGGGGCAAGGTCCTAGCATTGGATGGAGCTTATGTTGAAAAATAGGTTCAAATGGCTCTGAGCACTATGGGACTTAACATCTGAGGTCATCAGTCCCCTAGAACTTAGAGCTACTTAAATCTAACTAACCTAAGGACATCACACACATTCATGCCCGAGGCAGCATTCGAACCTGTGACCGTAGCAGTCGCGCGGTTCCGGCCTGAAGTGCCTAGAACCGCTCGGTCACAGCGGCCGGCTGAAAAATAGGATTTTGTAGTCAGAAGAGAGGGGAATTATATCCGAATGCTGAATAAAACCAACCAGCTTTCAGAAAAAAAAATATGTTGCGTTACTTATTGAAAGCCCCCCGAATATTATGTGACAAGTTCCTGTCGCCCAGTCCTGTGCAGCAGAGTGGAGTTGTAAGGGCGCAGTGTTCTCCTAAGACGCGGACGTGGTTCGAGTATTTTTCCCAGCTGTCCGATGGTGCAGTTACTCGCTTGTGAATTGTGGAAACACCGGCAAGCTGACGTCTACTTGGTTTCGCAATGGGAATGATGCGATCACTGATACGTGAAGTCAGTTCACGAACTGAAACGAATTCCACCACTCAAGAATCTCAATTGACGTTTGCTTGTGCAAAGCGTCAGCAAAATACACTACTGGCCATTAAAACTGCTACACCAAGAAGAAATGCAGGTGATAAAGGGTATTCATTGGACAAATATATTATACTAGACCTGACATGTGATAACATTTTCACGCAATTTGGGTGCATAGACCCTGAGAAATCAGTACCTAGAACAACCACGTCTGGCCGTAATAACGGCCTTGTTACGCCTGCACATTGAGTCAAACAGAGCGTGGATGGCGTGTACAGGTGCAGCTGCCCATGCAGCTTCAACACGATACCACCGTTCATCAAGAGTAGTGACTGGCGTATTGCGACGAGCCAGATGCTCGGCCACCATTGACCAGACGTTTTCAATTGGGGAGAGATCTGGAGAATGTGCTGGCCAGGGCAACAGTCGAATATTTTGTGTATCCAGAAAGGCCCGTACAGGACCTACAACATGCGGTCGTGCATTATCCTCCTGAAATATAGGGTTTCGCCGGGATCGAATAAAGGGTAGAGCCACGGGTCGTAACACATCTGAAATGTAATCCCATACCATCACGCCGGGTGATACGCCAGTATGGCGATGACGAATACACGCTTCCAATGTGAGTTCACCGCAATGTCGGCGAACACGGATGCGACCATCATGATGCTGTAAACAGAACCTGGATTCATCCGAAAAAAATTACGTTTTGTCATTTGTGCACCCAGGTTCGTCGTTAAGTACACCATCGCAGGCGCTCCTGTCTGTGATGCAGCGTCAAGGGTAACCGCAGCCATGGTCTCCGATCTGATAGTCTATGCTGCTGCAAACGTCGTTGAACTCTTCGTGCAGATGGTTGTTGTCTTGCAAACGTCCCCATCTGTTAACTCAGGGATCGAGACGTGGCTGCACGATCCTTTACAGCAGATAAGATGCCTGTCATCTCGACTGCTAGTGATACGAGACCGTTGGGATGCAGCTCGGTGTTCCGTATTATCCTCGTGAACCCAACGATTTCATATTCTGCTAACAGTCATTGGATCTCGACCAACGCGAGCAGCAATGTCGCGTTACGATAAACTGCAATCGCGGTAGGCTACAATCCGACCTTTATCAAAGTCGGAAACTTGATAGTACGCATTTCTCCTCCTTACACGAAGCATCACAACAACGTTTCACCAGGCAACGCCGGTCAACTGCTGTTTGTGTATGAGAAATCGGTTGTAAACTTTCCTCATGTCAGTACGTTGTAGGTGTCGCCACTGGCGCCAACCTTGCGTGAATGCTCTGAAAAGCTAATCATTTGCATATCACAGCATCTTCTTCCTGTCGGTTACATTTCACGTCTGTAGCACGTCATCTTCGTGGTGTAGCAATTTTAATGGCCAGTAGTGTAAATTATTGGTCCCTGGTCTTCCAAACCTTTTGCACGCACAGAAAACGTAAACGTCCCCATTAACAACCACACATCACTGTTGAAACCTCGCAAATCGAGACAGAGGCAACTTCCGTAGACGTGGTGCCTAAACTCATCACGGTGACTGGTGCAAAAAAATCAGATCGACAGCTACTAACAGCTGGTCCTTGACGCGCATATGAAAATAAACGCAAATGTCATAATCACTAACGACACTACTGTGCCTATGTGCGCCTTAGTCGATTTGGTACCACGTACTCGCAAATTAGTTTCGGCCCACTCTCGAATGTTTCCGCGTTTCCGTATTCACAGCGCTGCGACCAACCACTTCCGTCACTGTACCTTAACAGGCCTGCCTCGGCGAAGAGAAATTCGCAAATCTTACACCAGCAGTCACTAACAATGTACACTCCTGGAAATGGAAAAAAGAACACATTGACACCGGTGTGTCAGACCCACCATACTTGCTCCGGACACTGCGAGAGGGCTGTACAAGCAATGATCACACGCACGTCACAGCAGACACACCAGGAACCGCGGTGTTGGCCGTCGAATGGCGCTAGCTGCGCAGCATTTGTGCACCGCCGCCGTCAGTGTCAGCCAGTTTGCCGTGGCATACGGAGCTCCATCGCAGTCTTTAACACTGGTAGCATGCCGCGACAGCGTGGACGTGAACCGTATGTGCAGTTGACGGACTTTGAGCGAGGGCGTATAGTGGGCATGCGGGAGGCCGGGTGGACGTACCGCCGAATTGCTCAACACGTGGGGCGTGAGGTCTCCACAGTACATCGATGTTGTCGCCAGTGGTCGGCAGAAGGAGCACGTGCCCGTCGACCTGGGACCGGACCGCAGCGACGCACGGATGCACGCCAAGACCGTAGGATCCTACGCAGTGCCGTAGGGGACCGCACCGCCACTTCCCAGCAAATTAGGGACACTGTTGCTCCTGGGGTATCGGCGAGGACCATTCGCAACCGTCTCCATGAAGCTGGGCTACGGTCCCGCACACCGTTAGGCCGTCTTCCGCTCACGCCCCAACATCGTGCAGCCCGCCTCCAGTGGTGTCGCGACAGGCGTGAATGGAGGGACGAATGGAGACGTGTCGTCTTCAGCGATGAGAGTCGCTTCTGCCTTGGTGCCAATGATGGTCGTATGCGTGTTTGGCGCCGTGCAGGTGAGCGCCACAATCAGGACTGCATACGACCGAGGCACACAGGGCCAACACCCGGCATCATGATGTGGGGAGCGATCTCCTACACTGGCCGTACACCACTGGTGATCGTCGAGGGGACACTGAATAGTGCACGGTACATCCAAACCGTCATCGAACCCATCGTTCTACCATTCCTAGACCGGCAAGGGAACTTGCTGTTCCAACAGGACAATGCACGTCCACATGTATCCCGTGCCACCCAACGTGCTCTAGAAGGTGTAAGTCAACTACCCTGGCCAGCAATATCTCCGGATCTGTCCCCCATTGAGCATGTTTGGGACTGGATGAAGCGTCGTCTCACGCGGTCTGCACGTCCAGCACGAACGCTGGTCTAACTGAGGCGCCAGGTGGAAATGGCATGGCAAGCCGTTCCACAGGACTACATCCAGCATCTCTACGATCGTCTCCATGGGAGAATAGCAGCATGCATTGCTGCGAAAGGTGGATATACACTGTACTAGTGCCGACATTGTGCATGCTCTGTTGCCTGTGTCTATGTGCCTGTGGTTCTGTCAGTGTGATCATGTGATGTATCTGACCCCAGGAATGTGTCAATAAAGTTTCCCCTTCCTGGGACAGTGAATTCACGGTGTTCTTATTTCAATTTCCAGGAGTGTATTTCCCTGCAGCACAATTATAAACATTAACCTTCCAATTCTTCTTATTATCGCAAAGCGATGTATGTGATGGCGCTTTCATAAGTCTCGGTTGTGTACAAAGTCGAAACTTCAGCTAGTACAGTTCGATGTGCTTTTGGTTAATTCAGGCCGATTTCGTGACTTCTGTTCGAACTGTCACTCGGTCGCGTGTGCCTTTGTTTACGTTGCCCGAGGTCGTGTGGTTTCCGAGCGAGCGCTTTCAGCTGGGCGTATTTTAAACTGGCTTTAAGCGTTTTGGTTGTGTCTGTGCGTGTCTCTGTTGTGTGTGTTTTGCATGCAAGTGTGCATATCCTGTTATGCTGTTGCGTTGTCTTGATCGTTGTCTCCCTTGAGTAATCTCGTCGGGGTTTGACACCCGTGTATTGAACACACGTCTGCGAGTGTATGTCATTGCCGTGGGTTGATCATCGTTTGGCTTGAATCTTTCCGTGGTGTATTTTGGCTGGTTGTAAGGAACGACTTCCTTGTTGGCAGTGTTAAATGTGAACTTTCCTTAATATTTTTGCTTCTGTTATTGCACGCAGGTGCGTCTATTTAATTTAAGCTGTTCCCTTGTGTTGTTTGTCAAGAACGACGTACCTGCCTTCGTTATAGAGGTTGCACGCATTGTCCAGTGGGTATCCTGAGCTTCCAACAACAAAATCCTGCTGCGAGAGCTGTTCTGTCTACTAGCAAGACTGCCGTCGCATCCTTGAGTCTCAACGTCGATCAAGCTGGTGTATGTCTAATTGTAGTCGGCCTAGTCCCGCTCTGGACTGGAAACCTAGATTTACACTTAGATGCGGACATTGTTTTCCAGTGTGTCCTGGGGAATACTCGCCTGAGAGACGGAATGGAAATTGGAAAATCCACCTGTTGGGCTTTTGTCTGACACTGTTCAATACTGGGATTGATCTGAAAAGCTGAAATGAATGAAGTGATGAAATTCAAAAGTGTTAAACTTTTATTCAGCTTCAGTAAGAAAATCCACGAGTGTTGTCAGTCTTGTACAATATGTCAGCTATACAGAAATAACAGTCACTTCAGCAGTCCTGAGGGTAACTAACAGAGGAATTTGGAACATGTAGTGGATATGGATGGTCACTTTTTTCTTTTGAGTGGTTGTTGATCGACTTTAGTAGTAATAGTTGCGTTCTCCTCATACAAAATATTATCACCCAATTCATTTTCGGATATTTATGAGCCTGTGTCATCTTCTACCATTACAGATCGTTTTCGTTAGCAACATATGAGACGTCGGGGTCAGATTCAGAGCCAGAGTCTTCCACCATCATCTGCATAATGTGTGCCGGCCGTGGTGGCCAAGCGGTTAAAGGCGCTACAGTCTGGAACCGCGCGACCGCTACGGTCGCGGGTTCGAATCGTGCCTCGGGCATGAATGTGTGTGATGTCCTTAGGTTAGTTAGGTTTAATTAGTTCTAAGTTCTAGGCGACTGATGACCTTAGAAGTTAAGTCGCATAGTGATCAGAGCCATTTGAACCATTTTGCATAATGTGTCTGCGTCTGTTAGACACATTTGTAAGTAGTTTTCCAGCCATTGTGCTCTACAGGGTGAAAAGTATTTAAACCGACAAACTCTGGGACATTGTAGGGGACATCAAAACAAATATTTTTCCTTAATGTCATTTTTTCCTATGAGGATTATTTAAACCGGTGGGGGCCGTATTACGCTCTTCACTTGTTAGAGGGAGTATTACGCTCTTCAGTTGTAGGCAACTGCTGTCCACCAGTGTAGTAGTGCATTGTCTCTGTTTACTAATGGAGCGATACACCTGGAGTGAGTACACTGATATGGTTGGTGCGTACTACGTAGCGCACCACAACGGACGAGCTGCACAGCGGGTTTATCAACAACAATATCCTAATCGCCGTATCCCGCATCATACGACCTTTGCTGATGTCTACCAACGTCTGCGTGAGATCGGGTCATTTAGCAGATTACCTGGACAGGGTGTTGTTGGGGACTGTTTAATTGGGCCGTATCTGCTACCTAGGCCATTAAATGGCAGGCACTATTACAATTTTCTCGCCAGAGCATTGCCAGAATTGCTGGAAGACGTCCCGCTCCCTACAAGACAACGCATGTGGATCCAACATGATGGGGCGCCGGCACATTTCGGTCGTCGTGTGCGTCGATTCCTGGACCGACGGTTCCCAGGAACGTAGATTGGCAGAGGTGATCCTTTACCATGGCCTGCTCGATCCCCAGATATGTTCCCTCTGGACTTTTTTGTGCGGAGCTAGATGCACAATCCTGTTTACGCCACTCCTGTTGCATCAGAAGAGGATCTGGTTGCCCGGATAGTAGCAGCAGCAGGAACAATACAGGATACTCCTGGGGTTTTTCCCGTGTCAGACAGAACATGATCCGACGGTGTAACCTTTGTTTACGTGTCAATGGAGGCATTTTTGAAAATCTAATGTATTTTAAATTGGGTTGTGTTAATGTGTTGTCTCTTGGTCATAAAAAAATGGAAAAGAGTTTGTTGGTTTAACTAATTTGTGACCAGAGAAATCTTCCTCTACCGGTTTAAATACTGCTCATAGGAAAAAATGACATTGGGGAAAAATATTTGTTTTGATGTCCACTACAACCTCCCTGAGTTTGTCGGTTTAAATATTTTTCATCCTGTATAAAACAGCCTCAGTTAGGATTACATCGATACATGCCAGGACTTCTTTGTTGATTGCAATTAACGAAAAGTGTTAAAACAGTAGCTACCTATCTTCACAGGCTACCAAGCGACCGAGAAGCAATTGTAAAAACTGATCAGCCATAATAAGGTAAATCAAAACTGATACTGTGTAAACTACAGACCTGTGTACAGAAAATATTTCAAACGAGAAAAACTGTAGTTTATAACCAAGATACACTTAAAAATTATTTATTTGGTAGTTCTAATTTTAAGAACGAAGATATCCACTCGATATTCATCCAAGCAATCTCACAAAAAATGCCATATAAAGGAATTTAAAGAACAAGTGGGATTATCCGCCCCTGAGGTAAAACAAGGCGAGTTCAGGCGGGTGAATATTTGCTCTTGGCTGGAACACCTGCAAATGGTTCAAATGGCTCTGAGCACTATGGGACTCAACTGCTGTGGTCATAAGTCCCCTAGAACTTAGAACTACTTAAACCTAACTAACCTAAGGACAGCACACAACACCCAGCCATCACGAGGCAGAGAAAATCCCTGACCCCGCCGGGAATCGAACCCGGGAACCCGGGCGTGGGAAGCGAGAACGCTACCGCACGACCACGAGATGCGGGCTGGAACACCTGCCTGTGAGGGGGTGTGAGTCTGGAATGAAAGCAAGTTTTGTTGGTAAACCAGCAGGATGGGGCACATGACTTTCACTCCACTAGTACTAAGTACAATACGAGATTCTTGTAGCCGGGTAGAAACGTACGACGGTTTTCGGCACCTCTAGCTAAACAAATCTTATCTGCCTGTCAGACGGATGTTCCGTTCAAAGTGTTAATCTAGGGCTAGTGACGAGTAGCATAAGAGGATTATCATCCGATAATTGAGTGAAATTTTATGATAAATGCCTACTGGCTCACTTTTGAATGACTTCATTGTCATTAAAGTTAACGACTAGTAAGTGACCGACGTAGCTTAAGAAGTAGTTATGTGTAGCTTAGTGAACTATTATTACTAACCGATTACAACGTAATATGTGTATTGCGTATGAAACTACTGTTGTGGACGTTCGTTAATCGTAAGAGAATTGATGCCTTCACGTGTAAATATTCATTAGGGTCAGAATATTATATTTCGAAGTTCTTGTTTAATGGCCACCGGATTATTTCTGTTTAAGTCTTTAGACCATTACCTGAGTGTTTTTATTTGGCGTGGTCTTTCAAATGTTGTCAGTGACGTCTGCTGTTAGTTGGAGGACCCGGCGGAAGTTCGAGTCCTCCCTCGGGCATGGGTGTGTGTGTTGGTCCTTAGGATAATTTAGGTTAAGTAGAGTGTAAGCTTAGGGACTGATGACCTTAGCAGTTAAGTTGTAAGATGGCAAGAACTATCCCCCTTAAATGAAGTCATTAAAGATCACCTAACTCACGTTGAGCGAACAGTAGGGCTGAACAAAATGACTGACAAGGCACAATGCATCTGGTAGAGGGTATAGTATTGACATATTGGAGTAATTAATGTCGGGTGATGGTTTTAAAGTAATTCACACGACATGAAAACTTTGTGGAAACGAGTCGATTTATTGGACGCTAGTTTACCCCAGCGAAGTATTTAGAGTTGACCATGGCCGGCTGGGGAACAGCGAAGGGAAGTGACAATAGGCAGCTTAGGGCGGCTCAAGCTCTGAGAAAGCGGTAAAGCGGCGCGGCCTACAGTGACAGTGAGTGGGTGGTTGACCCTGACTCCATGCTGGTGTACCGGGAAACAGACGGAGAACTTGTACGCCTGTTGATAAATGTCCGTCGTCCCGTTTTCTGTTAAACATGCGAGAAAGCCGCGCAAAGCTACGGTGGAGCGGTCAACAGAGGTCAAAATGTGCGTGTTCGTGACTATAACAACTTCACACTGAATTCATGGTCCACAGAGTCTGAAGCAAATCAGGTGAAGAGCGACAGAATGAAATACGCCGGCCTCCGATGGAAACGTAGGACCAAGGAATTTGAAGTGCTCTCCTGGGAGTCAGAATTCCGGAAAACTTGGTGTTTGTGCAGACGTTAACCTTGATGCGTGGCCTTGGAGGAGCTAAATAGAAGAAGTTGAGAGGAAGGGAACTTTTGTGGGAATTTGTTCACATCCCAGAGCAGGCGTTGGCCGGCACTGGGAAGCGACACATAATTAACGTGACTTGCGCTGAAATTGGCGTAAGTGATTTTGCTGGAGGGGAAACCGAGGCGAAGAGCGGACTCCGTAGAGGTCTTCCGTTCCCAGCTTGCCTAGAGTGCGGACGTGGCGTTCTTTACTCAGCTTGCCTGAGAAAGAGTGAGCATCTCTGCAGTTTAGTACTTAGCAAATGGAACGATTGAGCTTGGACATAGGAAGTTTTGGCTCAGCTATGTACCGAGCAAGATAGCTAGGAGTGAAGAGACGAGCGCAGCCTTGCAGCACCACGAGGTCGGCCGACGTCCACACAACGACGACGCTCCGCCACGCTGTATTCGGTGATATTGCGCCCGTTCCAGCCACTGATTAATTTGTTGTATCACGTCGGCAAAGTTTCCATGAGGGGTTTCATGGGCCGTGTATTGTAGAATTCTTCTCGCACTTCGCATTACGCCTGAGTCAGTCGATAGGTATTACTTTTGATTTATCGCACTTTACTCCACGCAAACGCAATTTATTACCACTGCCTGTTAGGAGAGTCATGTAATGTGATGATTGAAGGTCGTGAGTTAAAATAAATCTGTGCTAATCGACTGCATCTGTTTTCAAACAAGTACTTGAAATCCCAAGTCACTTTATAATTAATTTTATGTTCAACATTTGCATCTGGTGTTCAATAGCTGAATATAACATCAATGTGCACCCCTTTTTAATTAAAAGGGATCAATTCTGAATCAATTAATGTCAACACTGCCACCGCAGTTCAATCA
Organism: Schistocerca cancellata; assembly: GCF_023864275.1. Lineage (NCBI taxonomy): Eukaryota > Metazoa > Arthropoda > Insecta > Orthoptera > Acrididae > Schistocerca > Schistocerca cancellata. The sequence continues at coordinate 153,325,912 of NC_064635.1, forward strand.
GGAGTCACAGGGCCTTATTACTTTCTTTGCGTTATCCGACATTGCGGCAGTTTTGCACTCTCTGTTGATCTGTTAGTCAATTACCTGGGGTGCACACATACCAAAACCAGATAAGTGACGGGTGGGGTGTTAGAAAGTCCCATAAGATTTCACACACATTTGAACATTTTTTTGTTAGTTGGAGTGAGATCGCGTTAGTTATTCAGATCTCTGTTGTCTTACACCATCAGCAATTCCGAGGTTCAAGTCGTCGTTGCTACCGAAGCCGCTGTGGTCGAAGTGGTTCAGGCTCCCCACGTTTACAAGGATGTCGGGCGTACCAAACTGGCGTCGGATCTCAAGACGGTTTCCTAACGAAATTCGACTTAGGAAAAATTAAAAAGGAGACTGTAATAAATAAATTCGTTTCGGACCGACTGACCCTAAGTAGATAAAAGAAAAACAACGCTCCACCCACGAGCGCTAGCTGTATGGATGACTGAATTTTTGATTTACAGATTATTTGGATGTGGACTCTGGTCGATAGGATTGCCCGAAGGTGGCAACAGGTCAGTCTACTGAAATATCGCTGGGTAACCTACAGTTCACAAGACTTTGTTCAAACGTGAGGTCATTTTGGTGTCGCACTCTGTATCGTAGATTGAAAGCGGTATGTACCGACCTTCGTGATCGATTTACAAAACATGAGGACAACATTACGTTCAAAACAATAACATTCATCTCAGGTAGACAGATTGAAGCCTACGCTTTTTCTCTGCTGCAGTGTAAAAATGGTTCAAATGACTCTCAGCACTGTGGGACTTAACTTCTGAGGTCATCAGCCTCTAGAACTTAGAACTACTTAAACCTAACTAACCTAAGGACATCACACACATCCATGTCCGAGGCAAGATTCGAACCTGCGACCGTCGCGGTCACGTGGTTCCAGACTGTTGCGCCTAGAACCGCTCGGCCACTCTGGCCGGCGCTGCAATGTACCTTAACGTCTAAGTCACATCGTTTATAAAAATGTAAAGTTGTGCATTCATGCGGGCTAGGCTGTGGATAAGGGAGAAATTAAAGTGTTAGCAAGAATTAACTCCGAAACTTGCTGAAAAAGTTGTACTATTTCTCCTAATTCGCTTCCACCAGCCGCGAAAGTGACACAACTTACTAATTCACAAGCAATAAAATTCTGAAGCCAACCAGCACTGAATCCAATAACGTATATATTCAGCAGTGCTCATTAAGATGTCTCAACAACACTAGCTCATTTTTAGAAAGTGAAAACTAGTTTCAGTACTTGGTCTACAGTTAGAAAGGATTTGTGGCAGACGAACTGAAGCAGCAGCGCATTTATCTTGTAACTAACCTGTTTCTACGGAGTTATTACGTTAAGGTTAGGGTCGCCACCGACTCTAACCATACAACTAATCCAAGGTTTGGCCGAGTCGGAAAATAAATTAATCTGATCACAGTCCAAAAACTCATAAAAATGCATACGTCGTGATATCGCTCATAGGGGATGCGATGTAATTAATAGTATTGTCCGTGCACTGTTCTCGAGAATCAAACATTTAAAATAAAATAGAAAATGCGTCAACACTGTGCATAAGATCAGCTCCCAGCAACACACCTGAAAATAAGACTTAATCTAAAGCATTTGTTTTAAAATAAAAGGAGAAACTAATCACTGGACCTGTGCGTAAGGAAACGCGTTGGATGTGCTAACGGGAAAGCTACGAGGTGAGTGGCTTAGGTGGAAAAACGTAATCTCGGAATACAAGAGAAAATGGTGAATAAAATCATTTATTCCTAAGACATGGATGTGAGGCATGTACACAATTTCTGATAACATTAATTCCTAAAACATTAAAGAAAAGCATCGATATCGTATGGGGCTTGACTGCTAAGGTCATCAGTGCCTAAGCTTACACACTACTTAACCTAAATTATCCTACGGAAAAACACACACACCCGTGCCCGATGGAGGACTCGAACCTCCGCCGGGAGTCCATGACTGCAGCGCCTTAGACCGCTCGGCTAATCCCAATTTTCGCGATTTTATAAATCTGGAGCTACGATTATGTCGATGTGCAGACATGCACATGCTTTTCTTTTACGCAATGAAGGCAACGAAATCAACCCACAGAAGTTCACTGGCAGACTTAAACTCAAGACCTTCTCTTCGAATTAGCATTGTTCGAAAAGTGGCCCCAGACTTTGGGCCTATAGTGAAAAGCAAAATGAGTAATATTCATTGACATTCTGTGTTTTTATGTTTAACGTTTAGATAAATATACGTACATCAGCTTCAATTTCGTCCTAAAGTGTCAGTCATCATAAGACTGCAACAGTCGCAAGTAACAGCACGTAAATGCGCGAATGAGGCACTCAAGCGATAAGGGTTGCGCCCTGCTGTGACGTCAGCGCTAACCGGCTCACACGAGCAGCCGTGTTCATCTGCTACTCTTCATGGTGTGGCTGTACCTGGGAAAGGCCGGTTAGCCGGGCAGGACCCCCGGGCTCCCGGAAAATGTTCCAACCCCGGTTCGAGTCCCGCTGCATTCTAATTTTTATTTCTTTATTTTTTTCACCTTTGTGTTTCTAAAAGGTTCTGAGATTTCCTTAAGAAGCTAAATAAAGTACCGGGAGATCAAAAAGGCAGTATAAATTTGAAAACTTAATAAACCACGGAATAATGTAGATAGAGGGTTAAAAATTGACACATATGCTTGGAATGACATGGGGTTTTATTAGAACCAAAAAAAAAAAAAACAAAGTTCACAAAATGTCCGACAGGTGGCGCTGGACAGCAAAACGTCAGTGACTGCGCCCGACTATCGTGTATAAAAGGAGCTGTAATGAGACGAGAATCACCCCCCCCCCCCCCTCTTTCTCTCTTGGCAGGTCCCCGGAGTCGTACACGCTCAGGGGACATTCGCGCGCCGGAAATCATCGCCATCAGTGTCTCGTGTGTGTCGTTGTGTTTAGTGTTCTTTCGCCGTCACGCCACCACTTTTCACGCGTGCCGTCGCAGTCATCCGTGTTATGTGCGCCGTGTCAACAGGTTTTAGTGTTTTTTCTTGTCCAGCGTGAACGGCTTCGTGTATGTTGTTTCTCAGTGTCTACAGTTTTTTACCCGCCATTTGTCTTGTATCATCTGTACCACCGTTATGTTTTATATTGTATCACTCTCGGCTGAAGAGCAGCGTATTATGCTGCTGACAGCCCACCTTTGTTCAAGGTGTTGAAAATAACAATAAAGAAAAAAAAGAGAGAGAATCAGCTGCGGCAGCAGTCGCAGCATGTTGACGTTACCTGAAAAGCCGCTTTTAGTGAAGCTGTATTATCAGAATGGGCAATGTGCTAGTTCCGCGTTACGATCCTATCCTCATAGGAAGGGGATACGAACGGCTAAAGGTCTGTTGACAAATGCAGCTGTGGCGAGAATGATTTCGAAGTTCGAAGCCACGGGTTGTTTAGACGATAGAACCCGTAGTGGCCGACCGAGCACAAGGCGTAATGCTGCTGAGACAGTTCAGGAAGAAATGGAGACAGTAGCGGGTTCGTCTATGCACGGGGAAGTCAGCCCTCGTGCAGTCGCACGTCGCACCGGCATTCCATACACTACTGTTTGGTTGGCACTTAGGCGTACCCTCCGATGCTATCCGTACAAAATCCATCGGCATCATGGCGATTTAGTGAAGCGGAGGACATCTGCGGTGTGGGCGTTTCAAAAGATGGCGGAAGATGACGATTGGTTGAGTAACGTGTTGCGGACCGATGAAGCCCATTTCACGCTCCGAGGGTGTGTCGACGCCCACAACTGCAGAATTTTGGCTACCGAAAATCCTAGAACTGTCGTGGAAACTCCATTGCACGACGAAGTCAAGGTATGGGTTGGATCTACCACATCTACCGTTATCGGGCCTTTTTCTTCGAGGAAATGCGTGATTCTGGTTTTGTAACTGCTACCGTGACGGGTGAGAGGTACGCCGATATGTTACAGAATCGCATCATCCCCAGCCTGGCTGATAAACACCTGCTGGAACGTACGATGTTTATGCAGGATGGCGCTCCACCCGATATTGCTAGACGCGTGAAAGATCTCTTGCGCGCGTCGTTTGGTGGTGATCGTGTGCTCAGCCGCCACTTTCGTCATGCTTGGCCTCCCAGGTCCCCAGACCTCAGTCCGTGCGATTATTGGCTTTGGGGTTATCTGAAGCCGCAAGTGTATCGTTCAAAAATGGCTCTGAGCACTATGGGACTTAACATCTGTGGTCATCAGTCCCCTAGAACTTAGAACTACTTAAACCTAACTAACCTAAGGGCATCACACACATCCATGCCCGAGGCAGGATTCGAACCTGCGACCGTAGCAGTCGCGCTGTTCCGGACTGTGTGCCTAGAACCGCGAGACCACCGCGGCCGGCTCCTATTTTGTTGATGGACTACATTTTCTAAGGACTCTCCCAATGAATCTCAACCTGGCATCCGCCTTACCAACAATTAATTTTGTATGATCATTCCACTTCAAATCGTTCCGCACGCATACTCCCAGATATTTTACAGAAGCAACTGCTACCAGTGTTTGTTCCGCTATCATATAATCATACAATAAAGGATCCTTCTTTCTATGTATTCGCAATACATTATATTTGTCTATGTTAAGGGTTAGTTGCCACTCCCTGCACCAAGTGCAAAGTTTAAAACGTAAGAGCTCATTCATTTTTGCATAAATTAAATTGATTCTAGAGTTTCAGACACGTGTAAGTATGGTTTGTATGCTGTGCAAAATTCATCGAACAGTCTCTCTTACCTATGAAGAAAAGTGTACCTATAGTAACAAATGCAGCCAATAGTAAGTCAAAAAACGAGGACATTTGACACGTAACAAAATTTATTTTGTTATGTTTTTGAACTTCCGCTGTTATGAGTGTGAATACTGAATCCTTCCTGGTCATGCTGACTACGTTTTATGAATTTACTTGTAAAAGTATAAACAGTGGAAATTAAAATGTCCTGTGGTGCCTCTCCTGCTCCAAGTCGGCCCGTTTAACGTCCTATCCCGCTTAAAAGCGTTATTTTCTTTGTATTCAAAGTTTTGAAGCACATTAATTGAACACTGAGCGTATCAAGACACCATCGAATACAGTAATCATACAGGTTATGCACCCTACAGTGATACGCAGATAAAATTTAATGCTGAAATTTTAAATAAACGCTGAAAAGAAATTATTAATATTTCTCATAAAATTAATGCACAGAACCGTTGAGGTATGTCTCGTGACTGCACCTGCAACCTGTAACCTGTGGTGTGAGTAGCGAAAGTAAAATCATACTAAAAATTCTAAACTGAAAAAAATGAAGTTATGGATTTCAAAACTTGGGTATTGCTACATCTTTATATAATGGAAACGATTTTAACATTTGGTTGCTATCGGCAATGTAGAAGAAAAGTTAAATTTTTGGGTGGAGTCTCCCATGAAGAACTGCGCAGTGTACACTGTACATTCGTGTCTAAGGCTACGCTGAACGTAATAATCGTCACTGCTCTGAAGGCAGCGAACTTCACCTGCGCGACCAGCCTGCAGTGCTGCGCTACGTAACAACGTCTGACCGTCCCATTTTTCTGCGAGCGCTCAAACACAGGTGGCGAGCGAAGTTGTTCGCATAGCCGCATCCTTGACAGGCATGCTGGAGTCTACGACCCGTGTTACTAGAAATTAGTTTCAACATATGCCAGAAGGTTGCAAAACTGCGAAAAGTCACTTTTTACGATAATTTATTTTGTTCAAATGGCTCTAAGCACTATGGGACTTAACATCTGAGGTCATCAGTCCCCTAGACTTAGAACTAATTAAAGCTAACTTAACCTAAGGACATCACACACATCAGTGCCCGAGGCAGGATTCGAACCTGCGACCGTAGCAGCAGCGCATTTATTTTGTCTTTACCAGTTTCATACTGGTTTGCTCATATTCTAACGGAGGGAGAAAGCACGGATTTAATTGCATGTCATTTGCCTGCGTTTCAAAATTTTGTATTCGGTGTCTGCCCATACAGATTTTGATTCTAAGAACCTCCCTAGAAAAGACCTGGACTTTGAGATAGTATTGTCAGTCTTCAGTAGGGAATGTTTTACAAATTTCGAAAGACATTTAGCCGATTTTGTGGCGTTTCCAGAGAACAGCAGGAGGAGGTAGTCTCTTTCTGTCACCCATAAAATGTATTTACAATATTTACAAGATTGCCAATGATTAAATTATACAACTTTTCAATATTTACAATTCTTTCAATGGTTCTGACGTTTTCTTCGTCATTGTAACTTCTGTGTGTTAGCCACACAAGTTAGAAATGAATTTAAGTTCCCATTTGCTTGGAGTTCCTTTAAAACCTTTGCAATCGTTTCGTCAGTCTTCATTGCTGGCCTTTTTCCTTCTGTCCCAGTAAAGTATAAAATCATGTCGTGAAACTGGTGGGCGTGGAACTCTGCATCGAAGACTTTTCACTAATGAGTAAACATTCGGGCGAATTTTTGATATTAATGTATTTATCCTTCGGTTGCATCCTTCTGAGACATTATTAGTGCGACGGCACATTCCATTGCAATTCCACATCTCTCTCGGTATATGTTCGTTATCGAGGCACTGGTCCAAGAAATAGTCATACAAGTCCTGCAGTTTTTGGCTTTCAGGCGTTCTCTCCTGAATACACAGCCAAACATCGTCCAACGTTTCCATGGGGAGATGTGATAGAGCAGAACACGTCCTCATGTGACATCGTATTTCCTCGTTTTCCTTATAGGCTGGATCGAGACCGCAACAATGAACTTCTTTTCACAAACACTGAATAAAATGATAATTTCAGGTAGCAATCCAACACCAGAAAAGGAAATGTTTGCTCCTCGGGCGATGGCAGTTTCAAAGTCCATCATCAGAGATGCAGGGTTACGTCCAGGCACGTCAGTTTTAGTAACTAAAAACAAAAGGTTCATATGTTTCTCTGTTTTTATTTGGCACCAAAGCGTCTACAAGTGGTATTGTGTTTGTCTCCTTCCAAGAATACCGGCGTGGAGTGTCAACAACTGTCCAAACTGCTTGGTCGGACTCTTGAATGTTCCGTTCACAAAGAATGATCAGCAGTTTGATAAATACGGTTTTCCCCTTTCGTTGGCAAGCACTAGTAGTCTGTCATTCGGTCCGCTGTTATCATATGCAAGCAAAAAAAATTCCTACCATCATTCATCAGTAAATTATTTTCTTGGAAGAGTATTCCTCCAGAGTTGGTGATATTTTGTGTAGTTCCCATATATTTTCGCCTAAAGCGATGTAACGATTGTTTCGTACTTCTGTGTGATGGTAATGCTGTTACTAAGTCGTAGCCTCGATTGAAGAGCTGCGCTACTTTGAAACTGTAGAGTCTGTTTCTTTTGCCCGCTTCTTTGCGCTTACAGAATGGTTTCAGACTTGGTTTGCTGCTTCATCGGGAATACAAACAAGACTACCTTTTGCTACAACCGTGTTATTTTTTGTGGATAGTGTTCCTTTGCATTTATTCATTTCAAAGTTTACACAATGGCGGTAAGTAACTTCTTGTATGAAACTTCCTGGCAGATTAAAACTGTGTGCCGGACCGAGACTCGAACTCGAGACCTTTGCCTTTCGCGGGCAAGTGCTCTACCAACTGAGCTACCCAAGCACGACTCACGCCCCGTCCTCACAGCTTTACTTCTGCCCGTATATCGTCTCCTACTTTCGAAACTTTACAGCTCTCCTGCGAACCCTGCAGAACTAGCACTCCTGAAAGAAAAGACTGCTAGTTCTGCAGGGTTCGCAGGAGAGCTTCTGTAAAGTTTGGAACGTAGGAGACACTGGCAGAAGTAAAGCTGTGAGAGGACGGGGCGTGAGTCGTGCTTGGGTAGCTCAGTTGGCAGAGCACTTGCCTGCGAAAGTCAAAGGTCCCTAGTTCGAGTCTCGGTCCGGCACACAGTTTTAATCTGCCAGGAAGTTTCATATCAGCGCACACTGCGTTGCAGAGTGAAAATCTCATTCTGGGAACTTCTTGTATGTCTGTATAGCCCACTATATACAGATGCCTTTCGTAAGGCCACCCTTTGGTGGTCTCGGTGAACTTCATGATCTCAGCAGTAAAACACGGAACACTACTTACCAGTCAGAGGTCAACTGCAGAGCGACGCACACTTCGAACTGGTGCGGGGACACGAAACTTTGTGCTGAAATGGGCTTTGGCGTTCCCCAAAATACGTCTGTAACACCCTGTCCACGGATACGGTATCAAATGGCTCTAAGCACTATGGGACTTAACATCTGAGGTCATCAGTCCCCTAGACTTAGAACTACTTAACCTAACTAGCCTAAGGACATCACACATCCATGCCCGAGGCAGGATTCGAACCTGCGACCGAAGCAGCAGCGCTGTCCCGGACTGAAGCGCCTAGAACCGCTCGTCCACAGCGGCCGGCTCTACAGTGTCCTGGACTCCGTGCAAATGTCAGCACATTTCCTCTCTGTAGAAGTGTCACCCCGTTAGTGTGTCACAAAGTCCGCGAACCACCATAGCTACCTACAGCAAGCAACTCGACTGTCCAGACCGCTACACCTGGCTTTAATAGTCGATTCGTCACTATATGACGTTTACTTGTAACAAATAGTACCAAGAAAGCCGTGTTTTTATAAACCATAAATGGGCCACTGCCTTGAAACGGTGTACTTCTATAAGACACTACTTAGGATACGAAATCGCGAAATTCGATATAGTGTTTCCCATGCAAACAACATCAAATCTTAACGAAAGTCGGTAGCAGTTCCTGTCGCCAGCCATGAGTCAGTGTGACGTGAAAATGGCGTCATGTTTGCACATTGTCAACTGTACGTTATCCAATACCGCACCATTTCGAGGACACGACCCGGCTGAATACCCGAGGATGTTAAACAAAAAAGAACCATCGCTCTGTCGGTGGTCCGAGCACGGGGCTCACAATGCGAGCCGCACGCCAATATTAAGCACTAATAAAGGACTGGGTCCCTTACTTCGATTGCTCATAATTCATTAAGGTCAATCCAACACATTTATTTCAAATACATAAATGAAGTTACATTTGAATCTGCCTAACATTAAACAGCAATTAAAAAAAAAAAAAACAATTTCAATATCAGCTGATTTAGTGCTTGAAGCGCGAGTTAAGCCAATAACCAGGTAAACTAAATTTGAATCTGTCTGACATTAAACAGGAATTAAAAAAACGATTTCAATATCTGCTGATTTAGTGCGTGAAGCGCGAGTTTAGCCAATAACCAGGCAAACTAAATTTGAATCTGTCTGGCATTAAACGGGAATAAAAGAACATTTTTTATATGTTTAAATTACAGCATTAAGGAATTCCAAATCTTTCCCTTTTCTAGACGGAGGCTGAGCCAGAAACACAGAATGCCACAAAAACACAGTTTTGCTGTGAAATCCTACCGCTGCTCGTGGTCTCGCGGTAGCGTTCTCGCTTCGCGAGCACGGGGCCCCGGGTTCGATTCCCGGCGGGGTCAGGGATTTTTCCTGCCTCGAGATGACTGGGTGTTGTTGTGTCGTCTTCATCTCCATCATTCATCCCCATCACGGTCGGAGGAAGGCAATGGCAAACGACTTCCACTAGGACCTTGCCTAGTAAAGCGGTGCGGGTCTCCCGCATCGTTCCCCTACGCTCTGTAAAGAAGCATGGGACTTCATTTCCGTTCATTTTACAGGACACCCGGAAGCAGTAACAGACAAGGGGGCGACACCCACAAATAACACAGGCTAAGAGTCAGGCCGGGAACACATCCTACGAGAACTTGTTCACACTATGCTCACCACAAACTGTAGACATTCCGGCCTAACATCCGCTTGCGGTGGCTGCCAGAAGGACGAAGCAACCAACAGGCCCACGCCGTGCTTCTCACACAGGCACCTCGATTTGTACAAACACCTAGGCCAACACCAACTCCGGACCCCCCTCTCACTGCGAGGCTTGGCACAGTTTATACAAAATGCCTTCCAGGCAACCAGTAACCGCCGCAGGACTTTTATGATTCGCAAACAGCTCCAGAGTAACAGACATCACACATGAGGCAGAATGAGATTTTCACTCTGCAGCGGAGTGTGCGCTGAAATGAAACTTCCTGGCACATTAAAACTGTGTGCCGGGCCGAGACTCGAACTCGGGACCTTTGCCTTTCGCGGGCAAGTGCTCTACTGAGCTACCAAAGCACGACTCACGCCCCGTCCTCACAGCTTTAATTCAGCCAGTACCTCGTCTCCTACCTTCCAAACTTCACAGAAGCTTGGCTGCTAATCTACCAGGAAGTTTCATATCAGCGCACACTCCGCTGTAGAGTGAAAATTTCATTCTAGAAACATCCTCCAGGCTGTGGCTAAGCCATGTCTCTGCAATATCCTTTCTGCCCGGAGTGTTAGTTCTGCAAGGTTCGCAGGAGAGCTTCTGTAAAGTCTGGAAGGTAGGAGACGAGGTACTGGCAGAAGTAAAGCTGTGAGGACGGGGCGTGAGTCGTGCTTTGGTAGCTCAGTTGGTAGAGCACTTGCCCGCGAAAGTCAAAGGTCCCGAGTTCGAGTCTCGGCCCGGCACACAGTTTTAATCTGCCAGGAAGTTTCATCACACATGTGCTTACGCCCGAGCCACAACTCCGCCAGTCTCACCGGCCGCCCCAAACCGACTGCCTCTCGCCGTCCCGCGCGCCCCAGCCGAAAACGCAAAGATGCTCGTGCCCGGGGACGCGCCAAAGATAAGCCGATCGCTGATGATCGACCAGCGATCTGGCTCAGTCGGTAGTTACGTCGTGGGACAGCACGACGCTGTCACAGCCGCGGAATAGTTTCACCGAAACGAATGCCGATTTCGGTGTGACAGTGCTGCGGCAATGAGTCTTTGACTTGACGGCTATATATCACGCGGAGTGTGGCGGTAGGTGAGGTGGCTGGTGGCCGACGTGTATGGACTCGGAGCCCGATCGGCGCCGGCCTCTGCCACAAAGGGCGATGTTTGCGCGCGACTGGCCGCAGGGCCGGGGCCAGAGCCCTGCCGACCCTCGAGTGGCGGTAAATCACGCGGCCGGTCAGCGGCAGGGCGTGTCCCTGTGAAGGGCCGCAGGGCCTGTCCCGGCGCTCGCTCGGGCCTCCGGAGCCAGATTTATGGCGTGTGGCGTGTGCCGGCTGACCGCGCTCCCGCCTCCGGCCTTGTAAACACTTCGGGTCTCGCCTGCCGGAACCGGACGACGTCTGTCCAGGTCCGTTTGAGCAGTTAACCAGACAGCGCCGGGCAACAGGCTGTACTGCGCATGCGCAGCTGCGATGACGTAGGCAGCCCGTGCTTGGTGTTTGCTCTGCTCATACGCTTTTCGTCGCATTTCTGGTGGATTTCGTGGTGGGGCATCACGTGACCATGTGCAGCCCTGCGGCATGTTGTTGAGAGGACGTACAGAGTTGTACTCAGAGCAATTGTTTTATCATATCCCACCCAAATAAAGGATGCAAATAAGGAAGCAGTTCTTGGCAAAATATCATTTCAGAATTAGACTCCACAGCTCGAACTACCATAACATTTTGCTGTGGGGTGAATCTGACCGATTGTTTTTTAAATTCGTACTCTGCAATATTGTTATGTAGCATTTCCAACAGGTTTACATCTACACAGCACTGCAAAAAGCTAGTAGGATGGAATACAAATTTCTTGAAAAAAAAAAAACAGTTTCTTGTGTAGCTTACACCGGAATAAAAGACAATAAACTTCACGACACTTTCAAAATGTGCAAAAAATTAACAAGGTTGTCTGTGAGGCAAAGAAACTGTACAACTGACAGTTTATATTCTAATTGGTTCAAATGGCTCTGAGCACTATGGGACTTAACATCTTAGGTCATCAGTCCCCTAGAACTTAGAACTACTTAAACCTAACTAACCTAAGTACATCACACACATCCATGCCCGAGGCAGGATTCGAACCTGCAACCGTAGCAGTCCCGCGGTTCCGGACTGCTATATTCTACTCTAGGACTAAATATGAAGCCATGTGCGAAGTTAAAGCGATAAAACACGGTATGGTGCAAGTCTACAATTTACCATAGAATGTCATTCTATAAATTTAAGACGTAAATACAAATTAAGAAATAACTTCAGCCCTAGAGGAAGTACTAGACAAGTGCCTTCTGATCGAAAAACACTTTCACACAAGTCAGATTTGTAAAATTCTGCTACAGCTGTAATTATATTTGAAACAAAATTTTTAGTTCAAAACTACTGACCAAATTTGCCTACTTAGTCAGCTTCAAGTAAATGTTTACGTATGTTCATACGTATATAGCGTTAAGAGATCTTACAGTGTCATAAAAGGAACAGGACATCACAGACTACTCCAGTCAGCATGGGAATTTCATAAACCACAGTAAAATGCTTCATTCCGCTCTAATCGCACATTTCTATGTCCAGATGCACTCTGAAGTGAAGTACCTGATATTCAGCTTTTCATGTGGTTTTCGTGATACCAATATTCTCGGAGGTCCAGTACTATATTCTCATGTTTGGTTCTTTATTATGGTATAGTGTCATTGGTCCCAGAAAATGAAAATTTGCACTTGAAATTGAACCAAGTTGAAAGTAGCCTATAGTGCGGAATGAAACACTTCGCTCCAAATAAACTAACTGCCTCAGCAGAAAAAAATTAATAGAAGCAAACTTCTCTACAAAACAGACAGAAATAGCTTCATTACTAATCACGTGGAAATAATATAAAATCAGAAAATTGAAACTACTAACTTATTTTGGTCTTTCATGGTTACGAGAAAGTATATTAATTCACTTGATGGCTCCCGGCAACAGAAATCTATTTTGATTTCATTTGACATGGGAGCTGTAAACGAAGAGAGCAGCAATATTTCGAAGACACGAAACATACACACGGGTCACGTGAGGGAGGATCCCCCCCCCCCCCCACTATAACTCAGCTTGCTCTGCGCATGCGCGAATCTGGCAGCTTGGGCGCGCCAGAAAAATTTTTCCGGGTAGCATCTGGCTACTTGCTGCTACTGCTCATACAGCAAACACCCACGCTTCAAGTAGCCAGAAGCGGGAGGAAGGCACTGCTCATACGCGAATTCATCACTGCGCATGCGCACAAGCCCGCTGGCAACTGCTCATACGAACCTTATAGCGCCTGGATCTGCCGGCCGGTTGGATTGGCTGGCTGCAGCCACTGGACGAACTAATACGCAGGCGTTTCCTAACATTGCAACGCCTAGGAAGACGCAGGCGACTGAAATGAGCTGTACCACAGATCGCGCACATTCTCCTGTCCAGCAGGTAGCGAGTTTGCCGTATTTGCCCGACAGCAGACCGCCGCCGCACAAAATCCACACGCTTAAATTTTGAGGAAAAAGTTTATATATATATAGGGTGAGTCACCTAACGTTACCGCTGGATATATTTCGTAAACCACATCAAATACTGAAGAAACGATTCCACAGACCGAACGTGAGGAGAGGGGCTAGTGTAATTGGTTAATACAAACCATAAAAAATGCACGGAAGTATGTTTCTTAACACAAACCTACGTTTTTTTAAATGTTTTGTTGTTAGCACATCTGAACATATAAACAAATACGTAATCAGTGCCGTTTGTTGCATTGTAAAATGTTAATTACATCCGGAGATATTGTAACCTAAAGTTGACGCTTGAGTACCACTTCTCCGCTGTTCGATCGTGTGTATCGGAGAGCACCGAATTACGTAGGGATCCAAAGGGAACGGTGATGGACCTTAGGTACAGAAGAGACTGGAACAGCACATTACGTCCACATGCCAACACCTTTTTATTGGTCTTTTTCACTGACGCACATGTACATTACCATGAGGGGTTAGGTACAAGTACACACGTGGTTTCCGTTTTCAATTACGGAGTGGAATAGAGTGTGTCCCGACATGTCAGGCCAATAGATGTTCAATGTGGTGACCATCATTTGCTGCACGCAATTGCAATCTCTGGCGTAAGGAATGTCGTACACGCCGTAGTACATCTGGTGCAATGTCGCCGCAGGCTGCCGCAATACGTTGTTTCATATCCTCTAGGGCTGTAGGCACATCACGGTACACATTCTCCTTTAACGTACCCCACAGAAAAAAGTCCAGAGGTGTAAGATCAGGAGAATGGGCTGGCCAATTTATGCGTCCTCCACCTATTATGAAACGTCCGTCGAACATCCTGTAAAGGGTCAGCCTAGTGTTAATTGCGAAATGTGCAGGTGCACCATCATGCTGATACCACATACATCGACGCGTTTCCAGTGGGACATTTTCGAGCAACGTTAGCAGATCATTCTGTAGAAACGCGATGTATGTTGCAGTGCTCTCCGATACACACGATCGAACAGCGGAGGAGTGGTACTCAAGCGTCAACTTTAGGTTACAATATCTCCGGATGTAATTAACATTTTACAATGCAACAAACGGCACTGATTACGTATTTGTTTATATGTTCAGATGTGCTAACAAAAGTAACATGGTTCCATTTAAAAAAAACGTAGGTTTGTGTTAAAAAACATACTTCTCTGCATTTTTTTATGGTTTGTATTAACCAATTACACTAGCCCCTCTCCTCACGTTCGGTCTGTGGAATCGGTTCGTCAGTATTTGATGTGGTTTACGAAATATATCCAGCGGTAACGTTAGGTGACTCACCCTGTATATATATCACGCGAAAATTGGCACCGAGCGAGGTGGCGCAGTGGTTAGCGCACTGGGAGGACGGCGGTTCAATCCCGTCTCCGGCCATCCTGATTTAGGTTTTCCGTGATTTCCCTAAATCGCTTCAGGCAAATGCCGGGATGGTTCCTTTGAAAGGGCACGGCCGATTTCCTTCCCCATCCTTCCCTCACCCGAGCTTGCGCTCCGTCTCTAATGACCTCGTTGTCGACGGGACGTTAAACACTAATCTCCTCCTCCTCCTCCTCCTCGAAAATTGGCCGCATAATAACCGAAATTTTATTTGTAATTACATTAAGGACGTACGTATGTACCGTAAACATTTGTTCTAACGTATCATACAGTGCATTGGCACCTATTATACAAGTACCATATGTCTTATTGACATTCATCAGCATCAGTTCCGGAATTCGCTTCAGCACCCTCACTAACATCGTTTTCTTCATCCTCTTCCCACAGCACGCCACCCTCGCTGCCATCCAGCGCAATCGGTATGCAGCAGTTCTGAAACCTGTTGATGAGGGACTCTGATGTTGTGGAGGACATTGAAGCAGTAATCCTCTGGCACAGAAGGCTGACTGATAGCTTCTCAATTTTACCAGATAATGTGAGGGCATTGCCTTCTTCCAGGGGCCAGTCTAAATACATGTCCTTGAACGACTTCTTTACGCCCACATCTACCACGTGTAGTTTTGAAGTTGTTCCTCAAGGTACTACGACAAGGTCTGTCTTCTGTGGAGCAGGTTCGTCTGTTACTTCAGTATTTAGTTGTCCCTTAAAAGCATCCAAAGCTAACGTGGTTCTCTTATCAGGGTCTGTGATTCCAAACAGTGGACAGTCAGCCGACACAGAAAAGCATCCAGAACTAGAATGGCTCACTTAGCAAGCTGTGGCCCAGGTCTGCGACTCTAAACAATAAACAGTTAGTTGTTCCCTAGTCCTTTTCTTGGCTGAGAATCGTTAAGCCCTTAGGAAAGTTCTCTTTGGGCAGAGTTTTTCTCCTCAGAATTACATAACGGAGTAACTTCCTGCCGCCGGCTGTTTTTCCTTACCCGGTTCCTCTAACGGATACTTTTTTACCCTTCCATGTCTACTGTCGTATTGCTCAGTATGTCAAAAAAATACCGGATTTTCGTCAGCATTGCCAATCTGATGGAAAGGTTATGAGTGATAAATTCGCAAACGGATGGCTTACCGTTGGGAGTTAACCAGTTTCTCCTCGATATCTGCTGACATTCTCCGTGCTATGTAGTACTTCCTCGAGAGCGAGACCATTTTGAAGCATACATCGACGACACCAACTATTACTCGTACTTCGCCGCCAAGCGAAACAAACACGAAATTTTTGCTACCTTTTTTTAAGTACCAACATGATCAGACGTGTCTAGGTTAACAATTCCTGCTTCAATTTTTGCAGGTTTTTTTGGTAGTTCATCAATCATAAAAACGCCCCTAAAAGTCGTGATTCCCAATTGGTTCACTAACTTTTCTATATTGAAGCGGGTGGTCATACTTTTGCAACATTTCTTCGATTTTTTTACGGGCAAATTTACGCCCACTTTTTTACCTTCCATTACCGTGTTGTGTCTCTTTTGTTCAGCCAACTCTGCATCTTCTTTTTGCTTCTTGTGTACAGCGGTCGTTATTGCCGCTGCAGCACTAGTCAATGAGCCAATTGCACCCAGAGCTGCAAGAATCAAAGGCAATAACCCTCCTTCGTGTTTACTCAGACCTGAACCTTCTTTTTTTCTTGCAATATATTCAAGCAATTTTCTAACGACAGGAATAGCTAAAGTTATGAGTAAACTACCCCCTTTTATGAGTTTATAGCTTTCTGTTTCATCTGCGTTTCCTTAAGACAGGTGTCAAGAAAGTAATAACTTTTCAGTTCGTCATTGGAGAGCTTAATCTTGACGGCTTTTGGCTTTGGCTTGCCAGTTAATGTTAATTAAAGTCAGTACTAAATACTTTCATTTATTATACGAAAAATAAAATTTTTTGCGTAGCCCTCTTCATCTTTGTGTCGACGATGATGTGCTGACGAAGGAGTGTTCACGATGATGTGTTCACGATGATGTACTGACGAAGATGTGCTGGCGGTAATGTTTTCACGATAATGTGCTGCCGATGATGTCCTGACGAAAGAGTGTCGACATCTTTTCACACAAAATTTGTATGAAAATTGAAAGGTCCACCCATTATTGTCTACGCCTACGCCTGATCCTAATTTTCGCTTGCCGTACATTACGCACGCTACAGTAGCTGCAGCTGCTTTTCTCCTATCGATGCATCACTGCTGAAAATTTCCTCTTTTGCCGCCGTTATGATCTCTGTAGGCAATGTCGTGTGCTCTGCATGCTTCATCAAGTTTCTTTATTCGTTGATCTCCAAACACAGATATTTCCTGTAGTTTACTTAAAGGTCGACAGAAGATGTAGCCAGGTAGATGCATCTCGGGCATCGGGAGATTATTTAACGCCCAGTTGACTAGTTCTTTTCCGTGTTTTTCCGACTTCCAAAACGTGTAAGGGAGATTATTCAGAAAGCGAATCAAGTACGGAATTGGATTGTTCACTATAAAGTCCTTAAATTTACTTGTGAGCGTTTTCGTAATGCCCACTTTTTCGATGTTATAACTATTTCTTCACCATGAATGACAAACAATCTATCGATCAACTCTCTGACATCGTTCATCCAAACGTATTCACTTGGTTTTTTAGTATATTTCTTAATGAACCCAGTACCATCATGAGCAATGTTGCGTTCTTTTTTAATGTCCAACCATATTGGCTTAATAATGACGCTGTATTTTTCACTAACACTTTGGTTTTTTAGCGCTAAGATCATTGTTCTGAAATATTGCATTAGTCATTTTTAGCATGGATGTATATGCACTGATATCATCAGTTGTATAATCATCAGCCGGCAAGCGATTTCGTGTCAAAAGCTTCATCAGACTTTAAAGTCATTTCCACCAACAGAAATTTCATCATCGTTAAAACTCACTTCAGAATCACCAATGTAGTGTTTCCCATCAACGAATCTTAAGCCGAACGCTTCATCTTTGGGTGAACCTAAGTATTTTTACACTATTGGGCCAAGATAAGTTGTTGAATAGTCTGTAACGGCTTTCATTTTCTGCCTCTCTTCACCCCCAATTTGCTGTAACATAGGGTTGGGTTGTTTGGGGAAGCAGACCAGACAGCGAGGTCATCGGTGTCATCGGATTAGGGAAGGATGGGGAAAGAAGTCGGCCGTGCCCTTTCAAAGGAACCATCCCGGCATTTACCTGGAGCGTGCAACATAGGTTCGAGTTTCTTACACGTCTTTGGTGTGATCGGCTCATCATTAACAAATAGTCGTCTCTCAAACGATGACACCTTAGGTATGGCGGAATAGGAAACAGGTCGTCTACCCTCCTTCGTAAGGTAATAGTAGCTTTTCAGCGTCTCGAGTTTTCTCTATTGCAGGGGCGGGCAAACGTTGCACGCGGCTCATGAGCGCACAGCGCTGCACGTGTGCTGCTCGCGTGCAGGCGTCGACCGGGGCTGTGGAGACAGCCGGCAGGTTGCGGCAGTGTAGTGCCAGGCTAAGCTGCGGACGTTGATGCGAAGCGAGCACTATGTAGTGAACGTTGTATTTCAAGAAACGGAGATTTGCTATCTTTTAAAAAGTAATGGGAGAATCATTTTTTCTTTGTGCAAAAACGTGAAAATTCGAAATGTTTAATATGTGGCAGTATTCTCGCTGGTCAACGGAAGTTTAGTATTGAAGGCCATTATAATAAATTTCACAAGGACGAGTACAGTTTATTGTGGGATTCTGAGCGGATGGGGAATTGACTGAGCTTAAGAAGAGCGATCTGACGATACCAGATGAATCTGTCGTAGTTGGCCGGCCGAAGTGGCCGAGCGGTTCTAGGCACTACAGTCTGGAACCGCGCGACCGCTATGGTCGCAGGTTCGAATCCTGCCTCGGGCATGGATGTGTGTGATGTACTTAGGTTAGTTAGGTTTAAGTAGTTCTAAGTTCTAGGGGACTGATGACCACAGCAGGTAAGTCCCATAGTGCTCAGAGCCATTTGAATTTGTCGTAGTTGCTGTTGTCACGAGAGATCTGCGACTTTCTCTCGTCATGTCTCTCATCTACCTGATTTAACATTTTATGGAGCACTGTTTTCAAGTTTTCAGGACGACAACAATAATAGCCAAGCGGTATGTGCAAGTTATAAGACTGTGCTTAATATAGCGAGAGCTGGAAAACCATTTGCTGAATTAATAAGTCTCGGATAAGAGCAAACATCAGTGATGAAAATTTACGTAACTGTTTGTGTTTGTCTGTATGTAGAAATTTTGTTCCAGATATTAAACGTATTGTAAACTCCACCTGTGATAATTAAATAAAACGTACCGTAGGTAATAGGTACTCTTTCAAACCATGATTTCTTTCAAGCACTCCTACTAACCTTATTCATTCACTCAATAAAGCAAGCTAGGAAACAAAACGCATTACAGAGGTAGGAACGGACAGAAGGTACGGTGGGGATGGGAGATAAGCGGGTGGCCAGCTTGCCCCTGTGTGCACGTGGAACACCTGTTAACTGCACGCGTGCAAGTGCACCGCACATGTGCAGGATTTCTGCCCGCCCCTGCTCTATTGCATCAATTACGTCTTCACCTGAAACATCTAATTTGTCGATAACAGGTTGATCTTCTGTTTTATACTTCTCATATTCAGTTACAGTTTAATTGTCCACTCTTTGAACTGACTTTCAAGGTGTTCAAACTTCTTCTTGTTCTTCTTTTCCTGCTAAACAAGCTTTTGATCATACTGTGCAAACAACTCTTTATTATCAAATCATAAGAAAATTTTTGTGATCACGTAGCTATGTTCACGTAGTTGTGTTCACGTAGACTTGTTCACGTTGTCGTGTTCACGTAGTGGTGTCCACGTTGATGTGCTGACGAAAAGCGTCGACGGTGATGTGCTAACGAAGGAGTGTCAGTACGCTGATTTGCTGACAAAAGTGAGTTGGTGCACACGTTAAGTACCCACAAACTTTCCACCTGCAGTAGCATTCAAAAACATTATGGCCGCTCGTCTAGCAGCGTCATCATTGTCTTCTTCTCTTTTAATTAACTATCTACACAATGGGCAATTAATGTGCCTTAGCAGCCAATCGATAATACATTCTTTGTGAAAAACATTCTTATAACTCGTCAACACAAATTGAGGCAATTTTTTTTCTTGATCTAAACAGGTAGCACACTTATGATGTTGCTTTTCAGTCGACACAATCTGTATGGTCTAAATAGTCTTTGTATGAACGATGACGTAAAGTGGTGTTGATACCTTGTAAATACATCAATGTCAACTTTATGCCCAAATTCCATTTGAAGTCTTCTGACATTTTCTGATACAGTGCAATTTCATTCCAGTCTACTCTGTCTTGAAATTCCCTCATGAAATATTCAGATAGTTTTTGATGTTGTGATACTTCCTTCCAGCTTAATCTGTCTTGAAATTCCCTCATGAAATTTCCCG
The DNA here is from genome assembly GCF_023864275.1 of Schistocerca cancellata. NCBI lineage: Eukaryota > Metazoa > Arthropoda > Insecta > Orthoptera > Acrididae > Schistocerca > Schistocerca cancellata. The sequence goes on from NC_064635.1 coordinate 153,346,197, forward strand.
ATAGTTTCTGGCGCTGTGAAATGTATATCCAACTTAATCTCTCTCGAAATTTCCTCATGAAATTGTCAGGTAGTTTTTGATTCCATGATACTATAGTATAGTCTATTCTGTCTTGAAATTCTGTCATGAATTTTTCAGGTAGTTTCTTCATCCTTTAAATTGCCTGCCAATCGATCTTGTGTGAAAATTCTCTAATGAAATCTTCTGATAGTATTTGTTGCCACGAGATTTCAGACCAATTTAATTTATCACTGAAATCTCTCATGAAATTTTTAGAACGTGTTTGGTGGCGTGAAATGGTTAAGCCAATTAAAGGGGTTTTCCTTATTGATGTATTGTAGAACCACTTCTCTGCATGTTTTATTTGGCAAGTACAACTCGTGTGGGTGTTTAAATTATATCAATCAAAGAATGGTTCAAATGGCTCTGAGCACCATGGGACTTAACTTCTAAGGTCATCAGTCCCCTTGAACTTAGCACTACTTAAACGTAACTAACCTAAGGACATCACACACATCCATGCCCGAGGCAGGATTCGAACCTGCGACCGTAGCGGTCGCGCGGTTCCACACTGTAGCGCCTTTAACCGCTTGGCCAGCACGGCCGGCTTATATCAATCTTTTGTTCACAAAATGCTTTCCCTGCTTAGCCTCTTCTTCTACATTGTATATTACCCGCTCTTTATTCTTTGCTTCATTAATAATATCGATAAGTTACTGCTTTTTCAGCGTTGAACAGCCTTCTAAACGCATTTTTTGATTCATTTTTTACCGTTTGCACAGTTTTCATTTATATACAGGGTGAGTCACCTAACGTTACCGCTGGATATATTTCGTAAACCACATCAAATACAGAAGAACCGATTCCACAGAGGAGAGGGGCTAGTGTAATTGTTTAATACAAACCATACAAAAATGCACGGAACTATGTTTTTTAACACAAACCTAGGTTTTTTTCAATGGAACCACGTTAGTTTTGTTAGCACATCGGAACATATAAACAAATACGTAATCAGTGCCATTTGTTGCATTGTAAAATGTTAATTACATCCGGAGATATTGTAACCTAAAGTTGACGCTTGAAACCTCCGACGTTCACTTGCATGTTGTAACAAACACGAGCCACGGTCGGCGAGCAGCATCTGCAGGGACATGTTTACGATTACGACCGTGTTTACGAGTGTGGCTCTGGTGCACTGTTGTTGTTTGGTCTAGCTGTCGCAGTGTCCGCATGTAGCGCTTGCTGCTATTGTTATTCTGTATTCGTCTCCGCACGCAGACCAACTGTAGTACACCGTGTTACCAGACGTCTGTGATAGTGTAGTGTTGTAGGAACTGTGACCATGGTGTATTCGAACTCTGAAAAGGCGGAGATGATACTCATCTATGGCGAGTGTCGACGAAATGCAGCTGAAGCCTGCAGGGTGTATGCAGAACGGTACCCGGACAGACAGCATCCAACGTGCCGCACATTGCAAAACATTTACCGCCAACTGTATGCAACAGGTATGGTCGTAGCACGCAAACGGGTCCGTAACAGGCTCGTCACAGGAGAAGCGGGTGCAGTTGGTGTGTTAGCTGCTGTTGCCATGAACCCACACATGAGTACACAGGACATTGCGAGAGCCAGTGGACTGAGTCAAAGTAGTGTCATGCGCATACTGCATCGTCACCGCTTTCACCCGTTTCATGTGTCGCTACATCAGCAATTACATGGTGATGACTTTAATCATCGAGTGCAATTCTGTCAATGGGCATTAACAGAGAATGCGTTACAGTTCTACCTGTTTAACGATGAAGCGGGTTTCACAAACCACGGGGCAGTGAATCTACGGAACATGCATTACTGGTCCGTGGACAATCCTCGCTGGCTCAGACAGGTAGAACGGCAGCGACCGTGGATTGTAAATGTATGGTGCGGAATCATTGGCGACCACCTCATTGACCCTTTCGTTGCAGGGGCCCAAACAGCTGCAAAATACATCGCGTTTCTACCGAATGATCTGCCAACGTTGCTCGAAAATGTCCCACTGGAAACGCGTCGACGTATGTGGTATCAGCATGATGGTGCACCTGCACATTCCGCAATTAACACTAGGCTGACCCTTGACAGGATGTTCGACGGGCGTTTCATAGGACGTGGAGGACGCATAAATTGGCCAGCCCGTTCTCCTGATCTTACACCTCTGGACTTCTTTCTGTGGGGTACGTTAAAGGAGAATGTGTACCGTGATGTGCCTACAACCCCAGAGGATATGAAACAACGTATTGTGGCAGCCTGCGGCGACATTACACCAGATGTACTGCGGCGTGTACGACATTCATTACGCCAGAGATTGCAATTGTGTGCAGCAAATGATGGCCACCACATTGAACATGTATTGGCTTGACATGTCGGGACACACTCTATTCCACTCCGTAATTGAAAACGGAAACCACGTGAGTACGTCTACCTCACCCCTCATGGTAATGTACATGTGCGTCAGCGAAAAAGACCAATAAAAAGGTGTTAGCATGTGGACGTAATGTGCTGTTCCAGTCTCTTCTGTACCTAAGGTCCATCACCGTTCCATTTGGATCCCTACATAATTCGGTGCTCTCCGATACACACGATCGAACAGCGGAGGAGTGGTACTCAAGCGTCAACTTTAGGTTACAATATATCTGGATGTAATTAACATTTTACAATGCAACAAACGGCACTGGTTACGTATTTGTTTATATGTTCAGATGTGCTAACAAAACTAACGGGATTCCATTTAAAAAAACGTAGGTTTGTGTTAAAAAACATACTTTCGTGCATTTTTTTATGGTTTGTATTAACCAATTACACTAGCCCCTCTCCTCACGTTCGGTCTGTGGAATCGTCAGTATTCGATGTGGTTTACGAAATATATCCAGCGGTAATGTTAGGTGACTCACCCTGTATAGTGAATTAGAAAGTGTTGGTCAGCAACAGACACAGTGTAATATTCAAACACACGCACACACAAAGACACACAAACCTCCCATTTGCCCATACGGAACTGTGGTAGCCTTCGAGAATGAAGGAAGTTTCAGTGGTAGCCTTTTCTTCATGTGACATAAGAGTGGCATCTCTTTCTTCTTATTCTTGCATCACCAGAGTTGGGTTCGCCATCAGAGTGGCTGCTTTTCCTTCAAGAACCACTAGAGCTAACACTTTTTCTTCTTCATCTTCTTCTTACACCACAAGAGTTGGGGTCACCATAAGAGTAGCTGCTTTTTCCTGCATGCACCACTAGTGCTGCCGTTTTTTCTTCTTCTTCTTGCACCACAAGAGTTGGGGTCATCATCAGAGTGGCTGCATTTCCTTCATGCCCCACTAATGCTACTGTTTTTTCTTCTTCTTATTGCAACACAAGATTTGGGGTCGCCATCAGAGTAGCTGCTTTTTCCTGCATGCACCACTAGTGCTAACGCTATTTCTTCTTCTTCTTGCACCACAAGGGTTGAGGTCGCCATCAAGTGGCTGCTTTTTCCTACATGCACCACTAGTGCTACCGCTTTTTCTTCTTCTTCTTGCACCACTAGATTTGCGGTCATCGTCAGAGTGTCTCCTTTTCCATCATGCACCACTAGTACTACTCCTTTTTCTTCTTGTTCTTCTTCTTGCATCACAAGAGATAGAGTCATCGGCTTAGTGGCTCCTGTTTCCTGCATGCACCACTAGTGCTACCACTTTTTCTTCTTCTTCTTGCATCACAAGAGTTGGGGTCGCCATCAGAGTGCTTTTTCCTGCATGCATCACTAGTGCTACCACTTTTTCTTCTTCTTCTTGCACCACAAGGGTTGGGGTCACCATCAGAGTGGCTAATTTTTTTCGTGCACCTCAAGTTCTACCGCTTTTTTCTACTTCTTCTTGCACCACAAGAGTTGGGGTCGCCATCAGAGTGGCTTCATGCACCACAAGTGGTGGGGTCGCCATGAGAATGCTAAAGCTTTTTCTTCTTCTTCTTCTTCTTCTTCTTCTTCTTGTAATACAAGAGTTGGGGTCAGCATCAGGTTGGGGGCATTTTCTTCATGCACCAATAGTTCCATAGCTTTTTACCTTCTTCTTGCACCACAAGAGTTGGAGTCGCCATCAGAGTGGTTGCTTTTTCTTCATGCAGCACTACTGCTACTGCTTTTCTTTTTCCTTCTTCTTGTACCACAAGAGTTGGGGTCGCCATGAGAGTGGCTGCCTTTTCTTCATACACCATTAGTGCTAAAGCTTCTTCTTCTTGCACCAATAGATTTGTGGTCATCGTCAGAGTGTCTCCTTTTCCATCATGCTCCACTAGTACTACTGCTTTTTCTTCTTGTTCTTCTTCTTGCACCACAAGAGATAGAGTCATCATCATAGTGGCTCCTGTTTCCTGCATGCACCACTAGTGCTACAACTTTTTCTTCTTTTTCTTGCACCACAAGGGTTGGGGTCGCCATAGAGTGGCTGCTTTTTCCTGTATGCACCACTAGTGCTAACGCTATTTCTTCTTCTTCTTGCACCACAAGGTTTGGGGTCGCCACCACAATGGCTGCTTTTTCCTGCATGCACCACTAGTGGTACCACTTTTTCTTCTTCTTCTTGCACCACAAGAGTTGGGATCACCATCGGAGTGGGTACTTTTTCTTCATGCACCACTAGTGCTAAAGCTTCTTCTTCTTCTTCTTCTTCTTCTTCTTCTTCTTGCAATAATAGAGTTGGGGTCAGCATCAGGTTGGGGGCATTTTCTTCATGCACCACTAGTTCCATAGCTTTTTATATTCTTCTTGCACCACAGCAGTTGGGGTCACCATGAGGGTGGTTGCTTTTCCTACATGCACCACTAGTGCTACCACTTTTTTTTCTTCTTCTTGCACCATAAGAGTTGGCGTCACCATCAGAGTGGCTACTTTTCTTCATGCACCACAAGTTCTACCGCTTTTTCTACTTCTTCTTGCACCACAAGAGTTGGGGTCGTCATCAGAGTGGCTTCATGCACCACAAGTGGTGGGGTCGCCATGAGAGTGGTTGCTTTTTCTTCATGCATCGATAGTGCTACCGCTTTTCCTTTCTGCTTCATCTTGCACCAACAGAGTTGGGGTCACCATCAGTGTGGCTGCTTTTCCTGCATGCACCACTAGTTCTACTGCTTTTTCTTCTTCTTCTTTCACCACAAGAGTTGTGGGTCACGATTAGAGTGGCTGCTTTTTCTTCATGCACCACTAGAGCAAAACCTATTTCTTCTTCTTCTTCTAGCACAACGAGAGTTGGGGTCATCACAGGAGTGGTTTATTTTACTTCGTGCACCACTACTGCTACCTCTATCTTTTTCTTCTTCTTATACCACAAGAGTTAGGAGTCGCTATTAGAGTGTCTGCTTTCACTTCATGCACCACTAGTGCTATCGCTTTTTCTTCTAGTTTTTCTTCTTGCACCACAAAACTTGGGGTTATAATCAGAGTGACAGCTTCACCTTCATGCAACACTAGTGCTACTGTTTCTTCTTCTTCTACTTCTTCTTCTTGCACTACAAGACTTGGGGTTACCATCAGGTTTGGGGCGTTTTCTTCATGCACCACTACTTCTATCGCTTATTCTTCTTCTTCTTCTTTCACCAGAAGAGTTGGGGTCACCATGAGAGTGGTTGCTATTTCTTCATGTACCACTAGTGGTATCTCTTTCTTTTTCTTCTTCTTGTACCACAAGAGTTGGGGGTAGCCATCAGAGAGGCGGCTTTTTCTTCATGCACCATTAGTACTACCACTTTTTTTTCTTAATACTGCACCAGAGGAGTTGGGGTCACCATCAAAGTGGCTGCTTTTCCTTCATGCATCACAAGTGCTACCACTTTTTCTTCTTCTTCTTGCACCAAAAGAGTTGGGGTCACCATTAGGCTGTGAGCGTTTTTTTTATGCACCACTAGTTCTATCGCATTTTCTTCTACTTCATGCACCATAAGTGGTGGGGTCGCCATGAGAGTGGTTGCTTTTTCTTCATGCTCCACTAGTGCTACCGCTTTTTCTTACTTCTTCTTCTTGCACCTCAAGAGTTGGGGTCACCATTAGTGCGGCTGCTTTTCCTCCATGCACCACTACTTCTACCACTTTTTCTTCTTCTTCTTTCACCACAAAAGTTGTGGGTCACCATTATAGTGGCTGCTTTTTCTTCATGCACCATTATTTCAAAAGTTTTTTCTTCTTCTTCTTCTTGCACAACAAGAGTTGGGGTCATCATGAGGGTGGTGCTTTTCCTTCGTGCACCACTAGTGTTACCTCTTTCTTTTTATTCTTCTTGTACCACAAGAGTTTGGGGTCGCCAACACAGTGTCTGCTTTTCCTTCATGCACCACTAGTGTTACCGCTTATTCTTCTTCTTCTGGCACCACAATTGATGGTGGTTGCCATCACATTTTCGCTGTTCGTGCGGTCAGCTTCAGCATTAAGCACGACGTTAGAATTTTATTACTGCTTCTTCTCAACTTACCCTACTCGTAACACATTTTGCAGACAGTATCCAACTAGTATGTATGTACCAAAAAAAATTATATCACTGCACGCTCGCCGGTTCAGGAGATATGACGTCATACAGTTTCAGATGCGAGAAAAACTGTTCAAAATTGCACATCGTAAAACTTCAAATGAGGCATGAGTTTTTAATTTATTAATACTTTACTACCAAATCTATTCCTATCACACTTTGCAGACAGTATTCATACATACGGCGGAATGTATCCGCAAGACTATATAACTGTACGGCATATAGTTCAGGCAGAATGACGTCACAAGCATTAAGACGCGTAAAAAACTGCATTAAGACGCGTAAAAAGCTGCCTTGTCAAAATTACTCAGACTGTATTTGTCCAGCCCTTCATAATGCGAGCACTTACAGACTTCCAACAAACTTTAAGCATAATTTCAAACTTTTTCTAAACATTTCTCGCTAACATGCTTAACGTCAAATATTTTACATATTACCTCCACCGATTCAAGTAGTTTTTGAAATCGACGTCCGGTTCTTCAAAGACTCACGCGTTTCTAGGTACTTACCTAAGCGTTAACTGTGGTATTCTGAATTACAACGAATTTCATTTTTTATTCTGCAAGCAAACATAAATTAATCCTGTACTATCGGACGCCACACTCAAGACATGCACTGGAATACAGCTAACCTCTCGGTCTTCCATTCATAAAGTTTCATCCATTTGCCGCTACAGGCGCTCACAGTCAAAATTGTAGCATTCTCACGTTCCCTAAACAGTGTGTTGCATTTTTTAACGTTCACTTGATGATTCTTTTATTCAGTCAAAAACTTATGAATGAAATTGATGTAACAGTTATCAATAAAAAACTGGAGAGATAGACAATACTCAAATATTATTTCTATATTGTTTGAAGTTTGTAATAAAGTAAGTTCTCCTTTTCATATCTTATTTGCTGTCGTTATGTTGCTCAAAAGTAATATCTTAATTAATATAATAAAAATTTATTTTTTATTTAGACCATATCAGTGGTTGGAAAAATACTGAGCCGTTTCCATAGTCTAAAATGAAAACTGAAGCAAGAAAAAGAAGCCCTGAAATCCAATATAATAATGGAATCATATTGAGTAAAAATTCGCGAAAAGTAAAACCAGGAGATAAGAGAATGAAGAAGTCAAATGACAGTCACAATCGGATTTAGGTTGTACAGCTACTGCTGCTGAGCTTTCATGCGATAACATTTCACAACAAATACAAGACTCTGAGTATGATGAATATGGGTGCCCAAGTACATCCTAACTTCCAAATCCATGTCCATATCTAATAAAAAGGACAGGAAATGCAACAGAAAGATTGTTATTCCGTGCGTTTTGGAGTTCAAAGATGTTACTTGTTTAAGTTTCAGTAATAATCTTCCATAATCTCGAACCAACTTCGCACAGAAATGATTGTTCGTGTAAACCGCATATTTCGGAATGAATGCAGTCTAAATGCGGTAGCAATATCACGTGATCGTCTAAAGCCAGAATCTAGGTTCTCTCGACAGGTAGGTAAAGAAGAAGAAGGAACTGGAATTAACCGATCTTGGTTACTAAATTCACCAAAAAATAATCCAGTGTAATGCTTTTGTTGGTTACTGTTTATTACCTGAAATTCTGCTATAGAATCATCTTTCGTAACTCTATCCGGTTTTAATAAGTGGAGCAAAAATAATTGATAGGCCATCAAAGAAGCCCACGTTATCAAAAATTGTTTACAACTTGGAAAGGAACAGGAAGGGGTTTAATTAATAAAACAAAATTGATACATCATTAGAAATAAATATACAGTCCGAAAAAAACGGTGAAGAAATATATTGCAACGAATATTAGCTTGCATGAAGTAACTTATCATATAAAATCTGGTCATACTGAAAATCTAGTGTTTCAAGATGATGCACATGTCGCAAACCTTATCTTGATTTTTGACCAACTACTAGCAAATCATCTTAAAAAATGTCATGGAAAGGGTAAGAACTGTCTCGTACCTATCATCAAAAATCCAGCATGAATTTATTCATCTTCTGGCATCCACGCTTCAAAGCCAACTGATTATTGATATCGAAAGAAAGAAATATTACGGACTTTTACTTGATTCGCCTCCTTATACAGCTCATCAAGCCTTCAGATATGTAGACACAGATGTTTCAACAGAAAAATTTCTATCGAAGAACTTCTTTTGGGATTTATTGACGTACGTACTAAAGATGCATCCTGAGTTGAAAAACCATTTCAGAAAACTCCGATCAGGTTCATTGAGGAATTGTAGATCACAATGTCTGATAATTCTGCATTGATATAAAGTAACATATCTGGCGCTCAACAAAGAAACAAAAAAATAATAAAGCATTATTTGTAAATCGTGGTAGCGACACCTAAAATTTAGTAAGAGTTACTGCAGCTACGTAAGATCCAGTCGTTGTAAAATGTTTTAGAAAAATTAGCAGAAGCAATCCTACAAAAACTGAAACAAGGAGTGAAGCTACAGTATTATTGAAAAATACGCTGAATTTCAATTTCATAACTTTAGTCTATTTCTGGCATGTAATCTTGAGGGGAATTGATTGCGCTGCAGTTCAGATTACAAGATCGTAAAATGAATGTTAGATAAGCTTTCCATGGTCTTGAATCATTAGCTACTGAACTTGCAGAAATTCGAGAGGAGATATGTGAAGAGGCAATAGGAAAGGCTAAGTCTCTCGGTGAAAAATGGGACACTGATTTAAGAAACCGCATTAGAAGAAGCCGAAAAATACCCGGAGAACTGACTAGTAATGTTGGCCTTTCCGCTTTGTCGCGTTATGAAAAGCGTTCTTGATCTTCTGCAGCAAGAAATAAACCCGCGATTCACAGGACTAAGTGACCTAAATTCCAAATTTGGATTTTTACTGGGCGTGGAAAATTTATTAGAGATGTAAACAGTTTTTGATGTTACTGAGCAAAAGCCATAAAATAATTTTTATGTGAACAGACCGCCGGCCGCGGTGGTCTCGCGGTTCTAGGCGCGCAGTCCGGAACCGCACGACTGCTACGGTCGCAGGTTCGAATCCTGCGTCGGGCATGGATGTGTGTGATGTCCTAAGGTTAGTTAGATTTAAGTAGTTCTAAGTTCTAGTAGTTGCAAGGGCAACAGTCTGGATGATTGACTGATCTGGCCTTGTAACAATAACCAAAACGGCCTTGCTGTGCTGGTACTGCGAACGGCTGAAAGCAAGGGGAAACTACGGCCGTAATTTTTCCCGAGGGCATGCAGCTTTACTGTATGATTAAATGATGATGGCGTCCTCTTGGGTAAAATATTCCGGAGGTAAAATAGTCCCCCATTCGGATCTCCGGGCGGGGACTACTCAAGAGGATGTCGTTATCAGGAGAAAGAAAACTGGCGTTCTACGGATCGGAGCGTGGAATGTCAGATCACTTAATCGGGCAGGTAGGTTAGAAAATGTAAAAAGGGAAATGGATAGGTTAAAGTTAGATATAGTGGGAATTAGTGAAGTTCGGTGGCAGGAGGAACAAGACTTCTGGTCAGGTGACTACAGGGTTATAAACACAAAGTCAAATAGGGGTAATGCAGGAGTAGGTTTAATAATGAATAGGAAAATAGGAATGCGGGTAAGCTACTACAAACAGCATAGTGAACGCATTATTGTGGCCAAGATAGATACGAAGCCCACACCTACTACAGTAGTACAAGTTTATATGCCAACTAGCTCTGCAGATGATGAAGAGATTGAAGAAATGTATGACGAAATAAAAGAAATTATTCAGGTAGTGAAGGGAGACGAAAATTTAATAGTCATGGGTGACTGGAATTCGAGTGTAGGAAAAGGGAGAGAAGGAAACGTAGTAGGTGAATATGGTTGGGGCTAAGAAATGAAAGAGGAAGCCACCTGATAGAATTTTGCACAGAGCACAACTTAATCATAGCTAACACTTGGTTTAAGAATCATGATAGAAGGTTGTATACATGGAAGAACCCTGGAGATACTAAAAGGTATCAGATAGATTATATAATGGTAAGACAGAGATTTAGGAACCAGGTTTTAAATTGTAAGACATTTCCAGGGGCAGATGTGGACTCCGACCACAATCTATTGGTTATGAACTCTAGATTAAAACTGAAGAAACTGCAAAAAGGTGGGAATTTAAGGAGATGGGAACTGGATAAACTGAAAGAACCAGAGGTTGTACAGAGTTTCAGGGAGAGCATAAGGGAACAATTAACACGAATGGGGGAAAGAAATACAGTAGAAGAAGAATGGGTAGCTCTGAGGGATGAAGTAGTAAAGGCAGCAGAGGATCAAGTAGGTAAAAAGAAGAGGGTTAGTAGAAATCCTTGGGTAACAGATTAAATATTGAATTTAATTGATGAAAGGAGAAAATATAAAAATGCAGAAAATGAAGCAGGCAGAAAGGAATACAAACGTCTCAAAAATGAGATCGACAGGAAGTGCAAAATGGCTAAGCAGGGATGGCTAGAGGACAAATGTAAGGATGTAGAGGCTTATCTCACTAGGGGTAAGATAGATACTGCCTACAGGAAAATTAAAGAGACCTTTGGAGATAAGAGAACCACATGTATGAACATCAAGAGCTCAGATGGAAACCCAGTTCTAAGCAAAGAAGGGAAAGCAGAAAGGTGGAAGGAGTATATAGAGGGTCTATACAAGAGCGATGCACTTGAGGACAATATTATGGAAATGGAAGAGGGTGTAGATGAAGATGAAATGGGAGATACGATACTGCGTGAAGAGTTTGACAGAGCACTGAAAGACCTGAGTCGAAACAAGGCCCCCGTGGTAGACAACATTCCATTGGAACTACTGACGGCCTTGGGAGAGCCAGTCCTGACAAAACTCTACCACCTGGTGAGCAAGATGTATGAAACAGGCGAAATACCCTCAGACTTCAAGAAGAATATAATAATTCCAATCCCAAAGAAAGCAGGTGTTGACAGATGGGAAAATTACCGAACAATCAGTTTAATAAGCCACAGCTGCAAAGTACTAACACGAATTCTTTACAGACGAATGGAAAAACTAGTAGACGCCGACCTCGGGGAAGAACAGTTTGGATTCCGTAGAAATACTGGAACACGTGAGGCAATACTGACCTTACGACTTATCTTAGAAGAAAGATTAAGGAAAGGCAAACCTACGTTTCTAGCATTTGTAGGCTTAGAGAAAGCTTTTGATAATGTTGACTGGAATACTCTCTTTCAAATTCTAAAGGTGGCAGGGGTAAAATACAGGGAGCGAAAGGCTATTTACAACTTGTACAGAAACCAGATGGCAGTTATAAGAGTTGAGGGACATGAAAGGGAAGCAGTGGTTGGGAAGGGAGTAAGACAGGGTTGTAGCCTCTCCCCGATGTTATTCAATCTCTATATTGAGCAAGCAGTAAAGGAAACAAAAGAAAAATTTGGAGTAGGTATTAAAATCCATGGAGAAGAAATAAAAACTTTGAGGTTCGCCGATGACATTGTAATTCTGTCAGAGACAGCAAAGGACTTGGATGAGCAGTTGAACGGAATGGATGGTGTCTTGAAGGGAGGATATAAGATTAACATCAACAAAAGCAAAACGAGGATAATGGAATGTAGTCGAATTAAGTCGGGTGTTTCTGAGGGTATTAGATTAGGAAATGAGACACTTAAAGTAGTAAAGGAGTTTTGCTATTTGGGGAGCAAAATAACTGATGATGGACGAAGTAGAGAGGATATAAAATGTAGACTGGCAATGGCAAGGAAAGCGTTTCTGAAGAAGAGAAATTTGTTAACATCGAGTATAGATTTAAGTGTCAGGAAGTCGTTTCTGAAAATATTTGTATGGAGTGTAGCCATGTATGGAAGTGAAACATGGACGGTAAATAGTTTGGACAAGAAGAGAATAGAAGCTTTTGAAATGTGGTGTTACAGAAGAATGCTGAAGATTAGATGGGTAGATCACATAATTAATGAGGAAGTATTGAATAGGATTGGGGAGAAGAGAAGTTTGTGGCACAACTTGACCAGAAGAAGGGATCGGTTGGTAGGACATGTTCTGAGGCATCAAGGGATCACCAATTTAGTATTGGAGGGCAGCGTGGAGGGTAAAAATCATAGGGGGAGACCAAGAGATGAATACACTAAGCAGATTCAGAAGGATGTAGGTTGCAGTAAGTACTGGGAGATGAAGAAGCTTGCACAGGATAGAGTAGCATGGAGAGCTGCAACAAACCAGTCTCAGGACTGAAGACCACAACAACAACAACAAGTTCTAGGGGACTGATGACCACAGCTGTTAAGTCCCATAGAGCTCAGAGCCATTTGAACCATTTGTGAACAGACCGCCATTTGCCTGTGTTGTTGTTTATTTAATTCCGACCCAATTTTCGGATTTGTATGCCATTTTCAATCTACTAAGTTTATGTCATTGACTTATATTGCAGGACATCAAGCTCAAAGTTGTCCATAAATTAAGAACAATATTCGCTTGCCACGAAATGCCAGATGTAATATCAGTAAATAATAGTGGGAACATGTCACATTTAATCAAAATTGTTTAGTTAAATATGACGTGCTCCCAGTATTATTTACTGGTCTTTTTACAAGATGGTAGTTTTGCATCTGGCATTTCGTGGGGAGCGGATATTTTTCTTAATTTATGGCCAACTTGGAGCTTGGTTCCTACGACATATCTGTTAATGACGTAAACTTAATCACTTGAAAATGACATAAAGGGTCGTAACCAGTGTCATAATTAAATAAACGACAATACAGTCAAATGGGTGTTGATACGTGTTACAAACCGGACACAATAGGAAGGACCAGGCGCCTTTGCTTTTTTCTTTTATCACTCGTTTATTACATCAGAGAAATACACATTTTAAGACAAAATTTAACTACATGAAATATTTCTCCCAGTAAAGGTTAACATAAGCAGTGACAAAACTTAGTTCTCTTAAGGGTTTCTGCTGGCAGCAAATTTTTAGGAGGCAATGTAAGGTTTATATCAATTTAGCTCAAACTCGTAGCTAGTGATTGAATCACGACACAGACACCTTAACAATTTCGGCAACACATAAATAGCGTGAATTGGTACTCACAGTAACCAACTAATCAACAGCCTTGCCATTAGACCATCTGGAACGAATTAGCAACACCCAGCAACTAGGGGAGTTAATACCAACAGTCTTTAAATTTGCTCCCTATTAAATAAACAAACTTACAGTAAGTAAATGAATAACAAATCAAACACACTACGCTCCACTCAAACTCTTCAGTGGAAGCTAAGCCAAAATGAAGATTCCATTAACTGACTAGCTCTGAAGTCCTCGAAAGCTCATCTCTGCGTTCCCAGACACACATTGGGCAAACGTATACAAGACAAGATTTTGAAGGGCGCATATCACTAAAACCGGTATTGGAGCTAACTCGTGCCACTGAAAATTAAGGTACTAGACCGGGGCACAAGGTGGTATACAGTGAGGTTGCCTTAGTGCTATACTGCGCTCCAAAATACTAATTCAAATGGCCAATTCAAAATTAAGTACACATAAACCAGCATTAATTAGCTAGGAGTTACACCAGGTCGCTCGAAGGGATGATAACACTTAACTGAAAAGACGAATGCCGGAGGCGGCAGTAACATCAAACACCTTCTCCGAGTTTTAACCAGGAGTCACTTCCCGCTATACAAGTAAACATTTAACCAAGCACAAGGAAGAGAAAATTCAAATAAAACCCCCAAAAGATTATAAAGGACAGGGAACCCCAACTATTTAAATTTAAAAGAATTAGGTCTCCCCAAAGGCAGTTTAAACGCTAAGGCCACACTTAAGAGGCCACCACAATTGGTTACAAAAAGGCTTATACATTTGCTCCTTTTCTTTAAAGGAAACACAAGGCTGCTTAGCTTCAGCTGGACGTCCGGTATGGCTCGTGTAGGATACACCAGGCAGCAACCCAAGCTAGGCGGTCGCAAGGCACGGCGAACAAAATCAGGAGAGCAGACAGGCAGGCAGCCAACACATATCCTCCGTCGTGAACCGGCAGACCGCGTTCAACCAACTCCACATACACGTGGTTGCTTCCCACCTCGTACCTCGCGGGTTCTCAGCAGGTAGCCCCAGCAAACGTCAACTGCCACTCGCCTCGCGAATGCGGAAAACAACAAGGAAAGCAAAGATAAGAAACATCGAAGGATCGATGACTGGCGCGCCAGAAACGAGCGCCACGGCTCAGGTGTGTGTTGATTTCAAAATCATTAAACATGGCTAATGCTGAAAGCGGAATCGAAACGCACGGTAGGATTTTGGGTGTATGTATTGCGCATCCGGATCTACTGATTGACAATACTGACCGACTAATGGTTCATAGCTAACACTTGGTTCAAGAATCATAAAAGAAAACTGTATACATGGAAGAAGCCTGGAGATACTGAGAGGTTTCAGACAGATTATATAGTGGTAAGACAGAGATTTAGGAACCAGGTTTTAAATTGTAAGACATTTCCAGGGGCAGATGTGGACTCCGACCACAATCTATTGGTTATGAACTCTAGATTAAAACTGAAGAAACTGCAAAAAGGTGGGAATTTAAGGAGATGGGACCTGGATAAACTGACTAAACCAGAGGTTGTACAGAGTTTCAGGGAGAGCACAAGGGAACAATTGACAGGAATGGGGGAAAGAAATACAGTAGAACAAGAACGAGTAGCTCTGACGGATGAAGTAGTGAAGGCAACAGAGGATCAAGTAGGTGAAACGACGAGGGCTAGTAGAAATCCTTGGGTAACAGAAGAAATATTGAATTTAATTGATGAAAAAAGAAAATATAAAAATGCAGTAAATGAAGCAGGCAAAAAGGAATACAAACGTCTCAAAAATGAGATCGACAGGAAGTGCAATATGGCTAATCAGGGATGGCTAGAGGACAAATGTAAGGATGTAGCGGCTTATCTCACTAGGGGTAAGATAGATACTGCCTACAGGAATATTAAAGAGACCTTTGCAGAAAAGAGACCCACTTCTATGAATATCAAAAACTCAGATGGAAACCCAGTTCTAAGCAAAGAAGGGAAAGCAGAAAGGTGGAAGGAGTATATAGAGTGTCTATACAAGGGCGATGTACTTCAGGGCAATATTATGGAAATGGAAAAGGATGATGAAGATGAAGTGGGAGATATCATACTGCGTGAAGAGTTTGACAGAGCGCTGAAAGACCTAAGTCGAAACAAGGCCCCAGGAGTAGACAATATTCCATTAGAAGTACTGACGGCCTTGGGAGAGCCAGTCCTGACAAAACTCTAGCAACTGGTGAGCAAGATGTAAGAGACAGGCGAAATACCCTCAGACTTCAAGAAGAATATAATAATTCCAATCCCAAAGAAAGCAGGTGTTGACAGATGGGAAAATTACCGATCTATCAGTTTAATAAGTCACGGTTGCAAAATACTGACGTGAATTCTTTACAGACGCATGGAAAAACTGATAGAAGCCGACCTCGGGGAAGATCAGTTTGGATCCCGTAGAAATGTTGGAACACGTGAGGCAATACTGACCCTACGACTTATCTTAGAAGAAAGATTAAGGAAAGGCAAACCTACGTTTCTAGCCTTTGTAGACTTATAGAAAGCTTTTGACAGTGTTGCCTGGAATACTCTTTTTCAAATTCTGAAGGAGGCAGGGCTAAAATATAGGGAGCGAAAGGCTATTTATAATTTGTACAGAAGCCAGATGGCAGTTAAACGAGTCGAGGGGCATGAAAGGGAAGCAGTGGTTGGGAATGGAGTGAGACAGGTTTGTAGCCTCTCCCCGATGTTATTCAATCTGTATATTGAGCAAGCAGTAAAGGAAACAAAAGAAAAATTCGGAGTAGGTATTAAAATCCATGGAGAGGAAATAAAAACTCTAAGGTTCGCCGATGACACTGTAATTCTGTCAGAGACAGCAAAGGACTTGGAAGAGCAGTTGAACGGAATGGACAGTGTCTTGAAAGGAGGGTATAAGATAAACACCAACAAAAGCAAAACGAGGATAATGGAATGTAGTCGAATTAAATTGGGTGATGCTGAGGGAATTAAATTAGGAAATGAGACACTTAAAGCTGTAGATGAGTTTTGCTATTTGGGGAGGAAAATGCCTCATGATGGTCGAAGTAGAGAGGATATAAAATGTAGACTGGCAATGGCAAGGAAAGCGTTTCTGAAGAAAAGAAATTTGTTAACATAGAGTATAGGTTTAAGTGTCAGGAAGTCGTTTCTGAAAGTATTTGTATAGAGTGTAGTAATGTATGGAAGTGAAACATGGACGGTAAATAGTTTGGACAGGAAGAGAATAGAAGCTTTCGAAATGTGGTGCTACAGAAGAATGCTGAAGATTAGATGGATAGATCACATGACTAATGAGGAGGTATTGAATAGAATTGGGGGGGGGGGGGGGGGAGTTTGTGGCACAACTTGACTGGAAGAAGGGATCGGTTGGTAGGACATGTTCTGAGGCATCAAGGGATCACCAATTTAGTATTGGAGGGCAGCGTGGAGGGTAAAAAGCGTAGAGGGAGACTTAGAGATGAATACACTAAGCAGATTCAGAAGGATGTACGTTGCAGTACGTACTGGGAGATGAAGCAGCTTGCACAGGATACAGTAGCATGGAGAGCTGCATCAAACCAGTCTCAGGACTGAAGACCACAACAACAACAACGGCAGTATAAGGTTGCAGTGGAGAGCCGCCGGCAGAACTGGACGAGTGAGGTGGTTGAGGGCGAGTCCGCGGGATGAGTCGCGCGTGCCACAGCCCCGGCTGTGAGGGCAGAGCCGGCTGACCGCTGGTCAGCGCCAGCGCCGGTCAGCCAGGCTGCCGGACCGGGAGCGGCGGCTCGGAAGGCGGCAGCAGGCGACAGCAGGTGGAAGGTAAGTGGACGGGCCCGCCGCGGCCCGGTGCACGCGCCGCTCCGCACGCGACTCAGCCTGATGTACGAGGGGTGTTCAACAAGTAGGGTGACAAACATTTCGGTTGAAGAAAAAAATTCAAAATTTGTTTTGGGACATAGTGAAATATTCCCGGTGCAGCCCCTGTAGTTTCGTGAAGTTCCGACAGGTAGTGGCGCTAAACTTAGCTTTCAAAATGGCGACTGTAAAGGACTCGTTGGTTGATTTGGAGGAGGGGTTCAATGAGCGAGGTCATCGGTCCCATCGGATTAGGGAAGGGTGAGGAAGGAAGTCGGAAGTACCTTCTCAAAGGGACCATCCCGGCATTTGCCTGAAACGATTTAGGTAAATCACGAAACCTAAATCAGGATGGCTGGACGCGGGTTTGAACCGTCGGCCTCCCGTATGTGAGTCCAGTGCGCCACCTCGCAAGGAGTCAGTAACGGAGATACAGGATTGTTCAACGTGATGGAAGTCCAACCCTTCCGCAAATTGCTGTGCATTTCAATGCTGGGCCACCAAGATATGTCAGCATTCGAACCATTTAACGAAACGTCATCGATATGGGCTTTCGGAGCCGAAGCCCACTAGTGTACCGTTGGTGACTGCACGACACAAAGCTCTACTCCTCGCCTGGACCCGTCAACGCCGGCAGTGGGCTGTTGAAAAATGTTCATTTGTGTGTGAAATCTTATGGAACGTAAATGCTAAGGTCATCAGTCCCTAAGCTTACACAGTACCTAACCAAAATTATCCTAAGGACAAACACACACACCCGTGCCCGAGGGAGGACTCGAACCTCCGCCGGGACCAGCCGCACGGTCCATGACTGCAGCGCCCTAGACCGCTCGGCTAATCCCGCGCGGCTGGACTGTTGATGACAGGAAACATGTTGCCTGGTCGGACGAGTCTCGTTTCAAAATGTATCGAGCGGATGGACGTGTATGGGTATGGAGACAATCTCATGAATTCATGGACCCTGCATGTCAGCAATGTTTAGGCTGGTGGAGGCTGTGTAATGGTGTGGGGCGTGTGCAGTTGGAGTGATATGGGACCCCTTTTGGGGTCACATACAGGGAGGCGCACGAAATGTGTTACCAATTGTTTCTTTCACAATTTACGACGCACATTAGATACCCCGCTGGGATCTCTACAGCACTACCAGCAGAGTTTGGTAAAACAAATGAGTTACGAAATGACGTGTAATTCACGATAGTGCCGCTAGGAGACTAGTAAGCAGCAATGGCTGACAATGGAAGACTGACGACACAGCAACGATCGGCAATTGTCTTACTTTTTCATGAAACGTAAAGCCTTGTTGCGACTGAGAGGCGTTTTCGACGACAGTTTAACACACGATGGGTCCCTTGCAAGAAGACCATCTACAGGTTGTACGATAAATGTGTACAGGAAGGAACAGTATTGGAAGCGAACTGACCTCGGCCTAAGCCTGTTTGTTCGCCGGAGAATATTGAAGCGGTACGAGTTGCTGTACAGAGAAGTCCCGGGAAATCGTGTAGAAAGGCAGCAGTGCAACTGGAAATATGCAGACGCTCCGTTCAACGCATTCTTAAAAATGACCTCCATATGTACCCATACAAGATGACCTGTGCACAGAAGCTCACTGAAGAACACAAGCAACAGAGACTACTGTTTGCTCAGTGGGCGGAGGATAGGGAAGAAACTCTCAATAACGTTTGGTTTTCAGATGAGGCGCATTTTCATTTAGACGGTGTGGTTAACAAACAAAATGCACGCTTTTGGACCACTAAAAACCACAAGTGCTTCATGAACGATAGCATTATGCTCCGAGGATTACAGCGTGGGCAGCAATTTCCAGTCACGAACTTATTGGACCCTTTTTCTTTGAAGAAACTGTGAACAGAGAGCGTTATTTGAGCATGCTTCGCAATAGCTTCATTCCACAGCTTCTTTCTACTGCCTTACCTTTCAACACGCAGTGGTTTATGCAAGATGGAGCAAGGGCGCATACTGCAAAAACTGTGTTGGAGTTTTTACAAGAGCATTTCGACATGCGGATCATTTCACTCAGTTTTCCAGGTCGCTTCAATGACGGACAAAATTGGCCCCCCAATAGTCCAGACCTCAATCCATGTGACTTTTTTCTTTGGGGGTACCTAAAGGGAAAAATTTTCCCGAAACGTCCACGTGATTTAATGGACGTCAGAAGACTTATTCTTCAAGCTTGGAGTGATATTACGGAAGACATGTGCCGTAGGGTAATCACTAACTTCAGTGCTCGTTTGAAGGAAGTTAGGAAACGAAATGAAGGACATATTGAGCATGTGCTGAGTTAGAACAAATCTACATGGACGGCTCTTCATTGCAGTATATGTTCCTTTCAGATTGTATTGACAATAAAGTTTATATTCAAAAACAAAATAGTAACTCATTTCGTGGGCCACCCTGTATGTTCCAAGGAGACAGCTTTAATCAAGTCGTTTTTTTTTTTTTGTACGGAAAACCAGATCACTGCAGACATTCACATGTTTGCGGAGATCAGGGGCAGTGGACAAAAGCACGTTGAGTCGTTGGGCGAGGCGTCCGTCATCATCGCGACGCTATTCGTCCACGAGACTCAGAGGGCCGTAGACACGGGTTCACAGGTAGATGCCGTGTTTCTTGACTTCCGCAAGGTGTTCGATACAGTTCCCCACAGTCGTTTAATGAACAAAGTAAGAGCGTAGGGACTATCAGACCAAATGTGTGATTGGATTGAGGAGTTCCTAGATAACAGGACGCAGCATGTCATTCTCAATGGAGAGAACTCTTCCGAAGTAAGAGTAATTTCAGGTGTGCCGCAGGGGAGTGTCATAGGACCGTTGCTATTCACAATATACATAAATGACCTTGTGGATGACATCGGAAGTTGACTGAGGCTTTTTGCAGATGATGCTGTGGTGTATCGAGAGGTTGTAACAATGGAAAATTGTACTGAAATGCAGGAGGATCTGCAGCGAATTGACGCATGGTGCAGGGAATGGCAATTGAATCTCAATGTAGACAAGTGTAAAGTGCTGCGAATACACAGAAAGATAGATCCTTTATCATTTAGCTACAAAATAGCAGGTCAGCAACTGGAAGCAGTTAATACCATAAATTATCTGGGAGTACGCATTAGGAGTGATTTAAAATGGAATGATCATATAATGTTGATCGTCGGTAAAGCAGATGCCAGACTGAGATTCATTGGAAGAATCCTAAGGAAATGCAATCCGAAAACAAAGGAAGTAGGTTACAGTACGCTTGTTCGCCCGCTGCTTGAATACTGCTCAGCAGTGTGGGATCCGTACCAGATAGGGTTGATAGAAGATATAGAGAAGATCCAACGGAGAGCAGCGCGCTTCGTTACAGGATCATTTAGTAATCGCGAAAGCGTTACGGAGATGATAGATAAACTCGAGTGGAAGACTCTGCAGGAGAGACGCTCAGTAGCTCGGTACGGGCTTTTGTCAAAGTTTCGAGAACATACCTTCACCGAAGAGTCAAGCAGTATATTGCTCCCTCCTACGTATATCTCGCGAAGAGACCATGAGGATAAAATCAGAGAGATTAGAGCCCACACAGAGGCATACCGAGAATCCTTCTTTCCACGAACAATATGAGACTGGAATAGAAGGGAGAACCGATAGAGGTACTCAAGGTACCCTCCGCCACACACCGTCAGGTGGCTTGCGGAGTATGGATGTAGATGTAGATGTAGACGTCGTGCCAACCTGTCCGATGTCCCGCGCACCGGCCCGCCGCTCACAGCTGTGCAGTATTGGAAAGTGCCAACTGTCTCATTCGGGGTGATCGACGGGTCGCAGTCAAACATTTCGTTGCTCAGCTGGATCCCTCTGTTGTTAGTGCTGACACACTCGTCCACCAGTTGAGGTACGGGCGCTGAAGACCTTGCTGTCGTGCGCCCACAAAACCCTTCTACTACTACTACAGTTGAGGTACTCTGACGTTTGTGCCCGCTAGACTCCTCGCCGCCTAACAGAAGACCCGAAGAGCAACGCAGCACTATCTGTGCGGAATTGCTTGCATGTCACGAGGCTGATAGTGAAAATTTTTTGTCGAACATCGTAACACGCGATGAAACACGGGTTCGTCACTTCGAACCGGAGACAAAACGGCAATACATGGAGTGGCACCGCAACACCTCTGCTCCGAAGAAAAATCTGAAAGCCGCGCCCTCAGCCGGTAAAGTCATGGGACGATCTTCTAGGACATTGAAGAGGTTATTCTTGAGCCGTGGTAAAAAATTGCTGTTTTGAAGAGCGCGCCGCAACGCGTTGTGTGAAGCAGTCGTCCTCCGTTCCTGGCGGTGGCGCCGCTGTGGTGATCGCAGCTTTGGTGGCTCCCTCTGTTGGGAAAGCGGAAAGGTTGCCTGTTCACCTGCATTTAAGGGGAGCTATCAGCTCGGCAGGGGGTTAGTCGGAGTGAGGCTAGGTCAGTCTCGCGTCACCAGTTGCTGGTCTCTCTCTCGTTTGCATTTGTGCGGCAGTTGTCGGAGTGCTACTATGTCTGTCGTTTGGATCAAACTTTACAAGCCAGAAAATGAGAGTCTTGTCACTCCGCCAGTAACAGAACTGAGCTAGCGGTCGCTCGGTCGGGGCTGAGTTCCTGCATCTGAGTCTGCGCGTTAGGCCGCCAGTCTGCTCGAGTTGCTCGGACAACGGTCATTGGCGGTTGGATCGGTCGGGTGGTCGGTCGCGCACTGAGACACGAGGTGACTTGTCCGCCTTGAGCGTCGGCGCATGTGAGGTTCCCACGTGAGTCCAGTGGGCAGCGCCGTATAGAAAGGGGTAGTGGCTTCGCGGTTCACACGAGAGCAACAGGAGCGAAACCACGACATCGGGCTGGCCGGGGCGAGCTGCGACGCCGTGAGACGGGAGATCGGCGCGCCTTCCTGCGTCCGTTGAAGCGGCTGGCTGAGGACGGTTCGGGAGAGCGTTGGGGGTGCTGCGCCAGGTCTTCGCCAGAAATCGCACTTTATTAGAAGTTAAGTGATTGGAGATATGTTGTTTCATTTACTTGTTAAATTCTACTTGTTTTCTTGGTGAGGTCACCAGCCGCTTTGTTTTGGGGTCGTTCCTCTATTCCACCACCGAGCGGGGTGGCGCAGTGGTTAGACACTGGACTCGCATTCGGGAGGACGACGGTTCAATCCCGCGTCCGGCCATCCTGATTTAGGTTTTCCGTGATTTCCCTAAATCACTCCAGGCAAATGCCGGGATGGTTCCTCTGAATGGGCACGGCCGACTTCCTTCCCAATCCTTCCCTAATCCGATGAGACCGATGACCACGCTGTCTGGTCTCCTTCCCCAAACCTACCAACCAACCACTATTCCACCCGCGGGAAGGTGGTTATTCGTGAATTGGATGGTCCGTTTTCCCCTTCTGGAATTGGAGAGGTTTAGAGTAGTCTGCGGTTCGGGTTGTTTAGTAACCCCCCCCCCCCTCTGTCAATCTGCCATACGTTAATAGCTGAGGCTGTCATGTTTGTCGGATTCGGTGTTAACTAATTTATTGCTTACACGCCGAATTCTTGAAATATATTTTTATCTTGCCTATCATCTTGCAAGGTGGTATATGTGTAATGTAGAGCATGTTGTACATTTTATGTAAGTCTGCATTTTATGGGTTTTATTTAAATAGCCATTTTAGGTTATAAGGTTGCGACCCGTCCACCGTAAGAGTCCTTAAAAAAACTGCACTTTCGATATCAAATAATTTGAGTATTGTGCCATTTCCATCCCTCTTACGGCGAGCATAGTTTATGTGTTTGTGTGAGTTTTTAATTTTTTTTAGTTTAAAGTAATTTGGTGTGTTGCAGATGTGCACCAGTGTACTCTTTCAGAGGTTGTTGTGAGCGTTCGTGACTACGGCCGTGTTGAAAGGGAGCAGGCAATCTTCTCAGCCCGAAGGCTCATACTGTTAATATTGTTCTTTCTGCCTCTAAATAAAATCGTAACTTGATATTTAGAGGGTGCTTTTCTGCTTATAATTTTAAATCTGTTTTTGAAAAACCTTTTAGGAATAAAATTCACATTTGTTAAAAGTAATTTCATTTTCCACCAGTTACTTCCTGGAAACTACTTAACGCTCACCTAGTGTGATTAAATGTGTTAATGTTCTTGATGAATCGCTAGTAAATAAAGTAAATTCTTTAAGGAAAGACTTTTGAAAGTAAACTTACGGTTCAATTCTGTTTAATGTTCTCCACAACGGCGCAAAGATCAACTCTGAAATGTACTGTGCTACCCTCAGGAAATAGAAGAAAAGTCTTCAGCGCGCTCTTCGCCATGAAATGCAACCGATTTTCTCCTTCTCCAAGACAACGCAAGGCCTCGTACAAGACTGAGCATCCTTGAGGAGCTCACAAAACTCCATTGGACTGTTCTTCCTCATCCACCTTACAGCCCGAATCTCGCACCTTCCGACTTCATCGGTTTCGCGCAGTGAAGGATGCACTGCACAGAAATCAGTGCGTGGATGTTGAGAAGGTTATTGATGCAGTATGATGTTGGATCGGACATCGACCTGTAGATTGATACTATGTCAGCATAACAGGCCCTCCCACTAAGATGGCGTAATGCCGTCGTATTGAACCGAGGTTCATAAATAGCAATTTCTAGCCAAAAGAGTTTGGTGTATTGGAATCCCGAATAAAAACAACCTGTTTCCAGTAAAAAAATATTAACTTATTGAACGCCCCACGTATCTGTTACTATTTCGCTGTCTCTCTCTCTCTCTCTCTCTCTCTCTCTCTCTCTGTGTGTGTGTGTGTGTGTGTGTGTGTGTGTGTGTGTGTGTGTGTGTGTGCGTAATTTTTCATTTTTTCTCATTTTTTATTTTTTACATATTTATTCTTCTCTTTCCATTTTAATTTGTGAGCATCAGTTTGGTTTTGCTTCTAACACATGATCCTTCTCTATAAACAGTGTAAATGGAAGATCACAAAAGCCATTTCTCTGCTAAGTATATATACCAAAAATGGGAAAGGAGAATAGGAAAAAAAAATAAAAAGAGTACACAGAGAGGGAGAGGGAGAGAGTGGGGGAGAGAGAGAGAGAAAGAGAGAGAGAGAGAGAGAGAGAATCTTGCATCAAGACACACACCGTCAAACAAAAAACAATTGAAAGTGTAATCTCAGAAAGTTGACAATACTTACAGAAACGAATGGCACTCTAAAAATGTTTCTAAAATATAATTGCAAAGAAAACTGCAAGTTTTCATGCGGTTTGGCTTTCAAACAAGTGATTAGACGTTGATCTTTAAGTACTGTCCCCTTTTTTATTATAGAAACTTCAATGGATTGTTTTAAATCTATAACCTGTTCGCCCCCGCTACCTGTGTGGTTAGCGTGACAATGTCAATACTAAGGCCCGGGTTCGATTCCCGGCTCGCTCGGAGATTTTTCTCCGCTCGGGGACTGGAAGTTGTGTTGTCCTAATCATCATCATTTCACCCCATCGAAACGCTAGTCGCCTAAGTGGCGTCAAATCGAAAGACTTACACCAGACGAACGGTCTACCCAACGGGAGGTCCTAGTCACACGGCATTTCCATTTTTAATCTATAACCTGTAAGTGTAAAGGAGAGCCACTCAAGATGTCTTGTAAATGGGGCGTAACGCGTCTGCGTGCATAAGCGAAATGGAAAGAAACTTATTGTGCAGCATGCAAAAGGCGATCTGCTTTCCAACTACTGCAATTTATATACAGCTGCTGCCAAAATAGCCATTAAAATTGCTACACCACGAAGATGACGTGCTACAGACGCGAAATTTAACCGACAGGAAGACGGTGCTGTGATATGCAAATGATTAGCTTTTCAGAGCATTCACACAAGGTTGGCGCCGGTGGCGACACCTACAACGTGCTGACACGAGGAAAGTTTCCAACCGATTCCTCATACACAAACAGCAGTTGACCGGCGTTGCCTGGTGAAACGTCGTTGTGATGCCTCGTGTAAGGAGGAGAAATGCGCATCACCACGTTTCCGACTTGGTCGGATTGTAGCCTATCGCGATTGCGGTTTATCGTATCGCTACACTGCTGCTCGCGTTGGTCGAGATCCAATGACTGTTAGCAGAATATGGAATCGGTGGTTTCAGGAGGGTAATACGGAACGCCGTGATGGATCCCAACGGCCTCGTATCAGTAGCAATCGAGATGACAGGCATCTTATCCGCAAGGTTGTAACGGATCGTGAAGCCACGTCTCGATCCCTGAGTCAACAGATGGGGACGTTTACAAGACAACAACCATCTGCACGAACAGTTCGACGACGTTTGCAGCAGCATGGACTATCAGCTCGGAGATCATAGCTGCGCTTACCCTTGACGCTGTATCACAGACAGGAGCGACCATGATGGTCGCATCCGTGTTTGGCGACATCGCGGTGAACGCACATTGGAAGCGTGTATTCGTCATCGCCATACTGGCGTATCACCCGGCGTGATGGTATGGGGTGCCTTTGGTTACTCGTCTCGGTCACCTCTTGTTCGCATTAACGGCACTTTGAACAGTGGACGTTACATTTCAGATGTGTTACGACCCGTGGCTCTACCCTCCATTCGATCCCTGCGAAACTCTACATTACAGCAGGATAATGCACGACCGCATGTTGCAGGTCTTGTACGGACCTTTATGGATACAGAAAATGTTCGACTGCTGCCCTGGCCAGCACATTCTCCAGATCTCTCACCAACTGAAAACGTCTGGTCAATGGTGGCCGAGCAACTGGCTCGTCACAATACGCCAGTCACTACTCTTGATGAACTATGGTATCCTTCTGAAGCTGCATGGGCAGCTGTACCTGTACACGCCACCCAAGCTCTGTTTGACTCAATGCCCAGGCGTATCAAGGCCGTTATTACGGCCAGAGGTGGTTGTTCTGGTACTGATTTCTCAGAATCTATGCACCCAGATTGCGTGAAAATGTAATCACATGTTAGTTCTGGTATAATATATTTGTCCAATGAATACCCGTTAATCATCTGCATTTCTTCTTGGTGTAGTAATTTTAACGCCCAGTAGTGTACATACATTCTACACACCAACGTGAATAGACGTTTGGTTGCCACTTCCCCCAACTCTTTTAGAAATTCCGATGCAATTTTATCCATCGGTTTTGCCCCGTTTGGTCTCAAGCCTCCCAGCACTCTTTTAAATTATGATTCTAATACTGTATTCCCTAATTCTTTCTTATCGACTCCCATGTTTTCTGTCACATCGTCTGACAAATCCTCCCGCTTATAGAGGCTTTCAGTGTATTCTATCCGCTCTCTCCTCTGCGTTAACTGTGGAATTACCTCTTCATTCTTAATGTTACTGCCCTTATAGAGTGCATAGTTTCAAGGCGATTGTACTGATAAAGGTTTCTCAGGCTTCGGCAAGTAGATCTGTACTATCATTGTCGGTGTTGGTTTGCTGTCTGTTCTGATGAGAACAACTCGATCATGAACTGTTCACAGTAGCTCACCGTCCTACGTTCCTCTTCATAATGAATCCTACTCCCATTATATAACCATCTGACGTGGCTGGAAATCCGAGAAGGGTTTCTAGTTACTTTCACCGATGGCTGTTTTGACTTTTCCATACGCCCAATGAATCCCCCCGACGATCATTACTTTTTCGGTTTTTTCCCATGTTTCCTGCAGCCATTCTCCTTCTCTTCCGTGCAGTTCCTATTTATTAACTTCCTTCTGTCTTTCACCGAACATTTTTTTACTTCCTCCTTTTCTCGATCAACTGAAGTGTTTCTTTTTTTTACCCAAGGTTTATCCCCACTTACCTCCCTTTTACAAATGTTTGCTCTTTGTATACCCACTCCTCTTTAACTGATTTACCTACTCTGGTGTTTATTATCGCAGAATCCACATCTGTATCGAACTCCAAACGCGTCTCGTCATTTCTCAGCACTTTAGTATCCAATTTCTGCCAAAATGATTCTTCCTGACTAATTTCTTAACTTCAACTTAGTCTCCATCACTACTAAATTGTAGTATGATTCTATATCTGCTCCTGGGTACGACTTACAGTTAAGTATCTGATTTGGGATTCTCTGTCTGACGGTGTTGTTGTCCAGCTCCAGTCTTACCCTTGTAACGCTGCGCGCGTGTGGGGCACACGATACTCTTTAAAAAATGGTTCAAATGGCTCTGAGCACTATGGGACTTAACATCTATGGTCATCAGTCCCCTAGAACTTAGAACTACTTAAACCTAACTAACCTAAGGACAGCACACAACACCCAGCCATCACGAGGCAGAGAAAATCCCTGACCCCGCCGGGAATCGAACCCGGGAACCCGGGCGTGGGAAGCGAGAACGCTACCGCACGACCACGAGATGCGAGCGATACTCTTTAAAGCCTGTACTTTGGTAAATGAGTGGGGTTTACCTTACGAGACAGGATTTTTGTATGGATATTGACCGCGTGTACCTGAATGGAGGCAAATCAGACTTACACCCACTCTGTAATAACAATGATACGTCAAGCAAGTCCGAAATGCAACTACACGTCAGGACGGACAAGAAACAACACAGAAGATGCTACCAATTTGTTAATAATACGGTCGCCAGCCTAATTAGGGATTAACTGAGTTTCTTCCCTGTACAAGTTGATGTACGTTCATGCAAAACAACACGTAGTAACACTGCATAATATGGCGAATTTTAGAACCAGAAAATCTATTGAACTGATAATTTCACTTTCTGTACTGATATGGATAAACCATAAATACATAACACTACACTATAATGTTTACTACAAAACTTCGTACTGTCTATTGATCTGATTAAAATCGGGCATAGGTTACCCTAGAAATAGCACTTTCGAATTACACACACAATGTCAATTTTAATAAAGATAAAACACTGGTAAATTTTGGCTTTTATATTGACTTTAACTTTGCTGGTCAAATCAATTTAGAACACTTCAGAATTCAAATGAATAAAAAAAGGGGGGGGGGGGACCCTGAAACTGTTATGATCACTGTATTAAAAACTTTGATTACTGAAATCATTATGTGCTCAAGATTTCCAATATATGAGTTACTACTCTTTTCATCTTATTTCCTACTCATTTAAATACCATTATATCTGTCTCGAAATAATTAAACTTCATTACTAAATCAATATCGAAATTATCTTCCAACTTTGTCAGACCTTTGTGATTCATCTATTGGTTCACTAACATAATAGTTCTTTAAACATCATTCTAACATAGCTAGGTCTGCAGGTAATTATTATTAACACAAACTTTAATTATTCATCTCGGGACACTCGGATTGCACAACATGTGGAAAGGACCCTGTCTAGGTTAGTTGTGAGGATAATTAAATGATAGGACAGTTCTGGTAAAATTTAAGTTGTTATTGAACAGTATGGAACAAAAGTAACACTGGCCCACACGAATACAGTACTAAAAGTTTCAACCTGTTCGTATCGATGCGGCGGTTGGTAGGCGGCGAGATGGCGAGGCACAGAGCACACATACAACCACAGCTATGGCTCGTGATGTATCGGCACTTTACTTCTTCTTAGCGTCGCAATACTTTTCCATTTAGTGCCTATGGAATATTGCCATGCTGTATAGGCGTTGGAACGGCATACCCGAGGCTCAATGAAACCACGTCTTCCAGGAGAGCCTCCTCGATCCAGAACGTGTTTCTCAGACCGATGCCCAACTCCGACTACTACTGCTGAGCCCGTTGTGCCGTGCAGCGCCCGTGTGCATTTTCCCGCGCCCGCCTGCCATCCACCTTTTACCGCTCCCTTACAAGCCGGGTATTCACCCGAGGTTTTGCATTCTACATATCTTAATACATTGCCTACGTATGGACCAGACGCACAATTACAACTTTAACATCTTACAACAGTCTCAACATTTGTTACACTTAAATTCTATTACAATATTGCTTGAAATTTGACATAAACATTAATATTCACATTGAAAATTGTTTACAGTTTCCTTAACATAATGGCATGAAACAAAAAAGAAATGAAATCAGAACATCAATTACACTAATTTATCGAAAAATTAGATGGAAAAAAATTACTTATATGTACAATAGTACAGTGTTGTTGTTGTTACACCCTGTCTATGTGTTTTTTCCAAGTATACGTTCTGCTTCTGTAATTCTTGAACAGAGTATTCGCTATTACCATTTGGAATTTATTGCAGGACTCAATTGGTCTTCCTCCTCTCTCATGCCTACTGCCAAACCGACATGCTCCTGTAGGTCTTTTTTTCTGTTTCTTCCCCTACAACGGCTTTCCAATCCCCCATGACTACGATTCTCATTTCTCTTTACATAGTGAACTGCCTGTTCAGTATCCCCATATAGTGTCTCGATCTCGTCATCTTCTTCTTGCGCCTACGAATGTGTACCTGAACTATCGTTGCCGACGTTGGTTTGCTGTAGGTTCTGATGAGAACAACGCTATTATCAACTGTTCACAGTAGCTCACCGTCCTACCTTCCTCTTCATAATGATTCCTGCTCCCATTGTATAGTTTTCTGCTGCTGTCGATATCACCCTATATTCATCTGACCAGAAATCCTTGTCTGCTTCCATTTCACTGACCTCCACTATATGTAGATTGAATCTTTGCATTTCCCTCTCCATATTTTCTAGCTTTCCACAACTTTCAGGCTTCTGACATTCCACGTCCGACAAATAAATGGTTCAAATGGCTCTGAGCACTATGGGACTTAACATATGTGGTCATCAGTCCCCTAGATCTTAGAACTACTTAAACCTAACTAACCTAAGGACAACACACACATCCATGCCCGAGGCAGGATTCGAACCTGCGACCGTAGCAGTCGCGCGGTTCCGGACTGAGCGCCTAGAACCGCTAGACCACCTCGGCCGGCCCACGTCCGACACCTAGAGTGTTACCCGTTCTTTGGTTATTCCTTCTTTTTCTCATGGTCATCTCCCCGTTGGCAGCCCCTCCCGGAGATTCTATGGGTGGAGTAATCCGGAATCTTTTGCCAGTGGAGATATCATCATAACATCGTTTCAACAACAGGTCACATGTCCTGTAGATAGATATCATGTGTCATTAATTCAGTAGTTTCCACTGACTTCTGTTTCCTAATGCAGTTCATCAGAGCCGATTCTGACACCTTTTAGGGGTAGCTTCCCATCCACAAGGGCAAGAGAGTGCCCTGGACCTCTATCCGTCCCTCCAACTTCTTTGACAAGGCCGTTGAAGAATAGCTTATTATGGCGGTAGTCTTCGGCCGTCACTGTTGATTATTTTTTTGTTCGAACCCTGGATCAAGAACTTTTTGATACCAGTGAAAGACGTTACCCGTAGACCATGGGTCTGCAGTAATCATAGCGTTGTTTGGTGGTGGATCAATGATGTGTGGAAACATGAGAAGAGGTAAACCGAAGCGTCTGAGATGCGTTGGTATAAGGATGCTGAGGATTACGTGGACCGATAAGAGAAGAAACGAGTAGGTTCTCCACAGAAGAGCGGAGGATAGAGATATGTGTAAAACTTTGACAAGAAGAAGGGACAGGATGCTAGGACATCTGTTAAAGCATCAGGGAATATGGTGCCAGAGGAAAATGTTGAGGGTAAAAACTGAAGATTAAAATATATCCAACAAATTATTGGGAGGACGAGTGCAAGTGCTACTCTGAGTTGAAGACGCTGGCAGAGAAGAAGAATTTTTGGCAGGCCACATCACACCAGCCATAATCTAAACGAAAAAGTAGGCAGGATAGGCACAAAATAATTCTGGGTGAGGAGTTCGATGCCACAAAGGGGACAGTGGGTCGGTATAATGAAGGAGACAAGTGGAAGATGAAATACGATGTATAACAGTCACGTCACAGTAATAATTAATGCAGTGCGTGTGTTGCACAGTTAAGACCTCGCAGCGCCCCCTAGAGCGAGCCCAGCCAGAGGGTCTGCATCCCGGGAACGCGGAGACAATGGTGCGAATCCGAGCCAGCGGAAACGCGGAAGATGAACAAAGGGGAGAGGAAAAACAGAGAGAAACAGAGAAGGAGGAAGAGGAGCGGGGTGGGCAGAGAGCAGGGGTGTGGGACGGAGCAAGTTTCTGGAAGCTCCGGTAAGCCCCGGTCGGGAATCCACCACGTAGCAGCCGCTGTCCTGTGGCAAGTGAGGCAGTAATTGGGGGGAGGAGAGGAGGGCGCGGTGTGGCTCGCAAGGGGAGGGCGCAGAATTTCCGGCTTCCGGCGTCCGTCGATAAAGTCCGGCACCAGACGGAGCCACTGTAGGGTTGATCTCGAATGGGATCGGGCGAACTAAGCGCGAAACACGAGCGTTAAGAACAACAGTGCTAACTAATGGATAAAGTGCATCATGCATCACAACCAGGAAAAGTCTCACATACACTCCAAGAAAAAAAAGGACTCACCCCGAAGGAATTATCCGAATGGGACGGCAGATCTAATGATCGTGTATTCATGTACAGACGAACAAATGAGTACAAGAATGAAATTTTCACTCTACAGCGGAGTGTGCGCTGTTATGAAACTTCCTGGCAGATTGTGTGCCGGACCGAGACTCGAACTCGGGACCTTTGCCTTTCACGGGCAAGTGCTCTACCGACTGAGCTACCGAAGCACGACTCACGCCCCGTCCTCACAGCTTTACTTCCGCCAGTACCTCGTCTCCTACCTTCCAAACTTTAGAGAAGTTGTCCTGCGAACCCTGCAGAACTTGCAATCTTTTCTTTCAGGAGTGGATGATGATGTTTGGTTTGTGGGGCGCTCAACTGCGCGGTCATCAGCGCCCGTACGCATCCCCAAATTGGCTAGTGTCTCCTGAGTCCTGACTTGGACTCGATGGAACATCTAACGGATCGGTTAGAACATCGAACTTGCTCCAGACCCCAGAGTCCAACATCACCTTCTCTGACTGGACTCTTGAAGAATAATGGCCTGCCATCCGTCCACAGACATTCAGACACCTCATTGGAAGTTTAGCCAGCAGAGTTCAAGCCTATCATTATCCACTAAGATGAGTCTGGATACTTTTGATTATATAGTATATACGAGGGTGGTTCGATAACTCTGGCAAAAAAGAAAGAAAACACGTTTGTTTTATAAACAACAAACCATACTTCACGACGTAGTCCCCTTTGAGGGATATACAGTTGGTCCAACGATCCTCGAGCGTTTTCATTTCTTCGGAAAAATACCATTTGTCAAACTCTGCAAAGTACACGTTAACTGCAACTTTCATTTCCACAGTTCATGAAAATTTCCTCCTAGCAAGAGATAGTTTCAGGGAACAGAAAAAAGTGACTTAGGGCTTAGTCTGACGAACAGAGTGGACGAATAACTAATTGAACGCCCAGTTGATGTACTCTCACCATTGTTATCGCTGATGAGTGGGACAGTGCATTATTCCGGTGAAACAGCAATTTTTGTTTGCCAAACTTACTCTTACTTTCAGCCAATGCAAGTTTCAAACGATCCAACAGTGAAGTATAATAGACTCCAGTTACAGTTCCACCTTTTTCCAAGTAATCTACACTCCTGGAAATGGAAAAAAGAACACATTGACACCGGTGTGTCAAACCCACCATACTTGCTCCGGACACTGCGAGAGGGCTGTACAAGCAATGATCACACGCACGGCACAGCGGACACACCAGGAACCGCGGTGTTGGCCGTCGAATGGCGCTAGCTGCGCAGCATTTGTGCACCGCCGCCGTCAGTGTCAGTCAGTTTGCCGTGGCATACGGAGCTCCATCGCAGTCTTTAACACTGGTAGCATGCCGCGACAGCGTGGACGTGAACCGTATGTGCAGTTGACGGACTTTGAGCGAGGGCGTATAGTGGGCATGCGGGAGGCCGGGTGGACGTACCGCCGAATTGCTCAACACGTGGGGCGTGAGGTCTCCACAGTACATCGATGTTGTCGCCAGTGGTCGACGGAAGGTGCACGTGCCCGTCGACCTGGGACCGGACCGCAGCGACGCACGGATGCACGCCAAGACCGTAGGATCCTACGCAGTGCCGTAGGGGACCGCACCGCCACTTCCCAGCAAATTAGGGACACTGTTGCTCCTGGGGTATCGGCGAGGACCATTCGCAACCGTCTCCATGAAGCTGGGCTACGGTCCCGCACACCGTTAGGCCGTCTTCCGCTCACGCCCCAACATCGTGCAGCCCGCCTCCAGTGGTGTCGCGACAGGCGTGAATGGAGGGACGAATGGAGACGTGTCGTCTTCAGCGATGAGAGTCGCTTCTGCCTTGGTGCCAATGATGGTCGTATGCGTGTTTGGCGCCGTGCAGGTGAGCGCCACAATCAGGACTGCATACGACCGAGGCACACAGGGCCAACACCCGGCATCATGGTGTGGGGAGCGATCTCCTACACTGGCCGTACACCACTGGTGATCGTCGAGGGGACACTGAATAGTGCACGGTACATCCAAACCGTCATCGAACCCATCGTTCTACCATTTCTAGACCGGCAAGGGAACTTGCTGTTCCAACAGGACAATGCACGTCCGCATGTATCCCGTGCCACCGAACGTGCTCTAGAAGGTGTAAGTCAACTACCCTGGCCAGCAAGATCTCCGGATCTGTCCCCCATTGAGCATGTTTGGGACTGGATGAAGCGTCGTCTCACGCGGTCTGCACGTCCAGCACGAACGCTGGTCCAACTGAGGCGCCAGGTGGAAATGGCATGGCAAGCCGTTCCACAGGACTACATCCAGCATCTCTACGATCGTCTCCATGGGAGAATAGCAGCCTGCATTGCTGCGAAAGGTGGATATACACTGTACTAGTGCCGACATTGTGCATGCTCTGTTGCCTGTGTCTATGTGCCTGTGGTTCTGTCAGTGTGATCATGTGATGTATATGACCCCAGGAATGTGTCAATAAAGTTTCCCCTTCCTGGGACAATGAATTCACGGTGTTCTTATTTCAATTTCCCGGAGTGTAGTATATACGAAGGTGGTTCGATAACTC
This sequence comes from Schistocerca cancellata, assembly GCF_023864275.1. NCBI lineage: Eukaryota > Metazoa > Arthropoda > Insecta > Orthoptera > Acrididae > Schistocerca > Schistocerca cancellata. The sequence goes on from NC_064635.1 coordinate 153,380,602, forward strand.
TGGTAAAAAAGAAAGAATACACGTTTGTTTTATAAACAACAAACCATACTTCACGACGTAGTCCCCTTTGAGGGATATACACTTGGTCCAACGATCCTCGAGCGTTTTCATTTCTTCGGAAAAATACCATTTGTCAAACTCTGCAAAGTACACGTTAACTGCAACTTTCATTTCCACAGTTCATGAAAATTTCCTCCTAGCAACAGATAGTTTCAGGGAACAGAAAAAAGTCACTTAGGGCTTAATCTAACAGAGTGGACGAATAACTAATTGAAAGCCCAGTTGATGTACTCTCACCATTGTTATCGCTGATGCGTGGGACAGTGCATTATCCCGGTGAAACAGCAATTTTTGTTTGCCAAACTTACTCTTACTTTCAGCCAACGCAAGTTTCAAACGATCCAACAGTGAAGTATAATAGACTCCAGTTATAGTTCCACCTTTTTCCAAGTAATCTATGAGGATTATTTCTTGGGAATCCCAAAAAATTGTGGCCATCACCTTACCAGCTGACGAATTGGTCGTTGCCTTCTTTGGTGCACTTTCAGCAAATTTTGTCCATTGTTTTGACTGCTGTACTGACTCTGGTGGGTAATGATGGATCCGGGCACATCGTCAGCCACAAATCGGCGTAAAAAGTCTTACTGATTGTGGTTAAACATCGCCAGACATTGTGTTCAAATGCTGTGCCGGATCCGCTTTTGATTGACTGTGCGCAGTCACGGAACCCACGGTCTTGCACTGGCATGTCATGGATTTTGTCAGCGCCTCCCTTTGTGGTGACCTCAATTGGACGGCCCCAGTGCACCTCATATTCGGTGCTTGCCCAACAGCGTTTAAATTCATTAATTCAGATGTAAATGATCTTCAGTGATGGATATGAGTCCGCTTGACTTCATCCAATTGTGTTTTCATTTGTGCGTCAGTCCAGCATTTCAAATGAAAAGTTAGATGACATCACGAAACTTGGTTTTCTAGATTTTCAATCGCAGTCGCCATGCTGTCTAATTCAGATGACGGACAACGATGAACAGTACGCTATACATTGCTGAACTTCTTTATAGGAACCTTGGAATAAACAAGTTTAGCAACGAAGAAGGCGTAACAAAAGTGTTCCTTTCATTCCTGGAAATTCATCAGACGTATCAAACTATCCTCGTACACACAGACAGACACACACTGATACACACAGATGTATCGCTATTGTTTCATGAAAGCCGTTATATTTACTATAGTGCTGAGTAACGGTGGAATGCAGGGGGTGGGGGAAGACGCTGAGCAGAAGGCGCCGCTAGCAGTTGCTGCAGCGGGCGAAACCCAATCCCCATCTCGCGGTCCCCACTAAGACCCCTTCCTCCCGCTCCCCCCCCCCCCTCCCTGTCTTCCCATCAGGAGACATCTGCCAGCGCGTAACCACCGAGTCTCGGAAGTGACAGCTTTCGGGAATTACTGACTTCTTCCCCCACGCAGGAAGGCGCTAATCACATCTGCTGGTGCATCCGTCTCGTCTTACCGTGACAGCGAAACAGGCCCTATTGTCTTTCTCAGAACTTCCTGATGCTCAAGTAAAAATTAAATTCACTGTCATTAAGGCGTAAGACAAACAAGACTTAGCAATAGGAATATGTAAATATGCGAGGCCATATTATAATCATGTCGAGAAGAAACATATAATACCGAGTTGCTGAAAAACCGATGTTCTCTGCTGGCCTTAAAACTGCGAGGAACGTCGGAAGTTTGAAGAGAGTATCTTGAGGAACAAATCGAAGACAGGAAGCGCTGTCCAGAAACGTCATCCAAAGACGCTAAAGGCGCATGCGCCTGCCTCGAGTCCTCTCCTTCGGCATCAAAACTCACATCGTATCCTGACAGAGTGTAAGTGGAACGTCTTGCAGTGTCGTTTGTTATTCAGTGGTCGCGACTGATTCCGACAATCACCATAGGAGAAGACAGAGCAGCTGTTGCGTAGAAAGGCCTCGTCTCCTGTGAATATGATGCTCTGTTGCCTTGGTGGATGACAGTTTCAGTCAAAAGTGTGCAGTTTATTTTTTCGTGTTTACCGAAAAGTTTGAGATTTCCAGGAGAAAAATAAACTGCGGAAGGAAATCTGAGCCCAAAACCGCCAAGCAACAGAACATCGCACTGGCAGGAGACTTCCATCTTCTCCAGTAGCGATCGAGGCAAAGAGTCGTGATCATTGAGTGCCCGTGGTCTAGGGGTAGCGTCTTTGATTCATAATCAAAACGTATTCGGTCCCGGGTTCGATCCCCGCCACTGCCTAAATTTTGATAAATAATCGGCATTGGCGGCCGAAGACTTCCGGCATAAGAAGTCAGCCTCATTCTGCCAACGGTCTTGTCAAAGAGGGCGGAGGAGCGGATAGACATTCAGGGCACTCTCTTGTCCTAGGGATGGGAAATTGCCCCTAAAGGCGGAAGAATCAGCAATGATCAACGACATGAGGATGCAGAAGGCAATGGAAACCATTGTATTAAAGACACGTAACGTGTATCCGCAGGACTTGTGGCCTGTATTTGAAGAACTGTCATGATGATCTCTCCATTGGCAAAAGATTCCGGAATAGTCCCCCATTCGGATCTCCGGGAGGGGACTGCCAAGGGGGAGCTTAGCATGAGAAAAAGATTGAATAATCAACGAAAGGATAACGTTCTACGAGTCGGGGCGTGGAATGTCAGAAGCTTGAACGTGGTAGGGAAACTATAAAATCTGAAAAGGGAAATGCAAAGGCTCAATCTAGATATAGTAGGGGACAGTGAAGTGAAGTGGAAGGAAGACAAGGAATTCTGGTCAGATGAGTATCGGGTAATATCAACAGCAGCAGAAAATGGTATAACAGGTGTAGGATTCGTTATGAATAGGAACGAGGGCAGAGGGTGTGTTACTGTGAACAGTTCAGTGACCAGGTTCTTCTAATCAGAATCGACAGCAGACCAACACCGACAACGATAGTTCAGGTATACATGCCAACGTCGCAAGCTGAAGATGAACAGATAGAGAAAGTGTATGAGGATATTGAAAGGGCAATGCAGTACGTAAAGGGGGACGAAAATCTAATAGTCATGGGCGACTGGAATGCAGTTGTAGGGGAAGGAGCAGAAGAAAAGGTTACAGGAGAATATGGGCTTGGGACAAGGAATGAAAGAGGAGAAAGACTAATTGAGTTCTGTAACAAGTTTCAGCTAGTAATAGCGAATACCCTGTTCAAGAATCACAAGAGGAGGAGATATACTTGGAAAAGGCCGGGAGATACGGGAAGATTTCAATTAGATTACATCATGGTCAGACAGAGATTCCGAAATCAGATACTGGATTGTAAGGCGTACCCAGGAGCAGATATAGACTCAGATCACAATATACTAGAGATGAAGAGTAGGCTGAAGTTCTAGACATTAGTCAGGAAGAATCAATACGCAAAGAAGTGGGATACGGAAGTACTAAGGAATGACGAGATACGTTTGAAGTTCTCTAACGCTATAAATACAGCAACAAGGAATAGCGCAGTAGGCAGAACAGTTGAAGAGCAATGGACATCTCTAAAAAGGGCCATCACAGAAGTTGGGAAGGAAAACATAGGTACAAAGAAGGTCGCTGCGAAGAAACCATGGGTAACAGAAGAAATACTTCAGTTGATTGATGAAAAGAGAAAGTACAAACATGTTCCGGGAAAATCAGGAATACAGAAATACAAGTCGCTGAGGAATGAAATAAATAGGAAGTGCAGGGAAGCTAAGACGAAACGGCTGCAGGGAAAATGTGAAGACATCGAAAAAGATATGATTGTCGGAAGGACAGACTCAGCATACAGGAAAGTCAAAACAACCTTTGGTGACATTAAAAGCAACGGTGGTAACATTAAGAGTGCCACGGGAATTCCACTGTTAAATGCAGAGGAGAGAGCAGTAGTTGGAAAGAATACATTGAAAGCCTCTATGAGGGTGCAGATTTGTCTGTTGTGATAGAAGAAGAAACAGGAGTCGATTTAGAAGAGATAGGGGATCCAGTATTAGAATCGGAATTTAAAACAGCTTTGGAGGATTTACGGTCAAATAAGGCAGAAGGGATAGATAACATTCCATCAGAATTTCTAAAATCATTGGAGGAAGTGGCAACAAAACGACTATTCACGTTGGTGTGTAGAATATATGAGTCTGGCGATATACCATCTGACTTTCGGACAAGCATCATCCACAAAATTCCGAAGACGGCAAGAGCTGACAAGTGCGAGAATTATCGCACAATCTGTTTAACAGCTCATGCATCGAAGCTGCTTACAAGAATAATATACGGAAGAATGGAAAAGAAAATTGAGAATGCGCTAGGTGACGATCAGTTTGGCTTTAGGAAAAGTAAAGGGACGAGAGAGGCAATTCTGACGTTACGGCTAATAATGGAAGCACGGCTAAAGAAAAATCAAGACACTTTCATAGGATTTGTCGACCTGGAAAAAGCGTTCGACAATATAAAATGGTGCAAGCTGTTCGAGATTCTGAAAAAAGTAGGGGTAAGCTATAGGGAGAGACGGGTCATATACAATACGTACCACAATCAAAAGGGAATAATAAGAGTGGACGAGCAAGAACGAAGTGCTCGTATTAAGAAGGGTGTAAGACAAGGCTGTAGCCTTTCGCCCCCACTCTTCAATCTGTACATCGAGGAAGCAATGATGGAAATAAAAGAAAGATTCAGGAGTGGAATTAAAATACAAGGTGAAAGGATATCAATAATACGATTCGCTGATGACATTGCTATCCTGAGTGAAAGTTAAGAAGAATTAAATGATCTGCGGAACGGAATGAACAGTCTAATGAGTACACAGTATGGTTTGAGAGTAGATCGGAGAAGGACGAAGGTAATGAGAAGTAGTAGAAATGAGAACAGCGAGAGGCATTTCTGGCCAAGAGAAGTCTACTAATATCAAATACCGGCCTTAATTTGAGGAAGAAATTTCTGAGGATGTACGTCTGGAGTACAGCATTGCATGGTAATGAAACATGGACTGTGGGAAAACCGGAACAGAAGAGAATCGAAGCATTTGAGATGTGGTGCTATAGACGAATGTTGAAAATTAGGTGGACTGATAAGGAATGAGGAGGTTCTACGCAGAATCGGAGAGGAAAGGAATATGTGGAAAAGACTGACAAGGAGAAGGGACAGGATGATAGGACATCTGCTAAGACATGAGGGAATGACTTGCATGGTACTAGAGGGAGCTGTAGAGGGCAAAAACTGTAGAGGAAGACAGAGATTGGAATACGTCAAGCAAATAATTGAGGACGTAGGTTTCAAGTGCTACTCTGAGATGAAGAGGTCAGCACAGGAAAGAAATTCGTGGCGGGCTGCATCAAACCAGTCAGTAGACTGATGACAAAAAAAAAAAAAATTGAGTAACAAACGAAATGGGGAGGAGTTATGCTTATTGCCTGTCAGAGTACAAAGTCACATTTGCTTCAGAAACAGTGACCAAGCGGCAAGCGACGGCGCCCGTAGCTTCGACGCTCTGTCGCTCTGTAGCGTCGTTGGACGAAGTTGCTGGACTTGTGTTCCAATCCTCGATTTTTCCTCAAGGCACCCTCTGAAAACTTATAGACTACTGGCCATTAAAACTGCTACACCAAGAAGAAATGCAGATGATTAACGGGTATTCATTGGACAATTATATTATACTAGAACTGACATGTGATTACATTTTCACGCAATTTGGGTGCATAGATCCTGAGAAAGCAGTACCCAGAGCAACCACATCTGGCCGTAATAACGGCCTTAATACGCCTGGTCATTGAGTCAAACAAAGCTTGGATGGCGTGTACAGGTACAGCTGCCCATGCAGCTTCAACACGAGTCCACAGTTCATCAAGAGTAGTGACTGGCGAATTGTGACGAGCCAGTTGCTCGGCTACCATTGACCAGACGTTTTCCATTGGTGAGAGATCTGGAGAATGTGCTGGCCACGGCAGCAGTCGAACATTTTCTGTATCCAGGAAGGCCCGTACAGGAACTGCAACATGCGGTCGTGCATTATCCTGCTGAAATGTACGGTTTCGCAGGGATCGAATGAAGGGTAGAGCCACGGGTCGTAACACATCTCAAATGTAACGTCCACTGTTCAAAGTGCCGTCATTGCGAACAAGAGGTGACCGTGTAACCAATGGCACCCCATACCATCAAGCCGGGTGATACGCCAGTATGTGGATGACGAATACTCGCTTCCAATGTGCGTTCACCGCGATGTCGCCAAACACGGATGCGACCATCATAATGCTGTAAACAGAACCTGGATTCATCCGAAAAAATGGCATTTTTCCATTCGTGTACCCAGGTTCGTCGTTGAGTACACCATCGCAGGCGCTCCTGTCTGTGATGCAGCGTCAAGGGTAACCGGAGCCATGGTCTCCGAGCTGATATGTCATGGTGCTGTAAACGTCGTCGAACTGTTCGTGCAGATGGTTGTTGTCTTGCAACGTCCCCATCTGTTGTCTCAGGGATCGAGACGTGGCTGCACGATCCGTTACAGCCATGCGGATAAGATGCCTTTCATCTCGGCTGCTAGTGATACGAGGCCGTTGGGATCCAGCACGACGTTCCGTATTACCCTCCTGAACCCACCGATTCCACATTCTGCTAACAGTCATTGGATCTCGACCAACGCGAGCAGCAATGTCGCGATACGATAAACCGCAATCGCGACAGGCTACAATCCGAAACGTGATGGTACGTATTTCTCCTCCTTAAACGAGGCATCACAATAACGTTTCACCAGGCAACGCAGGTCAACTGCTGTTTGTGTATGAGAAACCGGTTGGAAAGTTTCCTCATGTCAGCCCGTTGTAGGTGTCGCCACCGGCGCCAACCTTGTGTGAATGCTCTGAAATCTAATCGTTTGCATATCACAGTATCTTCTTCCTGTCGGTTAAATTTCGCGTCTGTACACATCATCTTCGTGGTGTAGCAATTCTAATGGCCAGTAGTGTAATATTTCAGGAGCAACTTGTGTAAGAAGAGGTTATGCAGCAGGTCTATCTTTCAGAAGTCGAATTTGAATATTGTTCGTTTATGAGAGTATCGTGTTGTGCTTCATTCAAGAAGGAGAAAATTGGGCCCATATTGGCTACCAGTGAGTTCTCCAATGGCCGGATCCTTGCCTATCGAGATTGCGGCTTAACTATGAGCGATATTGGTTCTCATGTTGGTCAGGCCCAAGCTCAGCTTGGTACATACTAAATTCGAATATGAAATCGGTAGTTCCAGGAGGGATACATTCAACATCGTGCAGGATCTCAACAATCTCACCCTACTAGTGTCCGACGGAATATACCCATTTTTCACTCTACCATGGAGGATAGAACAGAGTGTCAAGTGCCAGCGGTCAGTTTATCGGTTTGCTTACAGCAAGACAAGTATCTATATGGACAGTGCGATGACGGTGGAGCACGGACTGTGACCGTGGCGACAATTTTCTCGGCTTGACGCAGCAGCGGAGAGAGGCACGCCAACAGTGGCGTGCTCAGTGACAACACTGGACACACAGGAGTCGCACTGTAACGCCGGAAATGCATATCCTCCTATTTCCATCTATTGTACTATAAATTTTTTCCATATTTTGTTACCTGAAGATAAGACATTTCGGTACCTTTATACATTGTAACTGTTTTACAATTTGTATATATGCATATTTATGCATTAATGTCGATGTATAGTTAGTTTGTTTTGTAAATATTACTTGTATTTTTTCGCTGGGTCTTGCGAGAACCAAAGTGTTTAGGATCTTTGGTAGTGTTAACTCTGCCGCATGTAGCGCGGGTAGCGCAGAGTCTGGCTGGAGTAGGGGGGTGGAGCATGTGTGCTGTGTGACCTTCCGGCGAGTTGCCGCGCTTTCGTGGTTTGGCACCATGTAATTGCGCTCGACTTGCTATGATAATTTCTGACACGGTGTCGCGGACGGGAAGCATTAGCTGGCGCACATCAAGAGCCTGTTGCGCCTGGTGACCGTGTCGAGAAGAAGGCGCACCAACATCCAGCTCCTGCAACAGCGACGGCCAGCAATGAGTGACTGTCGCCACCTCCTCGATCGACGACTTCAAACCTTCAATCAACCAACAAGGAAGACTGGAAGCACGTAAAGTTTTAGAACTGTATGGCAGACCTCAGCTTTTCAAACTGTTCCATTTGCCTCACAAAATTACAGCAACGTAGCATGAACCTCTGTTGCTCATTGTCCCAGTTGCATTACCAAGCAGGGTCCCTTCCTTTTCCGGAATGTCCCCTGAGTGTCGTTGAAATCCAAACGCCAGCATTAAAGTAATATCATCCCAGTTCACTGCTTTAATTTCAAAGTTCAGTTAAGGTATTTATAGCTGGCTACAATATTTAGATTACACAAGGACAAATTAAGAGTGCGAGTTTTGTTACCATATTTAGCTTACCTGTGACTGCAGCTCAGCTTGGTACGTACTAAATTTTACTATTATTAATTGTTCAGAATCATTTAATTCAAGTTCAAATTTAAATCTCTTATTTCTTAATTGCATAGATTCGAGTAGCTTTTGAAATAATCGTTGAGGTAGCCCAAGACTAACCTTATTTTATTGAATTTCGTAGTGCTTCAGAAACAAAGTTCACTATTAATTTCACTCACTAAATTAACTTTCAATTTTCCGGTTTTATTAATTCTTTTGCTAAATGAAGTCAGAGCGTAACGAAATTTATTACTTCTGACAAACATTCAGTTTTCACACAACACGCGTCAACCTTCAGTTGACACGTTTTAGTGCTAATTATATGTGCATTAATCTTTCATTTTCAGTTATTATACACTCCTGGAAATGGAAAAAAGAACACATTGACACCGGTGTGTCAGACCCACCATACTTGCTCCGGACACTGCGAGAGGGCTGTACAAGCAATGATCACACGCACGGCACAGCGGACACACCAGGAACCGCGGTGTTGGCCGTCGAATGGCGCTAGCTGCGCAGCATTTGTGCACCGCCGCCGTCAGTGTCAGCCAGTTTGCCGTGGCATACGGAGCTCCATCGCAGTCTTTAACACTGGTAGCATGCCGCGATGGCGTGGACGTGAACCGTATGTGCAGTTGACGGACTTTGAGCGAGGGCGTATAGTGGGCATGCGGGAGGCCGGGTGGACGTACCGCCGAATTGCTCAACACGTGGGGCGTGAGGTCTCCATAGTACATCGATGTTGTCGCCAGTGGTCGGCGGAAGGTGCACGTGCCCGTCGACCTGGGACCGGACCGCAGCGATGCACGGATGCACGCCAAGACCGTAGGATCCTACGCAGTGCCGTAGGGGACCGCACCGCCACTTCCCAGCAAATTAGGGACACTGTTGCTCCTGGGGTATCGGCGAGGACCATTCGCAACCGTCTCCACGGTGTTCTTATTTCAATTTCCAGGAGTGTAGTAGTTGTCCATAGGACTGGCGACCGTAATTTTCCCCAAATCTCAAATATCTAATTAACGCCAATTAATTGTTAACGTAACGACCGCACATTTACTTTCTATTAATTTTACCCTTCTCTCAAAATTAATTTCCACCAATTTCATTTGCATTTTTCCTTTCATTTAGAAGTAACCCTTTCCTCCCTCTTTACCGACAAATTAACTTCGGTGACGATTGCTTTTCCCAAATTTCCATTAGGTACACGGGGTTTATTTTTCACTGTCATTAAGGTCGATGAGTGAGGGGGGAGGTTACAGCACCACGTCGTCTTTTCCAGCGACTCCCTTTTCTGCGAACTGCAGCACAGTGGACGCACCCTCGTGCACAGCGTCTGAGGAGAAATAACGCTGACAGATTCTTTTTGTCATCATTGTTCGTGCGCCGAACTTGGCGTTAGTGGTATGAGGCACCACTGGCTACACAACACGGCCGCATGGACAATAATTTGGGCAGCAGGTGTTACTTTTCTGTCACCTTAAGGCCAGTAGCTATGCACTATATCTGTGGTTTCCGTAACGTTACCTTTCAACAAGACGTCGCCTATGCTCCCCACCTTGATGGAAACAGTGTGCGACTGTCGTTCTGGCCAGCATGTTCTGCAGATTTCCTACCAACTGAAAACGTCTGGTCATGGATTGTCGAGAGATCGGCAAGTTACGACTCACCAGCCACTACGATTCATGAGCTGTGGCACCGAGTTTACAGGGCGAGGGGCGGGAGGAAGCAGAGACAGTAACTGTGTGAAGACAGGATAGCTATGGGGAAGCTACGAAGTGTCGTCAACGCTAGTAAAACATTACTTGTTATTATGTATTCACAATATTTACCAGTCATCATTCTTCCTTGCTGATGTTTCATTCAGATGTGTGTTGGATTCTAGATGATGTCTGTCGAGTCAGCTCAACATCCTTGGCACGATGGCGGGTTGCCAGTGAGCAGGTGTGACGATTGCCGTGTGAATGTTCTTGTACTGGCTGTTGGAGTGTTCTCAGTCTCATTTGAAATCATATGATGGCCTCGGTGACCCATCAGCGGTGGACCTGCTGTCAGAAGCCGTATGGTCGGTTGATCGCCTCCCTACTAGTCTGGTAGGTTTCACCGCTGGAGGTGACTGGAAGCTGAATAGCTCCTGTGGCTAGCTTCTGCGTTGGAGTTTAGTGCTGGCAGCACCTGTGAGGTGGCGTTGTCGGAAGACAGTTTCTCCAGCATTAGATGGTAAGCGGTGAGCAGCAGGAAGTTCCCCAGGTGAAGACCAGCATTTTGAGTAAATCTTCAACTAGTTCATAGACTGTGCTAGAGCGTCTAGGCCATAGATTCACTACAGCATCATAACCATAGATTCGAGTGCTATTACTGTGTATGTCATCGAACCCAATGATCAGCACATTATGGGAGCTGTGTCATTTCCAAACTACATATTCTTGTGTAAGAGATGGAGTTTCTTGCACAATGTCTTACGAACTTGCACATATGCTTTTATCGCTTTCTTTAGTTTTGTGACAGTCTTCTTCCTGCTGAATGTGTATTTCTCAGCAAATGGTGTCGTAATGTGTTGAGCGCTCGATTCACTTGCTACATGCTGGTTCACTTCCTGCTTCCGTCTCTGTCGCTAGGTTGACTTGATTTTGCCTGTGGCAATGTTAATGAGTTTTAAAAAAAAATTTATGATGTCTTACCCATTACTATTCTACGTCATAACAAGTTGAAGCAGCGTATAATGACGTAGCCATGTCTGTCATCCAAGCTCATTTAACTCTACGGTGAGACGGGTTAGAGTCATTGTTGTTTGCAAAGGTGGCAACCCAATGCCCTAAGTTTTTTACCCTATGTTCCCACTAGGAATTTGCTTCCTGCTATACTGTATCCACAAAATAAGTAAAATTTTGCTATTTGTTAGCCTGCCTGTTGATCCAATTTTATTGGAATGGGCTGGCAACAAGTTCTCTAATGGTGTTAAATAACTCCTGGCCAGCTAGCCGGTGTGGCTGAGCGGCTCTACGAACTTCAGTCTGGAACCGCGCGACCGCTGCGGTCGCAGGTTCGAATCCTGCCTCGGGCATGGATGTGTGTGATGTCCTTAGGTTAGTTAGGTTTAAGTAGTTCTAAGTTCTAGGGGACTTATGACCACAGCAGTTGAGTCCCATAGTGCTCAGAGCCATTTGAACCATTTTTTATACTGTTATTCCGTCAGTCTAGCAGAAGGCGGGTGGGCATCATCGTGCAGTGGCATCATTTCACGCAGTCTTCCTGGTCGTTGTCTTGAATGGTGTCTGCAAGACGTCTCCGATGTTGAAGGCTGCACCTGCGGAAACAATTCGTAGTACACCACACCGCTGCTGTTCCAAGACATTCATGACATAATCTTTTGCGAATGTGCGCCGGTGTTTGTACGGAGAGATGGTGGTTTGTTTGGACTCAACCATTTCTTTTTTTTCCCTCACGTCAGCATAAAGAGACCATTTCTAGTGACCAGTAACGATACGGGATAGGAATGGTCTGTGTTGTTCACGAGGCAGTTGACGACGAGCAAGCAGAGATGTACGTGTGGCCATGCACTGATTTTCGTGAAATGGTCACAGTTCACCTCACCTGCCAGCTCCCTAGTACACGGCCGCGCATCACTGTGGATCAACGAGTTTAATCTATCTTCATCTAACCCCGAAGGTATTCCTGAACGTGGGTCACTAATGTCAAAACGAGAAAACCATTCTCTTGCAGTGCTCTGTCCACTGGCATTACCCCCCTACAGGGTACAAATGTTTCTGGCTGCTTCTGTCTACAGAACACGAAGAGAATAGTATGTCGTTAATGTTCCGGTTTCTTCATTTGGCACTCCAGTTTCTAGCGTCCAAGTCCACGGCTCCACTCACTTTCTCCAAATGACAAAACAACAATCTGTAAACTCAGATAGCATCACTGAACTACAAATAAAAATGACAGTCTATAAATAAACCCATAGCAACCAGAATACCAACATGCAAAACAAAAACACTATGAAATTTTCCACCAATCTAACACACTTGTTACTATAACATCAAAACAATTTTTTTAATGTTAAATATTCAAAATAATCGAAGCCAAGAGGGCAAATAATTGCGTTTCACTTTGATTATTACACTACTGGCCACTAAAATTGGTACACCAAGAAGAAATGCAGATGATTAACGCGTATTCATTGGACAAATATAGTATACTAGAACTGACATGTGATTACATTTTCACGCAATTTGGGTGCATAGATCCTGAGAAATCAGGACCCAGAACAATCACCTCTGGCCATAATAACGGCCTTAATACGCCTGGGCATTGAGTCAAACAGAGCTTGGATGGCGTGTACAGGTACAGCTGCCCGTGCAGCTTCAACACGACACCACAGTTCATCAAGAGTAGTGACTGGCGTATTGCGACGAGCCAGTTGCTCGGCCACCATTGACCAGACGTTTTCAGTTGGTGAGAGATCTGGAGAATGTGCTGGCCAGGGCAGCAGTCGAACATTTTCTGTATCCAGAAAGGCCCGTACAAGACCTGCAACATGCGGTCGTGCATTATCCTGCTGAAATGTAGGGTTTCGCAGGGATCGAATAAAGGGTAGAGCCACGGGTCGTAAAACATCTGAAACGTAAAGTCCACTGTTCAAAGTGCCGTCAATGCGAACAAGAGGTGGCCGAGACGTGTAACCAATGGCGCCCCACACCATCACGCCGGGTGATACGCCAGTATGGCGATGACGAATACACGCTTCCAATGTGCGTTCACCGCGATGTCGCCAAACACGGATGTGACCATCATGATGCTGTAAACAGAACCTGGATTCATCCGAAACATGACGTTTTGCCATTTGTGCACCCAGGTTCGTCGTTGAGTACACCATCGCAGGCTCTCCTGTCTGTGATGCAGCGTCAAGGGTAACCGCAGCCATGGTCTCCAAGCTGATAGTCCATGCTGCTGCAAACGTCGTCGAACTGTTCGTGCAGATGGTTGTTGTCTTGCAAACGTCCCCATCTGTTGAATCAGGGATCGAGACGAGGCTGCACGATCCGTTACAGCCATGCGAATAAGATGCCCGTCATCTCGACTGCTAGTGATGCGAGGCCGTTGGTATCCAGCACGGCGTTCCGTATTACCCTCCTGAACGCACCGATTCCATATTCTGCTAACAGTCTTTCTATCTCGACCAACGCGAGCAGCAATGTCACCATACGATAAACCGCAATCGCGTAGGCCATAATCCGACCTTTATCCTTACACGAGGAGATGAGAAATCGGTTGGAAACTTTCCTCATGTCAGCACGTTATACGTGTCCCCACCGGCGCCAACCTTGTGTGAATGTTCTGAAAAGCTAATTCATTAGCATATCACAGCATCTTCTTCCTGTCGGTTAAATATCGCTTCTGTAGCACGTTGTCTTCGTGGTGTAGCAATTTTAATGGCCAGTAGTGTAGTTTCATCCACACACAAGCCCACTTCATATAACCAAAATATTCTTCATTAGTGCAACGCCATTAGGGTTCAACTCACAGTTAAAATGTTTTTTTTAAATGATAACATCCATACGGAACCTACAGGCAAAATAAATTTACATAGGTCAAAACCAATCAAGTAGAACAGAGTTCACAAAATTAAGGCGTTACGCTGGAAAAACTTAGTAACTGACACAGTTTTATCAGTACCTGTATTATCTCACAGCAGAGACCATCATGAGTACGTGAACACACGATCGTACGAAGTACTCATGATGATGCCAGATAATCTGGCGTAGAGGCGCATTGCAAGACAGCGTAACCAATGAAAATCTAGCGCATGAAAGAAGAAGAGGAGGCAGAAGACGAGAGTTGAGAGGAAAATACTCGCATTTTCATTTCCTTTCGACCCGCGTGTTATGAGCTGAGTCGGAGAGGCTGCTGGGCGAAAGAAGTTGAGCAAACTCCATAACCGCGACCCAGCGGTACGAATCTGGTAGCTCTGAATCCCATATCGGACGCTCCGTCCCAAAGTGACGAGACGCCGACGCGAGCTATTGACGAAATGTGTGGCTAATGCGCGTGAAACGAGATGGAGCACTCCCAGGTGCCAGACTGCAGTTCTGGCCACGTTCAAACCTCCCAAAAGAGGCCTGACACGCGCCGCCTTCACACGTCGGGCGAGGATACAAACGATATCGGCCGAAGCTCCTATTTCTTTCGAATCTTCTGCTACACTCCTCATTTCCAAGACGGGAAGGCAACAGCTCCTCCGTATATCTAATTTTTTTCCCTCACTATTCCTACATGACAGTCCGACGTTTTCGTCTTAAGGCCATAGACGAGAAAGGAAGACGAAATGAAACTCTGCGTTCACATCAATGACCGGCAGTGTTCTTTGACAATACACTGCGCACATTGTCACTTTGCATTATTTATTCACAGAGTAGTGTGTCTAAATAAACTATTGACTGCTTTAAATCTGATCATTTTTCGTAAAAACCTAATATAGTATGCTCTGTTTGCCAGTAAGTTCTTTTGTAACCGTTCATTCTACCAACTTTTAGGATCGATTCCCATAAATGGTGAGGCGTAGCGCCGTATAATGATCCTGCCCTGGAGACGGTTAAGTGGGAGATGTGTCTCAGAGCTGGATAGTTCAAATGGTTCAAATGGCTCTGAGCACTATGGGACTTAACATCTGGGGTCATCAGTCCCCTAGAACTACTTAAACCTAACTAACCTAAGGACATCACACACATCCATGCCCTAGGCAGGATTCGAACCTGCCACCGTAGCGGTCACGCGGTTCCGGGCTGAAGCGCCTAGAACCGCTCGGCCACATCGTCGGCCGTTAGAGACAGAATACAATGTGGCATCAGGAAAATATGAGGAAGCAAATCGGCCATGCCCTTTCAAAGAAACCATTTGCCTTAAGCGATTTAAGAAACTCGCAGAAAACCTAAATCTTCCCAAATGTGAATCCAGTGTCCTACTGTGCTACGTCGCTCGGTACATCATCAATGAAACACAGTCCGCAGCTCGTAGTCTAGTGGCTAGCGTTGTTGCCTCTGGATCACGGGGTCCAAGGTTCGATTCTCTGTCCGGGGACTGGATGTTTGTGTTGTCCTCATCATTTCATCACCATCATTCGTGACAATGGCTATATTGGACTGTTGTTGTGGTCTTCAGTCCTGAGACTGGTTTTATGCGGCTCTCCATGCTACTCTATCCTGTGCAAGCTTCTTCATCTCCAAGTACCTACTGCAGCCTACATCCTTCTGAATCTGCATAGTGTATTCATCTCTTGGTCTCCCTCTACGATTTTTACCCTCCATGCTGCCCTCCAATACTACATTGGTGATCCCTCGGTGTCTCAGAACATGTCCTACCAACCGATCCCTTCTTCTAGTCAAGTTGTGCCACCAGCTCCTCTTCTCCCCAATTCTATTCAATACCTCCTCATTAGTTACGTGATCTACCCATCTAACCTTCATC
The DNA here is from genome assembly GCF_023864275.1 of Schistocerca cancellata. Classification (NCBI taxonomy): domain Eukaryota; kingdom Metazoa; phylum Arthropoda; class Insecta; order Orthoptera; family Acrididae; genus Schistocerca; species Schistocerca cancellata. The sequence goes on from NC_064635.1 coordinate 153,396,537, forward strand.
ATTCTTCTGTAGCACCACATTTCGAAAGCTTCTATTCTCTTCTTGTCTAAACTATTTATCGTCCACGTTTCACTTCCATACATGGCTACACTCCATACGAATACTTTCAGAAACGACTTCCTGACATTTAAATCTATACTCGATGTTAACAAATTTTTCTTGTTCAGAAACGCTTTCCTTGCCATTGCCAGTCTACATTTTATATCCTGTCTACTTCGACCATCGTCAGTTATTTTGTTTCCTTTATTGCTTGCTCAATATACAGATTGAATAACATCAGGGATAGGCTACAACCCTGTCTCACTACCTTCCGAACCACTGCTTCCCTTTCATACCGCTCGACTCTTATAACTGCCATCTGCTTTCTGTACAAATTGTAAACAGCCTTCCGCTCCCTGTATTTTACCCCTGCCACCTTCAGAATTTGAAGGAGAGTATTCCGATGAACATTGTCAAAAGCTTTCTCTAAGTCTACAAATGCTAGAAACGTAGGTTTGCCTTTCCTTTATCTTTCTTCTAAGATAAGTCGTAGGGTCAGTATTGCCTCACGTGTTCCAACATTTCTACGGAATCCAAACTGATCTTCCCCGAGGTCGGCTTCTATCAGTGTGTCCATTCGTTTGTAAAGAATTCGCGTTAGTATTTTGCAGCCGTGACTTATTAAATTGATAGTTCGGTAATTTTCACATCTGTCAACACCTGCTTTCTTTGGGATTGGAATTATTATATTCTTCTTGAAGTCTGAAGGCATTTCGCCTGTCTCATACATCTTGCTCACCAGATGGTATAGTTTTGTCAGGACTGGCTCCCCAAGGCTGTCAGTAGTTCTAATGGAATGTTGTCTACTCCGGGGGCCTTGTTTCGACTCAGGTCTTTGAGTGCTCTGTCAAACTCTTTACGCAGTATATATTGGACTATGAAAAAAAATTGGACTGTGTAAAAACTGGGACTTAGTAGGGCGCCGATGACTGCGCAGTTGAGCGCCCCACAAACCAAACATCATCATCATCATCAACGAAACAATTTGTTGTGTCCACCTGGTAGTCGTTTCCTCAGCACAGGCAGGCTATGCGGGCAGCTTCCCTTTCAGGAGCAAGTGCGTAAATGGCCCTCCTCAAAGCACAAATGTTTTTGTTGTATGCCCAGGGCTGCTTACCACGGAACGGAACGCGACTCTTGGTTCAAATGGCTCTGAGCACTATGCGACTTAACTGCTGAGGTCATCAGTGGCCTAGAACTTAGAACTAATTAAACCTAACTAACCTAACCGAGGCATGATTCGAACCTGCGACCGTAGCGGTCGCTCGGCTCCAGACAGCAGCACCTAGAACCGCACGGCCTCTCCGGCCGGCGAACGCCACACTTCCCAGCAGGCAGCGTGCCTATTACAGCAGAGAGCACTCTGGGCAGGACAGTATTTTTGTACGCCAGGTCACGTGTCCTTGTAGCGCCACATGGGTCTCCATCCGTTCCCGACAATTTAGGCCACCGCTGGACCGCGCGAAGTCAGTTACGCCTTAGCCTCAAGTCGGCAGTACCAACAGCTCCGTCCGGCCACATCAGCAGTTCAGTCCCAGCCCTACTAGCTGGCAGCGCCAGTAGTATCGTCTCAGGGCTCCATGCCGCAGAGCCAGCCCACTCCGTCGTTGTCTTCAGCAGCAGCACGTCAGCCGTTATAAGCCCGCAGCACCGGCCCAGTAACATCCCAGGTCTTCACACCCGCTGCCTACGATGGCTCTGGGGTTCGCTGAGCATGCACATTACAGACATCCACGTCTTAGGAGAGACATTTCTGTTGTAGGTCGTTGTGTGGATTTTCATTCAAAGATGTTATAATGAAGTTTTGGTTTTGTTACTAAACTACTACTTTTAAACTGCCTTAAATGCAGATGTGCAGAACTATAGACCTATCTCTCTAACGTCGATCAGTTGTAGAATTTTGGAACACGTATTATGTTCGACTATAATGACTTTTCTGGAAACTAGAAATCTACTCTGTACGAATCAGCATGGGTTTCGAAAAAGACGATCGTGTGAAACTCAGCTCGCGCTATTCGTCCACGAGACTCAGAGGGCCATAGACACGGGTTCACAGGTAGATGTCGTGTTTGTTGACTTCCGCAAGGCGTTCGGTACGGTTTTCCACAGTCGTTTACTGAACAAAGTAAGAGCATATGGACTATCAGACCAATTGTGTGATTGGATTGAAGAGTTCCTAGATAACAGAACGCAGCGTGTCATTCTCAATGGAGAGAAGTCTTCCGAAGTAAGAGTGATTTCAGGGGTGCCGCAGGGGAGTGTCGTAGGACCATTGCTATTCACAATATAAATAAATGATCTTGTGGATGACATCGGTAGTTCACTGAGGCTTTTTGCGGATGACGCTGTGGTATATCGAGAGATTGTAACAATGGAAAATTGTACTGAAATGCAGGAGGATCTGCAGCGAATTGACGCATGGTGCAGGGAATGGCAATTGAATCTCAATGTAGACAAGTGTAATGTGCTGCGAATACATAGAAAGAAAGATCGCTTATCATTCAGCTACAATATAGCAGGTCAGCAACTGGAAGCAGTTAATTCTATAAATTATCTGGGAGTAGGCATCAGGAGTGATTTAAAATGGAATGATCATATAAAGTTGACCGTCGGTAGATCACATGCCGGACTGAGATTCATTGGAAGAATCCTAAGGAAATGCAATCCGAAAACAAAGGAAGTAGCTTACAGTACGCTTGTTCAACCACTGCTTGAATACTGCTCAGCAGTGTGGTATCCGTGCCAGATAGGGTTGATAGAGGAGATAGAGAAGATCCAACGGAGAGCAGAGCGCTTCGTTACAGGATCATTTAATAATCGCGAAAGCATTACGGAGATGATAGATAAACTCCAGTGGAAGACTCTGCAGGAGAGACGCTCAGTAGTTCGGTACGGGCTTTTGTTGAAGTTTCGAGAACATACCTTCACCGAGGAGTCAAGCAGTATACAGCGCGCTCCTACGTATATCTCGCGAAGAGACCATGAGGATAAAATCAGAGGGATTAGAGCCCACACAGCGGCTTACCGACAATCCTTCTTTCCACGAACAATACGAGACTGGAATAGAAGGGAGAACCGATAGAGGTACTCAAGGTACCCTCCACCACACACCGGCAGGTGGCTTGCGGAGTATGGATGTAGATGTAGATGTAGAAATAAATTTTCAGGAAAGATAGCTTTACAATAACTGTCTAAATATTACTTATTCTGCTTTGGGACAGATATCTGAATCCTTTTCCACCAGATACCGTAAACCTTCTGTAATCTGTGCGCTATCAACTTACTTAGCTTTTCCTTGCTAATTCTACTTTTACCTTCCGTCTCTTTATCTGTCGACACTATGACAGTATTCTCGTTCTCATTGTCAGTAAAGTTAACGACGTTACAACAAGTTGGCACGGTTTCGCTCGAAGTTATTTCTCGCGCTCTCGTACAGAAAGTTAACAACGTGCGCTATTTTGAATTTGAAAGTGACTGTATCTCTTCATGCAACAAAGTTCCCGCAAGAACCGGGTAGCCACTTTGCTTCGCCGAGTAATAGCTGTGCCTGCGGGTGTACACATCGGTCTCCCTTATCTGTAGAGTAAATACTGGCGATATCAGCGTATACAGGGTGATTCAGCTGTCATTACCCACAAGGTCTTCAAAAACCGTACACTAAATTTTCATATTCTCTCGTTCGTTAGACGTAAACTACAAATCCTACACAAAAAATGAACATCACCTTTTTGTAGGAAATTTAATGTAGTTACATGTTTACCGCATTAGTTAGAGGCCATAGTTTTCCAGTGGTTCAAGAAAGATTAATTTTAAGATCACTTTTATAGCCGGACGGTGTGGCCGATCGGTTCTAGGAGCTACAGTCTCGATCCGCGCGACCTCTACGGTCGCAGGTTCGAATCCTGCCTCGGGCATGGATGTGTGTGATGTCCTTAGGTTAGTTAGGTTTAAGTATTTCTAAGTTCTAGGGGACAGATGACCTCAGAAGTTAAGTCCCATAGTGCTCAGAGCCATCACTTTTATACGTTTTTCTTGGATAATTCAATAACTACGACCTCTAGCAGAAACGTATGACACTAGAAAATTACAATAAACTTCCTGCAAAAAGGTCATGTTAATTTTTTCTGTAGGACTAATTGTTTTGCATGACGAGCGAGAGAATATGAAAATCCCACGCGCGGTATTTGAAGGTGTTGCGGGTTGCATAAAACCCAGCCTAGAGGCAGCTGTATACCCACATCCGGGCAGACCGTGGGCAAAGCGCTCATCGTCCGCGGGATTTCGAACGATCGCCGCTAATGGTGCGCAGCGCTACTGACAGCTGTGGCGCACCCTGGCGGAGCTGTGGACGTACTCTGTCGATGATGTGAGTTCCTCGACTGCCGCCGAATAGAGGACAACGGGCCATCAGGCGGTGTCACCTGCCACGTCGCGAGGAAGTGTGTCTACACGTGTTACTGCTGGTGTGAGTCGTGGAATATACTAGGTGATCAAACAGTCAGTATAAATATGAAAACTGAATAAAACACGGAATAATGTAGATAGAGAAGTACAAATTGACACATATGCTTGGAATGACATGGGGTATTATTAGAACCAAAAAAAACAAAGTTCACAAAATGTCCGACAGATGGCGCTGGACAGCAAAAAGTCAGTGACAGCGCATGACAATCGCGTATAAAAGGAGCTGTAATGAGAGAGAGAATCAGATCCGTCAGCAGTCACAGCATGTTGACGTTACCTGAAAAGGCGCTTTTAGTGAAGCTGTATTATCAGAATGGGGAATGTGCTAGTTCAGCGTTACGATCCTATCTCCATAGGAAGGGGATTCGAACGGGTAAAGGTCCGTTGACAAATGCAGCTGTGGCGAGAATGATTTCGAAGTTCGAAGTCACAGGTTGTTTACACGATAGACCACGTAGTGGCCGACTGAGCACAAGGCGTAATGCTGCTGAGACAGTTCAGGAAGAAAAGGAGACCGTAGCGGGTTCGTCTATGCACGGGGAAGTCAGCGATCGTGCTGTCGCAAGTCGCACTGGCATTCCGTACACTACTGTTTGGTTGACACTCAGGCGTACCCTCCTACGCTGTCCATTCAAAGTCCATTGGCATCAGGAACTGTTACCTGGCGATTTAGTGAAGCGGAGGGCATTTGAAGTGTGGGCGTTTCAAAAGATGGCGGTAGATGACGATTGGTTGAGTAACGTGTTGTGGACCGAGGAAGCTCATTTCACGCTCCGAGGGACTGTCAACGCCCACAACTGCAGAATTTTGGCTACCGAAAATGCTATAACTGTCGTGGAAACTCCATTGCACGACGTGAAAGTCACGGTATGGGTTGGATTTACCACATCTACCGTTATCGCGCCTTTTTGCTTCGAGGAAATGCGTGATTCTTGCTTTCTAACTGCTACCGTGACGCGTGAGAGGTACTCCGCTATGTTACAGAATCGCATCTTCCCCAGCCTGGCTAATAAACACCTGGTGGAACGTACGATGTTTATGCAGGATGGCGCTCCACCCCATATTGCTAGGCCCGAGAAAGATCCCTTGCGCGCGTCGTTTGGTGATGATCGTGTGCTCAGCCGCCACTTTCGTCATGCTTGGCCTCCCAGGTCCCCAGACCTCAGTCCGTGCGATTATTGGCTTTGGGGTTACCTGAAGTCGCAAGTGTACCGTGATCGACGAACATCTCTAGTGATGCTGAAAGACAACATCCGACGCCAATGCCTCACTCTCCGGACATGCTTTACATTGCTGTTGACAACATTATTCCTCTACTACTGCTATTGTTGAGGAATGATGGTGGACATATTGAGCATTTCCTGTAAAGAACATCATCTTTGCTTAGTCTTACTTTGTTATGCTAATTATTGCTATTCTGATCAGATGAAGCGCCATCTGTAGTACATTTTTTCAACGTTTGTATTTTTTTAGTTCCAATAAAAACCCCATGTCATTCCAAGCATGTGTGTCAAGTTGTACCTCTCTATCTACATTATTCCATGATTTGTTTAGTTTTCAAATTTATACTGACTTTTTGATCACCCGGTACATATGTCGGGCTTTATAAATGGTATAGTGGGCTGGAGGTCTTAGTACGGAGGTGAGTCAAGACCAGCGGTGCTTATGCACCGAGGTGACAAAAGTCATGAAATATCAATATGCTTAAACACAGGTGGTGGTAATATGGCGTGCGCAGGGTATGAATGAGCAGTGAAACAGCAGATCTATCATTTGTATTCAGGTGATTCATGTGGAAAGGTGTCAGGCGTGATTATGGCCGTATGACGGGAATTAACAGACTTTGAAAGCGGAATGATCGTTGGTGCTAGACGCATGGGACACTCCATTTCGGAAATCGTTATGAAATTGCGAGATCCACAGTGTCAAGAGTGTGCCGAGAATACCAGATTTCAGGCATCACCTCTCACCACAGATAAAGCAGTGGCTGACGGCCTTCACTTAGCGACCGAGAGCAGCGATGATCGAGTAGAGTTGTCAGTGCTAACAGACAAGCAACACTGCGTGAAATAACTGCAGAAGTCAATTTGGAACGTATTACGAACGTATCTGTTAGTACAGTGCGTCAGAATTCGGCGTTAATGGGCTATGGCAGGAGATGACAGGTTGTTTAGGTTTTTATGTTGGTAACGCCTCGTAGCGCTCTATATGAAAATCACTGACTGTGCTGTGTGCAGTCTGTGGCTGGTTGGCATTGTTGGAATATTCACTATTGTAGTGTTGGGCAGTTGGATGTGAACAGCGTGTTGCGTTGTGCAGTTGGAGGTGATCCGCCAGCAGTGGTGGATGTGGGGAGAGAGATGGCATACGTTTGTTCTCCATCAAAATCTTTCATTTGCTAACTATGCCTATCAGTAGTTAGTGCCTTCAGTAGTTAGAATCTTTTATTTAGCTGGCAGTATTGACGCTCTCTGTATTGCAGTAGTTCGAGTAACGAAGATTTTTGTGAGGTGAGTATTTAATGAAAGTTATAGGTTATTGTTAGTCAGGGCCATTCTTTTGTAAGGATTATTGAAAGTCAGATTGTGCGGTGCGCTAAAAATATTGTGTGTCAGTTTAGTGTTGACCAGAATAAGTAAAGAGAGAAATGTCTGAGTACGTTCAGTATTGCTCAGCATGTTTATCAGCACAGTCATTCTTAATTTTTCTAAGGGGATGTTTCATATGTGGACCCTTAGCCGAGGATACCTCACTGGAATCTTCTGATCTTGTCATGTTTAGATATAAGTTATTGCATTTGCTGCTGCTGTTTACCAGGCATAGTGCTACTGAATTTCACTTTGTATTACTCTGCTAAGCTAGTTTTACTATAGATTTATTTTTCTTGTTGCTGCTCATTGGCTCACATTAGTTGTAATGTTGCATTTGCTTTGCTAATTTAGAGATACTGCTGGTTGCTTTGCCAATCTGCGTTTTTTTGTCATTGCTGTTTGTGTTAATTGTTTTGTGCTGCTGCATTGCCTCGCCCCTTGGTTATGCATCTGATATCAATAGATTTAAGTTAGCTTAAGATGGGGTAGGCTATATAAGAGACTGAGTTGCGATGAATTGGAAGAAATGCTTTGAGAAGTTATACGAAAAAAGTTTGTGAAAAAAAGTAGTGTATAATGAAGAAAATTATTTTGAAAGAGGATATGGACAAAAAAAGTAGGGTTTAGGGACAACAGGTATAGATAGGACGCTTTGGGAATAATGATGAACTAAGGGAGATCTTCAAGGAGTAAAGAAAGTTTTATTTGCAAATCAAATACGATAAATACTGCAGTACCAAATGTCATACTGAAAATAAACCCTGTCCTTTCCTTTTGTGTTATTCCACTATGTGTTTGTGTACCCTTGTGTATTTGTGTTCTTCCAATCCTTTATGTATTTATCTGATAAGAGTTATGATGTAGAATTCTTCTAATAATATGTTATTTTCTTTGTAAAGATGTTTACACATTATTTATTCTTCTCTGTTTTAATGCTCATGTGTGAAGTTAATCTTTCGAAAGCTCTTCTCATTTTTTAAATTTATTTATTCTTGTCATATTTCCTCTAAGACTGGTGTATATATTTCTATTCTTTTGTAAAGCCTGTATTACTACAAATGTTATCTGTACTGTTATGTTGTTTAATGATGTATTTTGTACCTTTGTAATTGTATTCTCATGTCGTAAATTTGTTAATTGTATAGACACCAGTTCTTCAAATTAAGTTTCATTTCACTGCACACATTTCTGTTGGTCATAGTATATGCACAATATGTGAGAAGTTAAAAAAAAGGGGACTGTTAGCGTTTGAACATGTGTTGATAATTCAGCAAGGGACCGGTTAACAGCATTGCTGGTCCTAAGGACATTCCAAAAAGTGTTGTGATTGCACAAGTGGTGGCTCATGGACTTGCTATATTGTCCGCAAGACTCTTCGATGGTGATTGTGCACCCGCACAGTCGCAACAGATGGCTGCTGGCCATCTCTACGAGTACTACAGTGGGTCTGCACCTCTGATGGCCCACCAACACCATTATCTCTACAAGGAGTACGGTGGGTCTGCACCTTTGGTGGCCCACCATTACCATAATCTCTACCAAGGCTACAGTGAGTCTGCCCTGTGATGACCTACATACCAATATTCTGCAAAACTCAGAAGTGGGTTTGCTCTGTTGTGGCCCATTACCTTTTGCATGTCAAGAGTCAGCACTGACTTTCAGTTGGAATTACATCACTACTACTTCAAGACTGCATGGAAATGCACTACTTCTATTTGCATTTTCTTTTACTGATCAGACTTTGTGCAGCGAAATTACTACTATGATGAATGATCAGGATTGTCTTTATGGACAGTGAACAATTTTTGCTTTTGACCAACAGTGTAACAATAATTGTGTGCATTTGATATACTTTTTAGCGTTAATACATATATATAAAAACAAATATGTAGTGGCCATTGCCCAAAACAATTTGTAAATTTTTTTGTGGGGAGCATGGGGGCTATGTAAGTAGGCTATTTAGGTTTTTATGTTGGTAACGCCACGCAGCGCTCTATATGAAAATCACTGACTGTGCTGTGTGCAGTCTGTGACTGGTTGGCATAGTTGTAATATTCACTATTGTAGTGTTGGGCAGTTGGATGTGAAGAGCGCGTAGCGTTGCGGAGTTGGAGGTGAGCCGCCAGCAGTGGTGGATGTGGGGAGAGAGATGGCAGAGTTTTGAGAGCGGACGATCTGGACGTGTGTCCGTCAGAAAAAGGAAATTTGTAGCCGCCAGCAGTGGTGGATGTGGGGAGAGAGATGGCAGAGTTTTGAGAGCGGACGATCTGGACGTGTGTCTGTCAGAAAAAGGAAATTTGTAGGACTGGATGTTACATATATAATGACTTTTGAATACTATTAAGATGAATACATTGCTTGTTCTCCATCAAAATCTTTGATTTGCTATGTAGTCAGTGCCTTCAGTAGTTAGAATCTTTTATTTAGCCGGCGGTATTGACGCTCGCTGTATTGCAGTAGTTCGAGGAACGAAGATTTTTGTGAGGTAAGTGATTCATGAAAGGTGTAGGTCATTGTTAGTCAGGGCCATTCTTTTTTAGGGATTATTGAAAGTCAAATTGCGTTGTGCTAAAAATATTGTGTGTCAAATAGCTCTGACTTTGGTCATCTTTGGTGGCACTAGTGTTCAGTGTGTGTGTGTTATCTTTTCTGCTTCAGTCCGAGAACCGAGGTTTTAAATTTGCATGTACGTCGCCTGTCCGTTGCAGTTTGCCTGAAAATGGCGGGGTGTTCTCCCATCGAAATATAGGCGGTCGCTGAAAGTGTTACCTGGTTGAATTCCCGGAAGTTATTTGAGATCACTGTAAAGTCATGTTGTGAGACCCAAAAACTCAAAAGGAGCATTCAGAACAAAAGGAGGGGAACGCTGACGAGTGGGGTGTGCCTCTTGCACAACAACGTCCGCCCTCAAACGGTCTTAGCCACCCTACGGAGGCCCTCGCGCATTCACTTGGTTGGGATGTTTTGGACCACCCGCTTAATTTCCCTGACTTTGCACCTTCATATTATCATTTTCTTATCCCCCTGGAGGCAAACATGAGTAAAATTAATTTTTCAACCGACGAGCAGGTGCAGGAAAAGGATCTGAGACGGTGGGTGGGGGGGGGGGAGGGGGGGGAGGGGGAAGGAATTGGTGGAAGTGCTCTTCTCCCACGGCTCACTATAAGCATTGAACGGGATGGTGATTATGTGGAAAAATAGTCAACAAGTGAATCAACAACTTACTGTAATTTTTTCTCAAATACACTTTTTCTAAAAAGGTGCAAAAATCTTGACTGTTACTTTCTGAGTGTACCTCATACCTGAAGTTTGGTGTTCCGGACATGTCCTTTTATTACCGCATCCAAACCGCCTCGAATCGCAGTTGTTAAAAGTTGTTAGTGTGTACTTTCTGCTGTTGATGGACGCTGTTGAATTATGCGCATTGGCACTGCATCTTGATATTGTTCCTCCAGTATGGTGGCTGTGAGTTCTGCGTGGGCTATGGATAGATTAAGAGGTATCCTGCACGAAATACTGGGAACGAGAAATCTGAGTTGGTTGTTTGTTATTTGAAAGACGTGCAACGCAGCGTGTATAGCCACACCACTGTGGTTAAGTCACTGTGCGTCCGTCTGTTGTCAGGGGCCGGCCGGGGTGGCCGAGCGGTTCTAGGCACTACAGTCTGGAACCACGCGACCGCTACGGTCACAGGTTCGAATCCTGCCTCGGGCATGTGTGTGTGATGTCCTTAGGTTAGTTAGGTTTAAGTAGTTCTAAGTTCCAGGGGACTGATGACTTCAGAAGTTAAGTCCCATAGTGCTCAGAGCCATTTGTTGTCTGGGAAAGAGCCATTGCGGAAGCTACGTCTTAGTGCGTGAAGTTACTTAAATTCTTTTTCATGTATCTTCGTTCGTTGGCTCGTTCTTGTTTTGGTCTAATTTCTTCTGTGGCGAGAATATTTAAGTAAGTGACTGCACAGCTGTGGGTAGAAAATTTGCCTTTTGTGTGACTGTGAGCGCTTTTTCTTTTCCAACCGTTGTGATTTTGTCAGCTTGTGACGGTTGGTTACTACGCATATACTAGTGCGGTATATTCGCCTTGATAGCTGCATTTTAAAGAATAGAAGCAGTAATCTGTTAGTAACCCCCAAATAACGGTAGAAGGCTGACCACTGTCTATTTCTAAATAAGACTCTACTTTAAGAATTAAACGACCCACACCAATACCTACGTGGGAAGAGGGGGACTGCTTCCCTCATTTTACTGAGCAACATTCAGTATCTCGGGTAGCGGCACCTCGGAATAAGCAGTATCCCACAGATTAAGCAATATTTGAAATTAATGCTTGTTTCCTGCTTAGTGATACTTTATAGTAATTTAAGAATCACCTAATGCGCGCTATAGAACACATATTAGATTTATCACAGCATTGTTGTTATTGTGGTACTCAGTCCTGAGACCGGTTTGATGCAGCTCTCCATGCTACTCTATCCTGTGCAAACTTCTTCATCTCCCAGTACTTACTGCAACCTACATCCTTCTGAATCTGCTTAGTGTATTCATCTCGGTCTCCCTCTACGATTTTTACCCTCCACGCTGCCCTCCAATACTAAATTTGTGATCCCCTATTGCCTCAGAAAATGTCCTACCAACCGGTCCCTTCTTCTTGTCAATTCGTGCTACAAACTCCTCTTCTCCCCAATTCTATTCAATACCTCCTCATTAGTTACGTGATGTACCCATCTAATCTTCAGCATTCTTCTGTAGCACCACATTTCGAAAGCTTCTATTCTCTTCTTGTCCAAACTAGTTATGGTCCATGTTTCACTTCCATACATGGCTACACTCCACACAAATACTTTCAGAAACGACTTCCTTATACTTAAATCTACCAAATGGATTTTGTGGAGGGGTTGTGGTAGATTTATGGTAGATTATTATGTGTGATACACCGGCCGTAACATGTACAGTATATACATGATTTAAGAGAAATATGGCTCTTTACCGCATATGGGCATTGAATTAAATTCAATGGCTACAAGTGAAAATCTGTCCCTTACCAGGACTCGAACCCGGACTTCCTACTTTCCGCGAGCAGTGGCCTTAACTATTTCTGCTATCCGGACACGCATCCCCTCCAACCCAAATTCTCAATTTGTCGCACACTACACTTGTAGTGTCCACCGTCCATTATCCTCACTCCTCGAAGCTTCACCTGACTCGCGCAAGAGTTCGAACACAGCGTGCGTCAGCACTGACTGCCACCACCTTGATGGCGAGTATATAGTATTACATGTGCGGTGCCTATTCTGTCGTTGCTCGCGTAAAGGGGGAAATCCGGATTCGAGTTCCGGTTCGCCACGAATTTTCACTTGCCGCCGTCGAATTTAATTCAGTGTCAAATTGTGACTGATATCTGCATTTATTCTTAATCGGTTATGGCATGGAAATACAGTAGAGTTATATTTTGTGTGAGCTAAACAGCCTTGTTATTGAAGGTCTTGTCCAATACTTACTTGTGTTGATTATCCTGTTGTAATGTCTTGTGTGGTATTTTTCTGTCTCGAGATGTTAGCGCCGATCGGCAAATTTTGAGAGATGGCAAATCCGTTACTACGGCTTTAAGGACGCTGTCCATCAGAGATATAAATTATACTGAGATAATAGAAGTCATGGGATACCGCCTAATATTGTGTCGATTTTCTTTCTCCCCGGCGCATGGCAGCGACCCCACGTGGTACGGACTCAACAAGTCGTCAGAGGTCCCCTGCAGAAGTACTGAGTGGTGCTGCCTCTGTAGCCGGCCACGATTTTCGAAGCGCTGCTGGTGCAGCATTTTGTGCGCGAATCGATCTCTTGACTATGTTCCATGTCGGGCGATCTGGGTGGCCAAATTATGCTCAAGGATTGCCCAGAATTTTCTTCAAACCAGTCGCGAACAGTTATGAACCACTGACATGGCGTATTGTTGTCCATAAGAATTCCATCGTTCTTTGGGAACACGATGTCCATGAATGGCTGCAAATGCAGTCACTGATCGGTTCAGTTGAACTAGAGGGCCCAGTCCAAGCCACGTAAACAGCCCACAGCATTATGGAGCCACAATCAGCTTTCACAGTGCCTTGTTGACAACTTGAGTGCATGGCTTCGTGGGATATGCGCAACACTCAGATCCTGCCATCAGCTATTACCAACTGAAATCGGGACTCATCTGACCAGGCCACGGTTTTCCAGCCGTCTAGGGACCAAAACGATATGGACACGGACCCAGTAGAGGCGCTGCAGGCGATGTGCTGTTAGCAAAGGCACTCGCATTGGACATCTGCTACCATAGTGCATTATCGTCACATTTCGCCCAACTGTCCTAAAGTATACGTTCGTCGGACGTCCCTCATTCATTTTTGTTGTTATTTCAGGCAGTGTTGCTTGTCTGTCAGCACCGACAACTGTACATAGAGACGACTGCTGTCGGACGTTAAGCGGAGGCCGTCGGCCGCTCCAGTCTCCTCCGTGGTGAGAGGTAATGCCCGGTATTCTTGGCACACCCTTGACGCTGTGGATCTCGGAATCTTGAATTCCCTAATGATTTTCGAAATGGAATGCCTCATGCTTCTAACTCCAACTACCATTCCGCGTTTAAAGTCTATTAATTTCTGTCGTGGTGTCATTATCACTTAGGAAACCTGTTCATATGAATCACCATTGTACAAGTGATAGCTCCGCCAATCCACTGCCCGTTTATATCTTGTGTATGCGATATTATCGCCACCTGTGTATGTGCATAACGCTGTTCGTCTGGATAGATGTCAGGAGCGGAAAATTGTGGGCGTTGCAATAATTAAAAGTAATTAAACTTGAATGGACCCTATTTATTCATGTAAATATGGTACATGGGTGCCTACGTAGGGCTGAGCAGCCCCAAGACGGCTTGCCGTCTGTTCATCAGGAGGTTTGAGGAGAAAGGCAGAGGCTGGAGGAGCGACTACTCGGGGCCGAGGTCTGAAGCCAAGAGGGCGCGGAGCTGTTTCCAAGCCTCCCTCGCCGCTCCCGGCCGCGTCCCCACGTGATCACCCGACTAGTCTCTGATTGGAGGGTTGATTCCGCCAGCGCGCCTAGCTAGTAGCGTACCCTCGTCAGCGCAACCAACCCGTGGGACTAGGCTACTAGAGCCTGACCGAGGAGCACGTGGCAGCAATGTGCCGACCACGGTCTTCCGGCCTTCACATTCCACCACAGTATGCCCAAGCCGGCTACGGCCGTACATTACGAATGGAAAAAATTATTTAATAAAATTTTATCGGCAATGATCCCTCTTGGGGGGGTCTCCTCCCTGCACATCCTTTCCCCTTCCGAAGAAGGCTCTCTGGATGAAAATGAATTGGCTTATTCTAATTGATTATTTCATTTCAAAAATATGTAATCATTATAAAGGGTCACAGAAATTAATATCCATAACATAGTGATATCAATATGTGCAAAAGTTACAAAGTCCACTGAAGGGGCTGAAGGAAGGCTCTTGAATAACAAACTTGTGAAGTTGGGGCGACGGCAGTAAGGGCGGCGCCACGGTGTGAGTGTGTGTGTGGGCGGTATCAGTAGTGGTGGGTACCCAGGCGATGCTGAGGGACACCGGAGCACAGCACACTGGAACACTCCACCCTCGTGGGGGTGAGAGAATGCTCCCAGGCCTGACAGTCACAAGGGGGCTTTTGCCCCGTAATATTGCTTTGAGTTCTTAAATCTAAGATTACAATGGTAATTACCCAAGTGGGTGAATGAGAACATTACAAAATGACAATAATTTAAAGAGAAAACAAAATTACTTACATGAGTTTTAAGAGTCGACAATTAAATTGGGATTCCATAGACTTTACATAGAAATACAAATCCATTACAAAATTAGTTAATTGACCTGACACCTAGACTACAACTTAATTCTAGGGGGGGGGGGGGGGGGCATGCCTGATCACATGCACCAAGGTTGGCAGGTAGGTTCAGGTGTGATATTCACCTTCAGGTTGTGGGCGTGGTACTACTTCTCGGAAGGAAGTGAAACATTAGCAAAACCCTCTTTTACAGAGTATCCAGGATACTATAATCAGAATCATTACAGTGATGATTACCGAACCAGCGCTGGGTAATACAACGGTGGTTAATCGCTTGGTTTGGTGCCAATCAGCAATATGTGAGGCCACTAGGTCAAGGGCAACTTGGTTATGTTCCTGGGTAAGGAGATGATTGAACGATTGGAGTAGATCTGAATAATTGGTATTTGGTAAATTCTTTAGCTTCTCATGGTGATGGAGTTTAAAAGAGAGTTCAGGAAGGTATAAGGTAAGTGTGGGAATGGTGACATCAAAGGTGGAGTGCAATTGAGCTGATATCCTCCTAGAAGCAGCGTATACGTCACATCTTGAACTATTATACACAAGGCCACTATTATTCAGTGTTTCCCGGTACGATTCTGTTTCTGATATTGAACGGTGGCACACCAGGGTGGCGGTGACTGTCTGTCGAACAGCGAACAGAAAACTGTTGCCAACAGGCTGAATTATTGATAGACGAACTGAGACTTGAACACGAAGACATGGAGGTGTAGTAATTTCAGCTAAAAAACTGACATCTCGCACTCAGTAGTGTTAGTGTGTAACATTAGCGTGGAGCATAAGTTATGTGTTGTACGGGTGCAACTGGATAGTTCAGCGCGAGAGAGAGTGGCGTGGGTTTATCGATCCCGACTAACTATTAAAAATTCTTGAGTCTGCCAAACAACATGTTGGTGAAGGGTGGCCCAAGAGACTGGAAAAGTGTATATTTGATAGCACTCGTATTCGCAATTTGCGCACGTGATTGGCAACCTCATTCGCATCTGAATACCATCCGAATTACGGGTAAGTCGGACCTCCAACGCAGTAAAAGGGTAGGTTGCTTTCCCGCACGGCATAAGGCATTTGTTTAGGGGCCGAAATTTGCGACGACACATTGTGTAGGATGTGCAAGAAGGGCTCTGAGGGCAACAGGTGTGGACTGAGTTTTCCTTGCAGTCCGAGTTGAATGGCCGAGTGTAACGTGTGTACGTGTAACTGTGCTGTGTGTATATTAAATAAAAGAATCTGCGTGGTCTTCAAAATGTCCAATGTGATAGTCAGGTTACGTAATCCCGAGCGAAGATGAGTCCACTCTTGGTTAAAGGATTGTTGAAGTGCACCATAGCGCTGTGTTAATCCGTCGGTATAACTTGTATTTGTCTAGTTGTGGCTAACAGGTTATTCTCAAGATGTGTCAGGCGCACCTGTTGATGTACCAACACTTCGTCATTAACTTGTGTTTCCGAAAGAGCTTACTGTGTGTCCAAATCCCAGCGTTTCGCGTCTGTTTCGTCAGGAGTCCCAAAGACAGTTTTTAATAATGTATCTGCAACGGGCAACCAGGCTCGTTTGAAACGAGGATGTGGTACTGCATCCCTAATACTGTTCAATTGACTTCGAAGGGTTGAAATAATTCTAGTCACTTTCCACAAAGATCGGAGAAACTCATGTTCCCTCGTCTGCGTCAAAAAGGTTTCATATTTTGACAATTGCTGAGCTGTATCACATAAAGCACGGTCATGACTTTTGACCCCTCAGTGTATTCATCTCAACCACTGATCAGCCAATAAGACCCAACGCTCCATTCGCCAACCACGTTATACGGCACAGCCTCTAGCTGAGCTGTACCGAACTGTGCTGTGACTGCTGTGAACCGTCCTGCTCACACCTTTCCAATAAAACGGCAGGGGACGACCTCTCCACTACCACGTAGCGAGTGTGGCGACGCGATAGGCTGCCAGCACTGAGCAACAGGCCGTCATCCTAAGGGTAAGGGCGCGGAGAACGCCGGAGGGCCGCCGTATACGGGGACAGCCGCGATCCGTCAGGGGCGTGCCTTATCGCTAGGCAACCCACCGCACAGGGGAGCGCGCCGGGCGGCCTGTATGTCTTGGCGCAACTTTGCCCGCGGGAGACCCGGCAGAGTTTTGCGTTTACACTGCCGCGCACCCGCATCCGCCTCCACCGTGCCCTGCGCAGGGCGTGTTTGCTGATGCTGCCGTTCTCCCGGGCACCAGCCACTCGTCAGTACGATAGCTCTTGTAAGAGTTTCCCATCCGCAGACTGTCCAATATACCGGACGTGACGCTGCGGAGTGCATCGCAGTTTATGCAGGGAAAGGGAGTATTTGACTGCCTCCAGCCCGTCCGCTACCTAAAACTCGTGCTCTTTCAGGGTTATTGATAATGGATATAGCGGTATTTAATTTGAAGTGATACGTCGATAAAAATTAACAAAACCTAAAGGAAAGTTCAAAATTTCTATCGTTGTGCAATCACTGTGAATCGAAAGCTCTTCTATTCACAATGATGCATGCGTGAAATGTTCACTGTTATAGACGAAAATGGGGGATACCATCTAGAAGGCAAAGAGATTAACAACTGTCGTTCTGTCATTACATCGTCAAAGTTGTGGCAGCCTCATTTCTTAAGAAAATGAGCTTATATTTAATTTTATAGTTTTGCCCAAGTGAATCATCGTAAAATAAACATACCCTGGAAAATTTAAGTTGGCAGTATAAAAATCATAACTGGTATCCTATATTTAGTATGCAGGTGCGTTAAAAATGTTCTCCAGCTATGGGTGCGTCTCATAAAATAATCGAATACCACATAACAAATCAAAGGACAAAATGTCTCAACTACGCGCAGCGATTAAAAAAATAAAACAACGTTGTTGCAGAGAGTAAAAAGAGAGTGCTTTCACACTTAGAGGTGTAATAACGGTAGTTGTCATCAAATCTGTTGCCTCAAACATTAGCTTCCTGTACTCCGATTGTGTGTAGTCGTAGCAGTGTTTTGATCAAAAAAAGGTCACCTTGCGTCATTTACGAGTCTGTTGATCGTTCTGATAATAGTCTAAAGTATAAAGGAATCACATCTCACTCATAAATTCACTCGTTCAAGCAATTCGTTCTTCCATAAACATAAATTGTGGTTGCACTGATTTCTTTTATTGTACTGGTTTCATTTCAGTCATCGGGTTTGTGAGTCACCATTAGCCCGGCTCGACTGTCTCCATCGGTGGACGCTGTGAGGACGAAAGATTGGAAGTCGACCTAACATATCAGCAGACATACTAGAATTTTCAAGAAGAGGACATAGAGAAAACACAGTTTCGTTAGTGTGTATTTAAGGAAATGTTGAATTACTAAATCAGTCCTAACGTATAACGTACTCCTCTTTTTGGATATTCGATACGTATAACAAACCATTCACGTTTATGAGGTTAATTGCGTAGTATTACTGGATCAAATATGCACTTAAGACCAGAAAAATTCTGAAAACGCTTCCTGACACTGTACTATACTCGAAAGGACTGTAACATTTTAAAAATTTACCCAACAGTCTCGACCCCAGAAAACCTTTATTATTGTGGTAAGCAGCTTCGGTCAGTTTTTGACCGTCTCCAGACCTCAAACCATAATGTTAGGCGGTGGTGGTGAACGACGCAGGTGTTATGACTCCACGAACAACTGCTCCGTTCATAGTCACCGCCTACCATCATGGTGTGAGGGCTGAAGATGGTCAAAAACTGACCGAAACCGCTTACCACAAAATACAGGTTGTTTGCAGTCGAGACTGTTTGTGTTCATTTTTAAAGTAATTTTCGCCAATTGCCGTTCCCCAAAAGAAATCTTTTCAAAAATTACTGTAACATTTACTATTTAAAACAGCGGTTGTATGCACAGGAGAGAAATTAAGAACAGAAAGCAATTGTAAGCCGTAGTCTGCTAATGTTCTGGGACATCCAGCATGGTAAGGCTGGCTTCAAAATGTTCAAATGTATGTGAAATCTTATGGGACTTAACTGCTAAGGTCATCAGTCCCTAAGCTTACACACTACTTAACCTAAATTATCCTAACGACAAACACACACAACCATGCCCGAGGGAGGACTCGAACCTCCGCCAGGACCAGCCGCCCAGTCTATGACTGCAGCGCCCTAGACCGCTCGGCAGGCTGGCTTCAAAGCAATGTACAGTCAGTGCTTATTGCCTTCTCCCCTATGTAAAACGAACCATTCATCATTCAAATAAAATCACAATATTTCTGCAAATAATATTACAGGCACTGCGCCTCATAGAAATAACTGCCCACCCCCGTCTTTGAGAAATGTCAATGATGACTGCAACAGCCCTGGCGCAATGGAGTATCGGTCAGTCAGAAATGAATACAAACCAACGACTGGCGAACACAATTTCCAAATCGCCTTCCTCTTTTTCGTAATGCAGCCAGGCTGTGGATGGCGTGCCTCTTCGGACACTGTTCCGCGCCCCCACCGGCTGCCCCCGTCAGTTTCTCGGGTACTGCAGAGCTGTTTGGCGGCTCGGGCGTTGTTAGCAGTGAACGTGTGCTACGCTGTGTCAGAATGTCAATACGTATGCCTGGTTACTTTGATTTTATCCATATTGGATGAAAAGGTCGTGGTTGTGAATGTCAATGTTAAAAAATATATCGGCTCAACCACTTGTTTACAGTGTAAAACACTAAGATTGACGCGTTTCGGAAGTCAAGCTTTCATCATCAGAATAATAAAAAGTAAAAGAACCTGTTAAAACTTGCTAAAATGGAACATGCACTAGGCACAATAAAACTGATAATAAAATTAAAACATTTTTATTGTGCCTGGTGCATGTTCCATTTTAGCGAGTTTTAACAGGTTCTTTTACTTTTTATTATTCTGAAGATGGAAGCTTGACTTCCGAAACGCGTCAATCTTAGTGTTTTACACTATAAACAAGTGGTTGAGCCGATATATTTTTTAACATTGCCTGGTTACTTGTCTGCACCGCAGGCAGCTCATTTCTTCTTCAACATTGGTTGCGTGCAGACACGAACACCAGTGAGCAGAAGTTGTATACTACATTTATATGATGAATGTAAAAGGAACGCCGTATAGGGCTATCTGTTCGGATCGCCAATATTCGGGGCGCCAGGCAATTGCACGAATTATTAAGACGGTAGTGCTTACAGGCTGATTGGACGTCAAAAAGAGGGCTAGAAACAAGACTGTAACAGACAGAGAACACGACGAAGCGGTTCTATGACGCTAATGAATCTGCGCAGTGGTGCGAGACATATTGTCAAGTAATGTGGAATCAGTCTGACGAGTTTCATTCCCATCCTGCATCGACAGAATTTCCACCCCTATCATCTGTCACTACATCACGCACTAGACGACCGTGATTCCGAACGTCGTACAAAATTTTTTCGGTTTGCCTTCCGCAACTGAGAGGCGACGGTATGTTTCTCCCAACAACGTGTGGTCTTCACCACGCTGATGTAAATCTGCATAACATGCATTAATGGGCGGCTTCATCTCAGGCGCTCTAAATGGACATCAGTGCACACACTTTCTGATGGACACTCTGCGGATTTTCTACACTCATAAATTAAGTATAATGTTGGTACATGGTGAAACAACGCTCTGGTGAGCGGTTTGCGGGTTTAAATCACCTCGGGGTATGACCATGTGGTGCATTTGACCTGCGGTCGTCGACGGTGGCGCTGGCAGCAGTCCACAGAAGCAGAGGTGTGTTGGTGCATGTCAGAGTACGGTGCAGAGAGTAAGTGTGCAGACGTTTTCAGACGTGCTAATGAAAATGGCTCAAAGAACACAAGTTGATGACATTATGAGGGGTAGAATACTAGGGCGACTGGAGATTGGTCAGACACAGCAGATCTTAGCACGGGCCCTCCGTGTGCCACAAAGTGTGATCTCTATGACAATGATTCTAGCCGACAGGAAACGTGTCCAGGCGCTACAGTACGGGACGTCCACAGTGTACAACACCACAAGAAGACCGATATCTCACCATCAGTGCCCTCAGACGGCCACGGAGTACTGCAGGTAGCCTTGCTCGGGACCTCTCTGCAGCCACTGGAGCAGTTGTCTCCAGACACACAGTCTACAGACGACTGGACTGGACAGACATGGATTATTCGCCCGGAGACCTGCAAGGTGCATTCCACTGACCCCTGGTTACAGGAGAACCCGTAAAGCCTTGTGTCAAGAACACGATCATTGGAGCAGTGGTCCCAGGTTATGTTCACGGACGAGTACAGGTATAGTCTAAACAGTGATTCTCGCCGGGTTTACATCTGGCGTGAACCAGGAACCAGTACCAATCCCTTAATGTCCTTGAAAGGGACCTGTAGGGAGGTCGTGGTTTGATGGTGTGGGGTGGGATTGTGATTGGTGCACGTACAAACCTGCATGACTTTGACAGAGGAGCTGCAACAGGTCAGGTGTCTCGGGACGTCATTTCGCATCAGTATGTCCGCCTTTTCAGGGGTGCAGTGGGTCCTACCTTCCTCATGATGGATGATAACGTATCGCCCCACAGAGGAGTGGAGGAGTACCTTGAAACAGAAGATATCAGGAGAATGGAGTGGCCTGCCTGTTCTCCAGACGTAAACCCCATCGAGCACGTCTGGGATGCTCTCGGTCGACGTATCGTTGCACGTCTTCAAACCCCTACAACACTTTAGGAGCTCCGACAGGCACTGGTGCAAGAATGGGAGACTACACCCCAGCAGCTACTCGACCACCTGCTCCAGAGTATGCTAAACCGTTGTGCGGCCTGTGAACGTGTGCATGGTGATCATATCCCACACTGATGTCGGGGTACACGCGCAGGAAACAGTGGCGTTTTTTAGCACGGTTTTCGTGTAGTGCCACGTTGTGTGGCACCACATTCTGCAATTATCCTTAATTTATGAGCATGAGTGTAGAAGAGGTACCACTGGATATTCGACAGTGCATGTGGCTGCAACACGACGGTGGTTAAGCCATCCCCGAATTGCTCTTCAGCAGTGGGAACTAAGAAGGTGCCTAAAACAACGTTGTAGGCGTGCGCTGTGATAGTACCACACGAAACAACAAGGGGTGCAAGCCTCCTCCATGAAAAACACGACCACACCATAACACCCCTGCCTCCGAGTTTTACCTTTGGCACTATACACGCTGGCAGACGACGTTCACCGAGCATTCGCCATACCCGCACCCTGCCGTCGGATCGCCGCATTGTATACCGTGCTTTGTCACTCCACACAACGCTTTTCCACTGTTCAGTCGTCCAATGTTTACGCTCCTTACACCAAGCGAGGCGTCGTCTGGCATTTACAGGCATGATGTGTGGCTTATGAGCAGCCGCTCAACCTTGAAATCCAAGTTTTCTCACCTCTCGCCTAACTGTCATAGTAATTGCAGTGGATCCTGATGCAGTTTGGAATTCCTGTGTCATGGTCTCGATAGATATCTGCCTCTTCAAATGTCGGCGGTCTCTGTCAGTCAACAGACGAGGTCGGCCTGTACGCTTTTGTCCCGTATATGTCCTTTCACGTTTCCACTTCACCATCACATCGGAAACAGTGGAACAAGGTATGTTTAAGAGTGTGGAAATCCCGTGTACAGACGTATGACACAAGTGACACCCAATCAGCTGACCACGTTCGAAGTACGTGAGGTCCGCGGGGCGCGCCATTCTGCTCTCTCACGATGTCTAATGACTACTGAGGTCGCTGATATGGAGTACCTGACAGTAGGTGGCAGCACAATGCACCTAACATGAAAAAGTGTGTTTTTGGGGGTGTTCGGATACTTTTGATCACATAGTGTACGTGTCTCTCCACGCTCTAACATTTGCCGAAAGCCATGTTTCGATATGTGTAACCGTTCACGAAATAAAAGGGGTGGTATCTCTTATGTGATTCACCCTATTATATACACTGAAGCGCCAATGAAACTGGTATAGGCATGTATACACAAATACAGATACATGTAAACGGGCAGAATACGGCGTTGCGATCTGCAACGCCTATATAAGACAACAAGTGTCTGGTTCAGTCGTTAAACCGGTTGCTGCTGCTACAATAGCAGGAGATTTAAGTGCGTCGAACGTGGTGTTATAATCGGCGCACGGGCGATGGAACACAGCATCCCCGAGATAGGATGAAGTGCAGATTTTCCCGTATGACCATTTCATGAGTGTACCGCGAATATAACGTATCTTGTATAACATCAGATCTCCGACATCGCTGCGGCCGGATAAAAAGATCCTGCAAGAAAGTGACCAACGACGACTGAAGAGAATCGTTGAACGTGGCAGATTTGCTACAGATTTCAGTGCTAGGCCTTCAACAAGTGCCAGCGCGCGAACCATTCAGCAAAACATCATCGATATGGGCTTTGGGAGCCAAAGGCCAACTCGTGTACCCTTGATGACTGTACTACACAAAGCTTCCCGCCTCGCCTGGGCTCGGCAACACCTACATTTGACTGTTGATCACTGAAAACATGTTGCCTGGTCGGACGAGTCTCGTTTGAAATTGTAGCGGATGCGCGTGTACGGGTATGGACACAACCTCATAAATTCATGGAACTGCATGTCAGCACGTCAGCAGGGGACTGTTCAAGCTGGTGGAGCGTCAGTAATGGTGTGGAGCGTGTGCAGTTGGAGTGTTATGGGACCCTTGATACTTCTAGATACGACTCTGACAGGTGACATGTATTTAAGCATCCTGTCTGATCACCTGCATCCATCCATGTCCATTGTGCATTCCGACGGATTTGGGCAATTCCAGCAGGACAATGTGACACCCCACACATCCAGAATTGCTACAGAGAGGTTCCAGGAACATTCTTCTGAGTTTAAACACTTCCGCAGGCCACCAAACTCCCCAGAGATGAATATTATCGAGCGTATCTGCAATGCCTTGCAACGTGTTGTTCAGAAGAGATCTCTACCACTCGTACTTTTACGGATTTATGGACAGCCCTGCAGTATTCATGGTGTTAGTGGCCTCCAGCTCTACTTCAGACATTAGTCGAGTACATGCCACGTCGTGTTGCGGCACGGGGATGCTACACGATATTAGACAGGTGTAGCAGTTTCTTTGGCTCTTCAGTGGTAGACTTGGTTTTTCATAAACAAAAACAACGGGTTTGTTATTGTTTCTAAGATACAGAACAGTCACTGATGATTTATAAAACAAAGAATATACATCACTGCCTTGTAGTACAGACATACATTACTAGACTGGTAAAGGCGCATCTTTTACTTAGGTCTGACGTTTGGTGAGATAAGATGGCGACGCTAGGAAATTTTTGTATGATGCTACTACGATATTCTGAAACGAAATGGCGTTGGAAGCTTTAAAAAGTGGTCTAAACGAGCTCTGCAATGAGAAAGTATTTTTGAACTAGCTGAGTTTAACAAATGGTTCAAATGGCTCTGAGCACTATGGGACTTAACTTCTGAGGTCATCAGTCCCCTAGAACTTAGAACTACTTAAACCGAACTAAACTAAGGACATCACACACATCCATGCCCGAGGCAGAATTCGAACCTGCGACCGTAGCGGTCGCACGGTTCCAGATTGTAGCGCCTAGAACCGCTCGGCCACCCCGGCCGGCTGAGTTTAACACATACCTTGTTGAATCGTGTTATGAGAAGGGCACCAAGTACATACTCTCACGTTTAAAGCGTTGAGACATGTTCCTTTCCTTGTATCTTCCATCTGCTGTACGAGAAATTACAGCCAAACAAGTTACGTGAAAACTATAAAAATTACGTAGTTCTTTCAATATATACCCTTTTTTACGACTGTTTTATTAGTAAGTAAACAGCTGTTTGCACATGGCTTCCCACTCGCCGCCATTCTGCGATTCTAAAATATTGGCTTCAGTGAAATCAGTGATACTGTATACGGTATTTCCACTCTAGCAACGTGTGACTGTGCCATGTAGATGTATCCCGTGCACGTTTGCTTGAAAGTAACACATGGAATCGTTGTTTACCGAGCCAGTACTGAGGTATCGTTTCAGAAGTGCGCATGACAGGATGACTATTTTCAGCCACTTCGGGTGAGATTTCATCATTGAAACTTTGGGAACTTATTGTCTACGAGTTCTAGTAATAAATAAAAAATAAATTCAAAATTGAAAGGACTTTCTCAAGCTGAGAAATTAGAAGGAGCAATCTGTTTTACTTGGGAAAAATCTTCCTAAATCAAGATGGCATAAAAATTTATTTATAAACAACCAGTTTTGATAGATTTTGCTGTCGTCTTCAGGTCTTCAAAAATTTATGTTATATAATGTGTTCATTTTGAGTTGGGCAACACGCCAGGTTAACAAGTAGATAAAATGTGGCACATAATATAAAGATTTGTCATAAATAAAACATTTAAAATGGGACCTCTGCCGTTCCTGATCTATATAAATGACCTGGGTGACAATCTGAGCAACTCTCTTAGGTTGTTCGCAGATGATGCTGTAATTTACCGTCTAGTAAGGTCTTCCGAAGACCAGTATCAGTTGCAAAGCGATTTAGAAAAGATTTCTGTATGGTGTGGCAGGTTGGCAGTTGACGCTAAATAACGAAAAGTGTGAGGTGATCCACATGAGTTCCAAAAGAAATCCGTTGGAATTCGATTACTCGATAAATAGTACAGCTCTCAAGGCTGTCAATTCAAATAAGTACCTGGGTGTTAAAATTACGAACAACTTCAGTTGGAAAGACCACATAGATAATATTGTGGGGAAGGCGAGCCAAAGGTTGCGTTTCATTGGCAGGACACTTATAAGATGCAACAAGTCCACTAAAGAGACAGCTTACACTACACTCGTTCGTCCTCTGTTAGAATATTGCCGCGCGGTGTGGGGTCCTTACCAGGTGGGATTGACGGAGGACATCGAAAGGGTGCAAAAAAGGGCAGCTCGTTTTGTATTATCACGTAATAGGGGAGAGAGCGTGGCAGATATGATACGCGAGTTGGGATGGAAGTCATTAAAGCAAAGACGTTTTTCGTCGCGGCGAGATCTATTTACGAAATTTCAGTTACAAACTTTCTCTTCCGAATGCGAAAATATTTTGTTCAGCCCACCCTACATAGATAGGAATGATCATCAAAATAAAATAAGAGAAATCAGAGCTCGAACAGAAAGGTTTAGGTGTTCGTTTTTCCCTCGCGCTGTTCGGGAGTGGAATGGTAGAGAGGTAGTATTATTGTGGTTCGATGAACCCTCTGCCAAACACTTAAATGTGCATTGCAGAGTAATCATGCAGATGTAGATGTAGATGGAATACCTTGTGTACATGGCCATGTCCATATACATAGCGCTAACAGATGATTGTTACGTCATAAAAACACAATATCCAATAAAATACTTCCGTTAACGATAGCTACACATGTTCTAATCATTGAAGATCCATCTTAGGCAGCGTATAAGGTTCTTGATTTTAAATGTTTTATTTATGACAAACTTTCGTATTATATGCTAAGTTTTATCTACATGAGAGCTTGGCGTGAGGTGCAACTCCAAATGAACACATTTTATAACATAAATTTTCAAGACCTGAAGAGGACAGCTAAGTCTGTCGAAACCAGTTGTTTGTAAATAAAGAGACATTATGCGCCCTTGGCTTTAGAAAGCTTTTACCGAATGAAAATGGGATTTTTTGGTCAGTTTCATGAACCCGCCCCTTAAGGGAGACTGCGTAGTTTTCACTTTAAAAATAAGCTTGCGTTCTCCCGATCGACGGCAGTAGCAATGCGCCACGGCAGCACGATACGCAGCTTTGCAGGGGGGGGGGAGGCGGTATTGTTCGGCCATGTGTGACCAGCACACATTTCGCTCTACGAGCTGCAGCCGCGGAGGAAGTTTCGGCCCGGGCCAGACCGCAGCGCCCCTCCCCCCTCCCCACCCCGCTTCACCCCCGCAACCCTACACACCGGTCCACCCCTTGCAGAGCGTACACCCCCACGCCGGGGCAGCCTGCGGTCCACTGTGCTGGCTCGCTATTCGCTGCTCGGATTAGAAAAGTCATCCCCTGGAAGCGGCGTGGGGGAGGGGGTAAGGGGAAGGTGAGGGAAAATTAGGGAAGGCGAGGCACAGGTGGACGAAGAGAGAGAGGCAGGGAGGGAAAGACAAGAGAAGCAGGAGGAGCTGGGAGCCACGCCGCCTGCCGGAGGAGGTGTCGGTTTCCGAGCGCTACACGCAAGCGGCAGCTCGCCCTCCCCGTGGAAACACCCCGCCGTAAACTACACGCCGGCGAACGCGTCTCAAAACTGCTTGTAAAACGGAGAGAACTTCCACCGTGCAGCTACCAAATACGTTAGTTTTTCTACATTTATGTCTACATGCATACTCGAAAACAACTGTGAAGTGTATGGCAGAGGGTAGTTTTGTGGCGTTGCACATCGCCTGCCCACCACTTCCGCTATGAAATGGAGCCCAGGGAAGGAGCTGCCATATCGTACGGCCTCGGAAGCATTTCACTCGATCCTGCTTGCAGGTGTGCATTAAGTAGTCATTTTTGACATTGATTAATTGAAGCTAACCGTGGGGATGGAGGTCAACAGGAAGGGGAGTACCACACTCATAACAATGAGGTTTACAAAACAACAGAAAACGAGACTCCCACCCGAGTTACTGGAGCATTTCCGTAACACTCGCGTGAAGATCTAGCAGCCCGCCTCTTAATTGCTTCTATGTCCTCCCTCAATCCGACCTGATAGAGATCCCAAACTCTCGAGCAGTACTCAATTACAGGTCGTATTAGTGTTTTATAAGCGGTCTCCTTTACCGATGAACCACATCTTCCCTAAATTCTACCAATGAACCGAAGACGACTATCCTCCTCCCCCACACCTGCCATTACATGCTTGTCCCACTTCATATCGCTCTGCAATGTTACGCCCAAATATTTAATCTCCTGTGTCGAGCGCTACACTACTAATGGAGTATTCAAACATTACAGGATTCTTTTTCCTATTCATCTGCATTAATTTACATTTATCAATATTTAGAGTTATCTGCCATTCTTTACACCAATCACAAATCCTGTCCAAGTCATCTTGTATCCTCCTACAGTCACTCAACGACGAAACCTTCCCGCACACTACAGCATCATCAGCAAACAGCCGCACATTGCTATCCACCTTATCCAAAAGATCATTTACGTAGATAGAAAACAAAAGCGGACCTACAACACTTACCTGGGGCACTCCAGATGATACCGTCACCTCCGATGAACACTCACCATCGACGACAACGTACTGGGTTCTATTACTTAAGAAGTCTTCGAGCCACTCACGTACTTGGGAACCAATCCCATATGCTCGTACCTTAGTTAGGAGTATGCAGTGGGGCACCGAGTCAAACGCTTTCCGGAAGTCAAGGAATATGGCATCCGTCTGATACCCTTCATCCATGCTTCGCAAGATATCATGTGAAAAAAGGGCGAGTTGCGTTTCACAGGAGCGATGCTTTCTAAAGCCGTGCTGATGCATGGACAGCAACTTCTCTGTCTCAAGGAAATTCATTATATTTGAACTGAGAATTTGTTCGTGAATCCTGCAACAAACCGATGTTAAGGATATTGGTCTGTAATTTTGAGGATCCGTCCTTCTACCCTTCTTATATACAGGCGTCACCTGCGCTTTTTTCCAGTCGCTCAGGACTATACGTTGGGCAAGAGATTCGCGATAATTGCACGAAATTGGGAGAAAAGAGTGGACGGGTTGTCCAGTATGAGTTTCGTGTGTTATCAAGCACTGAGACAAGCGAGAGGGAGAAATACCAGCAATGAGGGAAACACCAGTGGAGCAAGATGGCGTGTTACCCAGCCAGTAAGCCGTATAGTCTAGTCAAATTGCTTCACAAGCGATTGAAGTGGTACAGTACAGCAGTGCATGTGTTGATAAGACGAACGACGAAATGTCCCTTGGGACGTGCATGCATGTAACGTGTGTACGAATACAGGTCGCGATGCAGGAACGACTGTTTACAGCAGTTTGGGTCTGGCCGTGAGTCGAGCACGTATAGCCGAACCGCTTAGGAGGGGTAGGACGTCAAACGGGCCGACTTGGAGCAGGAGAGGCACCACAGGAGATTTTAATTTCCAGTGCCTATACTTTTACAAATAAATTCATAAAACTTTGTCAGCATGACTAGGAAGGATTCAGGATTCACACTCATAGCAGTGGAAGTTAAAAAACATAACAAATTTTTTTTACATGTGAAATTTCATCATTTTTTCGCTTAGTATTGGCAGCATTCGTTGCTATAGGTACATTTTTCTTCACAAGTAAGAGAGATTTGATGAATTTTGCACAGAATACAAACCATACTTACAGGTGTATGAAACTCTAGAATTTTCCAAATCTATTAAAAACTATGGTACAAATTGAGATAATTAACTACAATTTTTTTTCTAAACATAAAGCTTAAAACGTAAGAGCTCATTCATTTTTTCATAAATTAAATAGATTCTAGAGTTTCAGACACCTGTAAGTATGGTTTGTATGCTGTGCAAAATTCATCGAACAGTCTCTCTTACTTATGAAGAAAAGTGTACCTATAGCAACAAATGCAGCCAATACTAAGTGAAAACTGATGAAATTTCACACGTAAATAAATTTATTTTGTTATGTTTTTGAACTTCTGCTGTTATCAGTGTGAATCCTGAATCCTTCCAGGTCATGCTGACAAAGTTTTACGAATTTTCTTGTAAAAGTATAGGCAGTGGAAATTAAAATGTCATGTGGTGCCTCTCCTGCTCCAAGTCGGCCCGTTTGAAGTCCTACCCCCCCTTAAGGCTATCGCTCATGTAAAGCGCGAAATTCGGGTTCGAGTACCGGTCCGGTTAGAATTTTCATTGTCATTGTCTTATACAGCTGATGATTGTTCGTATTGACAACGGCGAATGCATTCCACTGACTGAAGTGGTACTCAACTCAACAAATATTACCCT
This sequence comes from Schistocerca cancellata, assembly GCF_023864275.1. Taxonomy (NCBI): domain Eukaryota; kingdom Metazoa; phylum Arthropoda; class Insecta; order Orthoptera; family Acrididae; genus Schistocerca; species Schistocerca cancellata. The sequence continues at coordinate 153,426,463 of NC_064635.1, forward strand.
TTAGTAGATTGAAAATCAGACAAAATCGGACCATGGGAAAGCACTGTCAAATTGGTGGCTATTTTTTAAAATTATTTTATTTGTTAGTATAAAATTAAATGTTCACTGATGTGTTATTTTATAGGACGTAAAATTTAAAAAAAAAACATTTTGTTGTTTCAGGTACTGCTGGACAATATTGCAGTATTTGAAAAAATAATTTGGAAGACGGTGAAGAATCAGTCACTCTAACGCTGAAGGTAGACTGCCAATGGCAAGGAAAGCGTTTCTGAAGAAGAGAAATTTGTTAACATCGAGTATAGATTTAAGTGTCAGGAAGTCGTTTCTGAAAGTATTTGTATGGAGTGTAGGCATGTATGGAAGTGAAACATGGACGATAAATAGTTTGGACAAGAAGAGAATAGAAGATTTCGAAATGTGGTGCTACAGAAGAATGCTGAAGATTAGATGGGTAGATCACATAACTAATGCGGAGGTGTTGAATAGAATTGGGGAGAAAAGAAGTTTGTGGCACAACTTGACTAGAAGAAGGAATCAGTTGGTAGGACATGTTCTGAGGCATCAAGAGATCACCAATTTAGTATTGGAGGGCAGCGTGGAGGGTAGAAATCGTAGGGGGAGACCAAGAGATGAATACACTAAGCAGATTCAGAAGGATGTAGGTTGCAGTAGGTACTGGGAGATGAAGAAGCTTGCACAGGATAGAGTAGCATGGAGACCTGCATCAAACCAGTCTCAACAACGCTGAAGGGTGTTGATGACGTAAACACGTCTCATCATAGTCACCTTCGAAGCGATGTCTTCCTAAGTGCTGGAAACGGAACGCACGAGTGTGTCATGCTCAAAAAAACGCACACTGATAAGAAAGCTACTGATATATGAAATAAATAACAATTGACAAGTAATGCATGCATTCGGAAGAGAAGTGTCTACTCAGCTGAAGGATTGTTTTTCGGCCCAAATGAAAGCTTGTAATGCGGAACTATTGTAGATTTCTCTACAAAAAATAAACCGAAATCAGATAAACTGAAAGTACGAACATCCGTATTCCACGAAAACATCAAAAAATGAAAATGAAAATGAAAATTAGCAGGATGAGTTTTCATTCTGCTAATGTACGAACATGAGCTCGTATAATCAGTGCAATACGTACGTTGCTTTATGCAATAGTCCATTTATGCTTGACCTGCTGATATACTGTTGTTCTCATTTTGATGAAATATCGTTCTACGATATGATACGGTATAATATGTGTTTGATCAATACTCAGTTAAAGGTACTGCAGAAGATCTCATGACGGCAATGTAGTTTGCTGAAACCAGATATCTCAATAAACGCTGCACAAATGCGATCACGAGTGCCTGAAGTTGTTCTTCGCTTCTAACGAGATCCCATTACCTTAGAGGAATTAGAAACAGTATTAAAACAGATGAAGAAAAGAGCCGCTACAGAGATGGAATAAATGCAACATTATGGAAGTATGGAGGCTCAATACTAAAACAGACATTTTCTGAAGCTTATTAATAGATGTTGGAATGAAAGTCATATTCCAATACCCTGGTCGCATTTCCTAGTTGTGTCTATAATTAGAGAAGGTGCTAGAAAGAGATGTGAAGATTATAGGGGAATAAATGTTTTGAACATAGGATATAAAATGTATACAAGAATAGTAAGTAAGAGAGTACGAGCCATGACAGACAATTTATTACTAGAAGAACGAAATTTTTTTAAGACGGATGATCCTATGCTGCCGCCACTTTCATAGTTAAGCAGATAGTAGAAAGTAAAGGGAATATAACTTCAACTCACGTAGCTTTTATTGACTACGAACAAGCGTTCGACCGAGTAAATAGCAAAAAATAATGGAAAATCGTAAAGCAAAAAGAATAATCGACTCATGTAATTTAAGTATTAAAATATATACATACAGACACAGCAGTCAGCGTACATGTCGAAAACGGAAGGGAAGGTAAAAGGATAAATATGAGCCAAAGTGTAAGGCAGAGTTGTAGCGTGTCACCTATTTTGTTTACATTTTATATTGGCTCACGTAATTTAAGTGTTAAAATATATAGATAAAAACAAAGTAATCAGCGTACATGTCGAAAACGGAAGGGAGCGAATGTATAAAATTAACGGAGGCGTTTGTGTTGCACAAAACTTTGCGCTTAACGTGATTCTATTTGCTGATGAACAGATTACTGTAAGCAAAACTAGAGACTAGCTTCAAACAGCAGTATATGTGTTACACAACTTATGTAACAATCATAATTTTAAAGTTTCCATAAATAAGACAAGAACAGTGGCCTTCAAAGGTAAATATATCGTTAGAACGAAAATTGCAGTCAGAGATTATACATTAGAACATGTTACAGGTTTTAATTCCTCAGGAACGTATGTCAAATGGTTCAAATGGCTCTGAGCGCTATGGGACTTAACTTCTGAGGTCATCAGTCCCCTAGAACTTAGAACTACTTAAACCTAACTAACCTAAGGACATCACACTCATCCATGCCCGAGGCAGGATTCGAACCTGCGACCGTAGCGGTCGCGCGACTCCAGACTGTAGCGTCTAGAACTGCTCGGTCACTCCGGCCGGCGAATGTATGTCAATTATAAGTATTAAAAGGCTTTTAAAAACGAATTACCCATGTCCCAGCAAACACGTGTTGCAATAACTACAAGCAGAAAAGAAACACGAATGAAGTTCTACAAAGTAATGGTTGCTTTTGTCTATGGATCTGAAACATGACCGTTGACAAAAGGTGACAAAAACAAGATAAATATCTTCAACATTTCGCGGCCCTGTCAGCAACTGTATAAATATTAATATCAATAGTGGATAGCCTCAATTGCACCGTTTGCCTAGAATTTACCTAGGTTTCAGTCAGGATCTATCAAGATAGATACCGTTATTCTGAAGAAGGTTCGTTTATCCTGACAGAAACATGGGTGCAACTCAGGATGTTCGTTATTAAAATTAAAAACAAGATAGCTTGCTGAAATGAGATTCTTCAGAGCAGTAAAAGGATGAGCCCTTACAGATAAAAATGCAAATGAAAAAATAAAGGAAGAACTAGGAATAATCTCTTTGGAAGAACAAATTGGAAACTCCAGAAATGATTGGAAAGAAGATGTTGACAGGAGAGGATCCCCGGAGCAGTGATGTACTGTGGGCCTAAAGGAACAGGATGCCCGGGAAAGTTAAGGAAACTACCGCCAGGTAAGTTTCGAAGCCGGAGCAAACAACAGTGGCAAATCCATAGTGTGCAGGACCACACGTGTGTCGCCTGGGGCTAGAATTTTTGTTCCGTTTCATGAATTTCGAATTGTGTCGCCAACTGAACGTTATTTTGCAACGTAATTCCCGTGACGTGCAATGCACTCTCTCCACCGCTCCGGACGTGGGTGGACATTTCGTGAGAAGATCATTTTTTTTTTTTCGAGTCATCAGTCTTCTGACTGGTTTGATGCGGCCCACCACGAATTCCTCTCCTGTGCTAACCTCTTTATCTCAGAGTAGCACTTGCAACCGATGTTCTGCTTTCCTCTCCGATACTGTGCAGAATCTCACTTCTCATATTATCAGACCACCTAATTTTCAATATTCGTCTGTAGCACCACATCTCAAACGCTTTGATTCTCTTCTGTTCCGGCTTTCCCACAGTCCATGTTTCACTACCATACAATGCTGTCCCAGAAACGTCTTTCTCAAATTAGGGCCTATGTTTGAGACTGGTAGACTTCTCTTTGGTAGGGATGGCCTTTTTGCCAGTACTCCATGTCCTCCTTGCTCCATTCATCATGAGTTACTTTGCTGCATAGGTAACAGAATACATTAACTTAACGTACTTCATGATCCTGAATTCTCATGTTAAGTTTCTCGTTCTTCTCATTTCCGTTACCCTTCTCATTACTTTCGTCATTCTTCGATTTGCTCTCAGTCCATATTCTGTACACAATAGATTGGTCATTCCATTCAACAGATCCTGTAATTCTTCTTCACTTTCACTCGGGATAGCAAGGTCATCAGCGAATCTTATCACTGATATTATTTTACCTTCAATCTCAAATCATATAAACATGTGTTGATTTCTCTTCGTCTTGCTTCCATTATCGATCACAACACCAGAACTGCCTCCTGATGCCTTTATCCTTTCGTCATCTAAAGATCCCCAAATTTTCTTTTACATTCTTCCGTGTGTTATTTTTTGTCAGCAGCTTGGATGCTTCAGCTGGTAAGTTGATTGTACGCTTATTCTAGTGGTTGTCGGTCGGCTTTTGCTGTCTTCGCAATTGTGTGGATTATTCTTTTCCGAAAGTCTGATGGTGTATCGCCAGTACCCTACGCCGGCAGCCTTCGGCCACCGTTCATGTTGATTTTTAGTCATACGAGGTGCATTCAAGTTCTAAGGCCTCCGATTTTTTTTATAATTAACTACTCACCCGAAATCGATGAAACTGGCGTTACTTCTCGACGTAATCGCCCTGCAGACGTACACATTTTTCACAACGCTGACGCCATGATTCCATGGCAGCGGCGAAGGCTTCTTTAGGAGTCTGTTTTGACCACTGGAAAATCGCTGAGGCAATAGCAGCACGGCTGGTGAATGTGCGGCCACGGAGAGTGTCTTTCATTGTTGGAAAAAGCCAAAAGTCACTAGGAGCCAGGTCAGGTGAGTAGGGAGCATGAGGAATCACTTCAAAGTTGTTATCACGAAGAAACTGTTGCGTAACGTTAGCTCGATGTGCGGGTGCGTTGTCTCGGTGAAACAGCACACGCGCAGCCCTTCCCGGACGTTTTTGTTGCAGTGCAGGAAGGAATTTGTTCTTCAAAACATTTTCGTTGGATGCACCTGTTACCGTAGTGCCCTTTGGAACGCAATGGGTAAGGATTACGCCCTCGCTGTCCCAGAACATGGACACCATCATTTTTTCAGCACTGGCGGTTACCCGAAATTTTTTGGTGGCGGTGAATCTGTGTGCTTCCATTGAGCTGACTGGTGCTTTGTTTCTGGATTGAAAAATGGCATCCATTGCCACAAGCGACGAAAAGAAAGTCCCATTCATGCTGTCGTTGCGCGTCAACATTGCTTGGCAACATGCCACACGGGCAGCCATGTGGTCGTCCGTCAGCATTCGTGGCACCCACCTGGATAACACTTTTCGCATTTTCAGGTCGTCATGCAGGATTGTGTGCACAGAATCCACAGAAATGCCAACTCTGGAGGCGATCTGTTCAACAGTCATTCGGCGATCCCCCAAAACAATTCTCTCCACTTTCTCGATCATGTCGTCAGACCGGCTTGTGCGAGCCCGAGGTTGTTTCGGTTTGTTGTCACACGATGTTCTGCCTTCATTAAACTGTCGCACCCACGAACGCGCTTTCGACACATCCATAACTCCATCACCACATGTCTCCTTCAACTGCCGATGAATTTCAATTGGTTTCACACCACGCAAATTCAGAAAACGAATGAGTGCACGCTGTTCAAGTAAGGAAAACGTCGCCATTTTAAGTATTTAAAACAGTTCTCATTCTCGCCGCTGGCGGTAAAATTCCATCTGCCGTACGGTGCTGCCATTTCTGGGACGTATTGACAATGAACGCGGCCTCATTTTAAAACAATGCGCATGTTTCTATCTCTTTCCAGTCCGGAGAAAAAAAATCGGAGGCCTTAGAACTTGAATGCACCTCGTAATTTAAGCAGTGGTGAGATCTGACTCCGGAGCGAGGACGTTTTGAACACTAGTCAAAAATTACTAGCTGGATGCAGAATTCTATGATTGTGAATCTGGCAACGCAACACAGTTTTCACCTCCTTATCACTTCTGAAATGTTTGCTTCCCAAAACTTGTTTCCGACATTCAGACACTTACAGGTCACCCGGGTAGCGCGAAGTCTGGTGAGTAACTTGGGTATTCGAGACATACAAATTGTTGAGTCGGCAGATTAGCCAACACAACGCACATTAATTTAGAGGAGGCCGAAATGCACGCGTCAACTCACGCAGGCTGGCGTTAGGTCTGAAACAGGATACGTAATGAATGCTATAAAGAAAAGTACGTAGCTGCTGGAATACTTAACTTTAATCCATCATTTGTATACAGCATTCTTGATGATACAAGTGAGACTCTCTCTAGAAATGGTTAATGGCGCCTTGCTAGGTCGTAGCCATGGACTTAGGTGAAGGCTATTTTAACTATCTCTCGGCAAATGAGAGAAAGGCTTCGTCAGTGTAGTCGCTAGCAAAGTCGTCCGTACAACTGGGGGGAGTGCTAGTACGTATCTCAAAACCTGCCGTGTGGTGGCGCTCGGTCTGCGATCACTGACAGTGGCGACACGCGGTCCGACATGTACTAATGGACCGCGGCCGATTTAAAGCTACCACCTAGCAAGTGTGGTGTCTGGCGGTGACACCACACAAATTTCGTATGCTTTATTTAGCTGTTTGTGAATCTTCCGTGTTGCATGCTAGTGATCCGTGAAGCTTTTCCGTCCCTGGCGTATCGTGTGGAGCAGCGCTGGACATATTTAGAGGTGCTGCTGATTCCTCTGAGTGTTGCCGACTGGTGGGTCGGAGAACGACATTAATACTGGGAAACAGGAGCGCGGCAGAAGTTTACGCGTGACAGCCAGAGATAATCCTCCTCGGAGGTAACGCTTCACTATCCAACTGTGGTCGATCAAAGATAAAACTTGTGTATCGTCCTATAGAGCTACTGCTGTCCATATACCGTTAAGTTTCACGGTTTCTTCTTTCCTTTTAAAATTATTCCCATTTATTTCAACTTAGAGTGAAGAGTGATGTACACCACGATATAACTACAATGGTTATTTCGTTTCTTGAGGATATGTGTATGACCTGTCCATCGCCCTGTATTTAACAGGCATATGCATACATATTTCGTATGTACCTTTAGTGAATTTTGCCCTACAATTATCTGAATTATGAAAACTTGTAATTCTGTTCTGGCAAGAAGTTCAACTTTTTGCACGTAAATGAAACTAATATTTTGAACATTTATTATAGGGTAGCAATTCATGTTACTAATTCACATTCACTCAAATTTCTTTTTTTTTAATGTTTACCGAAAGGGTCTGAGTTTAATGTATAAGTCGAGGAGATTTGAAGCAGCTTTTACACTGAAGCGCCAAAGAAACTGGTATAGACATGAGTATTCAAATACAGAGATATGTAAACAGGCAGAATTCGGTGTCTGGCACAGTTGTTAGATCGGTTACTGCTGTTACAATGGCAGGTTGTTCAGATTTGAGTTCGAACGTTGTATTATAGTCGGCGCACGAGCAATGGGATACAGCATCTCCGAGATATCGATGAAGTGGGGATTTTCCCGTACGACAATTTCACGAGAGTACCGGGAATATCATGTCCGGTAAAACATCAAATGCCCGACATCGCTGCGGCTGGAAAAAGATCCCGCAAGAACGAGACCGACGATAACTGAAGACAAACGTTGAACGTGACAGAAGTGGAACCCTTCCGCAAATTGCTGCAATTTTCAGTGCTGGGCTATCAACAGGTGTCAGCGTGCGAAACGTACAACGAAACATCATCGATATGGGCTTTCGGAGCCGAAGGCCCACTCTTGTACCCTTGCTGACTGCACGACACAAAGCTTTACGCCTGGCCTGGGCTCGTCAACACCGGACTATTGATGACTGGAAATATGCTGGCTGGTCGGACGAGTCTCGTTTCAAATTGTATTGAGCGGATGGACGCGTGCGGGTATGGAGACATCGTCATGAATCCATGGGCCCTGCATGACAGCAGGGGACTGTTCAAGCTGGTGGAGGGTCAGCAATGGTGTAGAGCGCGTGCAGTTGGAGTGATATGGGACCCTGATACGTCTAGGTACGACTCAGATATGTGACACAGCGTCCTTTCTGATCACCTGTATCCATTCATGTCCATTGTATTCCGTCGGACTTGGGCAATTCCAGCAAGACAATGCGATACACTACACGTCCAGAATTGCTATAGAGTGGCTCCAGGAACAATCTTCTGAGTTTAAACACTTCCGATCGCAGCCAAACTCCCTAGACACGAACGTCACTGAACATGTCTGGGATGCCTTGAAACGTGCTGTTCAGAAGAGATCTGTACTCCCTCGTACTCTTACGAATTTATGGACAGCCCTTCAGGATTCATGGTGTCAGTTCCCTGCAGCACTACTTCAGACATTAGTCGAGTCCATGCACGTCGTGTTGTGGCACTACTGCGTGCTCGTGTGGGTCCTACAGGATATTAGGTCAGTGTACATCAATACTCCATAAACAAATGAGAACGTAGTGTTCGTGAAACACTCTGTAAAGGGCCTGTACTACATCACGCCTTACTCCCGCTAAAGTGCCACATCTGCCTCCAGATCTTCATCTCCCGCGAACTACTTTCGTAAAAAGTTGGCGTTTGTCTGGTAGGGGAAGATGATTATTCTCCAAATCATTTATATCGTCCCGTGTGTCCACTTGCATCTGTGGGGTTAGTTAAGAGTATATAATTCCCACGATATTTTATGCAAATAATGAATACTGTGTGTACCAAATTTGATTGAATTTGGTACAGGCGTTTCTGACAAGGGAACCTCCCCATCGCACCCCCCTCAGATTTAGTTATAACTTGGCACAGTGGATAGGCCTTGAAAAACTGAACACAGATCAATCGAGAAAACAGGAAGAAGTTGTGTGGAACTACGAAAAAAGAAGCAAAATATACAAACTGAGTTGTCCATGTGCAACATAGGCAACATCAAGGATAATCATCACTCAGGAGCGCCGTGGTCTCGTGGTTAGCGTGAGCAGCTGCGGAACGGGGAGTCCTTGGTCCAAATCTTCCCTTCAGTGAAAAGTTTTATTTTTTATTTTCAGACTAATCTGTCCGTGCAATTTTAGTGTGGGAGAAGACGTGATTACCATTCCTCCAGGTTGTACACCTCTTGTGCAACCGTTAGATGTGTTTGGTTTTCGGCAAGTGAAATACTTTGTGAAAAGATTCTATGATTTTGCGAAACTGCACAGGTACACAGAGCAGTATTGTTTACGTGATCGTGTGTCAATTATCAAAGTTCAGGCACTCACACATAATCAACTTCGCTCTCCAAAATTCCAGGACATGTTCAGATTTGCTTGGACATATGCAGGATTTGACGGTCTACACACGGAAAAATTTAAATACATATGTTACAACAGAGCACAGGGAAAACTGTGCGACTGTGAAACTGTTGCATTCATTTGTTACAGTTTATGTGACAAACTCTTATGTTTTCATCACTTTTTTGCGAGTGATTATCACATCCATAAGAAAACCTAAATCGGGTGAGGTAGAAGAATCTTTTTACCCATTCGCCAAGTGTACAAGTTAGTTGGGTCGACAACATATTCCTGTCATGTGACGCACGTGCCGTCACCAGTGTCGTATAGAATATATCAGACGTGTTTTCCTGTGGAGGAATCGGTTGACCTATGGCATTGGGATCAAATGTTTTCGGTTCTCATTGGAGAGGCACGTCCTTTCGTCTACTAATCGCACGGTTTTGCGGTGCGGTCGCAAAACACAGACACTAAACTTATTACAGTGAACAGAGACGTCAATGAACGAACGGACAGATCATAACTTTGCGAAAATAAAGAAAGAAAATTTTTACTGCATGGAAGATTTGAACCAAGGACTTCTCGTTCTGCAGCTGATCACGCTAACCACTGGACTACGGCGCTGCTGAGCCCTCACTCCCCTTGATGTTGCCTACTTTGCTAATGGACTACTCAGTTTGTATATTTTGCTTATTTTTTCATAGTTCCACACAACTTCTTCCTGTGTTCTCGATTGATCTGTGTTCAATTTTTGAAGGCCTATCCACTGTGCCAACTTATAACTAAATCTGAGGGGAGTGCGATGGGGAGGTTCCCTTGTGAGTTGCGCTTCTATGCCACCCCTTTCTCACCCTCATCCCGACCCTATGTGAGGCGGGTACTCTCACAGTACTCTCGAAGTACTTCTTTATGGATAGTAAATAATTTGGTAACTAGTTTGGTTGAAATCGATTTAGGAGGAGATGACAATATATATCCGTACACTGAAACGTATTACTATCTTTACGACGTTTCTCGTCGAGCCATATACATTATCTCGCATTTATAGCTGCTTCTTTCACACAAATAATGATGTTGTTGTTGTTGTGGTCTTCAGTCCTGAGACTGGTTTGATGCAGCTCTCCATGTTACTCTATCCTGTGCAAGCTTCTTCATCTCCCAGTACCTACTGCAACCTACATCCTTCTGAATCTGCTTAGTGTATTCATCTCTTGGTCTCCCTCTACGATTTTTACCCTCCACGCTGCCCTCCAATACTAAATTGGTGATCCCTCGATGTCTCAGAACATGTCCTACCAACCGATCCCTTCTTCTGGACAAGTTGTGCCACAAACTTCTCTTCTCCCCAATCCTATCCAATACTTCCTCATTAGTTATGTGATCTACCCATTTAATCTTCAGCATTCCTCTGTAGCACCACATTTCGAAAGCTTCTATTCTCTTCTTGTCCAAACTATTTATCGTCCATGTTTCACTTCCATACATGGCTACACTACAAATAATGATAGAAATTCAGAAATTCAGGGTCGCCACCAGCTCAAGCCCTTCCTAATCATTTAGAAAAAAACGGAGCTGGAAAATTATTAGTTTAATTACTTTAATAATTCAATTAAAAGTATGGAAATTTCTTTAAGTAGCCAGATAAATAGCACTCCATGTCGTGCATGAAGCAACTTGTTTAATTCAGGATTGGAAATCGGAGTAAGGGTGTAAGATCGGCAACAAAGAATTTTTCTTTCACGTAGATTATTTATTGTAATTAAATATTTGGTTGCACATCCTAACTACACATAACTGGTGTATGACTCGACATATTTAAGAAAGAATTACGTGAGAATGAAACAGAGCACAATTTAACTACAACAAGAAGAAAAACAGAAGACGGGGGTGGGAGACAATTATACTATCATCTCCTTTGCATTAATACCATAAAAATATCTCAGTGACATTTGCTTTACGATTCTACGCATGCACTATTCGGGACAGAGGTTTAACCAATGCACAAGGCTGTGCGATAATTATTTAACGTACTAACTGCGTCTACCGCTTGCAAACAGCCGAACTGGAGCACGTGGTGCATTCTGACTCAAACTGTTGTGCTGCTGTGTAGAAAGCGCACGAAAGGACAGATATTCTTGCAGAAATTGTAGCTCATTAAACAAGCAAACTGTTAAAATAAAACCTATTGCGGTGCCGTGGTGGACCAGAAGGGTCATTGATTACCAAACACGTAGCACAAAATCGACACAAAAAGACAAAAGCAATTTCCACAAAATATAAGATTAAAAATCATAAAAAAAATAACTCGCCTCACAGGCTTCAGTTAAGCTGAAGTTCTTAAGTATTTCACCAGTTAAACATAACGAAGTCCTAACTCAACCTGATTCGAATCACCTGAAACCCCACTTAAAAGCTACGATCTGTACTCACCAAGCGTTCACCGAAGAGTCCCTTTTCTCTTTAGAGAGTACCTACCTCCTCGCGCAGGGGAGCTACCAGAGGGGTAGCCCTCCGTCACCAACCTCACACACAAGAACAGCCTTCGACACAGCCTTCGACTAAGATGGGTAAACCTCTCTGTTCAGGTATTGGAAACCTAAGTTGGTCATCCTGTGCTGTCCTTTGAACGAGAAGCAACATCGTCTGCTCCAGCAGACGATGACCAATTCAGCGATTCCCACAAAACAAAACCGAAACCCACATTAAAACACACATATAATAATCAATAGGCCTTATTTGAGTGCTCAGTCTTTCTGGAAGAGTTCATGAATTGAGCTAAAATCAGGTAGTAAAATGAATAGGTTGTACCGAATTCGACAAGCGTCTTATGAAACGGCTTCACAGAGACGTTTCAACATTCAATGGCATTTATATAGATGATATAGATAGAATACACAGGGAGTCGTTAGTTAAAATTCCTGTTTCAAAGTGCTGTAGAAAGAGAATCACTGCTCAGAGTGACGTCAAATCCGAAAAGCAGGGAACCTCATGAAAAAAAAATTAAAGAAAAGTTAACCACAGGCGGCGCTATAAGCATCGGAATGTGTACTAGAGTGTTGCAACGCTCCATGTTTGACCGGTCACGGCTCGCCTGTTGACGGGGGGACCGAGCAGCTCGTGTCCAGCCCCATACGACTCGGTCACGTACTCGCCCGATGTCTGTTGTCCGGATTCCGGACACGCGGATAACCCAGCATGACCGGTCACCGCTGACGTCTCAGCTCGCCTCGCCACGGCTCGCTGCTCTGTGCTGTACAAATCCAACGCCTCTCTCTCTCTCTCTCTCTCTCTCTCTCTCTCTCTCTCTATCTCTTTCTTTTAATACAAAAGTAACGTTTCCAAGAACGGGTACGTTACACAGCTAAATTCATAGAGCACTTTCTTTTATAATATTTACTCCCGTCTTCCTAACGTCCGGGAATTTTGTTGTAAATAAAACATTGATCACAAGAGACCAATCTGTGTTAATGTAATGAGATGTAAGCGTCAAATAGTGCACATGATTATGCGAATCAGTCCACATATCAACTGTCGCAGCACATGTTTTATTAATAACTTCCGCAATAACAGAAGGCATTATACTGTTTCGTATTGCATCAGCTTGTTCTTTGACATGTCTGCTTATAGTAGAGGGATGTGGCATGACATCTGCCACGTTAACTTTTCCATAATGCGCACCTAGATGTATTAATTCTTGGCCTAGTTCTCTGAAACCTTCACCGCAAACAGCATTAAAAGGTCTCATATCTTTAGCACATATTGCAACACGCTTTGCTGTAATACTATTTTTTATTACTGCCGGTATTCCTGAAGGAGCTGTATCTTTGTGAGGTTTCTTGCAACTGTGTTTCTTTAAAAGAGTGGTTCCCGATTGGAAACACAATAATGTGGAGCAGTTTATGCACGATACGTACCCAGTAGACGCACTGTTTTCGTCTACAACCAACAGAAATATGCTCCGTACTTGGCTTTTTAGACCTTCCCGTCTCTTCAATGTGTAAACATTGATTTCAACCTTACGTCTTACTGCACTGGTTTCCTCGCGCTGCATGATTGCAGAGAGAGAGAGAGAGAGAGACACCACAAATGAGAAGCCCGTACTAGCTGCAGTCTCACACGGATAATGACACGTGTAATGTGTTTGAAGTTGCGTGCTACGTATTCGGTCACGGCTTCTATGCTCGGTCACTAGAACTAGTGCGGGCAGCCTATCCAGTTAGGGTGTGCTCGCCCCATCTCGTATTTTGTGCTCGCTTACTCGGTCATGCAGGACTCTAATGTGTACATCAACAGAAGCGCGTCACACGGCTATTCCACAGTTGGCGTGCGAGACGCCCAGCGTGACTGTCTCCGTGAAGGATCTCGCGCTGCTGGTGAGGCTCCCTTACAAAAACGGTGACTGGGCGCCCGAAGCCCTGCAGAGGTTCCGGGCACTCAGCGGTATGAAAAATACATTGGTCCGATGTCTGATACGTGTCTGGAGAAAATGATAAAGAAAATTCGAAAAGACAAGCTCTTTCGAAGCGGAATGTGGCAGAGGGAGGAAAGTAGTCGATCCGAAGTTGCGACCACAGCGTTGCATGTGGGGATCGAAGGGTGCAGTCAGTATACAGGGTGGTCCATTGATAGTGACCGGGCCAAATATCTCACGAAATAAGCGTCTAGATTGAAGGGGGAAACCAGGTGGCGCTACGATTGACCCGCTAGATGGCACTGCCATAGGTCAAGCGGATATCAACTGCGTTTTTTAAAATAGGAACCATCATTTTTTATTACATATTCGTGTAGTACGTAAAGGAATATGAATGTTTTAGTTGGACCACTTTTTTCGCTTTGTGATAGATGGCGCTGTAATAGTCACAAACATATGGCTCACAGTTGTAGACGAACAGTTGATAACAGGCAGGTTTTTTAAATTAAGATACAAAACGTAGGTACCTTTGAACATTTTATTTCGGTTGTTAGAATGTGATACATGTACCTTTGTGAACTTATCATCTCTGAGAACGCATGCTGTTACAGCGTGATTACCTGTAAATACCACATTAATGCAATAAGTGCTCAAAAGGATGTCCGTCAACCTCAATGCATTTGGCAATACGTGTAACGACATTCCTCTCAACAGCGAGTAGTTCGCCTTCCGTAATGTTCGCACATGCATTGACAATGCACTGACGCATGTTGTCAGGCGTTGTCGGTGGATCACGGTAGCAAATATCCTTCAACTTTCCCCACAGAAAGAAATCCGGGGACGTCAGATCCGGTGAACGTGCGGGCCATGGTATGGTGCTTCGACGACCAATCCACCTGTCATGAAATGTGCTATTCAATACCACGTGAACCGCACGCGAGCTATGTGCCGGCATCCATCATGTTGGAAGTACATCGCCATTCTATCATGCAGTGAAACATCTTGTAGTAACATCGATAGAACATTACGTAGGAAATTGGCATACATTGCATGTCAAGGTCGCTGATGTTCCACTTGTCGCAGCCATCGTGGACTTTCCGTTTCCCAATAGTGCATATTATGCAGGTTTACGTTACCGCTGTTGGTGAATGACGCTTCGTCGTTAAATAGAACGCGTGCAAAAAATCTGTCATCGTCCCGTAGTTTCTCTTGTGCCCAGTGGCAGAACTGTGCACGACGTTCAAAGTCGTCACCATGCAACCCCTGGCGCATAGAAATATGGTACGGGTGCAATCCATGTTGATGTAGCATTCTCAACACCGAGATTCCCGATTCTCGCACAATTTGTCTGCTACTGATGTGCGGATTAGCCGCGACAGCAGCTAAAACACCTACTTGGGCATCATCATTTGTTGCAGGTCCTGGTTGACATTTCGCATGTGGATGAACACTTTCTGTATCCTTAAATAACGTAACTATCCGGCGAACGGTCCGGACACTTGGATGATGTCGTCCAGGATTCCGAGCAGCATACATAGCACACGCCCGTTGTGCATTTTGATCACAATTGCTATACATAAACACGATATCGACTTTTTCCGCAATTGGTAAACGGTCCATTTTAACACGGATAATGTATCACGAAGCAAATACCGTCCGCACTGGAGGAATGTTACGTGATACCAGGTACTTATACGTTTGTGGCCATTACAGCACCATCTATCACAAAGCGGAAAAAGTGGTCTAACTAAAACATTCATATTTCTTTACGTTCTACACGAATATGTAATAAAAATGGGGGTTCCTATTTTAAAAAATGCAGTTGATATCCGTTTGACCTACGGCAGCGCCTTCTAGCGGGCCAACCATAGCACCATCTCGTTTCCCCTTTCAAGCTAGACGAGTTTCGTTCTTTGTAGTTTTTTCGTTTGATGCTTATTTCGTGAGATATTTGGCCGGGTCACTATCAATGGACCACCATGTATAGAGAACTGCTCGAACGTTGGACATGCCTGCGACCACAGTGCATAAAATCCTACGAAACATTCTGCGCTGCTGTCCATATAAAATCACCCATGGTCAGGAGTTGCTTTCTGCTGACCTGCCAGCAAGACAAACGTTTGTTCTGTAATTTCTTGAGCGCATAGAAGTGGGACATTCTTTGGATAGATGAAGCCCATTCACATGTCCCAAGAACATCTCGATATGCAGAACTGCAGAATATGGGAAACGGAAAATCGGCACACACATCAGTTGGTGCCACATCTTTCTACAAAGGTCACTGTGTGGTGAAGGTTAACGGTATCGTATATCCTAGGGCCTATTTTTTCGAGAAGATGAGTCCTGCGGGCCCTGTTACCTGTGCCGTCACTGGTAAACGCTTTGAGAGTATTTTGCGCACCAACGTCGTTCCAACCCTTTAACATGGCGCTTCTCCGCACATTTTACAACCAGCGAAGCGGCTGCTGCAGAGGCATTTCGGAAATGCTAGAATTACCAGCCGTCTTTTACCTACAGCCTGGCCGGCCAGATCACCTGAAGTTACTTAATCCGAGTGACTTTCGCTTACGGTGTTACCTGAAAGATGTTATGTTCAGTACTCCTACTACGAGAGTAGCTGAATTAAAGGCAAGCACTGCGCAACGCTTTCTGGACGTGACCCCCCCCTCCCGACCAAACACTCCGATCTGCTGTGGAACATCTTTCTCGATTGCCTTGTCTTGCGCCAGTCTGACGTCGGTTAGAAAGCGATGTCGTTTTGCTTCTTATGCGGTTATTGGTCCCAGGACAATTAAAAAACCGCATTTTCGTTAAATTTTTTTGTTCTATGGTGTTTCCGCCTGCGTCAGTGACATGCTGATCAAATTTGTTGTCGTTCTGAGAGGGGATGCTCTTTCTACAGTGTTTTGAAACTGGTAGTTATGTATGAACACCCTATAGATACAGGGTGTTTCAAAAATGACCGGTATATTTGAAACGGCAATAAAAACTAATCGAGCAGCGATAGAAATACACCGTTTGTTGCAATATGCTTGGGACAACAGTACATTTTCAGGCGGACAAACTTTCGAAATTACAGTAGTTACAATTTTCAACAACAGATGGCGCTGCAAGTGATGTGAAAGATATAGCAGACAACGCAGTCTGTGGGTGCGCCATTCTGTACGTCGCCTTTCTGCTGTAAGCGTGTGCTGTTCACAACGTGCAAGTGTGCTGTAGACAACATGGTTTATTCCTTAGAACAGAGGATTTTTCTGGTGTTGGAATTCCACCGCCTAGAACACAGTGTTGTTGCAACAAGACGAAGTTTTCAACGGAGGTTTAATGTAACCAAAGGACCGAAAAGCGATACAATAAAGGATCTGTTTGAAAAATTTCAACGGACTGGGAACGTGACGGATGAACGTGCTGGAAAGGTAGGGCGACGGCGTACGGCAACCACAGAGGGCAACGCGCAGCTAGTGCAGCAGATGATCCAACAGCGGCCTCGGGTTTCCGTTCGCAGTGTTGCAGCTGCGGTCCAAATGACGCCAACGTCCACGTATCGTCTCATGCGCCAGAGTTTACACCTCTATCCATACAAAATTCAAACGCGGCAACCCCTCAGCGCCGCTACCATTGCTGCACGAGAGACATTCGCTAACGATATAGTGCACAGGATTGATGACGGCGATATGCATGTGGGCAGCATTTGGTTTACTGACGAAGCTTATTTTTACCTGGACGGCTTCGTCAATAAACAGAACTGGCGCATATGGGGAACCGAAAAGCCCCATGTTGCAGTCCCATCGTCCCTGCATCCTCAAAAAGTACTGGTCTGGGCCGCCATTTCTTCCAAAGGAATCAATGGCCCATTTTTCAGATCCGAAACGATTACTGCATCACGCTATCTGGACATTCTTCGTGAATTTGTGGCGGTACAAACTGCCTTAGACGACACTGCGAACACCTCGTGGTTTATGCAAGATGGTGCCCGGCCACATCGCACGGCCGACGTCTTTAATTTCCTGAATGAATATTTCGATGATCGTGTGATTGCTTTGGGCTATCCGAAACATACAGGAGGCGGCGTGGATTGGCCTCCCTGTTCGCCAGACATGAACCCCTGTGACTTCTTTCTGTGGGGACACTTGAAAGACCAGGTGTACCGCCAGAATCCAGAAACAATTGAACAGCTGAAGCAGTACATCTCATCTGCATGTGAAGCCATTCCGCCAGACACGTTGTCAAAGGTTTCGGGTAATTTCATTCAGAGACTACGCCATATTATTGCTACGCATGGTGGATATGTGGAAAATATCGTACTATAGAGTTTCCCAGACCGCAGCGCCATCTGTTGTTGAAAATTGTAACTACTGTAATTTCGAAAGTTTGTCTGCCTGAAAATGTACTGTTGTCCCAAGAATATTGCAACAAACGGTGTATTTCTATCGCTGCTCGTTTAGTTTTTATTGCCGTTTCAAATATACCGGTCATTTTTGAAACACCCTGTATCTTTCGAATAAAGAGTTTTCGAATGTTTTTTATTCCAGTCTTTGATCACAATATGAATTCTTTAGACGATGACCGGTTTCAGGCCGTAATGACCATCCTCAGATCTATAATATATAAATATATACACCGAGTGAGCAGTGTGTCTTTCAACATAATACAGCAGTACGTATCACAATATACTATCATACAACCAGGGAGATGTACAGACAATACGGTAAAACATACCTTTTTTACACCATGTCCTGAAGTGATAAGGCCATAATGGCATCGTCTACATATAATCAGCAGAGCATCGTCATACAGATCTAAAATAAGGTGTAGAATAGGCCGCATCGTCCACACAGTCATTACTGCAACTGGCTACTGAAGTAAAGTAGCTACCAGATATCTGTTTGCCTACATCATCCCTAGATGTCGCTACTGTCGGCTTAGTTGTAGTCATCATTTACGCAAAAAACATAATCTGACAAAAACACATTATGTAAAATACATGTAGCAGATTTTTAAAAATGATAACTGTCACAGAAACTAAATTGTGATACATTAATAGACGAATACAGTTACCCATATAAAATTATTAAAAAGAACAGAATAGGACCCATCCTTTTTATGGTGAATTTACGGTCAACAATTAATATACGTATTACATTGCCTGTACCAATCTATAAATTGCCTATGAAACATAAAATGTCTACATGACAGTTGAAAAAAGGACAGATCAATGAGCAGCGCCCTCTGTTGGGTCGGCCGCCAAGATGTTATTTAGGGGTGCACCGATCTTAAAGGACATAACCACTAGAGGGCTTTACATACATTGTGATACATCTCCCACAGGAAACTTTTAAACAACATTTTAACAGTCAATAAATAAAATTATATACTCTGGTTATAAATTCATTGCGTAGGTAGGACATAATCAGTAACAGGATTAGTGCGATTAATGTGGGGAAGTGAGGCAAATGCCTACTGCTCTCGACATAAATCATCAAGTAAGGCTAGGTATAAACACGCGAGGCATTACTTAGTTATCGTATTACGTTATCAAACAAAGCAAGGTGAGTGTGGGGCACTCGAGTGGGCTCATGGTTCTTCGTTTTGTAAATCTCCAACAATTCAAGAATCCTACTCTTTTCTGCCCTGTGTAGAATACTCATAGAACCATCGATATTGCCTAGGGTGTGGCCGGTTTCTGCCAAATGCATTCCCAACGCAGTTTTGTTATGTGCCTGCAAATGCTCCCTGAATGTAATTTTAAAAGAATGGCCAGTTTGACCGATGTAAAATTTGTCACAACTACTACAAACGATCTTGTAAACCCCAGAACCGTCAAATTTATCAGAATCTTTACTCAAACTATGTTTTACACGGAGTTTCAGGGTGTTGTTAACTTCAAAACCACATCTAACCTTAGATTTATTCAAACACTTTTGTATTTGTTGGGACATTTTTCCGTAAAATTTCACTGGAATAGTTTTCAGGTTATCTTTATTCTTTATTTTTTCTAGATGATTGTGAGTCTGCCTACTATTTGCTTTCTGTTATTTTTTTTATCCTATTGTATGGACGCATAACATCTTTAGGTGAGAAACCGCTGGCTACTGCAATTTGCCTTGATATACTAAGTTCTTGGCGTATTTCCTTGTCGGCAAATGGTAATCTAAAAAGTCGGTGGATCATAGAGGTGGAAAAGGCCCTTTTATTTCGTGGCGGATGGCATGAACTGGCTCCGAGAATAGTATCTGTACATGTTGGCTTTCTGAAAATCGAAAATTTATGTCTGTTATCAGCCGTTTTAATTGTAAGGTATAAACAGTTAATGGAGCCTGCTTCTTCTATTTCTATAGTAAACGCTATTTTTTGGTGCATGCTGCCTACGGCTTGAGCAAATGCGGTAACCTCATTCTCGTTCCCCTCCAACAGTAACAAGATGTCATCGACATAACGTTCATAATATATAGTCTTGTCCTTCAGTCGTGGAAACATAGCAAAGAACTTACATTCCAAGTCGTTCATGAAAATGACTGCTAACGTACCAGCCAAACAGTTACCCATCCCAAGACCATCTTTTTGTTGATATATTTTGCCATTGAATGTAAAATAGTTATAAGTTAACACAAATTCTAAAAATTCTATTAATTCTATTCTGCAGTACTAATCTTGTTATGAGTTAGCAAATTACGTTTAATAATCTCAATCGTTTCCTTTATCGGGACACTACTGTAGAGATTTTTTACATCTAGGGAAGCTAGTAAGGCATTATTTGGAATATGTATATCTTTAATCGCATTGGCAAGGTTACAACTGTTTTTCACCCAAAAATTGGTAGAGAAAGTGTACACTACTTTATGTTTGTTGTTAAGAAACTTATTTAGTTTACAACATGGCGATGACAAATTTTTAACAATTGGACGGACTGGGTTTCCTTCTTTATGTATCTTAACATGCGATCTCAGTTGGGGGAGCTTGGGATTCATCATTTTTAGTGATTTCTTTTCGTAATCGTTAAGCATAAATTGGGAGCTGTCTATCTTTTTCCGTAAATCTATTTGGAACTTCTGTGTTGGGTCTTTGTGAACTTCTATGATATCATTTTCAGAGAAGAATTCCTCCGTTTTTTTTTAAATATAGTCCTCTTCATATATAAGGACCACTGTATTACCCTTGTCTGCGTGAATGACCATTGCCTTCTCTTTTTCTAACTTAGTATTAAGATTTTTTAAGATACGACTCTCATGAAGTTTGCCACGTATATTTTACATAATGTGTTTTTGTCAGATTGTGTCTTTTGCGTAAATGATGACTACAACTAAGCCGACAGTAGCGACATCTTGGGATGATGTAGGCAAACAGATTTCTGGTAGCTACTGTACTTCAGTAGCCAGTTGCGATAATGACTGCGTGGACGATGCGGCCTATTCTACACATTATTTTAGATCTATGTGACGATGCTATGCTGATTATATTTATGTGTTTTGACGATGCCGTCACTTTAGGACATGGTGTATAAAAGGTATGTTTTACCGTATTTTCTGTACATCTCCCTGGTTGTATGATAGTATATTGTGATACGTATTGCTGTATTATGTTGAAAGACACACTGCTCACTCGGTGTATATATTTGTATATTACAGAGCTAAGGATGGTCATTACGGACTGAAACCGGTCATCGTCTAAAGAATTCATATTGTGATCGAAGACTGGAATAAAAAACATTTGACAGTATTGGATCACTGTTTGTATACGCGACCATGTCGCAGTTGGTGAAGAAATTTTCGTAATATAAACAATGTTTTTCTTGTATATTTGGTGCTTCCCACTTCTTAACAGGGCCGTGTCGACGGGCAGCAAGTTAGGCCTCCGTCAAGAATACAGGGATAGGGAGGGGAGGTGGCGAGAAATTAACAAAAATAAATAAAAAAATAAGAAGAAAGAGCGACGGTTTAACAGTTAACTGGACGAGGTAGGCCTACACGAGATCATGTACACCTCTTCTGCTCACAAAAAAAGTCTGCGTCTGTGAAGCCACACTCTTGTCACAGTCATATTTCTAAGTGACTCGTTTCAAACAGCTTCCGCTACACAGTTCGTTCACGTTTAACAACGGAGTTCTTGCTGTTACTTCGCTACGCAGACTGTCAAAGGTGAGCGGGTACGCCGGCCGCGGTGGTCTAGCGGTTCCGGCGCTCAGTCCGGAACCGCGCGACTGCTACGGTCGCAGGTTCGAATCCTGCCTCGGGCATGGATGTGTGTGATGTCCTTAGGTTAGTTAGGTTTAAGTAGTTCTAAGTTCTAGGGGACTGATGACCACAGAAGTTAAGTCCCATAGTGCTCAGAGCCATTTGAATTTGAGCGGGTACTGAAGTTTGTACACTATTCGACCGAAGGCTCCCGATTTTTGTCAATTTTTTTCTTCAGAGTACTGGAACGAGACACGATGATGGAGGAAGCAAGCAGAAAAGTGGAACAGAGATGTAATTTACGTCCTCCTTCAGTCAGTCGGTTTGATGATCTCTGGTTTTACGATACGCTGTGTAAATAAAATATAAATTCGAGAATAAATCATCCACGGCTGAAAAAAATAGGGTGTTACAAAAAAGGTACGGCCAAACTTTCAGGAAACATTCCTCACACACGAAGAAAGAAAATATGTTATGTGGACATGTGTCCGGAAACGCTTACTTTCCATGTTAGAGCTCATTTTATTACTTCTCTTCAAGTCACATTAATCATGGAATGGAAACACACAGCAACAGAACGTAACAGCGTGACTTCAAACACTTTGTTACAGGAAATGTTCAAAATGTCCTCCGTTAGCGAGGATACATGCATCCACCCTCCGTCACATGAAATCCCTGATGCGCTGATGCAGCTCTGGAGAATGGAGTATTGTATCACAGCCGTCCACAATACGAGCACGAAGAGTCTCTACATTTGGTACCAGGGTTGTGTAGACAAGAGCTTTCAAATGCCCCCATAAATGAAATAGGATTGAGGTCAGGAGAGCGTGGAGGCCATGAAATTGGTCCGCCTCTACCAATCCATCGGTCACCGAATCTGTCGTTGAGAAGCGTACAAACACTTCGACTGAAATGTGCAGGAGCTCCATCGTGCGTGAACCACATGTTGTGTCGTACTTGTAAAGGCACATGTTCTAACAGCACAGGTAGAGTATCCCGTATGAAATCATTATAACGTGCTCCATTGAGCGTAGGTGGAAGAACATGGGGCCCAATCAAGACATCACCAACAATGCCTGCCCAAACGTTCACAGAAAATCTGTGTTGATGACGTGATTGCACAATTGCGTGCGGATTCTCGTCAGCCCACACATGTTGATTGTGAAAATTTACAATTTGATCACATACTGACGAAACTAAAATGAGCTCTAACATGGAAATTAAGCGTTTCCGGACTCATGTCCACATAACATCTTTTCTTTCTTTGTGTGTGAGGAATGTTTCCTGAAAGTTTGGCCGTACCTTTTTGTAACACTCTGTATACCCTGTTCAGTTACGTTGAACCCTTTTGTAAACATCCGTAAGCTCTGCCGTTGGTCATTTTTCATGATACAGTCAATGGGTTTCCTTTGCATAGACAAGGAAAAGTGAAGTAAAATTGCAGAGAAACAATTCTTCAAAGTTTTACTTTGCAACTCTTACTTTTCAACTCTTTTTACCCATTATTGGCAAAGGCGAGAAAAGCATTTCTGAAGAAGAGAAGTTTGTTAACATCGAACTTATATTTAAGTGTAGCCAAATATGGAAGTGAGACATCGACGATTAACAATTATGCACAAAGGGAACAGAGCTTTTTAAAACATCTTGCTACAGAAGTATGCTGATATTAGATCGGTAGATTGCGTAACTAATGAGGAGGTACTCAACAGAATTGGGGAGAAAAGAGATTTGTGGCACTACTTGACGAAAAAAAGGGATCGCTTGATAGGACACATTCTGAGACATCAAGGTACCACCAATTTAGTATTGGAGGGAAGTGTGAGGGGTAAAAATCGTAGAGGAAGAGATGAATACAGTAAACAGATTCAGGAGGATGTAAATTGCAATAGTTATTCGGAGATGAAGAGGCTTGCACAGGACAAGTGGCGTGGAAAACTGCATCACATCAGTTTTCGCGCTGAAGGCGACAGCAACAACACCATCTAATTACTTAGACACTGGCTGTCGAGGAGCAAATAAAATCTGTTCTTTATTGTGCGTCATACTAAAAACAATAAGATATAGATTTTCTTTTACGAGTTTCTACAGTGATACATTTAATTCGTTAGGTGCAATACTTTTCATGGAATTCAACCTTTTACACAACGGTTAGATGCTCCCGAATCATAGCATTGGCGACTCCCAAGTGGTCTCCCACCACATCTAGCGGTTCTAGGCGCTCAGTCCGGAACCGCGCGACTGCTACGGTCGGTTCGAATCCTGCCTTGGGCATAGATGTGTGTGATGTCCTTAGGTTAGTTAGGTTTAAGTAGTTCTAAGTTCTAGGGGACTGATGACCACAGATGTTAAGTCCCATAGTGGTCAGAGCCATTTGAACCATTTTCTCCCACCACAGAATTATGGAAGTAATGGAAAATTGCCGGGACTAGTCACTCGGCTGACAAATCTTAACACTTCCTTTGCTCTTAGTTTGGTAGCATACGATGCCCTATTCTATGCTATATCCCGGCACCTGCTTCCCTTCTAGAAGCTGCCGTTTTATGGGACTCACGGTAGGATCCATGCCCTGCTATTCTCTCAAACTGCCAAACAACTCCGGAACTTCAGGTAGAACACCCATAACCAAACTTACATTCCTTACGCCAGTAGTATCCTGGTCTCCTTCCTGCCCCTCTTCAAACATCCGACTCAACGCGTCCGCTATAGAATTTTCCGTTCCCCTTATATGCTTAACGCTGAATCTAAAGGCGGGTGACACGTCCGATTTCTCCTTGGGCGGGCCAATACCCAGCTTAATGCCTGATTGTCGGTCTCCAAGTCGAAATGTCTGTTCCAGGTAGAAACGAAACCTTTCTAAAGCGAAGAGTACTGCCAGCGCTTCCCATTCGCACAGAGAATATTTTAACTCGACAGGCGAGACTGTCCTAGATGCGTATGCTATCGGACGACGTTTACCTTCATCTTCCTGGAGCAGCACCGCTGCCACCCCAGAACTGGACGTGTCCGTCTGAACAACAAAACGCTTACCAAAATCTGGTACAGCTAACACGGGTGGATTGGCTAAGGCCTTCTTAATAGCATCAAATGCAGATTTCTGGGATTCACCCCACTGAAAATCCACGTTCTTCTTCCGAAGTTGGTTTACATCTACATCTACATCTACATTTATACTCCGCAAGCCACCCAACGGTGTGTTGCGGAGGACACTTTACGTGCCATTGTCATTACCTCCCTTTCCTATTCCAGTCGCGTATGGTTCGCGGGAAGAACGACTGCCGGGAATCATCCGTGCGCGCTCGAATCTCTCTAATTTTACATTCGTGATCTCCTTGGGAGGTATAAGTAGGGGGAAGCAATATATTCGATACCTCATCCAGAAACGCACCCTCTCCAAACGTGGACACCAAGCTACACCGCGATGCAGAGCGCCTCTCTTGCAGAGTCTGCCACTCGAGTTTGCTAAACATCTCCCTAACGCTATCACGCTTACCAAATAACTCTGTGACGAAACGCGCCGCTCTTCTTTGGATCTTCTCTGTCAACCTGACCTGGTACGGATCCCACACTGATGAGCAATACTCAAGTATAGGTCGAACGAGTGTTTTGTAAGCCACCTCCTTTGTTGATGGACTACATTTTCTAAGGACTCTCCCAATGAATCTCAGCCTGGCACCCGCCTTACCAACAATTAATTTTATATGATCATTCCACTTCAAATCGTCCCGCACGCATACTCCCAGATATTTTACAGAAGTAACTGCCACCAGTGTTTGTTACACTATCATATCGCTATCGGGCAGCTAATCGCGCAAAATGGGGCACAAATTTATGGAAGAAATTAGCCATCCCTATAAATCGGGCAACTTCCTTTTTAATCTTAGGAGGTGGAAACTTATGTAGATCCCTCGTTCTCCCCTGTTCAATCCTCACGCCCCCTGCCGAGAACAAATGACCCAAAAAGGAAATCTCCTTGCGTGCCCAACTTATCTTAGAAGGCTTGACCGTGAGCCCAGCTTCCCGCAAGCGGAGTGAGACTTGCTCTAAATGCTGAAGGTGCTCCTCAAACGTAGGACTATATACTACCACATCGTCAAGGTAATTATAAACGTACTTGACAACCCCCATGATGTTATCTAGCAACCGACACAGGACTGCCGCGCCCGTGGACAACCCGAATGGCACCCGATTAAACCGATAAAGGTTCCAGTCCGTGCTAAACGTAGTGACTGGTTTAGACTGTTCGGATAACGGAATCTGGTAGTAAGCCTGGTTGAGCTCCAGAATGGTAAAGACCTTTGCCCCCGCAAACCAGGTAAAACAATGGTGCAAGTCTGGCAACGGCACCGACTCCAAAACGACCTTCTGGTTTAATCGTCTATAGTCCACTACCAGGCTATACGCAGCCTCTGCCTTAGGCACCAAAAACATCGGAGAAGCATAAGGAGAGGTCGACAACCTGATCACTCCTTCCTCCAACACGCCTCCATCTTCGGCGGTGACAGTCTGTACGGTGGTTGTCGAACTGGCAGATCATCGGTCAAGCGGATATGGTAACGAATTTTATCAGTCACACCGAGATTATTAGTCATCACATCAGGAAAACGACTCTGAAGCGCCAATAATTCTTCTGTCTGGCTACCTGGCAAATGACAGCCCAATTTCAGAATCCTGAACAGATATATTGTTTACCTCGGTCTGCCCCTGGCATGAACACAAACTAAACTTCTTCGCAGGTGCGAACCAAAAATGAAACGTCCTACTGGCATGTTCTTACACCAACCCATCCGTTGTATCGAATCGCCGCCCAATGAAAAATTAACGGACAGGTTTTTCACCACTAACAAATGAATCGGCCTCGAAAACCCCTGTATCAATACACTCCGTGGCAACAGCCCGTGAGGGGCAACCTTTGCCCGTTAACCGCACAACCTCCCTCTGAGGTTTCAAGGCAGGTAGCTTACATACTGAACGATACTTGTGATACCATTGACGGTCTAACAAGGGGGCACTACTGCCAGATTCTACTAACACACAGACTGGTTCATGGTTCAAGGTGCCGCACACGAACGGCAGCTACTGGCTACCAACTGTTCTTATGCGATTACATTGCTTCATCGGACGCTCCTGACTAAAGGTGTCCCTGTTCCTTAACCGTCAGTTACTCGGGCGCGGTTTACGTCTCTCTGGACAAGCACCCACCAAATGCTAGAAACTCCCACAACGAAAACAGCTCCTATTCCCAACATCATTTATATTCCCTTCAAAACGATCAGGTTGCACCCAGGTAGTTACAGGATCCGCCTTTCGCACTCCGGCTCTCTTACTATCAGCAAAACGGAGTCCCTCGATCTGATAAACCAACGTCTCAAGTTCACTGAAGGTAGTCGGCTTAGGGGCAAACATAACCCGCGACCTGTACTCCGGTCTGATGCCCTGCAATAAATATTTATGACGGTAGTATCTGTTCCCAAAAGAACAGGTACCGGGGATGACCATGCAGCTTTGCTACAAATGAAATGATAATTAAATGGACACCTTAGCTGCAAACAGGCGTTGATGTACTTCATTGGGGACGTGTTGAAAATGTGTGCCCCGACCGGTACTCGAACCCGGGATCTCCTCCTTACATGGCAGACGCTCTGTCCATCTGAGCCACCGTGGCCACAGAGGATAGTGCGTCTGCAGGGACTTATCCCTTGTACGCTCCCCGTGAGATCCACATTCCCAACATGTCCACACCACAACATTCGTAGTGCGCCTAATAGATGTTTGCCCATCATACTCATTACTCGTAGCACATTAATCTACCAAGTCCCGTACGAGTTCGGGCATAGCGTGTGCGTTCGCACAAGAATGTGGATCTCACGGGGAGCGTGCAAGGGATAAGTCCTTGCAGACGCACTGTCCTCTGTGCCCGCGGTGGCTCAGATGGATAGAGCGTCTGCCATGTAAGCAGGAGATCCCGGGTTTGAGTCCCGGTCGGGGCACACATTTTCAACATGTCCCCAATGAAGTACATCAACGCCTATTTGCAGCTGGGGTGCCCATTAAATTATCATTTCGTTTCTAGCAAAGCTGCATGGTCATCCACGGTAACTGTTCTTTCGGGAACAGATACTACCGTCATAAATAGTTAAAATAAGGCTTCCCGGCCATTGACCTTCTTGTGCAAACGCACACGCTATGCCCGAACTCGTACGGGACTTGGTAGATTAATCTGCCACGAGTAATGAGTATGATGTGCAAACATCTATTAGGCGCACTACGAATGTAGTGGTGTGGACATGTTGGGAATGTGGATCTCACGGGGAGCGTGCAAGGGATAAGTCCTTGCAGACGCACTATCCTCTGTGCCCGCGGTGGCTCAGATAGATAGAGCGTCTGCCATGTAAGCAGGACATCCCGGGTTCGAGTCCCGGTCGGGGCACACATTTTCAACATGTCCCCAATGAAGTACATCAACGCCTGTTTGCAGCTAGGGAGTCCATTTAATTATCATTTCATCCCTGCAATAAACTCTCTGCAGCCTCCCTCTCAGTTATATTTAAGTCCAGCGCTGTAACGGCGACACGAATTTCATCAGTTTACTTTTCGAGGGTCTCAGTTTGACGCTGGACACGATAAAAATATTGTCCTGCCAAATCATGCTTAATGCGTGGAGTGAATTTACGTTCAGTGATCTCCCGCCGCAAATGGGAAAGGCTACCCTAAACTCTCAATACTTCACTAATAGTAATACTCAATAACCCCTTCGCCAAAGGATAAATCAGTTGAAGGATAACTCGGTTGTCAACACCTAGTGCATCGGCGTGAGTTTCCAAAAGTACCAATAACCACAGAACCTCGACAACACTCGGCAAATCGTCTACCACTAGAACACTCAGTCGCTGAACTAAAGGAAGTATAGGATTGGGTAACTTAGCAAATGGCTCGAGCAATGGCTGCCCAACTTTCGTTAATTTCCCTGTCAGCACTGGGTCTTGTACCAATGTACCTCCTCCTACGCTCTCTACCCCCTCCAACCCTTCTGCATTAAGATCGAAGTGCAATGTCGTAGCTCTCTGACGCAACTCGCCAATATTGGCCTTCTGTTCAGGGGTAGTCTTCAACTGTTCTAAATCTCCCAATCTATTAACCCAGTAAATGAGCTGGGATTGAACCCAGCTAATCTGGGTACGGGAAGGGTTACTATCCCTCATCAACACCGGAAAGCGACGCAGCGCATACGGACAACACCGAACCTACCTCACCAATGCCTTCCCCAGCAAGACATACCGGGCGATCCAGAACTCCCCGCAAACTCGCGCTCAGATCCTTCACCGTCCCATCATTCGGCGCCCCACGTATCTTCAGCTCATAAACTAGCTGCTGTCTTCTCAACTGGCTCAGTCCCGGACATCCCTGGGGCTGCGGATGACTGGCTTCGTACTCCTGTAACATAATAAAGCCAACAGAGATTGCTGACACAAAAAATACAAGATAAATAACCTAATTTATCACCAGATACAATAATGGATGGTGATGCCTGACTCAGGGAGGCAGAAACATAACCACGCTCTGCTACCAATGATGTGTCAGCACAGCATGGAATTCAACCTTTTACACAACGACACAAACTCAGCACAATAGGCTGTGGGGTGGTAGGTTCAAATGGTTCAAATGGCTCTGAGCACTATGGGACTTAACATCTGAGGTCATCAGTTCCCTAGAACTTAGAACTACTTAAACCTAACTAACCTAAGGACATCGCACACATCCATGCCCGAGGCAGGATTCGAACCTGCGACCGTAGTAGTCGTGCGGTTCCGGACTAAAGCGCCTAGAACCGCTCGGCCACCGCGGCCGGCTAGGGTGGTAGGACTGGACCAAGTGACACATCAGGCAATCACCATCGACAGTTACACTGAACATTTATTTGGCACATTTCAACAAGACAAATAACAAATAAAACCATCAACACTGTGGTGTCACCGCCAGACACCACACTTGCCAGGTGGTAGCCTTTAAATCGGCCGCGGTCCGCTAGTATACGTCGGACCCGCGTGTCGCCACTGGCAGTGATTGCTGACCGAGCGCCGCCACACGGCAAGTCTAGTCTAGAGAGACTCCCTAGGACTCGCCCCGGTTGTACAGCCGACTTTGCTAGCGATGGTTCACTGACTACATACGCTCTCATTTGCGGAGACTACAGTTTGGCATAGCCTTCAGCTACGTCATTTGCTACGACCTAGCAAGGCGCCATATTCAGTTACTATGTCTTCTGAAGAGATAATATTGTGAATCATATACCGTCAAGTGCGACGTTCATCATTAATGGATGAAAGTTAAGTATCAAACTAAGTACGTCCGCTTTCTGAATTCTATTTCCTTGTTATGTTTCAGACGTCACGTCAGTATAGTTCTTCCCTCCTAACGCCAGCCTGCGTGAGCTAAAACGCGTGCATTTCGGTTTCCTCTCGTAACACGGTGTTGGCTCTTCTGCCAACTACAACAACCACATTTTTAAAATTACCACACATCTTTAAAATTACCAAGTTACTTCAAAGTTTAAACATTCATAAACCACGGTATTTATGGCCTTTTACACGTTTAGTGAAATGAGTTAAAAATTATTTACTCAAAAACTATGATCAACCTGAATAACAATTTACTAAAATTTAACGAGAAAATGTAGTCTTTCGTTACTGCAGTGATTGGTATTGCCAAAGTAATTCAGAGTACAGGCAACAACAAACCAGATACCATGGCACATCCACGTTACTTAAATGGCAGGCACCCTACAATGTGGGATATAAAATATAAATTTTCACGTGACCAAGCAACCTCGTGGGATTCAACAAACTACGCCTAGAAGCAGATGCCCGCCCACTCTGCTGTTTCCACAACAGTCTCGGCATGGACCCCCAAACGTGAGCAGCAACGGCCACGAATAGGCACGAAAAATCCCGGAACTAGTGGGTATCTACAATAGACTGTCATCTGCCTTAAGTAATTAGAAATCCAATAATTCATTGCAGCACATCATCTGTAGAATTAATCAACCTATTAATGAATATCAGCTAAGCATTACAAATCTATTATCTTACGTGCGCATGGCCAATTATACATTAAGCCGCGAGCAAATTAGTTACACGGCCAGCCGGCACGTGCTGGCAAAGGGGGCGAAAATACAGAACAGTACAAGCAGTACTCATTTGGAATTAGACACGTGTCTCTCAGACACACTGTTACTTCAGACAAAAACGTAACAGTAGTGTTATTGCAATTCACGGCAAAATATATCCAGGGAAAATTTTATCCATATATATCTATAGCAGTTGGTCAGTTTAACTCCGTCGTGTGATATAAATACACAGGGTGATTCAAAAAGAATACCACAACTTTAGGAATTTAAAACTCTGCAACGACAAAAGGCAGAGCTAAGCACGATCTGTCGGCGAATTAAGGGGGCTATAAAGTTTCATTTAGTTGTACATTTGTTCGCTTGAGGCGCTGTTGACTAGGCGTCAGCGTCAGTTGATGCTAAGATGGCGACCGCTCAACAGAAAGCTTTTTGTGTTATTGAGTACGGCAGAAGTGAATCGACGACAGTTGTTCAGCGTGCATTTCGAACGAAGTATGGTGTTAAACCTCCTGATAGGTGGTGTATTAAACGTTGGTATAAACAGTTTACAGAGAATGGGTGTTTGTGCAAAGGGAAAAGTTCTGGATGGCCGAGAACGAGTGATGAAAATGTAGCACGCATCCAGCAAGCATTTGTTCGCAGCCCAGGAAAATCGACTCGCAGAGCTAGCAGAGAGCTGCAAATTCCACAGTCAACTGTATGGAGAGTCCTACGAGAAAGGTTAGTTATGAAACCCTATTGTCTGAAATTGGTTCAAGCACTGTCTGCAGCTGATAAGATTAAAAGAATCGATTTCTGTGATTTTATCCTTGCTCAAATGGAAACAGATGAATCTTTCGTTTCAAAGATTGTGTTTAGTGATGAAGCAACTTTCCACACTCACGGGAAAGTCAACCGTCACAATGTCTGTATATGGGGCACTGAGAATCCGCGGGAAACAACTCAGTATGAACGTGACTCGCCTAAGGTGAACGTTTTCTGTGCCATTTCAGCCAATAAAGTTTTTGGTCCCTTTTTCTTCGAAGGTGCTACTGTAACTGGACTACAGTATCTGGAGATGTTAGAGAATTGGCTGTTCCCTCAGCTCGAACAAGAAGCACAACAATTCATATTTCAGCAGGATGGAGCGCCACCACATTGGCACTTATCTGTCCGTAACTACCTGAACGTCAACTACCCGAGGCGATGGATCGGCCGGCAGGCAGCCCGTGACAGAGCACTTCATCACTGGCCTCCTAGAAGCCCTGATCTTACCCCCTGCGATTTTTTCTTATGGGGGTATGTTAAGGATATGGTGTTTCGGCCACCTCTCCCAGCCACCATTGATGATTTGAAACGAGAAATAACAGCAGCTATCCAAACTGTTACGCCTGATATGCTACAGAGAATGTGGAACGAGTTGGAGTATCGGGTTGATATTGCTCGAGTGTCTGGAGGGGGCCATATTGAACATCTCTGAACTTGTTTTTGAGTAAAAAAAACCTTTTTAAATACTCTTTGTAATGATGTATAACAGAAGGTTATATTATGTTTCTTTCATTAAATACACATTTTTAAAGTTGTGGTATTCTTTTTGAACCAGGTGGCACTTAGACAAGGACCAGCCAAACTGTTTTCAATGACGGTTCAACACTGACAGTAGCAACCTACAAACAGACTATCAGCACTCCGGGCCCTAGTAAATGTTGATCATCACATCACATACAGCTCTCACTAGAACATTGCGTATTAAGCAAGTTGAAATTAACACATTCGAGGACAGACTCATTAGGAGTAGTAACGGGCGGCCAAGAAAAAGAAGTCAACAGTGCGGAACCCAGTAGTCGATTCCGGCCACAATTTACAGCACAAGCAAGGCCCTCAACCTCTTGCTTGTTCGACGAAGCCAGCCGCCGCAGATCCCCGTGCCAGGAGGCATGTAGTAAGCGAAAAACACCCAACGGCTTCCCAGTAACGCGAATGCTTGCTTCCACGCCGGCGATATTTCCTATGGCGCCGTCCCCCGGGTACACGGCACCTTTTAGATGTGCTCTTCCTGCTGCCTCGATGTTATAATCGATAAGTACTACTTCTGAATGTACAGTTAAAGTTATATTTTTTGGAAACATTTGGGATTACGAAATATTTAATTCCGCAGTCCTGTACTATTTACTATGTTTATTTCTGGATACATTTATGAAATAATAATGGAAATTAATAATGTAACAAAAACTTTTTCCGCGGAGTGTGAGAGACGTAAGCTTGCCTCTGATGTGATCGGAGGTATTTTTGTATAACAGGTGCAAACAACGTAATTTCGGCTTTGTTATTGTGAAAAATCAAAAGGCTATATGATATACTAAAACATGAGAAAATATATTTACGTAAAAAAAATCTGCAAGAACAATCTTCAAATTTACTTAGTTCAAACCAACCGTGAGTACGTGATGTGAGATTTTCAGCTTCATGAATGAGATCGGCTCGGCTCTGAGCACTATGGGACTTAACATCTATGGTTATCAGTCCCCTAGAACTTAGAACTACTTAAACCTAACTAACCTAAGGACACCACACGACACCCAGTCATCACGAGGCAGAGAAAATCCCTGACCCCGCCGGGAATCGAACCCGGGAACCCGGGCGCGGGAAGCGAGAACGCTACCGCACGACCACGGGCTGCGGACATGAATGAGATCCTTAAACAAGAAGAACTGGAGCCATCTCAACACGATAAGCTAAGTAAACTTGAAAGTTTAATGTAATGTTAGCTTCTCTCAAAATCTTCTTAAAGACTTTGCTTATTAATTACTTGGACTTGGAATTGTTTAATGTGGAAAATAGTTGGAAAAAAGAGGGAAGGGGGGAGATTACAGAATCTACTTGTAGATCCAGAAGAAGGCCACTGCAACCATGGACGAAACGTTGCTTTCTCCAGTATAGTTTCTTACGTTATGACGTTATGACATGGTACCTCATTTAGAAAACTTTCATGTCAACCGACGCTGGCCGCAGAAGCCTACGTAGTCATATAGATTACGATTGTTTTGAAGCATTTTCATACATCAGTTAACACAGCAGCTGAGAGAAAGGGAGGAATGTGGCAAAGTTGCTCCTGTTGAAGGTAAACTGCACAGTTGTGCTGCCGAAAGTGTGAGGTGCTAACCTCGTTTGCAGCTTCGCACAGGCACTTCGTAGGGACGGGGGTTGTAAGTTACTTTATCCAACAGTTAGGGAGCTCTTTTTTTTTTTCAACACTTTCTCCGTCGGCTAGATATTTCTGCTGACGCTGCAACAGAGAAAGGAAAAGGGGAGACAGACAGAGACAGAGAGAGATAAGGGATGGAGAGGAGGGAGGAATAAAAAAAGTAAAGATAAAACTGAATGGTGCGCAGACTGGTATAAGTGGACCCGCGAGTGCCTCTGACGGCCGCTAGGGGTGCTGCGAGCGTCGGGGAACCCCCGCGCCGCGCCTTGTCAATTATTTATGAGAATGTGAGGCGACCGCAGCTCAAACAATCAAATTAAACCGGGACGGCGGCTCAGACAAATAATAAGCCACCAGCCGTCACGACGAACAGCCCTTGCAGCCTCTTTTATTTTTATTTTTTTTTTTACCTTCCCACCCCGTTCCTCCACAACCTCCGAAGGAAAAGACCTCCCGTGCCATCATCGGCCGCAATAAATACGTGAGCAGCACCAGAAGAAGGTAGGTAGGAGACATGGAAGAGCAGAGCGGAGGGAAGAGGGCGTGCCGGTGGCAGCTTCGTACCTCTTTCGGGGCCGCTGCTCGTCACCAAACACACACACACACACACACGCACACACCGCCAGCAGGATTCAATTTGTATTCATGTGTTTGTTGCCCGAGGATGGCGGAAACGGTTTTTTGTGATAAGGGACCTGGGGGAGGGCGGGACGTGTGGGAGGGGTGGAGGTAAAGTGTGAGGTGTTGGCGGTCGCGAATAGTGGGTGCGGAAACCTGCTGGCAGCGCCGAAGCAGCACAGAGGAAACACCAGCCTGTTTTCGCGCGCAAAGTGTCTCTCCTGCCCCTGCCACACATGTACACACACAGACACATACACGGGCCTGTGTGCTCCGGCAGCGTGTGGCTCTGAATAATTTACGTGATTTAAATTCTGAGCCGTCATCGGGAGAGGAGGTGGGTCGGCGGGTGGGCGTGTGGAAAAAGCTGGCGACAGGCGGTAAGTGAGGGGCCAAGTTTTCCGGTTACGCAAACCTCCCGCGAAACGCGGAAGCGAACTGCGCGCCGCGCGACAGAACTGGGTCGCGAGCGTACAGCCGGGGAAAATTCTGGGAGGATTTACAGGCACGGCAGGACAGGATAGATGGAGGGAGCGAGGGAAGTGCAGACACTGTTTGCTGAAGAGAGAATGTGGGGTTGAAGCATCAGCCGTTAATATTGTCAGGCAAGTACGTTAGCGGAGACGACGGGCGCGCTTCAAAATATTGGCAGTGTCCCCCAAGGAATCATCTGAGGACCATTTTTAAATGATTTCTTTTTGTACCTTTTTATTCATTACCTTCAGTCATTTGATATCCAATGCTGGATTAAAATCTTCCTCTCCACTCACCCATGTACTGCAGTCTTCAGCTGAAATGATTACATGACACTGATAGCCCGGAGTCCCAACCTGGGGAAGTACGCCCCCCCCCCCCCCCCCCCGAGTTGCAAGTTTTTTCAGTTGACGCCACATTGGCCGACTTGCGTGTCGATGATAATGACGACAACACAACATCCAGTAACCGGGTTGATTTATTTATTTATTTTATATAGCGTATGGCGCTACACACATAGTTTACACTTCTTACATTATGAAATTATATGACAGAATACACTATAAAATACATAAGTGCAGGATACATATTCAGATAAAATAGAATACATATAGAATAAAATAGAATTGAACCCGGTCCTACTGCATGGCAGTCAGACGTTCTGATCACTCAGCTAAGAGTGCAGACAGTTTTGAGTTATAAGCATCATATACATTACCTTAAGGCGAAGAACATGAAATAGAAGCAACATCTGAGAAAGGAGTGAGGCAGGGTTGTAGCCTCTCCCCGACGTCTTTCAGTCTGAACGTTGAGCAAGCAATGAAGGAAACCAAGAAGAAATTTCAAAAGGAAATTAAAATTCAGAGAGGATAAATGAAAAATTAGCGAAATGCTGATGACTTTTTAATCCGGTCACAGACGGCAAAAAAACTTGGAAGATCAGTCAAATGGAATGGGTAGTGTCTGGAAAAAGAGACTGTAAGATGAATATCAACAAAAGTGAAACAACGTTAATGGAGTGTAGTCGAACTGAATCAGGTGATAATGAGCGAATTTAGAAAATGAGGCATTAAAAATCGGCTACTGGTTTTGATGTATGGGCGGCAAAGTAGTGACTATGGGCGACGTAGAGAGGACAGAAAATGTAGACTGGCAACAGCAATAAGAGCATACGTGAAAAATATAAATTTGTCTACGTCGAACATAAAGTGTCAGGAATTCCTTTCTGGAGGTATTTGTACATTGTGAAGCCTTGTACGGAAGTTAAACCTGGACGAGGCGATAAGCAGTTCATACTCGAAAAGAATAGATTGTTGCGAAATGTTGATCTGCAGAGAAATGTTGAAAATTAGATGGATTGGTCGAATAAGTAATGAGGAGGTACTTAATTGAATTGAGGAAAAGAGAAATTTACAGCAAAACATAACTAACGGAAGGGATACTTAGGCATCAGGGACCATATGCCATCTGTAGGTCGTTTATATTATAAGCAGGAAAGACAGTTCGGCAAGGGGACATCGATTTTTTTTTTTTGTACCCTCCATGAGAGTCATAACGATAGTTACCCGAATCCGCTGTTGTATTCTCTTTAGCCGCTTTTATGTTGTCTCGTTGTCTTTGCAGAGCTGTACCACGGGAAGCAAGGAGAGGATGTTGGTTGGTGGCTGGTATCCTTGTTCTGTAACACAAACTACCAGCAATTAATAACGGGACTATTTATTGATAAACAAAGAGCTACTCAACTTAAGTTTGCATGTGCTGTGGTACAAGTTCTCCCCTGTATAGTCCACGTAGCCTCAATGCTGTTGAAGTAGATGTCCGCTATGTTCACTGTAAGGCTGCTGTGTGCTGCCTGTCTCTGTGCTAGAGGCTAATTCTGCAGTACCGTCTCAGTGACACACTGGAACTCCACGGTGTACAGACTCGAATTAAGTGAACTAACTAGAATGAACTAATTAAGTGACTGGCTAACTGGCCTTCTGGTCCGAGGCGGCGATCCTAAATACTGGCGGCTGAGAGGGCGTTGGCGGCGCGTTTCCTGCGAGTCTTGTCGTTGGCCTCCAACGACAGTCTCGTAGCCTCTGTGCCACAAGGCGTGCTGGCGCCAGCGTACGCCAGTACATCCACATAACATGGTATCATAGAGGGGCCTGAATATGGTGTAATGTAACCTTCAAAATCGATTGCAAACGAAAGAAGACGTATTAACATAGCCAAAGATGTCATCCCTACGATGTAGAGGTCTACACGATGGCCGACGAGGTAATTTCAGGCTGTGTGCACAGACTGCATGTCGCTGTGTAAGGCGGGTGACCTTGAGCGGGACTTAGCCCCTGAGCGAGGCTGCCGGGCAACACGGGCCCTAGTATTACTAGGCCCGTGTTGCTGGAAAACTCAGCATCCGGTTGCGCAATCGGGACTGATAAGGCGCGCTGGCGCCTGGGGACCGGATGTTGTGACGTCAAGTAGCTTGATAACTGTTCCATGATGCAGCTGCAGGCTCATTCGACTCGAGGCAGCCGCACGAAGCACACAGCCATGCCGTACCGACGCAGAAGATATTCAAGGAGGAGCAGAATGCCTGTCTACAAGAGTGTGGATAGCTTCTCTATTACACCAAATGAAACAGCTCAACAAGAACTTCTCCAAGGACCCATTACGTTTGTTGGTTGCAAGATTCAATTTTCTTGTACAACTACAGAGGTTGTTAGTGGCAATTCGTGGTTGACTGTTGCTATAATGCGAGGAGGTGATTCAGCACTAGGAGGACTTGAGAGCTACAACGAGAGAGATATAATATCTTTTCGTACTTTTGCAATTGGTGTAATTCCTAACCGTAATTATGAAACTTGTGTAGTAACCACAAACAAGCCATTTTCATTGTATACAAGGAACAGGCGCACAATCAATGAGACTATATGTCCAGAGGAGGGTCTGAAGTTAACACACATTGTTCTTGGATTTTACCTAGTGTTTTACGCTGTGTGACAATTGTTTAGTATTTTAGATCTTGTTTACTGTGCATGTTTAGACCTAACGAATTTAAGCTCAGAAACGTACATGACTGTACTTTGGTAACTTCTATTTATATGTCTCATGTACTCTATATTTTACCCTGCTGAGCACTTCAATGTTTTGTCAGTTCCTTTACATTTTTAAATATTATTCGACACATCATATTTTATCACTTCACTTTCATACCAGCATTCTTTTATTATAATGACCTAAATGGTATCTGATTCCTTCACTGGAATGTATATTTAACAGATGGACAGCTTCTGATACAGGTATAATCTCCTGCTATTGCAGGGATATCTCATTTCAGTCTTTTATCAGTTTTATAACATACAATTGAGTTGTATAAAATGATTTTTGGTACACTATTGACGGCCATGTACAATCAAATACGTATACCCCTTAATACATATTTATGCCACAAGCACTGCTGGAAAAAATAGCAGACTCTTTTACAGGTTTAGAATTCACTCAAGATTTATTGTTACAACAGGGCACATTGTACATGAGAGCTTTACAATTCACTCAAGATTTATTGTTGCAACAGGGCACATTGTACATGAAATGATTACATTTACAGATCAATAGCAACAGCGGCTGAGAGGTACCAGGTGCGAATTCGTGCTGAAACACACGAGCCGCGCGGGATTAGCCGAGCTGTCTGAGGCGCTGCAGTCATGGATTGTGCGGCTGGTACCGGCGGAGGTTCGAGTCCTCCCCCGGGCATGGATGTGTGTTTGTCCTTAGGATAATTTAGGTAAAGTAGTGTGTAAGCTTAGGGACTGATGACCTTAGCAGTTAAGTCCCATAAGATTTCACACACATTTTTTTGAAACACATGGTGTAGCCTCCACTAGAAAACCTTAAAATAGAGATGGAAAAGAATCATATGGACCTCGTAGGAGTTGCTGAGTTAAGATGGAATGGACGTGGAGAGTTGCAGTCAGATGAATATGTATTGTACTACTCAGGAGGAGAAGTAAAGGGAATGAGTGGGGTAGGAATGATTATGACAAAGGAATTGGCTAAATGTGTGGAATAAGTAGACTATGCAAATGACCGGGTTATTAGTATAAGGCTGAAAGGAGCACAGTAAGATTTACTGATTATCTAGTTGTATATGCCAACTTTAGAACATGATGACCAAACTGTAGAGGAAACGTACAATGTAACAGAGAGAATAATGGACGAAAATTAAAAAAATGCTGCAAAATAGTAATGGGAGATTGGAACGCCATTGTGGGAAAAGGAAAAGAGGGAAACATAGTAGGTAGTCATGGTCTTGGAAAGAGAATTGCTAGAGGTAAACGGCTAATTGACTTCTGCAGGGAAAGGCACCTGATAGCGCAAACACATGGTTCAAGAACCACAAGAGGAGGCTCTACACTTGGAAATCACCAGGGGATAAATACAGAAACGAAATCGATTTTATACTGGTAGAAGAAGGTGCACACATTACCAGGTGCAGATATTAATAGCGACCACAACTTACTTATGGCAGAAATAGAAATAAGAATGAAAAAACTGAAGAAGGCGACCATGGTGAAGAAGTGGGATCTACGGAAGATGAGATCCAACAAAGAACAAATTACAGAAATACTGTCTCGGGAGTTTCTAAACACATTACGAGACAAAGAACCACCTGATAATGCCAACGAGTACTGGAATATGCTGAAAGAAGGAATCATTAAAGCAGGACAGCAAAATATAGGATATGTAAAAGGGAAAAGGTAAAAAACCATGAGTCACTCAAGAAATGACTTACAAGATGGAGTAGAGAAGAAAATTGAGAAACAAGAACACTAAAGATGCAAGAAAGTTATACCGAAGGTTAAATAATGAACTGCGTAGAGAAACAGAGAAGGCTAGGAAAAAAATGGCTAAAAGAGGAATGGGATGAAATTGAAGAACTGGACAGGAAGGGAAGATACGACTTACTATACAACAGAGTAAAGACAATGACATGGGAACAAAACAGAGCAGGAAGTGCTACTATGGAAATTTTGAGTAAAGACGAAGAGGTAGTGTACAAAGATCGTGACGATGTCCTCCAGAGATGGGAAGAATATCTAAAAGAGTTATATGACACAAATAGCAAACCAGAAACTCTGGAATTTGAATCACACAACAGTGTAAGTGATGAAGCGAAAGGACCGACCATCATAATGGAAGAAGTAAAGTCTGCCATAGTTGCAACGAAA
Source organism: Schistocerca cancellata (assembly GCF_023864275.1). Lineage (NCBI taxonomy): Eukaryota > Metazoa > Arthropoda > Insecta > Orthoptera > Acrididae > Schistocerca > Schistocerca cancellata. Next base: position 153,466,773 of record NC_064635.1, read on the forward strand.
AATGGCAAAGCTGTAGTTACAGATACGATACCGGGAGAAATATTAAAATGCTTGAACCAAGATGGAATAAGAGAAATATTAAGGTTATGTAATAAAATACATGACAGTGGTGAATGGCCTGAGGACTTTCTGACAACAGTAATGATTCCATTACCGAAAAAACAAGGAACCAAGAAATGCAGTGAGCACAGGACAATTAGCCTCATTTCACAAGCAGCCAAAGTGATGTTAAGAATAATTAATAAGATACTTGAAAAAGTAATGGAGGAGAATTTTGGCGAGGAGCAGTTTGGCTTCATACGGAATACGGGCACCAGAGATGCAATAGGGCCCCTACGAATCTTGGGAGAATGGTCTATTGAAAAAGGAAGAGACCTATATATGTGCTTTATCGATCTACAAAAGGCATTTGACAATGTGGTTTGGGACAAGCTGCCGACTATAGTGAGGGAAAAGAGAGTGGACTGGAAAACCAGAAGACTTGTAAACTCATTATATCTTAATCAAAAAGCCTCAGTTAAAGTGAGAGGATAAAGTAGAGACTGGATCGGACTAGGAAAAGGAGTAAGATAAGGATGCTGTCTATCACCTACTCTTTTCAACCTCTACTTGGAAAATACGATTGACCAATGCTCATTAGATGACAGAGGAGTAGAAATTGGAGGAAGAAGAGTAGGGTGTTTGAGGTTTGCTGATGACATGGTCCTTCTAGTCACAGGGGAAAAAGAATTACAGGATTTGGTAGACACCATTGAAACTAACGGAAATAAATATGGAATGAAAATTAACACAAATGAAACAAATGTATTGGCACTAGGAGGAAATAAGGAAATAAAAATTATGCTGAATCGAGAAATACTAGAACAGGTGCAAAATTTTCAGTATCTTGGAAGCAGGATAGACACCGACTGGATGTGCACCACAGAAATTAAAACAAGGATAGAAATGGCAAAAGAGGCGTTTTATAAGAAAAGGAGAATTATCTGCAGTAGTCTGAACAGATAACTCAGGAAGAGACTCATAAAATGTCTTGTATGGAATGTTCTTCTGTATGGCGCTGAAACATGGACTATGAGGAGGAAAGACAGGGAAAGGCTGGAGGCTTTTGAGATCTGGACATGGCGGAAGATGGATAGAGTAAGTTGGATGGACAGAGTAAAAAATGAAGAGTTGCAGAGAAGAGTGGGAGAGAAAAGACAGTTACTAGCTGTAATAAAGAGAAGAAAAAGAAATTGGATTGGGCATATATTAAGAAATAATGACGGACTGATAAAAACAGTTTTAGAAGGTTTTGTAGAAGGGAAAAGGAAGCGAGGAAGGAAGAGATTCCAGATACTGGATGACATGATGGACGGTACAACATACAGCAGTCTTAACCCTTTCGTGGGCAAAATTATACAGCAGTTTTTTTAATGAATGGAGAGCAGATAGTAGTTAACAGATAGGTATATTTATCATACAGAATATCAAATTTGCTCAAACTGTGAAAGTGAGGTCACACAACAAGGTGGGAAGTATTCTTCCCACTGCCCTTCCTTGGAGGTAAATGACAAAACCAACGTTTTCAGTATATGTCATATTTATCTGATAAATTTACTTCTCTTGTTACAATGATTGTTCACAATTACTTGCCATGAAATGTTCTGAAGCATGGGTCTATGCATAGTGGTATTTGACAATATGTACAAAAACAGCGAGTGCAGTAGGTTTCTCCTAAAATAGGTTAATCCTCCCCTACAGCCACATTACGAAAATCTTCAGGTACTTTACCCCTTTTTGCGAGAAAGGTTTTTGTCCACGCCTTCTTTGGGATGAGAAGCTAGCCATCAATTGTCTGGCTAGATGGATCCTATATGTGAGCTGATCATGCTGTCCACTTTCTCTTTTACTTATTTTACACAGGATAAAACTGTTCACTGCAGCAACTTCAAGCAGGAAATAAAATATTCTGTGCCACCATTTTACAGAACGTCTACCAATAGCATACCTTTCTCGTAATTGATCAAACTTATTGACACCACCCGTTATTTTGTTGTCTTCTGCCACAACTTCAGGACAAGAAAACTCTGTACTAGTACCGACCTTGTTTTTCCTTTTCACTGTGGCTGTTTCTCATGGGTCATGAATTCAGGACAGGAAAGTGACTGGACAGTTATCCATCCATTTTACCGCAGAAATGGCTCCTTTTGTTTCAAACCGGAATTCTCCTCGTTCCAATTTTACGTTTTCCTTCATAAATTTGGGCAAATCAAAAGTATTTACCTTATACTATAGCTTTGAGGAAAAAATCACAAAATGTCACGCAAACAGCACTGAAAGGCTCCTCTACAGAGCAACACTCAGCTATACAATGCCTCTGCGTGAATGTACAGCAAAAACGGCAGGACCTTCCGATTGGAAGTAGTACCCTATACTGTTCACTAGGTGGTAGCACCGTACAGAGGTGGGAACTGTGAATCCCAGGGGACTAGGATCGAGTTCATTGTAGTGGGCAGCATGTTTCCCACGGCTCACGAAAGGGTTAAGAAGGAAGCGACGGATCGCAGAAAATGGAGAGGCAAAGGACCTGCTAAGGTAGTAGATAACTACTCGGGAGGCAATAGACTTCTTGCACCGATGTTCAGTGCTTAGCTAACACTTGTGCGGATGATCGTCCAGGTCTGCCGAGCAGTGTTGGCAGTCGGGATACACTCAATCCTTCTGAGGGCAATAGACGAGCTGCTTGACTGAGAAGTAACAACGTCAGGGAGCGCAGTGTGTTGACCACGCCCCTCCGTATCCGCATCCAGTTATGCCTTTTGAGTGAGGATGAGACGGCGGTCGCTCAGTACCGTTGGGCCTTCCGAGGGCCGTTCACAGGAGGATATTGTCATCAGAAAAAAACAAAATTTGGTTTCTGTTGGTCGAAACATGGATTGTTCAATATTTTAATCTTCTATGTAGGTTAGGGAATTTAAAACGAAAGTGGACGGATAGACGTAAGATGTAGTGAGTGAAGTGTAGGGTAGGAAGATGAGGACATCTGGTCAGGTTAGATCGGAATACCAAGACAATGTCAAATAGTAGTAATGCGGAAAGAGGTATAATAATAAATAAGAAAATCGGAATACGAATAAGCAAATACGAACAGCATAATGAAAGCAGTATCCTAGCCAAAGGACCGTAGGTTTTAGTATTTGAGATAAATTTCAACTTGATACTTGTACACGTTTCTGAGAAGAGGGGATTTTAACACATGGACAGACACCAAGTGGTCCTACAAGGGTTCCGTTTTCACTAATTGAGGTAAGGAACCATAAGAAATAAAATAAAATAAGATATTCAATTTCATTCTCTCCGCTCCTTGCAGGCTTGCTCTATAACTTCTCTGTAGTATTTTAGTACTCTTCCAATAACAGTTTTTTGCCCATTCGCTCGACTGCCATTCTTGTTCGACACCGTCTCTCAGAATACCTGTGTGTGTACAACTCAATGATTCTCTGCACGTTTCTTCCGCATACTTCATAAAGAAGTAGCGTATCTAGTTTCTCTTGGTTTGATTTGTGAAAGATGGATACAGGCTCAACACTCACCACAACAGTATGGGCTTGCATGTCTTCTATGCCGGCCAGAGTGGCCGAGCGGTTCTAGACGCTACAGTCTGGAACCGTGCGGCCGCTACAGTCGCAGGTTCGAATCCTGCCTCGGGCATGGATGTGTGTGATGTCCTTAGGATAGTTAGGTTTAAGTAGTTCTCAGTTCTAGGGGACTGATGACCTCAGCAGTTAAGTCCCATAGTGCTCAGAGCCATGCCTTCCAGCTCCACAAATGATAAAAACATAGAAAGTAGAGATGGGCAAAACTGTTCTTTTCAGAGATTGGATCAGAACTGTTCACTCCCTGAAATGAATTAGCTCTTTTTCATGACTCACCACTCATTTACAATATAAAATAAATGGAAGGTACATTGCCCTTTAAACTTGGTTTATTCCAGTACTATACCTGTATTTTGATCTTATTTGATCCTATTTTGAAGTAACACAGATAATGAGTAAGAATTCTGTATTGTTTATTGAAATTTCCACGATATGACAAAGTTTTTGATTATTGATTTATTTTGCACTATCGTGGTTTTTTGGGTGATCGGAAAATGTTGTAACTTGAGATTTACATTAACACTATATTTGGCTATAACGTATTAAAATTTCATTAACCTCATACAAATACATCGCAAGCCATATATTTTTAAAGTGAACGTTTCCTTTCGAAGACGCCTAAAATCGCAAAATCCGTACCAGAATAAGAAAAAAAAATATAAATTTGACTGTAAAACGAAAGTGCTGCATATAGCCTTACGCAGAATAAAACAAGGAAAATATTGGTGCATCACATTTTGCGATACGTTTATCGGTTCGCTCGTAATTAAAGCGTAAATTCGAGTGTCTATAATAAAAATCCTATAGTAAGAGGAGTCATCAGGAACCTAATCTAATCAGTTTAAACAAATAAAAATAAAATAAAAACAATTGATGTATACATAACATAATAATGTAATATACATAGCGGCATTACTACGAAGAACAATATCCAGTGGGGACGAACTCCGATGCAGAGGCGCTGAGTCGAGCAGGTCGAGCCGCGAGCTGTATTACTGCGTGAGCTGAGACCGCAGAGACCACAGTGACACCTGAGTCGCTTTGCTCGACGCTCTGGCTAGAGTCGAGACGGTGGGGCGAGCGTTGAGCGGGCGAGTTCCGAGGGAGGGGGTAGCAGTGAACTCACCCGCTCCGAGACAAATAGTTCGTTCCCTTGCGAGCGGGTTTTTGCAAGTAGTTCCTATGTTATCCGCTAGGTGGCTCTCTGTCCTGTTGCTCGCATAAACTGCCCAGAGGGCAGGACGTGCGACTGAAACGATCGCCGACAGGTGCGATGCGAAGTTAACGCTGCGGCAGACACTGCGCGGGAGACGACGCACAGAGACGCCACGGCATATGTAAAACACAAAATCCAATGGGGCACTGCGCAATGCAGGCAGCCAAGGTAGAAGCAGGGCAGAGGCCGGCGCTGGCTGTGTTGTGTGGCGTTCACTGTGCTGTGACCACCAGAGGCGCTGCTGATATGCTCCGTCTCTCTCTCTCTCTCTCTCTCTCTCTCTCTCTCTCTCTCTCTCTCTGCCGTGGGAAACGTTTGGAGCTACCGTTCTTTTTTTCTGAATCACTGATTGTTCACTCCTTTGAAAGATTGAACTCTATGAATTAGTTCAAGAGCGGATCCCCCATCTCTAATAGAAAGTATAAGTGCAGAAAACAAATGAAGAAATAAAGTTTTTTTTTACAGTTCCACTGTAATATTAATTATGATAAAGATGTTGACGATGATTATGAGGAGGAGGAGGAGTAGGAATAGTATCTTTAAATAGGAAATTTTGCTCAGGATCTACGGACACAGTTGCTTGTTGTCCCTGCACTGGTGTGGGACAGTGTTTTACGGTGTAGGTGGACGAAGAAGACGACCCTCGAGTTCTTCGGCGGAGGCCGTGGGAACTGTGCCAGAGCAGAGAATCAGCCCATTCTTTCCACCGCCGCAGAAGTGGGTTAGCAAGCTGTGGCCTAATTGGCGTCTCTGAACTTCACGCAGCGCCCAACTTTTTATCAAGCAGGGCCTCCTCCGCTGCCGGCGTTTAATAACCGAGCAGACGCACGAGAGGAGAGAAAAAGACTCGGCGAAAAAGAGAAGGGAGAGTGGCACGAAAGAAGGAGTGAGTGAGAGAGTGACACTGAAAGAGAGCGAGTGGCTGCGAGTGAGTGAGAGAATTACAGGGAGAAGTTCGAAAGAGTGAGAGTGACAGGGAAAGAGAGCGAGTGACTGCGAAAGAGTGTGAGAGCGAGTGACTGCGAAAGAGTGTGAGACAGAGCTATCGAGAAGGAGTGGGAGAGAGCGTCTAATGAACGTCTGAAATCCAGACGAGGGCGCCGACTGACATAAAAATTAATTTCTCAGATCCGCACTCCGCGGCGACGTAAAATTCCCGCCGGCCGGAGTGATTAAGTAATGGAACACGCCCTGATACGCGCTGCCAATGAATTCTTTAGCGGCGTCTTCAAGGCGAGCATCTTTCCCCTCTCCTTTCTCTTTCCCACCTCTTTATTTACGGACCGCCAAGTACCTTTAATGCGAGTTAAAGAGATTATCCCACCCGTGTCGGCGCCTCCACTCGTTCTAAATTAATTATTCCCGGCTCGTATTTCATCTGCACTTCTTTTTTCCCATCTCCCCACACGCCGGTCCTAGCACTTCATTCTACCTCTCACCGCTAATAAGATTAAGTACCGCAGCGCACAGCAACCACACAATACTGCTGTATGCAGTTGGTACGATAAACAGCAGGCTTTTCTGATAATCAGTTTACAGTCACCGTTTGCATCAAATCATATAATAACAACATTATAAAATCTTAATCGCAGACCCTGAGGTCACATAAAAAAATAAAATAGTACAAAAAAATTGAGTGTGTTCCACAAGGTACATTTCTCGCTCCAATACTTCTTTCGAAATAAAACTCAAATCAAATATTAAACATTTCTGAAGTTGATTGTCAACAGTTGTTAAGTATTTTATGGAATACATAAACGTAGCTGTTCATATATGATTAACACTACCTATTTTGGTTAATAACCATTATCAAAGTATCTAGATACAGCTAGAAACGCTTAGAATATAATTAGTTGTACAAGAGGTGGTATAATTTACTAAAAGAAGTGGTATAAGCTAACAGTTTCAAAATCTCACATATTATTTACATGTCTTGCCACATCATATCACAATGGCAATGGTGGCAATACAAATTCTACAGAACTACTGAACATCAAAAGAACAAACACGCATCTTTAGCCAAGAGTGGTGTGTCAAATAGTTCAAATGGCTCTCAGCACTATGGGACTTCTGAGGCCATCAGTCCCCTAGAACTTAGAACTACTTAAACCTAACTAACCTAAGGACATCATACACATCCATGCCCGAGGTAGGATTCGAACCTGCGACCGTAGCGGTCGCGCGGTTCCAGACTGTAGCGCCTAGAACCGCTCGGCCACTCCGGCAGGCAGTGGTGTGTCAGAAGCGAAAGTACAGCTATAACTGATCATCAGATACTTGTGAACAAATAAAGAGGAACCAGTCATAGACGTGATTTATAAAAACGAATCATCTTTTTGTAAGTTTCTACACTGAATATATGAAGGATCACTAGCTAATTTTCTTTTTTTTTTTTTTCCATAACACGTCTATGGTCGATTACACTTTGAACTGATTATAATGAAATGACGATCAGCCATAATCGTGCTTCCACATCTGCCACACCACCTCTTTGTTCTTTTGATGTTCAGCCCTTCTGTTGGGACTGTATTGATAACTTTCCTATATTGATATGATATAACGTCTCACGTAAATAACATATGAACTTTTGTCTGTATTTGGTTTTAGTACCTCACACATAACTTTCTGACAGTCCTTTGCTTTATTTGGTATATATGGAAACTGTGATAATGGTTATTAACGGAGCAGGTAGTGATAATAAAGGACACTTAAACAACTGCGTGTCATTCACTTCATAACATCAAAATATCTGCTGTATTAGTAATAATATAAGAATATTGACTCATAAAAAATTAGAACAAACATAAAAGGGGAGGATCGCCACTTACATTCTGTTCTTGGTCCATTTTTTTTCATACACATCTCAAATCAAATGATACAATATGATCATAAAAGACGCTAAAACTGTTAAAGGACGGGGTTTGTTCTGCAAGGTTCTATTTTTGGTCCAGTGATTCTGATTAGTCATCGGCCTTCTGACTGGTCTGACGTGGCCCACTTGAAATTCTTTTCTTGTGCCAGCCTCTTGTCTCCCAGAGTAACACCTGCAACCTACCTCCTGAGTAACATCTGCTGGACGCATTCCAATCTCACTCTTCCCCTACAGTTTTTACCCTCTACAGCTGCCTCTAATGCCATGCAAGTTATTCCCTGATGTCCTAATACATGCCCTGTGATTAGGGGTATTTAAAGAAAACACTGTGAGCCGTGATAAAAATTGCTGTTTTGAAGAGCGCGCCAGAGCGCGTAGTGTGAGGTAGTCGCCCTCCGTTTCTGGCGGTGGCGCCACTGTGGCAATCGCATCTTTGGTGTCTCCCTCTGGAGGAAAATGGGAAAGATTGCCTGTTCACGTGCATTTAAGGGGCGCTATGAGCTCGCCAGTCGGTCAGTCTGGGTCAGTCCCTCGTCCCCAGCTTGCTAGTCTGTCTCTCGTCCTCATTTGTTAGGCAGTTAGTGTCTGTCTGTCGTTGGGAGTGCTAGTATATCTGTCGTTCGGATCAACCTTTAAAGCCGGGAAAATAAGAGTCTTTCCACTCTGCCAGTAAGAGAACTCAGCGAGTGGTCGCCCGGTCGGGGCTTAGTTCCTGCATCTGAGTCTGCGCGTTATGCCGACAGTCTGCTCGAGTTTGCTCAGGCAATGGTCATTGGCGGTTGGATCGATCGGTTGGTCGGTCGCGCACTGAGACACGAGATGAGTTGTCCGTCTTGAGCGTTCGGCGCATGTGAGGTCACCACGTGAGTCCAGTGGGCTGCGGCGGATAGCGAGGGTTAGTGACTTCGCGGTCGACACGAGAGCAACAGGAGTCAACCACGACATCGGTCTGGCCGGTGCGAGCTGCGACGCCGTGAGACGGGAGATCGGCGCGCCTTCCTGCGTCCGTTGCAGCGGCTGGCAGCGGACGGTTCGGGAGAGCGATTTGGGGGTGCTGCGCCAGGTCTTCTCGAGAAATCGCAGTTTATTAGAAGTTAAGTGATTGGTATATGTTGTTTGATTTACTCTTGTTAAATTCTACTTGTTTTCTTGGTGAGGTCACCAGCCATTTGCTTTGGGGTCGTCCCACCATTCTTCTCCGTTTGCCCACCCGCGCGAAGGTAGTTGTTTATAAATTGTATGGTCCGTTTTTCCTTTGTGGAGTAGGGGCGGGTTAGAGCAACCTGCGGTTCGGGTTGTTCGGTAATCTCCCTATCAATCTACCGTACGTTTGTCGGATTTGGTGTGTTAATAAATTTATTGCTTGGAGTGTAACAGACTAATACCTGAAATATGTTTTGATCTTTGGAAACTATGATATTATTGCCTGCGATCTTGAGAGGCGGTATCTGTGTACTGTAGAGCATCTTAGCTATTGTTTGGCCAACCTTGTAGAATTTTATGTAAGATTGTATTTCATGGGCTTTTATTTAAATGATCATTTTAGTGTATAAAGTTGCCACCCTTTCACCGTAAGACTTTTCTTAGAAGTTAACATCAAGTTGCACCTTCAGGGCAAGGTTAATATCTTAATTGTTAATGATTTGTACCATTTCCATCCCTCCTACGGGGGGGGGGGGCGGGGGGGGGGGGGGGGGGCGCCGGTGCATAGTTTGTGTGCGTGTGTAAATTGTTAAAACTCTTAGTTTAAAGTTATCTGGTGTGTTGCAGATTTGCACCAGTGTAGTCTTTAGAGGCTGTTGTGAGCGGTCGTAACTACGGCGGTAAGGTTCTCTACCCGAAAGCTCATACAGTCAAAACTTGTTTCCTTCTGCCTCTGCATAAATTGTAACTTTGATATTTAGAGGGTGCTTTCTGATTATAATTTTAGATCTGTTTCTTTTCAAAAATGCTTTTAGGCACTATTAAAGTGAATAAAATTCCCATTTGTTAAAAGGTATTTGGTTCTGATTTCATCAGTTACTCCCTGGCAACTACTTCCATGCTTACGTAGTGTGATTAAATGTGTTAATAATCTTGATGAATCGTTGGTAAATAAAATAAATTCTTAAGAATATTCCTTGAAAATAAATCACGGTTCACGGTGTAACAAATTTTTTGTGCGGTTCCAAAAGAAAGAAGCTAACGTACGAGGTGAGTATGATGATGATCATTCAGTACACGAAAACTAAACCCGATGATGTCACAGTTCATCGTAATGTCACACCTAATGTTGATCATATTTTCGTGAAACTATTCTCCGAACACTTCTTAATGGTATAGAGTTACCATTTGTGAAGAGAGTATAAGACCTTGAAGTAAAACTGGATGATTGTCTAGATATGGAAGAGGAAAGTGTTGTTGTATGCAAGAAATCTCTCTCGTTGCTACAGGCAACATTACTCCACTCTTTAGTCTTTACTACTACGGTATAGTTCATCACGACAGAAATAGTTAAAACTCCAGATAACTCGAGCTGTCTGTTTATCCGTTGAATACTGAGTTTGGCTGGATGTGAACGGATAGGTGGCATGACTTTCGCACGCCATATTTACTTCGCCGGCTTCTTAGACACTGGCGTCCCCAATGCATCCTCTCCCATTTTATATACGTACCTATGAGCAGTCCATAACTTGATTGCCAGATCGGGTACACCCAGAATCTTGACTGTACTTTAGCGTAACACTAAACCTTTCTTTTTCTTCACCGTTTCCTACAACTGTGGAACGGGGTGCAAAGGAAATGGACATTAGCTACCAGTGGGCAGTGATTTGTGTGAATGGGACAAGTTGAAAATTTGTGGCGTACTGGGATTCGAACCGGGTCTCCTGCTTACTGGACAGACACGCTGACTATTACGCCCACCGGCAGCTAATGCCTTTAGTTCTTTGTATACTGGCTGCAGGATCAAAATGGTGTCCGTTCTTTCGGACATGTCCGAAAGAACAGACATCACATATGCATCTGTGGAACAAAATACGGTGTATCCTGTGTCTTATCCAACACCACTTTGGTCTGAAGACTAGATGAACGCTTCATCTTTTGTCAACGGTGTAGCTTCCCTCGAGGCATATCCTACCAGTTTTCTTTCTGTTCAACAGGGAACCAATATCTCTGTCACACTGTAAGTTATACGCTCCTGGAAATGGAAAAAAGAACACATTGACACCGGTGTGTCAGACCCACCATACTTGCTCCGGACACTGCGAGAGGGCTGTACAAGCAATGATCACACGCACGGCACAGCGGACACACCAGGAACCGCGGTGTTGGCCGTCGAATGGCGCTAGCTGCGCAGCATTTGTGCACCGCCGCCGTCAGTGTCAGCCAGTTTGCCGTGGCATACGGAGCTCCATCGCAGTCTTTAACACTGGTAGCATGCCGCGTCAGCGTGGACGTGAACCGTATGTGCAGTTGACGGACTTTGAGCGAGCGCGTATAGTGGGCATGCGGGAGGCCGGGTGGACGTACCGCCGAATTGCTCAACACGTGGGGCGTGAGGTCTCCACAGTACATCGATGTTGTCGCCAGTGGTCGGCGGAAGGTGCACGTGCCCGTCGACCTGGGACCGGACCGCAGCGACGCACGGATGCACGCCAAGACCGTAGGATCCTACGCAGTGCCGTAGGGGACCGCACCGCCACTTCCCAGCAAATTAGGGACACTGTTGCTCCTGGGGTATCGGCGAAGACCATTCGCAACCGTCTCCATGAAGCTGGGCTACGGTCCCGCACACCGTTAGGCCGTTTTCCGCTCACGCCCCAACATCGTGCAGCCCGCCTCCAGTGGTGTCGCGACAGGCGTGAATGGAGGGACGAATGGAGACGTGTCGTCTTCAGCGATGAGAGTCGCTTCTGCCTTGGTGCCAATGATGGTCGTATGCGTGTTTGGCGCCGTGCAGGTGAGCGCCACAATCAGGACTGCATACGACCGAGGCACACAGGGCCAACACCCGGCATCATGGTGTGGGGAGCGATCTCCTACACTGGCCGTACACCACTGGTGATCGTCGAGGGGACACTGAATAGTGCACGGTACATCCAAACCGTCATCGAACCCATCGTTCTACCATTCCTAGACCGGCAAGGGAACTTGCTGTTCCAACAGGACAATGCACGTCCGCATGTATCCCGTGCCACCCAACGTGCTCTAGAAGGTGTAAGTCAACTACCCTGGCCAGCAAGATCTCTGCATCTGTCCCCCATTGAGCATGTTTGGGACTGGATGAAGCGTCGTCTCACGCGGTCTGCACGTCCAGCACGAACGCTGGTCCAACTGAGGCGCCAGGTGGAAATGGCATGGCAAGCCGTTCCACAGGACTACATCCAGCATCTCTACGATCGTCTCCATGGGAGAATAGCAGCCTGCATTGCTGCGAAAGGTGGATATACACTGTACTAGTGCCGACATTGTGCATGCTCTGTTGCCTGTGTCTATGTGCCTGTGGTTCTGTCAGTGTGATCATGTGATGTATCTGACCCCAGGAATGTATCAATAAAGTTTCCCCTTCCTGGGACAATGAATTCACGGTGTTCTTGTTTCAATTTCCAGGAGTGTACATGCTTTTTTCACCCTTTTCTGTTGTTTACTTCCATCCAACTCATTCGCTAATTTTACTCTACTACTTCTCACTGTTTCTCTGACCAGTGTGGCGTAACACGAAAATTAGCGGTTGTCATATCGGTTGTTTACCGACCGGCTTATAGAGGTGAGAAAGAGTTATAATATGAATTTAACGTGAGTCTGGATATATGCTACTTTATTCCAGTCGTGTTCTACAGAAGTGTTTGTTTTATTACGCTAAACGCCGAGAACGAGAGAGGTGCTGTATTGCGGCGCAGCATCTTCGTCGCCGCCGCCAGAGACGCTGTCCTGACGACCACTATTGCAGACGCAGCGACAGCCAGCGGCGAGACTAAGATACACCCGGCAACTGTTGCCCTCAGTATGGACCTCCATTATAAAACTGATTGAATAATTGTAAGAGAGGCATTCAATAAGTAATGTAAGACATCTTTTTCTCCCCCAAAAGTATCAGTATGTGTTGTGGCAGATAGTGGAGTATTCTCGCTTCAGCCCCTATAGTATCACGAATTCCCAATTACTGGAGTCTTTATACGTTGTCTTCAAAATGACGTTAGTCACTGAGTTTCTTTTCGTGGAAAACCAGAATATCACAAGTCGGCCGCTGTGGCCGAGTGGTTATTGGCGCTTCAGTCCGGAACCGCGCTGCTGCTACGGTCACAGGTTCGAATCCTGCCTCGGGCATGGATGTGTGTGATGTCCTTAGGTTAGTTAGGTTTAAGTAGTTGCGATTGGTGCAAGCATTCTATGATATAATTACCACTACCCGGTTTTATGAACGTGAGGAGGTCAATGTATATTGCCGGAACTAGTAACCCAGTAATTGTCAACACAACGATATTGACAAATAAATTGGTTTTCAAAAGAAAACTACAATACATAACGCTTATGTGTTTTGTCTTTGTCTGAAGCGAGCGGCTCCACTCACTTGGCATCGACGTCTATTTCCAGAGGGGAAGTGTTATTGTCAAAGACGTGGACCGTAATGTAAATGATAGAGCTAACAACCTAGCCAGTACGACCAGCAACAAAATGCATCAAAAACAGTTTCTGACACCAAACTCAAAATAACAGAAATTTTGTTGTCCCAAGGTGGTCAGTCAGTGAAATCGACCACTTTAAATTATTAGGAATGAGGACAATGTGAAAGCTGTCTTGGTAGAATCACTTACTAAGATCCAGAATGAGATTTTCACTCTGCAGCGGGGTGTGCGCTGATATGAAACTTCCTGGCAGATTAAAACTGTGTGCCGGACCGAGACTCGAACTCGGGACATTTGCCTTTCACGGGCAAATGCTCTACCAACTGAGCTACGCAAGCACGACTCATGGGTCCTCCTCACAGCTGTACTTCTGCCAGTCTGCCAGTACCTCGTCTCCTAACTTCAAAACTTTACAGAAGGTCTCTTGCTGAACTTGCAAAACTAGCACTCCTGAAAGAAAGGATGTTGCGGAGAAATGGCTTAGCCACAGCCTGGGGGATGTTTCCAAATGAGATTTTCACTCTGCAGCGGAGTGTGCGCTGATATGAAACTTCCTGGCAGATTAAAACTGTGTTCAAATGGCTCTGAGCACTATGGGACTCAACTGCTGAGGTCATTAGTCACCTAGAACTTAGAACTAGTTAAACCTAACTAACCTAAGGACATCACACACATCCATGCCCGAGGCAGGATTCGAACCTGCGACCGCAGCGGTCTCGCGGTTTAAAACTGTGTGCCGGACCGAGACTCGAACTCGTGACATTTGCCTTTCACGGGCAAATGCTCTACCAACTGAACTACGCAAGCATGATTCATGGCTCCTCCTCACAGTTGTACTTCTGCCAGTCTGCCAGTACCTCGTCTCCTAACTTCAAAACTTTACAGAAGGTCTCTTGCTGAACTTGCAAAACTAGCACTCCTGAAAGAAAGGATGTTGCGGAGAAATGGCTTAGCCACAGCCTGGGGGATGTTTCCAGAATGAGATTTTCACTCTGCAGCGGAGTGTGCGCTGATATGAAACTTCCTGACAGATTAAAAGTGTGTGCCGGACCGAGACTCGAACTCGGGACCTTCCTTTCTTTCAGGAGTGCTATTCTGCAAGGTTAGCAGGAGAGCTTCTGTAAAGTTTGGAAGGTAGTAGACGAGGTACTGGCAGAAGTGAAGCTGTGATGACGAGAGGGGGGGGGGGGGTGAGTTTTGCTTGGGTAGCTCGTAGAGCACTTGCCCACGAAATGTAAAGGTCCTGAGTTCGAGTCTCGGTTCGGCACACAGTTTTACTCTGCCAGGAAGTTACACTTTTTAAGATCTTATGCAACAGCTGAATGCTTCTCTCTTCACTGTAAGGATGTATATTCTCATCCCGGAAGTGGGCAGTCAGACAAATCTGTAGTGCCAGCTCGTAAACATGGATTATGTCGTTGTCCAAGTGTCCAGGCAATCTAAGTCTGACCTCCCTGTACATATATTTCATCACAGAAATTGTTGTTGACAATAATGTGTCACTGAGAAGAAACTGCAACTAACATGTCCTAGAATACGACTTCGTCAAGCATTGTCTAGATGAGTGTGCATTACGCTGAAGTGACAAAATTCATGGGATAACTTGTAAAATCGTGTTGAACCTCCTTTTGTCCAGCATAGTGCAGTTATTCGACGTGGCACGGACTCAAGAAGTCCCGTGCAGAAGTACTCGGTGATGTTGTCTCCCGTCCATAACTGCAAAAGTGTTCCCGCTGCAGGATTTTGTGCGTGAACTGACCACGCGATTACATCCTATCCTATCTTGTCGGGCGATCTGTGCAGCCAAGTCATTCGCTGTAATTCTCCACAATATTCTTCGAACCAATCGCGAATAATTGTGGCCCGGTGACATGGCGCACTGTCATCCATAAAAATTCCATCGTTTTTTGGGAAGTCCGTGAATGGGCTGCAAATGGCCTCCAGGCTACCGAACATAGCCATTTCCAGTTTGACCAGAGGGCCCAGTTAATTCCACGTATGCTACCAGCAGGTTGCTCAGTACCTCGTTGTCAACTTGGCTCCTCGGCTTCGTGGGGTCTACGAACCGTAACATCAGCTCTTACCACCTGGAGTCATCTGACCAGGCCACGGTTTTCCAGTCATCTGGGGTCCAAGCAATATGGCCACGAGACCAGAGAGGAGCTGCAGGCGATGTCGTGCTCTTAGCAAAACCGCTCACTCGGTCTTCTGCTGCCATAGCTCATTAACGCCAAATTTTGTCGCTTTGTCGTAACGGATACGTTCGTCGCGCGTCCCACATTCATACGCTGCAGTTGTAATAATGGCTTATTCAGTGCACAACTGGTTTCGGGATGTTAAAATACCATCTTCAGTTGTATAAAAAATTATTGTACTTGGTGGTGCATAACACACGGTCGGGCCAGCCAGTGCACGGGTTCCAAGTCGCTGCATCTTTGGCAGGAACTGACCGCCGTCGAGGAGCCGCACGCTATGGAAGCCCGCAAGCATTGGCATGAATTGAATAAATCGTTATTACAAATGAAGCGAGTGTCATTCTGCTAATCATGCCTCTCAGTTGCGGATATCCTATAGATCAAATTTCACTCCATTTTTGTCAGTTCTAAAGGAATCGTCATGGCATGGTTATTTCACGCAGGGTTGCTTGTCTGCTAGCACTGACAACTCTAGTCGAACGCCCCTGAAATGAAATGAAATCGTATAGCATTGTTGGCCGGGAGACCCCATATGGGGTGTTCGGCCGCCGAAATTGCAAGTTCTTTTTAGCTGACGCCATTTCGGCGACTTGCGAGTCAATGATGATGACATGAAGATGAAAGACACACAACACCCACTGATCTCGAGGCAGAGAAAATCCCTGACCCCGCCGGGAATCGAACCCGGGACCCCGTGCGCGGGAAGCGAGAACGCTACCGCAAGACCACGAGCTGCGGAAGCAAACGCCGCTGCTCTCTGTCGTTAAGTGAAGGCCGTCGGCCACTGTGTTGTCCGTGGTGAGAGGCAACTCCTGAAATTTGGTATTCTCGACGCACTATGGGCCCTGTGGATCTCGGAATACCGAATTCCCTAACGATTTCCGAAATGGAATGTCCCAGGCTTCAAGCTCCAATTACTATTCCGCGTTCAAAGTCTGCTATTCTCGCCGTGTGGCCATAATCCCGTCGCAAACATTTTCACCTGAATCACCCGAGTACGCATTCCCTCACTGTGTCGTCTGTATATATGTGGTACGCTATCCCCTGACTTTTGTCACCGCACTGTTTCAACAGGTTTCATTTTCGAAACAATTCCATTAGAGCTGACAAAACTGAGTGAAAATCTATCTGTAGGACGTCCTCAGCTTAGAGCCGTGGTTAATAGAGTGAAATTCTCTTCATTTGCAATACTGATTTATTCAATCCGTGCAGTAACACGCGGTCGGGCCAGTTAGTCCTTGCGCCCGTCGTCGGCGGCGGAAAAGATGTAGCGACTTCGAGACTTTCCACTGCCTGGCCCGACCTTGTGTTATGCACCACCAAGTACAATAATTTGTATACGTCCCGAAACCAATCGTGGATTGAATAAATCGTTATTACAACTGAATCGTATGTCATTTTAATAAAAGTGAGTGATAAATCCCAATTATTCAAATCATGTTTAAGATTTGCTTGTGACACACTCCTGTTCTGTACAACAGTTCCTCGCAGTAGTTCAGTACTTTTCTCTGTAGTCTCTTATCTTTTTGTATGCACTCCCACATTTTCTCATGTTTTATTAATTCTTCAATTCTTTTGTTAGTAATTAGTGTTCCGTGCCTTACACGGTAAAAACGGAACCCCTATAGGACCACTTTCTTGTCCGTTTGTTTGTCCGTCTGTCCGGCTGTTAAAAACCCTTCTTCTCAGGAACGGGTGGATGCATCAATTTGAAATTTATGTCAGATACTAAGACCTGAGGTCCCTTAGCGGTGTGAAACTTTCAAGCTTCTAAGTCAATTTAGTCAAAAGATAAGGCCAGTTATGTCGCATATTTTGATGCAAACTCATTCATCAAAACCTAAATGGTACTTGCCGTTCACCTAGAATCGTGAAATTTGTCAAGATGCAAGGTTTTCTTTTTTCGTTTCTTATCCGACGTCAAACTTGGAATTAAAACGATCAGGAGTTCTGTATTCAAGCTAACTGGGACGAAATAATAAAAGTCAAACATCAGTCAAGGAGTGACTTTATTACTCGTTTCGGAATTTATCCATCATCAGAT
Source organism: Schistocerca cancellata (assembly GCF_023864275.1). Classification (NCBI taxonomy): domain Eukaryota; kingdom Metazoa; phylum Arthropoda; class Insecta; order Orthoptera; family Acrididae; genus Schistocerca; species Schistocerca cancellata. The sequence goes on from NC_064635.1 coordinate 153,484,341, forward strand.
ATCCAGGAGCAATTGCTGCACGTAGATACGGCGTTTCAAGTTCTATATGAAATAAAAATTCGCAGACCACTCTGCGAATGTTCGGTCCACATACAACTTGAAACGCCATATCTGATCGTTCCTAGATATATGATGATGGATGGATTCCGAAACGCGTCAAATGAGCAATAAAGTCATTCCTTGCCTCACGTTTGACTTTCACAATAGCTTCATACTTAACAATCATATACGAGGTGCATTCAAGTTCTAAGGCCTCCGATTTTTTTTCTAATTAACTACTCACCCGAAATCGATGAAACTGACGTTACTTCTCGACGTAATCGCCCTGCAGACGTACACATTTTTCACAACGCTGACGCCATGATTCTGTGGCAGCGGCGAAGGCTTCTTTAGGAGTCTGTTTTGACCACTGGAAAATCGCTGAGGCAATAGCAGCACGGCTGATCAATGCGCGGCCACGGAGAGTGTCTTTCATTGTTGGAAAAAGCCGAAAGTCACTAGGAGCCAGGTCAGGTGAGTAGGGAGCTTGTGCGAGCCCGAGGTTGTTTCGGTTTGTTGTCACACGATGTTCTGCCTTCATTAAACTGTCGCACCCACGAACGCACTTTCGACACATCCATAACTCCATCACCACATGTCTCCTTCAACTGTCGATGAATTGGTTTCACACCACGCAAATTCAGAAAAGGAATTATTGCACGCTGTTCAAGTAAGGAAAACTTCGCCATTTTAAGTATTTAAAACAGTTCTCATTCTCGCCGCTGGCGGTAAAATTCCATCTGCCGTATGGTGCTGCCATCTCTGGGACGTATTGATAATGAACGCGGCCTCATTTTAAAACAATGCGCATGCTTCTATCTCTTTCCAGTCCGGAGAAAAAAAATCGGAGGCCTTAGAACTTGAATGCACCTCGTAGACTCATTCGCTCGGCGACAGATCTGTATCCAAAGACTGAAAAGTTGCACAGGTCACACCAATATTGTACAAAGATAGTAGGAGTATGATAATTAAAAAAACAGTCTTGATCGCAAGTGTCTCTTAATCGGAGTGACCGGTTTCAATCCTTAAGGATCATCTTCAGACTCTGAAATAACACACGTACAGATAGAGGGATCCTTACAGTAACGTATATACAATGATTAAGATTACAAACATATATCCAGAACGGCAGGTGGACTTCCATGGAGCAGGCTCTGCCGATCCACGAAGCTGAACTGACTGCTAAACGGATAGGAAGGGAGTGGTCTTAAATAGCACTAGTCCCGCTCACCGTCCTGTGTATGACATCAGTGTTAACCAATCGGAAGTACAGTGTGTACTATTAGCATAAAATATATTACAATAGTCTATATTACTAAGATTTGAAGAAGAGTTGTAGGTAAAATACATCGTAAAATTGCTATGACGTAGCTACTTGTCAAAAAATATTAAATGTAGTAAATAATTATCTTAAAATAAAGTAGTCAGGGCTGCCCTTTGTTATCATTTCCGTAATATACATGCTGTTCGCAATTATATATGGAATAGCTGTCGAAGGTTGCTATAGCGATAGGGACAAGCTACTAGCAAAGATAATCTATATAGACGTTGAGGTTGCCGTAGAAACGGCATCCTCAATCGACGTGACACATCCAAAATAAACAGAAAATATAGTAGTGAATATAATAGTCATTAGAGATTATTCATAGTAATATGAATGACAGAACAGCGAAACATGGGGCGTTAGTTAACAAGCAATCTTGCCTGATATGTAGGAAGGAAACATAGACACAAAGGGCAGCATATGATTTTAGGTATACAGAGCTCCATTACATCTCGTGTTAGACACGAAATGGTTATAAATTTATATAATAGATAATACTGTGTAAAGTAATGGTGATGCAGAAAGCATACAAAATCCGTTAAAAGGAGACTGTTAGTGAAAAAATAGTTCGTGAAGAAAAAGGGGGGATGGGGGGTTGGGAACAGAACATTAGGAATATTAACATAACAGCAGTTTTAATATAAAGAAACTATAACGTCATTAATCATAGAAAAATGATAATGATAAAATCGCGAGTCGGCATTATTTTTATAGAAAGAAGACAAACTAAAACGTAGATTGGAGAAAAAACGAAAGAGAAGTCAAAATTATAACAAGTCTTTAAAAAGATCCTTTAGGGGATCTTTGTTAAATTCACTAGAAGAAATAGAAATTTACGCACATCATAAAACCGAGCCTCTAGCTTTATTGAACGAGCAGCTTGATTGTAGGGAAAAATATTTCTTGGATCTTTTTGAAGACTTGTTCTAATTTTGACTGCTCTTTCGTGTCATAGGCCCTTTGCTGTTCCTTATCTATATAAAAGATTTGGGAGACAATCTGAGCAGCCGTCTTAGGTCGTTTACAGATGACGCTGTCGTTTATCGACTAGTAAAGTCGTCAGAAGATCAAAAAAAAAAAGCTGAAAAACGATTTAGGAAAGATATCGCAAAAAAGATGTCGCAAAAGTTACAATTGACCCTAAATAACGAAAAGTGTGAGGTCATCCATATGAGTGCTAAAGGGAATCAGTTAAACTTCGAGTACACTGTAAATCAGTCAAATCTAAAGGCAGTAAATTCGACTAAACTCCTAGGAATTGCAATTACGAACAACTTAAATTAGAAGGAACACATAGAAAATGTAGTGGGGAAGGCTAACCAAAGACAGCGTTTTATTGGTAGGACACTTAGAAAATGTAACACATCCACTATAGAGACTGCCTACACTAAGCATGTCCGTCCTCTTTTAGAATACTGCTGCGCGGTGTGGGATCCTTACCAGACAGGATTGACGGGGTACATCGAGTAAGTTCAAAGAAGAGCAGCAAGTTTTGTATTATCCAGAGATAGGTGAGAAATGCTCAAGGACATGATACAGGATTTGGGGTGGACATCATAAAAAAGGCGCTTCTCGTTGCGGCGGGATCTTCTCACGAAATTTCAATCACAACTTTCTCCTCCGAGTGCAAAAATATTTTGTTGACGTCGATCTACGTAGGGACACGCGATCATCATTATAAAATAAGGGGAATCAGAGCACAGAAGGATATAGGTATTCGTGTTTTCCGCGCAGTATACAAGATTGGAACAATAGAGAATTATTGTGAAGATGTGAAACTTCCTGGCAGATTAAAACTGTGTGCCGGACCGAGACTCGAACTCGGGACCTTTGCCTTTCGCGGGCAAGTGCTCTACCAACTGAGCTACCCAAGCACGACTCACGCCCCGTCCTCACAGCTTTACTTCTGCCAGTATCTCGTCTCCTACCTTCCAAACTTTACAGAAGCTCTCCTGCGAACCTTGCAGAACTAGCACTCCTGAAAGAAAGGATATTGCGGCACACAGTTTTAATCTGCCAGGAAGTTTCATATCAGCGCACACTCCGCTGCAGAGTGAAAATCTCATTCTGGAAACATCCCCCAGGCTGTGACTAAGCCATGTCTCCGCAATATCCTTGTTCTGAGGCATCATGGGATCACCAATTTAATACTGGACGGCAGCGTGGAGGGTAAAAATCGTAGAGAGAGACCATGAGATGAATACACTAAGCAGATTCAGGATGTAGGCTGCAGTAGGTACTGGGAACTGAAAAAGCTTGCACAGGATGGAGTAGCATGGAGAGCTGCATCAAACCAGTCTCTGGACTGAAGACCACAACAGCAACAACTAAATAATATATAAACGAGAGAAGCATTCTTTGGAAAGAACATGAATCCAATATCGTAAAACCAAGTTCTGCTGCTGTAATGAACGCACTAAGAACTAAGAAATTATTTGTCGTGGATAAATCGAGGTCATTATTCAAAAATTCGCTTCGGCTATACAGGGTGAACCACGTAACGTGGAAAATGCTACTGATGTTCAGTTTCCACAGAACTGACTGGCAGTCAGAGACCACTATCGTTAGCCAATACACAGATTGTAATAATGTGCAAACATATACTTTTTTTAAATGGAACTGTGCCTGTTGGCATTAACAGTCTAAAATTAGGGTAAATTAGAATGTCAGTATTTTATTGCGAGGCGTTTACGAGATATTATTTTTTAAAAAGTTCACTCTCGTTTGTGCCATTCAACCTGCATAGTTGCTAGGTACGGCATTTTTGTGTTTCCTTACAGTGTGCTTGTGTGTTTCTTGAGTGCACTGCGACTTGCTACTCAGCTAGAGTGTGACAGTCCGAGCAGTAGGTCTTGAGTGGGCGGTGGGATTTACCAGTGCAGAAAAAGCCAACATCCTCATGGCGCATGCAGAATGTAGAAAGAATGCAGTTCGTTCTTATACGGTTTATCAGGCAAGATATCCCAATAGACGGCAATTATTTACCAGCATTATTTATCAACCTCATCAGCCAGTTACGTGAAAACGATCGTGCAAAACTTAGACAACGTAGCTGCACGAAGCAAGTGATGACAGAAAGGAGGAAATTATTGTTCTTGCTGCTGTTGCAGTCGATCCTCCCGTTAACTCCCGCGCAGTAGCAAGAGGAAGAGCCATGAGCCATGCAAGTGCCCTACGCATTCTCCGTCGACAGAGGTTCCATGCCGATCACATCTCTCTCCATGAAGTGCTGCATGGAAACGATTATGAGATTCATGTTAACTTCTGTAATTGTGCATTACGACGGGATACTCCGGATGTATCATGCATCTTCTTTAGTAATGAAGCCGCATTTACACTACTGGCCATTAAAATTGCTACACCAAGAAGAAATGCAGATGATAAACGGGTACTCATTGGACAAATATATTATACTAGAACTGACATGAGATTACATTTTGACGCAATTTGGGTGCATAGATCCTGAGAAATCAGCACCTAGAGCAACCACCTCTGGCCGTAATAACAGCCTTGATACGCCTCGACATTGAGTCAAACAGAGCTTGGATGGCGTGTACAAGTGCAGCTGCCCATGCAGCTTCAACACGATACCACAGTTCATCAAGAGTAGTGACTGGCGTATTGTGACGAGCCAGATGCTCGGCCACCATTGACCGGACGTTTTCAATTGGTGAGAGATCTGACAAATGTGCTGGCCAGGGCAACAGTCGAATATTTTGTGTATCCAGAAAGGCCAGTACAGGACCTACAACATGCGGTCGTGCATTATCCTCCTGAAATGTAGGGTTTCGCCGGGATCGAATAAAGGGTAGAGCCACAGGTCGTAACACATCTAAATGTAACGTCCACTGTTCAAAGTGCCGTCAATGCGAACAAGAGGTGACCGAGACGTGTAACCAATGGCGCCCCATACCATCACGCCGGATGATACGCCAGTATGGCGATGACGAATACACGCTTCCAATGTGCGTTCACCGTGATGTCGCCAAACACGGATGTGACCATCATGATGCTGCAAACAGAACCTGGATTCATCCGCAAAAATGACGTTTTGCCATTCGTGCACCCAGGTTCGTTGTTGAGTACACCATCGCAGGCGCTCCTGTCTGTAATGCAGCGTCAAGGGTAACTGCAGCCACGGTCTCCGAGCTGATAGTTCATGCTGCTGCAAACGTCGTCGAGCTGTTCGTGCAGATGGTTGTTGTCTTGCAAACGTCTCCATCTGTCGACTGAGGGATCGAGACGTGGCTGCACGGTCCGTTACAGCCACGCGGATGAGATGTTTGTTATCTCGACTGCTAGTGATACGAGGCCGTTGGGATCCAGCACGGCGTTCTGTATTACCCTCGTGAACCCGCTGATTCCATATTCTGCTAACAGTCATTGGATCTCGACCAACGCGAGCAGCAATGTCGCGATACGTTAAACCGCAATCGTCATAGGCTACAATCTGACCTTTATCAAAGTCGGAAACTTGATAGTACGGATTTCTCCTCCTTATACGAGGCATCACAACTACGTTTCAGCACGCAACGCCGGTCGACTGCTGTTTGAGAAATCGGTTGGATACTTTCCTCATGTCAGCACGTTGTAGGTGTCGCCACCAGCGCCAACCTTGTGTGAATGCTCTGAAAAGCTAATCATTTGCATATCACAGCATCTTCTTCCTGTCGGTTAAATTTCGCGTCTATAGCACGTCATCTTCGTGGTGTAGCAATGTTAATGGCCTGTAGTGTACAAATGATCAGGTAAACCAAAAGCATGCACTATTGGTGTGGTGTGTGTACTGTAAGACCTTCGGTACACGCACCATCAGATTATTTGATTTGTCGCTCTAATGAAGTAGGCGAGTGTCAGCAATATGTCTCGTGGTCTTATTGTGGCGTGCTTATCTTCTGCCGTTAGGTCAGACGATAGAAATGCCACTTGCACGCTTAGAGTAGCAGATTGACGGTGACCAATTTTAAACAGAACTTGATTAATTTTCACACACATTTATTAAAATAATAACAACATAAAATTACTTAACTTTATTCTGGATGCTATTTACAATTGAGAATCTGAAGTTCCTTTGGTCTTGGTACGTTAATCATATTCTCACATATGTCTGATACTTGACAAAGTGTCTATACATTTATCTTCATGGCTGTGTATAGGAATATGGTAATCTTCTTAGGCACAGACTGAAACTTGACTATAGACTGGTACAGACTAATGCAGACTAATGCAGACTGGTGCAGACTAATGCAGACTGACTAATCGGAGGTCTGCACACTCGTTATAATATCTCGTGTGTTCAGGTATCACTGCGCAAGTGTGATCCGCGAGGAGAAAAGGTTCTACGTTAGCAGCAATCTCATTGGCTGCGATACATATTAACACGCGGATCGGTGGAAGAATTTGGTCCGTCTCTAAGACAGCGCCATCTCGTAGTGCGGAGACAGACGAGCGCTGCGCCTGTGCTGTTGTGCTTAGCGGGGCGCACTCTATTTGGAAAGTTGTGTACGCGCTGACTACGCGCAATTATATACACTACAATTGGTCTGTTGACAATCCCTGTTAGTTTCGTCAGGTGGAACGTGAGCGTCAACTAAGTGTAAGCGTGTGGTGTCGGATAGTAAGCCATCAGGTCATAGGCCTGTTTTTCATAGCCAGAACACTGACCGCGCACATGTATCACAGCAGACGATGTTCCACAGATGCTGATAGGCTTTCCTCTGCTGACTAGGAGGAACCCGTGGTACCAACATGGTGGCTGTTCAGGCACAGTGAACTAAGTACTGCAACGTGTCTGCACGAACTGCTTCCAAATCGTTGGACTGGACGTGGAGCACCTGTTCCTTGGGCCGCCCATTCCCCAGGTTTGACGCCTGTAGACTTTTCACTGTGGTAAATGCAGAAAGACGCTGTCTCCAAGGAGTACCAACTAGACCCAGTGATGTGTAACGACGTATTACTGCAGCCTGCTCTGACATCTCGCCTGAAATGCTAGCGCGTGTGCAGCAGTCGTTCCATAGCAGACTGGAAGCGTGTGCCGCCGCTGCCGGAGGTCATTTTGAACACATCCTGCCGTAGTCAGTTGTCTCGTTACTCGTCAGAATGCTCGTAAGTAGTATACGCATTTGTGTTGTTCTCTAATGTGTGCTACCACAGATATTGTACAAGCGACGGTCTGGGCATTTTTCAAAGTGCGTTGTCTCGTAAAACGACTCGCACTAGCATCCTGCAACAGACTCAATGACTGTTTTACGCTACTGTTAGTTTGTTAGTGTGAACAGGCATAGTTACGTTCAAAGAAATGTAAGTTTGCACTAAAATACATTTGTAAGTACTATTACACTCTTTTGATCGACTAACAATACGAATCCCTGAAACAAGTCGATTCTGTAAAGACCGAGCAAGAGTAACTCTTTTCATTTCCGCAATATTTGCGGTGCAATTTTAGGCGGTTCACCCTGTACATAGAGCGTGACAAAAAGAAACTGAAATACCGAGAAGACATTGTAGGATGTTGGTGTAACTTCTTACGTAAATTATTAGACTACCAATTCTCTGTGACACGTAGAACAGCCATCAGAGTACATTAATGTTGTTCATGTTTAGTGCTGTCACCAGGCTTGGTATGGTGAATTAGTGGCGCTTACAGTTGATGCTGAGTGATCGCTTTGTACGACACGGAGATGCCGCGTACTCCTGTGAGACAGCGTTATCAGCTCCTGGCAGAGCTAGAAATGGGCTCAAAGAAGATCTCCATTTGTTCGGCTGGTACAATGGCGTGCTATCCAAATTTGTGAGGCATTCGAGTGTGGTAGTGATGATACCTCCCCTTAAGAAAAGACTGTGCTGATAAACCTCTTTCGTTATTTGATTTTCAAACAGCTGAGGAGAACTTAACGTACTCAGACATTTCGCTCTTTACTTATTCTGATCAACACTAAACTGACACACAATATTTTTAGCTCAACTCAATCCGACTTTCAAAAATCCCTACAAAAGAATGGCCCTGACTAACAGTAACCTATACCTTTCATGAATCACTTACCTCACAAAAATCTTCGTTATTCGAGATACTGCAATACAGCGAGCGCCAACACTGCCAGCTAAATAAAAGACTCTAACTACTGAAGGCACTAACTACTGATAGGCATAGTTAGCAAATGAAAGATTTTGATAGAGAACAAAGTATTTACCTAAATAATATTCAAAAGTGATCATACACTCCTGGAAATTGAAATAAGAACACCGTGAATTCATTGTCCCAGGAAGGGGAAACTTTATTGACACATTCCTGGGGTCAGATACATCACATGATCACACTGACAGAACCACAGGCACATAGACACAGGCAACAGAGCATGCACAATGTCGGCACTAGTACAGTGTATATCCACCTTTCGCAGCAATGCAGGCTGCTATTCTCCCATGGAGACGATCGTAGAGATGCTGGATGTAGTCCTGTGGAACGGCTTGCCATGCCATTTCCACCTGGCGCCTCAGTTGGACCAGCGTTCGTGCTGGACGTGCAGACCGCGTGAGACGACGCTTCATCCAGTCCCAAACATGCTCAATGGGGGACAGATCCGGAGATCTTGCTGGCCAGGGTAGTTGACTTACACCTTCTAGAGCACGTTGGGTGGCACGGGATACATGCGGACGTGCATTGTCCTGTTGGAACAGCAAGTTCCCTTGCCGGTCTAGGAATGGTAGAACGATGGGTTCGATGACGGTTTGGATGTACCGTGCACTATTCAGTGTCCCCTCGACGATCACCAGTGGTGTTCGGCCAGTGTAGGAGATCGCTCCCCACACCATGATGCCGGGTGTTGGCCCTGTGTGCCTCGGTCGTATGCAGTCCTGATTGTGGCGCTCACCTGCACGGCGCCAAACACGCATACGACCATCATTGGCACCAAGGCAGAAGCGACTCTCATCGCTGAAGACGACACGTCTCCATTCGTCCCTCCATTCACGCCTGTCGCGACACCACTGGAGGCGGGCTGCACGATGTTGGGGCGTGAGCGGAAGACGGCCTAACGGTGTGCGGGACCGTAGCCCAGCTTCATGGAGACGGTTGCGAATGGTCCTCGCCGATACCCCAGGAGCAACAGTGTCCCTAATTTGCTGGGAAGTGGCGGTGCGGTCCCCTACGGCACTGCGTAGGATCCTACGGTCTTGGCGTGCATCCGTGCGTCGCTGCGGTCCGGTCCCAGGTCGACGGGCACGTGCACCTTCCGCCGACCACTGGCGACAACATCGATGTACTGTGGAGACCTCACGCACCACGTGTTGAGCAATTCGGCGGTACGTCCACCCGGCCTCCCGCATGCCCACTATACGCCCTCGCTCAAAGTCCGTCAACTACACATACGGTTCACGTCCACGCTGTCGCGGCATGCTACCAGTGTTAAAGACTGCGATGGAGCTCCGTATGCCACGGCAAACTGGCTGACACTGACGGCGGCGGTGCACAAATGCTGCGCAGCTAGCGCCATTCGACGGCCAACACCGCTGTTCCTGGTGTGTCCGCTGTGCCGTGCGTGTGATCATTGCTTGTACAGCCCTCTCGCAGTGTCCGGAGCAAGTATGGTGGGTCTGACACACCGGTGACAATGTGTTCTTTTTTCCATTTCCAGGAGTGTATAAATATATCAGTTCATGATATCCAGCCACAGACATCACACAGCACAGTCAGTGATTTTCATACAGAGCGCTACGCGGCGTTACGAACATAAAAACCTAAACAGCCTACTTACAGTGAGACGGCACGGGAACCGGAGGGAAACAAACGCGTCGTCAATGTTGCCGTTGGCCACGCCTGACCACCACGTGAGGGATCGTCGTGTTAAGCACCAAGCACGCCGTAAGCCCTTCACATCCGCGCCTGCCACCCGAGAAGAAGTAACGGACTCGCAGTGACATTCTTGAGGCACCGCACACCACTGGCCGGAGACCAGCAGGGAATTACCGCGCAGTGCTTAGGCTGCCGTTGAGGCCGCAACACAGCACTGCACAGGCGCCAGCGTTTGGAGTGGTGTTGTGCCCGAGAAACGAGGACTACTGACAAACAGCGTCACACTGTGTACAGCGAAGAATCGTGTTTCTGCACCGCCGCGAATGACAAACTCTGCCAGTTCCTTTGAGGACCATCGAACTGACAAACCCAAAACGACATGGCTATGTTACAGGAGCAGCAGCTGGCCCAGAAGACATCGTCGGCCCAGCAGCAGCAGCGCTCACCTCCTCTACAGCACTGATCATTCCATGACGATCTGGCATTCTATGGTACCGATGCATGATACCCAACCGCTAACATAGCCCTACCTTGCACGATCTGTCGCAGATAGCAAGAAACCGCTGCTGCCTTTACTACCCAACCTGACACTGTCGCAGAGGTTTTTTCCCCTTGGCACTTGCCTTGGCATTTTTTTCCCTCTGCCCTTAAAACCGCTCTTCTTTCGAGCTTGACTCTGTCGAGCTTTTTCGACCACTTCTATCACCCAGATGCGCCCGTATTAATGGGTAACCCTACCCAGACATACGGATATCATCGCAGTTCCTCGCTCCTGCGATCTCCTCGATTCTAAACACTAACAATGCAGAGGTGACAGTAGACCTTTTGAGTTCCTTCAGTGTTCTGAACAGGCAGAGCGCTCTGGCTTCTGGTGCCAGTAAGGTAGTCACACAGTCACCCTGCAGCATCACTGCTATAAAATTGTTTCGAACTGAGATCTAATTTTAACCAGTTAATATTTTGGCCACAGCGGTGAAGCTGAAAGTGGCATTATGTAATAGATTCTCCATTGCTCCAGCCATCTCCCACATAAATTAGTTTAAAAAGGCCTGTAGGCTCTGTCTTTTTCTGCAGGCAGCTCATAAACATATGACATACACTACACGTAAATCAGATTAACATAAAAAAAACTCACTGTACGCCATGCTACACAATCCTGACCAGAACTAAACACACTGACTGACGAAACTTCTAAAATCTTGCACATAGAATATATACGTAACAGACCTTAGATTAGGAAAGTCGGTACATAAAAGCAGCAGAGTGCCCACGGGATGGATGTCAGTGCTGAAACAAGCAGCCATGAGGACACCGAAACCGATTCTGACAACGAAGCGGAACTTGAGGCGTCTCCCGCTGATGGCCCACAGTGGCGGCCTGCAACACAGCACAGCCAACAAGACCAGAACACCTCGATAACGCTGCAAAGCTTAAAACATACCGAAGAGCAAAGAGCACCACGTTGTATGCAAGAACATAAATATTAGTTGCAAGTCCATGCCCTGAGTGTGGGCTTGTCCCACCATGTCAGCAGTTGGAAAGGAGCTTCATCTACATCTACATCTACATACTCCGCAATCCACCATACGGTGCGTGGCGGAGGGTACCTCTTTTCTCTCCCTGTTCCACTCCCAAACAGAACGAGGGAAAAATGACTGCCTATATGCCTCTGTACGAGCCATAATCTCTCTTATCTTTTGTGGTTTTTCAGCGAAATGTAAGTTGGCGGCAGTAAAATTGTAATGCAGTCAGCCTCAAATGCTGGTTCTCTAAATTTTCTCAGTAGCGATTCACGGAAATAACGCCTCCTTTCCTCTAGAGACTCCCACCCGAGTTCCTGAAACATTTCCGTAACACTCGCGTGATGATCAAACCTACTAGTAACAAATCTAGCAGCCCACCTCTGAATTGCTTCTATGTCCTCCCTCAATCCGACCTGGTAGGGATCCCAAACGCTCGAGCAGTACTCAAGAATAGGTCGTATTAGTGGTTTATAAGCGGCCTCCTTTACAGATGAACCAGATCTTCCCAAAATTCTACCAATGAACCGAATACGACTATCCGCCTTCCCCACAACTGCCATTACATGCTTGTCCCGCTTCATATCGCTCTGCAATGTTACGCCCAAATATTTAATTGACGTGACTGTGTCAGGCGCTACACTACTAATGGAGTATTCAAACATTATGGGATTCTTTTTCCTATTGATCTGCATTAATTTACATTTATCTATATTTAGAGTTAGCTGCCATTCTTTACACCAATCACAAATCCTGTCCAAGTCATCTTGTATCCTCCTACAGTCACTCAACGACGACACCTTCCCGTAACACCATAGCATCATCAGCAAACAGCCGCATATTGCTTAATGTCAGGTAGCTCTTTAAGGGACCTGTACCTCGTGGTGAGCAGCGACGAGCCTGGACAGAAGGATCTTAATTGTGGTTCCTCTGTATAGAGCCCAACGCGACAGACGAGGGAGTAGGCTGAGTCGTTTGCGTAGCTGGGAGGTGCTGCCCACCGGATTGTTGGCCGGTGGCAGTGGTTCAGGCTGGGCACGTAGGCTCTCATTTCTGCTGCAACTAAAGGTGCTGAGTGTGTTTACATAGTTTTATTAGCATAAAGCTACAAGAATGCGTGATGTACAGACGGTAGCAGAGCCAGGATGGGGAAGGTGTAGGCACATTTATTTGGTCCAAGCCTTGTTGACACAAATGTATTATTTAATAATAATTGGTTGTACATCCAAGTTAATAAATTAACAGTTTAAAAGGAAATTTTAGCAATAAAATATTTTTTAAACATTCTCTAGAAGAACATGTAGCCCCACTCTGAAACATTACATAAAAGTACTGTTAGTAAAGGGCATATTATATCGTACAATAGTGCAACATGTACAAATATTAACAATTACACCAGAAAAATATTGAACTTGTTATTTGTACTACATGTAAATCAAACCTTTAAAAAATCCAATTTGGCAAGAGTGCAACAAATTCCCTACTGCCTGCTTAAAATAAATGTGGCAATGATAATCAGTTTTTTTTCTCCTGATTTTACTTAATCTTACGTAAACCCTACACAAATGTCACTTATTTTTCTCTCATGTCACATCAGTTCACCTTTCGTGCCAAATACATAAAATTTCTGAATTATTTTATATCAGTTAAGTAAGCTACAAGACAGAAATAAAATTAACGACTGGTAACATGAGTAAACACTGTCAAGTTTTCAATTTCACGACGGTTGTGTTATCTAGCAAATTTTCATTTAAACACTCGCGCCACGTGATCCAAAATCAATTCAGTCAGTCTCGAAAAGAAACACAACTTAATACACAAATATGGCAATATCAAGAAATATATGGGTTTATCCCAAGCAATATTAGTAGAATTAAGAAATTTGCAATTTAACGCAACAATTTTAACAGAGCCTAATGTAATAATAATTTAGACAGAACTTTCATAAAATGATCGATGATAGCGGATACCGTGCCATACACTATGAAACAAATTAAGAATTATTCACTGTAGACACCTGGCACATGATGATATTCTCTGAAGTATTTCAAATCACAAAATGTTGGCTACAAGTACCAACCACATAATAAAGTAATGATCATTAAATATAATAAAAGTATATGAAAATTTGGGCCTTAGCCAGGTAACGAGAACCAGACCAATGCAGTTTCTTGTTACACTCGAGTGCTAGGCCCAACAAACGACAGCTGGTCATGGAGAACCACGCTAAGCAAGCGAGCATTCCGTCCTCCCCACATGCTCGCAAACAGCCACACTCATCGCAGTCCTTAATCGGCCGGCACCAGTTGACTCCCCGCCGATTCCGTCCTGTCGCCATCTACCGACAGAGCCGTCCTCCCAAAACTATTGCTTCAGGCACCAGCGCCAACAGCGCTCAGCGATCACGCCCCCTATCGCTGCGGCGAAAACGAGTGAAATAATCTCGCCGGTAAATCAAATGAGCTGAGCCGTGACACGGCTCAGAGTGAAATACGACGATCCCAGACAGTACATAATAACGTGTAACCAGAAATAACATGAAAATTGCTGCAGTGCAGTTGACAAAATAGGGAATCGTTGCTGTCCTGCGCCACGGTTCCCACTTGAAATTTGGATGACACAATCTGACTAAAATTCACTGGATTGACACAGATCCAACTCCTCCGCCTCACTCATCTCCTCTCCCTCCAGCTGAACTCCCGTCGCTCCGCCATTTTCGTCTCACTTGACCTCGAAAAGGCCTACGACCGTGTCTGGCATCCCGGTCTCCTGTTTAAACTCCAAACCTGCGCCCTTCCTATCAACTACATCCGTCTGATGGCCTCCTTCCTCTCCCACCGCCCCTCCTATGGTACCATCCATAATGCCAATTCCCACACCTTCTACCCCTCTGCAGGTGTGCTCCAGGGCTCTGTCCTCTCCCCTCTCCTCTACCTCCTGTACAAGGCAGATATGCCCCAGCCCCCCCCCCCCCTCCAGTACACCTCTTGCAATATGCTGATGACACCGCATTCCTCGCCCTCGCTCCGACCCTCCAACGGTGCCAACGCCTTCTCCGGAATCACCTTGACCTTTTTGCTGCATGGTGTAACCAGTGGCTCCTGAAACTCAATCCTTCCAAGACCCAGGCAATCATCGTAGGTCGTACCACTCGCTCCTTCCGGCTCCTGGATTTCTCCCTTACTGTCTGCACACGTCCTGTCCGCCTCACCCCCACCCTCACCTACCTTGGCCTCACCATTGACCATCACCTCACCTGGATCCCTCATCTCCACTCCATCCAATCCAAAGCCCACAACCGCCTCCGACTCCTCAAACTCCTCTCTGGCCGGACGTGGGGGTTGCACCCCTCTACCATCCTCCACACCTACAAATCCTTAATCCGTCCCATCCTCTGTTATGCCAGTCCTGCCTGGATATCTGCCCCCTCCAAATTCTATAAGTCCCTCCAAATCCTTGAACGTCATGCACTCCACCTCGCCTTCCGTATCTGCCTCCCGTCCCCCACGCGGATCCTCTATGATCTCATTCCTTTCCCCCATCTGCTCCTATTCCTCGAACATATCCGCATCCTCTACACCTCCCGCCGTCTTGAACCCCCTCACCCCCTGGTTGCTCCTCTCCTCTCCCATCCCCGCCCCCTGCCGCGTCTTCACCATTGTGTCCCCCCTACCCTCCATCTCTACACCCTACATCTCCTTTCCCAAGGTGGCTTCCATCAACTCCCCCTCCCGGATGATGCCCTCTCTCCCTCCATTTATCCCTCCTATCAATTCTGATCCTCACTCCCCCTCCTTTCCTCTGTCCTTTTCCCGGGCTCCCTCTCCCCCCCTTCCATCCTCTTTCTTCCCCATCTCCCCTCTCTTTGCCACCTTCTCTCCCCCACGTCCTTTTACATTTCCCTCCTCTGCCTCCTCTCATTCCCTCCCGCGTCTGCCCTTCTCCCCCTTTCTTCGTCCTCTCTCTCCTTGGTTCCCCCCCCCCTTTTCGTTTTTTCCTCTCCTCCCTCCTTGTCTTTCCCCTTACTCCAGGTCCCCCCCCCCCGCCCCATCTGCCTTGGGTCGGGAGTGCCATCTTTGTGCCGCCTTTTTCGTGCAGTGTTTTACAGTGTGTTTTTCCAGTGCGTACTCCGTGTTGTGTCTTTTGGGAAGTGTAGCGAACAGCCATTATACTGTCGCTGGGTGTGCTTTTTATTACTTGCGAACAGAAACCAGACTGTCGCCATGTTTTTTAATTGTGTGTCTACTGTGTTACTTGTCTGATTCCTGTGTCTTTTATCTACATTGCCAACCCCCTTTGCTTTCTGTTTTAACTTTCCGCAATTTTACGACATTTTTCACTTTAAATCGCCATTTTATCGCCTGTTTTTCCTTGTTTCTTTCTTCTCCCTTTATTTACAAAAAGCCTGTAGGCTGTAGAGCAGCGTAGTAAACTGCTGCCGGCCCGCCCCCTTCGGGGGGAATTGAAAATGAATAAAGAAAAAAAAAGAAGAAAAAAAAAAAGACAGAGATCCTGAATGGATCGCTACTGCGTCAAGATGTATGTCGAGCTACGACTGCCGCTGTTTGCAGGGGCGAACACTCTACACGCTGAGCAATTCACCTCCGATGTTCGTCTCAACCTGGAGCAGTGTGACTTGTCACGATCTATTACGAGTCTGCAGTGCAGTGAATAATGAGTCATAGCAATGATTCGACCGATGAACCAAGTCTCTGCTGCTCAGAGCTGCGTCTCCACAGCAGACAAGAAACTACAGTGCTTTTCTAGCCAAGGCTCCTAGAAAATTTGCTCAGATTTGCATGGCAGCAGCGAATCGAAAATCGGACCAAGTTGCCTTGCTCCTAACCGCTGGTGTAAGGTGGGCCTTGCATCTACCACACAACACTTACAATTCCGGTGGTCTGATTATGACTCCTCTCCAGTAGTCTAATCATAACCCTCATCCTCTCTTCACGACCTCAAAAACCTCCCCGCAGCTTCCAGAACGCGTCTCCGTCCAAAACCATGTATTCCATATGGAGCTGCTTCAATAAGCACTATCCACCAACGGCGGGCCGTTAATGGTATTATTTTTTAACGCCCGGTACTGCCTTCCTCCAACAGACCGGCAGTTCGTCTTCTCTACTGCGACATCGAACATTCACCCTCTGGTGCGTGCCTCGGCAACACAGTCAGCCTGCCAGTCAAAACATAGCTTCACAACTGACGCAGGAACACTGGCGTGAGAGGCACTGCGTCCCTCAAAGAAAAGACGCAGTAATTTTATGAACGGCTCGGTGGCGGACATCAAGCCATGCCGACTTATTACGGCGAGCGACCGAAGCGAAAGGTATTTACTTTCATATGACAAATAGGCCTTCTCTGGAACGGTCACAGAGTGAAGCATGGTCGAGGCCATCTGTGGAAGCTCTCTCCTCTGGAGGGATCAATTACTACCGCCCTGCGCCGATGCAATTCTGCCAACGTGTCGTAAAATTCTACAGCCGGCCTCTGTACCGAGCTACCACTTGTCCCATCAAGCGTGTGGCCAGCGTATCTGTCACTGTTCGTCCTGGGAGCGGCCGAGACCCTTCTCATGCAGAAACAGCAGTTGACCGGCGTTGCCTGGTGAAACGTTGGTGTGATGCCTCCTGTAAGGAGGAGAAATGCGTACCATCACGTTTCCGACTTTGATAAAGGTCGGATTGTAGCCTATCGCGGTTTATCGTATCGCGTTATTGCTGCTCGCGTTGGTTGAGATCCAATGACGGATAGCAGAATATGGAATCGGTGGGTTCAGCAGGGTAATACGAAACGCCGTGCTCGATACCAACGGCCTCGTATCACTAGCAGTAGAGATGACAGGCATCTTATCCGCATGGCTGTAACGGATCGTGCAGCCACGTCTCGATCCCTGAGTCAACAGATGGGGACGTTTGCAAGACAACAACCATCTGCACGAACAGTTCAACGACGTTTTCAGCAGCATGGACTATTAGCTCGGAGATCATGGCTGCAGTTACCCTTGACGCTGCATCACAGACAGGAGCGCCTGCGATGGTGTACTCGACGACGAACCTGCGTGCACGAATGGCAAAACGTCATTTTTTTTTCGGATGAATCCTGTTTCTATTTACAGCATCGTGATGGTCGCATCCGTGTTTGACGACATCGCGGTGCACGCACATTGGAAGCGTGTATTCGTCATCGCTATACTGGCGTATCACCCGACGTGATGGTATGGGGTGCCATTGGTTACACGTCTCGATCAGCTCTTGTTCGCATTGACGGCTCTTTGAACAGTGGACGTTACATTTCAGATGTGTTACGACGCGTGGCTCTACCCTTCATTCGATCCCTCCGAAACACTCAATTTCAGCAGGATAATGCACGACCGCATATTTCAGGTCCTGTACGGGCCTTTCTGGGTACAGAAAATGTTCGACTGCTGCCCTGGCCAGCACATTCTCCAGTTCTCCCACCAATTGAAAACGTCTGGTCAATGGTGGCCGAGCAACTGGCTCGTCACAATACGCCAGTCACTACCCTTGATGAACTGTGGTATCGTGTTGAAGCTGCATGGGCGGCTGCACCTGTACACGCCATCCAAGCTCTGTTTGACTCAATGCCCAGGCGTATCAAGGCCGTTATTACGGCCAGAGTTGGTTGTTCTGGGTACTGATTTCTCAGGATCTATGCACCCAAATTGCGTGAAAATGTAATCACATGTCAGTTCTAGTATGATATATTTGTCCAATGAATACCCGTTCATCATCTGCATTTCTTCTTGGTGTAGCAATTTTAATGGCCAGTAGTGTACATCATAACCATCACCAGCCTCGTCAGTGTCAGTCCTCCATCCTGTTCGCTGAACTGGTCATTGTGTCCCATTAACCCGACACGAGAGCTCTAATTCCGTGTGTGGCCCGCGAGCCCAAAGAACTAGACCCCTTCCATAATTCTACTGGAGAATTTCGAATATACGTATGTAGTCTTTCATGATAGGGTATCACTATAAGAACTGTTAACGATTTTCCGGAAAGGAAGCAAATGGAGTATCGAAAAAAGGAGTTCTAAGCTATAGTGGAAACCACAATACACTGCAGGGGAAAGTGTGGCATGTGGAGGACAGTGTACTTAGGAACGCGCGAAATTTCCCAGTGGGTGTTTCCGTCTAGAGAGTGATTTTAGAATCATCGGAACGAATGATCATTGTTGTGAGACACGAAGTTGTGTTTCGTGCAGCGCTTATAAATATTTTAAGTGCTGTACAGTATAGACTGACCAGCCAGAACATTGACCACCGATCTACTATCGATATAAACCTATCCAGGCAATACCAGGGTCACCTGCTAATCAGACGCACACTCTCAGTGAGCGTACTGTCCGCGTGTAGAATGGAGAAGGCGCGCGATTTATCTGAGTTTGACTGATGGGCAGACTGTGATGGTCCAGAAGCTCGGCACGAGCATTTCGGAAACTGCACGACATGTCGGGTGTTCGAGGAGTGCTGTGGTGAAACTAAACTGAGACCACGTCCAGACGTCGTGGGGTTGGGCGGCCACTCATTATTACACGACGGACGTAGTATGCTGAGCACACTGGTAAAACAGGACAGGTGGCGAACTGTGGTGGAACTAACATCAGAATATAATGCTGGGTAGAACACACAGTGCACCACACCTAGTGCACCGAGCACTTCGCAGCCGACGACCCAGCATGTGCCAAGACGCCGACAACTACTGTTGAACGTTGGCGCAATGGCAGAGCATTGCGTAGTCTGATGAATCCCGATACCTTCTCCACGACGCCGATGGTGGGGCGCAAATCCGTCGTCTTCCAGGTTCGAGGAACACAGTGGCGAGTTCCAATTGAGGTGCAGGCCCCCAACTCACCAGATCGGAAACCAGTCGAACCCATCTGGGATGTGACTGAACATGGCTCCTTGACATCTGTACTCCGACATGGAGACAAAGTGACGGAGACTCCATTATGATCTGGGGAACCTTCATGTTGTCATCCATGTGTCCAGTGAATCACATTTGCCATCGGCACTGGCGTATTTACCAAGATAAGGTGCCATGTTACAAGCCCAAGTGTGTGATAGAATGGCTTGAGGAACACAGTGGCGAGTTCCAATTGAGGTGCAGGGCACCATCCCGCCAGATCTGAAACCAGTCGAACACATCTGGGATGTGATTGAACATGGCTCCTTGACATCTGTACTCCTACACGGAGACAAAGTGATGGAGACTCCATTATGGTCTGGGGAACATTCATGTTTGCATCTATGGGTCCATTGAATCACGTTTCCCGTCGGCAGTGGCATTTTTATCAAGACAAGGCGCCATGTCACAAGCCCAGGAGTGTGATGGAATGGTTCGAGGAACACATTGGCGAGTTCCAATTCAGGTGCAGGCTCCATCTCGGCAGATCTGTAACCAGTCGAACACATCTGGGATTTGAAACTTCCTGGCACACTAAAACTGTGTGGCGGACCGAGACTCGAACTCGGGACCTTTTCATTGCGTGGGCAAGTTCTCTACCAACCGAGCTACCCAAGCACGACTCACGTCCCGTCCTCACAGCTTTACTTCTGCCAGTACCTCGTCTCCTACCTTACAAACTTTACAGAAGCTCTCCTGCGAACCTTGCAGAACTAGCACTCCTGAAGAAAGGATATTGCGGAGACATGGCTTTGCCACAACTTGGGGAGATGTTTCCAGAATGACTTTTTCACTCTGCAGCGGAGTGTGCGCTGATATGAAACTTCCTGGCAGATTAAAACTGTGTGCCGGACCGAGACTCGAACTCGGGACCTTTGCCTTTCGCGGGCAAGTGCTCTACCAACTGAGCTACCCAAGCACGACTCACACTCCGTCCTCACTGCTTTACTTCTGCCAGTATCTCGTCTCCTGTGGGAATATTTACAGCGACCGCTGATAATTCGGCGGGAGTACACCCCGCGATGGAGGTCGAATAGAATGGTTGCCTTCCCTTTCTTGACATTTTGGTTAGGAGGAAGGGTGATGGATCATTGGGACTTGCAGTTTACCGGAAACGTACACTGGCTTGTATTTACAGGCTGATAGTTGTCACCGTCCGGCTCAGAGTGAAGGAGTACTTCGTACCTTGGTACACAGGGCACATCTCATTTCCGACACTGAGACTTTTCCACCTGACCTGGCCCATCTCGAAGCTACATTTCGCCAGAATGGTCATAGTGAAATACAGATTGAACGTAGGTTGCGCTATCAACCAACTGTGCATCGGGTGAATGATGATAATACTGAGTCGACACTGAAGTCTACTGCCTTTTTGCCTTACGCAGGAAGCACTTCCAACAAGATCGGTCGTATTTTACGGAAATACGTTGTGAAATGTGTTTTCCGACCTTCATCTAAGATTAGAGTGCTTTTGGGTTCGGTTAAGGATATCTAGGTTTGCGTAAGGCGGGCGTATATTGCATTCCTTGTAGCTGTGGCGTGGCACACATTGGTCAGACTATCAGGACCGTGGAGGACCGATGTAGTGAGCATAAACGGCACACACACCCAAGTAGATCTGCTGTTGCCGAACATTGCTTGGATACTGGTCACCCTATGTTATATAACAACACAGAGATATTGGCATGCACGTCCAGCTATTGGGACAGTGTTATTAAGGAAGGCGTTGAGATTAAATTAGCGAGCAACCTTGTAAACAGGGATGGAGGTTTTTGTTTAAACTCTGCTTGTAATTCTGCTCACTCCCTTGTCGGAAACAGAGGGACAGAGTCAATGTTACCTCACCTGCTAGCTCGTAGTCGTTCACTATCGATTCCTCTGTCTTTGGTCATCTTCGGTGGCACTCGTTTTCAGTGTGTGTGTGTTATCTTTCCTGAACTACTCTAAGAACCGAGATTTTAAATTCTCTTGAACATAACCCGTCCGTTACAGTTTGTGTCTTGGAAATGGCGGCGTGTACTCCCCCCAAAATAGCGGCGGTCCCTGTAAATATTACCTGGCTGAATTCCCGTAAGTTGTTTGAAAATTATGTTGTTCTGTACGCAAAATAACCTTCCTCAGCATGATCAAAGGCAAGTGTTTCATTTTATTATTGATAAGGGTTAAAGTTATTAATAACCGAAATATGTTTTATATAAGCTCGACGAAGTATTGAAGCGCTGTTTGATATACTTTCACTTTGCATTTTTAACTTTTACCTGATTTTTAGGAAATCACGTTTTCTAACGCTATATGATAAATCAGAATTTTTTTTTTTTAAATTTTACTGCAACATCCTTCAGTTTCACGTTACAAGTCAATAGTTTTACAATAAAACCTGAATTAAACAGTGACAACTGAACTTCATTCTGGAAGTGACAAATCAATTTTGCTATAAAAAATGGTTCAAATGGCTCTGAGCACTATGGAACTTAACTGCTGAGGTCATCAGTCCCGTAGAACTTAGAACTACTTAAACCTAACTAACCTAAGGGCATCACACACATCCATGACCGAGGCAGGATTCCAACCTGCAACCGTAGAGTTTTGCTACAAATACTATTTATTTTTAATTAACAGGAAGGGGGATAACTATGTAGAACAAAAATGTGCCGTATGTTAAGCGACCCTTTATACCTGCTCACTCATTTTCTAGGCGGTTCATTGCTTCGCTAGGCTAATCTAGTAAGTCACTGATCGCATACGCAGATAAAGGGATTGAAATGAGGTAACGACCGATAGGTATGCAACACACCTAACGTAACTTGGCGTTGTTACCATCTTAACTGACGAGGCTACTAGGAAATGTACCGTAGCCTACGCTTACTTATGACTGTCTACTGCAGCCTAGCGATAACGAATATACAGATGCGTCGTAGCAAACAGAAACAGTTATCACCGAAGAACAAAGTTAGGAAACTACTGCGAAAGCAAAGAGAGCTTCACTCAAAGTTTAAACGCAGCCAAAACCTCTCAGACAAACAGAAGCTAAACGATGTCAAAGTTAGCGTAAGGAGGGCTATGCGTGAAGCGTTCAGTGAATTCGAAAGTAAAATACTAGGTACCGACTTGACAGAAAATCCTAGGAAGTTCTGGTCTTACGTTAAATCAGTAAGTGGCTCGAAACATCATGTCCAGACACTCCGGGATGATGATGGCATTGAAACAGAGGATGACAAGCGTAAAGCTGAAATACTAAACACCTTTTTCCAAAGCTGTTTCACAGAGGAAGACCGCACTGCAGTTCCTTCTCTAAATCCTCGCACCAACGAAAAAATGGCTGACATTGAAATAAGTGTCCAAGGAATAGAAAAGCAACTGGAATCACTCAACAGAGGAAAGTCCACTGGACCTGACGGGATACCAATTCGATTCTACACAGAGTACGCGAAAGAACTTGCCCCCCTTCTAACAGCCGTGTACCGCAAGTCTCTAGAGGAACGGAAGGTTCCAAATGATTGGAAAAGAGCACAGGTAGTCCCAGTCTTCAAGAAGGGTCGTCGAGCAGATGCGCAAAACTATAGACCTATCTCTCTGACGTCGATCTGTTGTAGAATTTTAGAACATGTCTTTTGCTCGAGTATCATGTCGTTTTTGGAAACTCAGAATCTACTATGTAGGAATCAACATGGATTCCGGAAACAGCGATCGTGTGAAACCCAACTCGCTTTATTTGTTCATGAGACCCAGAAAATATTAGATACAGGCTCCCAGGTAGATGCCATTTTCCTTGACTTCCGGAAGGCGTTCGATACAGTTCCGCACTGTCGCCTGATAAACAAAGTAAGAGCCTACGGAATATCAGACCAGCTGTGTGGCTGGATTGAAGAGTTTTTAGCAAACAGAACACAGCATGTTGTTCTCAATGGAGAGACATCTACAGACCTTAAAGTAACCTCTGGCGTGCCACAGGGGAGTGTTATGGGACCATTGCTTTTCACAATATATATAAATGACCTAGTAGATAGTGTCGGAAGTTCCATGCGGCTTTTCGCGGATGATGCTGTAGTATACAGAGAAGTTGCAGCATTAGAAAATTGTAGCGAAATGCAGGAAGATCTGCAGCGGATAGGCACTTGGTGCAGGGAGTGGCAACTGACCCTTAACATAGACAAATGTAATGTATTGCGAATACATAGAAAGAAGGATCCTTTATTGTATGATTATATGATAGCGGAACAAACACTGGTAGCAGTTACTTCTGTAAAATATCTGGGTGTATGCGTGCGGAACGATTTGAAGTGGAATGATCATATAAAATTAATTGTTGGTAAGGCGGGTACCAGGTTGAGATTCATTGGGAGAGTCCTTAGAAAATGTAGTCCATCAACAAAGGAGGTGGCTTACAAAACACTCGTTCGACCTATACTTGAGTATTGCTCATCAGTGTGGGATCCGTACCAGATCGGGTTGACGGAGGAGATAGAGAAGATCCAAAGAAGAGCGGCGCGTTTCGTCACAGGGTTATTTGGTAACCGTGATAGCGTTACGGAGATGTTTAACAAACTCAAGTGGCAGACTCTGCAAGAGAGGCGCTCTGCATCGCGGTGTAGCTTGCTCGCCAGGTTTCGAGAGGGTGCGTTTCTGGATGAGGTATCGAATATATTGCTTCCCTCTACTTATACCTCCCGAGGAGATCACGAATGTAAAATTAGAGAGATTAGAGCGCGCACAGAGGCTTTCAGACAGTCGTTCTTCCCGCGAACCATACGCGACTGGAACAGGAAAGGGAGATAATGACAGTGGCACGTAAAGTGCCCTCCGCCACACACCGTTGGGTGGCTTGCGGAGTATAAATGTAGATGTAGAAATGTAGATGTAGCATTATCGGAAAGAATATGAAGCGATTTCTTTACAATAAAAACGTACAGTTGTAATGAAGAGCACAATAAACAGCGAATTAAAAACTAAATTTATTGTAAGGAAAATAAGACTGACAAATCGAATAAATATGAAATAGGTCAGACAGTATTTTGTTTCTCGAACACAGCAGAGATTTCTCTTGAAACCAGCGATAACATGACAACAGCGCTGTAATGAAATTGACAGTGCGCACCAAGAGGTCATAGCAGCTATTATGATGACGTCGCTGGTCGAAAACGACTATTAGTATTGAAAATTCCTTTTGATCCACGACACAATGTTCCGAGAAGTAGCGGGTAACACCACAGAAGGATGATACGATTTAATAAAGGACGCGCTGTGACGAGGATACGTCACCAGAGATAACAAACGGTAAACTTCATTGTAGCTCCGCGGTTTGCCGTAACGAACCAAGAGCCAGCTAACTCAGGGATAGACCAATGAAAGTAACAGACGTGCCGTCTGTGATTGGTAACGCTAACAGCTAGCAGACTCTCGCCAGCGAAAGAAAAACTTGAGAGGTAACAACACAAACTTTTAATAACTCGACGCAGCGAAAGCACTTCTGAAAAACTTCGACAAAGAATCCGCAGCCGTTTCTCAACTTCATACCTCATCATTAAGAGTCTTGCAAACGAGCCACGAAGGTGCGCCCCGTGTCCGCTGGCTGGTACCTTCGCCTCTTTCCTAGTAACGGGCAAAGTGTATGCTGTTGTCGCCAGGGAGTGTTGCCATAGTAACATCTTTTGTTCGACCTAGACTCGTGTATGAACTTCCTGGAAAAGACCAAGACTCCTAACAGACACTGTGTAAGGTGTCAGGCAAATTCAACACCTTCCATGAAAACCCTGACATGATAGCAAATCCGGCAGATGTCACATAGCTCCTAATAAATCCTGACATTAAATTAACCAAAGTAATACGATCAACGAGGGAGCAAATGGAATACCGTAACGTCTAAATGCATGTCACACCTTCCCAACGTGAAACAGACGCAGTTCCGAGGGGAGAAACGAAAACAGAAGCCGAGTCGTGTAAGCTAGAACGCCCGCCGACCGCCAAGACCACCCCCCAGCCCATGTTAAAAAATAGAGCCCTCCAGAAGAACAGTATAGATCTTACAATAACACTAAAAGGGCCACACCAGCTGAAAGTTTTAGCGTGAGACTATACGTGTCTCTGTTACGTTGTAAACATTAAAAACATTGCCCCACCACGAAAAGTATAACGTTTCTCATTGGATAGACAGAATTTTTGTAGGCAGAGCTTAAGGTTAACATTGAGACCCTGATTGGTCAGTTGAAAACACAGCCAGATAGCTTCTCTTAAACCAATTTCGAAAAATTGTAGTGAAGAGTGGTTAGAGAGAGTTGCTTCCGAGACGACGAGGTGTGTGGAGCTGCGCTGCCCGCCGCTCCCTGACGCAGCCTAGCCACCGACAAGGTAATGAACGCACGCGATGCCAGATAAGCGCACATAACGCTTCACTCAGAACTGCAGAAGTCTCATCTGTTACATACCCTTTTTGTGTAACACTGCTGTCGATCGTCAATTAAAGCTCATGGTATTCACATTTGCTACTTGAAGTTAAAATCTGAAACGCGATGATTTTTCTATTATGTAATTACTGAGAAGCCACATCAGCCAATGTAATTTACGACAAGTTAAATAAGTAATTAAAGATAATTGAGGGTCACTGTAGACCATTTTGATAGTTTTCTCTCTTATGAAACTTAACTTAAACCTAGATTATAGATGTGATATGGCATAGGTCATCCTTTGATCCATTGTAGAACTTGGAAACCCATTCAGGGAATATTCGTTCACATTTTTGTTGAATGTAGTTGGTTTTTATCATCCTGTATTAAATATTTCCTTTCATCAATAAGGCAATTTATAAACAATGTTTTGTAAGTAGAATAAAAATTCCAATGGTAAACTTAACTGCCTTTTCGACGTTATTTTACCAGCTAACTAAAAATAGGAAAGCCTTGAACCCCTTTCACTAAATGTAGTTAGTATTCAGATTCTTTTACAGGGAGTGCAGTGGAGCTGACGCTGAAATCATTAAGTATTTGATTATAATATCGCTAGTCTCACTGAACTCTTCTGAACTATACATTTCATGTGTGGTCTTGCGTCTCCTTACCAGCAGCAGGTCCCAGGTTCAAACTAGTCAATTCCCTAAAAAACACGCTCAGAGAGTCGTTGCGCGAAAGTGGTAGGGAGACACGACTTAGAAGAAACAGACACCACGGAGAATGTTAGAACTGTCACCATTTTAACGTATCCTACCAACTCCATGAAGTTAAAATGAGGACTTACAACGCACTGAAAGGAATAATAGGCAGCCAGTACTATAGTTTACAGGCTGTTTTCCGTACGAGTGTGCAAAAACATAACAGAACATAGAGAACGCTCCACTAAACAGTTTGAGGTAGGAAATCTGGGGTCGGAGAAGCCACCTTAAGGAGATATAGAAGTAAACTTGTTTACCACTTTGTTTAGCATTACTGTTTTCCAGTTTATTTACAACTAGCATGCGTGGTGTGCTGTTTATTTACATGTACATCCTTTATTTCCTGCAAGGAAACAAGGAGGACGAGCCCTATAACTAGGAAGTCATGATGCAGGTTCTGTTTACTTTACTTGTCCATAAGGTGGTTCTGTTGTATCGTATTTGCCTTGCCCCATGGCAGAACGTGCTATGAATCAGCGACAGACATGTTCATTGCTATTCAAAGACGTACAGTACAATACAGTGGAGCAGTACTGGTACAGTTTCGCAGAACTCAGCGACATTCAGACATGCACCTTGCGTGTGGGGAAGTATGTTGCAATGCTCTTGCTGCTGGAAGGCTGTACACGGAATGATTCCTAGCAGGAATCATCTATTATATCGACTGACGAATGCGGGAGACTGGCTTATTGGAAACGAGGGGCATGGCAACATGAGGATCACTCGCATACCAGATTTTGAAGAGGAGGTGATGGGATGTGTTGCAGCGGACACAAGTACACGTCGTATTGCACGTGAGATGGCCGCTGCACGTACTATCGTGTGGTGTGTACTCTGCGAACAACTATTACACCCATATCACGCATAACGAGTTGAGTACCATCAAGTATAGTTCGTATGTGAATATCTGGGCCGGCATTGCAGGCGACACTCTCACTGGCCCATATCTTCTACCTGCCCATCCGAACGGCCACCTGTACATCTACATCTACATACATACTCCGCAATCCACAATAAGGTGCGTGGTGGAGGGTACCTCGTACCACAACTAGCGTCTTCTCTCCCTGTTCCACTCCCAAACAGAACGAGGGAAAAATGACTGTCTATATGCCTCTGTACGAGCCCTAATCTCTCTTATCTTTGTGTTCCTTCCGCGAAATATAAGTTGGCGGCAGTAAAATTGTACTGCAGTCAGCCTCAAACGCTGGTTCTCTAAATTTCCTCAGTAGCGATTCACGAAAAGAACGCCTCCTTTCCTCCAGAGACTCCCACCCGAGTTCCTGAAGCATTTCCGTAACACTCGCGTGATGATCAAACCTACCAGTAACAAATCTAGCAGCCCGCCTCTGAATTGCTTCTATGTCCTCCCTCAATCCGACCTGATAGGGATCCCAAACGCTCGAGCAGTACTCAAGAATAGCTCGTATTTGTGTTTTAAAGCGGTCTCCTTCACAGATGAACCACATCTTCCCAAAACTCTACCAACGAACCGAACACGACCATCCGCCTTCCCCACACCTGACATTACATGCTTGTCCCACTTCATATCGCTCTGCAATGTCACGCCCAAAAATTTAATCGACGTGACTGTGTCAAGCGCTACACTACTAATGGAGTATTCAAACATTATGGGATTCTTTTCCCTATTCATCTGCATTAATTTACACTTATCTACATTTAGAGTTATCTGCCATTCTTTACACCAATCACAAATCCTGTCCAAGTCATCTTGTATCCTCCTACAGTCACTCAACGACGAAACCTTCCCGCACATCGCAGCATCATCAGCAAACAGCCGCACATTGCTATCCAGCCTATACAAAAGATCATTTACGTAGATAGGAAACAACAGTGTACCTACCACACTTCCCTGGGGCACTCCAGATGATACGCTCACCTCCGATGAACACTCACCATCGAGGACAACGTACTGGGTTCTATTACTTAAGAAGTCTTCGAGCCACTCACATATTTTGGAACCAATCCCATACCTTAGTTAGGTGTCTGCAGTGGGCCACCGAGTCAAACGCTTTCCGGAAGTCAAGGAATATGGCATCCGTCTGATACCCTTCATCCATGGTTCGCAAGACATCATGTGAGAAAAGGGCGATTTGCGTTTCGCAGGAGCGATGCTTTCTGAAGCCGTGCTGATGCATGGACAGCAACTTCTCTGTCTCCAAGAAATTCATTATATTCGAACTGAGA
Source organism: Schistocerca cancellata (assembly GCF_023864275.1). Taxonomy (NCBI): domain Eukaryota; kingdom Metazoa; phylum Arthropoda; class Insecta; order Orthoptera; family Acrididae; genus Schistocerca; species Schistocerca cancellata. Next base: position 153,513,286 of record NC_064635.1, read on the forward strand.
ATATATTCGAGAATCCTGCAACAAACCGAGGTTCGTACAAACAGTTCTACATGAGTTGTTGGAGAACATACCTCTGACTGTTCGTGAGAGGACGTGGTTACAAGACGAAGCGCTGCTTCACTGCAACTATCTCAGTGCTGTATTTCCTGGTCGCTGAATCGGACGGGGAAGTCCTATTCCATGGTCTGCGAGGTCACCTGACCTGAATTCCTTTGATTATTTCCTCTGGGAACGTCTAAAGTCAATTGTGTATGAGACCGATGTGATTCGAAACACACCAGGGATGTGTGTCACAGTGCGTCAGAATCATGCTCGCCGCTGTCATGCTTGCACTGAGGTTGATGCCCTCAGTTTCAGCATATTTTGTAAGATACACTACAAATGGTGCGTAAATTGTGTCAGTGGTGGTGTTTGCAGTTAACTGCGACTAACGTAAATAAAAAAGGACACAGTCATCTGATTTTGTTCCTATTCTCTCCTTAAGCTGGCTTCTCCGACCCCAGGCTCACTACCTCAAATCTCCTATGAACTTTTTGCACGTTCTTACGGAAGCAACCTGTTCATGCTGCAGACGATAAAACTATCCGTCAAAGTGGCAAAATTCATATGGCCCACTTTATTACTAGCTGTCTAAACTACAACATGTACATTATCTGATCGAAAGTATCGGGACTTCTATTCGGCTAATGGACATAAGTGCAGGGTGTGCCCACCCATAGCCTTTACATCAACATCTACATCTACATTTATACTCCGCATGCCACCAAACGATGTGTGGCGGAGGGCACCTTCTGTGCCACTGTCATTACCTCCCTTTCCTGTTCCAGTCGCGTATGGTTCGCGGGAAGAACGACTGCCGGAAAGCCTCCGTGCGCGCTCGACTCTCTCTAATTTTACATTCGTGATCTCCTCGGGAGGTATAAGTAGGGGAAGCAACATATTCGATACCTCATCCAGAAACGCACCCCCTCGAAACCTAGACAGCCAGCTACACCGCGATGCAGAGCGCCTCTCTTGTAGAGTCTGCCACTTGAGTTTGCTAAACATCTCCGTAACGCTATCACGCTTACCAAATAACCCTGTGACAAAACGCGCCGCTCTTCTTTGGATCTTCTCTATCTCCTCTGTCAACCCGACCCGGTACGGATCCCACACTGATGAGCAATACTCAAGTATAGGTCGAACGAGTGTTTCGTAAGCCACCTCCTTTGTTGATAGACTACATTTTCTAAGGACTCTCCCAATGAATCTCAACCTGGCACCCGCCTTACCAACAATTAATTTTATATCATCTTTCCACTTCAAATCATTCCGTACGCATACTACCAGATATTTTTACAGAAGTAACTGCTACCAGTGTTTGTTCCGCTATCATATAATCATACAATAAATGATCCTTCTTTCTATGTATTCGCAATACATTACATTTGTCTACGTTAAGGCTCAGTTGCCAATCCCTGCACCAAGTGCCTATCCGCTGCAGATCTTCCTGCATTTCGCTGCAATTTTCTAATGCTGCAACTGTATACTACAACATCATCCGCGAAAAGCCCCATGGAACTTCCGACACTATCTACTAGGTCATTTATATATATTGTGAAAAGCAATAGTCCCATAACACTCCCCCGTGGCACGCCAGAGGTTACTTTAATGTCCGTAGACGTCTCTCCATTGAGCACAATATGCTGTGTTCTGTTTGCTAAAAACTCTTCAATCCAGCCACACAGCTGGTCTGATGTTCCGTAGGCTCTTACTTTGTTTATCAGGCGACAGTGCGGAACTGTATCGAACGCCTTCCGGAAGTTAAGGAAAATGGCATCTACCTGGGAACATGTATCTAATATTTTCTGTGTCTCATGAACAAATAAAGCTAGTTCGGTCTCACTCGATAGCTGTTTACGGGCTCCATGTTGATTCCTACAGAGTAGATTCTGGGTTTCTAGAAATGACAAAATACGCGAGCAAAAAACATGTTCTGAAATTCTACAACAGATCGATGTCAGAGATATAGGCCTATAGTTTTGCGCATCTGCTCAACGACCCTTCTTGAAAACTGGGACTACCTGTGCTCTTTTCCAATCATTTGGAACCTTGGTTCCTCTAGAGAATTGCGGTACACGGCTGTTAGAAGGGGGGGGGGGGGGGGCGGCAAGTTCTTTCTCGTACTCTGTGTAGAATCGAATTGGTATCCCGTCAGGTCCAGTGGACTTTCCTCTGTTGAGTGGTTTCAGTTGCTTTTCTATTTCTTGGACACTTATTTCGATGTCAGCCATTTTTTCGTTCGTGCGGTGATTTAGAGAAGGAGAGCTTCTGTGAAATTTGGAAGGTAGGAGACGAGATACTGGATGAAGTGAAGCTTTGAGGACGGGGCGTGAGTCGTGCTTCGGTAGCTCAGATGTTAGAGCACTTGCCCGCGAAAGGCAAAGGTCCCGAGTTCGAGTCCCGCTCGGGCACACAGTTTTAATCTGCCAGGAAGTTTCATATCAGCGCCCACTCCACTGCAAAGTGAAAATCTCATTCTGGATTCGAGAACATTGATTAACATCCTGCAATACTCAAAAACATTCTAGAACATTATGGACAATTCTAAAATTTTGTCGGACCTTCTGGAAAATATCTATAACGTTCTGTAATAGTATAAAACATTGTCTATCATTCTAGAAGGAACATTTGGGCCAGTCTCAGCCACTTCAACACTCAATTAACAGCTGCTTTATTGACTTCAGGTACCATCGGAGCGATACTCTCGTTTGACAGATGTTTTCGAAACCTACCATTGCAGCTTCAAATAGAAACCGTCTTCATGGATGGAAGATAGAGGGCTATTGTATACCATATAACGCCTAAGAGGTTGCACAGGTAGCTTGTGAGGTTACATTGGCGTACACAGACAAGCTGCACTTATAGTTATTATATGTATACTAACCTCAAACACCCACGGAGTCACTCACATATGAATTCGACACATACATTGAACGCACCTCCTCCTGCCCCTCTCTGTCTCGACCTCTTCCTCCTCCAGTCTGTCCTTGTCATCCTCCCACAGCTATCTGTCTGCCTCCTCCCCACTCCCTCTCTCCCTCTTCATCTCCTTCTACTGTTTTGTTTATTTCCTCCACCCCCTCCCAATGACCACATCTTCCTCTCTCCTACTTCTGAAGATATCCTTCTTCCCCTCTCTCTTTCCATGCCTGCCTCCCCCTCTTTCTTTTCAACCTGCCCACTGTCCTACATGTTCCACTTGCCTCATGTTTTTCCCTATCCTTCCTTCTCTCTGTCCATTTTCTCTTCCCTCTCATTCTGTCCATTCCCTCCTCTATCCACGTTTGGTTGCTTGAGCTGCTGAGCTGATTGTACAATAGTTTTCCCTGTCTTCAGAACTGTGTGGATGATGGTTTTGTTGCCCTTGACATGTAGGGTGGCCAGTAAAGCAGGTTGATTTGGGAGAGCATGCCTGTTGCGGAAGGTGGCCTGTTCTCCAGGGGCTAGAAAAATAACGATTTTAGCTGTATCTCATATACGAGATAATTCTGCAAACCCTAGGCCTAGAGACCTCAAATGTACACATGTACACTCAGCTTTATATATGTATAGCAGATGTAGATTTATAACATAGCATACAAAAATGTATAGAAAATATTCAACAGGAACAGAAGGAATCTTACAGGTGAAACTTCCCTTGCAGATTAAAACTATGTGCCTGACCAGGCTCGATCTTAGGACGCTATCTTTTTCAGATACCGACCTGAGTTATTTATGAGAATTACAAAATGAGCATGTGGTCCATACCTGAATACTTCTCAGGGGTTAGGGACCAAAACCAGGTCAGAGTAATGGTGACAAAAAATGGCAGTGTGAATGATGATATGCTTGTCTCGCTGGCAGGAGAGTATAATGGGAATGTTGAAAAATCTCTTCTGGCAGGGACTGAAAGAAAGACTATACAGGGTGCACGAAATACAACTTAAGGAGCATGAAGTATATCCCAAACCAGTTGTACTTTGTGCACCCTGTACTTTGTGCGAATCTGATTACAAGTCTTCGAGAACCTTCCTTCACAGCACAAACTATGAATGTTCTTCAGCCTCCTACGTGTCTATGCCACAGATAAAACTGAACAAATCACAGCTCTGACAGACATCACAGACCCAGCTTCAGGTCGAGAGGGGCCTGTATCATTAATAAACAGTTGAGTTCCACTTCAGCAGCATACACTTCCGCTCGTTTTAAACTTTTTAGTTGACTTCTGTATAACATGTGCAGCTAACGTCTAATAAATGATGCTATGCCATTTGAAACACTCTCTATCTAAGCATTGAAGTAACTTTGTTTAATCAAAAGCTGTAAACAGAAAATAATACGTACTATCTTGTTACAGGCAATATTTAATGGCCACGAAGACTCTCAAAGTCCGTCAAGAATTTTCTAGAAAATGAAATATTTCTAAGTGGAATATTTTAGAAACCAACACATTAACTTTGTAAAAGTATACTTTTTTGAAAATGGAAGAATATTGGCTACAAAATTATAATACAGGATTTTAGAAAGAATTACGTCTTAAGATTGATACATTCTGGAACACGAAAATGTTCAGTGTGAATAATTTTTGAAATATTAAGTTTGCTAAAAAGTTTGATTGAAACAAGAGGTTGAGGGTTTTCAAATAAGCTACGGTAATGTTAAAACAGACCATTTTTAGCGGGTTAAATTTTCGACATGTACACGGTTTACAGGTATCGTAACCTATGAATATTTCTTTAAATAAAATGTTCATATGACAACTACATATATTACTGTCATCAATAATCGGCGAACTACGCAGTGAATAATAAAGTTCAGCGACGTAAGGTGTGAATACGAAATTAGTTATTTTATGTAACTATGACGTACGCACCACTAATGAAAAGAGATCAGAAAAGGAAAAGAAAATAATATTGCCATCAGGACTGGTGTAAGAGGCAATCAAAAAGTTTCCGTTCCAGCGCGCTGCTGAAGCGTATATGTAACTTAGCGCGACTCCGATGTGGGTGTATAAGCACCGACATGTAGGCAAAGGATTAGTGCAGCATTTGCATCTTTCCGACGTGCGTGCGGTCAATGTGGAAATGTGAACTAATGCGGCATTATTACCAAAAGCATCCAAACAGGACTACATCTACATCTACATCTACATGATTACTCTGCAATTCACAAGTAAGTGCTTGGCAGAGGGTTCATCGAACCACAGTCATACTATCTCTCTACCATTCCACTCCCGAACAGCGCGAGGGAAAAACGAACACCTAAACCTTTCTGTTCGAGCTCTGATTTCGCTTATTTTATTTTGATGATCATTCCTACCTATGTAGGTCGGGCTCAACAAAATATTTTCGCATTCGGAAGAGAAAGTTGGTGACTGAAATTTCGTAAATAGATCTCGCCGCAACGAAAAACGTCTTTGCTTTAATGACTTCCATCCCAACTCGCGTACCATATCTGCCATACTCTCTCCCCTATTACGTGATAATACAAAACGAGCTGCCCTTTTTTGCACCTTTTCGATGTCCTCCGTCAATCCCACCTGGAAATGATCCCACACCGCGCAGCAATATTCTAACAGAGGACGAACGAGTGTGTGTAAGCTGTCTCTTTAGTTGACTTCTTGCATCTTCTAAGTGTCCTGCCAATGAAACGCAACCTTTGGCTCGCCTTCACCACAATATTATCCATGTGGTCTTTCCAACTGAAGCTGTTCGTAATTTTAACACCCAGGTACTTAGCTGAATTGACAGCCTTGAGAATTGTACTATTTATCGAGTAATCGAATTCCAACGGATTTCTTTTGGAACTCATGTGGATCACCACACACTTTTCGTTATTTAGCGTCAACTGCCACCTGCCACACCATACAGCAATCTGTTCTAAATCGCTTTGCAACTGATACTGGTCTTCGGATGACCTTACTAGACGGTAAATTACAGCATCATCTGCGAACAACCTAAGAGAACTGCTCAGATTGTCACCCGGGTCATTTATATAGATCAGGAACAGCAGAGGTCCCAGGACGCTTCCCTGGGGAACACCTGATATCACTTCAGTTTTACTCGATGATTTGCCGTCTATTACTACGAACTGCGACCTTCCTGACAGGAAATCACGAATGCAGTCGCACAACTGAGACGATACCCCATAGACCCGCAGCTTGATTAGAAGTCAAACACTAATGTGTTTTTATTCTTTTCTGGGTTGATAAAGAACAAACGACAGAAGACATCGATCCGAGTATGAAGAACGTTTATGTTCCAGCTTTTCTGTCGAAATCCACCGCTGGGGAACGGATGGTGCTGCTTCGTGACAGCGCACGTGTCATACCGCAAATATCGTAAAGCAAAAGTCACGCCAACTCAAGTGAGACTCACTCGAGCACCCGCCCGATAGTCGTGGTCTCCCCTCATGCAGTTAGGCCTTGAAGGGTCGACGATTCCTGTCGGTCGAAGATGTGTAGCAGGCAGTTGCGGACTTCTTCAGGCAACAAGACACGGTGTTTACCAAATGATTTCTTTAGTCTGGTGCTTCTGCGGAATGACTGCTTCATTGCTCACGGCGATTTTGTCTAATTGGTATATCGACTGTCGAATGTACAGCCTTCCAACGGAAACTTTTTGATCGACACTTATACTGCATTGGCTCCCTACTTAACTTGCATTTACCGCGATTCTCTTGCCCAACATAAAGTCCCGAGCGACTGGAAAAAAGCGCAGGTGACGCCTGTATATAAGAAGGGTAGAAGGACGGATCCTCAAAATTACAGACCAATATCCCTAACATCGGTTTGTTGCAGGATTCTCGAACATATTCTCAGTTCGAATATAATGAATTTCCTTGAGACAGAGAAGTTGCTGTCCATGCATCAGCACGGCTTTAGAAAGCATCGCTCCTGCGAAACGCAACTCGCCCTTTTTTCACATGATATCTTGCGAACCGTGGATGAAGGGTATCAGACGGATGCCATATTCCTTGACTTCCGGAAAGCGTTTGACTCGGTGCCCCACTGCAGACTCCTAACTAAGGTACGAGCACATGGGATTGGTTCCCAAGTATGTGAGTGGCTCGAAGACTTCTTAAGTAATAGAACCCAGTACGTTGTCCTCGATGGTGAGTATTCATCGGAGGTGAGGGTATCATCTGGAGTCCCCCAGGGAAGTGTGGTAGGTCCGCTGTTGTTTTCTATCTACATAAACGATCTTTTGGAGAGGGTAGATAGCAACGTGCGGCTGTTTGCTGATGCTGTGGTGTACGGGAAGGTGTCGTCGTTGAGTAACTGTAGGAGGATACAAGATGACTTGGACAGGATTTGTGATTGGTGTAAAGACTGGCAGCTAACTCTAAATATAGATAAATGTAAATTAATGCAGATGTATAGGAAAAAGAATCCTGTAATGTTTGAATACCCCATTAGTAGTGTAGCGCTTGACACAGTCACGTCGATTAAATATTTGGGCGTAACATTGCAGAGCGATATGAAGTGGGACAAGCATGTAATGGCAGTTGTGGGGAAGGTGGTTAGTCGTCTTCGGTTCATTGGTAGAATTTTGGGAAGATGTGGTTCATCTGTAAAGGAGACCGCTTATAAAACACTAATACGACCTGTAATTGAGTACTGCTCGAGCGTTTGGGATCCATATCAGGTCGGATTGAGGGAGAACATAGAAGCAATTCAGAGGCGGGCCGCTAGATTTGTTACTGGTAGGTTCGATTATCACGCGAATGTTACGGAAATGCTTCAGGAACTCTGGTGGGAGTCTCTAGAGGAAAGGAGGCGTTCTTTTCGTGAATCGCTACTGAGGAAATTTAGAGAACCAGCATTTGAGGCTGACTGCAGTACAATTTTACTGACGCCAACTTACATTTCGCGGAAAGACCACAAAGATAAGATAAGAGAGATTAGGGCTCGTGCAGAGGCATATTTGGTCGGAACAGACCTTTTTTTAATCGAATTTTTATGTAATTCACACACTGCGCTGCCTTCTAATTTTTTACGCTAATTAAAGGCATATAAGCAGGTCTTTTCCGAGTGTACTTCTAACCAAAAAGTGAATCTGGTAGCTGGAGTCCAAGGCTTTTGTCAATCACGGCTAAGCCTTCTTGTGGTGATACTTCCATGCAAACTTTCGATCCCAGACACATATTTCATCATATCTGACTGAGAAGTGAAATATCTGTTCTCATAGATTTAGCTTTAAATTTTTTTTTAATATTTTCATCCCCTATTTGGTCCCCTTAGAGGTTTAATGTACAAAAAAAAGGTGAACACATATTCTTTAAATTTCTGACTGAGAAACCAAATACCAATTTTCGTAGTTCTAATATCAAAATTGCCTTGATAGCGACACATTTTCAAAAAGCTTTTCATTCCTGGTTTCACCACTTTAGGACTGGAATTTCGAACAATCGCTCCTGAAACGATGCCTCTCCAAATTTCAAATTTCTTTCCTTAGTTGTTTGTGGCAAATGATGACGAGCCAGTGAATAAGTCTTGCCTTATTTCACCCCCTTAGGAACTAAATTTCCAAAAACAGTGAGACGCGCACTTTTTATTCTTGACAGAGAAGCCAGATACAATTTTCATAAATTTAGTTTTAAAAATAGTTGCATAAATAAATATTTCCATAAAACCTTTCACGTTCTTTTTCACCCTCTAGGCGGTTCAGTTTCCAAATACTGTGAAAAACGAACCTTTTTACTTTCAACTGAGGGAATTTTCGTAGATATAGCTTTAAAAATGCTTTCACAATGAAGTAATTTCATAAAGCTTTTCGTCCTGTATTTCACCCCTTAGCGGATCAATTTCCAAAATACACTGAAACAAGCATTTTTTTTTATTTCCAACCGAGAAGTCAAATACCAATTTTCATAGATGTAGCTTTAAAATGTTTCATATTTCTTTAATAATGATTTATTTTCAAAACAAATTTCACCCATTATTTCACCTCCATAGGGTTTAAATTTCCAAAAATACTGGAACACGTATTTCTTTATTTCTCATATATAAAACAAATAACTACAAAATTTCCTTAACAGCTAAATATTTTCAAAAACTTTTCGTGCCCTATTTGACCTAGGATGGTCTTTCGAAAAATCTCTTCTGAAACGACGCCTATAGTATAATATCAATACCCTCTACAAATTTCAAGTTTCTGTCCTTTGCGGTTTGCACTGGGCAGTGATCGGTGAGCGAGTCAGTCATTCGGGAAGCTGCCTTCCAGATTTAGAGGTTACGTCAGTTTTAAAATGTTCGATGAAAAACGGGATACAATAACGACAGTAGCTGTATCAACCCACGAAAGACACGCGGCAATATTGCAATTTCTCGCTTGAGGAAAGAATTATGCAGACTTCAAAGACTCATCTACAGAGGTCTCTAATATGTAAATACTGATTTCCGTTCCTCATCTCTTTCCTTCACAGAATAACAAATACCTTCCATTGTTTCCCTCCTGTAGTTGGTTCTGAGATGGTTTATCTGTTTGATAACGCCATATGTAATTGCGACAAGATTACTTCCTTTGTATTTCGTTTAAACTATAATGTAAGAGACATCCGACGCTGGCCTATTGTGATGAACTTCCTAAGAAGGCATTAAACTGAAAATCTAATACTGATAGGCTTTCGATGTAATGCTGTAGAATCAAGGCTGGCCTTCATACAGGGTGTTACAAAAAGGTACGGCCAAACTTTCAGGAAACATTCCTCACACACAACGAAAGAAAATATGTTATGGTACAAAAATGGTTCTGAGCACTATGGGACTTAACTGCTGTGGTCATCAGTCCCCTAGAACTTAGAACTACTTAAACCTAACTAACCTAAGGACATCACACACATCCATGCCCGAGGCAGGATTCGAACCTGCGACCGTAGCAGTCTGCGGTTCCAGACTGTAGCGCCTAGAACCGCACGGCCACTACGACCGGCAAATATGTTATGTGGACATGTGTCCGGAAACGCTTACTTTCCATGTTAGAGCTCATTTTATTACTTCTCTTCAAATCACATTAATCATGGAATGGAAACACACAGCAACAGAACGTACCAGCGTGACTTCAAACACATTGTTACAGGAAATGTTCAAAATGTCCTCTGTTAGCGAGGATACATGCATCCACCCTCCGTCGCATGGAATCCCTGATGCGTCGATGAAGCCCTGGAGAATGGCGTATTGTATCACAGCCGTCCACAATACGACCACGAAGAGTCTCTACATTTGGTACCGGGGTTGCGTAGACAAGAGCTTTCAAATGCCCCCATAAATGAAAGTCAAGAGGGTTGAGGCCATGGAATTGGTCCGCCTCTACCAATCCATTGGTCACCGAATCTATTGTTGAGAAACGTACGAACACTTCGACTGAAATGTGCAGGAGCTCCATCGTGCATGAATCACATGTTGTGTCGTACTTGTAAAGGCACATGTTCTAGCAGCACAGGTAGAGTATACCGTATGAAATCATGATAACGTGCTCCATTGAGCGTAGGTGGAAGAACATGGGGCCCAATCAAGACATCACCAACAATGCCTGCCCAAACGTTCACAGAAAATCTGTGTTGATGATGTGATTGCACAATTGCGTGCGGATTCTCGTCAGCCCACACATGTTGATTGTGAAAATTTACAATTTGATCACGTTGGAATGAAGCCTCATCCGTAAAGAGAACATTTGCACTGAAATGAGGATTGACACATTGTTGGATGAACCATTCGCAGAAGTGTACCCGTGGAGGCCAATCAGCTGCTGATAGTGCCTGCACACGCTGCACATGGTACGGAAACAACTGGTTCTCCCGTAGCACTCTCCATACAGTGACGTGGTCAACGTTACCTTGTACAGCAGCAACTTCTCTGACGCTGACATTAGCGTTATCGTCAACTGCACGAAGAATTGCCTCGTCCATTGCAGGTGTCCTCGTCATTCTAGGTCTTCCCCAGTCGTGAGTCATAGGCTGGAATGTTCCGTGCTCCCTAAGACGCCGATCAATTGCTTCGAATTTCTTCCTGTCGGGACATCTTCGTTCTGGAAATCAAAACGTACCGCGCCACGGCTATTGCCCCGTGCTAATCCATACATCAAATGGGCATCTGCCAACTCCGCATTTGTAAACATTGCACTGACTGCAAAACCACGTTCGTGATGAACACTAACCTGTTGATGCTACGTACTGATGTGCTACTGTAGAGCAATGAGTCGCATGTCAACACAAGCACCGAAGTCAACATTACCTTCCTTCAATTGGGCCAACTGGCGGTGAATCGAGGAAGTACAGTACATACTGACGAAACTAAAATAAGCTCTAACATGGAAATTAAGCGTTTCCGGACACATGTCCACATAACATCTTTTCTTTATTTGTGTGTGAGGAATGTTTCCTGAAAGTTTGGCCGTACCTTTTTGTAACACCCTGTATACCCGAATATACTTATCCAGCAACTTGTAATTGATTTGTATCACTTCGCTCTACACGCTGCTTTGAGCAGACTGCCTCACCGCTGACGTTTTGCTTGTAAAAGCTTACGAGTTGTCGGTGATCACGTTCAAGAGCGTACACATCAACAACTAAACAGGCTTGCAGACTGAAAACCGATGAAAATGCTGGCAGCTCGGACAGTCCGAATTCTTGGGCAAAATTATGATTCAGGCGGTAAGCGCACTTGTAAGAGCTTGATCGTGTACGTGTGTCAAGCTTGCCGTTATTTGAGCGTCCGCCTTTAGTAGTCATTATTCGCACACTCTTTCCGGGAATGAAATGGGAAGAAACTTTAACACTTGTTACGGTAAAAGGTACCGTCTGCCAATGATTTCATAGTGATTCGCAGATTATGTACGCATCTAGAAAGCAGTGCTCGTGCGAAACCCAGCTTCCCATTTTTTCGCACGATATCCTGCGAAGCGTGGATGAAGGGCAACAGGCAGATTCCATACACCCATATTTTAAGAAAGTGTTTGACGAAGTGCCATCCGGCAGACTGCTAACGAAATTCCGAGAATACACAGTAGGTTCTGATATACAGGCTGTGAGAGGTATATGTGCAAACGTTGTGATCATTGGTACCTTAATATCTACCCACTTCAGTGTTTTAGTTGTTATTTCTCTGCTTCTAACAGTCATCCTGCAAGCTTAATGTTTTCAGCACAGCTGTAACTGCACCACTAAGTGGACTAGGCTGTCAGTAGAGACTAACAGTTTTGCGTCCACGTGTTCACACTTCAACACCTGACTTGCTGCCCAGGGGAAAATATGCATCAAAGCCTTGCTCTTGCCACGTGTACTTCGACGTACTGACCAACCTAAAAACATAGTACTTGTAATAGCCATACTTATTAGTCTGCAAATGAAGTAAACACTGATGTAATGTTTTCAGTACACTGTCATCAGTCAATAATCATAATATCTGCGTTTGTACCCCTAGCACTCTGTATCTGAGTGACTTTTTAGGTTGTCCTGGTGAAACCTTCCCGTCTCCTCTATACCTCTTTTGTTAATGATAACCTTCCCTTTTACAATAAACTATGAAACCTTTCCTTAAGATTTCTACCTCTTGCTTAATAATAACAAATGAAATCTTCCCTTTGAAATTAATTCTCTTTCTCAATCTTCGCATACAAATTTAAATGCTGCTTATTTAAAGTTATTTTCTGATTCTTGCGACGAAACATAGAATGTGTCATCGTCGTGGCCCTCAGTCGTTATCTGCAATAACCCAAAGCTGTTCCTTACCTTTTTTACTGTTGCTGAATCGCCATCTGACTGCTACATCGAACTGCGACATGAATATACTTACTCTGTTTCACTATACTCTATTGGCTGCTGGTGGGCTTTCATAATAAGTGGCTGTATTTATTACTAAAGCTGACGTTATTCTTTAATAGCAAAACTGACGTTATTCTTTAATTAATTTGACTGAAGTTACGTAATTCATAGTTAAACTTTTTCTTGACAACAATAAAATTTTGCAAAGTTTTACGTTGATGGTTTTTGGGGTGGATTATAATTAGAAATGCAATATTGCTGGCAAAAGTTAATTATATTCTGAATGAAATGATTTTACAAACGTTCAAATGGGACTTTCTTTTTACAATAATCTTACAACTAGCAATGCGCGTACATACCTACAATAGACTTGAGTTTCTCAAAAAATTAATTCAATAATATTAGTTCCTCTTATTATAATAGTTAGCTGATGTCTCTGTACATCCGTTTATAATCTCTTGTAAATCATAGCTAGCGACTGGCATGCACACTGCTCCTCTCAACCTCTCGCTTCAGACCTGCTACCGACTCGCTACACTTCTCGCTTACTACTGACTTCTTACGATCGCTAAAGTGCGGTCTCTCCTGCCAGCAATGCTTTCTGGTGCAGACCATTACAAAATGTATCAATGCGTGGTCTTTCCCGCCCTTTTCAAAATTATATGAATTTGCGGTCTCTCTTGCCAACAATACTTTGGTGCAGACATTCCCTGCTACCACAATTATTTCCAACATGACAAATATTAATTATTCCTACTTAATTCTATTAATAAAATATAAACATCTTTCATAAATTGTGATTTGACAATAGACAATAGAAATATACACGTCTTACACTGGGCAACGAACGTTCTACAGAGACAGGAGGATTGTCAGCAGTGGCACAGTGGATCCCTCTTATTCTCTTCACACATAAACAGTCTCAATGATAGGCTGCAATATGCGACTCATTGCTGATGTTGCTACAGTGTACGGGAATGTGACGTCGTCGATTGACTGTAGGATGGTACAAGCTGACTTCGGCGGACTCTGTATGTTGTATGATGAATCATAGTTTGCATCGAATGTGCCGAAACGTACGTTACTGCAGGTGAGTAGGTGAAGCAGTCCTGTTTAGTTCCAGGTATGAAGCAGAATGTCTACACATGTGTTGGTTGTAAGGAAGACGAATTGTCGACTTCGGTTTATTGGGAGACTTCTAGTAAAGTATAGCTGAACTACACTGCAGAGACACACAAACTGATACTCCAGCCTACTATCGTGTAGGGACCCCGCGAGCACGCACAAGTGCGGCAACACGACGTGGCGTGGACTCGACTAATGTCTGAAGTAGTGCTGGGGGGAACTCACACCATGAATCCTGCATGGCTATCCATAAATCCGTAAGAGTACGAGGAGGCGGAGATCTCTTGTGAACAGCTCGTTGGATGGTATGGCAGATATGCTCAATATTCTTCATGTCTGGGGAGTTTGCTGGCCAGTGGTAGTGTGAGAGGTGGCATAAGCCCCCTCTCATATTTCTATCTTACTCTGAGTAATTCGATTTTCCTCTCTTATTGCATGTGGTTGAAAAGCTGCTATTCCTTCACATGCGGACTCCCCACACACCGTCTCTCGTCACCCAGGTGGTCCAGTGACAGGCAGGTTCTGGTGCTCTTGAAAGGGTTAAGCAGACAGGTATGAGGGAGTCGAGTGGATGCTTTCCAGACGCCAACATTGTCATAAGAGGGGGGGCGACACGCCCACAGGGGTCTGACGGAGCGGCTGGAAAGAGATTCCGTTACTTCGCAGAAACTTAGTGAAAACACTTTCTGGTGGGCTACCAGCGAGGCGTGGGAATGACTTGTGTTCCCAGGCAGTCTTGGCGGGAAAACTCCTGCGTTTTCTGCAAAATCATAATTGCGATTGGCTTGCTCAGGAGATAGCTCCGTGACGTGGCAAAATCGGCGCAAAAATTGGCGCCAAGTATCTCCATTGGTGGAATAGTACTGCGTCAGCAATAGAGGGGAATTTTCAGCCGGTTTTCGAGTTGCTGATTGGAACGTTTAACCACGGTCACTGTCATGGGGGCGGGAATGTTCTGTGTTTGGCTTGTACGGGTGCTCTTGAGGGAGTCGGCTCTCGCCTTTCGGTCGGAGTAGGTTACAAGACTGAGCTCTCGCTGCTCTGGACAGCCTGCCTTCCATTGGCTGTCTAATATACTTTCATTTAATTGTAACAGTTTGACGAAGCTACTGAAGTTTCGATTTAAGCGTAACTTTCCGACTACAGTTGGCAATTGAGCGTTCTGCGTACAAGCGGCCTATGTTGTCCGTCTTGAGCAGTTTTGGCTAAAGTTGACTGTATCGGAGTTACTGTGTGACTTATCTTGTTAAAATCACTCACTGTACCGTCAGTGATTGTGTAGCGAGCCTTCTTCGTCCCCCTCAGAGGCATATTTGTGTTGCTAGGAAGTCTTTAGTCTGGAACAACCAGACCAGGAGAATTTGTTTCGGGCTATACTCACGACATTATCATCACCACGACGGGACGTCGAAGCAACCAGCCATCGCCTCCGGTATGCCAGATCGTGTCCTTGCAGTTAAGAAGACAGCTTGGTAATGTACATCCGCAGCACTGGCAAATCGGGGAATTTTGCTCTGTGATAATCAGAGCTCAGCAGAGCGCGCCTGTTCGTCTTTTCTAAATTTGTTCTGTCTTGGGTGTTCATTGTCTGAGTTATCACTACTGTAGCAGCAATTAATGTTGGGTTGGCTGGGTGTTTCTCTTAAGATGTGAGTTGCAAGGAATTGGCTCCACATACCACTTGGTCATAAATGTCACAATCTAGTTTATGGACAACTTCACCATCAGAGCATTTATTTGAGTATCCAATTTGATGTATTGTAAATGTTTCATGAGTTTTGTTTATTATTTTGAGTTTTTTCATAATAAATGAAATTGTTATTTTGGACAGAACTTTCATTCTGTGTATCGGTAGAGCAACCCTTTGATTTCTCACTACGTTAATGAAACTTCCCTTAATTTCTATCCAATTAAATTATTGCAGGTGCCAAACGCTTTTCTACTACACTTGCAGGGTCGACTACAGCCAGTTCGCGTTTCTTCTTACTCCATGTGCAACAGCAAAAGTCGGAGTTAGTAAAGGGGGGGGGGGCTTAGAGCATCATTTCCATTTGAAGATTCTACAAGGATTTAGTGTTAAACACACTGCTAGCCCCGGCACCTCGCAAGTGTTTTAACCCAGAAGAGTGTTCCTGAAGTCACTCTGTAGCAATTGTGGACGTGTGGGGTGTCGCAATGTCCTGCTGGGATTGCCCAAGTCCGTCGGAATCGACACGAACGGATGCAGGTGATCAGACAGGATGCTTACGTACGTGTCACCTCTCTAGACTTATCAGGGGTCCTATATCACACCAACTACACAAGTCTCACACTATTACAGAGCCTCTATTAGCTTGAAGAGTCTCCTGCTGAAATACAGGGTCCATGGATTCATGAGGGTGTCTCCATACCCGAAGACGACCATCCGCTCAATACAATTTGAAAGGAGACTCGTCCGACCAGGCAACATGTTTCCAGTCATCAACAGTCCATTGTCGGTGCTGACGGGTCCGGGTGAGACGTAAAGCTTTGTGTCGTGCAGTCATCAAGGGTACACGAGTGGGGCTTCGGCGCCGAAAGCTCATATCGATGATGTTTCGTTGAATGGTTCGCACTCTGGCACTTGTTGACGGCCTAGCACTGAAATCTGCAGCAATTTACGGAAGGGTTGCACTTCTGTCACGTTGAACAATTGTCTTCATTCGTTGTTGGTCCCGTTCTTACAGGATCTTTTTCCAGCAGCTGCGATATTGAAGATGTGATGTTTTATCGGATTCCTGACAATCACGGTACACTCGTGAAATGGTCGTACGGGAAAGTCCCAGTTCATTGCTACCTCGGAGATGCTGTGTCTCGTCGCTCGTGCGCCGAGTATAACACCACGTTCAAACTCACTTAATTCGTGATAACCTCCCACTGTAGCAGCAGTAACCGATGTAACTGCGCCAGACACTTGTTGTCTTATATAGGCATTGCCGACCACAGCGCCGTATTCTGCCTGTTTACATATCTCTCTATTTGAATACGCATGTCTATACCAGTTCCTTTGGCGCTTCAGTGTATAAAACATACTGCTTAGAGAACTCCTGTGCGTTGCTTTCTTGAGTACCGCTCGAGTGTTTGAAATCCACTTCAGACCAGATCAAACGAAGGCACAAAAACAACTCTAAGGCACGCTGCTAGAATTGTTACCGGTGGCTTCGAACAACACGCATATGTTATGGTAATGCTCAGTGCACTCAAATTGGAATCATTGGAGGGAAGAACATGTCCTTTTCGCCAAAGAATATTAAGAAAGCTTAGAGAATCGGCATTTAACGTCCACGATTACTTGTTGCATGTATTCCAATCCCTGTCTTCCTCTACACTTTTTACCCTCTACATCTCTCTCTGGTATCATGGAAGTTATTGCCTTAACAGGTGTCCTATCATCCTATTCCTACTTGTTGACAGTGTTTTCCATATATTCCTTCTCTCGCCTATTATACGGAATACCTCCCCATTCCTTACCTTATCAGTCCACCTAAGTTTTAGCATTCACCTGTAGCACCACATTTCAAATGCTTCGATTCTTTTCTGTTTGAATTTTCCCACAGTCCATGTTTCATTGCCATACAACGCTGTTCTCCATATGTACATCCTCAGAAATTTCTACCTTTGATACTAGTAGACTTCTCTTGGGCAGGAATGCCCTGTACTCCAGTTCTTTTGTGTCCTCCTTGCTCCGTCCACAATGGGTTACTTTGCTACGTGGGTAGATAGACTGGACATTCCATTCAACAGATTCTGTAATTCACCTTCACTTCCTCTGAGCACAGCATTGTCATCAGCGAATCGTATCATTGATATCCTTTCACCTTGAATTTTAATCCCATTCTGGACCCTATATTTTATTTTCATCATTGCTTCTATAATGAGCAAATTGAGTAGTAGGGGCGAAATACTACATCCCTGTCTTACACCCTTTCTAATTCGAGCACTTCGTTGTTGATCTTCCACTCTTATTGTTCCCTGTTGGTTCATGTACTTACTGTATGTTACCTGCCTTCCCCTGTAGTTTACCCCTGTTTTCTGAGAATTTCGAACATTTTGCACCATTTGATATCGTAAAACGCTTTTTCCAAGTTAACAAATCCTATGAACGTGTTTTGATTTTTCTTTAGCCTCGCTTCCATTACCAACAGCAACGTCAGAACTGCCTCTCCGGTGTCTTTGCCTTTCCTAAAGCCACACGCATCGTCATTTAACAGTCTCAGTTTCCTTTTCCATTCTTCTGTATATTATTCTTATTAGCACGTTAGATGCATGAGCTGTTAAGCAGCTTGTGTGATAATTCTCGTACTTATCGTCTCCTGCTATCTTCGGATTTGTGTGGAAGATATATCGCCAGTCTCAAATATTCTGCAAGAAAAAGTGAATAGTCGTTTTGTTGCCGCTTCTCCCAATCATTTTACAAATTCCTATGGAACGTTGTATATCCTTTCTGCTTATTTGATCTTCGTTCTTTCAAAGCTCTTCAAAATTCTAATACTGGATCCCCTATCTCTTACCTGTCGACTCCTGCTTCTTCTCCTGTCACTTAATTTGACAAGACGACTCCCTCATAGACGACTTCAACGTACTTTTTCGACCTATCCACTTTCTTCTTTGCGTTTAACAGTGCAATCATCATCGCACTCTCAATGTTGCTGCACTTGCTTTTCATTCCGCGAAAGGTTATTTTGACTTTTCTATTTGCTAAGTCAGTCCTTCCGACAAAGATTTCGATTTCTTCACATTTTTCATATAGCCGTTTCGCCTTTGCATCCGCGCAGTTCCTATTTATTTCGTTCCTAAGTGATTTGTCACTAACGTATAGCTTTTGTGATGATCGCGAAAACAACTCAGCGCTCGTACGAAACTATATAGACCAAGGGGGTCCAACCCGCAGGCGGCATGCACCCTGCAGAAATCAAGTGTCAATGCGGCACAAGAAGTGAGTATCAATCACAAGATCGGTAAAAAAAAAGGAAAAGAATCCATAAAATACCATTTTTGTTAACTTACGATAAATTGAATATTTTCAATCTGGAACTCCTGCCTCGAGATGTTTGTTAAGTATGTACACCTCCGACGAATATTCCCCACCCCCCTCCCGCTTTTTGCTCTCAGCGGTTATTTTAAGTATATTTTGTGCCGCACTCGTCTTCTTGCAGTATGGCACTAGTAAGCTTAAAGGTTTCACGCCCCCAATATAGAAAGCCGTTTTTCTGTCGATCCATTTGCGAGTAGACCAGAAAAGGCAATGACTAGCAGTGGTACCAGGTACTCTCCGTCATACGCCGTATGGTCGTGTCGTGTGACCTCCCGTCGGGTACACCGGTCGTCCAGTGCATGTCTTCCGATTTGACGCCACTTCGGCGACTTGCTCGTCGATGGGGATGAAATGATGATGAATAGCACAACACAACACCTCTACATCTACATCTACATCTACATCCATACTCCGCAAGCCACCTGACGGTGTGTGGCGGAGGGTACCTTGAGTACCTCTTTCGGTTCTCCCTTCTATTCCAGTCTCGTATTGTTCGTCGAAAGAAAGATTGTCGGTATGCCTCTGTGTGGGCTCTAATCTCTCTGATTTTATCCTCATGGTCTCTTCGTGAGATATGCGTAGGAGGGAGCAATATACTGCTTGACTCTTCGGTGAAGGTATGTTCTCGAAACTTTGACAAAAGCCCGTACCGAGCTACTGAGCGTCTCTCCTGCAGAGTCTTCCACTGGAGTTTATCTATCATCTCCGTAACGCTTTCGCGATTACTAAATGATCCTGTAACGAAGCGCGCTGCTCTCCGTTGCATCTTCTCTATATCTTCTATCAACACTATCTGGTACGGATCCCACACTGGTGAGCAGTATTCAAGCAGTGGGCGAACAAGCGTACTGTAACCTACTTCCTTTGTTTTCGGATTGCATTTCCTTAGGATTCTTCCAATGAATCTCAGTCTGGCATCTGCTTTACCGACGATCAACATTATATGATCATTTCATTTTAAATCACTCCTAATGTGTACTCCTAGATAATTTATGGTATTAACTGCTTCCAGTTGCTGACCTGCTATTTTGTAGCTAAATGATAAAGGATCTATCTTTCTGTGTATTCGCAACACATTACACTTGTCTACATTGAGATTCAATTGCCATTCCCTGCACCATGCGTCAATTCGCTGCAGATCCTCCTGCATTTCAGTACAATTTTCCACTGTTACAACCTCTCGATACACCACAGCATCATCTGCAAAAAGCCTCAGTGAACTTCCGATGTCATCCACCAGGTCATTTATGTATATTGTGAATAGCAACGGTCCTATGACACTCCCCTGCGGCACACCTGAAATCACTCTACTTCGGAAGACTTCTCTCCATTGAGAATGACATGCTGCGTCCTGTTATCTAGGAACTCCTCAATCCAATCACACAATTGGTCTGATAGTCCATATGCTCTTACTTTGTTCATTAAACGACTGTGGGGAACTGTATCGAAGGCCTTGCGGAAGTCAAGAAACACGGCATCTACCTGTGAACCCGTGTCTATGGCCCTCTGAGTCTCGTGGACGAATAGCGCGAGCTGGGTTTCACATGACCGTCTTTTTCGAAACCCATGCTGATTCCTACAGAGTAGATTTCTAGTCTCCAGAAAAGTCATTATACTCGAACACAATACGTGTTCCAAAACACCCAGTCCCTGAGCGGAGAAAATCTCCGACCCAGCGGGGAATCGAACCCGGGCCCTTAGGATTGACATTCTGTCTCGCTGACCACTCAGCTACCGGGGACGGTCACCGTATGGTGGTGATGATTGGTTTGTGGGGCGCTCAACAGTGCGGTCATCAGCGCCCGTACAGAGTCCCAATTTTTATACAGTCCACTCTAGCCACCGCCACAAATGATGATGATGATGATGATGAAATGATAAGGACAACAGAAACACCCAGTCCCCGGGCAGAGAAAATCACGGGATCGAATCCGGGACCCTGTGATCCAAAGGCAGCAACGCTAGCCACTAGACCACGAGCTGCGGACTCACCGTATGGTGGCCAGTGGATAATGAGTGCAGCTTGCGATGCAAAGTCCATTTCCGAGAGTCGTATCCTCTGTTTTAGTCAGTGCTAGTGTATGACTGCGTCGTATGCATATCTCGCAGCGCTAATTATTTCCCCCGTAAGTTTAATTCCTGCGAGCTACATCGGCAGAGACCGCTTTGAGTAAAACAGCGGAGTGAAGCTCTAAAAAAGCCTCGACCTGAGGAGAAGCGAGAGGTGCTGGAGACTCTTTCGGCGTCGGCAGCTAGTGGACGATTTACGGGCGGCGGTATCGAGCAGGCGTTGTGTCCGGAGGGCGGCCGGCAGGTTGGCACCCCTGTCCGGGCTGCCCGGGCCAGCTCTGGCTCTCTCGCTCTCTCTCTCTCTCTCCCTCCCCCAGTGGCAGGCAGCTACATTGATCTGAGAGAGCCGGGCCGCACACAGAGAGGGCCTCGCTACGCCACGGGAGGGGTGGGCCGCCAGAGTGACCAGCCTGCTGCCCCCCCTCCCCCCTCCCACCCCTCCCCCTACCAACATCTAGCCTCTCCGGGGATTCCCCCTCCTGCCGGGCCGCGTCGCTGCCGCCATCATCCGTGCTCCTCTCTCTCTCTCTCCCTCTCTCTCTCTCTCTCTCTCTCTCTTTCTCCGTGTGGCCCCTGGCGTCGGTTCTCCCCTGCGTGTGGACGCTCCGTCCTGCCCGCCTATTGATTTTATGTACACATGGCGTGCAACACACGACGCCCTCTCGCAGCACGGCATGGCCAGGAAGCATCGCCCTGTGGTGGACGCCATTGCCAGTGGAATC
This sequence comes from Schistocerca cancellata, assembly GCF_023864275.1. Classification (NCBI taxonomy): domain Eukaryota; kingdom Metazoa; phylum Arthropoda; class Insecta; order Orthoptera; family Acrididae; genus Schistocerca; species Schistocerca cancellata. The sequence continues at coordinate 153,535,039 of NC_064635.1, forward strand.
TAAGGGCCGAGTTACACGGTGCACCTAAGGCAGCGTTCACTGTCGCACCGACAATAGTCGTCCAGATCACACGCCGTCGCCAGACGCTGCCCGTTCACACCGGCCGACAGCTTGGTCACAGTGCGTCCGATGCCCTACGTCAGATTTTGGCGGGGTCGCAGTGGTTAGGTCCAGTTGAACCACTTTAGAAAGAAAAAGGAATCAGTACCGTTAACACCGTAGCTTCAAACAAGGATACAGTCCTATCATGATAGACGAAAAAATCCGAAAACCATCAGACAACAAAGCTTCACACCAGACAAGATTGCAGTTAACACAAGATATAGCAAAAAGCAGCAAAAAATATGTTGCACTACCTTTTTAGCCAGCATATCCTGCAAAATAAGCAATCTATTTAAATATCCAAACATTGAGATAAACTTCCACACATATAGTAAACTTCACGAGGCAGCAATTCACAACTTGAAGAATAAGAACTTTCCATACAAAAAATCAGCAGCCAGAGTTACCCCTCGTACTCTATAGGACACACTGGGAGAAGCTTTGAGACTTTGAGACTTGGCTCAAAGAGCATATAGATGCCACACCTTTGAACAACATATCGAAATCCATATCTGTAATGTACCAATTCCCAACAGTCATGGAATAAAAAGCACTGAATACCACATCCAACGATTCCATCATACTGAGAAAGGTAGCTTAATGAATTTGCTTGAAGAGTTTGAGATGTATCAACATAAAAGTAAATCACAACAAAATATTCTCAGTGAACAGACCGAGTTAGCCAGTGCAGCCTTTCTTTAAAATTCTGCATTCCAGTGGAAAATAAACACTGCTGCCTTTGACAACAACAACATGCATACACTACACCAACACGAAATAGTGAATACAATATCACACCTTGCTTAGTCATACACTACCTTCAATTAGCTGTTAAATTTTAATGTAAGGTCCACCGCTATAACATTTATTTATGTACGTCTGTCCCTCATCATTTACTTTGCTTCCAGTGTATTTACCTACTGCCATTGCAGTGACATTTTATAACAAACTGACTTCTTGATTTGTTTATCTTAATTTTAACAACCTAATGGCGCGGAATTTTCGACATAAGTAATTAAAATATTTTCAATCTAACATTTTGTTTACATCATTGGAAATAGTTTTCAGGCAAAGTTACTGTTAAATAGACAGTTTCTAACATCACGTTTTGGTTGTATGGCACCACAACCCCAAGCAATTTTCACCACGTGAGCGAATAAAAAGTGAAAACTAATGCAAACCACAACGGAAATGTATCTTAACGTGAATAAGCCGTCTGATCATGAACTAGTCGGTTCGAAACCGGTAACGGCACTATTTACGTCAATAAGTAGCGTTATCAAAAGTGGCTGGTACCTGTTACCTTCTCTCCAAGAATCAGCTTGTGTATGTTAGGTTAGGTTACAATCTGTTCTATGTATGGAATATGTTAGATTTTAACCTCCAATAGTGGGATGAAACCCACGACGCCTCTGTCCTTGGAGACTAATGCTGCAGTGCAGTGTTTACTATTAAAAAGCTGCCGAATGTACATAATATGGTAAGTACCGTATACGCTGTCTTAGGTTACTGGAACTAGCAGTCAAGTGATATGTGAGATGAAGGGAAAAATGCAATTAAAAATCCTTAACACTGTGACGCCACTTCCTTTCTCCCACCACCCAGTAGCTTCAGAAGGAGCCGCCATCTTTAAAGCTAACATGCTATTACTGATATTTTTCATATGTTTAATGTGTGTGTGTGTTACAAAAATACACCGACGAAGAAAAACCACAACACCAAAAAAATAATGTAGAGTAATGAAATTTCAGGAATACATTTCTCTAGTTAACATATGTAAGTGATTAACGTCGCAAGATCACATGCTAATGTAAGGGAAAAATCAGGCATTGCAATTGTGACACGCTGCTACGTTAGTAGTCAGCGTAACTGCCAGAATGTTGAACGAACATGCATGCACTGTCTTGTACAAGTGCCGGATGTCAGTTTTTGGGATGGAGTACCACGCCTGTTGGACTTGGGCGATCAGTACAGGGACGGTTAATGCTAGTTGTGGACAATGATTTAGTTGTCCTCTGATAGTGTCCCATATGTGCTCGATTGGAGACAGAGCTGGTGATCGAGCAAGCCGAGGCAACATGTCGATACTCTGTAGAGTATTTTTGGTTAGAACAGCGGTATGTGGTCAACTGTTATCCTGTTGGAAAACACCCCCGAATGCTGTTCACGAATGGCAGCAGAAAACGTCGTACACATATGCAGTCATGTTATGTGAGACAACCGGCGAGAGTGCTTCTACTGTCGTACCAAGTTGCAACAGGTGCACGTCCAGTATGTTTAACATGCAGACACGTTGAGAGGTGCCATGAGCCCCCTCTCATATTTCTATCTTACTCTGAGTAATTCGATTTTCCTCTCTAATTGCATGCAGTGAAAAGTTGCTATTCCTTCACACGCGGACTTCCCACGCAGCGTCTCTCGTCGCCCGGGTGGTCCGGTGACAGGCGGGTTCTGCTGAACTTGAGAGGGTTAAGCCGACAAGTGTGAGGGAGTCGATTGGATGCTTTCCAGATGCCGACTTGTCACAAGAGAGGGAGCGACACACCCACAGGGGCCTAATGGAGCGGCTGGGCTAGAGGTTCCATTACTTCGCAGAAAGTTAGTGAAAACACTTTCTGGCGGGCTACCAGCAAGGCGTAGGAATCACTTGTGTTCCCAGGCAGTCTTGGCGGGCAAACTCACGCGTTTTCTGCAAAATAATAACTGTGATTGGCTTACTCAGGGGATAGCTCCGTGACGTAGCAAAAATCGGCGCCGAAATTGGCGCCAAGTATCTCCATTGGTGGGAATAGGAGTGGAATTTTCAGCCGGTTTTCGAGTTGCTGATGGAACGTTTAACCACGACCACTGTCGTGGGGGCGGGAATGTTCTGTGTTTGGCTTGTATGGGTGCTCTTGAGAGAGTCGGCTCTCGCCTTTCGGTCGGAGTAGGTTACAAGACTGAGCTCTCGCTGCTCTGGACAGCCTGCCTTCCGTTGGCTTTCTAATATACTTTCATTTAATTGTAACAGTTTGACGAAGCTGCTGAAGTTTCGACTTCAACATAACTTTCCGAGTACAGTTGTCAATTGAGCGTTCTGCGTACAAGCGGCCTATGTTGTCTGTCGTGAGCAGTTTTGGCTAAAGTTGACTGTATCAGAGTTACTGTGTGACTTCACTTGTTAAAATCACTCACTGTACCGTCAGTGACTGTCATCGCTCCCGGTATGCCAGATCGTGTCCTTGTAGTTAAGAAGACAGCTTGGTAATGTATGTCCGCAGCATCGGACATATCAGGGAATTTTGCTCTGTGATAATCAGAGCTCAGCAGAGCGCGCCTGTTCGTCTTTTCTAACTTTGTTCTGTCTTGGGTGTTCATTGTCTGAGTTATCACTACTGTAGCAGCAATTAATGTTGGGTTGGCTGGGTGTTTCTCTTAAGATTTGAGTTGCAAGGAATTGGCTCCACATACTACTTGGTCATAAATGTCACAATCTAGTTTATGAACAACTTCACCTTCACAGCATTTATTTGAGTATCGAATTTGACGTATTGTAAATGTTTCATGTGTTTTGTTTATTATTTTGAGTTTTTTCATAATAAATCAAATTGTTATTTTGGGCAGAACTTTCATTCTGTGGATCGGTAAAACAACCCTTTCATTTCTCGCTACGTTAATGAAACTTTCCTTTATCAAATTAATTTCTATCAAATTAAATTATTGCAGGTGCCACACTCTTTTCTACTCCACTTGCAGGGTCGATTACAGTCAGTTCGCTTTTCTTCTTAATCCATGTGCAACAGCAAAAGTCGGAGTTATAAAAGGGGGGACTTAGAGCATCATTTCCATATGAAGATTCTAGAAGAGTTTAGTGTTACATACACTGCTAGCCCCGGCACCTAGCAACGTCGGTTGCACGACCGCAACTGGCGCAACTAACCAACACGCGGCCATCGCTGGCACCGAGGCCACTGAAGTCGCAAATAGAGGTAGTTGTCCTCGAAGTAACCAGTCTGTAACAATTCCTTGTGTCTCTGTGATGCCAGTTGCTGGCCAAATAGCTGCTGCAAATGCAGTACGATGCGCCAGAGCCACACGCCGAACACAATGACCTCCCCTCTCGGTAGTATCACGTGGCCGTCCGGAGACCGACCTTATTGCTACCGTACATTCACGTGATTACCGCTGCCAGCGATCGTTTACAGTGGCTACATTCCAGCCAAAATTTTCTGCAGTATCGCAGAAGGAACACCCATCTTCTCGTAGTCCCATTACACGACCTCGTTTTGGCCGGCCGCGGTGGTCTCACGGTTCTAGGCGCGCAGTCCGGAACCGCGCGACTGCTACGGTCGCAGGTTCGAATCCTGCCTCGGGCATGGAAGTGTGTGATGCCCGAGCGGTTCTAGGCGCTACCGTCTGGTTAGTTAGGTTTAAGTAGTTCTAAGTTCTAGGGGACTGATGACCACAGCTGTTAAGTCCCGTAATGCTCAGAGCCATTTGAACCATTTTGAACACGACCTCGTTCCACTCAGTGGAATGGCATCTTCGTCGCTTTAAAGGCATTCTTGGCTAACATCTACACTCCTGGAAATTGAAATAAGAACACCGTGAATTCATTGTCCCAGGAAGGGGAAACTTTATTGACACATTCCTGGGGTCAGATATATCACATGATCACACTGACAGAACCACAGGCACATAGACACAGGCAACAGAGCATGCACAATGTCGGCACTAGTACAGAGTATATCCACCTTTCGCAGCAATGCAGGCTGCTATTCTCCCATGGAGACGATCATAGAGATGCTGGATGTAGTCCTGTGGAACGGCTTGCCATGCCATTTCCACCTGGCGCCTCAGTTGGACCAGCGTTCGTGCTGGACGTGCAGACCGCGTGAGACGACGCTTCATCCAGTCCCAAACATGCTCAATGGGGGACAGATCCGGAGACTTGCTGGCCAGGGTAGTTGACTTACACCTTCTAGAGCACGTTGGGTGGCACGGGATACATGCGGACGTGCATTGTCCTGTTGGAACAGCAAGTTCCCTTGCCGGTCTAGGAATGGTAGAACGATGGGTTCGATGACGGTTTGGATGTACAGTGCACTATTCAGTGTCCCCTCGACGATCACCAGTGGTGTACGGCCAGTGTAGGAGATCGCTCTCCACACCATGATGCCGGGTGTTGGCCCTGTGTGCCTCGGTCGTATGCAGTCCTGATTGTGGCGCTCACCTGCACGCCGCCAAACACGCATACGACCATCATTGGCATCAAGGCAGAAGCGACTCTCATCGCTGAAGACGACACATCTCCATTCGTCCCTCCATTCACGCCTGTCGCGACACCACTGGAGGCGGGCTGCACGATGTTGGGGCGTGAGCGGAAGACGGCCTAATGGTGTGCGGGATCGTAGCCCAGCTTCATGGAGACGGTTGCGAATGGTCCTCGCCGATACCCCAGGAGCAACAGTGTCCCTAATTTGCTGGGAAGTGGCGGTGCGGTCCCCTACGGCACTGCGTAGGATCCTACGGTCTTGGCGTGCATCCGTGCGTCGCTGCGGTCCGGTCCCAGGTCGACGGGCACGTGCACCTTCCGCCGACCACTGGCGACAACATCGATGTACTGTGGAGACCTCACGCCCCACGTGTTGAGCAATTCGGCGGTACGTCCACCCGGCCTCCCGCATGCCCACTATACGCCCTCGCTCAAAGTCCGTCAACTGCACATACGGTTCACGTCCACGCTGTCGCGGCATGCTACCAGTGTTAAAGACTGCGATGGAGCTCCGTATGCCACGGCAAACTGGCTGACACTGACGGCGACGGTGCACAAATGCTGCGCAGCTAGCGCCATTCGACGGCCAACACCGCGGTTCCTGGTGTGTCCGCTGTGCCGTGCGTGTGATCATTGCTTGTACAGCCCTCTCGCAGTGTCCGGAGCAAGTATGGTGGGTCTGACACACCGGTGTCAATGTGTTCTTTTTTCCATTTCCAGGAGTGTACATCTACACTCCGCAAGCCACCTGACGGTGTGTGGCGGAGGGTACCTTGAGTACCTTCATCGGTTCTCCCTTCTATTCCAGTCTCGTATTGTACGTGGAAAGAAGTTTACAAGATATAAAACCAGTATATTACCCACTTCCATTTTTATTAGCTGCTTGCCTCGAATGCACCTTTCATATACAACATACAATTTTTTGGGGGGAGGGGGGGTAATCTAGCCATAAATTTTGAAAATAATGTTTTATTAACCTTCTTGGTTGGATGATTCAAAGTAACGGAAATATTGCTAAAGATAGATAAAGGTATTTTTCTACTAGTGGATCTGAAGGGTTTAAGCCTATTTCTGGACTATCGTTATTTAATTGTGCGTTGATAAACTCTGAACAAACCTGACCAAAAGTCAGTCTGATCCTCCTTCGCATATCACTTAACTAGTTCTCATTACTTCTAGCTTTAACATAACCCTCATTTCCATTTTGCAATTCTGTCACCTTACAACCTGAATGAAGACCCTATCAATCCAGATTAGAATGACAGTTCCCTGGTTCCTGAATATGATATCGTCCAGAGCAGTCCCTACCTGAAAATACATTTTTTTTTTTTTTGGGCGGGGGGCGACTATTTTACCTGCTGAATATTTTATCAATAGGTTGGCCTATCATTAAGTCATGCAGTAGACCTGAATGCTCATAGGGAAAGTGTTGGCTCTAATTTCCCCTTGCTTTCAGAAACTTGCAGTATCAGAATGCCAAGAGCATGCAGACTCATTTTACAAGACCACATCATTCAATCATGCTGACTGTTGTTCCTGCAACTACTTGAAATGGCACTGTCCTCATTCTGCAACCCACCTAAGCCACACAGCCTAGGCAAGGACCATGGTTAGTGACATGGGGGACCTTCAGTGACCACTGTAACAGAACATAATTAATGATTTCTCTGTGTGGACTCTAATCTCTCTGCTTTTATCCTCATGGTCTCTTCGCGAGATATACGTAGGAGGGAGCAATATACTGCTCGACTCCTCGGTGAAGGTAAGTTCTCGAAACTTCAACAAAAGCCCGTACCTAGCTACTGAGCGTCTCTCCTGCAAAGTCTTCCACTGGAGTTTATCTATCATCTCCGTAACGCTTTCGCGATTACCAAATGATCCTGTAACGAAGCGCGCTGCTCTCCGTTGGATCTTCTCTATCTCTTCTATCAATCCTATCTGGTACGAATCCCACACTGCTGAGCATTATTCAAGCAGTGGTCGAACAAGCGTACTGCAACCTACTTCCTTTGTTTTCGGATTGCATTTCCTTAGGATTCTTCCAATTAATCTGTCTGGCATCTGCTTTACCGACGATCACCTTTATATGATCATTCCATTTTAAATCACTCCTAATGTCTACTCCCAGATAATTTTTGGAATTAACTGCTTCCAGTTGCTGACCTGCTATATTGTAGCTAAATGATAAGGGATCTATCTTTCTATCTATTCGCAGCACATTACACTTGTCTACATTGAGATTCAATTACCATTCCCTTCACCATGCGTCAATTCGCTGCAGATCCTCCTGCATTTCAGTGCAATTTTCCATTGTTACAACCTCTCGATATACCACATCATCATCCGCAAAAAGCCTCAGTGAACTTCCGATGTCATCCACAAGATCATTTATGAATATTGTAAATAGCAACGGTCCTACGACACTCCCCTGCGGCACACCTGAAATCACTGTTACTTCGGAAGACTTCTCTCCATTGGGAATGACATGCTGCGTCCTGTTATCTAGGAACTCTTCAATCCAATCACACAATTGGTCTGATAGTCCATATGCTCTTACTTTTTTCATTAAACGACTGTGGGGAGCTGTATCGAACGCCTTGCGGAAGTCAAGAAACACGGCATCTGCCTGGGAACCCGTGTGTACGGCCCTCTGAGTCTCGTGGACGAGCAGCGCGAGTTGGGTTTCACACGATGGTCTTTTTCGAAACCCATGCTGATTCCTACAGATAGATTTCTAGTCTCCAGAAAAGTCATTATACTCGAACACAATACGTGTTCCAAAATTCTACAACTGATCGACGTTAGAGATATAGGTCTATAGTTCTGCACATCTGTTCGATATCCCTTCTTGAAAACGGGGATGACCTGCGCCCTTTTCCAATCCTTTGGAACGCTACGCTCTTCTAGAGATTCACGGCGTCCATTCTCCAAAGCAACTAACGCTCAAAACCGTTACCCGTTTATTTAAAGGAGACCTGATATGCGTCCTCATAGTGCACTCTTATCCGACCATCTTTCAGATGTAGACATATGCCTAACAACTTTCGGATATGTCGCACTACCCCTTCTTGGTGATTCTATTTTTTTCCGTCAGTTTCAATGTAATACTACATCAAGGATCACTCTAAAACACGTTGTTGCGGATACGGTTTATTATGCTGCTGTGGATGTGGGACTTCGGAGTATAAAGGTTTTGCCAATGTGGTTATGGACACATAATGGTTAATTTACGTGGTAAAAGTAGATGACGTTTCTGTTACATGATGCGTTGATAAAATTTCTACGTAAGCGAGATTATTTAATTAATTAATTTGTGGCTTCACAGCAGGTCACTTTGTTCAAAAAATGGTGATAATTAATGCAATTATAGCAATATAGTCAGAAAATCATATTCTAGTGCTGGAGACCTCAATGTCCCTTAAACACTTGCCCTGTGGCTTTGAGGAAGGAAGTTGTTGTTGTTGTTGTGGTCTTCACTCCTGAGACTGGTATCAGCTCTGCATGCTACTCTATCCTGTGCAAGCTTCTTCATTTCCCAGTACTTACTGCAACCTACATCCTTCTGAATCTGCGTAGTGTATTCATCTCTTGGTCTCCCTCTACGATTTTTACCGTCCACGCGGCCCTCCAAAGCTAAACTTGTGATCCCTTGATGCCTCAGAATATGTCCTACTAACCAGTCCCTTCTTCTTGTCAAGTTGTGCCACAAACTCCTCCCCAATTCTATTCAATACCTCCTCATTAGTTATGTGATCTACCCATCTAACCTTCATCATTCTTCTGTAGCACCACATTTCGAAAGCTTCTATTCTCTTCTTGTCCAAACTATTTATCGTCCATGTTTCACTTCCATACATGGCTACACTCCATACAAATAGTATCAGAAAAGACTTCCTGACACTTAAATCTATACTCGATGTTAACAAATTTCTCTTCTTCATTGCCAGTCTACATTTTACTTCCTCTCTACTTCGACCATCATCAGTTATTTTGCTCCCCAAATAGCAAAAATCCTTTACTACTTTAAGTGTCTCATTTCCTAATCTAATTCCCTCAGTATCACCCGACTTAATTCGACTACATTCCAATATCCTCGTTTTGCTTTTGTTGATTTTCATCTTATAGCCTCCTCTAAGGACACTGTAGATTCCTTTCAACTGCTCTTCCAACTCGTTTGCTGTCTCTGACAGAATTACAAAGTCATCGGCGAACCTCAAAGTCTTTTTTTTTTTTCTCCATGGATTTTAATACCTACTCTGAATTTTTCTTTGTTTCCTTTACTGTTTGCTCAATATACAGACTGAATAACATCGGATACAGGCTACAACCCTGTCTCACTCCCTTCCCAACCACTGCTTTCCTTTCATGCCCTTCGACTCTTATAACTGCCATGTGGTTTCTGTACAAATTGTAAATAGCCTTTCGCTTGCTGTGTTTTACCCCTGCCACCTTTAGAATTTGAAAGAGAGTATTCCAGGTCAACATTGTCAAAAGCTTTCTCTAAGTCTACAAATGCTAGAAACGTAGGTTTGCCTTTCTTTAATATTTCTTCTAAGATGTATGGTCAGTATTGTCTCACGTGTTCCAACATTTCTACGGAATCCAAACTGATCTTCCCCGAGGTCGGCTTCTACCAGTTTTTCCATTCGTCTGTAATGAATTTGCGTTAATATTTTGCAACTGTGACTTATTAAATTGATAGTTCGGCAATTTTCACATCTGTCAACACCTGCTTTCTTTGGGATTGGAATTATTACATTCTTCTTGAAGTCTGAGGGTATTTCGCCTGTCTCATACATCTTGCTCACCAGATGGTAGATTTTTGTCAGGACTGGCTCTCCCGTCAGTAGTTCTAATGGAATGTTGTCTACCCCCGGGGCCTTGTTTCGACTCAGATCTTTCAGTGCTCTGTCAAACTCTTCACGTATCTCCCATTTCATCTTCATCTACATCCTCTTCCATTTCCATAATATTGTCCTCAAGTACATCGCCCTTGTATAGACCCTCTATATATTGCTTCCACCTTTCTGCTTTCCCGAGGAAGTAACAAGGTTTTATACTTCGTGCAAGACTGAAAATATTAGCTTTCAAAAAGGGCAGCGTAAATAGCATCCAACATATTACACAAAATCTTTGCAGCAGTGCTTTTCAGAACGTGGTACAGGCCTAAAGATTGGAAAGATGTAGTCGACAGATATCAAATATCGAAGCGTCTCTTCTAGTTTCACTTGAGCCAGAACTGCGTCTTTAATGTGAGTATCGGATTCTTTAATAGAGCTCGAATCGCACAATTACAAGTACTCGAAACTAACTTGCTTTATACAAAAGTGTTCCACGTATGGGTCTTTACATGCTCGAAATGAGTTGTGGTAACATTAACAGGCAAGATCGCAAACAATCTCAGTTTACTGAATTTATTTGAAGCTATGCAGACATACATCAATTAACGTTCAATGACTGTCATTCAGCACACGTATGAAAGACAACCATAAAATTTAGAATAAGATGCTCTGAACATCTAAAGCACTGAAAAGTGGAGACACACACACACACCACATTCGAAAACCACTTCGTCTAACTGAAACAGAACCACCACCCTAGTGGCACCAGACGAGAGGAAACTGTAATAATAATCTGTAGATAGCTAATGTCCACTTATCACGACACAAAAAATATCTGCTACAGTAACTTTTAAGCACAAGATACGCTATCCTTCTCACTTGAACAAATTATTTTTTGAGACTATAATTTACACCTAAAATTTCCTATAAATGTTTTGCCTGCTTGTGTTTTCCAATAAACATGCGATTACAGTGCATATTTTCCGAATTATGCGCCGACTGTGGTTTTTTCATCCTAACGATGTTGCAAACTCCCTTTCTCTTGGAATAAACTTATCAGTTTCTCACAGTCCACATTTTGTTTAAATTCAAATCAAATGGCTTTGAGCACTATGGGACTTAACTTCTGAGGTCATCAGTCCCCTAGAACTTAGAACTACTTAAACCTAACTAACCTAAGGACATCACACACATCCATGCCCGAGGCAGGATTCGAACCTGCGACCGTAGCAGCAGCGCGGTTCCGGACTGAAGCGCCTAGAACCGCTCGGCCACAACGACCGGCTCCACATTTTGTATGTGAAAATGCTGATCGATTTGACCGAAGAAAACAAACCGATTTGAATTTTACCGATTGTCGTCCGAAGTCTGTACGGTCGGAGGATGAGATCGGCTACAGTGTGAGGGTGCAACTACGGTTCAAATGGCTCTGAGCACTATGGGACTTAACTTCTGAGGTCATCAGTCCCCTAGAACTTAGAACTACTAAAACCTAACTAACTTAAGGCCATCACGCACAACCATGCCCGAGGCAGGATTCGAACCTGCGACCGTAGTGGTCGCGCGGCTCCAGACTGTAGCGCCTAGAACCGCTCGGCCACCCCGGCCGGCAGGGCGCAACTAGTGGCGTACCGATTTGTAAAGATCGACCGTCAACGGCCGCCGTCTGTTGTCGGCGTTCTATCGCCGTACTGCAGCCACGCTCGTGGAGCACTGTTCAGTAACAGCCGCTTAGAGAATAAAGACGAGCGAACGCTCTGCCAGTACCTCGCCTCTGGCGGAAAGAGGAGGTAGTTAAGGAGATTAGCTACCTGTGGATCGCCGTTATAAGAAATTGCTACCATCTCATGCTGTTCAACTTTCTCGACGGAGAAAGCATGGCGTGGGAAACCGATCTCTTCTGACATGTTTACATGATAATTCCGGAATCACTTTTGTTAGACTAGTGTTCAAAAATGTTCAGATGTGTGTGAAATCTTATGGGACTTAACTGCTACGGTCATCAGTCCCTAAGCTTACACACTACTTAACCTATATTATCCTAAGGACAAACACACGCACCCACGCCCAAAGGGAGGACTCGAACCTCCGCCGGGACCAGCCGCACAGGCCGTGACTGCAGCGCCCTAGACCGCACGGCTAATCCCGCGCGGCTAGACTAGTGTAATATCGCTTTCGGTCTTCGGTCGTTTTAGACGATTGGGCACTGGTTTCCGATTCAGTTAGCATTACAAGGGACATCCAAGGGGCCCACACAACAAAGGGACCTGCACTATAAAGATTCAAAATAGAAAAGATCTTTGGTTTAACATTGTCTCATTAAGAAAATTATTGAGGCTTTCGTGGACACTCGCTGGCAAAGTTCCCTATTGTATTTTATCTCGGAACATTCGGTCGACGTTTCATGGTTTTTCTGACGTTTCTCCGGGATTGTAAAAGCTTCACCCTCCATTGCCGGTGGCGGACTGGAGTTGAACAGGCGCCCAGAGAGTATGCGAACACATCGCTTCAACGTCTGAAGGCCTTTCTCTCGTTATTACTTCAGTGGTTCTCCCCCTGTCATGTTCAGTGGCTGTTCACAGCAGGGGACTGTAGGAACCGTTTGCCTTGAGGAAGCTTTTTTCTTTCATGTTTGTGAATTTCTATGAGGATCTGTAATATGATGTTCGGTTTGGGTCTCGGAAAATTAAAGGGACGACAGAGGCAGGTGTGACGTTCCGGATGCGTAAAATTTACTGGAGTCCTTCACCAAAACACAATCCTTTGCAAAACCTAGCAGTCGACCTATTGAATCTCTCTGTCTAAAGTCCATCAGAGCACTCACTATCCGTATTTCAGATTTAAGGGTATTAATGTTTGCCTGTAGTTCAATACCTTTGCCTGACTATTTAAAACTTCGTTTAAATCATCAATATCGTAGGCACCAGGATGTATTTGTAGAATCTCCTTCTGACTATCAATTTCCAGATGCTGTTTATTGTTGCTCTTTGTGTTATTTGGAATGCTGTTATACGTCTCCAGACCAATCAGCGCAATACTCCAGTCCCCTGCACTTAAATCAATCAGCAGAAAGTAATTTGCACGTAATACTGATCCTCGCTCTTTTAAAATCAGAGTGTATGACATTGCATCTAAATCTCAAATGATGGGCGTGCCTTCAATGATAGCTCTTTTATATGTGCGGATGTTCGCACACCTGCTCTGGTGAGGCGAGGAGAAAGCACACATTCCAGACTTGTCACAGCTTGGTCTAAATATAGCGCGCATTCCAGAGGTTCGCTGATGCGGGCGAAGGCTAATTTGCCATGGCAGTGATGATGAACATAGCACAGGTATGTGTTAAATTCCTGATATCGCCGGAAATCGTAGAAGACACGTCGTTTGCTGGTGAAGTAGCGTTGTAATTCTTCAGGCGGCTGTAAATCCCCGAATGAATCGAAATACTGCATTGTATTTGCACTTTTCTTAGCATACGCCACCCAATGGGTCCCAGGAGCACCAGCAACATCTACCTTTATAATTCCGCACTCATTAGTCCGCCACATGGTCTTCGGTAATGTATCGCGCATGAAGACCCCTCGGAATGCAGGAATGTGAAGTTTTTCTTTAACAATTTTAACTAGATCTTTATTCGTGAGCGCTCCGTCAGGTAGGATAACTAACGGACATTTTTTATTTATGAAAAGACCTAATCCTTTCCTGTATGGGTTCAAGTAGAGACCTTTTCCGCCATAGCGCGTTTATGTCTTTTGGCTTCCTCTAGCTGAGCCTGTGCATTCTGCGCGTTTTTCACCGTTTTGGCGACGCCTGCGGCCCCGCCTGTAAGCGAACCCACAGCGGATAGGTCTGCAAGGACTGGAACGAGGAACGGGATAATTCCACCTGAAGTCTTTGGTAGTGGTAGGACCCTAGGTGGTTTAACTGAAGTCTTGTTCTTCTTCTTGGTCCTACCGTTCAACACACGTTTAGCTGCACGCATCGAAGTGAGAATACAGTTTTTCAAACAACCGGGCTTGTTCTTATTGTTCTTCGCCCTCAAAGCTGTTCGCGCTGCTTTCATAATTCGTTTGAAATTGATCACCCCCAAGCCCAACTTAATTTTTCCACGCATGGTTTTATCAACCACGAATGCAGCAACGCGTTGGTCTATTCCGAGATCTTTTCTTCGCCTTATTTGCTTGGCTTTATCGGCTAATATTCGGTCGGCTATGTGGCGTGCTGGGAGATCCTTATTTGCAGCGTATGCGAGGACGTGTTCAAGGCAAGCTTCGTTTAGTAGGATAATACCTTTATCACTGTGTTCCAGGCGTTTCTGAAGCTTTTTCCAGGCCCACAGAAATTATATCCCGAACTGTGCAATTCAACAGGCAATTTGTCGAGAATACCACCTCCACCTCTTATTATGGTGTGCCTCCTATCATGCATGGTACACTACTGATGTGATAGAGGTCTACGCTCCCTGTTATATACTAACTCTTCAGCATCAATCCAACTGTTTTCTGATTATGGAAATCCTAACCATTTAACTAGCGCTCTATTCCCGCGACGTCTTATCACGCGTTCGATGAGAAATACATCTGGTTCAGAACTCTTCTGCGATTCCTCCGTGTAAAAGCATCCTGCAGTTTCTTCACCTTTAAGATATACACTCCTGGAAATGGAAAAAAGAACACATTGACACCGGTGTGTCAGACCCACCATACTTGCTCCGGACACTGCGAGAGGGCTGTACAAGCAATGATCACACGCACGGCACAGCGGACACACCAGGAACCGCGGTGTTGGCCGTCGAATGGCGCTAGCTGCGCAGCATTTGTGCACCGCCGCCGTCAGTGTCAGCCAGTTTGCCGTGGCATACGGAGCTCCATCGCAGTCTTTAACACTGATAGCATGCCGCGACAGCGTGGACGTGAACCGTATGTGCAGTTGACGGACTTTGAGCGAGGGCGTATAGTGGGCATGCGGGAGGCCGGGTGGACGTACCGCCGAATTGCTCAACACGTGGGGCGTGAGGTCTCCACAGTACATCGATGTTGTCGCCAGTGGTCGGCGGAAGGTGCACGTGCCCGTCGACCTGGGACCGGACCGCAGCGACGCACGGATGCACGCCAAGACCGTAGGATCCTACGCAGTGCCGTAGGGGACCACACCGCCACTTCCCAGCAAATTAGGGACACTGTTGCTCCTGGGGTATCGGCGAGGACCATTCGCAACCGCCTCCATGAAGCTGGGCTACGGTCCCGCACACCGTTAGGCCGTCTTCCGCTCACGCCCCAACATCGTGCAGCCCGCCTCCAGTGGTGTCGCGACAGGCGTGAATGGAGGGACGAATGGAGACGTGTCGTCTTCAGCGATGAGAGTCGCTTCTGCCTTGGTGCCAATGATGGTCGTATGCGTGTTTGGCGCCGTGCAGGTGAGCGCCACAATCAGGACTGCATACGACCGAGGCACACAGGGCCAACACCCGGCATCATGGTGTGGGGAGCGATCTCCTACACTGGCCGTACACCACTGGTGATCGTCGAGGGGACACTGAATAGTGCACGGTACATCCAAACCGTCATCGAACCCATCGTTCTACCATTCCTAGACCGGCAAGGGAACTTGCTGTTCCAACAGGACAATGCACGTCCGCATGTATCCCGTGCCACCCAACGTGCTCTAGAAGGTGTAAGTCAACTACCCTGGCCAGCAAGATCTCCGGATCTGTCCCCCATTGAGCATGTTTGGGACTGGATGAGGCGTCGTCTCACGCGGTCTGCTCGTCCAGCACGAACGCTGGTCCAACTGAGGCGCCAGGTGGAAATGGCATGGTAAGCCGTTCCACAGGACTACATCCAGCATCTCTACGATCGTCTCCATGGGAGAATAGCAGCCTGCATTGCTGCGAAAGGTGGATATACACTGTACTAGTGCCGACATTGTGCATGCTCTGTTGCCTGTGTCTATGTGCCTGTGGTTCTGTCAGTGTGATCATGTGATGTATCTGACCCCAGGAATGTGTCAATAAAGTTTCCCCTTCCTGGGACAATGAATTCACGGTGTTCTTATTTCAATTTCCAGGAGTGTATGTCCTACGGTTCGTTCTCTGCACTTTGGATACTGTGAATATCTCCGCTGAACAGTTTTGTAAGTACGATTTTTCGAACGCTGTCTTGTGTTTTGAAATACGTACTAAGTCGCCTATATTGAATCTCTGTTTGCGCATGTTCAGCATTTTAATGCGGAAATATACTGTGTCCATGAGTGAATTATCGCGAACATCGAACGGTCTCATCTTTATTATACTATGTTTGGTTCGATTATACCGCGCAGTTATCTGTAGGATGATATCTAGCCACTTGTACGAACCGCGAAGATTAAAATGCATCTACATTTGAGCTTTGACTGTTCTGTTCAAACGCTGCACTGTGCTAGCTTTCAGGTGGGTAAACGTGGAGTAGTGGTGTATCCCGTACCGCTCCATCATAGTCTTGAAATGTTCATTGTGAAACTCACCACCATGATCGGTTTGAAGATTGTCCGGGCATCGATTCGTTCGTGTCAGCAGCAAACGCTCAAACACTACAGCAACATTTCTACCAGTTTTAGTTTTCACAGATAATGCCCATGCGTATTTAGAGTATGTATCAATAACCATTAAAATGTATTAAAATGCGTTATTCTCAAGTGAATATTGACTCATATTTACAAGATCAGCTTGTCATCCAGCCCTTTAATCATAACATGCCTGCGAGGGTATGTTTTGCGTGCTGGCTTTTGCAGTTCTCGATCTACCGTCTCCACACTTATTCCATGATACCTCTCTCTCGAAGCTCAGAGATTATCGAAGCAACCTCATCCCAATGAGTTGTATAGCCCGCAGCAGCCGAAGCCATCAACAGTCGAAGTCTGTCTATTAGTTCATCCGGCTCATCGTAATATATACAGGGTGAGTCACCTAACGTTACCGCTGGATATATTTCGTAAACCACATCAAATACTGACGAACCGATTCCACAGACCGAACGCGAGGAGAGGGGCTAGTGTAATTTTTTAATACAAACCATACAAAAATGCACGGAAGTATGTTTTTTAACACAAACCTACGTTTTTTTAAATGGAACCACGTTAGTTTTGTTAGCACATCAGAACATATAAACAAATACGTAATCAGTGCCGTTTGTTGCATTGTAAAATGTTAATTACATCCGGTGATATTGTAACCTAAAGTTGACGCTTGAAACCTCCGACGTTCAGTTGCGTGTTGTAACAAACACGGGCCACGGTCGGCGAGCAGCATCTGCAGGGACATGTTTACGATGACGACCGTGTTTACGAGTGTGGCTGTAGTGCACTGTTGTGATTTGGTCTAGCTGTCGCAGTGTCCGCATGTAGCGCTTGCTGCTATTGTTATTCTGCATTCGTCTCCGCACGCAGACCAACTGTAGTACACCGTGTTACCAGACGTCTGTGATAGTGTAGTGTTGTAGGAACTGTGACCGTGGTGTATTCGAACTCTGAAAAGGCGGAGATGATACTCATCTATGGCGAGTGTCGACGAAGTGCAGCTGAAGCCTGCAAGGTGTATGCAGAACGGTACCCGGACAGAGAGCATCCAACGTGCCGCACATTGCAAAACATTTACCGCCAACTGTATGCAACAGGTATGGTCGTAGCACGCAAACGGGTCCGTAACAGGCCCGTCACAGGAGAAGCGGGTGCATTTGGTGTGTTAGCTGCTGTTGCCATGAACCCACACATGAGTACACGGGACATTGCGAGAGCCGGTGGACTGAGTCAAAGTAGTGTCATGCGCATACTGCATCGCCATCGCTTTCACCCGTTTCATGTGTCGCTACATCAGCAATTACATTGTGATGACTTTAATCATCGAGTGCAATTCTGTCAATGGGCATTAACAGAGAATACGTTGCAGTTCTACCTGTTTACCGATGAAGCGGGTTTCACAAACCACAGGGCATTGAATCTACGGAACATGCATTACTGGTCCGTGGACAATCCTCGCTGGCTCAGACAGGTAGAGCGACAGCGACCGTGGACTGTAAATGTATGGTGCGGAATCATTGGCGACCACCTCATTGGTCCTCACTTCATTGCAGGGGCCCAAACAGCTGCAACATACATCGCGTTTCTACAGAATGATCTGCCAACGTTGCTCGAAAACGTCCCACTGGAAACGCGTCGACATATGTGGTATCAGCATGATGGTGCACCTGCACATTCCGCAATTAACACTAGGCTGACCCTTGACAGAATGTTCGACGGGCGTCTCATAGGATGTGGAGGACGCATAAATTGGCCAGCCCGTTCTCCTGTTCTTACACCTCTGGACTTCTTTCTGTGGGGTACGTTAAAGGAGAATGTGTACCGTGATGTGCCTACAATCCCAGACGACATGAAACAACGTATTGGGGCAGCCTGCGGCGACATTACACCAGATGTACTGCGGCGTCTCTATTCCACTCCGTAATTGAAAACGGAAACCACGTGTGTACGTGTACCGCACCCCTCATGGTAATGTATATGTGCGTCAGTGAAAAAGACCAATAAAAAGGTGTTAGCATGTGGACGTAATGTGCTGTTCCAGCCTCTTCTGTACCTAAGGTCCATCACCGTTCCCTTTGGATCCCTACGTAATTCGGTGCTCTCCGATACACACGATCGAACAGCGGAGGAGTGGTACTCAAGCGTCAACTTTAGGTTACAATATCTCCGGATGTATTTAACATTTTACAATGCAACAAACGGCACTGCTTACATTTTTGTTTATATGTTCAGTGTGCTAACAAACCTAACGGGGTTCCATTTAAAAAAAACGTAGGTTAATGTTAAAAAACATAATTCCGTGCATTTTTTTATGGTTTGTATTAACCAATTA
This sequence comes from Schistocerca cancellata, assembly GCF_023864275.1. Lineage (NCBI taxonomy): Eukaryota > Metazoa > Arthropoda > Insecta > Orthoptera > Acrididae > Schistocerca > Schistocerca cancellata. The sequence continues at coordinate 153,554,117 of NC_064635.1, forward strand.
CACTAGCCCCTCTCCTCCCGTTCGGTCTGTGAATCGATTCGTCAGTATTTGATGTGGTTTACGAAATATATCCAGCGGTAAAGTTAGGTGACTCAACCTGTATATTGCGGGAGTTGATTGCTCACTCCTTTATGCTGAAAGTCTACACCCTCACCAATGCTTTTAGGTTGCTCATTCAGTAAAGGTTGTGTATTTAGAGTTTTGCGGGTTTCTCAGTGTTCCGTCAGGATTTTTATACAGCTCAGTCATCTGTAGTATTCCACCATACACTTCGCGATCATTGGTGGAGTATTTTAAGTTTTTTGAGGGCCTTAGGAAGATTAGGTTCATTAAGCCAGGTCTTCTTTTAAACTCTGTATCCCCGATGGATATTGTACTATCGGATAAACTTATAGTTTGAGAGCCTAGCATGTACGGTCTCTCCCTGCTGACACCAAATGTTCTATTCATCTTATCCGCCCCATACCGGTTGGTGAATTCTGCGATTGGATCATTATCACGCGAAGCCATCTTACTGATAGATTCGGTAACAGGTTTAAAAGTTTCTCTTAGTGTTTGCTCGCGATCCATATGTCCCAACCTCAGCAAACGTAATTTCTCTCGAACTGCTTTGCGTGCCCGAATGACTTTACACTTTGTCGACATCTCGGAGCATACTAATCAGAGCTCTGTATATCACGTGGTTTTATATGTGCTTTGTTGTTGTTGTTCTTCTTCTTGTTTCCTACACGTCCTTCTTCAATAACAACAACCTCAGCTTCTATCTTCTCCTCAATTGCGCTAATTCTATTCTCTAGCCGATTTTGGTTAAGCGCAAGAAGTTTCTGAGTGTCTTTTAATTCCCTTACAACCTTACCGAGTCTTCCCTCAAGATTCTTAAATTTCATATCGGTGTACATGGGAACATTCTGTCTATGCACCCCTATCCTTTCACACTGAGCGGCCGCCATGCGTGCGAATTTGTCCATGGTGTAGTTTATATGTGGAGAAACTCCTGGAAGTTCCGGCTATACCTACCATCATTCAGTTCGCGACTTTTATCAATAACGAGAATCGCGTATTGTGAGTGGTTCCAACAATCAGCAGATATCTTTACAAATTCATTGTATGACATGTCAGTCACTACATGAGCCTGGTAAATGTGTTTTAAATTGAGATTGTCTTGTTCGAAGGCTATAATGAGGTTGGCGTTATCCCTCACCAACTCTTTTGGGATCCTGGAATATGTCTGACTCAGACAAAATACGTCAACAGCCATATGACGACCAAAGCAGAAATATCTACGGATTTGATCCTGCTTTACAACAGCCACATCGTCAAATATGAAGAAAGTGTTAGACTTTATCTCTTCAGGTGGGGGGGGGGGGGGATGTCGTCGCTTTCACTGAATGCTCTGTACGTTACATCATCTAATATTTTCTGCAGTAATAGGTACTTGGATTGAAAGAGTGTTTTGGAGAAGATGAAAAGGTGCTCGAAGGGGACTCCGTCTATGTGCGTTAACAGAGCCATGAGGACATTTGTCTTACCACAGTTGGAAGGACCTACAATTATCGCTCGTATGCTGTCAAGAAAGAGTTCTCCATTCTTCTTATTGGTCTTCTGGTCTTGGTCGTCATCACAGGACCAGTCACCTACAACAAAGTCCTTGCGATGACGAGGGTGCTTCACACAGCCTGCCATGATACCTACTGTGCTAGGTACTGGCGTGCAATAGGCTTTTCTATGATAAATAATATGTGTGTGTAGCCACTATAGCACAGTCACCTTATCAACTGAGCTACAACTGCTGCACGATAGAATGAACTCCAAGTGGTATATTTCAAGGGAAGAGTGTCACATTGTAAGATGTCATGGTCTCCTGACCTTCATTGCTTACATATTCCGCCCTCACAATCATATTCCGCGCATCAAGACGCTTCATTCGAACCCAAACTCGATAAAATAGTCAATGTTGTATGAATTCATGTAAACGATATGCCAATAACAAGTAAGCGCACCGTGGTTGAAATACTCGAGGTTGGCGTACACACATACATTCCAGACGTGACGGTCACAGTAGCTATTAGTTCGGGAGAGAAACCGCACAACGGGACACCAGTCCCTTCAGAGGACGACCCAGCCTATCTACGTCAGGCGGTGACCGCCCGTGGAGCGGACAGTGTGTGCCCGAGTGAATAGGGGGAATGATCCCGTGTTTGGCTTAAAAGCAAATTCCGCTACATTGTGTGGGAGTGGCCAGCCTACGCATTCTTTACACATAGCACGCAGTTTCAGAGATTTTCACAGGGAGACAGCAAACGCCAATGCCACAGGTTTCTGTATTAGTCGCCTTAAACGAAACCTAAACGTCATACTCCCGCTTTAGAAGAGCAATGCTGATTGGCAGACGATATTTCTGATGCCTTGAGCTGAAGGAGTAATGGAAGAAACCGAAAGATATACTCCTTCACATCTGGCGTGTAGAGGGGCCATTCCGTTGTTGCTCTTGGAGCGAGAACGCGTAACGAGAGCGCGCGCGCTCGTACGTGTACTCAAAGAGCGAGGAACAAGTCTCTCCTCAGTACTTCACTGGGAGAGCACCTCTGTCGAGAGCGAATCGAGGTGCGACTCTATATTGAGTCCTTACGATTAAGCATTGTTCACTGTGTTGGCCGACACACTTATTGTGCAGTGTGAACGGACAGAGTTATAGGTAAATTGCGAGAGAATTTTTGAGTGGCATCACGGTGGACTGGTTATCTGACCGGTGTACCACGTCAATAGTTAGATTAGGGGGCGAATAGGAGTCCTTGACTTCATCAAGGCGTAGGGAGAGTTTGATTGGTGAAGGTCAATCCAGATAGAGCGAGAGTTATCTTATTTGTCAGCAGCGAGCGGCACAGACAGCACTCATCGCAGCTTACGGTATTGTGCGCTACAGTTCTTGCAAGCCCCATATTTCCTCCACAACAGTACACTTCACTGCATTTCACATGTGACAGCCTCGACCGTACCTAGCAACACTCTAAAGGATAATTATTCAAGTTGAGTAGGCACGGTTCTCAGCGATTCGGCCAAGTCAATCTTAAACTTTGCATAGAAATTTCATTAGCGAATCTTATCCTTGAGAGGTAACTACACATTCCGAAAAGAACCAGGATATAACTTGTTCAATTCATAACTAAAAGTGCCATGCGATTTCTCAGAATTTTTGCAAAATAAATAATAATTTTCGTTAGGTTCATGTTTTTCTTACATTAACTAACACTACTCCAGTACCCAAGTATCCCACTAGTTACGTTAGAAATTTTGTGAATTTTTGTGTCATTTCCTTACAGCGGACGACTCCACAAGATATTTATTGCTGAAATTTTTTCAGGTATTTCTCTTTAGAACGTTAGGAGCGTCTGTCTGACTTCTGTAGTAGTGTGGGGGTGGAAATTGCATCTTGCAGGAGCCACAGGGTAAAGGGTACATCTCAGATTAATCCGTTGCGCAAAATGACAGAATAGCAACATACATTAACATGCATAAACGTATACTAACGTGCATTAACGTATGTGACATTTTTGTCTAGAGAAATAAAAAGATGAACAGAAATTTAAGATTACAAATATATTTAATTATTCACGATCTTCAATTATGATCAGCATGGAAAAAAATAAGTTCATTCTTTTTTAAACGGAGCAGCAGAAGTACAGTATTTGGAAAATAGCTGTTTCTTGTATCGCTCAAATTCAGCACGTACATCTCGTAATGTTATAGGCGCATTCCAATAGTCTGGTATTCCATCAGTAAATTTGAGTTCAACATTTTCAACACCTATTCGAGGTATAGCACAAGACGTCGTCTCTGCAGTTATACAGGTACTAAAACAATTATCTATATCTTCTATGTGAATGCTACATGTGTGAAGCCAGTTAATGATGTCACTGTATACAGCTTGAATATATGGGCGCCATCTATTTAGTCTCTCTTTTGTACTAGTTACTGTGATGTCTAGATTGAATAATTCATCAACAGTCGAGTGCTGCATGAAAATGCTAAGATCATCAGCACTTTTAATTCTTAGTGTAACATCGTCATACATCGATAGAATACTCACTGTTAGACTGCTGCAGTACATGTTCTGGTAGGAGTGGGATGGAGCATATTCGGTAGTCATATGCTTCTTGATGTATGTTTTTACACGACAGAGTTCATCCCACTCGTAGTTAGAAAACCTAACTTTAATATTTTTGGACACATTTTCGAGCACTAACACAGTTGACAGGCTACCGTCTTGTGAAACTTCAAGTTCTACATGAAGACGTTTTGAACCACTCACTGTTAACACATAGCATGAGGTGAACAGTAAAGACTGTGGTGCACTTTAGGTTGGTATCTTCTCATCCAAAACATCCACACCAGCGCGGCTAGCCTACTGTTCTTGCAGTGATGGTTGTACGTCTCTTGTGTGATGATCAATGGACGGCGCATACCTTCGAAGTCCAGTACTGTGAAGCCACTTCAAACGCAGACTCTGGCACTGACATTAGCACCTCGCTATCCAGTTCCAGCTTGCTGAGAAGCTGTACAACAGGATCCTAAGTGGAAGAGTCCGAGGTCACCACGTGTGCGGACCCTGACAGGTTGGAACCTGCTGATGCTGACGTCACGGGTGCAGCTAGCGGACAAAGAAGAATATTCATAATATGTTGCTGCTACAGAAATAATAATAATAAAAGTAATTTTGCGAAATATATACTTTACTGCTGCTTCCTCCTCCTATTCTGCTGCTGCTGCTGCTGCTGCTGTGGTGACTGACGCTTCATCTTCACTGACTGACTGACCTGAACAGAGATCGAGCAACTGCTGAGTCCTCCTTATATACCATCCACCTACGTCATCATGATGCCGTGTCCATATTGGCTGAATCGTGTGATCACATGACCTATCGAAGTGCCCTCTAGCGGTGAGCTCGTGAACTAGATCAGTTCTTCGGTCTGCTGGATCGGAGGCAGTTGTCTGTTGTGGGCTGGCAGCTTATATGATGCTTTTAGAAAAGGCAGACAGTTCCAACAATAGCAGATGTTTCCATGAGATGGCTAATGCATCTTTAAAGCATCTCGCTGCAACACATTTATTTACAAAACCGTATTCTTCCCCTTCATATGTTCGAGCATTAATGTGCGCTTCCATTCCGCATGTAGGAGGCTATGGGGGCAGTCCTCGACTGTATGCTTACAATCAACATAGCTGTTAAACTCATCCCACTCAAACAGCAAAAACTCTTCGATAGAACACATTCGGCAAGCCCACGAGGAATGGGGAGGGGGGTGGGGGGGGGGGGGGGGTGAGCAGCTGATCTTCAATGGTATATATCGAGTATACGAATATGTTCAGACCGAAGCGAATTGACATCAACTGGACATCTCTTCCGTCAGTTTCACATGCTCGCTAACGTCAGATGATGGATCGCTAACTGTCAGATGATGTGGCAGCTGTCAACAGCCCCAACGTGCTCGCGAACCGTCGGACAACGTGGCGTGTTCCGGATGTCAGAGCACTCTTGAATAATAATACTCGTGTCATCAGCTGACGTCAAGACAGCGTCCTCTGGGCACCAAGCCGCGTGATGGACACACTGGGTGCAGCCATCTTGAATAACGGCACTTGCGTCAGGACCTGATGTTACAGAGGCGCTCTCTGGTGGCGACGATATGAACTAATCCAGTTGGAGTCCAGATCTGGTGGCGACACACATGCTTGAGATTGGTTACATAATAAAGACAAGCCCATTTTTCCCGCCATTTTCCTAGGCGTGACGCATTATCGTGTTGGAATTTGAACTTCCCCCATTTCCTGGGGGGGGGGGGGGGGTAGGGGTGGTAGGTTAGTGGAGGTAGCCCAATTGACCTTCTTCCAGCCAAAATTCAAACTTACCGCCAAAATCCGCCATCTTGATTGACATCACTGGGGGTGAGCTTGTGACGTCATGGCCGCCATCATGGATAACGGTACTTTGGACTGGTATGCAGGTTGTTCCAATACTAATATCTATCCAGACCATCACACAGGAATTCCAAAGTGCATTAAGGATCCAGTGCAAGTACTATCACATTTAGGCGGGATGTGAGAAGACTTGCATTTCATGATCGAGCGGCTGCTCATAAGCCACACATCATGCAGGTAAATACCAAACGATGCCTCGTTTGGTGTAAGAGTGTAAACATTGGACGATTGAACAGTGGAAAAACGTTGTGTGGAGTGACGAATCACAGTACACAAGGTGGCGATCAAATTGCAGGGTGCGGGTATGGCAAATACCTGGTGAAGTGCCAACAGTAAAATTCGGAGGCGGTGGTGTTATAGTGTCGTGGTGTTTTTCATGGAAGGAGCTTACACCCCTTGTTGTTTTGCGTGACACTTTCAGATCACAGGCGTACATTGATGTTTTAAGTACCTTCTTGCTTCCCACTGTTGAAGAGTAATTCGGAGATTGCCATTGCATCTTTCAACACGATCGAGCACCTGTTCGTAATGCACGGCCTGTGGCGGAGTGGTTACACGACAATAACATCCCTGTAATGGAACGGCCTGCACAGAATCCCATAGAACACCTTTGGCATGTTTTGGAACGCCGACTTCGTGCCAGGCCTCACCGACCGACATCGATATATATCCTCAGTACAGCACTCTGTGAAGAATGGGCTGCCATTCCCCAAGAAACCTTCCGGCTCCTGATTGAACGTATGCCTATGAGACTGGAAGCTGTCATCAAGGCTAAGGGTGGGCCAACACCATATTGAATTCCAGCATTACCGATGGAGGGCGCCAGGAACTTGTAAGTCATTGCCGCGCGGGATTAGCCGAGCGGTCTGAGGTGCTGCAGTCATGGACTGTGCGGCTGGTTCCGGCGGAGGTTCGAGTCCTCCCTCGGGCATGGGTGTGTGTGTGTGTGTGTGTGTGTGTGTGTGTTTGTCCTTAGGACAATTTAGGTTAAGTAGTGTGTAAGCTTAGGGAATGATGACCTTAGCAGTTAAGTCCCATAAGATTTCACACACATTTGAACATTTTTTTGTAAGTCATTTGCAGCCAGGTGTCCGGATACTTTCGATCACATTGTGTACATGTGCACTATCGCTATCCCATGACCCTTGTCACCTCAGTTTATCTTGTTGGTAGTAGGATTTTTCTGCAGTTTGGGGTCTCTAAACTTTCTGAACTGTCACTCGCAAAAATATCAGTTTCTTGTCTCGAGGGATTCCCATTTGAGTTCACGAAGTATTTCTTTGATACACGTTTGTTGTTCGAAACTACTGCTAACAACTATTTGCCTCAATGTTCTCCTCTAATCCGAACTGGTGGAGATCCCAAACACTCGAGCAGTACTCAAGAATGTGTCTCATAAGAGTTCCGTACGCCGTCTCCTTTATACATGAGATTCACTTTCATGGACTTTCCGCCTTACCTAATACAGGGCCTTACGTGCTCGTTCCATTTCATATCTGCGGATATTTTTGTTCTGTCGTTACAACTAAAAGAAAATGAGAGATTTCTCCAGACGCGTTTCGCTTGATTAAAGTAAAACATCATCAGTGGTGGTAATTTCTGGTTGGTTTTTCACCTACATCTGAAAATGCCGTCTTCTAGCAAGTATTTCGTTCCTTTCTTCGTCAGGCACTGATAATTCTTGTTTGATTTTATGCTGCTTTGCAGAAGTGTGCATTTTCGACGTTTATCACAGCACAATTTCGCACAACACTGTTCACTGTTTATTTGTATACTTCCAAGTGTGTATCGTGTTTTGTAGCGTTGGCAACATTGCCCCTACTTTTTCTTTTTATTTAAATTTTTTCTCTCTCTGTAATACTAAACTCCATCACTACTATTACATTTCTCTTGCACAGTACATAAACACACAGTAACATAATTAAACACAATAATACTCTGTAGTGAACTCGTGAAATTATTTAGTGACATCAGATGCCGGTCGCCCCACGCTGGGTGCCGAAATTGTAGTGGACTCGAGAAATTATTTTGTGACATCAGATACCGATCGTCCCATGTTGGGCGCCAAAACTGTAGCGAATTAGAGAAATTAAATGAAATCAAACACAAAGGTTGCAAAATTAAAGGGTTCATTTATGAATCTAAAAGATTGCTTGTATGATCAAAAGGTGAAAGAAATGTACCAGGTGATGAAAAAGTCAGTATAAATTTGAAAACTGAATAAATCACGGAATAATGTAGATAGAGAGGTACAAATTGACACACATTTTTGGAATGACATTGGGTTTTATTAGAACCAAAAAATACAAAAGTTCAAAAAATGTCCGACAGATGGCGCTTCACCTGATCAGAATAGCAATAACAAAGTAAGACAAAGCAAAGATGATGTTCTTTACAGGAAATGCTCAATATGTCCACCATCATTTCCCAACAATAGCTGTAGTCGAGGAATAATGTTGTGAACAGCACTTAAAGCATGTCCGGAGTTCTGGTCAGGCAATGGCGCCGGATGTTGTCTTTCTGCATCCCTAGAAATGTCGGTCGATCACGATACACTTGCACCTTCAGGTAACCCCAAAGCCAATAATCGCACGGACTGAGGTCTGGCGACCTGGGAGGCCAAGCGTGACGAAAGTGGCGGCTGAGCACACGATCATCACCAAACGACGCGCGCAAGAGATCTTTCACGCGTCTAGCAATATGGGGTGGAGCGCCATCCTGCATAAACATCGTACGTTCCAGCAGTTGTTTATCAGCCAGGATGGGGATGATGCGATTCTGTAACATATCGGCGTACCTCTCACCCATCACGGCAGCAGTTACAAAACCAGTATCAGCGCCATCTGTCGGACATTTTGTGAACTTTTTTTTTTTTTTGTTCTAATAAAACCCTGTGTCAAGGCAAGCATGTGTGTCGATTTTTACCTCTCTATCTACATTATTCCGTGGTTTCTTGCGTTTTCAAATTTATACTGACTTTTTGATCACCTGGTGTTTACTTTCGGGCTGTCTAGACAAAACAAAACAAAACTATAAATCTCAGGGCCGATGTCACTGGGCGTGGACACGACTCAGTTATTAAGGGGGAGGAGGAGGGAACGAATCGTCTCACCATTCTTCGTTGTCGTTCGTCGCGTAGTGCTGCCGGCGGCAGGCGCTGCACGGGTCGGCTGCCCTCATCAGCAATCGCGGAGTTGCGGCGTGTCCCAGGTACGATCTCCGCGTTGTCTGTCCTTTGTCGGTTGCGTGGTCGAAGCTGTGCTATCACGGCGTCGGAAGGTGGATGTTGACGATGGGTGGAAGAGCGCCCAAGTCCTCTCGCCACGGCGGTGTTTCCACGACTCCCCCTTTTCTCCCTTCTCATCCATCTCCCGGCTCAACTCCTCATCGAAATATTTTTTCTTTCGGCGTTGTCATTGTTGTTGTTGTTGTTGTGGTCCTCAGTCCTGAGACTGGTTTGATGCAGCTCTCCATGCTACCCTATCCTGTGCAAGCTTCTTCATCTCCCAGTACTTACTGCAACCTATGTCCTTCTGAATCTGCTTAGTGTATTCATCACTTGGTCTCCCTCTATGATTTTTACCCTCCACACTGCCCTCAAATGCTAAATTTGTGACCACATGATGCCTCAGGACATATCCTACCAACCGGTCCCTTCTTCTTGTCAAGTTGTGCCACAAACTTCTCTTCTCCCTAATTCTATTCAATACCTCCTCATTAGTTATGTGATCTACCCATCTAATCTTCAGCATTTTTCTGTAGCGCCACATTTCGAAAGCTTCTATTCTCTTCTTGTCCAAACTATTTATCGTCCATATTTCACTTCCATAAATCGCTACACTCCATACAAATACCTTCAGAAAAGACTTCCTGACACTTAAATCTATACTCGATGTTAACAAATTTCTCTTCTTCAGAAACGCTTTCCTTGCCATTGCCAGTCTACATTTTATATCCTCTCTACTTCGACCATCATCACTTATTTTGCTCCCCAAATAGCAAAACTCCTTTACTACTTTAAGTGTCTCATTTCCTAAACTAATTCCCTCAGCATCACCCGACTTCATTCGACTACATTCCATTATCTTCGTTTTGCTTTTCTTGATGTTCATCTTATATCTTCCTTTCAAGACTCTGTCCATTCCGTTCAACTGCTCTTCCAAGTCCTTTGCCGTCTCTGACAGAATGACAATGTCATCGGCGAACCTCAAAGTTTTTATTTCTTCTCCATGGATTTTAATACCTACTCCGAATTTTTCTTTTGTTTCCTTTACTGCTTGCTCAATATACAGATTGAATAACATCGGGGAGAGGCTACAACCCTGTCTCACTCCCTTCCCAACCACTGCTTCCCTTTCATGTCCCTCGACTCTTATAACTGTTATCTGGTTTCTGTACAAATTGTAAATAGCCTTTCGGTCTCTGTATTTTACCCCTGCCACCTTTAGAATTTGAAAGAGAGTATTCCAGTCAACATTGTCAAAAGCTTTCTCTAAGTCTACAAATGCTAGAAACGTAGGTTTGCCTTTCCTTAATCTTTCTTCTAAGATTAGTCGTAAGCTCCGTATTGCCTCACGTGTTCCAATATTTCTACGGAATCCAAACTGATCCTCCCCAAGGTTGGGTTCTACTAGTTTCTCTATTCGTCTGTAAAGAATTCGCGTTAGTATTTTGCAGCTGTGGCTTATTAAATTGATTGTTCGGCAATTTTCACATCTGTCAACACCTGCTTTCTTTGGGATTGGAATTATTATATTTTTCTTGAAGTCTGAGGGTATTTCGCCGGTCTCATACATCTTGCTCACCAGATGGTAGAGTTTTGTCAGGACTGTCTCTGCCAAGGCCGTCAGTAGTTATAATGGAATGTTGTCTACTCCCGGGGCCTTGTTTCGACTCAGGTCTTTCAGTGCTCTGTGAAACTCTTCACGCAGTATTGTATCTCCCATTTCGTCTTCATCTACATTCTCCTCCATTTCCAGAATATTGTCCTCAAGTACGTCGCCCTTGTATAGACTCTCTATATACTCCTTCCACCTTTCGGCTTTCCCTTCTTTCCCTTCATTGTCATTGGCGGACGAAATTTGTAATGTAGCCCAATGACAGGTCGCCGTTTCATCGCCACGCCTCTCCATGCAGGGTGGAAATTTTCAATCTGGCGTGAGCTGGCGTGTGAATCGGTACCTTCCTCACGATTTCACACATTCTTACGACGTTTTCCTGCATTCCGAAGCTGTTGGGAGAGCAGCTATACAACACCTCTTTATAAACGCTCTCTCTGCGTGAGTCCTGGACAGACCCGTGTTTGGGCTCCGTCTCAAAATCTGCGGGCGTCCGTCATTTACAAGGAACGTCCTCAGTGTTGAGGAAAACATCTTCTTAGGAATGCCCCACGCTTTTTTTCGCACGCTCCTCTCTGTGCTCATAGGGTGCTGGAATAATCGGCAGATCCCTGTTTTCTAAGGGAGGTAAAATGACTGCCACAAGGCCAGAAGAACTCAGATGCTTTCGCACGTACATTCTTTGCGTTCCGTCCTAATGGCTGCAGATGTCCATCGGTTCTCGGCACGCTTCTCGTTGTCAGACAGGCCCTTCGCACCGTGTCCCTCTTCCCCTCCCTCCTCCACGGCCGCTCGCGGCGACTTGGCCAAAGTGGCTGCGGTATTACAACGAATGCCGGACATTTGCCACGCAGGACATTTGCCACGCCGGACATTTGCCACATTTGCCCCTTCGCCAGGTAGCGATCCCTCAGGTAAGGGACGCCCTTCCTCGTACTTCTTCTGTCCGCTCCACATCTTACTCGATACAACCAGTACGTAAGGGGACTTCTTCTTCGACATCTTGGCGAAATAGCTTCTTTTTCGAAATCGAAATATTTGTAAAGCAATTCCGACGATTATGTCAGTATGTAATTACTTCAGCCAAGTATAAATGTAGATCCCTCTGTCTGTACGGTAGCTTCCTTTCACGCTTACTGATTGCGGATGAAACAATCCGTCGCCATGGGAGCAACAAGAAAGGAACGATGTAAAGAGAATGCGAATGTACGCTAATCATTTCTTTCTGATCACTGTATTTGTGCCTACTTTAATTACTACAACTGCATGCCCAAAAGACAATAAGGAAAGAAGAAATGGGTATGTGAATGTTTTAAAAGAAGAAAGACATACTCCATATTAATTTATTCTCTAAAATCCGATATCCCTTGCGGCGAAACATTTGTTAATAAAGTGTAGCGGAACAACGTTCAAAACATGACTGAAAGTACGTTCATAAACATAAGACCATCTATGACTCACATGTCATCTAAAGTCGACGTACAGTTTTAAAATGTTAGAAATGAAGTAATACAGAATGCTATGATTGTAATGTACGTTGTTGTTCTACATTGTTTAGCTCTGGTATTTACAGGGTCCCACAGCAATCATGCTAGGTTTTGGAGGGAAAAGCCGTAGTTGTAATGATCACTACTACAGAAAGAAGAAGCACAACTTAAGGAAAAATAATGTAATGTGTGTTCCAGCTCGCAAGTGACATAGAAGCAGGTAGTTCCTGTGACTTAGTATGGACAGAGGTTATATTCGACAATCGGAAGAAATTAATAACTGGCTCCTTTTACCGACCCCCGGTCTCAGATGAGACAGTTGCTGAACATTTCAAAGAAAACTCGAGTCTCATCGCAAATAGGTACTCTACTCATGCAATTATAGTTGGCAGTGACTTCAATCTACCTTCCGCATGTTGACAAAAATACATTTTCAGACCCTATTGTAGATAGAAAACAACTTCTGTAATTGTTCTAATTGCTTTTTTAAAATTATTTTGAACAATTAGTTCACAAGGCATTCAAATTGTAAATGGTTACGAAAACACACTTGACCTCTTAGCCACAAATAAACCTGAGCATCACGACGGATGCAGGTATTAGTAAACACGCATTCATAACAAGGCTCAATTCCGTAACAAAGAAATTCATCAAAACTAAACGCGAAATATATCTACTTATAAAAGCAACTAAAAATTCGGTTGATGTCTTTCTAAGAGACAGTCTCCAATCTTTCCAGACTATATAAGTGAAGACCATATGTGGCTTATGTTCAAAGAAATAGTATCAACAGCACTCGAGAGATCCATACCAAATAAATTAATAACAGATGGAACAGATTCCCCACGGTACACAAAACACGGCAGAAAGCTGCTGCAGGAGCACCTAAAAAGGCATGTATAACTTAGACGTGCGCAAAATTTCCAAAATTGACGAAGTTTTACTGAGGCTCGAAATTTGGTGCGGATTTCGATGCGAGATGCATTTAATAGTTTCTACAACGAAACTCTCTCTAGAAATGTGGCGGAAAATCCCTAGAGATTCCGGTCCTATGTTAAGTAAACCAGAGGAAAGGTTCAGCAAGTACCTTTACTGCGGGTTGGGCGACGGGTGAGGAGGAGGAGCAGGAGGAGGGGGAGACAAGTGACCCAACCCTTCGGAGCAGGAAAAATCGTGACAAATGTCCGGCATTAAAATGTCCGTTGTGGAAAATGTCCACACACCATTACACCACATATAATTAACTACAGAGAGAAAAAAAAACGCAAATCAAAGAAACACTGGTGGTAATGTTGGAAACGCTATGGAGCAGGATACAAACTTTGAAGTGCTGTGTTAAACGTCGAAAATGACTAGTGCTGAAAATCAGCGTAAAATTAAACCACAATTATCAGTGTCTAACGAAGAAACGAACCAAATATGTGCTATCAGATGGCATTTCCTGATGCAGGCGAAAAACCAAGCAGAAATTAACACCACTGATGACGCTTTACCTTAATAAAGGAAAATGCGTCTAGTGAGGAAAACACGCATTTTCTTGCACTTATAACGATGGAGCAAAAATACCCTCAGAAACTGTAAAGCAACTACGAACAAAATGGAAACACAAATGAACCATTTCATATCGCTTTGCAATGTTAAGCCTAGATATTTAATCGACACGACAGTGCGAAGCTTCACACCATTAATAAAGATCCCAACTCTACAGCACTGTCTTCCCTACTCGCTTGCATTACCTTGCTTTCTTCCACATGTAGAGCGACCTGCCATTCATCACATCAAACCATTCTTTGGACTGAAGACCACAAAGCAAGCAGTTTTCAGTATATCGTCGAATAACTCCTAACTAAGGTACGAGCATATGGGATTGGTTCCCAAGTATGCGATGGTGAGTGTTCATCGGAGCTGAGGGTATCATCTGGAGTGCCCCAGGGAAATGTGGTAGGTCCGCTGTTGGTTTCTATCTACATAAATGATCTTTTGGATAGGGTGGATAGCAATGTGCGGCTGTTTGCTGATGATGCTGCGGTGTACGGGAAGGTATCGTTGTTGAGTGGCTGTAGTAGGATACAAGATGACTCGGACAGGATTTGTGATTGGTGTAAAGAATGGCAGCTAACTCTAAATATAGATAAATGTAAATTAATGCAGATGAATAGGAAAAAGAACCCTGTAATGTTTGTATACTCCATTAGTAGTGTAGCGCTTGACACAGTCACATCGATGGGCGTAACATTGCAGAGCGATATAAAGTGGGACAAGCATGTAATGGCAGTTGTGGGGAAGGCGGATAGTAGTCTTCGGTTCATTGGTAGAATTTAGGGAAGATGTGGTTCATCTGTAAAGGAGACCGCTTATAAAACACTAATACGACCTATTCTAGAGTACTGCTCGAGCGTTTGCGATCCCTATCAGGTCGGATTGAGGGAGGACATAGAAGCAATTCAGAGGAGGGCTGCTAGATTTGTTACTGGTAGGTTTGATTGTGGTGTCACCGCCAGACACCACACTTGCTAGGTGGTAGCCTTTAAATCGGCCGCGGTCCGCTAGTATACGTCGGACCCGCGTGTCGCCACTGTCAGTGATTGCAGACCGAGCGCCGCCACACGGCAGGTCTAGTGAGACGTCCTAGCACTCGTCCCAGTTGTACAGACGACTTTGCTATCGAAGCTACACTGACAAATACGCTCTCATTTGCCGGGACGATAGTTGGCATAGCCTTCAGCTACGTCCTTTGCTACGACCTAGCAAGGCGCCATGACCAGTTTATATTGAGATTATATAATGTATCAACAAGAGCGATGTTCTCCAATTATGGATTAAAGTTAAGTATTACATCAACTCCGTACTTTATTTATTAGACTCAACTCCTTAATCTGTTCCAGACCTCACGCCAGTCTGCGTGAGCTTAAATGCGTGCTATTCGGCTACAAGTCATAGTGAATTGGCTGTCGGGTCAGTCCCCTACATTGATCATCACGCGAGTGTTACGGAAATTCTTCAGGAACTCGGGTGGGAGTCTCTAGAGGAAAGGAGGCGTTCTTTTCGTGAATCGCTACTGAGGAAATTTAGAGAACCTGCATTTCAGGCTGACTGCAGTACAATTTTGCTACCGCCAACTTACATTTTGCGGAAAGACCACAAAGATAAGATATGAGAGATTAGGGCTCGTACAGAGGCATATAGTCAGTCATTTTTCCCTCGTTCTGTTTGGGAGTGGAACAGGGAGAGAAGATGTTTGTGGTGGTACGAGGTACCCTTCGCCACGCACCGTATGGTGGATTGCGGAGTATGTATGTAGATGTAGCTGAACGCATATCAAGGCGACAACTTTCAGGGTGCCTACACCAACTTAAATCTCTCTTCTCTTAGCGACCATTACCACATTTCTTTACGCCAACCATACCAGAGCTAAAGTGTTCCTTCTTTAATGACCTCCAGAAAAGCGAGAAACGGGAAGACGCTCCGCGCTTCTGCCGTCTTTCACAGAAATGCATCTTTCAAGAATCTGCTGAGCTGCAGGCGTAAATCGCTACTCTAAGAAGACGTCGTCATTCTTTAATCACAAAGAACAGCTTAAGCAAGGCAGAGGCGAACAAAGGGCATCGTGTTTAGGCTGCAGCAACAGTAAATTACCCACACTGAAAGGCGCTTGACGTCTCCAGTAGGAAGAAAAGAGAGAGGAAGGACTACAAGATTATGCAGGAAACACACACAGCCGCTCTGAAAGGACTGAATAACTTCCCAACTCCGCATTAACGATGCCGTGCCCGGACAATGGCGAAGAGTTCCACGAGGCTACCGAGCAGACCGGCACCACAGAGTATCTTTGTCTGTGCCGGCACTCAGCTCGTTTTCAGAACTGGCGAGTCCCAGAAAACAGTGGGATTTGTCTAGCTGCGCCTTCATCACATCGCTAGACTGACCTATTTTGGGTTTTTAACTTGCACCTACATCTACAGCTACATTTCGCGGGTGTGTCGGGGACCGCCTAACACAATGACACAAGCCAGGATTGCCACGTGCCGGTGTAGTACTCATTTCAATTTTGCTTAAATTAACGCAGTTTTTATTCGAAACTTAGTTTTTTTACTAAAGAAAATCTAAAAAGGAACAATTAGCCAAAGGACGATATTAATACACGTATACAAAACTCGCTGGAAATAACGGAAAGTACTAACGGAGACATCACTTGACTACCAAGCCTAACTAAAATGACGATTCCTATACACAGAACCAGAAACCGATATCAGTACAAAATACATATAGCCAAAAATTCGCGAGAAAAAACTAAACATCATACGACTTACAGGGTAAACCCACCTACTTCCGTACCATCGTTTATTTTGTGATAACAGACACATTCTTTGTTCTTAAGTAACATAGGCCTTCTTCACGCAGTTCCAAACGTCCTCAACAAATGGCAACAATATCTTCACACGGCACAGACATTCTGGATGGGAATAAACGCTGTGTGCGGAACAGGTGATTTATCAGTTTTGTAAATAAAAATCGCCTATTCTTGCTGCACTGTATTTTATTTCGCCCTTTACTTGAAGGGATCTTCAGTGGACTCTAGAATGATATAATTTTGTTTTGATATGTGATATTTGCAGATTATAAAACAGTTCACGTCTCGCTTTTTACGTAAATAAGCGATTAATTAAAGTTCTTCTCTTTTTTCGTTGGCACCTGCGTTTTCTCTCACCTGCTCACCTGAATTGTTTCATAATCTACAAGTATGACAAATCAAAACAAAACCGTATCATTCTACATCCCACTAAATATGCCCTAAAGTAAAAGGCGAAACGCTTCTGGGAGAAACAAAATACATTGCAGCAAGTAAAGGCTTTTTTTTTTTTCAGAACAAAGATGGTCACGCAAACAAACTTGTGGTGAGTTTGGAGGGAAATACGTCGTTTACTGCACTGCAGTTTCCTTGAGTTAAGTTGTTCAAGTACATAGACACTTACATGCAGTTGTATTACCAATGGAACATATATACTCTTCGTCATAATAGCTAGGTTTAAATGTCTTATTATTGACTCCTTAGCTTACGAAAACGGCAGTAACTCTTGAGATTTGTGTCTGTTTCAGGAACAATGGCTCCATTTGTAAGCATATGTGCGCAGAAGCAGAAGCCAAAAACGGGTTACGTGAGGAAAAGAAGACAATCCTATTCAAATTATGACCTTCCTGAGAACTTCAGGAGGTTTTGTAAGAAAAGTGGTCGATATACAAAGCTGCTAAACATTTCTCCAATCCGTGGAGTACTTGAAAAGACTACGTGGACCACAGCGTTGGTGACAAAAACACTGTGACCATTGGCAAAACGGGTAGACCGTTTGCTCTTTCCAGTGAACTGGAAGTTAAGTCAGTCAGTTTCGTAATACAAATGCAAGAAAGAGGATTCGGTCTAAAAGTTAACCGAATTTATTTAATTTAATCGTATGGCTAGTGCCCCCCGTCCGGCAGACCGTTCGCCGGGCGCCGTTCTTTCAATTTGGACGCCACTTCGGCGACCTGCAGCCGATGAAGATGATGGGATGATGATGAGGACAGCACAACACCCAGTCGCTGGGCGGAGAAAATTCCCCGACCCAGCCGGGAATCAAACCCGGGCCCAGAGGATTGACAAGCCGTCAATCTGACCATTCAGTTACCGGGGGCGGACGTTAACGGAATAATCCACTAAACATTGAAGCACAGTTAAGTCAGTGCTTAAAGGGAAAACAGAAATAAAAAAAGAAAAGAAATCATGGCAGATGCGTCGCTAGCAAAGAGAGCTACAGCTTTGAAAAGAATAAAACTTCTTAGATTCTGTGTTGTATTTGTCTGCGATGACTCTGTGAACGTGCTCAGTTCATCGATTCACCTGATGCTACGGTATTTATATGTAATATAGGTGCAAATGTTAGGGACAATGACACCGATGCTGAAACTGAATGAAAAGTGCATTAAGTGAACTTTGACAGCGCAAAAGAAAATTATCACGGAATCAAGCACATTATCTGAAAGTGCCGCAGGATTAGGTACGCTATAACGAAATTAGGTAGCATGACCACTTTGTTTACTACATTTCATAACTTCAACAGTTTTTTATTCCTTAAACGTTCTTTATCATCTATTAGTAGAGCAGTATGTTGGTCTCTTTACACGTAAAATACACAATTTGTAGATTGCATGTTTGTTTTGCTTTTTCGTGATATTAATCACGAAGTGAGGTATGTTTACTTTGCATCTCAAATTAAAACGCCGATACCAACACAAGAAACCAAAAATCGATAGCAGAACAGAGAGCCAAAAGGCGATACCAATACGTACAGCCGAAAATCTTGAGAACTGACGAAACGATCCCTCAAAGTAAATAGTACGCCTGTAACTTGTAATGACTGTTTCCGCTCTTCCTATGAGTACCTTAGATACTGCTTAAGCTGTGACTGATAAATGACGTCACCCACCAAAACTGTACGACGTCACGACTGAAAGCCACCGGGTACTATCGGAGGCGGAAGTTGGGCCAAAAAAGAATATCTTCGCTCTGCGGAAGTCGACGCCATTGACAAAAAAACGCGAGGTGGTTAAACTCTGTACATGGTAGCGTCTTCCCTTCTGGTCAAACTGTCTGGCTCCTGCTACAGAAACGGCAGTGCAGCAGAGAGGGATAACGTAAAAGTCATTTTAATTAGCTGCCGAGAACTTCCGCGGGGGTCCCTTTGTCGTTAATGAGGGCAGATTTAGACTTAACGAATTCGTAACGAAGCGTGACAAGTTTAACTGTATAGTCCTTTGCAAAGTTGGCTTCTGCTGTACCAGTCCGAAGCTGCAGCATACCCCACATTATTTTCTTGGAGGCGATAGCGAAAACCCGCGTGCCTTAAGGAGGGACGTTCGTGAAACTGACCGAAAATGTCTATTCCCAATTTTCTTTTTATTTATTAATAGAAATCTTCGACAACAAGTTCCCAAAATTTCAGTGATGAAATCGAATCCGAAACACCTGAAAAATACTTAAATGCATGACGCGACCTCCCTGCCACGCCCATTTTTCGAAGCAACGCTTCAATGTTATCTCCGTGGACAACGATTCCGTGGATTATTTTCAAGCAAAGTTGCACAGGATACATGTATAAGACTGTGATATATACTCCTGGTTTTATAGATCGTCTCTGACTCTGCTCCATATCTTAGAAAGAGGAACAAACCAGCAGCTTTGTTTATGAGGTTGGAATTCTTGATTTGCCTTGTGCTACTGAAGGAAATTTACTCAAGTGTTCGGTTCTTGTGTTTAATCATAGGAGCTTAGGGAGGATGGAGGCACTAGAGAGAATGAGTAATAAGGTAGGAAATTTCACTCAAGACATCTTGAAAAAAAGTAGATTTATAGCGCCGCAGCTGGGAAGTCAGTTGGAGACCTGCTAAAGGAAAGAAGGCAAAGGACAAGAAACCAGAAGACAAGCTTCGAGGGGAAAGATGACTCTGATTACAAATCTGGGACCTTCTGAAAAGATGACGTAAGAAAAACTTTAAAATCTGTTTGCGTACCTTTTTCTCAGAATCGTTGAAGGCTGGGACTATGAAATTTGGTGCGCTTGTTTCTTTAAACTTAATAAATGTTGTCTCAAAAATAAATTATGCAATTATGAGATATGGGGCAAAGTGCTTGGAATTTTGCATGCATTTTGCGTTATATTTAACGATAATATAATTTAAAAATTATTAGAATTCTACTATTCGATATATTCAAAAGACCTCATGAGAGAAGATTTTTATTGTTGTGGTCTTCAGTCGAGAAACTGATTTGATGCAGCTCTCCATGCTACTCTATCCTGTGCAAGCTTCTTCATCTCCCAGTACCTACTGCAACCTACATCCTTCTGAATCTGTTTAGTGTATTCATCTCTTGGTCTCCCTTTACGTTTTTTACCCTCCACGCTGCCCTCCAATATCAAATTGGTGATACCTTGATGCCTCAGAATATGCCCTACCACTCGATCCCTTCTTCTAGTCAAGTTGAGCCCCAAATATCTCTTCTCTCCAATTCTACTCAATACCTCGTCATTAGTTATGTGAACTACCCATCTAATTTTCAGCATTCTTCTGTAGCACCCCATTTCTAAAGCGTCTATTCTCTTCTTGTCTACACTATTTATCGTCCACGTTTCACTTCGCCGCGCGGAATTAGCCGAGCGGTCTAGGGCGCAGCAGTCATGGACTGTGCGGCTGGTCCCAGCGGAGGTTCAAGTCCTACCTCGGGCATGGGTGTGTGTGTTGGTCTTTAGGATAATTTAGGGTAAGTAGTGTGTAATGTTAGGGACTGGTGACCTTAGCAGGTAAGTCCCATAAGATTTCACACACATTTGAACATTTTGAGCGTTTCACTTCCGGACATGGTTGCACTCCATACAAATACTTTCAGAAACGATTTCCTGACACTTAAATCTATACTCGATGTTAACAAATTTCTCTTCTTCAGAAACGCTTTCCTTGCGATTGCCAGTCTACATTTTATATCCTCTCACCTCTCTCACCTTTATCAGCAAACTTTTCATGGAAGAATTTGAGGAAAGGGCACTATATCCGGCAGAACTTAAACCTACAGTTTTCTGGCTATATGTAGATGACACATTTGTAGTGTGGCCCCATGGTGAAGAAGAACTGTCACGGTTCTTGCAACATCCGAATGCAATCCACAAGAACATCCAGTTTATGATGGAAATAGAGAAGGATCGTTGTTTGCCGTTTTTGGACGTCTTGGTTACTAAGATGTGTCATTAGGGCATTCTGTCTACCGTAAGCCAACACATACGGACCTTTACCTGCGAGCGTCGAGTTGTCATCATCCTTCACAAACTACCGGCGTCCTTATAACGTTGGTGCACCGGGCTCATGTTGTCTCTGATGGAGACAGCCTTACAAAGCAGCTGGAACATTTAGAGTCGGTGTTCAGAGGTAACAGTTACTCTCCATGTCAGATGATAACAGCGCTAAGAAGGAAGAAACGTGACCACCCACGACATCAAGAAGATAAGAAGCTATTCACGTCCAGGGCGTTCCTTCCATACGCCGGCAACCTTTCATCTAAAATAGGTAGGATCCTAAGGAAACATCAAGTTAAAGTAATCTTCCGGCCCTTCTCGGTTCAGTAAAGGACGATCTGGGTCTGCGGAAGGCCGGGATCTATATATTTCCTTGCCAGTGTGGCAAAGCTTACATCGGTCAGACGACAAGCACAGTACATGAAAGGTGCGTTGAACACGAACGCCACACTCGCCTTTCGCAGCCTAGTAAGTCGGCCGTAGCTGAGCACTGTATTACCACAGGACGCGCTATGGATTTTTCTGCCACGAAAATCTTGGCCCCAGCGAAAACTTTTTGGGGTTCAGTAATTAAAGAATCTGTGGAGATACGCCTAGCGCAAAATCTCATAAATCGTGATGGTGGTTTTCAACTGGATTAGGCTTGGGACCCGGTGATCCCTCTAATTTCCTCTGAGAGAAGACAGTTTATTCATAATGACACGTCTGGCGACGTCTGACGTCTGTTTTTAGCGACGCGGACGCGCATTCCGACAGAGGGCGGACGTGTAGTTTTACGCATGCGCCAGCGCTCCACAAATAGAACAGTGGCTCGAGAGGGCGCGGATTTCGATAGAGGACGCTCCTGTGATGGAGGCCAATGTACATGCGTTTTCGCGCCAATTTTTTGCTATAAAGTTGACTCCGGGAACTTGCAGTCTCCAGTGATGGACACTCACCTGAAGATGGCTGGACGATTGCTAGCCGAAATATCGTGGCAAGAAGTCAACGTGATCCGGCTGCAATCCCAAAATCTCGTTGTTGTTGTTGTTATCTGAGACTGGTTTGATGCAGCTCTCCATGCTACTCTACCTTGCGCAAGCTCTACATCTCCCAGTACTTACTGCATCCTACATCCTTCTGAATCTGCTTAGCGTATTCATATCTTGGCCTCCCTCTACAATTTTTATCCTCCACGCCGCACTCCAATGCTAAATTTGTGATCCGTTGATGCCTCAGAACATGTCCTACAAACCGGTCCCTTATTCTTGTCAAGTTGTGACACAAACTCCTCTTCTCCCCAATTCTATTCAATACCTCCTCATTAGTTATGTGATCTACCCATCTAATCTTCAGCATTCTTCTATAGCAGCACATTTCGAAAGCTTCTATTCTCTTCTTGTCCAAACTATTTATCGTCCATGTTTCACTTCCATACATGGCTACATTCCATACAAATACTTTCAGAAACGACTTCCTGACACTTAAATCTATACTCGATATTAACAAATTTCTCTTCTTCAGAAACGCTTTCCTTGCCATTGCTAGTCTACATTTTATATCCTCTCTACTTCGACCATCGTCAGTTATTTTGCTCCCCAAATAGCAAAACTCCTTTACTACTTTAAGTATCTCATTTCCCAATCTAATTCCCTCAGCATCACCAGACTTAGTTCGACTACATTCCATTATCCTCGTTTTGCTTTTGTAGATGTTCATCTTATATCCTCGTTTCAAGACACTGTCCATTCCGTTCAATGCTCTTCCAAGCCCTGTGGTGTCTCTGACAGAATTACAATGTCATCGGTGAACCTCAAAGTTTTTATTTCTTCTCCATGGATTTCAATACCTACTCCGAATTTTCTTTTGTTTCCTTTACTACTTGCTCAATATACAGATTAAATAACATCGGGGAGAGGCTACAACCCTGTCTCACTCCCTTCCCAACCACTGCTTCCCTTTCATACCCCTCGACTCTTATAACTGCCATCTGGGTTCTGTACAACCCGAAATCTCATCGAATAGTTAATCACTGCTCGAATCTCGATTTTTATCCATATTCGCAAATCACTACGCGGGAACAACAACAGAGCTACGTCACCGCCACAGCTCTCTTCCAAGAACACTGACGTGGCACAGTCCAATGAATATCACGTGAAAAACTCGTTGCACTAGCACTGACGTCTCGTGGTGATTCTAAGAACTTTTCAAACCACCCTCGTATTACTGACTTAAACAACTGCCAAGCAGAATTTTGTGTTCAGCATAATCGAAGGCTTAGGCAAAGTTACGTAATATAAGAACTGGGTAAATTAACTTATTTTCTTGTTCAGTTGCGTCAGCATTTCATTGTCCAATTTTTGTATTACTTTATGTAATCCAAACTGAGAAGTTATTAACTAGTTCTTTCTCCTCAGGTATATGAGTCAGTATTCCAGCAGAGGTCATTTGATCAAACCTTTTTTTAACACTTTGGAAGGAGTAGACCAGGCCTGTATCTCAGGAGTGCTCGCGCAATTTTCAGAAATAGGTGCATGCTGATAATTTAGGCAATGTGGCACGAACATTGCTGGTTACAGGTTTATCGCACCAAAAATTACCGGCAACTCTTGCCCGTCAATTTTGCGTTAATATACTTCCACAGCAGAAGTGCTTACACTGGTCACACGACGGCCGCCAGATAGACGAAAGAGAGGCGGTAATAGAAGTGAGTGAAACTCTTCTTCATTTGCATTCCACAGGAAAAAAAAGTTAGCAAGGACTGCGTTCTTTTTCAAGTGAGCTGATGCTGGATACATAACAAGGAAGCTGAAACACGTTTTTCAATACATAGTTTAAAAGCAATTCGTACGAGAATGGAAAGACCAATACCAGACAGTCTCATTTGTTCACCTTTACATTTGTGAAAACAAACAACTCGAGTGCCTCTACGTACGCTGGGCATCTTTCGAACTCAAGAGAAGTAATATCGTTTCAGTGCTCGGACTCGTATGCGACTTGGCACTACATCGCCGTCGCCGTGGGAAAGAGGAAACGTATGTGGGACTGAAAGGGAAGCACTTGATGACCAGGACAGAGACAGATATTGCCCGGGCCGGCAGGAGTGGCCGAGCGGTTCTAGGCGCTACAGTCTGGAACCGCGCGACCGCTACGGTCGGAGGTTCGAATCCTGCCTCGGGCATGGATGTGTGTGATGTCCTTAGGCCAGTTAGGTTTAAGTAGTTCTAAGTTCTAGGGGACTGATGACCTTACAAGGTAAGTCCCATAGTGCTCAGAGCCAGATATTGCCCGGCAATACGAAATATTCCACACCGTCGGCAGACAACGCCGGCAAAACACATCGGCAATAAGTCGGTAACTACGTGCCGAAGCCTTGTCCAGCAGCAGTATCACCGTTTGTAATGGAATTGGTCAGTGGCCCATTTCCGCTACGTACTGTACTATTCGATGCAGACATTCTTTGGAAACAATAAAAATATTTTTTGGTTATCTGATAATAATTAAATAAATTGTAGAGTACTATTTCACACATGAACAAATATTGTGAAAAACGTGTAACGAGGAATAATTTCAAAACGGTTTTGATAGATAGTACTCTTCAGATTTTAAAAATATGTCATCGAAATGAAGAAAGCTCCTCAACGTTTCATAATCCAACTTAATGCATGAAATGGAAAAAAAACGATCTCTCTTTGTAATGTTTAACTTACCCAAACGAGTACTGAGCAGCCAAATGAAAGAAACTTCGAGAAGACTACATGGAAGAGATAAGCTAAGTAATATTATTTTACGAACATTATTCTGGTTACAGATTTATTCACCTCTCCATTTGTGTTTTGTAACATGCAGTACTCAGCAATGCACATCATTGAATGTCTACTCACCAGTCATCTGAATGCAGTAAATGAATAGGGATGTTGATAAACCCCTTATGTCAATTTTCAACAAAACTGAGTTACCGATAATTTTCTTCTTTAAACATGCAGGTCGGTCATGATACAGAGAAACCCCACATGTTCTGGCATTTTCTATATTGTTATGCAGCCATTGTATCACCTAAACCGAAGGCAAAACGCCACACGTATAAAAGGTGTAGACTTTCACAAAACTTTATGCGGTAAGCACTGTTTTAAACAGAGAGAACAATCGATATGTGTCTATAAATGACAAAAAAGTGCGTAACCTAATGCGATTTCTACGACCACCACCAAAAGAAGAAATTTTCCAGAACGATACACTCATATATACGATTGACCAACGGTTGTCATAGAATGAACCAACCATAGAGCAAATACCAAATAAAAATGGTAAATAGCCATAATTTGTTTCATTTTTGACCATATTAGCAATAAACGATGAGTTAAATAATGATTTATGCCTATGTTTTTGCAACACCTCCGTTTTTATATCGACCTGATCTGATCGAATAGCAGCCAAATATTTATTATTAACATGACCGTGAACCTAATGGGGCTGGTAATCGAAATTGACTGCTACGGAAGTTGTTACTTCCCAGTTTAAAAAAAATGATTCAAATGGTTCTGAGCACTATGGGACTTAACATCTGTGGTCATCAGTCCCCTAGAACTTAGAACTACTTAAACCTAACTAACCTAAGGACATGACACACATCCATGCCCGAGGCAGGATTCGAACCTGCGACCGTAGCAGTCGCGCGGTTCCTGACTGAGCGCCTGAACCGCTAGACCACCGCGGTCGGCTCTTTCCAGTTCGTCCTGTTCAATATTATAACACTGAATGTATGGTAATAAGGAACACCAACACAGTTTTACTAATTACGAACTTATATTCTTCTCCAAACACAAAAAGGACACAGCGACTGCCTTCTTCATACATATCTAATTACGGCTAATCTCAGCACAGGCTTTCTTCATTTGCCATTATCGTCACACGCTAGTCCATCACTGCATCCAACACTGCAATGCAAGGTTAGGCCGGCGCGGTGGACGCGAAACCAAATATCGACACTAGTAACGTCACTGATCACTTTTATAAAGTTACTTCATCACTTTCCCGGTATTTATTCATTATTTAGGGGTCTAACCACGGCGATGGTGACACGCTTCTCGGTTAAAAACCCTGTATTCCAATAATGGGCTCCACACCCACACACCATTGCCGCCAACCACTCTGGCGCATCTCGACACTCGCTCTCTCAACACGTCACAATCGATTGTTCGCCTTATCGACCTGTGCCGAGTGCAAAGTGAAACGTCCCCTTAGAAGAATTTTTACAAGACTGTGCTTAACCTGACACACAATGTTTTTAGCGCAACGCAATCTGACTTTCAATAATCCCTACAAAACAATGGCCCTGACTAACTTTAACCTATACCTTTCACAAATCACTTACCTCACAAAAATCTTCGTTACTGGAACGCTACGCGCTGTTCACATCCAGCTATAGCAGTTCATGACAACAATGGCAGGCAACAATGCAAACTAGCCACATACTGCACACAGCACAGCCAGTGATTTTCATACAGAGCGCTACGTGGCATTACCCATATAAAAATCTAAACAGCCTACTTACAAAAGTTATAGTAAGGGCCTACGGACCCCTTACATATTACAAAACATTGACGAAGTTCACATGTTCACTAAGTAAAGCCGGCTGGTGTGGCCGTGAAGTTCTAGGTGCTTCAGTCTGGAACCGCGTGACCGCTACGGTCGCAGGTTCGAATCCTGCCTCTGGCATGGATGTGTGTGATGTCCTTAGGTTAGTTAGGTTTAATTAGTTTTAAGTTCTAGGCGACTGATGGCCTCAGAAGTTATGTCGCATAGTGCTCAGAGCCAGAGCCACTAAATAAATTTTAACTTAACGTCAAGAAAACGTATCACGATTGTCTAGAGTGCATTGGTATTGTGGTGTCACCGCCAGACACCACACTTCGTAGGTGGCAGCCTTTAAATCAGCCGCGGTCCGTTAGTATACGTCGGACGCGCGTGTCGCCAATATCAGTGATTGCAGACCGAGCGCCGCCACACGGCAGGTCTAGAGAGACTTCGTAGCACTCGCCCCAGTTGTACAGCCGACTTTGCTAGCGATGGTTCACTGACAAAATACGCTCTCATTTGCCGAGACGATAGTTAGCATAGCCTTCAGCTACGTCATTTGCTACACCTAACAACGCGCCATTACCAGTAACTACTGATGCTGTAAAACATGTACCGTCAAGAGCGATGTTCACCATTTATGGATTAAAGTTAAGTATTCCAGCAGCTACGTACATTTTTTGCTAGTCTAATTTCCTTGACCTGTTCCAGACCTCACGCCAGCCTGCGTGAGCTAAAACGCGTGCCTTTCGGCTTCCTCTAATATTACAGGTTGGTCTCCTGCCAATCCACAACAGGTATTATTCCCTGTACTTTTATTTTAACGAAGTTGACAAGAAAACAGGAGTTTCAGTATGATTTTAAGAGCTAAAATATTTTTCGTACCTTCTGAAAAGTTCAGTTGTTTGGACATGTGGGGATTCTCAATATTCCTATCCAAATAGCAAAACGGACGTAATACTGCCTTGTATCTGAGCCATACTGCAGCAACGTCGACGGCAACAGTAGTTTGGCGCCAAACTCGCAAAATATGGCCCGTGTAAACCCAGCTTTAGGCTGTGCATTTGGGAAGTGCAGGAAAGGGAAATTCTGCCCCCTACCAATTAGGCATCGGGGACATGTCTCTGCTTTGGAGGGCCAGGGGCGTTCGGCGACCCCTCACTCCCAGGCAGCTTCTGCTCCCTTAACGACGGTGGCTCTGGGGGGGGGGGGGGGGGGGGACACGAGGAGTAGCGGCGTGGCGCTTAATTTGGCGAGATTCGCCGACCTCTCGCCCGGAGGATGCGGCGCCATTTGGAATTAGTGGGCTAAGGCGCCGGTAGAAGGCGCCACCTAAGTCCTTCCCGGTGGTGGAGGATATAGGGGTGGCGGGTGGGGGATGAGGGGGGAGGGGGGGGCTGCTGCGGCAGTAACGAACAGGGGTTGTCTTGGCAGGCAGGAAGGGTCGCGCACCAGACGTTACCGGAAGGACCAGGCGAACATTGTCGGGGTGCACAGTGAATCTGGAAAGCAGAGCTGTGCCGTCAGATCGACTAGAAAAAATCACGAACATCTACATCTACATCTACGTGATTACTCTGCAATTCACATTTAAGTGCTTGGCAGAGGTTTCATCGAACCACAATCATACTATCTCTCTACCATTCCACTCCCGAACAGCGCGCGGGAAAAACGAACACCTAAACCTTTCTGTTCGAGCTCTGACTTCTATTATTTTATTTTGATGATCGTTCCTACCTATGTAGGTTGGGCTCAACAAAATATTTTTGCATTCGGAAGAGAAAGTTGGTGACTGAAATTTCGTAAATAAACGTCTTTGCTTTAATGACTTCCATCCCAACTCGCGTACCATATCTGCCACACTCTCTCCCCTATTACGTGATAATACAAAACGAGCTGCCCTTTTTGCACCCTTTCGATGTCCTCCGACAATCCCACCTGGTAAGGATCCCACACGGCGCAGCAATATTCTAACAGAGGACGAACGAGTGTAGTGTAAGCTGTCTCTTTAGTGGACTTGTTGAATCTTCTAAGTGTCTTGCCAATGAAACGGAACCATTGGCTCGCCTCCCACACAATATTATCCATGTGGTCTTTCCAACTGAAGTTGTTCGTAATTTTAGCACCCAGGTACTTAGCTGAATTGACAGCCTTGAGAATTGTACTATTTATCGAGTAATAGAATTCCAACGGATTTCTTTTGGAACTCATGTGGATGACCTCACACTTTTCGTTATTTAGCGTCAACTGCCACCTGCCACACCATACAGCAATCTTTTCTAAATCGCTTTGCAGCGGATACTGGTCTTCGGACGACCTTACTAGACGGTAAATTACAGCATCACCTGCGAACAACCTAAGAGAACTGCTCAGATTGTCGCCCAGGTCATTTATATAGATCAGGAACAGCAAAGGTCCCAGGACGCTTCCCTGGGGAACACCTGATATCACTTCAGTTTTACTCGATGTTTTGCCGTCTATTACTACAAACTACGACCTTCCTGACAGGAAATCACGAATCCAGTCGCACAACTGAGACGATACCCCATAGGCCCGCAGCTTGATTAGAAGTCGCTTGTGAGGAACGGTGTCAAAAGCTTCCCGGAGATCTAGAAATACGGAATCATCCGTATCGATCCCTATCGATAGCGGCCATTACTTCGTGCGAATAAAGAGCTAGCTGCGTTGCACAAGAACGAGGTTTTCTGAAACCATGCTGATTACGTATCAATAGATCGTTCCCTTCGAGGTGATTCATAATGTTTGAATACAGTATATGCTCCAAAACCCTACTGCAAACCGACGTCAATGATATAGGTCTGTAGTTCGATGGATTACTCCTACTACCCTTCTTAAACACTGGTGCGACCTGCGCAATTTCCCAATCTGTAGGTACAGATCTATCGGTGAGCGAGCGGTTGTATATGATTGCTAAGTAGGGAGCTATTGTATCAGCGTAATCTGAAAGGAACCTAATCGGTATACAATCTGGACCTGAAGACTTGCCTGTATCAAGCGATTTGAATTGCTTCGCAACCCCTAAGGTATCTACTTCTAAGAAACTCGTGCTAGCAGCTGTTCGTGTTTCTAATTCTATATACTGAACTGGTAAAGAGTAGCACAGTAATTTAGAAGTGCAGAGATCGTTTTTATACCGATACTATCTGTACCCTGCTCACTCTGCTTACATGGCAAAAAAGAAAAGAGAAAGAATACGTTTCTAATATGTATGGAAATTAGATATACCTCCGTCCAACTCCTCTTTCCCTTCTCTCAGACACTGAGCCGCGTATATCGTTATTGCATATTCAGATTCTGTAGTAACACTCTAATCATCAACCAATAAGCCACAAATACAACTTTCCTGTTTGCTAACAACATTTATACCGGGTGCTCAAAAAGTCAGTATAAATTTGAAAACTGAATAAATCACGAAATAATGTAGATAGAGAGGTACAAATTGACACACATGCTTGGATGACATGGGGTTTTATTAGAAACAAAAAAATACAAAAGTTCAAAAAATGTCCGACTGACGGCGTTTCATCTGATCAGAATAGCAATAATTAGCTTAACAAAGTAAGACAAAGCAAAGATGATGTTCTTTACAGAAAATGCTCAATATGTCCACCATCATTCTTCAACAATAGCTGTAGTCGAAGAATAACGTTGTGAACAGCACTCTAAAGCATGCCCGGAGTTATGGTGAGGCATTGGCGTCGGATGTTGTCTTTCAGCATCCCTAGAGATGTCGGTCGATCACGATACACTTGCGACTTCAGGTAACCTCAAAGCCAATAATAGCACGGACTGAGGTCTGGGAACCTGGGAGGCCAAGCATGACGAAAATGGCGGCTGAGCACACGATCATCACCAAACGACGCGCGCAAGAGATCTTTCTCGGGTCTAGCAATATGGGGTGGAGCGCCATCCTGCATAAACATCGTACGTTCCAGCAGGTGTTTATTAGCCAGGCTGGGGATGATGCGATTCTGTAACATAGCGGAGTACCTCTCAAGCGTCACGGTAGCAGTTAGAAAGCGAGAATCACGCATTTCCTCGAAGAAAAAAGGCGCGATAACGGTAGATGTGGTAAATCCAACCCATACAGTGACTTTCTCGTCGTGCAATGGAGTTTCCACGACAGTTCTAGGATTTTTGGTAGCCCAAATTCTGCAGTTGTGGGCGTTGACAGTCCCTCGGAGCGTGAAATGAGTTTCGTCGGTCCACGACACGTTACTCAACCAATCGTCATCTTCCGCCATCTTTTGAAACGCCCACACTGCAAATGCCCTCCGCTTCACTAAATCGCCAGGTAACAGTTCCTGATGCCAATGGATTTTGTACGGACAGCATAGAAGGGTACGCCTGAGTGTCAACCAAACAGTAGTGTACGGAATGCCGGTGCGACTTGCGACTGCACGAGCGCTGACTTCCCCGTGCATAGACGAACCCGCTACAGTCTCCATTTCTTCCTGAACTGTCTCAGCAGCATTACGCCTTGTGCTCGGTCGGGCATTACGGGGTCTATCGTCTTAACAACCCGTGGCTTCGAACTTCGAAATCATTCTAGCCACAGCTGCATTTGTCAACGGACCTTTACCAGTTCGAATCCCCTTCCTACGGCGATAGGATCGTAACGCTGAACTAGCACATTCCCCATTCTGATAATACAGCTTCACTAAAAGTGCCTTTTCAGGTAACGTCAACATGCTGTGACTGCTGACGCATCTGATTCTCTCTCTCGTTACAGCTCCTTTTATACGCGATTGTCATGCGCTGTCACTGACTTTTTGCTGTGCAGCGTCATCTGTCGGACATTTTGTGAACTTTGTTTTTTTTTTTTTGTTCTAATAAACCCCACGTCATTCCTAGCATGTGTGTCAATTTTTACCCCTCTATCTACATTATTCCGTGGTTCATTATGTTTTCAAATTTATACTGACTTTTTGATCATCCGGTATATTAAAAAGTGTATAGTATGTACGTGTCAAAACGTTTATTGCAGTAACGTGTAAAAATCTGATGTAAATCGGAAAGGCACAGTTTGAGATTTCTGGTAAATATCTTTTCCCTTTATGTATGTGTACACTATGTGATCAAAAGTATCCGGACACCTGTCTGAAAAGGATTTACAAGTTCGTGGCGCCCTCCATCGGTAATGCTGGAATTCATTATGGTGTTGGCCCACACTTAGACTTGATCACAGATTCCGCTCTCGTAGACATACGTTCAATGAAGTGCTTATGCAATAGCTCCATACTTAAACGTTCGTATACAACCGCTCACTCGACGAAAGATCCGTAACCAAAAGCTGGAAAGTTGCAGAGGTCACACCAATATTCACGAAAGGCAGTAGGTTTAATCCACTAAATTACAGGCCCATACCATTAACGTAGATATGCAGCAGGATTTTGGAACATATATTGTGTTTGAACATTATGAATTGCCTAGAAGAGGAAGGTCTATCGACACACAGTCAACATGGATTTTGAAAACATCGTTCTTGTGAAACACAACTAGCTCTTTACACACACAAAGTGTTCAGTGCTATTGACAAGGGATTTCAAATTGATTTCGTATTTCTAGATTTTCAAAAGGATTTTGACACTGTACCACATAAGCGACTTGTAGTGAAATTGCATGCTTATGCAACATTGTTTTAGTTATGTGACTGGACTCCTCATTTCCTCTCAGAGAGGTCACTGTTTGTAATAATTGACGGAAAGCCATTGAGTAAAACAGAAGTGATGTCTGGCGTTCGCCAAGGTAGTGTCATAGGTCCTTTGCTGTTCCTTATCTATATAAACGATTTAGGAGACAATCCGAGCGGCCGTCTAAGGTTGTTAGCACGTGATGCTGTCGTTTATCGAGTAGTAAAGTCATCAGAAGATCAAAACAAATTGCAAAACTATTTAGAAAACATATGAACAATGCAAAAATTGGCAGTTGATCCTAAATAATGAAAAGTGTGAGGTCACCCACATCAGTGCTACAAGGAATCCGTTACACTTCGGTGATAAATCAGTCAAATCTAAAGACCGTGAACTCAACGAAATACCTATAAATTACAATTACGAACAATTTAAATTGGAAAGAACGCATAGAATATGTTGTAGGGAAGGCAAACTAAACACTGCGTTTTATTGGCAGAGCACTTGGGAAATGTAACAGATCTACTAAAGAGACTCCCTACACTACGCTTGTCCGTCCTCTTTTAGAATACTGCTGCGGGGTGTGGGATCCTTACCAGACAGGATTGACGGAATACATCAAGTAAGATCATAGAAGAGCAGCACGTTTTGTATTATCGCGAAATAGGGGAGAGAGTGTCACGGACATGACACAGGATTTGGTATGGACACCATTAAAACAAAGGCGTTTTTCGTTGCTGCGGAAGCTTCTCACAAAATTTCAAACTTTCTCCTCCGAATGCGAAAACATTTTGTTGGCACCGACGTACATAGGGAGAAAAGATCATCATAATAAAATAAGGGTAATCAGAGCTCGCACGGAAAGAAATAGGTGTTTGTTTTTTCCGCGCACTGTTCGAGAGTTAAATAATAGAGAATTATTGTGAACGTGGTTCGATAATCCCTCAGCCAGGCACTTAAGTACGCTTTCCAGAGTATCCACGTAGATGTATATAAGATTCGCTGGTATCAATGGTATCCTCAGTCAAAGTGGATATGAATTGCAAGACATGTTGACTGAAATAAACAGTAATGAGCACACACTAAGAACTGAGAGTAACTGACGCGTGACGGACAAAGAAAGGTCGATAAAATGAAAATGAGCGTACGGTATCGTTAGTCGGGAGGCCCCTATTCAGGGAAGTTCGGCCGCCAAGTGCGAGTCTTATTTCATTCGACGTCACATTGGGCGACTTGCGCGACGGTGATGAGGATGAAAAGATGATGAGGACAACACAACACCCTGTCCGCAAGCGGAGAAAATCTCCAACCCAGTCGGGAATCGAACCCGGGCCCGCTTTCATGGAAATGAAATTAAATGGCGTGTGACGAGGGCCTCCCGTCGGGTAGACCGCTCGCCTGGTGCAAGTCTTTCGATTTGACGCCACTTCGGAGACTTGCGCGTCGATGGGGATGAAATGATGATGATTAGGACAACACAACACCCAGTCCCTGAGCGGATAAAATCTCCGACCCAGCCGGCAATCGAACCCGGGCCCTTAGGATTGACAGACTGTCGCGCTGACCACTCAGCTATCAGTGGCCGAAGCGGTTTCATGGAGGGCAAGCACGTTACCACCCAGCTAAGCAGGCGAACAGAAAGGACGTTATAAAAGGCAGACGAAAAGAGGTACAGAGGGCATTTCTCGTTAAAACAACACTACCACAAAGTCCAGTCACATTAACGTGATCACCCCCTGTACTCGAAGTTAACGTGCCAGTAACCACTCACAGACGGTCGATGGCAGCACTAGCAGTGGAGGATACATAAAGCGAACTGGTGGGGGGGGGGAGGGGGGGGACGCGGAAAAGACTGCAGTCGTTGTCCTAATGCGGGAACAGAGCGATTTATCTGACGTCCAAAAGGACACGATAATGGCCTTTCGGGCTTACGGTTCAAGCACTTCCGCAACGGCTAGGTCTGTGAAGTGTTCGCGTGCTGCCGTGGTTGAAGTATGCCGTGCATGGAAAACTGGGGGTATCCGAAACGAGTTGAGCCGTGTATCGACTCGTGCTACACCTTGTGTTTAGATTGCATTGGTTTTCCTTTTCTTCCCCTGACATGTTTGTTTGATATGTTGTCTGTCATTAAGTGGCTGCCTGGTTGTCTTTTCCCTCCGCTATCGATATCTGCGTTTTTGCTTCCGCAAAACTGCTCTGGAGGAAGTGAGATCTTTGACCGGCTGTAACCTCGTGTGGTGGTGTGGAAGTAGAGGCGTTGCGCGCAGAGAGTGTGGTGGACACGGGAGGGCAGTGTGGCTCTCCAGCGCGAAGCAGGCGTGGTCGGTTGTACCGAGTCGCCACGTGATGTATGTCGGTTGTGTGTAACGAGCGGGTCGAGTTGACGGAAGAGCTCCCCGCGTGTTGGTTGTATACTGAATCGCCCCACGAGTAGTTACTGTTCATTTCGCCTTGGTGGGACGTTAACAAGCTTCTTTAAATCCTACGTTTCAACACTGGAGTTTAAAAGGAGACACCTAACATGAAGGAGCGGTCACTACCCGTCAACGTTGCAGAGAAGACGTGAACTCCGGTGACAGAGCGTGTTGTCGCGTGACCGTGGCGTGTTGGGAACGCTGGCGACGCGTACGCGGTCGGATGTGTGGATCCTTGCCATCGCAGGTCGTGTACTGCCTGTTCGAGCATAACTGCAAGTTAAATTCGCGGAAGGTGTAATCATTAAGTAATAATTTTGTGTAACCAGCGTCTCTTCTGCCTTGTGGCCTCCGGCGACCGGGTTTCCTGTCCCTGGCACCGGTGTAATTGAAGACAGTGATCTTTCCTCCTCCTCTCGTTACTGTCCGATGGGAGGTGTAGTTTTGGCAGTTTAATTGTTTCGCTATTCTCGTGGGTTGTGAGTAAATTCATGCTTCTTGTTGGATGATCAAGTGGTCGCTCATTCAGGACTGTGTGGTGTAATGTTTCCTTGCACGAGGTTAGCTCTAATTCTGTCAGCAAGTTAAGCCATCTTATAACAAGTTTTCGCTGGCTAAAAGTCGGTGCAGTGACCAGCCTGAGGGTGGCAATTGTGTTTACGGGCGTATTTAAATGCCTGAGCATCCCTGAGTGGGTGATTTGTGGCCGCCTTACACGGGCCCTTCATGTCTGTTATGTTCTAATGATATTCCAGGACACTATTGTTTGAAATTTTTTTAATTCCTCCAAGTTTGTAAATTCCTTTTATTGCCATTAATCGTGTGTTTGCTGAGACCTGTTTATTTTTTTTAATGGCGGTGTTGGTAGCTTCACTACCTCACCATACTTTATTAATAAAGTTGTGTATTTACTTTAGTAGCCTGTTTACTAATGTTCTTTAATTTTTTAAATTGTTGTATTGCTATAAATTACATTGATTGGCATTGGAGGCGTGTTTTAAAAGGTAGTTTATTGCCGTACTGCTAGCTTCTGTGGTTTTTTAATTTTTTTAAAGCTGTTGTATTGCTATAAAGTACTTGATTGCCGTTAGCGGCGTGTTTTAAAAGTTTGTTTATTGCCGTACTGCTAGCTTCTGTGTTTTTTTTAATTTTTTTAAAGCTGTTGTATTGCTATAAAGTACTTGATTGCCGTTAGCGGAGTGTTTTAAAAGTTTGTTTATTGCCGTAATGCTAGCTTCTGTGTTTTTTTTAAATTTTTTAAATTGTTGTATTGCTATAAATTAGTTGATTGCCGTTAGCCGCGTGTTTAAAAGACTGTTTAATGCTGTACTGCTACTTTCTGTAAGATACGAATAAAACATTTGTGAAAATCTCAACTCGACAGTTAACTACTAGAAATTTGGCCCCGTGTCCCAACTTGTGGTGTGGCTTGTAGTAACCGTGACCACTGTGTGTGTCACGAGTGCCGGGGCAACTGCGGTTCTCCACGGGCCATGGGTCACAGAGGCTAGCGAGGGCTGCGGAAACACGTACGTGGGCGAACTGACCGCGCAGATGAAGCAAAGGGCTATCAACAATGTCTCCTCGACGATCGTTCAGCGGACGTTGTTGCTTGTGGCAGTTCGCAGGAGGCGCCTGGTTCGTGCACCCACGCTGACTGCTGTTCGTCGGCGATGAGGGCTGGGAGTTGCCCGCCAGATCCGAAACTGGCTCGGCTCTGAGCACTATGGGACTTAACTGCTGAGGTCATCAGTCCACTAGAACTTAGACCTACTTGAACCTAACTAACCTAAGGACATCACACAATCATGCCCGAGGCAGGATTCGAACCTGAGACCGAAGCGGTCGCGCGGTTCCAGACTGTAGCGCCTAGAACCACGCGGCCACCCCGAAACTGGCCGTCGGCCGAGTGGCGACTGGTAGTCTTTTAAGATGACTCAAGTATTATGCTCCATTGGACATACAGCCATTGGCGTTACGGCGTGAAACGTCCGAAAGCGACAGGCTACAGCAATCGTCGCCGGGCTCAGGCTTGAGGAGAAAACATTGTAGTTTAGGGAACGTTTTAGTGGCATTCCTCGGTTGATATTGTAATTCTGGAGAGCACGATGGATCAGCACAAATGGCGACCTCTCCGCCGCTACATACAATTTGTTTCCGCTCGCCACGATGCCATCTACCAGCAGGACAGTGCAACATGTCACACAGCACGAAGAGCACCGGGATCAATTTCCCGTACTCCGCTGGCCACCAAACTCCCCGGATTTAAACGCAGTCGAGAATCCGTGGGACCACCTGGATTGGGCTGTTCGCACTACGGATCCTCAGCCGAGAAATCTAGCGCAGCTGGCCGGGACACGGGAGTCGGTGTGGTGTCACCGCCACACTTGCTAGGTGGTAGCCTTTAAATCGGCCGCGGTCCGTTAGTATACGTCGGACCCGCGTGTCGCCACTATCAGTGATTGCAGACCGAGTGCCGCCACACGGCAGATCTAGTCTAGAGAGACTCCCTAGCACTCGCCTCAGTTGTACAGCCGACTTTGCTAGAGATGGTTCACTGCCCACATACGCTCTCATTTGCAGGGACGAAAGTTTAGCATAGCCTTCAGCTACGTCATTTGCTACGACCTAGCAAGGCGCCATATTCAGTTACTATAAATCATATCTTCAAGAATGTCTTCTGAACAGATAATATTGTCAATCAAGTACCGTCAAGAGCGACGTTCATCATTAATGGATTAACGTTAAGTATCAAACTAATTATGTCGGCTTTCTGAATTCTCATTCCTTGTCATTTTCCAGACCTCACGTCTATACTTCTTCCCTCCTCACGCCAGCCTGCGTGAGCTAAAACGCGTGCATTTCCGCCTCCACTCGTAACACGGCGTTGGCTCTTCTGCTAACACAAAAGTCGGCACGGCTCCACAACCCTGTCTGTACCTTCCAGAACCTCACTGACTCTCCTCCTCCACGCCTCGCAGCGGCTCGTGTTGCAAAGGCTGGTTATTCAGGCTTCTGACTGAAAAATGTAGTGTCAGGCACATACCTTAAATTCCAAACCAAATTTCTGAGATGTATATTTGCAGGAACAACTGAATTGAAGTGAACGGTGGACAGTGGAAAACAGCAAAAGAAGTAATCGAAGCGTTTGGGGTCATTATGGCCACCACTGCCAACTGCCGGACAGAATGCCGCGTGGTGGCGTCGTAGACATGTGACGCCCTAACGGCAGTACAGTGGTGAGCGAAACTTAAGGGCGAAACTAGCTTCCACATGACGTGTCACTGGCGAGTAACATAGCTCGATGAAACTTGCTCCGTACATAGATAGAATCTCTACAGCATAGCATGTAAGGCAAACGAGAGAAATGCGCGGTGAGGGGAACAGAAAAGCCAGTTTTATTCAAAGACAATAAGTATACTGAAGTCACCGCTGTTTATGGTGGTCCTCCGCAGGACACGGCTCTCGATCACCACGCACAGCGGTGCATGCTCTGCGACGTGCTCCCATACCGGCAGCAAGGTTGATAAGGACTTCTTGTTTTGGGGCGTTAAGTTCCTCCGACAACGCGGTCGGTAACTGTTGGACGGTCGTTCGTGCATGTGTGCGTGCTGTAATAGGGGCGACCGAAGCGGACCTCCCGCCTAACGCTTGGAACAAATTTTTGAGGTCTCAATAATAAAAAACTTTTTAGAAAAGTCAGGAAAAGTTTATTCAAATACCTTTGTAACACAATTTGCATATGTTAAGATATCATAAAGTAATACATTCCGCTTGTTACAGCAATAAACTAAGGAGGTGCATATATATATAAGTGAGCTGGGTTTCATCCTCCTCACTGTCTATACCAAAAAACGGGTTGTGAGTCCAACCCTCAGTTCAAGGGGAATATACAATGAAGAGCCAGAGAAACTGATACACGTGCTTAATACCCTGCACCACCCTCGCGAGCACGCAGAATGGCCGCGACACGACGTGGCACCGACTCGACTAACGCCTGGAGTACTGCTGGAGGGAACTGACACCATGAATCCTGCAGGGCTGTCCATGAATCCATAAGAGTACGAGGGGGTGGAGATCTCTTCTGAATAGCACGTTACAAGGCATCCCACATGTTGTTGTTGTTGTGGTCTTCAGTCCTGAGACTGGTTAGATTCAGCTTTCCATGCTACTCTATCCTGTGCAAGCCTCTTCATCTCCCAGCACCTACTGCAGCCTACATCCTTCTGAATCTGCTTAGTGTAATCATCTCTTGGTCTCCTTCAACGATTTTTCCCGTCCATGCTGCCTTCAAATACTAAATTTGTGATCCCTCGATGCCTCAGAATATGCCCTACCAACCGATCCCTTCTTCTAGTCAAGTTGTGCCACAAATTTCTCTTCTCTCCAATTCTGTTCAATACCTCCTCATTAGTTATGTGATCTACCCATCTAATATTCTGTAGCACCACATTTCGAAAGCTTCTATTCTCTTCTTGTCTACACTATTCATCGTCCACGTTTCACTTCCATACATGGCTGTACTCCATACAAATACTTTCAGAAATGACTTCCTAACAAATCAATACTCGATGTTAACAAATTTCTCTTCTTCAGAAACGCTTTCCTTGCCATTGCGTCTACATTTTATATCCTCTCTACTTCGACCATCATCAGTTATTTTGTTCCCCAAATAGCAAAACTCCTTTACTACTTTAAGTGTCTCTTTTCCTAATCTAATTCCCTCAGCATCACCCGACTTAATTCGACTACATTCCATTACCCTTGTTTTGTTTTGTTGATGTTCATCTTATACCCTCCTTTCAAGACACTGTCCATTCCCTTCAACTGTTCTTCCAAGTCCTTTGCTGTCTCTGACAGAATTACAGTGTCATCGGCGAACCTCAAAGTTTTTATTTCTTCTCTATGGATTTTAATACCAACTCCGAACTTTCCTTTTGTTTCCTTTACTGCTTCCTCAATATACAGATTGAATAGCATCGGGGAGAGGCTACAACCCTGTCTCACTCCCTTCCCAACCACTGCTTCTCTTTCATGTCCCTCGACTCTTATAACTGCCATCCGCTTTCTGTACAAATTGTAAATAGCCTTTCGCTCCCTGTATTTTACCACTGCCACCTTACGAATTTGAAAAGAGAGTATTCCAGTCAACATTGTCAAAAGCTCTAAGTCTACAAATGCCAGAAACGTAGGTTTGCCTTTCCTTAATCTTTCTTCTAAGATAAGTCGTAAGGTCAGTATTGCCTCTCGTGTTCCAACATTTCTACGGAATCCAAACTGGTCTTTCCCGAGGTCGGCTTCTACCAGTTTTTCCATTCGTCTGTAAAGAATTCGCATTAGTATTTTGCAGCTGTGACTTATTAAACTGATAGATCGGTAATTTTCACATCTATCAACACCTGCTTTCTTTGGGATTGGAATTACATATTATATTCTTCTTGAAGTCTGAGGGTATTTCGCCTGTCTCATACATCTTGCTCACCAGATGGTAGAGTTTTGTCAGGACTGGCTCTCCCACGACTGTCAGTAGTTCTAATGGAATGTTGTCTACTCCTGGGGCCTTGTTTCGACTTAGGTCTTTCAGTGCTCTGTCAAACTCTTCACGCAGTATCATATGTCCCATTTCATCTCCATCTACATCCTCTTCCATTTCCATAATATTGTCCTCAAGAACATTGCCCCTGTATAGATCCTCTATATACTTCTTCCACATTTCTGCTTTCCCTTCTTTGCTTAGAACTGGGTTTCCACCTGAGCTCTTGATATTCATGCAAGTGGTTCTCTTATCTCCAAAGGTCTCTTTAATTTTCCTGTAGGCAGTATCTATCTTACCCCTAGTGAGATAAGCCTCTACATGCTTACAGTTGTCCTCTAGCCATCCCTGCTTAACCATTTTGCACTTCCTGGCGATCTCATTTTTGAGACGTTTGTATTCCTTTTTGCCTGCTTCACTTACTGCATTTTTGTATTTTCTGCTTTCATCAATTAAATTCAGTATCTCTTCTGTTACCCAAAGATTTCTACTAGCCCTCGTCTTTTTACCTATTTGATGCTCTGCTGCCTTCACTATTTCATTCCTCAAAGCTACCCATTCTTCTTCTACTGTATTTCTTTCCCCCATTCCTGTCAATTGTTCCCTTATGCTCTCCCTGAAACTCTGTACAACCTCTGGTTCTTTCAGTTTATCCAGGTCCCATCTCCTTAAATTTCCACCTTTTTGCAGTTTCTTCAGTTTTAATCTACATTACATAACCAATCGATTGTGGTCAGAGTCCTCATCCGCTGCTGGAAATGTCTTACAATTTAAAATCTGGTTCCTAAATCTCTGTCTTACCATTATATAATCTATCTGAAACCTTCTAGTATCTTCAGGGTTCTTCCGTGTATACAACCTTCTTTCATGATTCTTGAACCAAGTGTTAACTATGATTAAGTTATGCTCTGTGCAAAATTCTACCAGACGGCTTCCTCTTTCATTTCTTAGCCCCAATCCATATTCACCTACTACGTTTCTTTCTCTTCCTTTTCCTACTGTCGAATTCCAGTCACCCATGACTATTAAATTTTCGTCTCCCTTCACTACCTGAATAATTTATTTTATCTCATCATACAATTCATAAATTTTTCATCATCTGCAGAGCTAGTTGGCATATAAACTTGTACTACTGTAGTAGCGTGGGCTTCGTGTCTATCTTGGCCACAATAATGCGTTCACTATGCTGTTTGTAGTAGCTTACCCGTACTCCTGTTTTTTTTTATTGATTATTAAACCTACTACTGCATTATCCCTATTTGATTTTGTATTTAAAATCCTTATTCACCTGACCAGAAGTCTTGTTCTTCCTGCCACCGAACTTCACTAATTCCCGCTATATCTAACTTTAACCTATCCATTTCCCTTTTTAAATTTTCTAACCTACCTGCCCGATTAAGGGATCTGACATTCCACGCTCCGATCTGTACAATGCCGGTTTTCTTTCTCCTGATAACGACGTCCTCCTGAGTAGTTCCCGCCCGGAGATCCGAATGGGGGACTATTTTACCTCCGGAATATTTTACCCAAGAGGACGCCATCATCATTTAATCATACAGTAAAGCTGCATGCCCTCGGGAAAAATTATGGCTAGTTTCCCGTTGCTTTCAGCCGTTCGCAGTATCATACGGCAAGGTCGTTTTGGTTAGTGTTACAGGGCCAGATCAGTCAATCATCCAGACTGTTGCCCTTGCAACTACTGAAAAGGCTGCTGCCCCTCTTCAGGAACCACACGTTTGTCTGGCCTCTCAACAGATACCCCTCTGTTGTGGTTGCACCTACGGTACGGCTATCTGTGTCGTTGAGGCACGCAAGCCTCCTCACCAACGGCAAGGTCCATGGTTCATGGGGGGGGGGGATCCCAGATATGCTTAATAATAATCATGTGTGGGTATTTTGGCGACCATCGGAAGTGTTTAAACTCAAAAGAGTGTCCCTGGAGCCGCTCTGTAGCAATTCTGTACATGTGGAGTGTCACATTGTCCTGCTGGAATTGCCCAAGTCCGTCGGAATGCACAATGGACATGAATGGATGCATATGATCAGACAGGATGCTTACATACGTCTCACATGTCACAGTCGTATCTAGACTTCTCAACAGCCCCATATAGCTCCAACTGCACACGCCCCACTCCATTACAGAGCCTCCACCCGCTTGAACAGTCCCCTGCTGACATGCATTGTCCATGGATTCATGAGATTGTCTCTATACCCGTACACGTGCAACCACTCGATACAATTTGACACAAACTCGTCCGACCAAGAAACATGTTTCCAGTCGTCAACAGTCCAATGTCGGTGTAGAGAAGCCAAGGCGAGGCGTAGATCTCTGGGTCCTGCAGTCATCAAGGCTACACGAGTGGACGTTCGGCTCCCAAACCCAATATCGATGATGTTCCGTTGAATGGTTCGCACACAGATACTTGTTGACGGCCAAGCATTGAAATCTGCAGCAATTTGCGGAATGGTTGCAATTCTGTCACGTTGATCGATTCTCTTCAGTCGTCGTTGTTCCCGTTCTTGCAGGATCCTTTTCCGGCAGCAGCGATATCTTAGATTCGATCTTTTACCGGATTCCTGATATTCACGTTACACTCGTGAAACGGTCGTACGGTAAAATCCCCACTTCATCGCTATCTCGGAGATACTGTGTCCATCAGTCGTGAGCCGATTATAAAACCACGTTGAAACTCACTTAAATGTTGATAACCTGCCATTGTAGCAGCAGTAACCGATTTAACAACTGCACCAGACAATCTTTTGTATGTCCACCCTTTTAGCGCGACGTCTCTGGGACAAAATAAAATACAATCATAAGGACGGCTGTATGCGTTTTTATTTTTTGGCACCAGATAATTGTCGTCTTATATAGGCGTTGCCGACTGCAGCGCCGTGTTCTGCCTGTTTACATACACTATGTGATCAAAAGTGGCCGGCCAGTGAGGCTGAGCGGTTCTAGGCGCTAGAGTCTGGAACCGCGCGACCGCTACGGTCGCAGGTTCGAATCCTGCCTCGGGCATGGATGTGTGTGATGTCCTTAGGTTAGTTAGGTTTAAGAAGATATAAGTTCTAGGGGACTGATAACCTCAGATGTTAAGTCCCGTAGTGCTCAGAGCCATTTGAAGCCACTACACACGCTGGCAGATGACGTTCACCGGGCATTCGCCATATCTACCCCCTGCCATCGGATCCCCACATTTGGTACCGTTATTCGTCACTCCGCACAATGTTTTGCCACAGTTCAATCGTCCAATGTTTACGCTCCTTAAACCAACCGAGGCGTCGTTTGACATTTACCGGCTTGTGAGCAACCGCTCGAGAACGAAATCCAAATTTTCTCACCTCCCGCCTAACCGTCATAGTACTTGCAGTGGATTCTGATGCCGTTTGGAATTCCTGTGTGATGGTCTGGGTAGATGTTTGCCTATTATACATTACGACCCTCTTCAACTGTCGGCGGTCTCTGTCAGTCGACAGACGAGGTCGGCCTGTACGCTTTTGTGCTGTACGTGTCCCTCCACGTTTCCATTTCACTATCATATAGGAAACAGTGGACATAGGGATGTTACAAGTGTGGAAATCCCGCGTACAGACGTATGACACAAGCGACACCCAATCACCTGACCGCGTTCGAAGCCACTAAGTTCCGCGGAGCGCCCCATTCTGCACTCTCACGATGTCTAATGACTACTGAGGTCGCTGATATGGAGTACCTGGCAGCACAATGCACCTAATATGAAAAACGGATGTTCTTGGAGGTGTCCGAATACTTTTGACCACATAGGGTACCTCTGTATTTGAATACGCATGCCAATACGAGTTTCTTTGGTGCTTCAGTGTAATTCCTTGCAATATACGCATGCCACATCATCATCGGCTTCGGGTGTTTCATTTTCTGTAGAGTCTATTTACCTTTCTTTTATCTTTCTCTTCACTGAGTTGAACACCTTTTCCTTTCACTTTCTTCTTCTCTTTTCCAGCCAGCAGCCTGACCTTTGCTCTATTTTCTTTGACTTCGTTACCTTTCACAGATTTTTTGACTGCTTCTAGTAGTGCATTCATGTAGGGATATGATGTGAGAATAGTGGTTTTACCTCTCTTTCTTGTCACTCGTTTCTGCCATACTAAAACTCTGGGTATTCGTGTAACATTTCCCGTGCTAAAAGTGGGGAAGCTTGA
Organism: Schistocerca cancellata; assembly: GCF_023864275.1. Lineage (NCBI taxonomy): Eukaryota > Metazoa > Arthropoda > Insecta > Orthoptera > Acrididae > Schistocerca > Schistocerca cancellata. The sequence goes on from NC_064635.1 coordinate 153,598,573, forward strand.
CCCAGTGGAGTCACTTATGGATGCATCTTTTTCGAAGACAAATTTCGTCCCTCCATTTTCCGTACATAATGACGCATCATCTTCACGCGAGAAAGACAAAATATTCGGTAGAGTGCGTCAAATCAAGAATAAAGGGTGATCGGGCCCGGAACAGGACTATAGCTGTAGATCATTCCACCCCAAACAGATATCTATTGAGAAATTATTCAGCAATAACCATGAAAAAAATTCCAACTACGTTGTATACAAAGATAGCTAAGAACATGCTATTTAGGTGGACTAAACCCAGATGGCAGTTATAAGAGTCGAGGGACATGAAAGGGAAGCAGTGGTTGGGAAGGGAGTGAGACACGGTTGTAGCCTCTCCCCGATGTTATTCAATCTGTATATTGAGGAAGCAGTAAAGGAAACAAAAGAAAAATTCGGAGTAGGTATTAAAATCCATGGAGAGGAAATAAAAACTGTAAGGTTCGACGATGACATTGTAATTCTGTCAGGGACAGCAAAGGACTTGGAAGAGCAGTTGAACGGAATGGACAGCGTCTTGAAAGGAGGGTATAAGATGAACATCAACAAAAGCAAAACAAGGATAATGGAATGTAGTCGAATTAAGTCGGGTAATGCTGAGGGGATTAGGAAATGAGACACTTAAAGTAGTAAAGGAGTTTTGCTATTTGGGGAACAAAATAACTGATGATGGTCGAAGTAGAGAGGATATAAAATGTAGACTGGCAATGGCAAGGAAAGCGTTTCTGAAGAAGAGAAATTTGTTAACATCGAGTATTGATTTGTCAGGAAGTCATTTCTGAAAGTATTTGTATGGAGTGCAGCCATGTATGGAAGTGAAACGTGGACGATAAATAGTTTAGACAAGAAGAGAATAGAAGCTTTCGAAATGTGGTGCTACAGAAGAATGCTGAAGATTAAATGGGTAGATCACATAACTGATGAGGAGGTACTGAATAGGATTGGGGAGAAGAGGAGTTTGTGGCACAACTTGACTAGAAGAAGGGATCGGTTGGTAGGACATGTTCTGAGGCATCAAGGGATCACCAATTTAGTATTGGAGGGCAGCGCGGAGGGTAAAAATCGCAGAGGGAGGCCAAGAGATGAATACATTAAGCAGATTCAGAAGGATGTAGGCTGCAGTAGGTACTGGGAGATGAAGAAGCTTCCACAGGATAGAGTAGCATGGAGAGATGCATCAAACCAGTTTCAGGACTGAAGACCACAACAACAACAAACGTTAACGCGAAGACAAACTGTAACAGACTGACAGTAGTTGAAAACAGTCCAGTAAATTACAACAGAACAGCGAATTCGCTCACTTTTGTAAGCAGACTACGAAACTGCGGCTCGACAACAATAGAAACCTTACTAAACCATAACAGAGACTGATCTGGTAAACTCTTGACAGTCTAGGTCTGCTATAGCACATCTAGGCGCAATTAGACCACCGAGGTCGCGCTGCCCTGCCAGTCCGTTATGCCCTCGTCTCTCCTACGTCTCCCCGACGCGTCCCACGTGTATTCAGGGCGATTTAAGTCGCAGGAACGGCCAGGCCAGTGCAATTGCCCAACATCCTGTCGTACCAAGAGCCCTTCCACCTGCACTGTTTGGTGTGGTCGCGTATTCTCAATCCTAAGAGTTAAGTCAAGGCCGAATACATCCCTGAAGAGATACACTTAGGGTAGGAGTACAGTTCGACAGTTAAGTTGATCGGTGAGTGTACCCTGTTCAAAGATTGGAAGGTCAATACGCCTACATAATATTGTGCCTCTCCACACCATACTACCGGGACCACCTAAACGATGGTGTTCGACAGTGCTGGATGTACACTCACATGGCGAGATATTTTGCATAATGCACCTAGGGAATTGTCGGACATGGTCGTTTTGGTGGTCCAGATGTTATATTGTGGGGAGGTATACAAAGCTGAGTCAAATTTGCAAAGGAGTTGGCAGAATGGCCCCACTTACCACGAAGACGTGGCATTGCATCTCTGTGGCAGGATCCACGCACTGATTCAATTCGAAAGGATGTCATAAGGCCCTCTTGTCCTCTCCTACAATAAATATCAGTAACAGCGAATAATCCGCCGAAGAATCACAAGAGGACGAGGTGTTCATGCAAAAAGATGGGAGACACAGAAAGATTCCAGTCAGATTACACCAGAGTAACACACAGATTCCGAAATTAGATACTGTATTGCAAGGCGGGCCCAGGAGCAAATACAGATAAAATAATGAAGAGTAGACTGAAGTTTAAGAGACCAGTCAGGAAGAATCAATATGCAAAGAAGTGGTATAAATAAATACTAAGGAATGGAGAGATACGCTTGAAGTTCTCTGAGACTATAGACACTGCGAAAATAACTAGCTCAGTAGACACTTCCATCAAAACCTGTTCATAGGATTTATCGATCTAGAAAAAACGTTCGACAATGTAAAATGGTGCAACATGTTCGAAGTTCTGAGAAAAATAGGGGTACGCTATAGGGAAAGACAATATATACAATGAAATAAACAGGAAGTGCTGGGAAGCTAAGACGAAATGGCAGCATGAAAAATGTGAAGAAATCGAAAAAGTAATGATCGTCGGAAGGACAGACTCAGTATACAGGAAAGTCAAAACAACCTTCGGTGACATTAAAAGCAAGAGTGGTAACATTAAGAGTGTAACGGGAATCCCACTGCTAAATGCAGAGGAGAGAGCGGTTAGGTGCAAAGAAGTTCAAGGAGTTTCTTGCGGGGTGGGGAAGTGGCTATGTACGTAAAAAACAGTATTCCATTTGAGTCCATAGACGTATCACGGCACTGCACTGAACAGATATTTGAATGTTGTGCGAGGGCAGTTGAATTTAGCGAAACTAAACTTCTAATTGTTGTTGTTTACAGGTCCCCTAACTCTGACTTCAGAAAATTTCTCCTCTAGCTAGAGAGGTTCTTGATTCACTTTGTAGGAAGTACCATAAATTAGTTACAAGTGGTGACAATATGAATTCTGTATATGATGATGCAAGAAAAAGGATGTTGGTATATCTCAAAAAATTCATATGATCTGATGCAGACTGTATTTTTTCCAACTAGGCTGCTGGAGAACAGTAGTACAGCCATATACAATATTTTTACTCATTCTTCATTACTAGATGGGCATTGTGTTAGTAAAAGGGTGAATGACGTTTCGGACCACGATGCACAAATTTTAACAGTAAAAGGCTTTAGTACTCAAACAAATGTCACATTTAATTACAAACTACGTAGGAAAGTTAAACCAACAGCAATAGAGCGTTTTTTAAACCTTGGCAAGGAAGAAGGGTGGCAGGATTTTTATAGTGCCGATAACATAGATGATAAATATAATGCTTTGCTTAACACATTTCTCATGCTCTTTGAGAGTTGCTTTCCATTGGTACGTTCTAAACGTGGTACTGGCAGTAATAGGCAGCCCAAGTGGCTGACTAGTGGGGTAAGGATATCATGTAGAAAAAAGTGGGAACTGTATCAAAATGTGAGAAGTAGTGAGAAGTAGTGTGAGTAGTAGGTGCTTAAAAATGTTATTAGTTAGGCAAAGAGTATGTGGTATGCAAATAGAATAGCTAACTCACAGCATAAAATTAAAACCATATTGTCAGTTGTGAAGGAAGTGTCTGGTCAGCAGCACAAGGCCGCCGATATAAAGTCAGTTCATAGTAAAAATACTTCTGTTACTGATATATCAGTTATATGTACAGTATTTAACAATCATTTTCTGAACATTTCTGGTGAATTAAACAAAAATTTAGCTTCTGAAGGGGATCATGCAACTTTTTTGGCAAATGCATTTCCGAGACTGTTGTCTGAAATACTCCTCTGTGATACAGACAAGAGGGAGATTCAGACAACAATTAAATCACTGAAGACTAAGAACTCTCATGGTTATGATGGAGTGCCTAGAAGAATGTTAAAGTACTGTGCTGCACATGTTAGCCCTGTATTTAGCAATATTTGTAATTTTTCCTTTAGGAATGATCATACTACTGAACAATTGAAGTACTCAGCAGTAAAGCCCTTTATAAAAAGGGAGAAAGGGATAATGTAGACAATTTTAGACCTATTTCTATGCCATCAGTGTTTGCTAAAGTTATTGAAAAGGCTATGTATGTAAGGATAATCGATCATTTTATATCAGACGATTTGCTGTCAAATGTACAGTTCGGCTTTAGAAGTCGTTTAACAACTGAAAATGCTATATTCTCTTTTCTCTGTGAGGTACTGGATGGGTTAAACGAAAGGTTTCGAAAGCTTGGCATATTTTTTGATTTAACTAAGGCATTTGATTGTGTTGATCACAAAATATTGTTCCAGAAGTTGGACCATTACGGAATATGGGGAGTAGCTCACAATATTTTCACCTCTTACTGTAGCAACAGGCAGCAAAAGGTCATTATTCAAAATGTTGAGAATGGCTGTGGTGTGGGGTCTGAGTGGGGTATTGTCAAGTGGGAGGTGCCTCAGGGATCAGTGTTGGGTCCACTCCTGTTCCTTATTTGTATAAATGATATGCCCTCTAGTATTACAGGTAACTCTAAAAGATTTCTGTTTGCTGGTGATACTAGCTTGGTAGTAAAGGATGTTGTGTGCAACATTGGTTTGGCTTCAAATAGTGCAGTTCATGACCTAAGTTCGTGGCTTGTAGGAAATAAACTAACGCTAAAGCACAGTAAGACTCAGTTTTTACAGTTTCTAACACACAATTCAACAAAATCTGGTGTTTTAATTTCACAGAATGGGCATATGATTAATGAAACCGAACAGTTCAAATTTCTAGGTGTTCAGATTGACAGCAAGCTGTCTTGGAAAGCCCACGTTCAGGATCTTGTTCAAAGACTTAATACTGCCTTTTTACTATTCAAATTGTATCTGAAATGAGTGATCGTTCGACACAGAAATTAGTCTATTTTGCTTATTTTCATTCGCTTATGAGAAATGGTATGATATTTTGGGGTAACTCTTCCCATCCTAAAAGGATATTTTTGGCACAGAAACGGGCGGTTCAGGCAATAAGTGGTGTAGTTCACGAATCTCTTGTCGACCCCTGGCCTCTCAATATATATATATATATATATATATATATATATATATATATATATATATATATATATATATATATATATATATTCCTTACTGTCATTCCTTGTTAACAATATTAGCTTATTCCCAATAATAAGCAGCTTTCACTGAGTTATTACTCGGCAGAAATCATACCTGCATTTGGATCGGACTTCTTTAATTCTTATGCAGAAAGGTGTGCAGTATACTGCTACAGCCATTTTCACTCAAGCTACCATTTAAATTCAAAAGTATTAGCAGTAATCCACGCGCTTTCAAATCGAAACTGAAGAGTTTCCTCATGGAACACTCTTTCTATACTGTCGAGGAGTTCCTTGAAAAATTAAGCTGATTCTTGTATCGTTGATTGCGTTTACTTGAACTTATGGACTGACTTTTGTGGGGTTCATAAACATTTATTTTTGTCTGTTATTACTTTTATGTTGTAATTTCATGTACTGACACGTTCCATCACCTTGGAGATTTGCTCCTCAATTAGGTCCTACGGAACTTTACGTGTAAATAAACAAATAAATAAATACATTGAAAGCCTCTATGAGAAGAAGATTTGTATGGTGTAATAGAAGAGGAAACAGGAGTCGATTTAGAAGAGATATGGGATCCAGTATTAGAATAAGAATTTAAAACAGCTTTTGAGCACTTAAGATCAAATAAGGCAGAAGGGATAAATAATATTCCATCAGACTTTCTAAAATAACTGGAGGAAGTGGCAAAAAACGACTATTCGCTTTGCTGCGTAGAATGTATGAATATGGCGACATACCATCTGAGTTTCGGAAAAATATCATCCACACAATTCCGAAGACTGCAAGAATTGACAAGAGCGAGAATTATCGCTCAATTAACTTAACAGCTCATGCATCCAAGTTTGCTGACAATGTACAAAAGAATGGAAAAAAAATTGAGGATGTGCTAGACGACGATCAGTTCGGCTTTAGAAAAGGTAAAGGCACGAGAGAAGCAGTTCTGACGTTCTGGTTGATAATGGAAGCAAGACTAAAGAAAAACCAAGACACGTTCATAGGCTTTGTCAACCCAGAAAAAGCCTTCGAAAATGTAAAATGGTGCAAGATGTTGGAAATTCTGAGATAAATGGTGGTAAACAATAGGGAGAGACGGGTAATATACAATACGAACAAGAGCCAAGAGGGAATAATAAGAGGGGACGAAGTGCTCGGATTGAAACGGGTGTAAGGCAAGGATACACTCTTCCGGCCTGCTGTTCAATGCATACGTCGAAGAAGCAATGACGGAAATAAAAGACAGGTTCAGGAGTGGAATTATTAAAGTTCAAGGTGAAAGGATATCAGTGATACAATTCGCTGATGACATTGCTATCCTGGGTGTAAATGAAGAAGAATTACGTGATCTGCTGAATGGAATGATCAGTCTAATGAGTACAGAATGCAGATTGAGAGTAAATAGAAGAAAGACGAAAGTAATTAGAAGTAGCAGGTATGAGAACAGCGAGAAACTTAACATTAGGATTGATGGCCACGAAGTAGATGAAGTTAAGGATTTCAGCTACCTAGGCAGTAAAATAAACAATGACGAACGGAGCAAGGAGGACATCAAAACCAGACTAGCAATGGCAAAAAGGGCATTCCTGGTCAAGGGAAGTCTACTAGTATCTAACATTGGCCTTAATTTGAGGAAGAAATTTCTGAGACCATACGTTTGGAGTACAGCCTTGTATAGTAGTCAAACATGGACAGTGGTAAAACCGAAACAGAAGACAATCGAAACATTTGAGATGTGGTGCTACAGACGAATGTTGAAAATTAGGTGGATTGATAAGGTAAGGAATGAGGAGGTTCTGCCAGAATCGGTGAGAAAAGGAATATGAGGAAAATACTGATAAAGGAGAAGGAAAAGGAGGACAGGACATCTGTTAAGACATGAGGGAATGACTTCCATGGTACTAGATGAAACTGCAGAGGGCAAAAACTGTAGAGGAAGGCAGAGATTGGAGAACATCCAACAAGTAATTGAGGACTTAGATTGCAAGTGCTACTCTATAATAAACAGGTTGGCACAGGACAGGAATTCGTGGCGGGCCGCATCAAATGAGTCAGAAGACTGATGACCCAAAAAAAAAGTGGATACTAGGAAAGTAACTATGAAGAAATTATGGGTTAGTGGATTAGGAACGAAATAAACAGGCAGTTCAAGGAAGTTAAGCTGAAATGAGTGCGTGAAAAACGTAAACAAATAGAAGAAGAAATGATTATCGGAAGGACCGATGCAGCATACAGAGGAGTCAAAACAACTTTCGTTGATATTAAAGGCAAGGGCAGTAATATTAAGAGTCAAATTCCACCGTTAAATGAAGAGGAGAGAGCGTATAGGTGGAAAGAGTACATAAAAGACCTGTATGACGGGGAGGCATTACTTGATGGTGTAACAGAAGAAGAAACAGAGGTCGACACGAAAGAGGTAGGGAATCCAGTATTAGAATCAAAATTTAAAACATCTTTGGGCCACTTAAGATCAAATAAGGCAGAAGGGATGGATAACACTCCATCGAAATCTCTAAAATCATTGGCATACGAAACGATTATTGATGTTGGTATTTAGGACGTATGAGACTCGCGATATACCTTCAGACTTCCGGAAAATCATCATCCACACAATTCCCAAGACAGCAAGAGCCGGTAAGTGCGAGAATTATATCGCAATCAGCTTAACAGTTCATGCATCCAGGTTGCTGACAAGAATAATATGCAGAAGAATGAAAATGAAAACTGAAGATCTGTTAGATGTGGATAATTTGGTTTTAGGAAAGGTGAAAGCACCAGAAAGGTAGTTTCGGCATTGCGGTTGATAACGGAAGCAGGACTGAAGAGAAATAAAGACGCGTTCATACGATCTGTCGACCTGGAGAACGCATTTGACAATGTCGAATGGTGCAAGATGTTCGAAATTCTGGGCAAAATAGGGATAAACCATAGGAAAAAACGGATAATGTACAGCCTGTACAAGAACCAAGCAGGAACAATAAAAGTGGCAGACCAAGAACGAAGTGCACGGACTAAAATGGCTGTATGACAGCAACGTAGTCTTTCGCCCCTACTGTTCAATGCACACGTCGAAGAAGCAATGACGCAAATAAAAGAAAGGTTCACAAGCTTGGTTAAAATTCAAGTTGTTCTTTTTTTTTTTTGTTTTGGTTTTAGGGCGCAAAAATGCTATGGTCATTAGCGCCCGGTCCGTGACTTAGGAAACAGTAAAAAACCGAAAATGGAAATCAGCAGCAATGGGAACGAAAGTCATAACATTGGAGAAACTAAAAGCAGAACGAAGGTTTAAAAATCCTCTACAGAAAGGGGTTGGTTGTCCCCAAAAAAAGCTTCAAATGACTGACGTCATTTCACTGGCACTAATAAATTCGAGAACGCGATCGGCTGAGCGTAACGGATTAAAATAGGGGCACTCAATTAAAAGGTGTCTTACCGTCCACAGCTGAGAGCAGTGGGGACAGAGTGGGGGAGGATCGCCGCTTAAAAGATGTCGATGGCTAAAAAGGCAGTGCCCTATCCGGAGTCTAGTTAAAATTACCTCCTCCCGACGACGCGTTCGGGAGGAAGAGGTCCAAGCACAGGGAAGAGCTTTCACGTCCCGCAATTTATTATTGGGAAGTGTCGACCAATGTGCGTGCCATAAAAGAGTAACACGATGACATAAAACGCTCCGTAGATCGGCGACGGGAATCGATTGAATAGCTGGCCGTAGAAGAGAGACTGCAGCCTTGGCCGCTATATCGGCCGCCTCATTTCCACAGATACCAACATGTCCTGGGATCCAGAGGAACGCCACAGAGACGCCCCCCAAGTGGAGTAAGCGCAGACAGTCCTGAATCCGGTGGACCAGAGGGTGTACAGGGTAAAGAGCTTGGAGACTGAGGAGAGAGCTGAGAGAATCTGAGCAGATAACGTACTGTATCCACTGATGGCGCCGAATGTAGTGGACAGCCTGGAGAACAGCGTAAAGCTCCGCAGTATAGACCGAACACTGGTCGGGAAGCCGAAAGTGATTTGGGGTGTCGCCAACAACATAGGCACTCCCTACACCTAACGATGTTTTCGAGCCATCGGTGTAAATAAATGTGGCTTCCTTCATTTGTCCACATAGAGCAGCAAATGCCTGACGATAAACAAGTGAAGGGGTACCATCCTTTGGAAATTGACAAAGGTCACGGAGCAGGCAGATCCGGGGACGGAGCCAAGGCGGTGCTGTACCCCAAGTTGTCAAGAAGGTTTTAGGAAAGCGGAAGGAAAGAGAATGGAGCAGTTGACGGAAGCGGACTCCCGGTGGTAGTAGGGAGGAGGGGCGGCCTGCATACCCTACATCAAAGGAGGCGTCGAAAAAAATGTCATGGGCTGGATTAGCAGGCATGGAAGACAGATGGCTTGCATAACGACTCAGAAGGACTGCTCGCCGATTGGACAGCGGAGGTTCAGCAGTCTCAGCATAAAGGCTTTCCATAGGGCTGGTGTAAAAAGCTCCAGACACTAAACGTAATCCACGGTGGTGGATAGAGTCGAGACGCCGAAGAATAGACGGCCGAGCAGAGGAGTAGACTATGCTTCCATAGTCCAATTTCGAGCGCACTAAGGCGCGATAGAGGCGGAGAAGGACCACTCGGTCCGCTCCCCAGGAGGTACCATTCAGGACACGGAGGGTGTTGAGGGATCGCAGACAGCGAGCCGAAAGATACGAAATGTGGGAGGACCAGCATAGTTTTCTGTCAAACATAAGACCCAAGAATTTAGCGACGTCTGAAAACGGAAGGTTGACAGGTCCTAGGGTGGAAGAAACTCCTTACGTCGCAAAAATTAACACAAACGGTCTTACTGGGAGAAAAACGGAAGCCGGTTTCGATGCTCCAAGAGTGGAGGCGATCGAGACATCCTTGAAGACGTCGTTCAAGAAGGCTGGTCCGTTGAGAGCTGTAGTAGATCGCAAAATCGTCCACAAAGAGGGAGCCCGAGACATCAGGAAGGAGACAATCCATAACTGGATTTATGACAATGGCAAACAGTACAACACTCAGCACGGAGCCCTGGGGTACCCCGTTTTCTTGGGAGAAAGTACGGGAGAGAGTAGTGTTCACCCGCACCCTAAATGTGCGCTCTGCCATAAATTAGCGAAGAAAAAGGGGCAGCCGACCTCGAAAGCCCCAAGAGAACAGTGTGCGGAGGATGCCTGTCCTCCAACAGGTATCGTATGCTCTCTCCAGATCAAAAAATATTGCTACTGTTTGGCGTTTCCGGAGAAAATTGTTCATGATATAAGTGGAAAGAGCAACAAGATGGTCAACTGCAGAACGATGCTTTCGGAATCCGCATTGGGCAGGTGTTAAAAGACTGCGGGATTCCAGCCACCAAGCTAAACGGTAATTCACCATACGCTCCAAAACCTTACAGACACAACTCGTGAGAGAAATGGGGCGATAGCTAGAGGGGAGATGTTTGTCCTTTCCAGGTTTCGGAATAGGAACGACGACAGCTTCCCGCCATTGTCTGGGAAAAGTACTGTCGGTCCAAATTCGATTATAAAGGCGAAGGAGGTAACGCAGACAATGGGTTGATAAATGCAGCAACATTTGGACGTGGATACCATCCGGTCCTGGGGCGGAGGAGCGAGAAGAAGAGAGTGCATGTTGGAGTTCCCGCATGGAGAAAACAGTATTGTAGCTTTCGCGATTTGGAGAGGAGAAAGCAAGAGGTCGCACTTCCGCTGCACGTTTCTTCGGGAGAAACGCTGGCGGGTAATTTGAAGAGCTCGAAATCTCAGCAAAGTGCTGACCCAATGAGTTTGCGACGGGGTCCACTAATGTATCATGCGCGACAGTGAGCCCAGAGACCGGGGAGAAACTAGGCGCGCCTGAGAACCGTCGAAGCCGACTACAAACTTCCGAGGAGGGAGTGAAGGTGTTAAATGAGCTAATAAAGAATTTCCAGCTTGCCTTCTTGCTATCGCGGATGACACGACAGCATCGCGCACGGAACTGCTTATAGCGGATACAGTTGGCCAAAGTAGGATGGTGGCGGAAAATGCGAAGAGCACGTCGCCGCTCACTTATTGCGTCACGGCATGCCTCGTTCCACCAAGGAACTGGGGGGCGCCGGGGCAATTCGGAGGTGCGTGGTATTGAACGTTCCGCAGCTATAAGAATAACGTCGGTAATATGTGTGACCTCATCGTCGACGCTGGGAAAGTGACGGTCATCGAATGTCGCTAGAGGCGAAAAAACTGTCCAATCGGCTTGGGCAAACTTCCAGCGTCGCGGGCGCATACATGGCAGTTGAGGCTGCAGTCTGAGGACACATGGAAAGTGGTCACTCGAGTGTGTGTCATCAAGGGCGAACCATTCGAAGCGCTGAGCTAGCGGAACAGTACCGACCGCAAGGTCCAAATGAGATAAATTTGTCGTGGAGGCAGACAAAAATGTAGGGACCCCAGTGTTGAGGCAAACTAGATCCACTTGGTGGAAGACGTCTAGCAATAGTGAGCCACGTGGACAAGGATGTGGAGATCCCCAAAGCGGGTGGTGGGCATTGAAGTCCCCAACCAGCAAATAGGGGGGTGGAAGCTGACCAAGAAGATGAAGGAGATCAGCTCGTGCCATTGGTGTGGACGGTGGAATGTATACAGTACAAAGAGAGAACGTGTATCCAGAAAGGGAAAGACGGACGGCGACAGCTTGGAAGGAAGTGTTTAAGTGAATTGGGTGATAATGGAGAGTATCATGGAGAAGAATCATGAGTCCTCCATGGGCTGGAGTGCCTTCAACAGAGGGGAGATCATATCGGATGGACTGAAAATGAGGGAGAACAAAGCGGTCATGGGGACGCAGCTTTGTTTCCTGAAGACAGAAGATGACCGGCGAGTAGGATCGTAAGAGGATCGACAATTCATCCCGATTGGCTCGAATGCCGCGGATATTCCAGTGGATAATGGACATAGGGTGAACAGAAAATTGAGGAATGTGACCAAGGTTGCTGTCAACTCAACGACTGCTCAGAGCTTGCGACCGACAGCATGGAATGGCATTCAGCCGAAGGCAGAAGATCCTGATCCATATGTTGTTCAGGAGCAGCTCCTGCCACCAGCGATCGGCCGGTTGATCGGCCGCCAGCAGTGCGCCTCGGCGACACAGAAGACGGCCGAGGGCGATTTCCGCCAGGTGGTGCTGTAGATGGGACACACCTTGGCGGAGAAGGCGATGAACTGGGTTTCTTTGGAGCCTTCTTGGAATTATGATGTTTAGATGAAGGAGGAACCGATGGTTGTGAAGTTGGGGTACGTAAAAAATCTTCACGAGTATGCTCTTTTTTCGAAGTGTCTGACTTTTGGGCTCGAGATTTTGCAGAACCCGATGAAGGGTGAGCCATAGAGTGGGCAGGCGAAAGGGGTGAGGTTGAACGGGCGATCTTTGCGCTGGCCGATCTGACGACCGTGGCACTAAAGGTGAGGTCGCAAGTCTGCGTGGCCGCCTCCTTTGTTGGCCAAGGAGAAGCAAGGACAGTGCTGTATTGTCCTGTCTGAGGCACGGTGGGCTGTCGACTGGCGAATAATTTTCGAGCAGCAAAGGTCGACACCTTTTCCTTCACTCTGATTTCCTGGATGAGCTTTTCGTCCTTAAAAACGGGGCATTCTCGAGAGGAAGCAGCGTGGTCACCCATACAGTTGATGCAGCGAGGGGATGGAGGTGGACAAGCACCCTCATGGGCATCCTTGCCACACGTAACACATTTGGCCGGGTTGGAACAGGACTGGCTGGTGTGATTGAACCGCTGACACCGATAGCAACGCGTAGGGTTTGGGACGTAAGGGCGAACGGAAATTATCTCATAGCGTGCTTTGATTTTCGATGGAAGTTGAACTTTGTCAAATGTCAAGAAGACAGTGCGGGTTGGAATGATGCTCGTGTCAACCCTTTTCATAACTCTATGAACAGCCGTTACGCCCTGGTCAGACAGGTAGTGCTGAATTTCTTCGTCAGACAATCCATCGAGGGAGCGTGTATAAACGACTCCACGCGAGGAATTTAAAGTGCGGTGCGCTTCAACCCGGACAGGGAAGGTGTGGAGCAGTGAAGTACGCAGCAATTTTTGTGCCTGGAGGGCACTGATTGTTTCTAACAACAAGGTGCCATTCCGTAATCTGGAACAAGACTTTACAGGACCTGCAGTTGCGTCGACACCTTTCTGAATAATGAAAGGGTTGACCGTGGAGAAGTCGTGACCTTCGTCAGACCGAGAAACAACAAGGAACTGTGGCAACGATGGAAGAACCGTCTGTGGCTGAGACTCAGTATACTTACGCTTGTGAGCAGACATAGTGGAAGGTGAGGAAACCATTGCGGAAGAATCCCCCATGATTACCGGCGTCTCCGATGGCGCGCTCCTCCCTTGTGGGGGCCCTCTCTGAGGGCACTCCCGCCTTAGGTGATTGTTCACACCTCAGGTCACACCTCCCGACAAACGGACGGAGGGACCAATCGGCACTTTCTGAAGGTATCAGCTCGGGTAATCACCCCTCCCTGGGCCTGGCCGTTACCAGGGTACGTACGTGTCCTACCTGTCTACCCGGGGCGGGGAATTACGCGTTACCCCGTCACCGGCTACGCACAAAAATGCGTGGGTCGGCCTTCAGACACGCACAGGGAGGAAGAAAGAGAAAGGGAAAGGAAAGAAGAGAGGTCTCAAACGCCGCAGCGGAGAAAAGGGTAAAGAGAAGAGGTAAGGAAAAGAGAAGGACAAAGGAAGGAAGAAGACATACAAGCAAAGAAGGCGAAGAATGTGTTACATTTTCGAGCGTCCGTCTCCGGACGTAGTCACAAACCATACTCCCAGATGGGGAGAAAGGGAAGGAAAGAGCCAGAGGTGAGGGGAGGAGGGCGAAGATGGGGGATGGGGAAGGATTCGGAAAGGGAAGGTATGCAGCCTGGAAAGGAAGGAAGGCCACATTAGCTCGGGGTCCCGTGCTCGCTACGCACGTATCCACAAAAGAGTTGTGGACCCCCTGGGGGGGAAATTAAAGTTGAAAGGATATCAATGTTAAGATTGGCTGATGACATTGCTATTATCAGTGAAAGTGAAGGAGAATTACAGGACCTGATGAAATGAATGAATTGTCTAATAATTACGGAATGTGGATTCAGAGTAAACAGAAGTAATGAGAAGTTGCAGAAATGAGAACAGCGAGAAACTTAACATGAGAATCTGGGATCATGACGCAGAAAAAGTAGGACATTCTGCTACCTAAGCAGCAAAGTAACCCGTGACTGGCACAACAAGGAGGGCATAAAAAGCAGACTAGAACCGGAAGAAAGGGCCAAGAGAAGTCTATTAGTATCCAACACAGGCTTTAATTTGTGGAACAAATCTCTGAGAACGTACGTTTGGAGCACAGAATTCTATGGCAGTGCATTATGGTTTGTAGGAAAACCGCAACAGAAGACCATCGAATCATTTGAGATTTGGTGCTACAGAAGAACCTTGGAAATTAGGTGGACTGACAAGGTAACGAATGAGAAGGTTCTGCGCACAATGGACGAGAAAGCAATATTTGGAAAACACTGAAAAGAAGGAGGTACAGGACGATATGACATTTGTTAAACGATCAGGGAGTAACTTCTATGGTGCCTGAGGGAGCCGTAACGTGGAAAAATGGTAAAGGAAGACAGAGATTGGAATACATCAAGCAAATGATTGAGGACGTAGGCTGCAGTTGCTACTCTGAGATGAAAAGGTTGGTAAAGGAGAGGGATTCGTGGTGGGCCGTATCAAACTAGTCAGAAGATCGATGACTAAAAAAAAAAAGAAAAAATTCTCTCGTAAGGCAAGCAGGCCCACATCTGTTGTAATTGGTGTTTGACGTTCTGGATGCTGCACTGGGACAGACTTGATGTCTGGGATGGCACAGACAGACCTGGGGATCTTGCTAGCCATGGGAGTGCTTCAACATCTACATCTACATCAACATACATACTCCGCAATCCACCATACGGTGCGTGGCGGAGGGTACCTCGTACCACAACTAGCATCTTCTCTCCCTGTTCTACACCCAAACAGAACGAGGGAAAAATGACCGCCTATATGCCTCTGTACGAGCCCTAATCTCTCTTATCTTATCTTTGTGGTCTTTCCGCGAAATGTAAGTTGGCGGCAGTAAAATTGTACTGCAGTCAACCACAAATGCTGGTTCTCTAAATTTCCTCAGTAGCGATTCACGAAAAGAACGCCTCCTTTCCTCTAGAGACTCCCACCCGAGTTCCTGAAGCATTTCCGTAACGCTCGCGTGATGATCAAACCTACCAGTAACAATTCTAGCAGCCCGCCTCTGAATTACTTCTATGTCCTCCCTCAATCCGACCCGATAGGGATCCCAAACGCTCGAGCAGTACTCAAGAATAGATCGTATTAGTGTTTTATAAGCGGTCTCCTTCACAGAAGAAACACATCTTCCCAAAATTCTGCAAATGAACAGAAGACGATTATCCGCCTCCCCACAACTGCCATTACATGCTTGTCCCACTTCATATCGCTCTGCAATGTTACGCCCAAATATTTAATCGACGTGACTGTGTCAAGCGCTACACTACTAATGGAGTATTCAAACGTTACAGGATTCTTTTTTTCTATTCATCTGCATTAATTTACATTTATTTATATTTAGAGTTAGCTTGTATCCTCCTACAGTCACTCAACGACGACACTTTCCCGTACACCACATCATCATCAGCTAACAGCCGCACATTGCTATCCACCATATCGAAAAGATCATTTATCTAGATAGAAAACAACAGCGGACCTACTACACTTCCCTGGGGCACTCCAGATGATACCATCTCATCCGATGAACACTCACCATCGAGGACAACGTACTGGGTTCTATTACTTAAGAAGTCTTCGAGCCACTCACATACTTGGGAACCAATCCTATATGCTCGTACCTTAGTTAGGAGTCTGCAGTGGGGCACCGAGTCAAATGCTTTCCGGAAGTCAAGGAATATGGCATCCGTCTGATACCCTTCATTCACGGTTCGCAAGATATCATGTGAAAAAAGGGCGAGTTGCGTTTCGCAGGAGCGATGCTTTCTAAAGCCGTGCTGATGCATGGACAGCAACTTCTCTGTCTCAAGGAAATTCATTATATTCGAACTGAGAATATGTTCGAGAATCCTGCAACAAACCGATGTTAGGGATATTGGTCTGTAATTTTGAGGATCCGTCCTTCTACCCTTTTTGTACACAGGCGTCACCTGCGCTTTTCTTCGAGTCGCTCGGGACTTTACGTTGGGCAAAAGATTCGCTATAAATTGCAAGCTAAGTAAGGAGCCAATGCAGTAGAGTACTCTCTGTAAAACCGAATTGGAATCCCATCAGGACCTGGCGATTTATTTATTTTCAACCCATTCAGCTGCTTCACAACCCCAGGGATGTCTATCACTATGTCCTCCATACCTGAATCTGTACAAGACTCAACATTTCACAGACAGTTAGCAGAGAAACGTGCCCTGTAAGGAGGATCATTGACCTCTCGAAAAATGACGCCGCAAAACTGTTGCGTGAGAGGTAACACATGAGGATGGGCGGTATCTGTGATGTGGTGTTGTACCATCAGAGTTCCCTCAATCACTACCTGCCACGACTTGAAGTCATATCCGATGACTACGACGCCGTAACTCCAGGACACCGCTGTGACTCCAAAACACGGGAAGAATGGAAGCTCTCCCCAGGTCACTGCAATACTCGTCTACGATGGTAATCCGGGGTAGTAGTGCACGCCCATGAGTCATCGCTGAACACACTGCAGCAATCATTCATCAATAGTTCATGCTTCCGAACACGGCACCAGTACAGACGCAGCCACTGGTGTGGTGGCGGCAACGGCAGACTATCTACGGAATGGTAGTTCCCCAGTCTGGCTCACTGGACTCGCATTCGGGAGGACGACGGTTCAATCCCGCGTCCGGCCATCTGATTTAGGTTTTCCGTGATTTCCCTAAATCGCTCCAGGCAAATGCCGGGATGGTACCTTTCAAAGGGCACGGCCGACTTCCTTCCCCGTCCTTCCCTAATCCGATGAGACCGATGACCTCGCTGTCTGGTCTCCTTCCCCAAAACCAACCAACCAACCAACCAACCAACCAACCAACCAACCCAGTCTGGCTGCTGACAGTCTCTGGCCAACGTTGCAGCATGACAGAGAACGTTGTAGGGAATCCACTTCTCGGATGGCAGGCACAGTTGTGAAGGCGTTGCGATGTGCTTGGCACATCCGTTGTGGTGGTCACACACGGTCTGACGACGACTATGTCTGCCCTTATGTTCCATGCTACTCCACATCGGACCACTGTCACATCCGAATGCCGCGTAAATCTGGGACCAAATTGAGACTCACAAAAAGATCCATTTCGAACCCTGTCAGGCGCGCCTCTGAGGGGTACGCTGCATCTCCATATCTGAGACCCGGTAGTCAAGGGAAGGCAGGATTCGGTTAAGATTGTGGACTGGGCCGTATTCAGTTACTATTGGTTGCCTTTTACAGTTACACACAATTTATTTTAAATTAATAATTCCACACTCAACAATAAATAAAATACCACACGTTACTAACGAAGGAATAAACAACTGTGTAAATAATAGTGTTTTCAGTGAGGTTCAATTTAGCAAATCACTTTTATATACAGATTCAACAGATAATGTTTTAAAAACAAGCCACTGTGGTCTGCGCAGAAGGCCTTACACGCCAGGAATGGCAATAAATTAAGAATTGTTTAACAATTGCTGCAACTTACAAATTACAGGTAGTGAAATGTTAAAGGTAAGTCACCACAAACACAGCAGAAGGGTTTTAAGGCTTACTGCTAAAATACAAATACCAAATTAGAATTTTAAGTCAAATGACCACAATCACGGCTGAAGGCCTTACACGCCAGGAACGGGGATAATATAAAAAATTTAAGAAGCCTGCTGTAAAACAGCAAATACAATAGCAGAGGTTAAATAAAAACAACAAGCAACTGATCACCAAAGGGGTGAAATAAGATGATGGTAAACTTGAAGCTACCTTACGTCCGATGAATCAAATGCAACGATGGAACAATACGCCAAAGCCGTAAAATCGAACTCGTACTCTGTAAATATTGTTACAAAGTATTTATTCTTTAACACTTGTGCAGCATTAAAGTCAAGAATTAACAACACGTGCCACGTCAAGTTGAAAGTGCAAATCTGTTGTCGTTAACGTCATTGGCTTCAAAGAGCTTCCACTCATCTTAAAGCTTTCTGGATCCGGTTTACGACGAGGTCGTGCACCGTCGTCAACCACAGCCCTTCCATCCGGCAGTCCATGCGTACCGCCAGCGGTCCCGACGTGTTCTCGCACTGCACGGACCTGGCTCCTCCTGAGTTCCCAACCGAACTCGCCACTCGCACGACCCAGAAAAACAACGACGTCGCTCAAAGATAAGGCAACAGTTACTACATATCGATAACCGCCGCTGCTGCCACTAACGGAGAGGCAACACTTGCGAAAACGGTGACGCCAGTCAACACGAGAAGAAGACAAACAACCGCAACCATGCCAACTAAACGATACCGTCTGGCCTCCAACAGAGGGCGGAAACCTACAAACAGCACCAACGCGAGCCGCAGCAAGAAAAATAAAATGGTTCTAACAAGGGAACCCCCTCATCGCACCCCCCTCAGATTTAGTTATAAGTTGGCACAGTGGATAGTCCTTGAAAAACTGAACACAGGTCAATCGAGAAAACAGGAAGAAGTTGTGTGGAACTATGAAAAAAGTAAGCAAAATATACAAATTGAGTAGTCCATGTCAAAGATATGCACCATGAAAGACGATGTATGTGTAGAAGCGCCGTGGTCCCGTGGTTAGCGTGAGTCGCTCTGGAACTAGAGGTCCTTGGTTCAAGTCTAGTCGGCACGGTAGCTCAGCGTGTTCGGTCAGAGGGTTAACTGCCCTCTGTAATAAAAAAACTGAGTTAATCGATCACCAACGAACATAAACGAATGTCTTACGACGTCCGCCCTAAGCAGATTCAACGAACAAAATGAGACTACAAAAAAAAAAAAAAAAAAAAAAAGTCTTCCCTCAATTGAAAATTTTACTTTCTTTATTTTCGCAAAGATATGATCTGTCCGTTCGTTCACTGACGTCTCTGTTCAATGTGTTTTGCGACCGCACCGCAAAACCGTGCGATTGTTATTGAAGTCGCGAGCTATATTTGCTGGATTCATATTGCCCACGGAATACATCTCACGTATTTAATGCACTCTCGTCCAAAGTAGCGAACAGTCAACTGCCAGCCAGGGAGCCTCGTTAGCAGCAATACTCTCTCTTCCGTGCGCTGTAGTCGACTGACGTCGTCTGTTTCGATGTTTGTTTAGCTGTGGCGTCTCCATACTACGGCGCAGTTACCTCGCATCGGACGGACGGACAGTTAATAATTGTCTGAAAATAAAAAAAATTAAACTTTTCAGTCGTTGGACGACTGGAACCAAGGACCTCGCGTTCCGCAAGGCGCTCACGCTAACCACGGGACTACGGCGCTCTACAGCCCACATCCTCCTCGATGTTGACTATGTTGCGCATTGACTACTCAGTTTGTATATTTTGCTTATTTTTTCATAGTTCGACACAACTTCTTCCTGTTTTCTCGATTGATCTGTGTTCAGTTTTTCAAGGACTATTCACTGTGCCAACTTATAACTAAATCTGAGGGGGGTGCGATGGGGAGGTTCCCTTGTAAGGACTATGGGACTTAACATTTGAGGTCATCAGTCTCCTAGGCTTAGAACTACCTAAACCTAACTAACCTAAGGACATCACACACATCCATGCCCGAGGCAGAAGTCGAACCTGCGACTGCAGCAGCAGCGCGGTTCCGGAATGAAGCGCCTAGAACCGCTCGGCCACACCGGCCGGCGCCGCAGCACGGCTCAGAATCTTTCAAAGTACTCACTCAGAATGTGACGCTGTTCGCGCCCCTTATCTGCCCTACCAGGCCTGGTAAAAAGGCTTAATACAAACAATACCAAAGCACTCTGGTCACTGCTCTACCTGTCGCCGAAAACTGCAATTCTAGTCGTTTACACTGGGGTAACAAAAGGCACGCGATGCCTTCTAATATCGTGTCGGACCTCCAATTGCCCAGCGTGGTTTTGCAGCTCGACGTTGTATAGACTTCAGAAGTCCTTACAAGGGAACCACCCCATCGCACCCCCCTCAGATTTGGTTATAAGTTGGCACAGTGGATACGCCTTGAAAAACTGAACACAGATCAATCGAGAAAACAGGAAGAAGTTGTGTGGAACTAGGAAAAAAATAAGCAAAATATACATACTGAGTAGTCCATGGAAAGATAGGCAACATCAATGAAAATTTGAGTTCAGTAGCGCCGTGGTCCCGTGGTTAGCGTGAGCGGCTGCGGAACGAGAGGTCCTTGGTTCAAGTCTTCCCTCGAGTGAAAAGCTTAATTTTTTATTTTCAGACAATTATTATCTGACAAACTCTTATGTTTTTATCATTTTTTTGAGAGTGATTATCACATACACAAGAAAATCTAAATCAGGCAAGGTAGAAGAATCTTTTTACCCATTCGCCAAGTGTACAAGTTAGGTGGGTCGACGACATATTCCTGTCATGTGACGCACATGCCGTCACCGGTGTCGTATAGAATGTATCAGACGTGTTTACCTATGGAGGAATCGGTTGATCTATGACCTTGCGATCAAATGTTTTCGGTTCCTACTGGAGAGGCACGTCCTTTCGTCTACTAATCGCACGGTTTTGCGGTGCGGTCACTAAACAGAGACACTAAACTTATTACAGTACACAGAGACGTCAATGAACGAACGGACAGATCACAACTTTGCGAAAATAAAAAAAGTAATCTTTTCACTCGAGGGAAGACTTGAACCAAGGACCTCTCGTTCCGCAGCTGCTCACGCTAACCACGGGACCACGGCGCTCCTGAGTTCAGACTCTCTTTGATGTTGCATATCTTGCACATCGACTACTCAGTTTGTATATTTTGCTTATTTTTTTCATAGTTCCACACAACTTCTTCCTGTTTTCTCGATTGATGTGTGTTCAGTTTTTCAAGGCCTATCCACTGTGCCAACTTATAACTAAATCTGAGGGGGGCGGGGGGGTGCGATGAGGAGGTTCCCTTGTTAGAAGACCCCTGCAGAAATTTTAAGCCATGCTGCCTCTATAGCCGTCCATAATTGTGAAATTGTTGATGCTGCAGGAGTTTGTGCACGAACTGATGTCTGGATTAAGTCGCTCGACTTGTCCAGAAAGTTCTTGAAACCAACCGCGAACAATTGTGACCAGTAACATGGCGCATTTTCATCAATAAAAGTTCTATCAATGTTTGGGGACATGAAGTCCATGAATGTCTCGAATGGTCTCCAAGCAGTCAAACACAACTATTTGCAGTCAGTTATCGGTTCATTCGTACCAGAGGACACAGCTCATTCCATGTAAGCCGGCCGGAGTGACTGAGCGGTTCTAGGCGCTACAGTCTGGAACCGCGCGACCGCTACGGTCGCAGGTTCGAATCCTGTCTCGTACATGGATGTGTGTGATGTCCTTAGGTTAGTTAGGTTTAAGTAGTTCTCAGTTCTAGGGGACTGACGACCTGAGATGTTAAGTCCCATAGTGCTCAGAGTCATTTGAACCATTCCATGTAAACACAGTCCATACCTTTATGGAGCCACCACCAGTTTACACAGTGCCTTGTTGACAATTTGGCCTCATGGTTCTGTGGGGTTTGCGCCATGCTCAAAGTGCACCATCAGCTCTTACCAACTGAAATCGGGACTCATCTGACCAGGCCACTGTCTTCCAGTTGTTGTGTACATAGTTCCACGTAGTCAGCGTGTACACAACTTTCCCACTAGAGCGCGCCCCGCTAAGCACAACAGCGCAGGCGCAACGCTCGTCCGTCTCCACACTACGAGACGGCGCTGCCTTAGAGATGGACCAAATTCTGCTTCCGCCGATCACCGTATTAATATGTAACGCAGCCAATGAGATTGCTGCTAATGTAGAACCTTTTCTCCTCGCGGATCACACTCGCGCAGTGATACATGAATGCGCGAGGTATTATAACGAGTGTACAGACCTCCGGTTAGTCAGTCTGCATTTGTCTGCACCAGTCTGTATTAGTCTGCATTAGTCTGTACCAGTCTATAGTCAAGTTTCAGTCTGCGCCTATTACCATATTCCTGTACATAGCCATGAAGATAAATGTATAGACACTTTTGTCAAGTATCAGAGATATATGTGAGAATAAGATTAACTTACCAATACCAAAGGAACTTCAGATTGTCAATTGTAAATAGCATCCAGAATCAAGTTAAGTAATTTTTATGCTTGTTATTATTTTAATAAATGCGTGTGAAAATTAATCGGCCGGCCGAAGTGGCCGTGCGGTTAAAGGCGCTGCAGTCTGGAACCGCAAGACCGCTACGGTCGCAGGTTCGATTCCTGCCTCGGGCATGGATGTTTGTGATGTCCTTAGGTTAGTTAGGTTTAACTAGTTCTAAGTTCTAGGGGACTAATGACCTCAGTAGTTGAGTCCCATAGTGCTCAGAGCCATTTGAACCATTTTTTTGGAAAATTAATCAAGTTCTGTTTAAAGTTGGTCACCGTCAATCTGCTACTCTAAGCGTGCAAGTGGCATTTCTATCGTCTGACCTAACGGCAGAAGATAAACTCACCACGATAAAACCATGAGACATATTCCTGACACTTGCCTACTTCGTTAGAGCGACAAGTCAAATAATCTGATGGTGTGTGTGCTGAAGGTCGTACAGTATGCACACCACACCACCCGTCTAGGGTCCAACTAACATAGCCAACAGCCCAGGAGACACGCTGCGGGCGATGTCGTGCTCTTAGCGAAGGCACTCGTGTCGGTCGTCTGCTGCCACAGCCCATAAACGGCAGATTACGCCGCACTCCTAACGGATACGTTCGTCGTACGTCCCTCATTGATTTCTGCTGTTACTTGACCGAGTGTTGCTTATCTGTTAGCACTGACACCTCCACGCAAGCATCGCTGCTCTCGGTCGATAAGTGAAGACCACCGGCCACTGAATTGTTCATGGTGAGAGGCAATGCCGGAAATTTCATATTCTCGGCACAGTCCTGACACTGTGGATTTTGGAATAATGAATTTTCTAACAACTTGCGAAATTGAATGCCCTATGCATCTACCTCCAACTACTATTCCGCGTTCGACGCCTCTTAGTTCACGTCGTGCCACCTTAAACTCGTCGGAAACCTTTTCACATGAATCAGCTGAGTACAAATGACAGCTACGCCAGTGCACTGCCCTTCTATGCCTTCTGTACGCGATACTATTGACATTTCTATGTGTGGATATAGCTGTCGCATCACCACAGTGTACCAATGTATGGGTTTCAAAAAAGACGATCGAGTGAAACCCAGCTCGCGCTAGCCGGCCGTAGTGACTGAGCGGTTCTAGTCGCTACAGTCTGGAACCGCGCGACAGCTACGACCACAGGTTCGAATCCTGCCTCGGGCATGGATGTGTGTGATGTCCTTAGGTTAGTTAGGTTTAAGTAGTTCTAAGTTCTAGGGGACTGATGACCATAGCAGTTAAGTCCCATAGTGCTCAGAGCCATTTGAACCAACCAGCTCGCGCTATTCGTCCACGAGACTCAGATGGCCGTACACACGGGTTCCCAGGTAGATGCCGTGTTTCTTGACTTCCGCAAGGCGTTCGATACAGTTCCCCACAGCCGTTTAATGAACAAAGTAAGAGCATATGGACTATCAGACCAATTGTGTGATTGGATTGAAGAGTTCCTAGATAACAGAACGCAGCATGTCATTCTCAATGGAGAGAAGTCTTCCGAAGCAAGAGTGATTTCAGGTGTGCTGTAGGGGAGTGTCGTAGGACCGTTGCTATTCACAATATAAATGACCTTGTGGATGACATCGGAAGTTCACTGAGGCTTTTTGCGGATGATGCTGTGGTACATCGAGAGGTTGTAACAATGGAAAATTGTACTGAAATGCAGGAGGATCTGCAGCGAATTGACGCATGGTGCAGGGAATAGCAATTGAATCTCAATGTAGACAAGTGTAATGTGCTGCGAATACATAGAAAGAAAAATCCCTTATCATTTAGCTACAATATAGCAGGTCAGCAACTGGAAGCAGTTAATTCCATAAATTATCTGGTAGTACGCATTAGGAGTGATTTAAAATGGAATGATCATATAAAGTTGATCGTCGGTAAAGCAGATGCCAGACTGAGATTCATTGGAAGAATCCTAAGGAAATGCAATCCGAAAACAAAAGAAGTAGGTTACAGTACGCTTGTTCGCCCACTGCTTGAATACAACTCAGCAGTGTGGAATCCGTACCAGATAGGGTTGATAGAAGCGATAGAGAAGATCCAACGGAGAGCAGCGCGCTTCGTTACAGGATCATTTAGTAATCGCGAAAGCGTTACGGATATGAAAGATAAACTCCAGTGGAAGACTCTGCAGGAGAGACGCTCAGTAGCTCGGTACGGGCTTTTGTTAAAGTTTCGAGAACATACCTTCACCGAGGAGTCAAGCAGTATATTGCTCCCTCCTACGTATATCTCGCGAAGAGACCATGAGGATAAAATCAGAGATTAGAGCTCACACAGAGGCATACCGACAATCCTTCTTCCCACGAACTATACGAGACTGGAATAGAAGGGATAACCGATAGAGGTACTCAAGGTACCCTCCGCCACACACCGTCAGGTGGCTTGCGGAGTATGGATGTAGATGTAGATGGTGTGTATTTGCACGAAGTTACATATCCGTCAGACACATGTCTTCTGGGTGCTTCACTTTTCTCTGTCAAACAGCGTATTTTACAAGAGGATCATTCTGGGAGTTCGAATTTAGTGACTTATTTCATGACCGAGTAAACTGCCTCTTACGGCCTCACGCATCTTGACGAAATAGATGGTAAAAAAAGGGAAGAAAATTTCGTTTCGAAATAAGTAAGGCTCTGAGGTATCACCACAGCAGTAGTACCTGAGCTTCCCGCCAGGGACCAGCATCGGCAGCAGAACACGTGGCTGTCCATGACGCGATGGCGGCTGCGAGCCGGCTAATAAATGAATATTTGATTCCTCTAATGGAAAGTGCGCGCCAGGGACGCCATAGCGGGTTATTATTCAGGCGCCGCAGTCCCTACCCGCCCCCAAACGGCGGTAACCGTGATTAAGCAGTGCTGAGGACGCCGTAAACGGGAAAACTTTCGCCACAGCGGCGCCGACCTGCATGCATAAGTACACAGCCCCACAACATGGCAGGATACGCGCTACAGCGCGGATTTCTGGTGCTTGGGTCGAGACCCTCAGAATATGCCTCAGTCCCTGCCGCGTGCAGTTCACTTGTCCAGTTATCCTATTAGCTGTGTACACAGACAGGTTACAAGGTACTCACTGGGTTCGTGATTTCTATACAGTACGAGGGGAAAATGATAAGTTCTTGCTCTATGTCAGATTGGAGCCATGTAAGCTCATCACTCAAAATCTTAGCCACACTCCTAAAAGAACTGACTGGTAGCTTTAGGGCGCTGTGAAACTGGTACTAGGTGGTGATATCATTCTGCAACAGTGACTTTGGGTATGGCAGTGAAGTGCTGTGTGTTACAATCGGTTGTGCGGAATCAGCCCAGTAACATGGGACGCTTTGGAGATTTGTTATAACAACAGAATGGAGCTATTACGTTTGGACAAGAACTGAGAGGAACCAATAAGAATGGATGATAAAGAGCAGTGCTCAGATTGCAAAGCATGTGACGCAGGGACATAGAACGGAAATAAAAAAAAAGATTCAAGGGTGGGATTAAAATTCAAGGTGAAGAGATATCAATTACGAGATTCACTGGCGACATTGCCAACTTCAGGGAAAGTGAAGAATTACGGGAGCTGTTGAATGGAAAGAATAGTCTAGTGAGCATAGAATATGGATTAAGATCAAACCGAAGGCAGATGAAACCAATGAGAAATAGCAGAAATGAGACTAGCGAGAAACTTAACATCAAAATTGGTGGTGACGAAGTAGATGAAGTTAAACAAAATAGGAGACGATGGTCGAAGCAAGGAGGACATAAAAAGCAAACTAGCACAGGCCAAGAGGGCATTCCTGGCCAAGAGAAATCAGCTATTATCAAACATTGGCTTCAATATGAGGAAGAAACTTCTGACAATGTATGCTTTGACCATCATGTTGTATGATACAGAATGGTCGACCGTGAAACAACTGCAAAAGAAGAGATTCGAAGCGTTTGAGATGTGGTGGTACAGGAGGGAGTTGAAAATGAGGTGGACGGATAAGATAAGGGGATGAAGAGTTTTCTGCAAAATCGGTAAAGGAAGGAACATGTGGAGAACAGTGACAAGAAGAAGCGACAGGACGATTGGATGTATGTTAAGATATCAGGCAATAACTTTCAAGATACTAGAAGGAGGTGTAGAGGATAAAAGCAGCAAAGGAACACAGATATTTGAATACCGCCAGCAAACAACTGGGGACAGAGAGTGCAAGCGCTACTCTGAGATGAAGAGGTCGCCGAGAGAGAGGAATTTTTAGAGAGCTGCATCAAACCAGTCAGAAGACTCATGGTTCAAAAAAAGGAAAATTAAACTTTCTAATATGGCCGACTAGGTTGGCTATAATGGAGCGTGTGATACCACTTTCTAGTAGATGGATTGATACCTGATTTTGTATAATTGTGAAACATCACTTAATGATTACCTTTTGCAGACTTCAGCATTCAATATGACGCCAATTACAACTACAAATTTCAGTAGAAAATGCAGTCTGAAAGCCTCTAAAGAAGCATTACAAACAAAGTATAAACATTGCTGTGTTCATTGGTCATGAATTCATTTGATAAAAACCAGATACACACTTTTGTGTGACAGGATGTCGTATTACTGATAGAAATAAAATGTAAGAATTAATGAAAGATTTAATAAAACTTTTGTGCCATAGTTTTGTGACCAGACGAAACTACTTTCGTGCAGCCAAAACTGTGGGTTACTTGATTGCTCTTTATTACATAAATGAATAAAAGATTTACTTAACTCACACACTTCTTTGTCACAGAATTGTTCTATAATTTACAACTGTCATTGACTATGGAAGTATCGCTTTATGCACCAATTGACAAACTGTTCTCGTGAGGTACAACGGTCAACATTCATTAAAGTACACTTTCATCAGAAACGTTAACTAGTCGTTGGTTCTGTTCTCTGATGTTGATCCTTTCAGATGAGGTCACGAACTCGGGCTGAGCTCTGACATGCTCGACGCTACATTGACCTCAGTACAAGACATCGCTCATGCCTGAGGTATCGATTCGTGCTGCTGACTTCGGTGTGGCACAACCAACCCCGACGGTATGATACCATACATACATTGTTCGGCACGAAGTAAAAGGCAATTTTATATATGAAAAGTTTTTTTTTTTTTAAACCGAAAACGAGCTATGGATAGCAATGCAGATATGTTTGTGACAAACTGACAAACATGAGATTATGTAAAGTAATTGTAAATTTATTTCTTTTGTAAAATCAACAATTTAACGAAAAATTATTATTGTCGTCAGGTAATTCTAGACGTCCGCAGTCAGTCAGTAAGTTAAAGAGATCAAGGAAACAATAAAATGTTAAATTTCCTTGACCTCACAACACGCAGACACAACAACCAACACCAGTTCTCCATATTCAGGAAGATGCCCACCACCAGCACAGCCATTCACAAGCATTCTAATCATCTGACTGCACACCAACTAACCAGTTTCCAATATATGCTGCACAGACTCAACAAAATTCCACTCACTGAAAACTACCATGACAATGAATTACAGAGAATCAGACCAATAGGTGGAAAGAATGAATATCATACAAACACAATGGAGAAACTGAGCCGCAGAATTAAAACAGAATTAAAAAGGACACCAAACACACAAAAAAGCCTTCTCACTAACCTGCAAACACACAGAACACATATATGAGCACACATGCACAAGAAACACCCACAACAACAAACGGGTGGTTCACTCTCACCTACAACAACAAAGCAGTCCATAGAATAGGCAACATACTCAAAAAAACAATGGCTAAAAATACCCTACAGGACAGACAACTCAACACAGAGAAAACTAAGGACAACCAACACAAGCAAAGACAAACAAAACACAGCAGGTATTTACAACTAACATGTCAAGACTGCAGATCAGTTTATATAGGATAGACAAGCAGAAACTTTAATACCAAATACACAGAAAACAGAAGAGCATTAAAAAGTAGCAGCTGTCATTCCACATTTGCTGAACACCTTATGGACAAGAAACGTAGTCCAACAGACATCAACACTGACTTGAAAATTCTCAAATGTAGCAACAGCCCCCACAAAAGCTAATAATTGAATAAAACTATCAAATACAAAAAGCCATAGTTGAAGGAAAATAAGTAATAAACGAATACAAAGTTATCTGCGATGGAACTCTGTTCTCTGCCCTCAAAGAATTATTGGATAACACCAACCTATAGAATCCTGCCCCCCCCCCCCCCCATATTACCCTTCACACACACAAACAACTAAATACAAAAATGAAAAATCCTCAAACCTTCTCTCTCTCACACACACTCACTCTCTCACTCTCACGCTCTGTTTTTCTCTCTCTCTCTCTCTCTCTCTCTCTCTCTCTCTCTCTCTCTCTCTCTCTCTCTCTCACACACACACACACACACACACACACACACACACACAAAATGGCACATACACCTCTGAAAGATTCAAAACAAACACCAGGAACACCTTCAACTGTTCCACTGTCAGCCATCTTGTTTCTACACCTTCAGCTTGTTTTTATAGCTGGTAAACAGCGAAAGAGTGACAGCAGCTCAATATGCAGAACTTCACAGTGAAGAAGATGAGGAAAAAAGAAAACGTAAGTGAACCATTATATAAATAGACACGCACACAAACACAAAACCTTCCACATAGAATTAATTAACATGAGATTATGTAAAGTAATTGTAAATTTATTTGTTTTGTAAAATCAACAATTTCACTAAATATTATTATTGTCGTCGGGTAATTATAGACGGCGGCAGCCAGTCAGTAGGTTAGTCAGTAAGTTAGTGAGGTCAAGGAAACAATAAAATTTTAAATTTCCTTGATCTCACCATAGCCATAACAGTTTCCAAATCGTAATATTTGCTTAAATAATTTGTCTACGTTAAGTTCTATATGGTCGCACACGACACACTGTAAAAGAAAACAGGCACTATAAAAACATAATACCTCAGGAAAGCCACACCATGTGGTAAAAAGGTAAGAATACATAATTTTATGCGTTCTTCAAAAATTTGTAATTGTTAAAAACCAATATCTACATGTGTACAAACAGTAAAAACATTCTTCATGTTTAACAGACATAAAATAAAAGCGCACTGATGATGCTGCGACTACGGTGATACATGTTTGGGATAAAAAAACCAAAATAGTGTTTTGCTAAAGACGGACCCGTTCCAAAAACATATGTATCGGATGAGAAATATGCAGTTTAAAAGTGAATCCATCTAAGTTGTTCTGGAGACCTTTTCAAGGTTCACGAGTATATGATGTACACTCGTGGAAATGGAAAAAAGAACACATTGACACCGGTGTGTCAGACCCACCATACTTGCTCCGGACACTGCGAGAGGGCTGTACAAGCAATGATCACACGCACGGCACAGCGGACACACCAGGAACCGCGGTGTTGGCTGTCGAATGGCGCTAGCTGCGCAGCATTTGTGCACCGCCGCCGTCAGTGTCAGCCAGTTTGCCGTGGCATACGGAGCTCCATCGCAGTCTTTAACACTGGTAGCATGCCGCGACAGCGTGGACGTGAACCGTATGTGCAGTTGACGGACTTTGAGCGAGGGCGTATAGTGTGCATGCGGGAGGCCGGGTGGACGTACCGCCGAATTGCTCAACACGTGGGGCGTGAGGTCTCCACAGTACATCGATGTTGTCGCCAGTGGTCGGCGGAAGGTGCACGTGCCCGTCGACCTGGGACCGGACCGCAGCGACGTACGGATGCACGCCAAGACCGTAGGATCCTACGCAGTGCCGTAGGGGACCGCACCGCCACTTCCCAGCAAATTAGGGACACTGTTGCTCCTGGGGTATCGGCGAGGACCATTCGCAACCGTCTCCATGAAGCTGGGCTACGGTCCCGCACACCGTTAGGCCGTCTTCCGCTCACGCCCCAACATCGTGCAGCCCGCCTCCAGTGGTGTCGCGACAGGCGTGAATGGAGGGACGAATGGAGACGTGTCGTCTTCAGCGATGAGAGTCGCTTCTGCCTTGGTGCCAATGATGGTCGTATGCGTGTTTGGCGCCATGCAGGTGAGCGCCACAATCAGGACTGCATACGACCGAGGCACACAGGGCCAACACCCGGCATCATGGTGTGGGGAGCGATCTCCTACACTGGCCGTACACCACTGGTGATCGTCGAGGGGACACTGAATAGTGCACGGTACATCCAAACCGTCATCGAACCCATCGTTCTACCATTCCTAGACCGGCAAGGGAACTTGCTGTTCCAACAGGATAATGCACGTCCGCATGTATCCCGTGCCACCCAACGTGCTCTAGAAGGTGTAAGTCAACTACCCTGGCCAGCAAGATCTCCGGATCTGTCCCCCATTGAGCATGTTTGGGACTGGATGAAGTGTCGTCTCACGCGGTCTGCACGTGCAGCACGAACGCTGGTCCAACTGAGGCGCCAGGTGGAAATGGCATGGCAAGCCGTTCCACAGGACTACATCCAGCATCTCTACGATCGTCTCCATGGGAGAATAGCAGCCTGCATTGCTGCGAAAGGTGGATATACACTGTACTAGTGCCGACATTGTGCATGCTCTGTTGCCTGTGTCTATGTGCCTGTGGTTCTGTCAGTGTGATCATGTGATGTATCTGACCCCAGGAATGTGTCAATAAAGTTTCCCCTTCCTGGGACGATGAATTCACGGTGTTCTTATTTCAATTTCCAGGAGTGTATATATGCAGACTGAAGTGACAAATGAAAATATGAACGACGGCCAGGATTACAATCTATCTCTGCTGCTCACTACACAGATGTCCTAACCACGGTGCCACACTGGTACAGTGGATTTGCACAACTGCACGGACTTCCCTAGCATGACTCCCTCCTCTGTCCAAATACCTACTCATATCTCAATCCACGTGGCATGCCCCCTAAACTCGAACAGTATGCAGAGACTCTTCATCTGTATTGGAATAGAGCCTCAGTATCGAACGAAATGGGGGGATACTGCCTAAAACCCAGGAACACGTGCTTTAAACAAATGAAACGACACACATAAAAAAAAGTTCTGCATCACCTCGGTTCCGAGAGTACAGAGGTGTACAGAAAATTGGAATAGAGATCAACATAAGCATCATTACCGCCCTTTTTATTGCTCATGAAAACCATACATTGCATGTTGTACCACCATACAGTGAGACCTTCAAGTGTGGTGATCCAGATTGCTGTACACACCAGTACCTCTGATACCCAGCAGCACGTCCTCTTGCATTGATGTATGCCTGTATTCGTCGTGGCATACTGTCCACAAGTTCATCAAGGCACTGTTGGTCCAGATTGTCCCACTCCTCAACGGCGATTCGGCGTAGATCCCTCAGAGTGGTTGGTGGGTCACATCGTCCATAAACAGCCCTTTTTCAATACATCCGAGGCATGTTCGATAGAGTTCATCTCTGGAGAACATGCTGACCACTCTAGTCGAGCGATGTCGTAATCCTGAAGGAAGTCATTCACAAGATGTGCACGATGGCGGCGCGCAGAATTGTCGTCCACGAAGACTAATGTCTCGCCAATATGCTGCCGATATGTTTGCACTAACGGTCGGAGGATGGCATTCACATATCGGACAGCCATTACGGCGCCTTCCATGACCACGAGCAGCGTATGTGGGCCCCACATAATGCCTTGCTGCACTCGCTGGACAGTGTGTCTAAGGCGTTCAGCCTGACTGGGTTGCCTCCAAACACGTCCCCGACGTTTGTCTGGTTGAAGGCATATGTGACACTCATCGGTGAAGAGAACTTGATGTCAGTCCTGAGTGGTCCATTTGGCATGTTGTTGGGCCCATCTGTACCGAGTGCATGGTGTCGTGGTTGCAAATGGACGTCGGGACTGAAGTTGCACATTATGCAGCCTATTGCGCACAGTTTAAGTCATAGCACGACGTTCTGTGGCTGCACGAAAAAACATTATTCAATATGATAGCGTTGCTTTCAGGGTTCCTCCAAGCCATAATCCGTAGGCAGCGGTCATCCACTGCACTGCCTGATCGAGGCTTGTCATCGACAGTTCCTGTCTCTCTGTCGTCTCCTCCATGTCCGAACAACATCGCTTTGGTTCACTCCGGGATGCCTGGACAATTCCCTTGTTGAAAGTTCTTCCTGGCAGAAAGTAACAATGCAGACGCGATCGAACCGCGGTATTGACCGTCTAGGCATGGTTTAACTACAGGCAACACGAGCCGTGTACCTCCTTCCTGGTGGAATGACTGGAACTGATTGGTTCTCGGACCCCCCTGCTCATGCATGGTTGTTTACATCTTTGAGCAGATTTAGTGACATTTCTGAACAGTCAAAGGGACTGTGTTCAAATGGTTCAAATGGCTCTGAGCACTTTGGGACTTAACATCTATGGTCATCAGTCCCCTAGAACTTAGAACTACTTAAACCTAACTAACCTAAGGACATCACACAACACCCAGCCATCACGAGGCAGAGAAAATCCCTGACCCCGCCGGGAATCGAACCCGGGATCCCGGGCGCGGGAAGCGAGAACGCTACCGCACGACAAAGGGACTGTGTCTGTGATACAATATCCACAGTTAACGTCTACCTCCAGGAATTCTGGGAAATGGGGTGACGCAAAACATTTTTTGATGTGTGTACATCTTGCTTACTGGTTAGAACTTTCCACGCAACCTACTTAGAAAATGGTCATTTCGAACATTTACTTTGAGAGAAAGCCGCAAAAACAGACAATACTGTTTTTTTTATCTTTCGGTTCGACATGTTCTTGATCTTTTTTCAAAATTAGCTTGACAATTTAGAGGACGTAGCAGTAACATTCTAGCACCAGAAGACTTGCAAGTTTATTTCGTTATTTCAGTGGAAACTAAAACACCACAAATACGTTATTTTTCTACGGACCTTAGACACTCAGAGCGAAGACAGAAGACAAATTCCGCACGTCAAGAAACACAAATGATAAACTAAATTGAAGAGGAAGAACGAATAAGTAATGGGTAAATACAGTAATGAGAAGCCCGTGGGAAAACAGCAATCCAGAACCTAAAGCCTCTCTAATGCTGTTCTAAGATACCTTGGAAAGCAAAGAAGACGCTCTATAGAAGTATCCTCATGGAGGTATACTGTAAAAAGGGCAGATCGTGCTGCAGATTTATCCTCGACGTTGCTTTGAAGCTGGTGTCTACATGTTAGATCCTCCAAAACTTTAGCAGACCACTGCTTACGATTGCTTCTTGTTCTTAATTTTTGTCATGTAGACGCAACAGCTGTTTCAAAAAGAAAATGTTACAGTGCATTCGTAAATAACACAGTTCAGGAATACATTTTCGGACTTTTTTCTGGTCTTAAATGCACATTTGATTCAGTAATACTACGTGTTCGGCCTCGTGAATGTAACTTTGCTATTAAAAAAAGGAAAGTATGTAATGTGACAAGTCTGCTTTCCTAATCCAACAAGCCAGCCGTTATGGCCGAGCGGTTCTAGGCGCTACAGTCTGGAACCGCGCGACCGCTACGGTCGCAGGTTCGAATCCTGCCTCGGGCATGGGTGTGTGTGATGTCCTTAGGTTAGTTAGGTTTAAGTAGTTCTAAGTTCTAGGGGACTGATGACCTCAGAAGTTAAGCCCCATAGTACTCAGAGCCATTTGAACCTAATCCAACATTTTCCTTAATACGGGCTGACGAAAAAAGGCTGAAAGCATATTGTACTTGTTTGGTCTTTCCCTCTCAGATATTTCATTTGCTACCTCGTTCGCCAGATGCCCTTTGTCTTTGTCTCTACCAGTGTCAGTTAATTTGAGTCCGTTCTTCTTCGTACGTTGGACACTGTAGTACAATATGGCCTGCTGTATCAATGTCGCCATATGTACACATACGAAGGTTGCTCAATAAGTAATGCAACTTTTTTTTTCTCGGACAGTATCGGTTGAAAAAATGCGGAATTTATTGTGGGACATCGTCGAATATTCCAACTTTAGTCCCTATAATTTCATGAAGTTCCGATAGGTGCCGGCGTTCATGTGGCATTCAAAATGGCGTCAAAGTTGTCATTGAGTTCCTTTTGACGGCAAACCACAGCATCACAGCAGATATTCATACGTAGAGAGTGTCTATGGACACCTGGCAGTGTACAAGGCACGATGAAAATTTGTACCGGACAAGGACTCAAACCCGGATCTCCTATTTACCAGGCAGATAAGCTGACCACTACACCATCCGGACACAGTAGTCACCACAACATTTCCAAAAGAACAAATACCACATATATGTAATTAAGGCAACGACGGCCAGCGATCCCTTCAGTGCAGATGAATACCACGTTTGAATTGGCGAGATGCAGTGAGTAATGAGGCAAATTAGCAAGGCCACTGCTACAGTAATGTGTGGTATGTGGTATAGATTGAGACTTTGGGTCTGGCAGGAGGCATATCAGGGTAGTCAGTGCGGGGGTGGTGACTACTGTGTCTGAATAGCGTAGCGGTCAACGCATATGTATAGTAAGCAGGAGATCCGGGTTCGAATCCCGGTGTGGCACAGATTTTCATCTTTCCCTGCCCTCTGGCATCAAATGTCTTTAATTTCTTTGTGTCCCAATCCATAGTAGCTGTACGATCAAAATGGTGTCTGTAGGATAGCTGGTGTTTACATTCAAGCATCCGCCAGTTCAGGTTCTTCAGAATTTCTGTGGTGCCCTCCTGTGAATGAAACAGACCTGTGGCTGTTTATGCTGCCCCACTTTGTACACATCCAATATCCTTAGTCCTACTTGGAATGGCCCCCACACACTTGAGCTGGGTCACAACAGTGTTTTTTACGGAATCTCTTTGTTGACTCAATCCATTTTTTCGAGTATCCTAGCAACGAATAGAGGTCTGTCACCTGCTTTACCTACGACCAAGGCTATGAGATGATTCCGGTTCATATCCCCACGAACTGTTACATTCAAGCATTCGTGACAGTTAACTGATTCCATTTGAGACTACTTATTTATATTGCAGTCATAGGAGACAACATTTTTGCGTGTTACAACGAGCACAATTTTAAATTTGCGAGCCGCGCAGAGTGGCCGCGTGGTTTGAGGCGCCATGTGACGGATTGCGCGGCCCTTCCCGCCGGAGATTCGAGTCCTCCCTCGGGCGCGCCCGCGCGTGCGTGTGTGTGTGTGTGTGTGTGTGTGTGTGTGTGTGTGTGTGAGGACGTCAAACGGGCCGACTTGGAGCAGGAAAGGCACCACAGGACATTTTAATTTCTAATGTCTATACTTTTACAAATAAATTCATAAAACTTTAACAGCATGACCAGGAAGGATGCAGGATTCATACTCATAGCAGTGGAAGCTCAAAAACGTAGCAAAACAAATTTTTTACATGTGAAATTTCACCTTTTTTCACTTACTACTGGCTGCATTTGTTGCTATAGGTACACTTTTCTTTCTAAGTAAGAGAGATTCTTCGATGACTTTTGCACAGCATACAAACCATAGTTACAGGTGTATGAAACTCTAGAATTTATTTAATTTATGAAAAAATGAATGAACTGTTACATTTTAAACTTCATGTTTAGAAAAAACTCTAGTTTTATACTTAATTATATCAATTTCTTCCACAGTTTTTTAAGAGATTTGGAAAATTCTAGAGTTTCATACACCTGTAACTACTGTTTGTATGCTATGAAAAATTCATCGAAGAATCTCTCTTACTTAAGAAGAAAAGTGTACTTATAGCAACAAATGCAGCCAGTAATAAGTGAAAAAATGATGAAATTTCACATGTAAAAAAAGATATTTTGCTACGTTTTTGAACTTCCACTGCGATAAGTGTGAGTCCTCAATCCTTCCTGGTCATGGTGACAAAGTTTTATTAATTTATTTGTAAAAGTATAGACAGTAGAAATTAAAATGTCCTGTGGTGACTCTCCAGCTTCAAGTCGGCCAGTTTGACGCCCTACCCCACTTAATCAGAGCGCATGTAAGCAACGTTACAATGGCGACTAAGGACACGACCGTAATTGTAGAATAATTCATTATGTAGTATATGTAATCTTATTCGGAACTGTTTATTAAGTAATTGTTCGTTTCTTTTCTATGTGAACGTGCGATACGCACATGTATTGAAGCTAATGTAAATGAATGGGAGATATCTGTAAGAGCGAACACAAATTACCTTGACAAAGAATAAAACTAAATAATGAAGTTTAAATAAAATTAGTAGAAATTAAAAATCGAGAAAAATCATAAAATTTCGGTGTCATCTACAGTGGCGCATAAGACAGGGTACTGTTACTCTCATTCATTTGTGAACTGTAGCGTGGAATTACGTAGCGGTGAGATCTGTTTACTTCAATCCCACGTTGTGTAGAAAATTTGCTATTTAGACAAACTCGAAATCATTTTTTTAATTATACTAATTTCAAGTCACAAGGTGGCGCTATTCTTGGTGAGTGCACATATTATCTAACAACGTTGTGCTTTTGTTTGCAATGAAATATTTTTAGTCAATAACGTTGTGCTGCACGCTAATACCATCAGTGACTACTTTACATGGTAAGTGCAGTGCGAACAGCAACAGCTTTAACAAATTGATTTATCCGTTAATAAGGTAAAAACTAGATGCTAGATTACCTGACGGAGACTTCAAATACAGAGACCGTATCAGTACCACAAGATTCAGTGAAAATGTAAGAAGGGGCATTCAATAAAGAATGCAACGCTTTTTTTTCCGGCATATAGGCTGGTTCTGTGCAGGATTCCAATACACCATATAATTCCCCGTATCTTTGGTGGGCATGTATGCCTGCACGGTATCACTCTACGGGTTGAGTCTGTAGTTCCTAATCTAGTGGCTAGTTCCGGATCGTGGGATCCCGGGCTCGATTCCCAGACGGGTCGGGGATTGTCTGTGCCTGGGGGCTGGGTGTTCGTCTTGTCCTCATCATTATCTCATCATCTGGGAAGTGGCGATATTGGAAACTTGTACAGGCGCTGATAATCATGCTCTCGAGTGCCCCACAAACCAACAACATTGATGTGTTGGCAGAAGAGCCAACACCGTGTAGCTAGAGGAGGCCGAAAGGCACGCGTAAAGCTCACGCAGACTGGCGTGAGGTCTGGAACAGTCAAGGGAATGTATAGTAGCAAATAAAGTACGTAGTTGATGGAATACTTAACTTTAATCCATAATTGGTGCACCTCGTCTGATAGTACATGCTTCACAATATAAATAGCAAAGGATAAATGGCGCCTTGCTAGGTCGTAGCAAATGACGTAGCAGAAGGCTATGCTAACTATCGTCTCGGCAAATGAGAGCGTATTTGTCAGTGTAGCTTCGCTAGCAAAGTCGGCTGTACAACTGGGGCGAGTGCTAGGAAGTCTCTAGACCTGCCGTGTGGCGGCGCTCGGTCTGCAATCACTGACAGTGGCGACACACGGGTCCGTCGTATACTAGCGGACCGCGGCCGATTTAAAGGCTACCACCTAGCAAGTGTGGTGTCTGGCGGTGACACCACAATCATCATCATCATCATCATCTACTGGTCGATGTCAGAGCTGCACCGACAGCCTCTACTGCTTCTCGCAGAGTGCATCCTTCATTGTGCTAAACGGATGGAAGTCAGAAGGTGCGAGAACTTGGCTGTACGGCAGACGAGGAAGAACAGTTTAGGGACTGATGGCCTTAGCAGTTAAGTCCCATAAGATTTCACACACATTTTTGAAGAACAGTCTGGTGAAGTTTTGTAAACGGCTATCGGGTGCCCAGGCTTGTGTGGCCTTGCGCTGTCACAGAGGAGGAGAAATTCGTTCGCATTTTGTGGTTATGAACACGCTGAAGTCGTTTCTTCAGTTTCCTCAGGGTACCACAATACACTTCAGAGTTGATCGTTGCACCGTGAGGGAAAACATTCTACCGTATCTTCCTTCGTCGTCGGCGTTGTCGTTGTTGCCGTGAGGCACCGTTATACCAAGTGGAAAGGTGCGCCGATCTTAGAGCATGAGATATGGTAACCTTAAGTCATTGACAACACACAACGGTCACGGTAGCACCTGATTCCAGAACAGCTGCAGTAGTTAGGATCTACGAACTACCCCCTCTTGACCAGGTCCCCAAAACTTAACCCGTAACGAGATCCCTTCGAAGCAAATTGTCATAACGATCGTTTATAAAGGCTTCGTACAACGATAAGAAATGTTACAGTTTATGGAATAATAACAAATACGACCAACTGTCTTGTTTCTTCTGTTTTATTTAACGTAACTTTGTTCACAGTTTTATTTCGCATTCACCGCTCATTCACACTCTGATGTGGAGTATATGCGAGTGCCTGAACCCTAACTCCCAAGTTCCATCGAAACCCTTTGATGAACAGTTTTGGTTGCTCGACACCAACAGTCAATGATAATGATACAGTTTTTCTCCTTTTCATAGAGTGGAGACCGCTCTCCGCGATATAATAATAATAATAATAAAAATTAAAAAAAAGGTCTCAATACCGCGTCTCTCGTGAGATGCGTATAGATTTATCCCGGAATTGACCGCCCTGTAGGTGTACTCAATTTAATGACCACACTTCGCTATCCGCGATTTCGTGTAACTAAATGTCCTTTTGTTACTCTGATTGTATTTTTTTTTTCACTACGCACAATTAGCACTTCTTTACTTGTTTATTTCTAAGAGTAAACGAAAAAAATGACGCCGTATCATCGGCTTCGCCGATATAAAGCAAAACACCTTAATATGCCCAATTTCACCTCTTTTTATAAGATCGGCTACCTTACTCATTAATTTACTACATATTATATCCAGTAACACTAAACAGGTATCGCAGTTATATTTTAATTGTATTCAAAAGCATGTTATTATTATTATGACCGACCAAATCTTAACAAATCACGCGGCGTGCGTTTTTAACGATAGTTTTACACTCGCACAGCCTTTACTCATGCAATATTATATATAAATATACAGACAGGACGGAAAGATCGATCTCTCCACCGTAACCAATAGAGGCAAATACGCTATTCAAGTTCCGTTACATCTATCTTGACTCGTATTGTTACAACATCAAACAGAATAACCCCTCCAGAGTACCACAAGACTGTCTCTATTACTTTACTGTCTGAGGGTGTGGTTTGAACCTTTTCTGTGGAGGAGAGATAGTGTGGCGCCGCTCTACGCATTGCCGCAGTGTTGTTTGCAGCTCAAAGTGACGAACGTACATTTCATCATCTATTACGATGTTCGACAAAAAATTCTTACGACCTGCCTCGTAACGCGCAAGCAATTCCGCACAGATAATCCTATGTTGTCCTTTATGATCTTCCGTTAGGTGGTGAGGAACGCAGCAGGCACACACGTCTGAGTACCCCAAATGGCGGACAAGTGTGCCAGCATTACCCGCAGAGACATCCAGTTGAGCAGTGACGTGTTCGATTGTGGTCTGTTGATCAGTTGAAACGAGACTGTCCTAATGTTCCACCACTGCAGGAGTCATAGCTGTGTGCAGCAGAGTGGCATGTGGGAGATCAAACAGGTTTGCGTGACCTCGTTGCAATGATGGCAGACGCCTCAGTCAAGAACTTGCCGTGCTTTTGTTCACTGTCAGTTCTCTGTAGATTTTCTGCACGTGCCTACGAATATCTGGCATGCTCTGCAAGTAAGGTAATGTCACCTGGCGTGAGTGAAACGATTACAAAGTTTGTTGCTATGATACCAGATCCGATTATACAAATACTCCAAAGATTAGAAGTCGTGATGGATAGTTTGACAAATGAACAACAAAACATGTCAAAACAGATAGATAATTTGGCTAGAAAACAAGACATTTGTCTAGTCAGGGTGCACATTTTCTGAAGACTTGACCGAAAGCCAACTGTGTGACAGACGTTTCATTGTGCCCGTCTGCAGCTCTACGTGTCAATATATCCCTTTCCTTATATTGTTAAACCTGGCCTCATTAAGACGCCCCCCCCCCCCCCCCAATGGAGTGCGGGCAGTTTAAATCCAACATGTCTTAACCCCAATTACAGAGAATG
Source organism: Schistocerca cancellata (assembly GCF_023864275.1). NCBI lineage: Eukaryota > Metazoa > Arthropoda > Insecta > Orthoptera > Acrididae > Schistocerca > Schistocerca cancellata. Next base: position 153,639,135 of record NC_064635.1, read on the forward strand.
CAAATTTGAAAAATAGCTTCCTATGAGAAAAGTTAGGAAGAACACAAAATTATTCCATTGGTAAGACAATGGACATAAAACTGTCACTACTGTTAAAGAAAAACAAGAAGTAGCAGTTAACGACCACTGGTTCCTTCCAAACAGTAAGAGTTCTGCATGAAATAGTTATCTTTTAGCATATCAGTCAAGAAAGAAAATCAGAAAATTGTATTCCCACAGAGATATTAAAAAATATTTTCACTGGCATATACGACTGATTAATGGACATAGGAAGAGGACACAAGGCTCATTAAAAATAATTATTTGAGGGATATACTGATGATTACCCGTATAACTGGTTACCACTGAGCATCTTAATGTAATGTGTGCAGTACAGTAAAAGCACATAAACATTACTCGGCTTACATAGATTAAATGATATCCTGCCTTACATATTAAATGCTATAGTTTTTTTGTAGGTGTTATTATTTATAGGATACATTTCTAACTAGTTGCTGTGTGTAAATAGAAATGTACTATTTATGATAAGTGAAGGGATGTGTTATGATCACTGCAGTATTAAGCTAAATTTACTTAAGGGGATCAGAGTCGGTTAACACAGCCATAACAAGTTGTTAACTGCAGCCTGGTTGTGGTAATGGGAACAAGGACGGAACAAATAAGTCAACCTTCTCTGTAAGGCATGATAATTTAATGACGGACGAGTTATTCACCTTCACTCAAACTAAGTATTAGCAGCCACAGAAATTTGATATGGTAAACAATGTTGTAATGAATACTCATGGTAGTGGAAGCTTAAATGCACTAAGTACTGAAATAAGTATACTTGTGCAGCGTGGACCCTCCCGTCCGAGGTTCGAGTCCCCTCTCGGGCATGGAAGTTAGTTTAAATTTTGTGTAAGTCCAGGGACCGATGACCTCAGTAGTTTCGTCCCTTACGAATTCACACACATTTGAACAAGTATATGTGCTTTGGTTTGTAGCTTTGAGTGTAGCACTTTAAGATACTGTACATTTATGGCCATACTATAAAAGATTATTGATGAAATTTGCCAACAGCCTTGTAATTGAGATGTTATTTTATTTTGACTACCAGTTTTGGCATTCCACTATGCTATCTTCAGGCCCCATATTTGAAGATTTGATTGCAATCAAATCTTCGGATGAAGCATGTGGCATATGGCTGTTAATTCATGAAATCCAGGAATATATGGCACTGTATGACACTATTGTTTATTTTTGAGATATGCATACGGGGCCTGAAGATGGCACGGAGGAATGCAGAAACTGGTAGTAAAAATAAAATAAAATAACATCCCAATTGCAGGGCTGCTGGCGAATTTCATTGATAATTACTTTATCAGCTGATGTCCACTGTCCATGATGGATTAAGAGAGAGACCTTAAAAGTGTTCCTCTAGTGTGATGTGAAGTAAAGTAATCTTCCCATCTCAAAATCCTGTAACAATAAACTCCATGTCAGGGAAATGATCTAACTATTGAATTGCAGCCTGCTGAATCACTGGTAATTTCTTTTGGTATAGAGGTGACCATCTCACATACAAAAACATAAACTGTAGGGGTACTTATAATTAGAATCAATCATTCTTCTATTTTGTAACTCAACTGTCAATACTGTGCCCAGCTGAGTTGGTACAACGTGACTATTAATTAAAGAAGTGTCACGAGAAATGTGATATGGACACTGATCTTTGTAGCTGATGGAAACAGATCACCTCCTACTCAGTAGAGTGGAATTGCAGAATAGTAACAGAAACATGAAATGATGGATATTAATGAAAATATTAATTTTATAACAATTTGGTAAAAATAGTGACCTCATCCATTGACTGATGTAACATGTCAGGCTGTAAATAGTAGCTAGTAAGGGTTTTAGTTCATTTGTTTAATTTAAAAAATCGGCATTATTTTTAATGACCACAGGACAACAAGCTAGCTGGAATTATCTGAAACTTGCATGACAAATGAGGTCTTAATGTTATTGATTTAAAAGATTGAGGAACAATGCAAAAATTAATGAAGTAGTTGGCATTCTTTTTTCACTTGTGATTTTTACTTATGTCCAATAGATGAATACTCAAACAAGGGATACAGTGGGATTACAAATGTTGGTCTCAAATAAACAGATTTCTCCCAGTCATTTCATGAAACAAGTATCTGCACAAATTGTTGCTATTATTATGTTGTTTCATGTACTGAAAGCAACTAAACTGAATATCAGCCAATGAATGAGTGGCGTTACCTTACTTTATACATCCAACAAGGAAATGAAGTATGTTGAAAAATGATATTTTAGCATCCTAGAACATGAAATATTACTTTCTGATTAGTCTGATGCAAAAAATCTATGTGAATTTCTAATTAACTGGTAATTAAAACACTTTTGAGTGAGGCCTGGACAGGTATAAAGTACTCTGTAAGTAAGACAAGGGAAGCATACACTTAACTGATGCTGTGCACATTCAAGACACTTTGTGAAAGTGAATACAATGTGAGACAATGGTAGGTAGTGATTGAATATACATGTTTCCCACTAAAAAAGTTAGTGGAAAATGAAAATATGTTTCTATCACCAGTGCTGAGAATGTTATGGATACAGACAATGAACTTGTGTCACCGCCAGACACCACACTTGCTAGGTGGTAGCCTTTAAATCGGCCGCGGTCCACTAGTATACGTCGGACCTGCGTGTCGCCACTGTCAGTGATTGCAGACCGAGCGCTGCCACACGGCAGGTCTTTAGAGACACTTCCTAGCACTCGCCCCAGTTGTACAGCCAACGTTCATAGCAATGGTTCACTGACAAATTACGCTCTCATTTGCCGAGACGATAGTTAGCATAGCCTTCAGCTACGTCATTTGCTACGACCTAGCAAGGCGCCATATCCTTTGCTATTTATCTTGTGAAGCATGTACAGTCAAGAGAGATGTTCACCAATTGTGGATTAAAGTTAAGTATTCTACCAGTTACCTCCTGTTTTGCTAGTCTTATTTCTCTGACCTGTTCCAGACCTCACGCCAGCCTGCGTGAGCTTAAACGCGTGCCTTTCGGCTTCCTCCAATTACATCTAACGCTGGAAGCTGAAGAAGTGAATTAAAATTTGTGCTGCAGCCAGGACTTGAACACGGGTTTCTTGCTTACTAGGCAGATATGCTGACCATTACCACCACAGCATTTTGGTCAACATAGCTGCACAAACTACCCAAGTCAAATACCCTCCACAACACAAACTCTAGTTCACATTTCCCCTTATATTGTCACTATTACCAGGGCTCTCCGGCTTTGGAATAGCACCCCAGCAATGGACGTGAATTGCAGTTTGTGTTGGGGGGGGGGGTGTATTTGACTTAGGTAGTTCATGCAGCTATGTTGACCAAAATGCTGTGGTGGTAATGGTCAGCATATCTGCCTAGTAAGCACGAAGACCTGGGTTTGAGTCCCGGCTGCAGCACAAATTTTAATTCACTTCTTCATCTTCCAACGTTATCATAGATAAATTAGAGACTTAAATGTCTCAGGGAAAATTTAATTTAAGAATTACACCCAAAGTTGAATAATCACAGAAAACCCCTCCCCCCTCCACTCTCCCCACACACACACAAACAAAATTAATTACACCTAAATTTGTGTACATAAAGGTTGTGTAGGACTTGGCAAAATGACACATATAGACATGGTACGCGGTGCCTGTGACTAACTAATCTCAGATTGGTCATAAACTACTAAATATAATTTTAAAACTAGCCACAGCTCCCTCATAAGTAATTTATGTTGAAATTATATTGTCACTGTTGTAGAACAAATTACTACCTCATGTTAAAACTCAAAAGAATTCCTGATGAACTGCAATGTAAAATAACATTGAGAGTATCAATCAGAAAAACAAGTCAGTTTTATACTGACATGAACTTGTCTTTCACAACACACTTATTTAGTGTGTGCAACTGTTCTAATAATGGTATATGTATCTTCTCATGTAATCCACCAAATGTGGATGTCTTCACAACCTCCTTGTATCGTGTACTGAGTGGACTCCAGAAGGTAACCCGTCCACAGATTCTCAAAACTTTTCCTGGGTTGTCCTGCACTCTGATGCGGGTTCCTGTGTCATCACACATCTCTAACTGCAGCCCTTCACCACCTGTCCGTCAAAATTCCCTCTGAAAATTAAAAACAATAAAGAACTCAGAGAGAGAGAGAGAGAGAGAGAGAGAGAGAGAGAGAGAGATTCAAGAATTAATGTGGAAAGTTCAGTCCTCTTTTCTCTCTCACTGAAGTAATGGCTTTACACAGATTGCATAAAGTGATGTTACAAGAACAGCATGCGGACTAGGCAGAAATCAAGGGCAGTTGCCTTCTATGATGGAAAGTTGATATCATGCTACAACAAATGTCTAAGTAGGAGTGGTGACTGTGTAGACAAGTAGTTGTAAGATGTAGCTAAATTTGCATATAAAATACTTCTAATTTTCCCTGTGTTTTCCATTTCATGACCAATTGGAGGATGGAAAAAAATAGCCCTCATATATGTATCCTGTATTGTAAAACTTGTAAGAAAGAAACCCAGGAATAAAACTAAATGATCACACCATAATAAACATTCATCGATTCAGAGAAAATATTCCTTTTATACTAAAATCTGAAGATGACCTCCAGCTGTATCTGTAAGTATTAGAACAGACTGCAAAAAGAAGTAAGCTACAAGATGATGATGAAGGAGGAGGAGAAGAAATGTCAGGTACAAAAATTCATTGTGTTGGCTTTCTAAGGTATTAATTCAGTCACTTCCAACCTGTCAAATCAACGTTAGTTACCGGAAACACTCTACTGAACTAAAGTTACACATTTACTATTTAGTGGTTGACATACATAATGATGAGGACAAAGATATATAAATTGAAAGGACAATGCTTCAAGCATATATATGGGACCATAACAAGATGAGTAAAGATAGTAGAACAAACATTTATAAAATTACAGTGGTATCAATTTTAGCATGTGGTACAGAGATGTGGGCCCCTTACACAGGGACCTGACCTCAAAGAGCAGAAAAGAGATTTATGATAACAGTCTGGAGTGTAATTTAATGAAATATAGTTGAATCAAGTCAGATGATGCTTGAGGGAATTAGATTATGAGATGAGACACTAGAAGTTCTTAGATGAGTTTTGCTGTTTGGACAGCAAAGTAACTGATGATGGCCAAAGTGGAAAGGATGTAAAATGCAGGGTGTTAGTAACAAGAAAAACTTTCATGCAGAAGTAAAATGTGTTAACATTGTACACAAATTTAATTGTTATGAACTCTTTTTCTGAAGGTATTTGTCTGGAGTGCAGTCTTGAACGGATGTGAAATGTGCATGATAACCAGTTCAGATAGGAAAAGAATGAAGATTAGGTAGGTAGATCAAATAACTAATTAAGAGGTGCTGAATCAAATTCAGGAGAAAAGAAATTTATGGCATAACATGACTTACAGTACACGTTCTGAGGCATCAAAAGTTGTTATTTTTGAAAATGGGAGGAGGGGTTGGGGTTGGAAGGAGGAGAATGGATTGTAAAAATTGTAGCTTTCCATCTAGAGAGACCAAGTCTTGAATGTAGTAAAGGGATGTAGGTTTTAGTAGTTATATGGAGATGACGAAGCTCGCACAGGATACATAAGTGTGGAGAGCTGCAGCAAACCAGTCTTCATAATGAAGATGACAACAAAGAAAAGTTATAGGGTGCTCTAAACTGAATAGAATAAGCAATCAGGAAACAAGAACAAAATTAAATGTTATTTAAACCTCATACTACTAGGATTTTTTGTTTCACTGAGTACCAATGGCACCATAAAGACCCCAATTAAGTTAGACATGACATACTGGCAATATTTTAATGAACTGACATAAAAATATACATAATAATCATTCAACAGTCATCATTCCATTTTCTTAACTTACATTCAAGAAACAAAAATAAATTTAGATTGGGGTCATATTGACTCCAGTGGTATTCAGTGAAAAAAAATAAAATAGATTTCAGTGTGTTATAAACATGGAAAAAAATCACTGGATGATACAAATGACCCAGAGGGAGAAAGTCATTTATTTTCAAAACAAGGGAGAGATATATTTCAAAGGTGATTGAGGGTTAAACTGGAACAAAAACAGAAGGAAATTTATAAAAAAAAACTGAAAGGTCATATCAAAAGAATGGACAAGATTAAAAACACGCAAGTCTACTAAAATATACTTTAACTTTTGTATGTTTCTGTCCCTGTCCCCATGTGTTGACTAATTCTTTACGAATCCAATTAAATTATAATTTCAATACTAATAAAAGATGTATGGACTTCTTGCATGAACAGACACTGGACAACTTTTTGACTACTTGTCACTGTCAAGCACTTGTAAAACCAACATGGAAAAGCACTACACTGAGTGTATGCAACACATGTAGAACTAACACTTCACACACCTCACATTAAGATAAAACATCACTGCACAAATTTCTTACACATGGTAAGGCTGAATTGGCAGTTTGTCTATACTGTGAAGCGGAGAAGAAGAAGAAGAAGATGATGTCTGCGATGTACGAGAGTTGATCAGAAAGAAATGCATCACATTTTTTTTTCTCAGACGACAACAATGTTACGAATGCAAGTGCCTTATGAAGAAAGTTAACCACCCAGAAGGTGAGCAGAAAATGAGACAAAACTTCAAGGGTTGAGATGGTATGTGATCTTATTTCAGCAACTATAAAACTGAGTCACATGTACAAAGAACTCGGCAGTATGAGGTCACTCATCAGCGTGATTTTGCACCCATTTGGCACGGCAATTCAGTGGGAGGGGTGTCATAAAGCCAGTGCATCGTCTCCTGAGGCACTCTGTCCCACAGTTGCTGTAACTCATATTGACACAAGGACAGAGTTCTGACATCCAAGCTCATTCCGTGCACATTCCATCAAGAACTTTGTCTATCAGGGACAAATCTGGCGGTTGTGGCCACAGAAGTACCTCATCTTCAGGCAGACAGTTCATAAAAATGTGCCATGTGTGGACGAGCGTTGTGCTGTTGGAAAGTGACACCACAATGTTGTGATATGAGAGGTAATACACGAGGACGCAGCACGTCTGCGATGTACAAGAGTTGCTCAGAGAGAAATGCATCACATTTTTTTCTCAGCCAAAAACAATGCTACAAATGCAAAATGTTACATACGTACTATTTGAAGTCTCCCAAGTCAGTGTGCCATTTCCGTCTCAGATAGCAGAGCGGCAGGACAGTTTCAGAATGCAGCCCAAGTTGACGTACATTACAAGCAACGTGCCGTCCGTGAATTTCTCACTGCACACAAAGAAGATGTGGGGACTATTCACAAACGCTCGTGCAAAGTCTTCGGAGCACTGCTGTCGACAGAAGTACGGTTAGTCGCCGTGAGGGTGAGATCGTCAGAGGGCACTTCGGCGGAGCTCCATGATTTGCAGTGGCTGTCACACCTGACGTGTTTCAGGGAGCTGACGTCGTCATTCACCATTAAAGGATGCCATTTGTGGAAGACATTTTGAGGATGATCAGGAGGTAATTCACACAGTGAAGCACTGGCTTCACCACCAGGACAAGGATCAGTACCAACAGGGTACACACACCCTCGTTTCGCGCTGTAGGAAGGACAGCACTGGATGGAGATTACGTGGAAAGATAGGGTGTGTAGATAAAACACCATTCTTTTGTGTATGTAATTCTCATTACGTCATCAAAAAAAAATGTGGTGCATTATTTTCTGGACAACCCTCATACTACTGTGTCACGAAAGTACTCTCAATCACCACTGACCATGGGCTGAACGCATACCCTATTGTAGTGCCTCGAGAATGTCAACGCCGGTTCTAGAGACCCTCAGCTTTCCACTTTCTCGAACATCCAATATTTTACGTACGAGAGTGAGAGATGGGAGACTGTCTACCTCATGCCAGTTTTCTGTGTGTGCAGGGTGGACGTGTATCAAGAGACTGTTATAATGTGGACGGTTGATCGACGCGGGCAAGTGGTTGCCGCACTCTCCACAGACACTACACGCGCAGCACAAGGAGCAAGCGCGCCTTACTCCGTGATGATGCTACATCAATCATTATAGTGAACAGTTGAATTATGTTATAAGAAAAGAAAAAGACACTTACTTACTTACTTACTCTCTTGAGAGTCTGATGGTGGGCTTACGAGAGCTTTGAGAGATTTCTGGAACTGAATTTACTGTAAAAGTACTTAATAGCTCTGACGGTCCGCGAGTCATTGGGCTTATGAAATATTGTTTATTTATGTGAAAACTATTATGTGGTGTTCTGTTTGTGGATGTGAAAATATAGTGGGATTGATTTAAAAGTATTTTGAGTGCACGGAATCATTTTGAGAGTAGAGAAAATTCCCCCAAACAACATTATATCTTCGGAGAAGAAGTTGGGGAGTTCGACACAGCTGGCTGTCCTGAAAAGGTCGGCAAAGCACCTCCGAGTGAAGGGGATTCTAGTACCTTCCGCCGCGGAAGTCGAACACGCGGCAGAACAAATGGATGTGGTCAGCCCATAGAGGGCGAGGGCTCCGCCTCCGCGACGGCTATTCCGCGCGGCGGCTATTCCGCACGGCAGCTCTCGCGCAGCGAGGGCGCCACTGCTAAGCCACGTGCAGACAGTGGCCAATAGCTGCTCCCTCCGGTTTCGTATATAGTGACCCGCTCTGCCCTAGTCCAGCCAGTCTGGTACTCGGTCTGGATTTCGTTTCTATCTCGGCAATACTGCGTTCTAGTCGTTGCTCGTTGTTGACATTTGCCTGGCTCTGGTTCCGAGTGGATTTACGTTTGGTGTTTGGTGTTGTGGTTTCCACAAGCCTCCGTTGTTTATCTCTTCCTCGTTGTGTCGCTCATAGTCGGTCGTGGTCGGTTGTTGTCAGTTGTTGTCGGTCTGTTGTCCTACTCATCCTGTGTTTACCAGGTGGTGCGTGCTCCACCACCGGCGGCTCCCCCGCCTGGCGGCTCCGATCCGCAGCCCAAGGCGTTCCCACTGTTGGTTGTGGTTACTACAGGTATGTGTGAGTCCTGCACACCAGCACCACACAGCTTCCTATAGTCACCGGAAACCGCCAGAACATGGCGACCGTGACAGGACTCGAACCTGCAATCTTCGTCACGGAGTAAGGTGCGCTTGCTCCTAGTGCTGGGCATGTAGCTTCTGTGGTGAGTGCGGCAACCACTTGCCCGCGTCGATCAACCAGTCAGCAGTCTCTCGATACACGTCCACCCTGCGCACACAGAAAACTGGCACGAGGTAGACACTCTCCCGTCTCTCTCTCTCACGTACGTAAAATATAGGGTGTTCGAGATGGTCAAAAGAACCGGAGTCGAAATTCTCGATGCACTACATATCTCTCCCTTTAGCTCAAACACGCGATATTTTATACACATTCATTTATGTACACTCTTTGACATAAAACTTGACCGGCGGCCGGCCGCTTCAGAGGCTAAATCCGCGCCGATCGCGACATGGGACAAAGAAACTGGCCAACTCGCTAATTCTCTAAGTCCGGTTATCTGCACAATCTGGCAACACTGTAGACTGCGGCACTTCCTGGAGGAAAACTTGTCCCAAGATAGAGAGACTCTAGGCTGATTACGCCTGTGGTCTAGCGGTAGCGTGCGCTGTTTCTGTTCATAATGTCAGTGGATCGAGAGCAGCTGGCATAAAATATTTTTATAGCCTCTTCTGTCTGAATGCTGAAGACGCGAATGTAATGGTAGCGCAGATTCAATCTATTTCGCTTTGTGACACACCGATATCAAAATTTTATCTAGTAACGATTTTGCGGCAGATTTCCTGCAGACTGTCCTCCTCTGGACGCCGTATGCGGCAAAGCTCCGGGATCCATTTGCTGGCTACTGGCAGCGGCCGTGGCGACAGCAGCGGCGCTGCACTCCCCCGTTCTTTATCGAAAGCGCCTGCTACCGCTCATCGCTTTTGATGATTTGAAACGCTTTATTATTAAATGTTGCTCCACAGAAAATTTCTACAATTTCCATTCACGCTCAAAAGCAACGGAGACAGACGCCCTGATTAGTAGGCGGGTAATCGGCAAGAGCTGAGTATGGCCCGAAATTAATTTTATAGACTGGGACGAAATTAAACCACCTCACTACATTCGATGAATTTATAAATGCTTCATACCTCGTTTCTTTTCCTTTCAAACTTAATTATTTGTGCAACGTTTGGTCAATGATTGGATGTTTTCGTCAAGCCAGAGTGAGCGTCTGTGGTGTAAAATGTATTACAGTTCTTGTTTGATTCCTTATGGTAAGTCTATGCAATAAACTGTGTGAATACCTTGCAATGCATGCTCTGTAGCAGTGCAGGCACACTGCACATTTGGAGTTCCATGTATGGGTTCATGAAGTATTTATTGTTGATCGGAAGTGATAGTTAAGGTCATCAGATTTAAACCAGAAAAATTTGTCGTTTTGAAGGTTTCAGAGAACGGAAAGGAATTGCTAACGCCGGTGTTAGAAAACGTCTACAGTTAAACGCTATTGCAAAAATTTAGAAGATGTGAACTATATTAATGAACATGTGCACTTCATAAACAACCTTCTGACATGTTAGACCTATATGACGAACAAAGCTCAAATTTATATCGTTGACAGTCGGTTTGAATCTTTTCAGGACCTATTTTACAGTGAAGCACCTTGGAATTTGCAAAGCAGAAATCCATGATATTAACTTAATTTACTAAGTCGAAATCGGACGAAGATTGATGTTTAAAGGCATTCTTCAGATTTCGCATAAGAAATGTTTACTAGCAGTTTGCAACTCCATTAATTAAAATGGAAAATAAAATGTTTTAGTCAGCGGCTTATACCGTGATTCGAACTTACAGTACAAGCACTGCAACGCACAAGGGAACCTCTGAGCTAACGACACACTGGCGGCCAGAGGCGGACTATAGTCACTGCGATGTTGCCTGAGCCTCAAAACGCAACCTTAAACACAGAAACAGAGGAGGTGGAGATTACTGTTTTAACGTCCCGTCGACAACGATGTCATTAGAGACGGATCACAAGCTCGGATTAGGGAAGGATGGGGAAGGAAATCGGCCGTGCTCTTCCTAAGGAACCATCCCGGCATTTGCCTGAAGCGATTTAGGGAAATCATTGAAAACCTAAATCAGGATGGCCGGGCGCAGGATTGCACCGTCGTCCTCCCGAATGCACACACAAACAGGTGTTACTTATGTGAAGAACGCCGTTCTTGGAGTCCAGAAATTAAATATACTTTCTAATTGTGTCATCTTGCAGCGGATTATATCGTACGAGTCTTCGATGTGGAAAACGAATGTTAAGTGAATTTAGCGAGGTAACGCCGACCTACACCCGGAAGTAAATGCACTATCAGAGTGTTGACAAATACTTGCTACGACGATGCCATTTCTCGGCTCTCTGACGAGGCAGCTCTTCAGCGAAATGCTTGCCGTGATTCTCCGATACGGTTCTTCAGAGTGGAGACGCGCGCGCACGTTTGGTTTTTATGCGGCGTTCTCCCCTGGTGGTTTCTGACGTCGCCTTGTGGGCTATGTATACATATGAGACATTCAATTATCATTAATCCAGAATGATACAAGTTTCAGCTTCCGGCGTGGAAGAAGGCTGTTGACGCCGACATTATATCATTTTAACGTAGGGAAAGCAAAACGGATCATTCAATGTTTCTCATTCAACATAAAGCATGTGAGATAAATTTCCGTAACGTTCATAATCATCTAAAAATACAAACGAAGTAAAAATACACCGGAATCTTATTCGAATTGAATATAATGTAAGATACCAAACGCTTTGCACCTCGATGTCGAATTTGTCCACTTGCAATCGTTTGCAGCATGCACATAGATTGTCATGATTACCACGAGAATGAAGAAATAACGACACCTGTTGCGATTGTTGGCAACACATGAACAGACATTGAAATTGCGCGTTAATTTTCACTAGCAGGTGGGTGTGCACTTGATAAAGCTAGAAATGAAATTATGAATATTTTTGTACTGGATCAGGTTTCAGACCCACATACTTACCTTTGGAAGAGAGCTAGAGAAGATTGCAGTCTTGGGAAAAGGAACGAAATGACTGAACTATACTGTTCCGAGAGATTCAGATCCTCGAAAGAGGAGATACGAATTCGAATCACAGTCCAGCACCAAATTTTTAAACGTCTCTAGTTCAATCAAGTACAAGTAAAATAAGAGCCCTGTCCCTTTAAATGGCTATCGGTTCATCAAATAAAATAAAATTTTCTAATGTAAGTAAGTTTACTGGCGACTGTATTTCTGTTTACCATGACTTCCGCTTTGTCATTTCCCAACGAAAACTGGCTCTGCTCAGTTGGTTATGAAGGAACGTGATGTTTAATGCGGATTCTGGATTATAACGTCTTTCTCTTGAGGTTACCAGAGGTAAAATAAATCTGTTTGTGCCTCTTAAAAGTAAATGCCTGAACCCACGCATTGCACCTGTGATAGCTCGTTCCACCAGACCATTGTGGCCACATTACCCAGCCCCAGGAGTGTGCTGTAACGGATGATGTGCTTAGCTTACAAAATTAGTCACGGTGGAAAAAATGCGAGTCTATTAAATGGTCAAGTAGAAGCAAGCTTCTGACGCAGAGATTATGCTATTCTCATGTCAGCAGGATGTAAAGACTCTTCTAGGCATCATAGGCTGGATGTGAAGCCATTTAGATTTTTCACAAATTCAGCAAATTTCTTAGTTCGATAAAATCCACTGTGAAGTGTGAAGTTGCCGGATAATTCGATTATTACTGTTATTATTAATATCATTTTATTCATACTGCTGCTGTAACACAAGTGCTTGAACATCATTTAGTATCTTTTGGTCACTATAGAAGTAGTTTCCCAAGAACAGGTTCTTTCCCTGTCTACGGAATCCTTTTCATGTTAACATCAAACACCAGCAATTACTCGTAGATTACATTAAAACTAAAGTAATTGACGAAGACGTTACTTGGTAACAAAAACGCACTGCCTTTCTTCATTTACTTTCGCCTAGAAGTGGCTATCGAGTACTGACAAACCAAAAGGCAAGAGATCTTACTGCCTTCCGATATACGTTGCTGTTAGTTCTTCCACATGATTTGGTCGACATGACCTGTTTCAAGTAGTGTATGACAGACAGTGTTTTAGAAAATCTATTGTTTCCCTTTGCAATAAACAGAAGTATTTTCATTCTAAGCTGTCCAAGTACAAAATTTTCGCAATATTAGTGCACATTTAATATTCGCTTCTATAATGTATAAAAGTATTTCACAGTCGCAAAACTCGCATCCGAAACGTTGACCTTACACTTAGTCGCTGACCATAAATTCTAGCTCAGAGTGACACCAGTTTAAATAACCTAATGTAGCGAAGACTGTTTGCCAGGGCTCTTTCTCACCGGAAAATACGCAATTGACTCATTTGGCTCCATAAGTACACTGTAACAGTAATTTCTGTGTGAAATTTGTCAATAAGCTTTCGCCTTCCAACCGGCAAAATACGGAAGAGTACAGCCGGTAAACAAATCACAAATCACGATTTAGTGCCGATAAGACGATTTCTTTAAACATTGTCGAAGCTGAGGGAATTTATTTTCTGCTTAAATCGTCTTAAGCAGCAACGTTCACAGATATCTCAAATAGGAAAAAGCTGAATATCCAGGTACGAAGGTTGTAAAACAAACTTCCCACAGTTTGTGTCAGGTTGATCTTTTCGTCTGATAACACTGCTTAAGTATTTTGTCTAAGAGGTATCACAAGTAGTATCCCTGTAGCTGTGGGAATCATTGGTTGAAAACGAGTTTAACACCAATGGGTACAGTGCTGCTATATTTTCAAAATTATTATCAACTTAAGTCTGAGTTCATCCACAATCTGAGGCGTATTTATAATATTGAAGCTAGACTGTGTATCCTTGTCTTTCTTGAGTGGTCACTGGAAGGCGTTTACACACACGTATACAATACTATGAATACTTCGAACGCTATGGTTAACGTTGCTCTCATAAACTACATTTTTTTTTAATTCTTCTGGGTCTTAAGCGAGCAATATGTGTTGTAGATACAGTCTCAGACCAAAAAATTGACCGCCGAGTCGTTCACGTAAGGTGGACAATACAGTCATGCTCCTCTCAGAATTCTATGTCTGGCAATATGCTCGATCTAGCAACATGTAGACTGCGGCACTTCCCAGAGGATGTCTTGACTCCAGTCTTAGTACATTACTCTAAACTACGACCGTAGTCTTGAGGTTAAACGCGAGACCAGCTAATATGATATTGTAGATTCGCTTGAATTACACTCATAGCTTCAGCACCGAGAGGAAAGGGGCGATAAAAATTCTGTTGATATGTGCTTTCGGTCGCCAGACGTCATATTAGCTGGTCTCGCGTTTTACCTCAAGACTACGGTCGTGTTCCATCAGCGGTACGAATAAAATGATAGTAATAATAACAGTAATAATCGAATTATCCGGCAACTTCACACTTCACAGTGGATTTTCTCGAACTAAGAAATTTGCTGAATTTGTGAAAAATCAAAATGGCTTCACATCCAGCCTATGATGCCTAGAAGAGTCTTTACATCCTGCTGACATGAGAATAGCATAATCTCTGCGTCAGAAGCTTGCTTCTACTTGACCATTTAATAGACTCGCATTTTTTCCACCGTGACTAATTTTGTAAGCTAAGCACATCATCCGTTACAGCACACTCCTGGGGCTGGGTAATGTGGCCACAATGGTCTGGTGGAACGAGCTATCACAGGTGCAATGCGTGGGTTCAGGCATTTACTTTTAAGAGGCACAAACAGATTTATTTTACCTCTGGTAACCTCAAGAGAAAGACGTTATAATCCAGAATCCGCATTAAACATCACGTTCCTTCATAACCAACTGAGCAGAGCCAGTTTTCGTTGGGAAATGACAAAGCGGAAGTCATGGTAAACAGAAATACAGTCGCCAGTAAACTTACTTACATTAGAAAATTTTATTTTATTTGATGAACCGATAGCCATTTAAAGGGACAGGGCTCTTATTTTACTTGTACTTGATTGAACTAGAGACGTTTAAAAATTTGGTGCTGGACTGTGATTCGAATTCGTATCTCCTCTTTCGAGGATCTGAATCTCTCGGAACAGTATAGTTCAGTCATTTCGTTCCTTTTCCCAAGACTGCAATCTTCTCTAGCTCTCTTCCAAAGGTAAGTATGTGGGTCTGAAACCTGATCCAGTACAAAAATATTCATAATTTCATTTCTAGCTTTATCAAGTGCACACCCACCTGCTAGTGAAAATTAACGCGCAATTTCAATGTCTGTTCATGTGTTGCCAACAATCGCAACAGGTGTCGTTATTTCTGGTCAAACACGCACACATCTTACTGTTCATGAGTAAGCAACTGATACTTAAGCTATATTCGTGGATGCGCGGTAGGTGTGCAGTTCGATTGTCGCTTAGGCACAAAAGTTTGTATCCTTATTTTAGATTCAGACACCTAGCGGCTCGTAAGAAAAACCGATACGTAACATTTGATTTTTCTTAGTTAACAATCGGATTACGTGTTGGGTTCGTATCTCCGTCACAGAACTTCACATCATGCACTTCATCTTTAAATGCATGCACACTTTGTTACTTCAGAATGGAGGTATATCAGACATCTTTCGTGGTTAGATAACAGGGATGAAAGGGTCTTGATAGGAGTCACGGTTTATTACAAAAATTGTCGTCTTTTATTTTCAAGTTTAGATTTGGTTACTGGTATTGGCAAAACTTTCGGTAGTTCATGACTCTTCATGGCTAATAATCAATATGATGTGATTAGATTAGATTACATTACATTAGATTAACTCTTGTTCCATAGATCATGAATACGACATTTCGTAATGATGTGGAACGTGTCATTTTAATGAAAGATTTCTTTAAATACCATGATTCAATTTCTTTACAACAATTTTTTACACACTCTCTCATTGCTTTTTATTTCTCTCTCTCTCTCTCTCTCTCTCTCTCTCTCTCTCTCTCTCTCTCTCTCTCACACACACACACACACACACACACACACACACACACACACACATTCTTTTTTATTTTTATTTGTATGTTCTGCTCGACTATCGGCGAGGCAGGAAAACGCCTGTGAATGACTTTCTTAGTTTTGAGTGCACTTACGAAAGAAATATAAAAACAACAATGAGAGTTACTGATTTATGATGCTCAGTTTGCAGTCAGTTCTGAGTATTATTAGTAACTACGCTCCAGTCCATAAACCTAGTTACAGAAAGCGAATCAGACGCATTACGTATTCCAGGCCGTAGCAGCCGCGACTTGGAGACACCAGCTATGGTCACTTCCCAGACCGCTGTAGGATCACATCGGTTCGTCTTCTTCCTGCTGGTACTGTAACTGAGATTTGGCAACAAGGCAACGTATGTTTGGCAACTCTGTGATCGACGAGTTACTTCCTGGTGTGCACAGAATTAAGCCTCAAAGTTCACTTGATTTTACCTGTCATTTCCATTGAATAATCTGAGTTATTATAGCTTGAAGGGTAACAAAAGATTGAAAATTTACGGTTTTCAGCCCAAGAAAGTCGTTGCAGGTGGAAATCGCAACTAATCTCGACCTTTAAATAGCGGTTTACGAGTTCTAGTTACTATTGCCGTCGTAATAGGAAGCTGAGACCCATACCCCCTCGCCAGCTCTGTGGTAACGTGCTGACATGTGAAACAGCGTCTGTTACGGTTCGCAGTTCCAGTCTCACTGACTGAAACGTTTTTATCCCTTCTGTGAAAGAGCTACAAGCAGTCAGATCAAACATCAATACGGAAATCGCAAGAAAATGCTTTCAGCTCATAGTGCAATGTTGAAAAACTTACAATGCTGCACAACAGGTAACGCCTCTTTCCGCTGCTGACAAGCGAATTTTGGGTTTCTAGGAATACGTAACTATATTTATGAAATGCCACATTTGCATACCTCTTGAGTATGACACAGCATACCAATTAAACACAGACCCTATCAAAAACTAAGTGAGTAGTATTTTACTAATTCGTGTCGATAGAGGCATGCTTGTGTACAGATACTTTCGTCGTAAGGTTATCATCGTTAGTTTTATTTCATTTCTTATAATACAGTGCACAATTTTCGTAAGGTTTCCTTTAGTGTTGTTAAAACAATAGTAAACATGAGAGAGAAATTAATCATCAACGATATATGCGAATTCTCTGATGTTACCTATGACAGTCTGACAATGCACATGCAGTTTATTGATTACATGCATGTAGAAAATTTGTTCTGAGTTAAAGCTGTCAATCAAAGTTTGAAGAAGAATAAAATATCACTACCACACGACGGCTAATGTAGAAAATACTTTTCTGACATATTATGGCACGATGCGCTCACCCTGCACATCTTCGAGATGCATCTGCTGCCTGCTGTCTATTAAACCTGAATAGGACAAAATGTCACAGTAGTTAGTCCTTTTTCCACATGCGACTACTTTGGGTTGAGAAGTGAAGGGAATTTGTTCAAAGTTCCATTAGATTGATAACTTCAGCAGAGAGCAGAATTGCGTTTTAAAAAATGTATCACTGAATGTATTCGAACTCGCGACATCTTATCTATGCTACAAGCTGACACGGAACTACAACAGCTCCAGAGCTCGGCAACTATTCCTTCAGAACTTTTGGATTCCACAGCACTGTGAGATTATGCATACGGCCATGTCTTGACTTCTGAGAGACAAACAGTTACAGCTTTTCTTTTGGACTGAACGACGTTTTCTAGTAACAGATAGCGCAATAGAATAGCTCAAGTGAAAAGGAACACTTCTTATTTAAACTTCTGCATCCTACAATGTTGGCAGTTGTGTGTAGGTGGCAGTAACGTGATTTTATTTCTGTGATTACAAAATAGTCGAATGTATGCACTGGGTAGCCGAGGCAGCTAGTTCATGGTGATTCGGTCAACCAAGTAAATGAATTTACTGAACATGCTGCAAATTACTACAGGGAGCCTGTGTGTCAGAATTCTCATCCAGTGTGGCACAACTGCGTTACGATAGAAAAATGACTCGCAGAGAAGAGGATTTCGTGGTCTGTTGGACGGATGGTAGGTTGTTATACCTATGGTCTGGGTTCGATTCCCACTTCTGTCAATGATTTTAGATAGGGAGAGACAGATTCCATTCTCTCCTGGCTACACCAAGTGAAGGAGATATAATGGCTGCATGGTCAGAAAATTCACATTAAAGATGATATTCCTTCTTTACCAAGTAGACGGTAGGTTGAACCACAATAAAGTCTGGAGTGGCGACATGTAGAAACTCTACCACCAGTAACCTTTCTTATACTAGTTATTTATTTCAAGTGACGACACAAACGCTATGTATGGTCACAGGACACTTATTCCATCTTTTATTTGAGCTTCTGTATGTCGATAAAATTGGTTCTGAACTGGGAATGCAACTCAGACCGCCCTTAACGCGGAATTTGATCCCTTCGTGGCAATACAGCTCGGCTACAATTTGTTGTTTGTTCAAAACTGCAGATTCCTCAACACCTTCACATATTATGCGTGAATGGGATCGAATCCTGGCCCGGCACTAAAGATTTAATTATGTATTATCAAGCTCTAGCATGAGAACACCTGTCTGCTGGTGGATAATAATTTTGATTTTTAATGTATTTTCATTCGCTGTCACACTAACGATATCTGACGTTTTTAACTCCCAGTGAGACACAGAACTATTTGCGAGATGACTGTAAGTTCAAGATGCTATTCTGAGCAGCTGGTGGAGAAAAATTCGGTAGCTGACGTCTCTTTGTATGTAGTCAACAACGATATGTGTGGGGCTCTATTCCCAGTGAGCGCTGAACTCTTCGTCATATTATTTCAGTTCAAACATGCTCACATGTCACTGCTGGTGCAACAAACCCATATTTAACGTTAGTTTTCTCTAGAATATAACAGCGATAGGTGCCGGGTTGGAGTCCTGGGAAGGAAAAAATTAATTTTTCTTCTCATTTCAGTTATAACATCTAGTTACTGCCGCGAAATTCCGATATGTCACATTTGACTGTGCTTCGATAGCAATCCGATTAGGTTCCGGGTTCGAATCCGTGTCCAACACACAGCTTTACCTCACGGCATTTCAAGTAAGTTACTTGTGAAGAAGCAATATTTAACATCTCTCGTAGTTCGTTAACAGGGACAATAGATGCTGGGTAGGAATTCGCGTCTGTTAAAAATGTTTGCGTTATGCAATTTAAAGTTGATATTTGCTAACTGATACTGTCTAAAATCGAGGTATATCACTCTCTGTATGCCTAATCAGGAATGACTGTTAGTTTCCGTCAGTCACGAAATCTTTGCTTAGTCTGCATGAGCTGGGTTTGAATCCATATGCAGAACATGACGGTTCGTCGTGTCATTTAATGTTCATACATATTCTCAACTAGCTGCTCGTGAATAACTTAAATTTTTAATGTCATTTTGTGTTAAATAGTTCAAATGGCTCTGAGCACCATGGGACTTAACTTCTAAGGTCATCAGTCCCCTAGAACTTAGAACTACTTAAACCTAACTAACCTAAGGACATCACACACATCCATGCCCGAGACAGGATTCGAACCTGCGACCGTAGCGGTCACGCGGTTCCAGACTGAAGCGCCTAGAACCGCACGGCCACATCGGCCGGCCCCACCATCTGGTATCAATGCATTACCTTATAATCCATTATATATAATCATTTTCATAGTACACTTGATATTATAGATGAGTAGGACACAAGACAGGACATAGATAATGTCCGTTTGACGTCAACAGTGTGTAACATTTTACTTTTTTGAATAGGACAATGTTCCTCTCCAATAATTTTTAGATTAGTTACAATAAGCTTACGCTGCAAGAGAATTCGCTTGTATTTTTCAATATGTGGTCTGTTGTCGGTTTGAAGGCCTTCCATAACATCGGCAACGTAGTGCAACTCCACCGAGAGCTGTCTGGAGTAGGGTGGGGTTAGCTATGTGAAAGTTGCGAGCTGTCGAAGACGATCTTCATATTCCTAATGCGATTAGGACATCGTATACTCTTGACGACGTTTAGCACCTGTGCGGTCAGTCACCCAATTTCAGAATTCATTTTGAGTAATCCTGCTAAATTCCCAAAATTCTGTCTTTTTATATTGATGAGTAATATGGATAGTCGTCACGTTCATGTGCCGTCTACAACGCAAATTTAATGTTACTATCCTAGGAACTAACCTGCAATACGTTTTGTATTTCATAACCGGAACTATCTGCATTAACCGTCATCAGAGCAATGTCAGGGAACAGAGTGCAGCAGTGCCTACTTGAGGACCTGCTTGAGTCGTGTTCTAAGGAAAGGGTAGTTGCTGGTTCACATTATATTACACTAGCGAGAAGTACCGACTTTTCCTTTTCTCTGCAAACATCCAGAACTAAATTCAGTAACTAAATGCTAAGAATATATTTTCATTGTGCCAACTCAAAGATCAATAGATATGGATATAGATATAGATTTTTATATTTAAAGCCATTCTCTTTCTGCGTTGGAATAAACATCATTCATTATTTGCTTGTTCTTGTTACGATTGCTATTGTCATTCTCTCACTCGCAAGAGTCTTATGCTGATGCTGTATGAATAAATTATGCCATTGGATACAAAGCGGTTTAGTTTTGAGACCTAACCCACGAGGGGGGAAGGCACAGTGGTCTGCTTCAGGAATTCCAAGCAATAAAACACAAAAAACAACCCAGGAAGGGTTCGAACAGCTACTTTCACGCAGAGACATGCATTTGGAATCTGTTCATCGTTACGGGGTCAAACAAGAGGGTAACATTACTGAAACAATGATCGGGCTACTTAGTGTATAATAGAGCATACAGATTTCAAGGAGGAAACGTATGAAGACGCAGACTTCCTCGTTATCAATATGTGCGGCATATCTTTCGTGTTAACGAAAGTAAATTCCCGCTTTACCTCTTCTTACGTGTCAAATGAAATGAATGCCATGAGGAATAGAATATTTGTTGACTGCGTCTCTTCTTGCTTCCATCCTTACCAACATATTTCTTCATTCTCGTGGTAATCATGACAATCTATGTGCATGCTGCAAACGATTGCAAGTGGACAAATTCGACATCGAGGTGCAAAGCGTTTGGTATCTTACATTATATTCAATTCGAATAAGATTCCGGTGTATTTTTACTTCGTTTGTATTTTTAGATGATTATGAACGTTACGGAAATTTATCTCACATGCTTTATGTTGAATGAGAAACATTGAATGATCCGTTTTGCTTTCCCTACGTTAAAATGATATAATGTCGGCGTCAACAGCCTTCTTCCACGCCGGAAGCTGAAACTTGTATCATTCTGGATTAATGATAATTGAATGTCTCATATGTATACATAGCCCACAAGGCGACGTCAGAAACCACCAGGGGAGAACGCCGCATAAAAACCAAACGTGCGCGCGCGTCTCCACTCTGAAGAACCGTATCGGAGAATCACGGCAAGCATTTCGCTGAAGAGCTGCCTCGTCAGAGAGCCGAGAAATGGCATCGTCGTAGCAAGTATTTGTCAACACTCTGATAGTGCATTTACTTCCGGGTGTAGGTCGGCGTTACCTCGCTAAATTCACTTAACATTCGTTTTCCACATCGAAGACTCGTACGATATAATCCGCTGCAAGATGACACAATTAGAAAGTATATTTAATTTCTGGACTCCAAGAACGGCGTTCTTCACATAAGTAACACCTGTTTGTGTGTGCATTCGGGAGGACGACGGTGCAATCCTGCGCCCGGCCATCCTGATTTAGGTTTTCAATGGAAATGGAAATGAGCGTTTGGCGTCATTGGCCAAGAGGCCCCTCGCGGGGCAGGTCCGGCCGCCTTGGCGCAGGTCTTATTACATTCGGCGCCACATTGGGCGACCTGCACGCCGGATGGGGATGAAATGCTGATGAACACAACACAACACCCAGTCCCTGAGCGGAGAAAATCTCCGACCCAGCCGGGAATCGAACCCGGGCCCGGAGGACGGCAATCCGTCACGCTGACCACTCAGCTACTGGGGCGGACTAGGTTTTCAATGATTTCCCTAAATCGCTTCAGGCAAATGCCGGGATGGTTCCTTAGGAAGGGCACGGCCGATTTCCTTCCCCATCCTTCCCTAATCCGAGCTTGTGATCCGTCTCTAATGACATCGTTGTCGACGGGACGTTAAAACAGTAATCTCCACCTCCTCTGTTTCTGTGTTTAAGGTTGCGTTTTGAGGCTCAGGCAACATCGCAGTGACTATAGTCCGCCTCTGGCCGCCAGTGTGTCGTTAGCTCAGAGGTTCCCTTGTGCGTTGCAGTGCTTGTACTGTAAGTTCGAATCACGGTAGAAGCCGCTGACTAAAACATTTTATTTTCCATTTTAATTAATGGAGTTGCAAACTGCTAGTAAACATTTCTTATGCGAAATCTGAAGAATGCCTTTAAACATCAATCTTCGTCCGATTTCGACTTAGTAAATTAAGTTAATATCATGGATTTCTGCTTTGCAAATTCCAAGGTGCTTCACTGTAAAATAGGTCCTGAAAAGATTCAAACCGACTGTCAACGATATAAATTTGAGCTTTGTTCGTCATATAGGTCTAACATGTCAGAAGGTTGTTTATGAAGTGCACATGTTCATTAATATAGTTCACATCTTCTAAATTTTTGCAATAGCGTTTAACTGTAGACGTTTTCTAACACCGGCGTTAGCAATTCCTTTCCGTTCTCTGAAACCTTCAAAACGACAAATTTTTCTGGTTTAAATCTGATGACCTTAACTATCACTTCCGATCAACAATAAATACTTCATGAACCCATACATGGAACTCCAAATGTGCAGTGTGCCTGCACTGCTACAGAGCATGCATTGCAAGGTATTCACACAGTTTATCGCATAGACTTACCATAAGGAATCAAACAAGAACTGTAATATACTTTACACCACAGACGCTCACTCTGGCTTGACGAAAACATCCAAACATTGACCAAAAGTTGCACAAATAATTAAGTTTGAAAGGAAAAGAAACGAGGTATGAAGCATTTATAAATTCATCGAATGTAGTGAGGTGGTTTAATTTCGTCCCAGTCTATAAAATTAATTTCGGGCCATACTCAGCTCTTGCCGATTACCCGCCTACTAATCAGGGCGTCTGTCTCCGTTGCTTTTGAGCGTGAATGGAAATTGTAGAAATTTTCTGTGGAGCAACATTTAATAATAAAGCGTTTTAAATCATCAAAAGCGATGAGCGGTAGCAGGCGCTTTCGATAAAGAACGGGGGAGTGCAGCGCCGCTGCTGTCGCCACGGCCGCTGCCAGTAGCCAGCAAATGGATCCCGGAGCTTTGCCGCATACGGCGTCCAGAGGAGGACAGTCTGCAGGAAATCTGCCGCAAAATCGTTACTAGATAAAATTTTGATATCGGTGTGTCACAAAGCGAAATAGATTGAATCTGCGCTACCATTACATTCACGTCTTCAGCATTCAGACAGAAGAGGCTATAAAAATATTTTATGCCAGCTGCTCTCGATCCACTGACATTATGTACAGAAACAACGCACGCTACCACTAGACCACAGGCGTAATCAGCCTGGAGTCTCTCTATCTTGGGACAAGTTTTCCTCCAGGAAGTGCCGCAGTCTACAGTGTTGTCAGATTGTGCAGATAACCGGACTTAGAGAATTAGCGAGTTGGCCAGTTTCTTTGTCCCATGTCGCGATCGGCGCGGACTTAGCCTCTGAAGCGGCCGGCCGCCGGTCAAGTTTTATGTCAAAGAGTGTACATCAAGATCATATTCACATAACACTAATTTACATTTCAATCAGTTTATATAAACTTTTTTCTAGCAATCGTGTATTTAATACATAGCTCTTCTTTTTTAGTTTTGATATTATCTGAGCATCTCACCTAATGTTGAAGTTCGTACTTTTATATCTAGGGATCGTGTGGACAGCATTTCTGATTTCCAATAACAAACTCCAGGTGTCATAGACTTTTGATTACACCATTCTTTAGTATAACTCCCTGGACTATTTTTTCTTTAGTTCCTAATGGTTTCATTCCCTACAGTAGCTTGTAGTCTGGAGGAACTCTGGGCAAATGAAAATGTTCTTTTTGTCACTTTTAAATTCACATAAAACATAACAATGTGAGTGGAATAGAGAATCCAAACTTACCAGAACAATCTCTACAAAATGTGTGACTTCAGTCACGATACTGTCCTTTTTCCTTTAGGCACAGTACCTATACGTCACCTACGGGTTGACCCTATGAATCCACTTCCTCCTTCCATTTCCGTAGGTATGCCCCTTTAAATTCCTATTCTACTATGGTACAGGTCAATCCCCTTCTTGGTGCCCCTGCCCACACAGTATTGGTCACTCCTTCTTGGGTCTGCCTACCTGCCCTTTTCCATCCAATAAGTGCAGGGTGCGCCCTCCTCCTCCTTTCTGAGTAGGCTTCATAGTTCATTGCCCCAGTATACCTCTTTATGTATACTATAACTCAAAACTACTTGGAAATATTAAAATCCACCTCACTCTCCACTCGTGCTTCTTAATATTTCGCTTCATATCCTAGAGTCCTCCACTACGTTTCCATTCCTACACTTCCAATGGACACCACACACACACACACACACATATATATATATATATATATATATATATATATATAGATTTAAATATACAATATTCTTATGCTGTACTTGTCCCACTATCCTACAATTTGTCAGAATAGTTGTTAGACTGACATTCCTTGAATGATTATCAGAATCCATTCTCGTCTGGCTTCCTCTACTTAATTACTCACGCTTCCTTCTTAGTTGTACGTGATGCATATTCTATCGTACTTAATATACATTTTACACAAAATCATCCTCCGTTTTTTTTAATCCAAATATATTTCTGTACACTTAGGTATATGATGTAGCATGTTCATAAGGAACCACAATGTGTACCTCCTTCTCCAATGTACACATACCAATGTAATACCGTCATAATAAACATGAATCCTCATAGTTCTTACATATATAAGCATATCCCTGTACATGCCTATATGCTATGTGGAACCGTCACTGTAACTAACAATGTGCACAAAGACCGGAAAGGCGCCCTTCGAATAACTGAGGACGATGTCATAAAATGTCCTAGTGGGCACAACTCCCTACCATCTAACCAACGAAGATGATTTAAATACTTTCAGATACTTAGCTTGTCCAATTCTCCACTGTTTTTTGTTAATTTTTTATCTGTTGCCATTCATCAATACCCCTACACACAGGTTTGTATGGAAAACTGGTGAAGAGATTACATACAAAGACTAATTTAGGCAAAAATAAAACCTAAATATGCATGGCTGGTGTTTATATTATATTCTGTGTTATGTTATGTTTCCTCTAAATCTCTACCCCTTGTTAAACTAATATTTCTTAGTAACACCCAGAGACAAAATTAAAACCTCATTATTATTGGATTCGAGATCCTTGATGACTAGAGCGGAGTGTGCTGTCAACTCACATTTACAAAGGGACTAGAGCGGAGCGTGCTGTCAACTTACATCTACATCGGGTATTAAGTGCTACGTATGTAAATGCGGATATACCTAATCGACAATCCACTGCAGGCAGTGCTTAAGACTATCACTGACTAGAGCAGAATATTTTATTGCTTAGATACACTGAAATACCTTTTATTTAACATTACGCTGTTGACTAGAGCAGAGCATGCGGTGACTTACATATTATGAGACATTACCATATGCTTCAGTCCTGATTCGGTATAACAACAAAATCCATTAAGATGATTATATAACGGGGAATCACAGTGTCCGTAAAACAAGCAAGACTTTGTATAATGGTGAGATAACTGATTTGCTGCAGATCTTGCTTGTCCACCACATCAAGACGAGTATGCAGTAGTAACTAAACTATACGACAGTATAAGAATTTGAGAATAGAATACTGGATACTATAAGATTTGAAGAGAATTTGGTGCAGGAAAACGAATATGAAAGTAACACCAAACACAACTCGGGATCCAACGGTCATCACTCTGCCCGTTAACTCAGAACGTTAACATCCCTGGGGTATATACAACTTTAGGTTTTTACATTGAATTTTCCCTTTTCTGATCCAGTTACAGGATCTCCTAAAAATAGTGTCTTAGGATGAATTATTGTATGTACTCGGAAAGGTCCACCATTCTTCCGAAAAAAATTTTTCTCTTTCTTCGCTCCCCATTGTAAATCTGTCATGACTTCACGAGTTAATAGGACGTTAGGAGAAGTCACCCCGTTACTCTATCCTGCATAAACCTGAATTCTTTATATAACTCATCGACATTTTTCTTAGTGTAATTGAGTTCATAAGAGAGAGTTGTAGACAAGTTGTCGGTGGTTACCCTCGTGGCAACTTCTCTGTCTATTATTTCCTCTATCTGTTCCTCCAGCCACTTATATTTAGGGTGTCTGAAGTTGCCAGTTTTTCCTTAAAATTTCTCCCTATGTCATCAACTTGAGTACTGACGCCTGCAATTTCCGATTAAACAATAGGGATCATCTTATCCCGTCTTTCTATGCTGTCTTTTAAGTCATGCAACCTTTGCTTTACCGCATCAAATGTAACATTGCATACATTTTAAAATGATCCAAATTTTTTGACACGTCCCATTTCTACATTATTACATTTATCTTCAATGTCAAATTCTAATTTTTCGTTAAATCCTGAAAATGCTCATCTTGTCTTTGGTTGAACTCCGTAAATGGTTGTTCTGTGTGAGTATTCCTAGAACTGGTGAGTTCACTCTTTAAATTTAATTTCAAATTTCCTACCTTATTATTTAAAGAGTCAAATTCAGTCTTACAACTACAACAAACAATATTAGCTGCTTGATTGTTCAAGGTTTTGCTTTGGTTACTTAAAATTTCACTCTGATCATCTAACTTGGTGTTCAGTTGTGTATTTAGTGAATCTCTCTTAAGACTTCAATCACTTAGTTCTTGTCTTATAAAAGCACTTTGCTCACTTAGTTCTTTTCTTAAAGCAGCATTTTGAGTATTTAAATCTGCTCTTTGAGCATCTAACTTAGCATTTAGTTCTTTTCTTAAAGCCGTTGAATCTGCTCTCAGGGCTTTAAGTAAATTCACTACCTCAGACCAGTCTGGTGCCTCTCATAGCCATTACTGGTTCTAAAGTTTCCCCTCTTTTTGAATGCTATCCATATCACTATTGTTTTTCGACCTAGTGAACATCTAAAACAACTTCCCCTCTAAATGTACTAGCTACAGTACTATAGTCTTTGACAGTTTCTTCTTCTTTTGCGTTTTAATTTCTGCTCGATCAATTGTTGTTGTTAGCTCACCAGGCATAGAGTTTTATGCTGCGTCAGATAGCAGGTGTAGAATCAGCACCAGTGAATAGCACAGGTGCCGGCAGCATCGAATGTTGGTTGCAAGCAGACGCGAAGTCAGCAACGGTAAACAGCAGCCGTTGCAGTCAGCAATGGTGGTGGATTACTGCGTCAGCAGCTTCTTACTGCGTCGGTGACTGGTTACTGTGTGAGAGAGAATTTCTTCCTCCTCACACCCAAATCTTCTCACCCAACGTATTTTCTTCGCCTTCTTTTGTGTAGTATTTATTAAATCATTCACCCAATTCTGTGGAACAATTTCTCAGTCTTGTTACTATTGGTTGCTACGGCAACTCCCAATACCTTCTTGTCTCAATTCACTTCAAAAATTCCTCCTTTTCGAGTCCTGTCATGGTCGCCCCGTTCTGGCGGTTTCTGTCTACTATAGGAAGCCGTGTGGTGCTGGTGTGCAAGACTCATATGTCCCCTTCATCTTGGACTTACTTGGGAAGTGCTTTGCCAATCTTCTCAGTACAGCCGGCTGAGTCATTCTCCCCAACTTCTTCTCCGACGATATAATGCTGTTTGGAGGAATTTTCTCTCGATTGTTCCGAGGACTGCAAACGGAATTTCAACAATTTGCCGTCGTCTGGATTGGTCAGTGTGTCGACAGCAATGATAGTAAATATTTTCATTTGAAGATTTGGGCTACTGCACATATCAAAACAGAAATGGATGAAATTCTTGTGGACTCTGCACCATCATTGAAAACAATGAATCTAAATGTGGTCAGACAAGCACTGAAGATGAAGCACACTCCAGCTGTCAAATTGAGCCAACACACAGAAATCGTTCACAAAATCCATAATGTGGTAATGCAAACCACTGAATAAAAATTCGTGAGATTGCAGAGTCTGTAGGCATTTTGAACGAGTGGGTGCATAATATCCTGCACGGGAATCGACTATGAAGCTGTATGCAACGGGGGCGGCAGGGGGGGGGGGGGGAGGGGGAGACTGTGAATGCTCAGTCAGCCAATAACACAACCAGTACAATTCGACACAATATCTGGCGATGTTTAATAGCAATCTGCAAGACTTTTTACGCCATTTTGTTACTGTTGATAAAACTTGGATGCATCGTTTCATATCAGAGTCAAAATGGCATCCCAAAAAATGGACAAAGGCTGGTGAATGTGCACCAAAGAAGGAAAAGACGATTTTGTCAACTGGTATGGTGATGGTCACTTCCTAAGGAACGCTCCTCCTAGATTACTTGGAAAAAAGCAAAACCACACAACTGGACCCCATTATGCTGTATTTTTGAATCATTTGAAACTTGTGTTGGCTATTGGTTATTGTATAAGATGAGAGAGCCGTAGTTGATATCCAGAGTTTTGCTCTTCTGTTGTGAAACAAATTGTCCTTGTAATGTGTTACTACTTCTGTCATCATTCATGCCTTCTACAACAAGCCACACACTATGCTTTTACTGAAAGACGGCGCTCTTTCGCTAGGATAATTCACCGTTCCACACATCAGTGATAACAATAGCAAAAGTGCATTAACTGGGCTTTGAATTGGTTCCTGATCCACCCTTAGTCTTGCCAGGAAAATCAAGTAAAGAAGTGACAGTTGCCGTCAACGAGCATTTTGCAAATTTTGACACAACCTGTTTTCCCAATGGGATGAAAAAGCTGGAGAATTGCTAGACAAAGTGTATACCCCTCATAGGAAACTGTGATGAGAAGTAAGGTGAGTTGTTTATCAAAGAAACATTTCTACCAAATTTACCAAAGCACCTTTGTGTAACCTACCAGGCCCAGTGTTGACACTAAAAAATAACCACCACTAATGCAATCTAGTGACTGTTCTCCCTGTTTCAGAGAATTGAAACTCCAATCGTTTATTGATCTCCCAATGATGTATGCATAAACAGTTATGTTGGTATTTAACCACGTGTTCTGGGTGTTTCACTATTTTTGTTGGCAATGTATTTGGTTTGTTGATGGGCTGGGTCTTTTGAGTTTATTGTAACAGGTACATCTTCTGATGATTCTGAAGCAAAACAAAATACAAGAGGATCCCTAATGAATGCCCATCCTTTCAGTAAAAGCATAGTGTGTGGCTTGCTGTAGAAGGCATGAATGATGACAGAAGTGGTAACACATTACAAGGACAATTCGTTTCACAACAGAAGAGCAAAACTCTGGATATCAACTACAGCTCTCTCAGCTTATACAATAACCAATTTTTGCCTATTAGTGATTCAGAAGGATGTAGAT
This sequence comes from Schistocerca cancellata, assembly GCF_023864275.1. Taxonomy (NCBI): domain Eukaryota; kingdom Metazoa; phylum Arthropoda; class Insecta; order Orthoptera; family Acrididae; genus Schistocerca; species Schistocerca cancellata. The sequence goes on from NC_064635.1 coordinate 153,668,919, forward strand.
TGCAGTAGGTACTGCGAGATGAAGCAGCTTGCACAGGATAGAGTAGCATGGAGAGCTGCATCAAACCAGTCTCAGGACTGAAGACCACAACAAGTGGTGGATAAACCTGGCCGCAGGGTTTCCCAGTTCAGTAAGTTCAAGGCCCATACATAACTGACTGACATTGCACTATGGTAATGTTCTGTATTATTTCTCACACGCAGTGTTGGTGAGGGGCACGCTTTTTGCACTTTTGTCATGTCTGATCCTGGGTAATCATATCAGAGGAGTTCACATACTGTTTTCAAGACAACAATCCACATGAATGGCTTCCATTTACACTGTAT